>NC_133196.1:26707500-27907500 GCF_049306965.1 Danio rerio | reverse complement strand
GGGTAGCTTGCTGGGGTCAGGGACCCTTAGCTGGAGGTCAAGGGGGCACCCTGGGGCCTACACTGCAAGTCCAGGGAGAGAGGTGGACCCCTGGGTAGCTTGCTGGGGTCAGGATCCCTTAGGTGGAGGGCAAGTGGGCACCCTGGGGCCTACACTGCATGTCCAGGGAGAGAGGTAGACCCCAGGGTAACTTGCAGGGGTCAGGGGCCCTTAGGTGGAGGGCCAGGGGGCACCCTGGGGCCTATATTGCAAGTCCAGAAAGAGATGTGGACCCCTGGGTAGCTTGTTGGGGTCATAGGCCCCTAAGTGGAGTGCCAGGGGAACCCTGGGGCCTTTACTGCAAGTCCAGGGAGAGAGGTGGACCCCTAAGTAGCTAGCTGGGGTCAGGGGCCCTTAGGTGGAGGGCCAGGTGGCACCCTGGGGCCTATAATGCAAGTCCAGGGAGAGAGGTGGACCCCTGTGTAACTGGCTGGGGTCAGAGGCCCCTAGGTGGAGGGCCAGGGGGAATCCTGGGGCCTACACTGCAAGTCCAGGGATAGACACGGACCCCTGGGTAGCTTGCTTGGGTCAGGGGCACCTAGATGGAGGGCCAGGTTTAACCCTGGGGCCTATACTGCAAGTCCAGGGAGAGAGGTGGACCCCTGGTTAGTTTGTTTGGCTCATGGGCCCTTACGTGTAGGGCCAGGGGCACCCTGGGGCCTATACTGCAAGTCCAGGGAGAGAGCTGGTCCTCTGGGTAGCTTGCTGGGGTCAGAAGCCCCTAGGTGGGGTGCAAGGGGGCACCCTGGGGCCTATACTGCAAGTCCAGGGAGAGAGGTGGACCCCTGGGTAGCTTGCTGGGGTAAGGGGCCCCTAGGAGGAGGGCCAGGGGGCACCCTGGGGCCTATACTGCAAGACCAGGGAGAGAGGTGGACCCCTGCGTTGCTTGCTGGGGTCAGGGGCCCCCTAGGTGGAGGGCAAGGGGGCACCCTGTGGCCGACACTGCAAGTCCAGGGAGAGAGGTGGACCCCTGGGTAGCTTGCTGGGTTCAGAGGCCCCTAGGTGGAGGGCCAGGAGGCACAATGGGGCTTATACTGCTGGTCCAGGGAGAGAGGTGGACCACTGGGTAGCTTGCTGGGGTCAGAGACCCCTAGGTGGAGGGCAAGGGGGCACCCTTGGGCCTACACTGCAAGTCCAGGGAGAGAGGTGGACCCCTGGGTAGCTTGCCGGGGTCAGCAGCCCCTAAGTGGGGTGCAAGGGGGCACCCTGGGGCCTACACTGCAAGTCCAGGGAGAGAGGTGGACCCCTGGTTAGCTTGCTGGGGTCAGGATCCCTTAGGTGGAGGGCAAGTGGGCACCCTGGGGCCTACACTGCAAGTCCAGGGAGAGAGGTGGACCCCTGGGTAGCTTGCTGGGGTCAGGATCCCTTAGGTGGAGGGCAAGGGGGAGCCCTGGGACCTACACTGCATGTCCAGGGAGAGAGGTAGACCCCTGGGTAACTTGCTGGGGTCAGGGGCCCTTAGGTGGAGGGCCAAGGGGCACCCTGTGGCCTATATTGCAAGTCCAGAAAGAGATGTGGACCCCTGGGTAGCTTGCTGGGGTCATAGGCCCCTAAGTGGAGTGCCAGGGGAACCCTGGGGCCTTTACTGCAAGTCCAGGGAGAGAGGTGGACCCCTGGGTAGCTTGCTGGGGTCAGGGGCCCTTAGGTGGAAGGCCAGGTGGCACCCTGGGCCCTATAATGCAAGTCCAGGAAGAGAGGTGGACCCCTGTGTAACTGCCTGGGTTCAGAGGCCCCTAGGTGGAGGGCCAGGGGGAATCCTGGGGCCTACACTGCAAGTCCAGGTATAGACATGGACCCCTGGGTAGCTTGCTGGGGTCAGGGGCACCTAGATGGAGGGCCAGGGGTAACCCTGGGGCCTATACTGCAAGTCCAGGGAGAGAGGTGGACCCCTGGTTAGTTTGTTGGGCTCATGGGCCCTTACGTGGAGGGCCAGGGGCACCCTGGGGCCTATACTGCAAGTCCAGGGAGAGAGCTGGTCCTCTGGGAAGCTTGCTGGGGTCAGAAGCCCCTAGGTGGGGTGCAAGGGGGCACTCTGGGGCCTCCACTGCAAGTCCAGTGACAGAGGTGGACCCCTGGGTAGCTTGCTTGGGTCAGAGGCACCTAGATGGAGGGCCAGGGATAACCCTGGGGCCTATACTGCAAGTCCAGGGAGAGAGGTGGACCCCTGGTTAGTTTGCTGGGCTCATGGGCCCTTACTTGGAGGGCCTGGGGCACCCTGGGGCCTTTACTGCAAGTCCAGGGAGAGAGCTGGTCTTCTGGGTAGCTTGCTGGGTTCAGAAGCCCCTAGGTGGAGGGCCAGGGGGCACCCTGGGGCCTATACTGCAAGATCAGGGAGAGAGGTGGACCCCTGGGTAGCTTGCTGGGGTCAGAGACCCCTAGGTGGAGGGCAAGGGGGCACCCTGGGGACTCCACTGCAAGTCCAGGGAGAGATGTGGACCCCTGGGTAGCTTACTGGGGTCAGAGTTCCCCAGGTGGAGTGCCAGGGAGCACCCTTGGGCCTACACTGCAAGTCCAGGGAGAGAGGTGGACCCCTGGGTAGTTTGCCGGGGTCAGAAGCCCCTAGGTGGAGTGCAAGGGGGCACCCTCGGGTCTACACTTCAAGTCCAGGGAGAGAGGTGGACCCATGGGTAGCTTGCTGGGGTCAGAGGCCCCCAGGTGGAGGGCCAGGGGGCACCCTTGGGCCTACACTGCAAGTCCAGGGAGAGAGGTGGACCCCTGGGTAGCTTGCTGGGGTCAGGATCCCTTGGGTGGAGGGCAAGGGGGCACCCTGGGGCCTACACTGCATGTCCAGGGATAGAGGTAGACCCGTGGGTAACTTGCTAGGGTCAGGGGCCCTTAGGTGGAGGGCCAGAGGGCACCCTGGGGCCTCTATTGCAAGTCCAGGAAGAGATGTGGACCCCTGGGTAGCGTGCTGGGGTCAAAGGCCCCTAAGTGAAGTGCCAGGGGCACCCTGGGGCCTATACTGCAAGTCCAGGGAGAGAGGTGGACCCCTGAGTAGCTTGCTGGGGTCAGGGGCCCTTAGGTGGAGGTCAAGGGGGCACCCTGGGGCCTACACTGCAAGTCCAGGGAGAGAGGTGGACCCCTGGGTAGCTTGCTGGGGTCAGGATCCCTTAGTTGGAGGGCAAGTGGGCACCCTGGGGCCTACACTGCAAGTCCAGGGAGAGAGGTGGACCCCTGGGTAGCTTGCTGGGGTCATAGGCCCCTAAGTGGAGTGCCAGGGGAACCCTGGGGCCTTTACTGCAAGTCCAGGGAGAGAGGTGGACCCCTAAGTAGCTAGCTGGGGTCAGGGGCCCTTAGGTGGAGGGCCAGGTGGCACATTGGGGCCTATAATGCAAGTCCAGGGAGAGAGGTGGACCCCTGTGTAACTGGCTGGGGTCAGAGGCCCCTAGGTGGAGGGCCAGGGGGAATCCTGGGGCCTACACTGCAAGTCCAGGGATAGACACGGACCCCTGGGTAGCTTGCTTGGGTCAGGGGCACCTAGATGGAGGGCCAGGTTTAACCCTGGGGCCTATACTGCAAGTCCAGGGAGAGAGGTGGACCCCTGGTTAGTTTGTTTGGCTCATGGGCCCTTACGTGTAGGGCCAGGGGCACCCTGGGGCCTATACTGCAAGTCCAGGGAGAGAGGTGGACCCCTGAGTAGCTTGCTGGGGTCAGGGGCCCTTAGGTGGAGGTCAAGGGGGCACCCTGGGGCCTACACTGCAAGTCCAGGGAGAGAGGTGGACCCCTGGGTAGCTTGCTGGGGTCAGGATCCCTTAGGTGGAGGGCAAGTGGGCACCCTGGGGCCTACACTGCAAGTCCAGGGAGAGAGGTGGACCCCTGGGTAGCATGCTGGGGTCAGGATCCCTTAGGTGGAGGGCAAGGGGGCACCCTGGGACCTACACTGCATGTCCAGGGAGAGAGGTAGACCCCTGGGTAACTTGCTGGGGTCAGGGGCCCTTAGGTGGAGGGCCAAGGGGCACCCTGTGGCCTATATTGCAAGTCCAGAAAGAGATGTGGACCCCTGGGTAGCTTGCTGGGGTCATAGGCCCCTAAGTGGAGTGCCAGGGGAACCCTGGGGCCTTTACTGCAAGTCCAGGGAGAGAGGTGGACCCCTGGGTAGCTTGCTGGGGTCAGGGGCCCTTAGGTGGAAGGCCAGGTGGCACCCTGGGGCCTATAATGCAAGTCCAGGAAGAGAGGTGGACCCCTGTGTAACTGCCTGGGTTCAGAGGCCCCTAGGTGGAGGGCCAGGGGGAATCCTGGGGCCTACACTGCAAGTCCAGGTATAGACACGGACCCCTGGGTAGCTTGCTGGGGTCAGGGGCACCTAGATGGAGGGCCAGGGGTAACCCTGGGGCCTATACTGCAAGTCCAGGGAGAGAGGTGGACCCCTGGTTAGTTTGTTGGGCTCATGGGCCCTTACGTGGAGGGCCAGGGGCACCCTGGGGCCTATACTGCAAGTCCAGGGAGAGAGCTGGTCCTCTGGGTAGCTTGCTGGGGTCAGAAGCCCCTAGGTGGGGTGCAAGGGGGCACCCTGGGGCCTCCACTGCAAGTCCAGGGACAGAGGTGGACCCCTGGGTAGCTTGCTGGGGTCAGAGGCACCTAGATGGAGGGCCAGGGGTAACCCTGGGGCCTATACTGCAAGTCCAGGGAGAGACGTGGACCCCTGGTTAGTTTGCTGGGCTCATGGGCCCTTACTCGGAGGGCCTGGGGCACCCTGGGGCCTTTACTGCAAGTCCAGGGAGAGAGCTGGTCCTCTGGGTAGCTTGCTGGGTTCAGAAGCCCCTAGGTGGAGGGCCAGGGGGCACCCTGGGGCCTATACTGCAAGATCAGGGAGAGAGGTGGACCCCTGGGTAGCTTGCTGGGGTCAGAGACCCCTAGGTGGAGGGCAAGGGGGCACCCTGGGGACTCCACTGCAAGTCCAGGGAAAGATGTGGACCCCTGGGTAGCTTACTGGGGTCAGAGGCCCCCAGGTGGAGTGCCAGGGAGCACCCTTGGGCCTACACTGCAAGTCCAGGGAGAGAGGTGGACCCCTGGGTAGTTTGCCGGGGTCAGAAGCCCCTAGGTGGAGTGCAAGGGGGCACCCTCGGGTCTACACTTCAAGTCCAGGGAGAGAGGTGGACCCATGGGTAGCTTGCTGGGGTCAGAGGCCCCCAGGTGGAGGGCCAGGGGGCACCCTTGGGCCTACACTGCAAGTCCAGGGAGAGAGGTGGACCCCTGGGTAGCTTGCTGGGGTCAGGATCCCTTGGGTGGAGGGCAAGGGGGCACCCTGGGGCCTACACTGCATGTCCAGGGATAGAGGTAGACCCGTGGGTAACTTGCTAGGGTCAGGGGCCCTTAGGTGGAGGGCCAGAGGGCACCCTGGGGCCTCTATTGCAAGTCCAGGAAGAGATGTGGACCCCTGCGTAGCGTGCTGGGGTCAAAGGCCCCTAAGTGAAGTGCCAGGGGCTCCCTGGGGCCTATACTGCAAGTCCAGGGAGAGAGGTGGACCCCTGAGTAGCTTGCTGGGGTCAGGGGCCCTTAGGTGGAGGTCAAGGGGGCACCCTGGGGCCTACACTGCAAGTCCAGGGAGAGAGGTGGACCCCTGGGTAGCTTGCTGGGGTCAGGATCCCTTAGGTGGAGGGCAAGTGGGCACCATGGGGCCTACACTGCAAGTCCAGGGAAAGAGGTGGACCCCTGGGTAGCTTGCTGGGGTCAGGATCCCTTAGGTGGAGGGCAAGGGGGCACCCTGGGGCCTACACTGCATGTCCAGGGAGAGAGGTAGACCCCTGGGTAACTTGCTGGTGTCAGGGGCCCTTAGGTGGAGGGCCAAGGGGCACCCTGGGGCCTATATTGCAAGTCCAGAAAGAGATGTGGACCCCTGGGTAGCTTGCTGGGGTCATAGGCCCCTAAGTGGAGTGCGAGGGGAACCCTGGGGCCTTTACTGCAAGTCCAGGGAGAGAGGTGGACCCCTGGGTAGCTTGCTGGGGTCATAGGCCCCTAAGTCGAGTGCCAGGGTGCACCCTGGGGCCTATACTGCAAAACCAGGGAGAGAGGTGGACCACTGGGTAGCTTGCTGTGGTCAGAGGCCCCTAGGTGGAGGGCCAGGAGGCACAATGGGGCCTATACTGCTGGTCCAGGGAGAGAGGTTGACCCCTGGGTAGCTTGCTGGGTTCAGAAGCCCCTAGGTGGAGGGCCAGGGGGCACCCTGGGGCCTCCACTGCAAGTCCAGGGAGAGAGGTGGACCCCTGAGTAGCTTGCTGGGATCAGAGGCCCCCAGGTGGAGTGCCAGGGGGTACCCTTGGGCCTATACTGCAAGACCAGGGAGAGAGGTGGACCACTGGGTAGCTTGCTGTGGTCAGAGACCCCTAGGTGGAGGGCAAGGGGGCACCCTGGGGCCTATACTGCAAGTCCAGGGAGAGAGGTGGAAAACTTGGTAGCTTGCTGGGGTCAGGGGCCCTTAGGTGGAGGGCAAGGGGGCACCCTGGGGCCTCCACTGCAAGTCCAGGGAGAGAGGTGGACCCCTGGGTAGCTTGCTGGGGTCAGAGGCCCCCAGGTGGAGTGCCAGGGGGCACCCTTGGGCCTAAACTGCAAGTCCAGGGAGAGAGGTGGACCCCTGGGTAGCTTGCCGGGGTCAGAAGCCCCTAGGTGGGGTGCAAGGGGGCACCCTGGGACCTATACTGCAAGACCAGGGAGAGAGGTGGACCACTGGGTAGCTTGCTGGGGTCAGAGACCCCTAGGTGGAGGGCAAGGGGGCACCCTGGGGCCTTTAATGGAAGTCCAGGTAGGGAAGTGGACCCTGGGTAGCTTGCTGGGGTCAGATTCCCCTAGGTGGAGGGCCAGGGTGCACCCTGGGGCCTATATTGCATGTCCAGGGAGAGAGGTGGAAAACTGGGTTGCTTGCTGGGGTCAGGGGCCCTTAGGTAAAGGGCAAGGAGGCACCCTGGGGCCTACACTGCAAGTCCAGGGAGAGAGGTGGACCCCTGGGTAGCTTGCTGGGGTCATAGGCCCCTAAGTGGAGTGCCAGGGGAACCCTGGGGCCTTTACTGCAAGTCCAGGGAGAGAGGTGGACCCCTAAGTAGCTAGCTGGGGTCAGGGGCCCTTAGGTGGAGGGCCAGGTGGCACCCTGGGGCCTATAATGCAAGTCCAGGGAGAGAGGTGGACCCCTGTGTAACTGGCTGGGGTCAGAGGCCCCTAGGTGGAGGGCCAGGGGGAATCCTGGGGCCTACACTGCAAGTCCAGGGATAGACACGGACCCCTGGGTAGCTTGCTTGGGTCAGGGGCACCTAGATGGAGGGCCAGGTTTAACCCTGGGGCCTATACTGCAAGTCCAGGGAGAGAGGTGGACCCCTGGTTAGTTTGTTTGGCTCATGGGCCCTTACGTGTAGGGCCAGGGGCACCCTGGGGCCTATACTGCAAGTCCAGGGAGAGAGGTGGACCCCTGAGTAGCTTGCTGGGGTCAGGGGCCCTTAGGTGGAGGTCAAGGGGGCACCCTGGGGCCTACACTGCAAGTCCAGGGAGAGAGGTGGACCCCTGGGTAGCTTGCTGGGGTCAGGATCCCTTAGGTGGAGGGCAAGTGGGCACCCTGGGGCCTACACTTCAAGTCCAGGGAGAGAGGTGGACCCCTGGGTAGCTTGCTGGGGTCAGGATCCCTTAGGTGGAGGGCAAGGGGGCACCCTGGGACCTACACTGCATGTCCAGGGAGAGAGGTAGACCCCTGGGTAACTTGCTGGGGTCAGGGGCCCTTAGGTGGAGGGCCAAGGGGCACCCTGTGGCCTATATTGCAAGTCCAGAAAGAGATGTGGACCCCTGGGTAGCTTGCTGGGGTCAGGGGCCCTTAGGTGGAAGGCCAGGTGGCACCCTGGGGCCTATAATGCAAGTCCAGGAAGAGAGGTGGACCCCTGTGTAACTGCCTGGGTTCAGAGGCCCCTAGGTGGAGGGCCAGGGGGAATCCTGGGGCCTACACTGCAAGTCCAGGTATAGACACGGACCCCTGGGTAGCTTGCTGGGGTCAGGGGCACCTAGATGGAGGGCCAGGGGTAACCCTGGGGCCTATACTGCAAGTCCAGGGAGAGAGGTGGACCCCTGGTTAGTTTGTTGGGCTCATGGGCCCTTACGTGGAGGGCCAGGGGCACCCTGGGGCCTTTACTGCAAGTCCAGGGAGAGAGCTGGTCCTCTGGGTAGCTTGCTGGGTTCAGAAGCCCCTAGGTGGAGGGCCAGGGGGCACCCTGGGGCCTATACTGCAAGTCCAGGGAGAGAGCTGGTCCTCTGGGTAGCTTGCTGGGGTCAGAAGCCCCTAGGTGGGGTGCAAGGGGGCACCCTGGGGCCTCCACTGCAAGTCCAGGGACAGAGGTGGACCCCTGGGTAGCTTGCTGGGGTCAGAGGCACCTAGATGGAGGGCCAGGGGTAACCCTGGGGCCTATACTGCAAGTCCAGGGAGAGACGTGGACCCCTGGTTAGTTTGCTGGGCTCATGGGCCCTTACTTGGAGGGCCTGGGGCACCCTGGGGCCTTTACTGCAAGTCCAGGGAGAGAGCTGGTCCTCTGGGTAGCTTGCTGGGTTCAGAAGCCCCTAGGTGGAGGGCCAGGGGGCACCCTGGGGCCTATACTGCAAGATCAGGGAGAGAGGTGGACCCCTGGGTAGCTTGCTGGGGTCAGAGACCCCTAGGTGGAGGGCAAGGGGGCACCCTGGGGACTCCACTGCAAGTCCAGGGAGAGATGTGGACCCCTGGGTAGCTTACTGGGGTCAGAGGCCCCCAGGTGGAGTGCCAGGGAGCACCCTTGGGCCTACACTGCAAGTCCAGGGAGAGAGGTGGACCCCTGGGTAGTTTGCCGGGGTCAGAAGCCCCTAGGTGGAGTGCAAGGGGGCACCCTCGGGTCTACACTTCAAGTCCAGGGAGAGAGGTGGACCCATGGGTAGCTTGCTGGGGTCAGAGGCCCCCAGGTGGAGGGCCAGGGGGCACCCTTGGGCCTACACTGCAAGTCCAGGGAGAGAGGTGGACCCCTGGGTAGCTAGCTGGGGTCAGGATCCCTTGGGTGGAGGGCAAGGGGGCACCCTGGGGCCTACACTGCATGTCCGGGGATAGAGGTAGACCCGTGGGTAACTTGCTAGGGTCAGGGGCCCTTAGGTGGAGGGCCAGAGGGCACCCTGGGGCCTCTATTGCAAGTCCAGGAAGAGATGTGGACCCCTGGGTAGCGTGCTGGGGTCAAAGGCCCCTAAGTAGAGTGCCAGGGGCACCCTGGGGCCTATACTGCAAGTCCAGGGAGAGAGGTGGACCCCTGAGTAGCTTGCTGGGGTCAGGGGCCCTTAGGTGGAGGTCAAGGGGGCACCCTGGGGCCTACACTGCAAGTCCAGGGAGAGAGGTGGACCCCTGGGTAGCTTGCTGGGGTCAGGATCCCTTAGGTGGAGGGCAAGTGGGCACCCTGGGGCCTACACTGCAAGTCCAGGGAGAGAGGTGGACCCCTGGGTAGCTTGCTGGGGTCAGGATCCCTTAGGTGGAGGGCAAGGGGGCACCCTGGGGCCTACACTGCATGTCCAGGGAGAGAGGTAGACCCCTGGGTAACTTGCTGGTGTCAGGGGCCCTTAGGTGGAGGGCCAAGGGGCACCCTGGGGCCTATATTGCAAGTCCAGAAAGAGATGTGGACCCCTGGGTAGCTTGCTGGGGTCATAGGCCCCTAAGTGGAGTGCGAGGGGAACCCTGGGGCCTTTACTGCAAGTCCAGGGAGAGAGGTGGACCCCTGGGTAGCTTGCTGGGGTCAGGGGCCCTTAGGTGGAGGGCCAGGTGGCACCCTGGGGCCTATAATGCAAGTCCAGGAAGAGAGGTGGACCCCTGGGTAGCTTGCTGGGGTCAGAGACCCCTAGGTGGAGGGCAAGGGGGCACCCTGGGGACTCCACTGCAAGTCCAAGGAGAGATGTGGACCCCTGGGTAGCTTACTGGGGTCAGAGGCCCCCAGGTGGAGTGCCAGGGAGCACACTTGGGCCTACACTGCAAGTCCAGGGAGAGAGGTGGACCACTGGGTAGCTTGCCGGGGTCAGAAGCCCCTAGGTGGGGTGCAAGGGGGCACCCTGGGGTCTACACTTCAAGTCCAAGGAGAGAGGTGGACCCATGGGTAGCTTGCTGGGGTCAGAGGCCCCCAGGTGGAGGGCCAGGGGGCACCCTTGGGCCTACACTGCATGTCCAGGGATAGAGGTAGACCCCTGGGTAACTTGCTAGGGTCAGGGGCCCTTAGGTGGAGGGCCAGAGGGCACCCTGGGGCCTCTAATGCAAGTCCAGGAAGAGATGTGGACCCCTGGGTAGCGTGCTGGGGTCAAAGGCCCCTAAGTGGAGTGCCAGGGGCACCCTGGGGCCTATACTGCAAGTCCAGGGAGAGAGGTGGACCCCTGGGTAGCTTGATGGGGTCAGGGGCCCGTTGGTGGAGGGCCAGGTGGCACCCTGGGGCCTATAATGCAAGTCCAGGAAGAGAGGTGGAACCCTGGGTAGCTTGCTGGGGTCAGAGGCCCCTAGGTGGAGGGCCAGGGGGCATCCTGGGGCCTACACTGCAAGTCCCGGGATAGACACGGACCCCTGGGTAGCTTGCTGGGGTCAGGGGCACCTAGATGGAGGGCCAGGGCTAACCCTGGGGCCTATACTGGAAGTCCAGGGAGAGAGGTGTACCCCTGGTTTGTTTGCTGGGCTCATGGGAACTTACGTGGAGGGCCAGGGGCACCCTGGAGCCTATACTGCAAGTCCAGGGAGAGAGCTGGTCCTCTGGGTAGCTTGCTGGGGTCAGAAGCCCCTAGGTGGGGTGCAAGGGGGCACCCTGGGGCCTATACTGCAAGTCCAGGGAGAGAGGTGGACCCCTGGGTAGCTTGCTGGGGTAAGGGGCCCCTAGGAGGAGGGCCAGGGGGCACCCTGGGGCCTATACTGCAAGACCAGGGAGAGAGGTGGACCCCTGGGTAGCTTGCTGGGGTCAAGGGGCCCTTAGGTGGAGGGCAAGGGGGCACCCTGGGGCCTACACTGCAAGTCCAGGGAGAGAGGTGGACCCCTGGGTAGCTTGCTGGGGTCAGAGGCCCCTAGGTGGGGGGCCAGGAGGCACAATGGGGCCTATACTGCTGGTCCAGGGAGAGACGTGGACCCCTGGGTAGCTTGCTGGGTTCAGAAGCCCCTAGGTGGAGGGCCAGGGGGCACCCTGGGCCTTACACTGTAAGTCCAGGGAGAGAGGTGGACCCCTGGGTAGCTTGCCAGGGTCAGAAGCCCCTAGGTGGGGTGCAAGGGGGCACCGTGGGACCTATACTGCAAGACCAGGGAGAGAAGTGGACCACTGGGTAGCTTGCTGTCGTCAGAGACCCCTAGGTGGAGGGCAAGGGGGCACCCTGGGGCCTTTAATGGAAGTCCAGGTAGGGAAGTGGACCCCTGGGTAGCTTGCTGGGGTCAGATTCCCCTAGGTGGAAGGCCAGGGTGCACCCTGGGGCCTATACTGCAAGTCACACAATCTACATTGTAAAAGCGCTATACAAATAAAGCTGAATTGAATTGAAGTCCAGGGAGAGAGGTGGAAAACTGGGTAGCTTGCTGGGGTCAGGGGCCCTTAGGTGGAGGGCAAGGGGGCACCCTGGGGCCTACACTTCAAGTTCAGGGAGAGAGGTGGACCCATGGGTAGCTTGCTGGGGTCAGAAGCCCCTAGGTGGGGTGCAAGGGAGCACCCTGGGGCCTATACTGCAAGTCCAGGGAGAGAGGTGGACCACTGGGTAGCTTGCTGGGGTAAGGGGCTTCTAGGAGGAGGGCCAGGGGGAACCCTGGGGCCTATACTGCAAGACCAGGGAGAGAGGTGGACCCCTGGGTAGCTTGCTGGGGTAAGGGGCCCCTAGGTGGAGGGCCAGGAGGCACAATGGGGCCTATACTGCAAGATCAGGGAGAGAGGTAGACCCCTGGGTAGCTTGCTGGGGTCAGAGACCCCTAGGTGTAGGGCAAGGGGGCACCCTTGGGCCAACACTGCAAGTCCAGGGAGAGAGGTGGACCCCTGGGTAGCTTGCCGGGGTCAGAAGCCCTTGGGTGGGGTGCAAGGGGGCACCCTGGGGCCTATACTGCAAGTCCAAGGAGAGAGGTGGACCCCTGGGTAGCTTGCTGGGGTCAGGGGCCCTTAGGTGGAGGTCAAGGGGGCACCCTGGGGCCTACACTGCAAGTCCAGGGAGAGAGGTGGACCCCTGGGTAGCTTGCTGGGGTCAGGATCCCTTAGGTGGAGGGCAAGGGGGCACCCTGGGGCCTACACTGCAAGTCCAGGGAGAGAGGTGGAACCCTGGGTAGCTTGCTGGGGTCAGAGGCCCCTACGTGGAGGGCCAGGAGGCACAATGGGGCCTATACTGCTGGTCCAGGGAGAGAGGTGGACCCCTGGGTAGCTTGCTGGGTTCAGAAGCCCCTAAGTGGAGGGCCAGGGGGCACCCTGGGGCCTATACTGCAAGATCAGGGAGAGAGGTGGACCCCTGGGTAGCTTGCCGGGGTCAGAAGCCCCTAGGTGGGGTGTAAGGGGGCAACCTGGGGCCTATACTGCAAGTCCAAGGAGAGAGGTGGACCCCTGGGTAGCGTGCTGGGGTCAGGGGCCCTTAGGTGGAGGTCAAGGGGGCACCCTGGGGCCTACACTGCAAGTCCAGGGAGAGAGGTGGACCCCTGGGTAGCTTGCTGGGGTCAGGATCCCTTAGGTGGAGGGCAAGGGGGCACCCTGGGGCCTACACTGCATGTCCAGGGAGAGAGGTAGACCCCTGGGTATTTTGCTGGGGTCAGGGGCCCTTAGGTGGAGGGCCAGGGGGCACCCTGGGGCCTATACTGCAAGTCCAGGAAGAGATGTGGACCCCTGGGTAGCTTACTGGGGTCATAGCCCCTAAGTAGAGTGCCAGGGGCACCCTGGGGCCTACACTGCAAGTCCAGGGAGAGAGGTGGACCCCTGGGTAGCTTGCTGGGGTCAGGGGCCCTTAGGTGGAGGTCAAGGGGGCACCCTGGGGCCTACACTGCAAGTCCAGGGCGAGAGGTGGACCCCTGGGTAGCTTGCTGGGGTCAGGATCCCTTAGGTGGAGGGCAAGGGGGCACCCTGGGGCCTACACTGCATGTTCAGGGAGAGAGGTAGACCCCTGGGTAACTTGCTGGGGTCAGGATCCCTTAGGTGGAGGGCAAAGGGGCACCCTGGGGCCTACACTGCATGTCCAGGGAGAGAGGTAGACCCCTGGGTAACTTGCTGGGGTCAGGGGCCCTTATGTGGAAGGCCAGGGGGCACCCTGGGGCCTATACTGCAAGTCCAGGAAGAGATGTGGACCCTTGGGTAGCTTGCTGGGGTCATAGGCCCCTAAGTGGAGTGCCAGGGGCACCCTGGGGCCTATACTGCAAGTCCAGGGAGAGAGGTTGACCCCTGGGTAGCTTGCTGGGGTCAGGGGCCCTTAGGTGGAGGGCCAGGTGGCACCCTGGGGCCTATAATGCAAGTCCAGGAAGAGATGTGGACCCCTGGGTAGTTTGCTGGGGTCAGAGGCCCCTAGGTGGAGGGCCAGGGGGCACCTTGGGGCCTACACTGCATGTCCAGGGAGAGAGGTAGACCCCTGGGTAACTTGCTGGGGTCAGGATCCCTTAGGTGGAGGGCAAGGGGGCACCCTGGGGCCTACACTGCATGTCCAGGGAGAGAGGTGGACCCCTGGTTAGTTTGCTGGGCTCATGGTCCCTCTCGTGGAGGGCCAGGGGCACCCTGGGGCCTATACTGCAAGTCCAGGGAGAGAGCTGGTCCTCTGGGTAGCTTGCTGGGGTCAGAAGCCCCTAGGTGGGGTGCAAGGGGGCACCCTGGGGCCTATACTGCAAGTCCAGGGAGAGAGGTGGACCACTGGGTAGCTTGCTGGGGTAAGGGGCTTCTAGGAGGAGGGCCAGGGGGAACCCTGGGGCCTATACTGCAAGACCAGGGAGAGAGGTGGACCCCTGGGTAGCTTGCTGGGGTAAGGGGCCCCTAGGTGGAGGGCCAGGAGGCACAATGGGGCCTATACTGCAAGATCAGGGAGAGAGGTAGACCCCTGGGTAGCTTGCTGGGGTCAGAGACCCCTAGGTGTAGGGCAAGGGGGCACCCTTGGGCCAACACTGCAAGTCCAGGGAGAGAGGTGGACCCCTGGGTAGCTTGCCGGGGTCAGAAGCCCTTGGGTGGGGTGCAAGGGGGCACCCTGGGGCCTATACTGCAAGTCCAAGGAGAGAGGTGGACCCCTGGGTAGCTTGCTGGGGTCAGGGGCCCTTAGGTGGAGGTCAAGGGGGCACCCTGGGGCCTACACTGCAAGTCCAGGGAGAGAGGTGGACCCCTGGGTAGCTTGCTGGGGTCAGGATCCCTTAGGTGGAGGGCAAGGGGGCACCCTGGGGCCTACACTGCAAGTCCAGGGAGAGAGGTGGAACCCTGGGTAGCTTGCTGGGGTCAGAGGCCCCTACGTGGAGGGCCAGGAGGCACAATGGGGCCTATACTGCTGGTCCAGGGAGAGAGGTGGACCCCTGGGTAGCTTGCTGGGTTCAGAAGCCCCTAAGTGGAGGGCCAGGGGGCACCCTGGGGCCTATACTGCAAGATCAGGGAGAGAGGTGGACCCCTGGGTAGCTTGCCGGGGTCAGAAGCCCCTAGGTGGGGTGTAAGGGGGCAACCTGGGGCCTATACTGCAAGTCCAAGGAGAGAGGTGGACCCCTGGGTAGCGTGCTGGGGTCAGGGGCCCTTAGGTGGAGGTCAAGGGGGCACCCTGGGGCCTACACTGCAAGTCCAGGGAGAGAGGTGGACCCCTGGGTAGCTTGCTGGGGTCAGGATCCCTTAGGTGGAGGGCAAGGGGGCACCCTGGGGCCTACACTGCATGTCCAGGGAGAGAGGTAGACCCCTGGGTATTTTGCTGGGGTCAGGGGCCCTTAGGTGGAGGGCCAGGGGGCACCCTGGGGCCTATACTGCAAGTCCAGGAAGAGATGTGGACCCCTGGGTAGCTTACTGGGGTCATAGCCCCTAAGTAGAGTGCCAGGGGCACCCTGGGGCCTACACTGCAAGTCCAGGGAGAGAGGTGGACCCCTGGGTAGCTTGCTGGGGTCAGGGGCCCTTAGGTGGAGGTCAAGGGGGCACCCTGGGGCCTACACTGCAAGTCCAGGGCGAGAGGTGGACCCCTGGGTAGCTTGCTGGGGTCAGGATCCCTTAGGTGGAGGGCAAGGGGGCACCCTGGGGCCTACACTGCATGTTCAGGGAGAGAGGTAGACCCCTGGGTAACTTGCTGGGGTCAGGATCCCTTAGGTGGAGGGCAAAGGGGCACCCTGGGGCCTACACTGCATGTCCAGGGAGAGAGGTAGACCCCTGGGTAACTTGCTGGGGTCAGGGGCCCTTATGTGGAAGGCCAGGGGGCACCCTGGGGCCTATACTGCAAGTCCAGGAAGAGATGTGGACCCTTGGGTAGCTTGCTGGGGTCATAGGCCCCTAAGTGGAGTGCCAGGGGCACCCTGGGGCCTATACTGCAAGTCCAGGGAGAGAGGTTGACCCCTGGGTAGCTTGCTGGGGTCAGGGGCCCTTAGGTGGAGGGCCAGGTGGCACCCTGGGGCCTATAATGCAAGTCCAGGAAGAGATGTGGACCCCTGGGTAGTTTGCTGGGGTCAGAGGCCCCTAGGTGGAGGGCCAGGGGGCACCTTGGGGCCTACACTGCATGTCCAGGGAGAGAGGTAGACCCCTGGGTAACTTGCTGGGGTCAGGATCCCTTAGGTGGAGGGCAAGGGGGCACCCTGGGGCCTACACTGCATGTCCAGGGAGAGAGGTGGACCCCTGGTTAGTTTGCTGGGCTCATGGTCCCTCTCGTGGAGGGCCAGGGGCACCCTGGGGCCTATACTGCAAGTCCAGGGAGAGAGCTGGTCCTCTGGGTAGCTTGCTGGGGTCAGAAGCCCCTAGGTGGGGTGCAAGGGGGCACCCTGGGGCCTATACTGCAAGTCCAGGGAGAGAGGTGGACCCCTGGGTAGCTTGCTGGGATCAGAGGCCCCCAGGTGGAGTGCCAGGGGGCAACCTTGGGCCTACACTGCAAGTACAGGGAGAGAGGTGGACCCCTGGGTAGCTTGCCGGGGTCAGAAGCCCCTAGGTGGGGTGCAAGGGGGCACCCTGGGGCCTATACTGCAAGACCAGGGAGAGATGTGGACCACTGGGTAGCTTGCTGTGGTCAGAGACCCCAAGGTGGAGGGCAAGGGGGCACCCGGGGCCTTTAATGGAAGTCCAGGTAGGGAAGTGGACCCTGGGTAGCTTGCTGGGGTCAGAGGCCCCTAGGAGGAGGGCAAGGGGGCATCCTGGGGCCTACAATGAAAGTTCAGGGATAGAAATGAACCCCTGGGTAGCTTGACGGGGTCAGGGGCACCTAGATGGAGGGCCAGGGGTAACCCTGGGGCCTAAACTGCAAGTCCAGGGAGAGAGCTGGTCCTCTGGGTAGTTTGCTGGGGTCAGAAGCCCCTAGGTGGGGTGCAAGGGGGCACCCTGGGGCCTATACTGCAAGTCCAAGGAGAGAGGTGGACCCCTGGGCTGCTTGCTGGGGTCAGGGGCCCTTAGGTGGATGTCAAGGGGGCACCCTGGGGCCTACAATGCAAGTCCAGGGAGAGAGGTGGACCCCTGGGTAGCTTGCTGGGGTCAGGAAACCTTAGGTGGAGGGCAAGGGGGCACCCTGGGGCCTACATTGCATGTCCAGGGAGAGAGGTAGACCCCTGGGTAACTTGCTAGGGTCAGGGGCCCTTAGGTGGAGGGCCAGAGGGCACCCTGGGGCCTATATTGCAAGTCCAGGAAGAGATGTGGACCCCTGGGTAGCATGCTGGGGTCAAAGGCCCCTATGTGGAGTGCCAGGGGCACCCTGGGGCCTATACTGCAAGTCCAGGGAGAGAGGTGGACCCCTGGGTAGCTTGCTGGGGTCAGGGGCCCTTAGGTGGAGGGCTAGGTGGCACCCTGGGGCCTATAATGCAAGTCCAGGAAGAGAGGTGGACCCCTGGGTAGTTTGCTGGGGTCAGAGGCCCCTAGGTGGAGGGCCAGGGGGCATCCTGGGGCCTACACTGCAAGTCCAGGGATAGACACGGACCCCTGGGTAGCTTGCTGGGGTCAGGGGCACCTAGATGGAGGGCCAGGGGTAACCCTGGGGCCTATACTGGAAGTCCAGGGAGAGAGGTGTACCCCTGGTTAGGTTGCTGGGCTCATGGGCCCTTACGTGGAGGGCCAGGGGCGCCCTGGGGCCTATACTGCAAGTCCAGGGAGAGAGCTGGTTCTCTGGGTAGCTTGCTGGGGTCAGAAGCCCCTAGGTGGGGTGCAAGGGGGCACCCTGGGGCCTATACTGCAAGTCCAGGGAGATAGGTGGACCCCTGGGTAGCTTGCTGGGGTAAGGGGCCCCTAGGAGGAGGGCCAGGGGGGCACCCTGGGGCTTATACTGCAAGACCAGGGAGAGAGGTGGACCCCTGGGTAGCTTGCTGGGGTCAGGGGCCCTTGGGTGGAGGGCAAGGGGGCACCCTGGGGCCTACACTGCAAGTCCAGGGAGAGAGGTGGACCCCTGGGTAGCTTGCTGGGGTCAGAGGCCCCTAGGTGGAGGGCCAGGAGGCACAATGGGGCCTATACTGCTGGTCCAGGGAGAGAGTTGGAACCCTGGGTAGCTTGCTGGGTTCAGTAGCCCCTAGGTGGAGGGCCAGGGGGCACCCTGGGGCCTATACTGCAAGATCAGGGAGAGAGGTGGACCCCTGGGTAGCTTGCTGGGGTCAGAGACCCCTAGGTGGAGGGCAAGGGGGCACCCTGGGGCCTCCACTGCAAGTCCAGGGAGAGAGGTGGACCCCTGGGTAGCTTGCCGGGGTCAGAAGCCCCTAGGTGGGGTGCAAGAGGGCACCCTGGGACCTATACTGCAAGACACGGGAGAGAGGTGGACCACTGGGTAGCTTGCTGTGGTCAGAGACCCCTAGGTGGAGGGCAAGGGGGGACCCTGGGGCCTCCACTGCAAGTCCAGGGAGAGAGGTGGACCCCTGGGTAGCTTGCTGGGGTAAGGGGCCCCTAGGAAAAGGGCTAGGGGGCACCCTGGGGCCTATACTGCAAGACCAGGGAGAGAGGTGGACCCCTGGGTAGCTTGCTGGGGTCAGGGGCCCTTAGGTGGAGGGCAAGGGGGCACCCTAGGGCCTATACTGCAAGTCCAGGGACAGAAGTGGACCCCTGGGTAGCTTGCTAGGGTCAGGGGCACGTAGGTAAAGGGCCAGGGGGCACCCTGGGGCCTACACTGCAAGTCCAGGGAGAGAGGTGGACCCCTGGGTAGCTTGCTGGGGTCTGGGGCCCTTAGGTGGAGGGCCAGGGGGCTCCCTGGGGCCTATACTGCAAGTCCAGGAAGAGAGGTGGACCCCTGGATAGCTTGCTGGGGTCAGGGGTCCTTGGGTGGAGGGCCAGAGGGCACCCTGGGTGATATACTGCAAGTCCAGGGAGAGAGGTGGACCCCTGGGTAGTTTGCTGGGGTCAGAGGCCCCTAGGTGGAGGGCCAGGGGGCATCCTGGGGCCTACACTGCAAGTCCAGGGATAGACACGGACCCCTGGGTAGCTTGCTGGGGTCAGGGGCACCTAGATGGAGGGCCAGGGGTAACCCTGGGGCCTATACTGGAAGTCCAGGGAGAGACGTGTACCCCTGGTTAGGTTGCTGGGCTCATGGGCCCTTACGTGGAGGGCCAGGGGCACCCTGGGGCCTATACTGCAAGTCCAGGGAGAGAGCTGGTTCTCTGGGTAGCTTGCTGGGGTCAGAAGCCCCTAGGTGGGGTGCAAGGGGGCACCCTGGGGCCTATACTGCAAGTCCAGGGAGATAGGTGGACCCCTGGGTAGCTTGCTGGGGTAAGGGGCCCCTAGGAGGAGGGCCAGGGGGCACTCTGGGGCCTATACTGCAAGACCAGGGAGAGAGGTGGACCCCTGGGTAGCTTGCTGGGGTCAGGGGCCCTTAGGTGGAGGGCAAGGGGGCACCCTGGGGCCTACACTGCAAGTCCAGGGAGAGAGGTGGACCCCTGGGTAGCTTGCTGAGGTCAGAGGCCCCTAGGTGGAGGGCCAGGAGGCACAATGGGGCCTATACTGCTGGTCCAGGGAGAGAGTTGGAACCCTGGGTAGCTTGCTGGGTTCAGGGGCACCTAGATGGAGGGCCAGGGGGCATTCAGGGGCAAATGGACCCCTGGGTAGCTTGCTGGGGTCAGGGGCACCTAGATGGAGGGCCAGGGGGCACCCTCGGGCCTATACTGCAAGTCCAGGGAGAGAGGTGGACCCCTGGGCTGCTTGCTGGGGTCAGGGGCCCTTAGGTGGATGTCAAGGGGGCACCCTGGGGCCTACAATGCAAGTCCAGGGAGAGAGGTGGACCCCTGGGTAACTTGCTAGGGTCAGGGGCCCTTAGGTGGAGGGCCAGAGGGCACCCTGGGGCCTATATTGCAAGTCCAGGAAGAGATGTGGACCCCTGGGTAGCTTGCTGGGGTCAGGGGCCCTTAGGTGGAGGGCCAGGTGGCACCCTGGGGCCTATAATGCAAGTCCAGGAAGAGAGGTGGACCCCTGGGTAGTTTGCTGGGGTCAGAGGCCCCTAGGTGGAGGGCCAGGGGGCATCCTGGAGCCTACACTGCAAGTCCAGGGATAGACACTGACCCCTGGGTAGCTTGCTGGGGTCAGGGGCACCTAGATGGAGGGCCAGGGGTAACCCTGGGGCCTATACTGGAAGTCCAGGGAGAGAGGTGTACCCCTGGTTAGGTTGCTGGGCTCATGGGCCCTTACGTGGAGGGCCAGGGGCGCCCTGGGGCCTATACTGCAAGTCCAGGGAGAGAGCTGGTTCTCTGGGTAGCTTGCTGGGGTCAGGGGCCCTTGGGTGGAGGGCAAGGGGGCACCCTGGGGCCTACACTGCAAGTCCAGGGAGAGAGGTGGACCCCTGGGTAGCTTGCTGGGGTCAGGGGCCCTTGGGTGGAGGGCAAGGGGGCACCCTGGGGCCTACACTGCAAGTCCAGGGAGAGAGGTGGACCCCAGGGTAGCTTGCTGGGGTCAGAGGCCCCTAGGTGGAGGGCCAGGAGGCACAATGGGGCCTATACTGCTGGTCCAGGGAGAGAGTTGGAACCCTGGGTAGCTTGCTGGGTTCAGAAGCCCCTAGGTGGAGGGCCAGGGGGCACCCTGGGGCCTATACTGCAAGATCAGGGAGAGAGGTGGACCCCTGGGTAGCTTGCTGGGGTCAGAGACCCCTAGGTGGAGGGCAAGGGGGCACCCTGGGGCCTCCACTGCAAGTCCAGGGAGAGAGGTGGACCCCTGGGTAGCTTGCTGGGTTCAGAAGCCCCTAGGTGGAGGGCCAGGGGGCACCCTGGGCCCTACACTGTAAGTCCAGGGAGAGAGGTGGACCCCTGGGTAGCTTGCCAGGGTCAGAAGCCCCTAGGTGGGGTGCAAGGGGGCACCGTGGGACCTATACTGCAAGACCAGGGAGAGAAGTGGACCACTGGGTAGCTTGCTGTCGTCAGAGACCCCTAGGTGGAGGGCAAGGGGGCACCCTGGGGCCTTTAATGGAAGTCCAGGTAGGGAAGTGGACCCCTGGGTAGCTTGCTGGAGTCAGATTCCCCTAGGTGGAAGGCCAGGGTGCACCCTGGGGCCTATACTGCAAGTCACACAATCTACATTGTAAAAGCGCTATACAAATAAAGCTGAATTGAATTGAAGTCCAGGGAGAGAGGTGGAAAACTGGGTAGCTTGCTGGGGTCAGGGGCCCTTAGGTGGAGGGCAAGGGGGCACCCTGGGGCCTACACTTCAAGTCCAGGGAGAGAGGTGGACCCATGGGTAGCTTGCTGGGATCAGAAGCCCCTAGGTGGGGTGCAAGGGGGCACCCTGGGGCCTAAACTGCAAGTCCAGGGAGAGAGGTGGACCACTGGGTAGCTTGCTGGGGTAAGGGGCTTCTAGGAGGAGGGCCAGGGGGAACCCTGGGGCCTATACTGCAAGACCAGGGAGAGAGGTGGACCCCTGGGTAGCTTGCTGGGGTAAGGAGCCCCTAGGTGGAGGGCCAGGAGGCACAATGGGGCCTATACTGCAAGATCAGGGAGAGAGGTAGACCCCTGGGTAGCTTGCTGGGGTCAGAGACCCCTAGGTGTAGGGCAAGGGGGCACCCTTGGGCCAACACTGCAAGTCCAGGGAGAGAGGTGGACCCCTGGGTAGCTTGCCGGGGTCAGAAGCCCTTGGGTGGGGTGCAAGGGGGCACCCTGGGGCCTATACAGCAAGTCCAAGGAGAGAGGTGGACCCCTGGGTAGCTTGCTGGGGTCAGGGGCCCTTAGGTGGAGGTCAAGGGGGCACCCTGGGGCCTACACTGCAAGTCCAGGGAGAGAGGTGGACCCCTGGGTAGCTTGCTGGGGTCAGGATCCCTTAGGTGGAGGGCAAGGGGGCACCCTGGGGCCTACACTGCAAGTCCAGGGAGAGAGGTGGAACCCTGGGTAGCTTGCTGGGGTCAGAGGCCCCTACGTGGAGGGCCAGGAGGCACAATGGGGCCTATACTGCTGGTCCAGGGAGAGAGGTGGACCCCTGGGTAGCTTGCTGGGTTCAGAAGCCCCTAAGTGGAGGGCCAGGGGGCACCCTGGGGCCTATACTGCAAGATTAGGGAGAGAGGTGGACCCCTGGGTAGCTTGCCGGGGTCAGAAGCCCCTAGGTGGGGTGTAAGGGGGCAACCTGGGGCCTATACTGCAAGTCCAAGGAGAGAGGTGGACCCCTGGGTAGCGTGCTGGGGTCAGGGGCCCTTAGGTGGAGGTCAAGGGGGCACCCTGGGGCCTACACTGCAAGTCCAGGGAGAGAGGTGGACCCCTGGGTAGCTTGCTGGGGTCAGGATCCCTTAGGTGGAGGGCAAGGGGGCACCCTGGGGCCTACACTGCATGTCCAGGGAGAGAGGTAGACCCCTGGGTATTTTGCTGGGGTCAGGGGCCCTTAGGTGGAGGGCCAGGGGGCACCCTGGGGCCTATACTGCAAGTCCAGGAAGAGATGTGGACCCCTGGGTAGCTTACTGGGGTCATAGCCCCTAAGTAGAGTGCCAGGGGCACCCTGGGGCCTACACTGCAAGTCCAGGGAGAGAGGTGGACCCCTGGGTAGCTTGCTGGGGTCAGGGGCCCTTAGGTGGAGGTCAAGGGGGCACCCTGGGGCCTACACTGCAAGTCCAGGGCGAGAGGTGGACCCCTGGGTAGCTTGCTGGGGTCAGGATCCCTTAGGTGGAGGGCAAGGGGGCACCCTGGGGCCTACACTGCATGTTCAGGGAGAGAGGTAGACCCCTGGGTAACTTGCTGGGGTCAGGATCCCTTAGGTGGAGGGCAAAGGGGCACCCTGGGGCCTACACTGCATGTCCAGGGAGAGAGGTAGACCCCTGGGTAACTTGCTGGGGTCAGGGGCCCTTATGTGGAAGGCCAGGGGGCACCCTGGGGCCTATACTGCAAGTCCAGGAAGAGATGTGGACCCTTGGGTAGCTTGCTGGGGTCATAGGCCCCTAAGTGGAGTGCCAGGGGCACCCTGGGGCCTATACTGCAAGTCCAGGGAGAGAGGTTGACCCCTGGGTAGCTTGCTGGGGTCAGGGGCCCTTAGGTGGAGGGCCAGGTGGCACCCTGGGGCCTATAATGCAAGTCCAGGAAGAGAGGTGGACCCCTGGGTAGTTTGCTGGGGTCAGAGGCCCCTAGGTGGAGGGCCAGGGGGCACCTTGGGGCCTACACTGCATGTCCAGGGAGAGAGGTAGACCCCTGGGTAACTTGCTGGGGTCAGGATCCCTTAGGTGGAGGGCAAGGGGGCACCCTGGGGCCTACATTGCATGTCCAGGGAGAGAGGTGGACCCCTGGTTAGTTTGCTGGGCTCATGGTCCCTCTCGTGGAGGGCCAGGGGCACCCTGGGGCCTATACTGCAAGTCCAGGGAGAGAGCTGGTCCTCTGGGTAGCTTGCTGGGGTCAGAAGCCCCTAGGTGGGGTGCAAGGGGGCACCCTGGGGCCTATACTGCAAGTCCAGGGAGAGAGGTGGACCCCTGGGTAGCTTGCTGGGATCAGAGGCCCCCAGGTGGAGTGCCAGGGGGCACCCTTGGGCCTACACTGCAAGTACAGGGAGAGAGGTGGACCCCTGGGTAGCTTGCCGGGGTCAGAAGCCCCTAGGTGGGGTGCAAGGGGGCACCCTGGGGCCTATACTGCAAGACCAGGGAGAGATGTGGACCACTGGGTAGCTTGCTGTGGTCAGAGACCCCAAGGTGGAGGGCAAGGGGGCACCCGGGGCCTTTAATGGAAGTCCAGGTAGGGAAGTGGACCCTGGGTAGCTTGCTGGGGTCAGAGGCCCCTAGGAGGAGGGCAAGGGGGCATCCTGGGGCCTACAATGAAAGTTCAGGGATAGAAATGAACCCCTGGGTAGCTTGACGGGGTCAGGGGCACCTAGATGGAGGGCCAGGGGTAACCCTGGGGCCTAAACTGCAAGTCCAGGGAGAGAGCTGGTCCTCTGGGTAGTTTGCTGGGGTCAGAAGCCCCTAGGTGGGGTGCAAGGGGGCACCCTGGGGCCTATACTGCAAGTCCAAGGAGAGAGGTGGACCCCTGGGCTGCTTGCTGGGGTCAGGGGCCCTTAGGTGGATGTCAAGGGGGCACCCTGGGGCCTACAATGCAAGTCCAGGGAGAGAGGTGGACCCCTGGGTAGCTTGCTGGGGTCAGGAAACCTTAGGTGGAGGGCAAGGGGGCACCCTGGGGCCTACATTGCATGTCCAGGGAGAGAGGTAGACCCCTGGGTAACTTGCTAGGGTCAGGGGCCCTTAGGTGGAGGGCCAGAGGGCACCCTGGGGCCTATATTGCAAGTCCCGGAAGAGATGTGGACCCCTGGGTAGCATGCTGGGGTCAAAGGCCCCTATGTGGAGTGCCAGGGGCACCCTGGGGCCTATACTGCAAGTCCAGGGAGAGAGGTGGACCCCTGGGTAGCTTGCTGGGGTCAGGGGCCCTTAGGTGGAGGGCCAGGTGGCACCCTGGGGCCTATAATGCAAGTCCAGGAAGAGAGGTGGACCCCTGGGTAGTTTGCTGGGGTCAGAGGCCCCTAGGTGGAGGGCCAGGGGGCATCCTGGGGCCTACACTGCAAGTCCAGGGATAGACACGGACCCCTGGGTAGCTTGCTGGGGTCAGGGGCACCTAGATGGAGGGCCAGGGGTAACCCTGGGGCCTATACTGGAAGTCCAGGGAGAGAGGTGTACCCCTGGTTAGGTTGCTGGGCTCATGGGCCCTTACGTGGAGGGCCAGGGGCGCCCTGGGGCCTATACTGCAAGTCCAGGGAGAGAGCTGGTTCTCTGGGTAGCTTGCTGGGGTCAGAAGCCCCTAGGTGGGGTGCAAGGGGGCACCCTGGGGCCTATACTGCAAGTCCAGGGAGATAGGTGGACCCCTGGGTAGCTTGCTGGGGTAAGGGGCCCCTAGGAGGAGGGCCAGGGGGGCACCCTGGGGCTTATACTGCAAGACCAGGGAGAGAGGTGGACCCCTGGGTAGCTTGCTGGGGTCAGGGGCCCTTGGGTGGAGGGCAAGGGGGCACCCTGGGGCCTACACTGCAAGTCCAGGGAGAGAGGTGGACCCCTGGGTAGCTTGCTGGGGTCAGAGGCCCCTAGGTGGAGGGCCAGGAGGCACAATGGGGCCTATACTGCTGGTCCAGGGAGAGAGTTGGAACCCTGGGTAGCTTGCTGGGTTCAGTAGCCCCTAGGTGGAGGGCCAGGGGGCACCCTGGGGCCTATACTGCAAGATCAGGGAGAGAGGTGGACCCCTGGGTAGCTTGCTGGGGTCAGAGACCCCTAGGTGGAGGGCAAGGGGGCACCCTGGGGCCTCCACTGCAAGTCCAGGGAGAGAGGTGGACCCCTGGGTAGCTTGCCGGGGTCAGAAGCCCCTAGGTGGGGTGCAAAAGGGCACCCTGGGACCTATACTGCAAGACACGGGAGAGAGGTGGACCACTGGGTAGCTTGCTGTGGTCAGAGACCCCTAGGTGGAGGGCAAGGGGGCACCCTGGGGCCTCCACTGCAAGTCCAGGGAGAGAGGTGGACCCCTGGGTAGCTTGCTGGGGTAAGGGGCCCCTAGGAAAAGGGCTAGGGGGCACCCTGGGGCCTATACTGCAAGACCAGGGAGAGAGGTGGACCCCTGGGTAGCTTGCTGGGGTCAGGGGCCCTTAGGTGGAGGGCAAGGGGGCACCCTAGGGCCTATACTGCAAGTCCAGGGACAAAAGTGGACCCCTGGGTAGCTTGCTAGGGTCAGGGGCACGTAGGTAAAGGGCCAGGGGGCACCCTGGGGCCTACACTGCAAGTCCAGGGAGAGAGGTGGACCCCTGGGTAGCTTGCTGGGGTCTGGGGCCCTTAGGTGGAGGGCCAGGGGGCTCCCTGGGGCCTATACTGCAAGTCCAGGAAGAGAGGTGGACCCCTGGATAGCTTGCTGGGGTCAGGGGTCCTTGGGTGGAGGGCCAGAGGGCACCCTGGGTGATATACTGCAAGTCCAGGGAGAGAGGTGGACCCCTGGGTAGTTTGCTGGGGTCAGAGGCCCCTAGGTGGAGGGCCAGGGGGCATCCTGGGGCCTACACTGCAAGTCCAGGGATAGACACGGACCCCTGGGTAGCTTGCTGGGGTCAGGGGCACCTAGATGGAGGGCCAGGGGTAACCCTGGGGCCTATACTGGAAGTCCAGGGAGAGAGGTGTACCCCTGGTTAGGTTGCTGGGCTCATGGGCCCTTACGTGGAGGGCCAGGGGCACCCTGGGGCCTATACTGCAAGTCCAGGGAGAGAGCTGGTTCTCTGGGTAGCTTGCTGGGGTCAGAAGCCCCTAGGTGGGGTGCAAGGGGGCACCCTGGGGCCTATACTGCAAGTCCAGGGAGATAGGTGGACCCCTGGGTAGCTTGCTGGGGTAAGGGGCCCCTAGGAGGAGGGCCAGGGGGCACTCTGGGGCCTATACTGCAAGACCAGGGAGAGAGGTGGACCCCTGGGTAGCTTGCTGGGGTCAGGGGCCCTTAGGTGGAGGGCAAGGGGGCACCCTGGGGCCTACACTGCAAGTCCAGGGAGAGAGGTGGACCCCTGGGTAGCTTGCTGAGGTCAGAGGCCCCTAGGTGGAGGGCCAGGAGGCACAATGGGGCCTATACTGCTGGTCCAGGGAGAGAGTTGGAACCCTGGGTAGCTTGCTGGGTTCAGGGGCACCTAGATGGAGGGCCAGGGGGCATTCAGGGGCAAATGGACCCCTGGGTAGCTTGCTGGGGTCAGGGGCACCTAGATGGAGGGCCAGGGGGCACCCTGGGGCCTATACTGCAAGTCCAGGGAGAGAGGTGGACCCCTGGGCTGCTTGCTGGGGTCAGGGGCCCTTAGGTGGATGTCAAGGGGGCACCCTGGGGCCTACAATGCAAGTCCAGGGAGAGAGGTGGACCCCTGGGTAACTTGCTAGGGTCAGGGGCCCTTAGGTGGAGGGCCAGAGGGCACCCTGGGGCCTATATTGCAAGTCCAGGAAGAGATGTGGACCCCTGGGTAGCATGCTGGGGTCAAAGGCCCCTATGTGGAGTGCCAGGGGCACCCTGGGGCCTATACTGCAAGTCCAGGGAGAGAGGTGGACCCCTGGGTAGCTTGCTGGGGTCAGGGGCCCTTAGGTGGAGGGCCAGGTGGCACCCTGGGGCCTATAATGCAAGTCCAGGAAGAGAGGTGGACCCCTGGGTAGTTTGCTGGGGTCAGAGGCCCCTAGGTGGAGGGCCAGGGGGCATCCTGGGGCCTACACTGCAAGTCCAGGGATAGACACTGACCCCTGGGTAGCTTGCTGGGGTCAGGGGCACCTAGATGGAGGGCCAGGGGTAACCCTGGGGCCTATACTGGAAGTCCAGGGAGAGAGGTGTACCCCTGGTTAGGTTGCTGGGCTTATGGGCCCTTACGTGGAGGGCCAGGGGCGCCCTGGGGCCTATACTGCAAGTCCAGCGAGAGAGCTGGTTCTCTGGGTAGCTTGCTGGGGTCAGGGGCCCTTGGGTGGAGGGCAAGGGGGCACCCTGGGGCCTACACTGCAAGTCCAGGGAGAGAGGTGGACCCCTGGGTAGCTTGCTGGGGTCAGGGGCCCTTGGGTGGAGGGCAAGGGGGCACCCTGGGGCCTACACTGCAAGTCCAGGGAGAGAGGTGGACCCCTGGGTAGCTTGCTGGGGTCAGAGGCCCCTAGGTGGAGGGCCAGGAGGCACAATGGGGCCTATACTGCTGGTCCAGGGAGAGAGTTGGAACCCTGGGTAGCTTGCTGGGTTCAGAAGCCCCTAGGTGGAGGGCCAGGGGGCACCCTGGGGCCTATACTGCAAGATCAGGGAGAGAGGTGGACCCCTGGGTAGCTTGCTGGGGTCAGAGACCCCTAGGTGGAGGGCAAGGGGGCACCCTGGGGCCTCCACTGCAAGTCCAGGGAGAGAGGTGGACCCCTGGGTAGCTTGCCGGGGTCAGAAGCCCCTAGGTGGGGTGCAAGAGGGCACCCTGGGACCTATACTGCAAGACCAGGGAGAGAGGTGGACCACTGGGTAGCTTGCTGTGGTCAGAGACCCCTAGGTGGAGGGCAAGGGGGCACCCTGGGGCCTCCACTGCAAGTCCAGGGAGAGAGGTGGACCCCTGGGTAGCTTGCTGGGGTAAGGGGCCCCTAGGAAAAGGGCTAGGGGGCACCCTGGGGCCTATACTGCAAGACCAGGGAGAGAGGTGGACCCCTGGGTAGCTTGCTGGGGTCAGGGGCCCTTAGGTGGAGGGCAAGGGGGCACCCTAGGGCCTATACTGCAAGTCCAGGGACAGAAGTGGACCCCTGGGTAGCTTGCTAGGGTCAGGGGCACGTAGGTAAAGGGCCAGGGGGCACCCTGGGGCCTACACTGCAAGTCCAGGGAGAGAGGTGGACCCCTGGGTAGCTTGCTGGGGTCTGGGGCCCTTAGGTGGAGGGCAAGGGGGCTCCCTGGGGCCTATACTGCAAGTCCAGGAAGAGAGGTGGACCCCTGGGTAGCTTGCTGGGGTCAGGGGTCCTTGGGTGGAGGGCCAGAGGGCACCCTGGGTGATATACTGCAAGTCCAGGGAGAGAGGTGGACCCCTGGGTAGTTTGCTGGGGTCAGAGGCCCCTAGGTGGAGGGCCAGGGGGCATCCTGGGGCCTACACTGCAAGTCCAGGGATAGACACGGACCCCTGGGTAGCTTGCTGGGGTCAGGGGCACCTAGATGGAGGGCCAGGGGTAACCCTGGGGCCTATACTGGAAGTCCAGGGAGAGAGGTGTACCCCTGGTTAGGTTGCTGGGCTCATGGGCCCTTACGTGGAGGGCCAGGGGCACCCAGGGGCCTATACTGCAAGTCCAGGGAGAGAGCTGGTTCTCTGGGTAGCTTGCTGGGGTCAGAATTCCCTAGGTGGGGTGCAAGCGGGCACCCTGGGGCCTATACTGCAAGTCCAGGGAGATAGGTGGACCCCTGGGTAGCTTGCTGGGGTAAGGGGCCCCTAGGAGGAGGGCCAGGGGGCACCCTGGGGCCTATACTGCAAGACCAGGGAGAGAGGTGGACCCCTGGGTAGCTTGCTGGGGTCAGGGGCCCTTAGGTGGAGGGCAAGGGGGCACCCTGGGGCCTACACTGCAAGTCCAGGGAGAGAGGTGGACCCCTGGGTAGCTTGCTGGGGTCATAGGCCCCTAGGTGGAGGGCCAGGAGGCACAATGGGGCCTATACTGCTGGTCCAGGGAGACAGTTGGAACCCTGGGTAGCTTGCTGGGTTCAGGGGTACCTAGATGGAGGGCCGGGGGGCATTCAGGGGCAAATGGACCCCTGGGTAGCTTGCTGGGGTCAGGGGCACCTAGATGGAGGGCCAGGGGGCACCCTGGGGCCTATACTGCAAGTCCAGGGAGAGAGGTGGACCCCTGGGTAGTTTGCTTGGCTCATGGGCCCTTAGGTGGAGGGCCAGGGGCACCCGGGGGCCTATACTGCAATTCAAGGAAAAGAGGCGGACACCTGCGTAGCTTGCTGGGGTCAGGGGCCCTTAGGTGGAGGGAAAGCGGGCACCCTTGGGCCTACATTGCAAGTCCAGGGATAGAGGTGGTCCCCTGGAGAGCTAGCTGGGGTCAGAGACCCCTAGATGGAGTGCAAACGGGCACCCTGGGGCCTATACTGCAAGTCCAGGGAGAGAGGTGGACACCTGGGTAGCTTGCTGGGGTCAGAAGCCCCTAAGTGGAGGGCCAGGGGGCACACTGGGACCTATACTGCTGGTCCAGGGAGAGAGGTGGACCCCTGGGTAGCTTGTTGGGGTCAGAAGCCCCTAAGTGGAGGGCCAGGGGGCACACTGGGACCTATATTGCTGGTCCAGGGAGAGAGGTGGACCCCTGGGTAGCTTGCTGGGGTCAGAGACCCCTAGGTGTAGGGCCAGGAGGCACTTTGGTGCCTATACTGCAAGTCATGGGAGAGAGGTGGACCCCTGGGTAGCTTGCTGGGGTCAGGGGCCCTTAGGTGGAGGGCAAGGGGGCACCCTGAGGCCCATACTTCAAGTCCAGGGAGAGAGGTGGACCCATGGGTAGCTTGCTGGGGTCAGAGGCCCCCAGGTGGAGGGCCAGGGGGCACCCTTGGGCCTATACTGCAAGTCCAGGAAGAGATGTGGACCCCTGGGTAGCTTTCTGGGGTCTTAGGCCCCTAAGTGGAGTGCCAGGGGCACCCTGGGGCCTATACTGCAAGTCCTGGGAGAGAGGTGGACCCCTGGTTAGTTTGCTGGGCTCATGGGCCCTTACGTGGAGGGCCAGGGGCACCCTGGGGCCTATACTACAAGTCCAGGGAGAGAGCTGGTTCTCTGGGTAGCTTGCTGGGGTCAAAAGCCCCTAGGTGGGGTGCAAGGGGGCACCCTGGGGCCTATACTGCAAGTCCAGGGAGAGAGGTGGACCCCTGGGTAGCTTGCTGGGGTAACGTGGCCCTAGGAGGAGGGCCAGGGGGCACTCTGGGGCTTATACTGCAAGTCCAGGAAGAGAGGTGGACCCCTGGGTAGCTTGCTGGGGTCAGAGGCCCCTAGGTGGAGGACCAGGGGGCATCCTGGGGCCTACACTGCAAGTCCAGGGATAGACATGGACCCCTGGGTAGCTTGATGGGGTCAGGGACACCTAGATGGAGGGCCAGGGGTAACCCTGGGGCCTATACTGCAAGTCCAGGGAGAGAGGTGGAACCCTGGTTAGTTTGCTGGGCTCATGGGCCCTTAGGTGGAGGGCCAGGGGCACCCTGGGGCCTACACTGCAAGTCCAGGGAGAGAGGTGGACCCCTGGGTAGCTTTCTGGGGTCAGAGGCCCCTAGGTGGAGGGCCAGGAGGCACAATATGGCCTATACTGCAAGTCCAGGAAGAGAGGTGGACCCCTGGGTAGCTTGCTGGGGTCAGAGGCCCCCAGGTGGAGGGCCAGGGGGCATGCTTGGGCCTACACTGCAAGTCCAGGGAGAGAGGTGGACCCCTGGGTAGCTTGCTGGGGTCAGAGACCCCTAGTTGGAGGGCAAGGGGGCACCCTGGGGCCTTTAATGGAAGTCCAGGGAGGGAAGTGGACCCTGGGTAGCCTGCTGGGGTCAGATTCCCTTAGGTGGAAGGCCAGGGCGCACCCTGGGGCCTATACTGCAAGTACAGGGAGAGAGGTGGACCCCTGGGTAGCTTGCTGGGGTCAGGGGCCCTTAGGTGGAGGGCCAGGGGCACCCCGGGGCCTATACTGCAAGTCCAGGAAGAGAGGAGGACCCCTGGGTAGCTTGCTGGGGTCATAGGCCCCTAAGTGGAGTGCCAGGGGCACCCTGGGGCCTATACTGCAAGTCCAGGGAGAGAGGTGGACCTCTGGGTAGCTTGCTGGGGTCAGGGGCCCTTAGGTGGAGGGCCAGGGGGCACCCTGGGGCCTACACTGCAAGACCAGGGAGAGAGGTGGACCCCTGGGTAGCTTGCTGGGGTCAGAAGCCCCTAGGTGGAGAGCCAGGAGGCACAATGGGGCCTATACTGCTGGTACAGGGAGAGAGGTGGACCCCTGGGTAGCTTGCTGGGTTCAGACGCCTCTAGGTGGAGGGCCAGGGGGCACCCTGGAGCCTATACTGCAAGATCAGGGAGAGAGGTGGTCCCCTGGGTAGCTTGCTGGGGTCAGAGACCCCTAGGTGGAGGGCAAGGGGGCACCCTGGGGCCTCCACTGCAAGTCCAGGGAGAGAGGTGGACCCCTGGGTAGCTTGCTGGGATCAGAGGCCCCCTTGTGGAGTGCCAGGGGGCACCCTTGGGCCTACACTGCAAGTCCAGGGAGAGAGGTGGACCCCATGGGTAGCTTGCCAGGGTCATAAGCCCCTAGGTGGGGTGCAAGGGGGCACCCTGGGGCCTATACTGCAAGACCAGGGAGAGAGGTGGACCACTGGGTAGCTTGCTGTGGTAAGAGACCCCTAGGTGGAGGGCAAGGGGGCACCCTGGGGCCTATACTGCAAGTCCAGGGAGAGAGGTGGACCCCTGGGTAGCTTGCTGGGGTCAGGGGCCCTTAGGTGGAGGGCCAGGTGGCACCCTGGGGCCTATAATGCAAGTCCAGAAAGAGAGGTGGACCCCTGTGTAGCTTGCTAGGGTCAGAGGCCCCTAGGTGGAGGGCCAGGGGGCATCCTGGGGCCTACACTGCAAGTCCAGGGATAGACACGGAACCCTGGGTAGCTTGCTGGGGTCAGGGGCACCTAGATGGAGGGCCAGGGGTAACCCTGTGGCCTATACTGCAAGTCCAGGGAGAGAGGTGGACCCCTGGTTAGTTTGCTGGGCTCATGGGCCCTTACGTGGAGGGCCAGGGGCACCCTGGGGCCTATACTGCAAGTCCAGGGATGGAGCTGGTCCTCTGGGTAGCTTGCTTGGGTCAGAAGCCCCTAGGTGGGGTGCAAGGGGGCACCCTGGGGCCTATACTGCAAGTCCAGGGAGAGAGGTGGACCCCTGCGTAGCTTGCTGGGGTAAGGGGCCCCTAGGAAAAGGGCTAGGGGGCACCCTGGGGCCTATACTGCAAGACCAGGGAGAGAGGTGGACCCCTGGGTAGCTTGCTGGGGTCAGGGGCCCTTAGGTGGAGGGCAAGGGGGCAGCCTGGGGCCTACACTGCAAGTCCAGGGAGAGAGGTGGACCCCTGGGTAGCTTGCTGGGGTCAGAGGCCCCTAGCTGGAGGGCCAGGAGGCACAATGGGGCCTATACTGCTGGTCCAGGGAGAGAGGTGGACCCCTGGGTAGCTTGCTGGGTTCAGAAGCCCCTAGGTGGAGGGCCAGGGGGCACCCTGGGGCCTCCACTGCAAGTCCAGGGAGAGACGTGGACCTCTGGGTAAATTGCTGGGGTCAGAGGCCCCCAGGTGGAGTGCCAAGGGGCACCCTTGGGCCTACACTGCAAGTCCAGGGAGAGAGGTGGACCCCTGGATAGCTTGCCGGGGTCAGAGCCCGCTAGTTGGAGGGCAAGGGGGCACCCTGGGGCCTTTAATGGAAGTCCAGGGAGGGAAGTGGACCCTGGGTAGCTTGCTAGGGTCAGATTCCCCTAGGTGGAAGGCCAGGGCGCACCCTGGGGCCTATACTGCAAGTCCAGGGAGAGAGGTGGACCCCTGGGTAGCTTGCTAGGGTCAGGGGCCCTTAGGTGGAGGGCCAGGGGGCACCCTGGGGCCTAAACTGCAAGTCCAGGAAGAAATGTGGACCCCTGGGTAGCTTGCTGGGGTCATAGGCCCCTAAGTGGAGTGCCAGGGGCACCCTGGGGCCTATACTGCAAGTCCAGAAAGAGAGGTGGACCCCTGTGTAGCTTGCTAGGGTCAGAGGCCCCTAGGTGGAGGGCCAGGGGGCATCCTGGGGCCTACACTGCAAGTCCAGGGATAGACACGGAACCCTGGGTAGCTTGCTGGGGTCAGGGGCACCTAGATGGAGGGCCAGGGGTAACCCTGTGGCCTATACTGCAAGTCCAGGGAGAGAGGTGGACCCCTGGTTAGTTTGCTGGGCTCATGGGCCCTTACGTGGAGGGCCAGGGGCACCCTGGGGCCTATACTGCAAGTCCAGGGAGGGAGCTGGTCCTCTGGGTAGCTTGCTTGGGTCAGAAGCCCCTAGGTGGGGTGCAAGGGGGCACCCTGGGGCCTATACTGCAAGTCCAGGGAGAGAGGTGGACCCCTGAGTAGCTTGCTGGGGTAAGGGGCCCCTAGGAAAAGGGCTAGGGGGCACCCTGGGGCCTATACTGCAAGACCAGGGAGAAAGGTGGACCCCTGGGTAGCTTGCTGGGGTCAGGGGCCCTTAGGTGGAGGGCAAGGGGGCAGCCTGGGGCCTACACTGCAAGTCCAGGGAGAGAGGTGGACCCCTGGGTAGCTTGCTGGGGTCAGAGGCCCCTAGCTGGAGGGCCAGGAGGCACAATGGGGCCTATACTGCTGGTCCAGGGAGAGAGGTGGACCCCTGGGTAGCTTGCTGGGTTCAGAAGCCCCTAGGTGGAGGGCCAGGGGGCACCCTGGGGCCTCCACTGCAAGTCCAGGGAGAGACGTGGACCTCTGGGTAAATTGCTGGGGTCAGAGGCCCCCAGGTGGAGTGCCAAGGGGCACCCTTGGGCCTACACTGCAAGTCCAGGGAGAGAGGTGGACCCCTGGATAGCTTGCCGGGGTCAGAGCCCGCTAGTTGGAGGGCAAGGGGGCACCCTGGGGCCTTTAATGGAAGTCCAGGGAGGGAAGTGGACCCTGGGTAGCTTGCTAGGGTCAGATTCCCCTAGGTGGAAGGCCAGGGCGCACCCTGGGGCCTATACTGCAAGTCCAGGGAGAGAGGTGGACCCCTGGGTAGCTTGCTAGGGTCAGGGGCCCTTAGGTGGAGGGCCAGGGGGCACCCTGGGGCCTAAACTGCAAGTCCAGGAAGAGATGTGGACCCCTGGGTAGCTTGCTGGGGTCATAGGCCCCTAAGTGGAGTGCCAGGGGCACCCTGGGGCCTATACTGCAAGTCCAGAAAGAGAGGTGGACCCCTGTGTAGCTTGCTAGGGTCAGAGGCCCCTAGGTGGAGGGCCAGGGGGCATCCTGGGGCCTACACTGCAAGTCCAGGGATAGACACGGAACCCTGGGTAGCTTGCTGGGGTCAGGGGCACCTAGATGGAGGGCCAGGGGTAACCCTGTGGCCTATACTGCAAGTCCAGGGAGAGAGGTGGACCCCTGGTTAGTTTGCTGGGCTCATGGGCCCTTACGTGGAGGGCCAGGGGCACCCTGGGGCCTATACTGCAAGTCCAGGGAGGGAGCTGGTCCTCTGGGTAGCTTGCTTGGGTCAGAAGCCCCTAGGTGGGGTGCAAGGGGGCACCCTGGGGCCTATACTGCAAGTCCAGGGAGAGAGGTGGACCCCTGCGTAGCTTGCTGGGGTAAGGGGCCCCTAGGAAAAGGGCTAGGGGGCACCCTGGGGCCTATACTGCAAGACCAGGGAGAGAGGTGGACCCCTGGGTAGCTTGCTGGGGTCAGGGGCCCTTAGGTGGAGGGCAAGGGGGCAGCCTGGGGCCTACACTGCAAGTCCAGGGAGAGAGGTGGACCCCTGGGTAGCTTGCTGGGGTCAGAGGCCCCTAGGTGGAGGGCCAGGAGGCACAATGGGGCCTATACTGCTGGTCCAGGGAGAGAGGTGGACCCCTGGGTAGCTTGCTGGGTTCAGAAGCCCCTAGGTGGAGGGCCAGGGGGCACCCTGGGGCCTCCACTGCAAGTCCAGGGAGAGACGTGGACCTCTGGGTAAATTGCTGGGGTCAGAGGCCCCCAGGTGGAGTGCCAAGGGGCACCCTTGGGCCTACACTGCAAGTCCAGGGAGAGAGGTGGACCCCTGGATAGCTTGCCGGGGTCAGAGCCCGCTAGTTGGAGGGCAAGGGGGCACCCTGGGGCCTTTAATGGAAGTCCAGGGAGGGAAGTGGACCCTGGGTAGCTTGCTAGGGTCAGATTCCCCTAGGTGGAAGGCCAGGGCGCACCCTGGGGCCTATACTGCAAGTCCAGGGAGAGAGGTGGACCCCTGGGTAGCTTGCTAGGGTCAGGGGCCCTTAGGTGGAGGGCCAGGGGGCACCCTGGGGCCTATACTGCAAGTCCAGGAACAGATGTGGACCCCTGGGTAGCTTGCTGGGTTCATAGGCCCCTAAGTGGAGTGCCAGGGGCACCCTGGGGCCTATACTGCAAGTCCAGGAAGAGAGGTGGACCCCTGGGTAGCTTGCTGGGGTCAGGGGCCCTTAGGTGGAGGGCCAGGTGGCACCCTGGGGCCTATAATGCAAGTCCAGGAAGAGAGGTGGACCCCTGGGTACCTTGCTGGCGTTAGAGGAACCTAGGTGGAGGGCCAGGGGGCATCCTGGGGCCTACACTGCAAGTCCAGGGAGAGAGCTGGTTCTCTGGGTAGCTTGCTGGGGTCAAAAGCCCCTAGGTGGGGTGCAAGGGGGCACTCTGGGGTCTATACTGCAAGTCCAGGGAGAGAGGTGGACCCCTGGGTAGCTTGCTGGGGTAAGGTGGCCCTAGGAGGAGGGCCAGGGGGCACCCTGGGGCCTATACTGCAAGACCAGGGAGAGAGGTGGACCACTGGGTAGCTTGCTGTGGTCAGAGACCTCTAGGTTGAGGGCAAGGGGGCACCCTGGGGCCTTTAATGGAAGTCCAGGGAGGGAAGTGGACCCTGTGTAGCTTGCTGGGGTCAGATTCCCCTAGGTGGAAGGCCAGTGTGCACCCTGGGGCCTATACTGCAAGTCCAGGGAGAGAGGTGGACCCCTGGGTAGCTTGCTGGGGTCAGGGGCCCTTAGGTGGAGGGCAAGGGGGCACCCTGGGGCCTACACTTCAAGGCCAGGGAGAGAGGTGGACCCCTTGGTAGCTTGCTGGGGTCAGAGGCCCCCAGGTGGAGGGCCAGGGGGCTCCCTTGGGCCTACACTGCAAGTCCAGGGAGAGAGGTAGACTCCTGGGAAGCTAGCTGGGGTCATAGGCCCCTAAATGGAGGGCCAGGAGGCACAATGGGGCCTACACTGCTGGTCCAGGGAGAGAGGTGGACCCCTGGGTAGCTTGCTGGGTTCAGATGCCCCTAGATGGAGGGCCAGGGGGCACCCTGGGGCCTATACTGCAAGACCAGGGAGAGAGGTGGACCCCTGGGTAGCTTGCTGGGGTCAGAGGCCCCTAATTGGAGGACCAGGGGGCATCCTGGGGCCTACACTGCAAGTCCAGGGATAGACATGGACCCCTGGGTAGCTTGATGGGGTCAGGGGCACCTAGATGGAGGGCCAAGGGTAACCCTGGGGCCTATACTGCAAGTCCAGGGAGAGAGGTGGACCCCTGGTTAGTTTGCTGGGCTCATGGGCCCTTAGGTGGAGGGCCAGGGGCACCCTGGGGCCTATACTGCAAGTCCAGGGAGAGAGCTGGTCCTCTGGGTAGCTTGCTGGGGTGAGGAGCCCTTAGGTGGAGGGCAAGGGGGCACCCTGGGGCCTATACTGCAAGTCCAGGGAGAGAGGTGGACCCCTGGGTGGCTTGCTGGGGTCAGGATCCCTTAGGTAGAGGGTAAGGGGGCACCCTTGGGCCTACACTGCATGTCCAGGGAGAGAGGTGGACCCCTGGGTAGCTTGCTGGGGTCAGGGGCCCTTAGGTGGAGGGCCAGGGGGCACCCTGGGGCCTATACTGCAAGTCCAGGAAGAGATGTGGACCCCTGGGTAGCTTGCTGGGGTCAGGGGCCCTTAGGTGGAGGGCAAGGGGGCACCCTGGGGCCTACACTGGAAGTCCAGGGAGAGAGGTGGACCCCTGGGTAGCTTTCTGGGGTCAGAGGCCCCTAGGTGGAGGGCCAGGAGGCACAATATGGCCAATACTGCTAGTCCAGGGAGAGAGGTGGACCCCTGGGTAGCTTGCTGGGTTCAGAAGCTCCTTGGTGGAGGGCCATGGGGCACCCTGGGGCCTATACTGCAAGATCAGGGAGAGAGGTGGACCCCTGGGTAGCTTGCTGGGGTCAGAGACCCCTAGGTGGAGGGCAAGGGGGCACTCTGGGGCCTCCACTGCAAGTCCAGGGAGAGAGGTGGACCCCTGGGTTGCTTGCGGGGGTCAGAGGCCCCCAGGTGGAGGGCCAGGGGGCATCCTTGGGCCTACACTGCAAGTCCAGGGAGAGAGGTGGACCCCTGGGTAGCTTGCTGGGGTCAGAGACCCCTAGTTGGAGGGCAAGGGGGCACCCTGGGGCCATTAATAGAAGTCCAGGGAGGGAAGTGGACCCTGGGTAGCCTGCTGGGGTCAGATTCCTTTAGATGGAAGGCCAGGGCGCACCCTGGGGCCTATACTGCAAGTCCAGGGAGAGAGGTGGACCCCTGGGTAGCTTGCTGGGGTCAGGGGCCCTTAGGTGGAGGGCCAGGGGCACCCTGGGGCCTATACTGCAAGTCCTGGGAGAGAGGTGGACCCCTGGGTAGCTTGCTGGGGTCAGAGGCCCCTAAATGGAGGACCAGGTGGCATCCTGGGGCCTACACTGCAAGTCCAGGGATAGACATGGACCCCTGGGTAGCTTGATGGGGTCAGGGGCACCTAGATGGAGGGCCAGGGGTAACCCTGGGGCCTATACTGCAAGTCCAGGGAGAGAGGTGGACCCCTGGTTAGTTTGCTGGGCTCAGGGGCCCTTATGTGGAGGGCCAGGGGCACCCTGGGGCCTATACTGCAAGTCCAGGAAGATATGTGGACCCCTGGGTAGCTTGCTGGGGTCATAGGCCCCTAAGTGGAGTGCCAGGGGCACCCTGGGGCCTATACTGCAAGTCCAGGGAGAGAGGTGGACTTCAGGGTAGCTTGCTGGGGTCAGGGGCCCTTAGGTGGAGGGCCAGGGGGCACCCTGGGGCCTGCACTGCAAGACCAGGGAGAGAGGTGGACCCCTGGGTAGCTTGCTGGGGTCAGAAGCCCCTAGGTGGAGGGCCAGGAGGCACAATGGGGCCTATACTGCTGGTCCAGGGATAGAGGTGGACCCCTGGGTAGCTTGCTGGGTTCAGAAGCCCCTAGGTGGAGGGCCAGGGGGCACCCTGGGGCCTATACTGCAAGATCAGGGAGAGAGGTGGTCCCCTGGGTAGCTTGCTGGGGTCAGAGACCCCAGGTGGAGGGCAAGGGGGCAACCTGGGGCCTCCACTGCAAGTCCAGGGAGAGAGGTGGACCCCTGGGTAGCTTGCTGGGATCAGAGGCCCCCAGGTGGAGTGCCAGGGGGCACCCTTGGGCCTACACTGCAAGTCCAGGGAGAGAGGTGGACCCCTGGGTAGCTTGCCAGGGTCAGAAGCCCCTAGGTGGGGTGCAAGGGGGCACCCTGGGGCCTATCCTGCAAGACCAGGGAGAGAGGTGGACCACTGGGTAGCTTGCTGTGGTCAGAGACCCCTTGGTGGAGGGCAAGGGGGCACCCTGGGGCCTATACTGCAAGTCCAGGGAGAGAGGTGGACCCCTGGGTAGCTTGCTGGGGTCAGGGGCCCTTAGGTGGAGGGCCAGGTGGCACCCTGGGGCCTATAATGCAAGTCCAGGAAGAGAGGTGGAGCCCTGGGTAGCTTGCTGGGGTCAGAGGCCCCTAGGTGGAGGGCCAGGGGGCATCCTGGGGCCTACACTGCAAGTCCAGGGATAGACACGGAACCCTGGGTAGCTTGCTGGGGTCAGGGGCACCTAGATGGAGGGCCAGGGGTAACTCTGTGGCCTATACTGCAAGTCCAGGGAGAGAGGTGGACCCCTGGTTAGTTTGCTGGGCTCATGGGCCCTTAGGTGGAGGGCCAGGGGCACCCTGGGGCCTTTACTGCAAGTCCAGGGAGGAAGCTGGTCCTCTGGGTAGCTTGCTTGGGTCAGAAGCCCCTAGGTGGGGTGCAAGGGGGCACCCTGGGGCCTATACTGCAAGTCCAGGGAGAGAGGTGGACCCCTGGGTAGCTTGCTGGGGTAAGGGGCCCCTAGGAAAAGGGCTAGGGGGCACCCTGGGGCCTATACTGCAAGACCAGGGAGAGAGGTGGACCCCTGGGTAGCTTGCTGGGGTCAGGGGCCCTTAGGTGGAGGGCAAGGGGGCATCCTGGGGCCTACACTGCAAGTCCAGGGAGAGATGTGGACCCCTGGGTAGCTTGCTGGGTTCAGAAGCCCCTAGGTGGAGGGCCAGGGGGCACCCTGGGGCCTCCACTGCAAGTCCAGGGAGAGACGTGGACCCCTGGGTAAATTGCTGGGGTCAGAGGCCCCCAGGTGGAGTGCCAAGGGGCACCGTTGGGCCTACACTGCAAGTCCAGGGAGAGAGGTGGACCCCTGGGTAGCTTGCCGGGGTCAGAGACCGCTAGGTGGAGGGCCAGGTGGCACCCTGGGGCCTATAATGCAAGTACAGGAAGAGAGGTGGACCCCTGGGTACCTTGCTGGGGTTAGAGGAACCTAGGTGGAGGGCCAGGGGGCATCCTGGGGCCTAAACTGCAAGTCCAGGAATAGACACGGACCCCTGGGCAGCTTGCTGAGGTCAGGGGCACCTAGATGAAGGGCCAGGGGGCACCCTGGGGCCTCCACTGCAAGTCCAGGGAGAGATGTGGACCCCTGGGTAGCTTGCTGAGGTCAGGATCCCTTAGGTGAAGGGCAAGGGGGCACCCTGGGGCCTACACTGCATGTCCAGGGAGAGAGGTAGACCCCTGGGTAAATTTGCTGGGGTCAGGGGCCCTTAGGTGGAGGGCCAGGGCGCACCCTGGGGCCTATACTGCAAGTCCAGGAAGAGATGTGGACCCCTGGGTAGCTTACTGGGGTCATAGCCCCTAAGTGGAGTGCCAGGGGCACCCTTGGGCCTATACTGCAAGTCCAGGGAGAGAGGTGGACCCCATGGTAGCTTGCTGGGGTCAGGGGCCCTTAGGTGGAGGTCAAGGGGGCACCCTGGGGCCTATACTGCAAGTCCAAGGAGAGAGGTGGACCCCTGGGTAGCTTGCTGGGGTCAGAGGCCCCTAGGTGGAGGGCCAGGGGGCATCCTGGGGCCTACACTGCAAGTCCAGGGATAGACACGGACCCCTGGGTAGCTTGCTGGGGTCAGGGGCACCTAGATGGAGGGCCAGGGATTACCCAGGGGCCTATACTGCAAGTCCAGGGAGAGAGGTGGACCCCTGGTTAGTTTGCTGGGCTCATGGGCCCTCTCGTGGAGGGCCAGGGGCACCCTGGGGCCTAAACTGCAAGTCCAGGGAGAGAGCTGGTCCTCTGAGTAGCTTGCTGGGGTCAGAAGCCCCTAAGTGGGGTGCAAGGGGGCACCCTGGGGCCTATACTGCAAGTCCAGGGAGAGAGGTGGACCCCTGGGTAGATTGCTGGGGTCAGGGGCCCGTAGGTGGAGGGCCAGGTGGCACCCTGGGGCCTATAATGCAAGTCCAGGAAGAGAGGTGGACCCCTGGGTACCTTGCTGGCCTTAGAGGAACCTAGGTGGAGGGCCAGGGGGCATCCTGGGGCCTACACTGCAAGTCCAGGGAGAGAGCTGGTTCTCTGGGTAGCTTGCTGGGGTCAAAAGCCCCTAGGTGGGGTGCAAGGGGGCACTCTGGGGCCTATACTGCAAGTCCAGGGAGAGAGGTGGACCCCTGGGTAGCTTGCTGGGGTAAGGTGGCCCTAGAAGGAGGGCCAGGGGGCACCCTGGGGCCTATACTGCAAGACCAGGGAGAGAGGTGGACCACTGGGTAGCTTGCTGTGGTCAGAGACCTCTAGGTTGAGGGCAAGGGGGCACCCTGGGGCCTTTAATGGAAGTCCAGGGAGGGAAGTGGACCCTGTGTAGCTTGCTGGGGTCAGATTCCCCTAGGTGGAAGGCCAGTGTGCACCCTGGGGCCTATACTGCAAGTCCAGGGAGAGAGGTGGACCGATGGGTAGCTTGCTGGGGTCAGGGGCCCTTAGGTGGAGGGCAAGGGGGCACCCTGGGGCCTACACTTCAAGGCCAGGGAGAGAGGTGGACCCCTTGGTAGCTTGCTGGGGTCAGAGGCCCCCAGGTGGAGGGCCAGGGGGCTCCCTTGGGCCTACACTGCAAGTCCAGGGAGAGAGGTAGACTCCTGGGAAGCTAGCTGGGGTCATAGGCCCCTAAATGGAGGGCCAGGAGGCACAATGGGGCCTACACTGCTGGTCCAGGGAGAGAGGTGGACCCCTGGGTAGCTTGCTGGGTTCAGATGCCCCTAGATGGAGGGCCAGGGGGCACCCTGGGGCCTATACTGCAAGACCAGGGAGAGAGGTGGACCCCTGGGTAGCTTGCTGGGGTCAGAGGCCCCTAATTGGAGGACCAGGGGGCATCCTGGGGCCTACACTGCAAGTCCAGGGATAGACATGGACCCCTGGGTAGCTTGATGGGGTCAGGGGCACCTAGATGGAGGGCCAAGGGTAACCCTGGGGCCTATACTGCAAGTCCAGGGAGAGAGGTGGACCCCTGGTTAGTTTGCTGGGCTCATGGGCCCTTAGGTGGAGGGCCAGGGGCACCCTGGGGCCTATACTGCAAGTCCAGGGAGAGAGCTGGTCCTCTGGGTAGCTTGCTGGGGTGAGGAGCCCTTAGGTGGAGGGCAAGGGGGCACCCTGGGGCCTATACTGCAAGTCCAGGGAGAGAGGTGGACCCCTGGGTGGCTTGCTGGGGTCAGGATCCCTTAGGTAGAGGGTAAGGGGGCACCCTTGGGCCTACACTGCATGTCCAGGGAGAGAGGTGGACCCCTGGGTAGCTTGCTGGGGTCAGGGGCCCTTAGGTGGAGGGCCAGGGGGCACCCTGGGGCCTATACTGCAAGTCCAGGAAGAGATGTGGACCCCTGGGTAGCTTGCTGGGGTCAGGGGCCCTTAGGTGGAGGGCAAGGGGGCACCCTGGGGCCTACACTGGAAGTCCAGGGAGAGAGGTTGACCCCTGGGTAGCTTTCTGGGGTCAGAGGCCCCTAGGTGGAGGGCCAGGAGGCACAATATGGCCAATACTGCTAGTCCAGGGAGAGAGGTGGACCCCTGGGTAGCTTGCTGGGTTCAGAAGCTCCTTGGTGGAGGGCCATGGGGCACCCTGGGGCCTATACTGCAAGATCAGGGAGAGAGGTGGACCCCTGGGTAGCTTGCTGGGGTCAGAGACCCCTAGGTGGAGGGCAAGGGGGCACTCTGGGGCCTCCACTGCAAGTCCAGGGAGAGAGGTGGACCCCTGGGTTGCTTGCGGGGGTCAGAGGCCCCCAGGTGGAGGGCCAGGGGGCATCCTTGGGCCTACACTGCAAGTCCAGGGAGAGAGGTGGACCCCTGGGTAGCTTGCTGGGGTCAGAGACCCCTAGTTGGAGGGCAAGGGGGCACCCTGGGGCCATTAATAGAAGTCCAGGGACGGAAGTGGACCCTGGGTAGCCTGCTGGGGTCAGATTCCTTTAGATGGAAGGCCAGGGCGCACCCTGGGGCCTATACTGCAAGTCCAGGGAGAGAGGTGGACCCCTGGGTAGCTTGCTGGGGTCAGGGGCCCTTAGGTGGAGGGCCAGGGGCACCCTGGGGCCTATACTGCAAGTCCTGGGAGAGAGGTGGACCCCTGGGTAGCTTGCTGGGGTCAGAGGCCCCTAAATGGAGGACCAGGTGGCATCCTGGGGCCTACACTGCAAGTCCAGGGATAGACATGGACCCCTGGGTAGCTTGATGGGGTCAGGGGCACCTAGATGGAGGGCCAGGGGTAACCCTGGGGCCTATACTGCAAGTCCAGGGAGAGAGGTGGACCCCTGGTTAGTTTGCTGGGCTCAGGGGCCCTTATGTGGAGGGCCAGGGGCACCCTGGGGCCTATACTGCAAGTCCAGGAAGATATGTGGACCCCTGGGTAGCTTGCTGGGGTCATAGGCCCCTAAGTGGAGTGCCAGGGGCACCCTGGGGCCTATACTGCAAGTCCAGGGAGAGAGGTGGACTTCAGGGTAGCTTGCTGGGGTCAGGGGCCCTTAGGTGGAGGGCCAGGGGGCACCCTGGGGCCTGCACTGCAAGACCAGGGAGAGAGGTGGACCCCTGGGTAGCTTGCTGGGGTCAGAAGCCCCTAGGTGGAGGGCCAGGAGGCACAATGGGGCCTATACTGCTGGTCCAGGGAGAGAGGTGGACCCCTGGGTAGCTTGCTGGGTTCAGAAGCCCCTAGGTGGAGGGCCAGGGGGCACCCTGGGGCCTATACTGCAAGATCAGGGAGAGAGGTGGTCCCCTGGGTAGCTTGCTGGGGTCAGAGACCCCAGGTGGAGGGCAAGGGGGCAACCTGGGGCCTCCACTGCAAGTCCAGGGAGAGAGGTGGACCCCTGGGTAGCTTGCTGGGATCAGAGGCCCCCAGGTGGAGTGCCAGGGGGCACCCTTGGGCCTACACTGCAAGTCCAGGGAGAGAGGTGGACCCCTGGGTAGCTTGCCAGGGTCAGAAGCCCCTAGGTGGGGTGCAAGGGGGCACCCTGGGGCCTATCCTGCAAGACCAGGGAGAGAGGTGGACCACTGGGTAGCTTGCTGTGGTCAGAGACCCCTTGGTGGAGGGCAAGGGGGCACCCTGGGGCCTATACTGCAAGTCCAGGGAGAGAGGTGGACCCCTGGGTAGCTTGCTGGGGTCAGGGGCCCTTAGGTGGAGGGCCAGGTGGCACCCTGGGGCCTATAATGCAAGTCCAGGAAGAGAGGTGGAGCCCTGGGTAGCTTGCTGGGGTCAGAGGCCCCTAGGTGGAGGGCCAGGGGGCATCCTGGGGCCTACACTGCAAGTCCAGGGATAGACACGGAACCCTGGGTAGCTTGCTGGGGTCAGGGGCACCTAGATGGAGGGCCAGGGGTAACTCTGTGGCCTATACTGCAAGTCCAGGGAGAGAGGTGGACCCCTGGTTAGTTTGCTGGGCTCATGGGCCCTTAGGTGGAGGGCCAGGGGCACCCTGGGGCCTTTACTGCAAGTCCAGGGAGGAAGCTGGTCCTCTGGGTAGCTTGCTTGGGTCAGAAGCCCCTAGGTGGGGTGCAAGGGGGCACCCTGGGGCCTATACTGCAAGTCCAGGGAGAGAGGTGGACCCCTGGGTAGCTTGCTGGGGTAAGGGGCCCCTAGGAAAAGGGCTAGGGGGCACCCTGGGGCCTATACTGCAAGACCAGGGAGAGAGGTGGACCCCTGGGTAGCTTGCTGGGGTCAGGGGCCCTTAGGTGGAGGGCAAGGGGGCATCCTGGGGCCTACACTGCAAGTCCAGGGAGAGATGTGGACCCCTGGGTAGCTTGCTGGGTTCAGAAGCCCCTAGGTGGAGGGCCAGGGGGCACCCTGGGGCCTCCACTGCAAGTCCAGGGAGAGACGTGGACCCCTGGGTAAATTGCTGGGGTCAGAGGCCCCCAGGTGGAGTGCCAAGGGGCACCGTTGGGCCTACACTGCAAGTCCAGGGAGAGAGGTGGACCCCTGGGTAGCTTGCCGGGGTCAGAGACCGCTAGGTGGAGGGCCAGGTGGCACCCTGGGGCCTATAATGCAAGTACAGGAAGAGAGGTGGACCCCTGGGTACCTTGCTGGGGTTAGAGGAACCTAGGTGGAGGGCCAGGGGGCATCCTGGGGCCTAAACTGCAAGTCCAGGAATAGACACGGACCCCTGGGCAGCTTGCTGAGGTCAGGGGCACCTAGATGAAGGGCCAGGGGGCACCCTGGGGCCTCCACTGCAAGTCCAGGGAGAGATGTGGACCCCTGGGTAGCTTGCTGAGGTCAGGATCCCTTAGGTGAAGGGCAAGGGGGCACCCTGGGGCCTACACTGCATGTCCAGGGAGAGAGGTAGACCCCTGGGTAAATTTGCTGGGGTCAGGGGCCCTTAGGTGGAGGGCCAGGGCGCACCCTGGGGCCTATACTGCAAGTCCAGGAAGAGATGTGGACCCCTGGGTAGCTTACTGGGGTCATAGCCCCTAAGTGGAGTGCCAGGGGCACCCTTGGGCCTATACTGCAAGTCCAGGGAGAGAGGTGGACCCCATGGTAGCTTGCTGGGGTCAGGGGCCCTTAGGTGGAGGTCAAGGGGGCACCCTGGGGCCTATACTGCAAGTCCAAGGAGAGAGGTGGACCCCTGGGTAGCTTGCTGGGGTCAGAGGCCCCTAGGTGGAGGGCCAGGGGGCATCCTGGGGCCTACACTGCAAGTCCAGGGATAGACACGGACCCCTGGGTAGCTTGCTGGGGTCAGGGGCACCTAGATGGAGGGCCAGGGATTACCCAGGGGCCTATACTGCAAGTCCAGGGAGAGAGGTGGACCCCTGGTTAGTTTGCTGGGCTCATGGGCCCTCTCGTGGAGGGCCAGGGGCACCCTGGGGCCTAAACTGCAAGTCCAGGGAGAGAGCTGGTCCTCTGAGTAGCTTGCTGGGGTCAGAAGCCCCTAAGTGGGGTGCAAGGGGGCACCCTGGGGCCTATACTGCAAGTCCAGGGAGAGAGGTGGACCCCTGGGTAGATTGCTGGGGTCAGGGGCCCGTAGGTGGAGGGCAAGGGGGCACCCTGGGGCCTACACTGCAAGTCCAGGGAGAGAGGTGGAACCCTGGGTAGCTTGCTGGGGTCAGAGGCCCCCAGGTGGAGTGCCAGGGGGCACCCTTGGGCCTACATTGCATGTCCAGGGAGAGAGGTAGACCCCTGGGTAACTTGCTGGGGTCAGGGGCCCTTAGGTGGAGGGCCAGGGGGCACCCTGGGGCCTATACTGCAAGTCCAGGAAGAGATGTGGACTCCTGGGTAGCTTGCTGGGGTCATAGGCCCCTAAGTGGAGTGCCAGGGGCACTTTGGGGTCTATACTGCAAGTCCAGGGAGAGAGGTGGAACCCTGGGTAGCTTGCTGGGGTCAGGGGCCCTTAGGTGGAGGGCGAGGTGGCACCCTGGGGCCTATATTGCAAGTCCAGGAAGAAAGGTGGACCCCTGGGTAGCTTGCTGGGGTCAGAGGCCCCTAAGTGGAGTGCCAGGGGCACACTGGGGCCTATACTGCAAGTTCAGGGAGAGAGGTGGACCCCTGGGTAGCTTGCTGGGGTCAGGGGCCCTTAGGTGGAGGGCCAGGTGGCACCCTGGGGCCTATAATGCAATTCCAGGAAGAGAGGTGGACCCCTGGGTAGCTTGCTGGGGTCAGAGGCCCCTAGGTGGAGGGCCAGGGGGCATCCTGGGGCCTACACTGCAAGTCCAGGGATAGACACGGACCCCTGGGTAACTTGCTGGGGTCAGGGGCACCTAGATGGAGGGCCAGGGGTAAACCTGGGGCCTATACTGCAAGTCCAGGGAGAGAGGTGGACCCCTGGTTAGTTTGCTGGGCTCATGGGCCCTTACTTGGAGGGCCAGGGGCACCCTGGGGACTATACTGCAAGTCCAGGGAGAGAGCTGGTCCTCTGGGTAGCTTGCTGGGTTCAGAAGCCCCTAGGTGGAGGGCCAGGGGGCACCCTGGGGCCTATACTGCAAGATCAGGGAGAGAGTTGGACCCCTGGGTAGCTTGCTGGGGTCAGAGACCCCTAGGTGGAGGGCAAGGGGGCACCCTGGGGCCTCCACTGCAAGTCCAGGGAGAGATGTGGACCCCTGGGTAGCTTACTGGGGTCAGAGGCCCCCAGGTGGAGTGCCAGGGAGCACCCTTGGGCCTACACTGCAAGTCCAGGGAGAGAGGTGGACCCCTGGGTAGCTTGCCGGGGTCAGAAGCCCCTAGGTGGGGTGCAAGGGGGCACCCTGGGGCCTATACTGCAACTCCAGGGAGAGAGGTGGACCCCTGGGTAGCTTGCTGGGGTCAGGGGCCCTTAGGTGGAGGTCAAGGGGGCACCCTGGGGCCTACACTGCAAGTCCAGGGAGAGAGGTGGACCCCTGGGTAGCTTGCTGGGGTCAGGATCCCTTAGGTGGAGGGCAAGGGGGCACCCTGGGGCCTACACTGCTTGTCCAGGGAGAGAGGTAGACCCCTGGGTAACTTGCTGGGGTCAGGGGCCCTTAGGTGGAGGGCCAGGGGGCACCCTGGGGCCTATACTGCAAGTCCAGGAAAAGATGTGGACCCCTGGGTAGCTTACTGGGGTCATAGCCCCTAAGTGGAGTGCCAGGGGCACCCTGGGGCCTATACTACAAGTCCAGGGAGAGAGGTGGACCCCTGGGTAGCTTGCTGGGGTCAGGGGCCCTTAGGTGGAGGTCAAGGGGGCACCCTGGGGCCTACACTGCAAGTCCAGGGCGAGAGGCGGACCCCTGGGTAGCTTGCTGGGGTCAGGATCCCTTAGGTGGAGGGCAAGGGGGCACCCTGGGGCCTACACTGCATGTCCCGGGAGAGAGGTAGACCCCTGGGTAACTTGCTGGGGTCAGAATCCCTTAGGTGGAGGGCAAGGGGGCACCCTGGGGCCTACACTGCATGTCCAGGGAGAGAGGTAGACCCCTGGGTAACTTGCTGGGGTCAGGGGCCCCTAAGTGGAGTGCCAGGGGCACCCTGGGGCCTATACTGCAAGTCCAGGGAGAGAGGTGGACCCCTGGGTAGCTTGCTGGGGTCAGGGGCCCTTAGGTGGAGGGCCAGGTGGCACCCTGGGGCCTATAATGCAAGTCCAGGAAGAGAGGTGGACCCCTGGGTAGCTTGCTGGGGTCAGAGGCCCCAAGGTGGAGGGCCAGGGGGCACCCTGGGGCCTACACTGCATGTCCAGGGAGAGAGGTAGACCCCTGGGTAACTTGCTGGGGTCAGGATCCCTTAGGTGGAGGGCAAGGGGGCACCCTGGGGCCTACACTGCATGTCCAGGGAGAGAGGTGGACCCCTGGTTAGTTTGCTGGGCTCATGGGCCCTCTCGTGGAGGGCCAGGGGCACCCTGGGGCCTTTAATGCAAGTCCAGGAAGAGAGGTGGACCCCTGGGTAGCTTGCTGGGGTCAGAGGCCCCTAGGTGGAGGGCCAGGGGGCATCCTGGGGCCTAAACTGCAAGTCCAGGGATAGACACGGACCCCTGGGTAGCTTGCTGGGGTCAGGGGCACCTAGATGGAGGGCCAGGGGTAACCCTGGGGCCTATACTGCAAGTCCAGGGAGAGAGGTGGACCCCTGGTTAGTTTGCTGGGCTCATGGGCCCTTACGTGGAGGGCCAGGGGCACCCTGGGGCCTATACTGCAAGTCCAGGGAGAGAGCTGGTACTCTGGGTAGTTTGCTGGGGTCAGAAGCCCCTAGGTGTGGTGTAACGGGGCACCCTGGGGCCTATACTGCAAGTCCAGGGAGAGAGGTGGACCACTGGGTAGCTTGCTGGGGTAAGGGGCCCCTAGGAGGAGGGCCAGGGGGCACCCTGGGGCCTATACTGCAAGACCAGGGAGAGAGGTGGACCCCTGGGAAGCTTGCTGGGGTCAGGGCCCCCCTAGGTGGAGGGCAAGGGGGCACCCTGGGGCCTACACTGCAAGTCCAGGGAGAGAGGTGGACCCCTTGGTAGCTTGCTGGGTTCAGAGGCCCCTAGATGGAGGGCCAGGAGGCACAATTGGGCCTATACTGCTGGTCCAGGGAGAGAGGTGGACCCCTGGGTAGCTTGCTGGGTTCAGAAGCCCCTAGGTGGAGGGCCAGGGGGCACCCTGGGGCCTATACTGCAAGATCAGGGAGAGAGGTGGACCCCTGGGTAGCTTGCTAGGGTCAGAGACCCCTAGGTGGAGGGCAAGGGGGCACCCTTGGGCCTACACTGCAAGTCCAGGGAGAGAGGTGGACCCCTGGGTAGCTTGCCGGGGTCAGAAGCCCCTAGGTGGGGTGCAAGGTGGCACCCTGGGGCCTATAATGCAAGTCCAGGAAGAGAGGTGGACCCCTTTGTAACTGGCTGGGGTCAGAGGCCCCTAGGTGGAGGGCCAGGGGGAATCCTGGGGCCTACACTGCAAGTCCAGGGATAGACATGGACCCCTGGGTAGCTTGCTGGGGTCAGGGGCACCTAGATGGAGGGCCAGGGGTAACCCTGGGGCCTATACTGCAAGTCCAGGGAGAGAGGTGGACCCCTGGGTAGCTTGTTGGGTTCAGGATCCCTTGATTGGAGGGCAAGGGGGCACCCTGGGGCCTACATTGCATGTCCAGGGAGAGAGGTAGACCCCTGGGTAACTTGCTGGGGTCAGGGGCCCTTAGGTGGAGGGCCAGGTGGCACCCTGGGGCCTATACTGCAAGTCCAGGAAGAGATGTGGACTCCTGGGTAGCTTGCTGGGGTCATAGGACCCTAAGTGGAAAGCCAGGGGCAGCCTGGGGCCTATACTGCAAGTCCAGGGAGAGAGGTGGACCCCTGGGTAGCTTGCTGGGGTCAGGGGCCCTTAGGTGGAGGGCCAGGTGGCACCCTGGGGCCTATATTGCAAGTCCAGGAAGAAAGGTGGACCCCTGGGTAGCTTGCTGGGGTCAGAGGCCCCTAAGTGGAGTGCCAGGGGCACACTGGGGCCTATACTGCATGTTCAGGGAGAGAGGTGGACCCCTGGGTAGCTTGCTGGGGTCAGGGGCCCTTAGGTGGAGGGCCAGGTGGCACCCTGGGGCCTATACTGCAAGTCCAGGGAGAGAGGTGGACCCATGGGTAGCTTGCTGGGGTCAGGGGCCCTTAGGTGGAGGGCCAGGTGGCACCCTGGGGCCTATATTGCAAGTCCAGGAAGAAAGGTGGACCCCTGGGTAGCTTGCTGGGGTCAGAGGCCCCTAAATGGAGTGCCAGGGGCACACTGGGGCCTATACTGCAAGTCCAGGGAGAGAGCTGGTCCTCTGGGTAGCTTGCTGGGGTCAGAAGCCCCTAGGTGGGGTGCAAGGGGGCACCCTGGGGCCTATACTGCAAGTCCAGGGAGAGAGGTGGACCCCTGGGTAGCTTGCTGGGGTCCGGGGCCCTTAGGTGGAGGGCCAGGTGGCACCCTGGGGCCTATACTGCAAGTCCAGGGAGAGAGGTGGACCCATGGGTAGCTTGCTGGGGTCAGGGGCCCTTAGGTGGAGGGCCAGGTGGCACCCTGGGGCCTATATTGCAAGTCCAGGAAGAAAGGTGGACCCCTGGGTAGCTTGCTGGGGTCAGAGGCCCCTAAGTGGAGTGCCAGGGGCACACTGGGGCCTATACTGCAAGTCCAGGGAGAGAGCTGGTCCTCTGGGTAGCTTGCTGGGGTCAGAAGCCCCTAGGTGGGGTGCAAGGGGGCACCCTGGGGCCTATACTGCAAGTCCAGGGAGAGAGGTGGACCCCTGGGTAGCTTGCTGGGGTCCGGGGCCCTTAGGTGGAGGGCAAGGGGGCACCCTGGGGCCTACACTGCAAGTCCAGGGAGAGAGGTGGACCCCTGGGTAGCTTGCTGGGGTCAGAGGCCCCCAGGTGGAGTGCCAGGGGGCACCCTTGGGCCTACACTGCAAGTCCAGGGAGAGAGGTGGACCCCTGGGTAGCTTGCCGGGGTCAGAGACCCCTAGTTGGAGGGCAAGGGGGCACCCTGGGGCCTTTAATGGAAGTCTAGGGAGGGAAGTGGACCCTGGGTAGCTTGCTGGGGTCAGATTCCCCTAGGTGGAAGGCCAGGGCGCACCCTGGGGCCTATATTGCAAGATCAGGGAGAGAGGTGGACCCCTGGGTAGCTTGCTGGGGTCAGAGACCCCTAGGTGGAGGGCAAGGGGGCACCCTGGGGCCTCCACTGCAAGTCCAGGGAGAGAAGTGGACCCCTGGGTAGCTTGCTGGGATCAGAGGCCCCCAGGTGGAGTGCGAGGGGGCACCCTTGGGCCTACACTGCAAGTCCAGGGAGAGAGGTGGACCCCTGGGTAGCTTGCCGGGGTCAGAAGCCCCTAGGTGGGGTGCAAGGGGGCACCCTGGGGCCTATACTGCAAGACCAGGGAGAGATGTGGACCACTGGGTAGCTTGCTGTGGTCAGAGACCCCAAGGTGGAGGGCAAGGGGGCACCCGGGGCCTTTAATGGAAGTCCAGGTAGGGAAGTGGACCCTGGGTAGCTTGCTGGCGTCAGATTCCCCTAGGTGGAAAGCCAGGGCGCACCCTGGGGCCTATATTGCAAGATCAGGGGGAGAGGTGGACCCCTGGGTAGCTTGCTGGGGTCAGAGACCCCTAGGTGGAGTGCCAGGGGGCACCCTTGGGCCTACACTGCAAGTCCAGGGAGAGAGGTGGACCCCTGGGTAGCTTGCCGGGGTCAGAACCCCCTAGGTGGGGTGCAAGGGGGCACCCTGGGGCCTATACTGCAAGACCAGGGAGAGATGTGGACCACTGGGTAGCTTGCTGTGGTCAGAGACCCCAAGGTGGAGGGCAAGGGGGCACCCTGGGGCCTTTAATGGAAGTCTACGTAGGGAAGTGGACCCTGGGTAGCTTGCTGGGGTCAGATTCCCCTAGGTGGAAGGCCAGGGTGCACCCTGGGGCCTATACTGCAAGTCTAGGGAGAGAGGTGGAAAACTGGGTAGCTTGCTGGGGTCAGGGGCCCTTAGTTGGAGGGCAAGGGGGCACCCTGGGGCCTACACTTCAAGTCCAGGGAGAGAGGTGGACCCATGGGTAGCTTGCTGGGGTCAGAGGACCCCAGGTGGAGGGCCAGGGGGCACCCTTGGGCCTACACTGCAAGTCCAGGGAGAGAGGTGGACCCCTGGGTAGCTTGCTGGGGTCATAGGCCCCTAAATGGAGTGCCAGGGGCACACTGGGGCCTATACTGCAAGTCCAGGGAGAGATTTTGACCCCTGGGTAACTTGCTGGGGTCAGGGGCCCTTAGGTGGAGGGCCAGGTGGCACCCTGGGGCCTATTCTGCAAGTCCAGGAAGAGAGGTGGACCCCTGGGTAGCTTGCTGGGGTCAGAGGCCCCAAGGTGGAGGGCAAGGGGGCATCCTGGGGCCTACACTGAAAGTTCAAGGATAGACATGAACCCCTGGGTAGCTTGATGAGGTCAGGGGCACCTAGATGGAGGGCCAGGGGTAACCCTGGGGCCTATACTGCAAGTCCAGGGAGAAAGGTGGACCCCTGGTTAGTTTGCTGGGCTCATGGGCCCTTAGGTGGAGGGCCTGGGGCACCCTGGGGCCTATACTGCAAGTCCAGGGAGAGAGCTGGTCCTCTGGGTAGCTTGCTGGGGTCAGAAGCCCCTAGGTGGGGTGCAAGGGGGAACCCTGGGGCCTATACTGCAAGTCCAAGGAGAGAGGTGGACCCCTGGGTAGCTTGCTGGGGTCAGGGGCCCTTAGGTGGATGTCAAGGGGGCACCCTGGGGCCTACACTGCAAGTCCAGGGAGAGAGGAGGACCCCTGGGTAGCTTGCTGGGGTCAGGATCCCTTAGGTGGAGGGCAAGGGGGCACCCTGGTGCCTACAATGCATGTCCAGGGAGAGAGGTAGACCCCTGGGTAACTTGCTGGGGACAGGGGCCCTTAGGTGGAGGGCCAGAGGGCACCCTGGGTTCTATATTGCAAGTCCAGGAAGAGATGTGGACCCCTGGGTAGCTTGCTGGGGTCAAAGGCCCCTAAGTGGAGTGCCAGGGGCACCCTGGGGCCTATACTGCAAGTCCAGGGAGAGAGGTGGACCCCTGGGTAGCTTGCTGGGTTTAGAAGCCCCTAGGTGGAGGGCCAGGGGGCACCCTGGGGCCTTTAATGGAAGTCCAGGTAGGGAAGTGGACTCCTGGGTAGCTTGCTGGGGTCAGATTCCCCTAGGTGGAAGGCCAGGGTGCACCCTGGGGCCTATACTGCAAGTCCAGGGAGAGAGGTGGACCCCTGGGTAGCTTGCTGGGGTCAGGGGCCCTTTTGTGGAGGGCAAGGGGGCACCCTGGGGCCTACACTTCAAGTCCAAGGAGAGAGGTGGACCCATGGGTAGCTTGCTGGGGTCAGAGGCCCCCAGGTGGAGGGCCAGGGGGCACCCTTGGGCCTACACTGCAAGTCCAGGGAGAGAGGTGGACCCCTGGGTAGTTTGCTGGGGTCATAGGCCCCTAAATGGAGTGCCAGGGGCAAACTGGGGCCTATACTGCAAATCCAGGGAGAGAGGTGGACCCCTGGGTAGCTTGCTGGGGTCAGGGGCCCTTAGGTGGAGGGCCAGGTGGCACCCTGGGGCCTATACTGAAAGTCCAGGATGAGAGGTGGACCCCTGGGTAGCTTGCAGGGGTCAGAGGCCCCTAGGTGGAGGGCCAGGGGGCATCCTGGGCCTAGACTGCAAGTCCAGGGATAGACATGGACCCCTGGGTAGTTTGATGTGGTCAAGGGCAACTAGATGGAGGGCCACGGGTAACCCTGGGGCCTAAACTGCAAGTCCAGGGAGAGAGGTGGACCCCTGGTTAGTTTGCTTGGCTCATGGGTCCTTAGGTGGAGGGCCAGGGGCACCCTGGGGCCTATACTGCAAGTCCAGGGAGAGAGCTGGTCCTCTGGGTAGCTTGCTGGTGTCAGAAGCCCCTAGGTGGGGTGCAAGGGGGCACCCTGGGGCCTATACTGCAAGTCCATGGAGAGAGGTGGACCCCTGGGTAGCTTGCTGGGGTCAGGGGCCATTAGGTGGAGGTCAAGGGAGCACCCTGGGGCCTACAATGCATGTCCAGGGAGAGAGGTAGACCCCTGGGGAACTTGTTGGGGTCAGGGGCCCTTAGCTGGAGGGCCAGGGGGCACCCTGGGGCCTATATTGCAGGTCCAGAGGAGATGTGGACCCCTGGGTAGCTTGCTGGGGTCTTAGGCCCCTAAGTGGAGTGCCAGGGGCACCCTGGGGCCTATACTGCAAGTCCAGGGAGAGAGGTGGACCCCTGGGTAGCTTGCTGGGGTCAGGGGCCCTTAGGTGGAGGGCCAGGTGGCACCCTGGGGCCTATATTGCAAGTCCAGGAAGAGAGGTGGACCCCTGGGTAGCTTGCTGGGGTCAGAGGCCCCTAGGTGGAGGGCCAGGGGGCATCCTGGGGCCTACACTGCAAGTCCAGGGATAGACACGGACCCCTGGGTAGCTTGCTAGGGTCAGGGGCACCTAGATGGAGTGCCAGGGGTAACCCTGGGGCCTATACTGCAAGTCCAGGGAGAGAAGTTGACCCCTGGTTAGTTTGCTGGGGTCAGAAGCCCCTAGGTGGGGTGCAAGGGGGCACCCTGGGGCCTATACTGCAAGTCCAGGGAGAGAGGTGGACCACTGGGTAGCTTGCTGGGGTAAGGGGCCCCTAGGAGGAGGGCCAGGGGGAACCCTGGGGCCTATACTGCAAGACCAGGGAGAGAGGTGGACCCCTGGGTAGCTTGCTGGGTTCAGAGTCCCCTAGGTGGAGGGCCAGGAGGCACAATGGGGCCTATACTTCTGGTCCAGGGAGAGAGGTGGACCCCTGGGTAGCTTGCTGGGTTCAGAAGCCCCTAGGTGGAGGGCCAGGGGGCACCCTGGGGCCTATACTGCAAGATCAGGGAGAGAGGTGGACCCCTGGGTAGCTTGCTGGGGTCAGAGACCCCTAGGTGGAGGGCAAGGGGGCACCCTGGGGCCTCCACTGCAAGTCCAGGGAGAGATGTGGACCCCTGGGTAGCTTGCTGGGGTCAGAGGCCCCCAGGTGGAGTGCCAGGGGGCACCCTTGGGCCTACACTGCAAGTCCAGGGAGAGAGGTGGACCCCTGGGTAGCTTGCCGGGGTCAGAAGCCCCTAGGTGGGGTGCAAGGGGGCACCCTGGGACCTATACTGCAAGACTAGGGAGAGAGGTGGACCACTGGGTAGCTTGCTGTGGTCAGAGACCCCTAGGTGGAGGGCAAGGGGTCACCCTGGGGCCTTTAATGGAAGTCCAGGTAGGGAAGTGGACCCCTGGGTAGCTTGCTGGGGTCAGATTCCCCTAGGTGGAAGGCCAGGGTGCACCCTGGGGCCTATACTGCAAGTCCAGGGAGAGAGGTGGAAAACTGGGTAGCTTGCTGGGGTCAGGGGCCCTTAGGTGGAGGGCAAGGGGGCACCCTGGGGCCTACACTTTAAGTCCAGGGAGAGAGGTGGACCCATGGGTAGCTTGCTGGGGTCAGAGGCCCCCAGGTGGAGGGCCAGGGGGCACCCTTGGGCCTACACTGCAAGTCCAGGGAGAGAGGTGGACCCCTGGGTAGCTTGCTGGGGTCATAGGCCCCTAAATGGAGTGCCAGGGGCACACTGGGGCCTATACTGCAAGTCCAGGGAGAGAGGTGGACCCCTGGGTAGCTTGCTGGGGTCAGGGGCCCTTAGTTGTAGGGCCAGGCGGCACCCTGGGGCCTATAATGCAAGTCCAGGAAGAGAGGTGGACCCTTGGGTAGCTTGCTGGGGTCAGAGGCCCCTAGGTGGAGGGCCAGGGGGCATCCTGGGGCCTACACTTCAAGTACAGGGATAGACACGGACCCCTGGGTAGCTTGCTGGGGTCAGGGGCACCTAGATGGAGGGCCAGGGGTAACCCTGGGGCCTATACTGCAAGTCCAGGGAGAGAGGTGGACCCCTGGTTAGTTTGCTGGGCTCATGGGCCCTTACGTGGAGGGCCAGGGGCACCCAGGGGACTATACTGCAAGTCCAGGGAGAGAGCTGGTCCTCTGGGTAGTTTGCTGGGGTCAGAAGCCCCTAGGTGGGGTGCAAGGGGGCACCCTGGGGCCTATACTGCAAGTCCAGGGAGAGAGGTGGACCACTGGGTAGCTTGCTGGGGTAAGGGGCCCCTAGGAGGAGGGCCAGGGGGCACCCTGGGGCCTATACTGCAAGACCAGGGAGAGAGGTGGACCCCTGGGTAGCTTGCTGGGGTCAGGGACCCCCTAGGTGGAGGGCAAGGGGGCACCCTGGGGCATACACTGCAAGTCCAGGGAGAGAGGTGGACCCCTGGGTAACTTGCTGGGTTCAGAGGCCCCTAGGTGGAGGGCCAGGAGGCACAATGGGGCCTATACTGCTGGTCCAGGGAGAGAGGTGGACCCCTGGGTAGCTTGCTGGGTTCAGAAGCCCCTAGGTGGAAGGCCAGGGGGCACCCTGGGGCCTATACTGCAAGATCAGGGAGAGAGGTGGACCCCTGGGTAGGTTGCTGTGGTAAGAGACCCCTAGGTGGAGGGCAAGGGGGCACCCTGGGGCCTATACTGCAAGTCCAGGGAGAGAGGTGGACCCCTGGGTAGCTTGCTGGGGTCAGGGGCCCTTAGGTGGAGGGCCAGGTGGCACCCTGGGGCCTATAATGCAAGTCCAGAAAGAGAGGTGGACCCCTGTGTAGCTTGCTAGGGTCAGAGGCCCCTAGGTGGAGGGCCAGGGGGCATCCTGGGGCCTATACTGCAAGTCCAGGGATAGACACGGAACCCTGGGTAGCTTGCTGGGGTCAGGGGCATCTAGATGGAGGGCCAGGGGTAACCCTGTGGCCTATACTGCAAGTCCAGGGAGAGAGGTGGACCCCTGGTTAGTTTGCTGGGCTCATGGGCCCTTACGTGGAGGGCCAGGGGCACCCTGGGGCCTATACTGCAAGTCCAGGGAGGGAGCTGGTCCTCTGGGTAGCTTGCTTGGGTCAGAAGCCCCTAGGTGGGGTGCAAGGGGGCACCCTGGGGCCTATACTGCAAGTCCAGGGAGAGAGGTGGACCCCTGCGTAGCTTGCTGGGGTAAGGGGCCCCTAGGAAAAGGGCTAGGGGGCACCCTGGGGCCTATACTGCAAGACCAGGGAGAGAGGTGGACCCCTGGGTAGCTTGCTGGGGTCAGGGGCCCTTAGGTGGAGGGCAAGGGGGCAGCCTGGGGCCTACACTGCAAGTCCAGGGAGAGAGGTGGACCCCTGGGTAGCTTGCTGGGGTCAGAGGCCCCTAGGTGGAGGGCCAGGAGGCACAATGGGGCCTATACTGCTGGTCCAGGGAGAGAGGTGGACCCCTGGGTAGCTTGCTGGGTTCAGAAGCCCCTAGGTGGAGGGCCAGGGGGCACCCTGGGGCCTCCACTGCAAGTCCAGGGAGAGACGTGGACCTCTGGGTAAATTGCTGGGGTCAGAGGCCCCCAGGTGGAGTGCCAAGGGGCACCCTTGGGCCTACACTGCAAGTCCATGGAGAGAGGTGGACCCCTGGATAGCTTGCCGGGGTCAGAGCCCGCTAGTTGGAGGGCAAGGGGTTACCCTGGGGCCTTTAATGGAAGTCCAGGGAGGGAAGTGGACCCTGGGTAGCTTGCTAGGGTCAGATTCCCCTAGGTGGAAGGCCAGGGCGCACCCTGGGGCCTATACTGCAAGTCCAGGGAGAGAGGTGGACCCCTGGGTAGCTTGCTAGGGTCAGGGGCCTTAGGTGGAGGGCCAGGGGGCACCCTGGGACCTATACTGCAAGTCCAGGAAGAAATGTGGACCCCTGGGTAGCTTGCTGGGGTCATAGGCCCCTAAGTGGAGTGCCAGGGGCACCCTGGGGCCTATACTGCAAGTCCAGGGAGAGAGGTGGACCCCTTGGTAGCTTGCTGGGTTCAGAGGCCCCTAGATGGAGGGCCAGGAGGCACAATTGGGCCTACACTGCTGGTCCAGGGAGAGAGGTGGACCCCTGGGTAGCTTGCTGGGTTCAGAAGCCCCTAGGTGGAGGGCCAGGGGGCACGCTGGGGCCTATACTGCAAGATCAGGGAGAGAGGTGGACCCCTGGGTAGCTTGCTGGGGTCAGAGACCCCTAGGTGGAGGGCAAGGGGGCACCCTTGGGCCTACACTGCAAGTCCAGGGAGAAAGGTGGACCCCTGGGTAGCTTGCCGGGGTCAGAAGCCCCTAGGTGGGGTGCAAGGTGGCACCCTGGGGCCTATAATGCAAGTCCAGGAAGAGAGGTGGACCCCTTTGTAACTGGCTGGGGTCAGAGGCCCCTAGGTGGAGGGCCAGGGGGAATCCTGGGGCCTACACTGCAAGTCCAGGGATAGACATGGACCCCTGGGTAGCTTGCTGGGGTCAGGGGCACCTAGATGGAGGGCCAGGGGTAACCCTGGGGCCTATACTGCAAGTCCATGGAGAGCGGTGGACCCCTGGATAGCTTGTTGGGTTCAGGATCCCTTGATTGGAGGGCAAGGGGGCACCCTGGGGCCTACATTGCATGTCCAGGGAGAGAGGTAGACCCCTGGGTAACTTGCTGGGGTCAGGGGCCCTTAGGTGGAGGGCCAGGGGGCACCCTTGGGCCTACACTGCAAGTCCAGGAAGAGATGTGGACTCCTGGGTAGCTTGCTGGGGTCATAGGCCCCTAAGTGGAAAGCCAGGGGCACCCCGTGGCCTATACTGCAAGTCCAGGGAGAGAGGTGGACCCCTGGGTAGCTTGCTGGGGTCAGGGGCCCTTAGGTGGAGGGCCAGGTGGCACCCTGGGGCCTATATTGCAAGTCCAGGAAGAGATGTGGACCCCTGGGTAGCTTGCTGGGGTCAGAGGCCCCTAAGTGGAGTGCCAGTGGCACACTGGGGCCTATACTGCAAGTCCAGGGAGAGAGCTGGTCCTCTGGGTAGCTTGCTGGGGTCAGAAGCCCCTAGGTGGGGTGCAAGGGGGCACCCTGGGGCCTATACTGCAAGTCCAGGGAGAGAGGTGGACCCCTGGGTAGCTTGCTGGGGTCAGGGGCCCTTAGGTGGAGGGCAAGGGGGCACCCTGGGGCCTACACTGCAAGTCCAGGGAGAGAGGTGGACCCCTGGGTAGCTTGCTGGGGTCAGAGGCCCCCAGGTGGAGTGCCAGGGGGCACCCTTGGGCCTACACTGCAAGTCCAGGGAGAGAGGTGGACCCCTGGGTAGCTTGCCGGGGTCAGAGACCCCTAGTTGGAGGGCAAGGGGGCACCCTGGGGCCTTTAATGGAAGTCTAGGGAGGGAAGTGGACCCTGGGTAGCTTGCTGGGGTCAGATTCCCCTAGGTGGAAGGCCAGGGCGCACCCTGGGGCCTATATTGCAAGATCAGGGAGAGAGGTGGACCCCTGGGTAGCTTGCTGGGGTCAGAGACCCCTAGGTGTAGGGCAAGGGGGCACCCTGGGGCCTCCACTGCAAGTCCAGGGAGAGATGTGGACCCCTGGGTAGCTTGCTGGGATCAGAGGCCCCCAGGTGGAGTGCCAGGGGGCACCCTTGGGCCTACACTGCAAGTCCAGGGAGAGAGGTGGACCCCTGGGTAGCTTGCCGGGGTCAGAAGCCCCTAGGTGGGGTGCAAGGGGGCACCCTGGGGCCTATACTGCAAGACCAGGGAGAGATGTGGACCACTGGGTAGCTTGCTGTGGTCAGAGACCCCAAGGTGGAGGGCAAGGGGGCACCCGGGGCCTTTAATGGAAGTCCAGGTAGGGAAGTGGACCACTGGGTAGCTTGCTGGGGTCAGATTCCCCTAGGTGGAAAGCCAGGGCGCACCCTGGGGCCTATATTGCAAGATCAGGGAGAGAGGTGGACCCCTGGGTAGCTTGCTGGGGTCAGAGACCCCTAGGTGGAGTGCCAGGGGGCACCCTTGGGCCTACACTGCAAGTCCAGGGAGAGAGGTGGACCCCTGGGTAGCTTGCCGGGGTCAGAACCCCCTAGGTGGGGTGCAAGGGGGCACCCTGGGGCCTATACTGCAAGACCAGGGAGAGATGTGGACAACTGGGTAGCTTGCTGTGGTCAGAGACCCCAAGGTGGAGGGCAAGGGGGCACCCTGGGGCCTTTAATGGAAGTCTAGGTAGGGAAGTGGACCCTGGGTAGCTTGCTGGGGTCAGATTCCCCTAGGTGGAAGGCCAGGGTGCACCCTGGGGCCTATACTGCAAGTCTAGGGAGAGAGGTGGAAAACTGGGTAGCTTGCTGGGGTCAGGGGCCCTTAGGTGGAGGGCAAGGGGGCACCCTGGGGCCTACACTTCAAGTCCAGGGAGAGAGGTGGACCCATGGGTAGCTTGCTGGGGTCAGAGGACCCAAGGTGGAGGGCCAGGGGGCACCCTTGGGCCTACACTGCAAGTCCAGGGAGAGAGGTGGACCCCTGGGTAGCTTGCTGGGGTCATAGGCCCCTAAATGGAGTGCCAGGGGCACACTGGGGCCTATACTGCAAGTCCAGGGAGAGATTTTGACCCCTGGGTAGCTTGCTGGTGTCAGGGGCCCTTAGGTGGAGGGCCAGGTGGCACCCTGGGGCCTATTCTGCAAGTCCAGGAAGAGAGGTGGACCCCTGGGTAGCTTGCTGGGGTCAGAGGCCCCAAGGTGGAGGGCAAGGGGGCATCCTGGGGCCTACACTGAAAGTTCAGGGATAGACATGAACCCCTGGGTAGCTTGATGAGGTCAGGGGCACCTAGATGGAGGGCCAGGGGTAACCCTGGGGCCTATACTGCAAGTCCAGGGAGAAAGGTGGACCCCTGGTTAGTTTGCTGGGCTCATGGGCCCTTAGGTGGAGGGCCTGGGGCACCCTGAGGCCTATACTGCAAGTCCAGGGAGAGAGCTGGTCCTCTGGGTAGCTTGCTGGGGTCAGAAGCCCCTAGGTGGGGTGCAAGGGGGAAACCTGGGGCCTATACTGCAAGTCCAAGGAGAGAGGTGGACCCCTGGGTAGCTTGCTGGGGTCAGGGGCCCTTAGGTGGATGTCAAGGGGGCACCCTGGGGCCTATACTGCAAGTCCAGGGAGAGAGGTGGACCCCTGGGTAGCTTGCTGGGGTCAGGGGCCCTTAGGTGGAGGGCCAGGTGGCACCTTGGGGCCTATACTGCAAGTCCAGGAAGAAAGGTGGACCCCTGGGTAGCTTGCTGGGGTCAGAGGCCCCTAAGTGGAGTGCCAGGGGCACACTGGGGCCTATACTGCAAGTTCAGGGAGAGAGGTGGACCCCTGGGTAGCTTGCTGGGGTCAGGGGCCCTTAGGTGGAGGGCCAGGGGGCACCCTGGGGCCTATACTGCAAGTCCAGGAAGAGATGTGGACCCCTGGGTAGCTTGTTGGGGTCAGGGGCCCTTAGGTGGAGGGCAAGGGGGCACCCTGGGGCCTACACTGGAAGTCCAGGGAGAGAGGTGGACCCCTGGGTAGCTTTCTGGGGTCAGAGGCCCCTAGGTGGAGGGCCAGGAGGCACAATATGGCCTATACTGCTGGTCCAGGGAGAGAGGTGGACCCCTGGGTAGCTTGCTGGGTTCAGAAGCTCCTAGGTGGAGGGCCAGGGGGCACCCTGGGGCCTATACTGCAAGATCAGGGAGAGAGGTGGACCCCTGGGTAGCTTGCTGGGGTCAGAGACCCCTAGGTGGAGGGCAAGGGGGCACTCTGGGGCCTCCACTGCAAGTCCAGGGAGAGAGGTGGACCACTGGGTAGCTTGCGGGGGTCAGAGGCCCCCAGGTGGAGGGCCAGGGGGCATCCTTGGGCCTACACTGCAAGTCCAGGGGGAGAGGTGGACCCCTGAGTAGCTTGCTGGGGTCAGAGACCCCTAGGTGGAGGGCAAGGGGGCACCCTGTGGCCTCCACTGCAAGTCCAGGGAGAGAGGTGGACCCCTGGGTAGCTTGCTGGGGTAAGGGGCCCCTAGGAAAAGGGCTAGGGGGCACCCTGGGGCCTATACTGCAAGACCAGGGAGAGAGGTGGACCCCTGGGTAGCTTGCTGGGGTCAGGGGCCATTAGGTGGAGGGCCAGGTGGCACCCTGGGGCCTATATTGCAAGTCCAGGAAGAAAGGTGGACCCCTGGGTAGCTTGCTGGGGTCAGGGGCCCTTAGGTGGAGGGCCAGGTGGCACCCTGGGGCCTATAATGCAAGTCCAGGAAGAGAGGTGGACCCCTGGGTAGTTTGCTGGGGTCAGGGGCCCTTAGGTGGATGTCAAGGGGGCACCCTGGGGCCTACACTGCAAGTCCAGGGAGAGAGGAGGACCCCTGGGTAGCTTGCCTGGTTCAGAGGCCCCTAGGTGGAGGGCCAGGAGGCACAATGGGGCCTATACTGCTGGTCCAGGGAGAGAGGTGGACCCCTGGGTAGCTTGCTGGGTTCAGAAGCCCCTAGGTGGAGGGCCAGGGGGCACCCTGGGGCCTATACTGCAAGATCAGGGAGAGAGGTGGACCCCTGGGTAGCTTGCCGGGGTCAGAAGCCCCTAGGTGGGGTGCAAGGTGGCACCCTGGGGCCTATAATGCAAGTCCAGGAAGAGAGGTGGACCCCTTTGTAACTGGCTGGGGTCAGAGGCCCCTAGGTGGAGGGCCAGGGGGAATCCTGGGGCCTACACTGCAAGTCCAGGGATAGACATGGACCCCTGGGTAGCTTGCTGGGGTCAGGGGCACCTAGATGGAGGGCCAGGGGTAACCCTGGGGCCTATACTGCAAGTCCAGGGAGAGAGGTGGACCCCTGGGTAGCTTGTTGGGTTCAGGATCCCTTGATTGGAGTGCAAGGGGGCACCCTGGGGCCTACATTGCATGTCCAGGGAGAGAGGTAGACCCCTGGGTAACTTGCTGGGATCAGGGGCCCTTAGGTGGAGGGCCAGGGGGCACCCTGGGGCCTACACTGCAAGTCCAGGAAGAGATGTGGACTCCTGGATAGCTTGCTGGGGTCATAGGCCCCTAAGTGGAAAGCCAGGGGCACCCTGGGGCCTAAACTGCAAGTCCAGGGAGAGAGGTGGACCCCTGGGTAGCTTGCTGGGGTCAGGGGCCCTTAGGTGGAGGGCCAGGTGGCACCCTGGGGCCTATATTGCAAGTCCAGGAAGAAAGGTGGACCCCTGGGTAGCTTGTTGGGGTCAGAGGCCCCTAAGTGGAGTGCCAGGGGCACACTGGGGCCTATACTGCAAGTTCAGGGAGAGAGGTGGACCCCTGGGTAGCTTGCTGGGGTCAGGGGCCCTTAGGTGGAGGGCCAGGTGGCACCCTGGGGCCTATACTGCAAGTCCAGGGAGAGAGGTGGACCCCTGGGTAGCTTGCTGGGGTCAGGGGCCCTTAGGTGGAGGGCCAGGTGGCACCCTGGGGCCTATATTGCAAGTCCAGGAAGAAAGGTGGACCCCTGGGTAGCTTGCTGGGGTCAGAGGCCCCTAAGTGGAGTAACAGGGGCACACTGGGGCCTATACTGCAAGTCCAGGGAGAGAGCTGGTCCTCTGGGTAGCTCGCTGGGGTCAGAAGCCCCTAGGTGGGGTGCAAGGGGGCACCCTGGGGCCTTAACTGCAAGACCAGGGAGAGAGGTGGACCACTGGGTAGCTTGCTGTGGTCAGAGACCCCTAGGTGAAGGGCAAGGGGGCACCCTGGGGCCTATACTGCAAGTCCAGGGAGAGAGGTGGACCCCTGGGTAGCTTGCTGGGGTCAGGGGCCCTTAGGTGGAGGGCCAGGTGGCACCCTGGGGCCTATAATGCAAGTCCAGGAAGAGAGGTGGAGCCCTGGGTAGCTTGCTGGGGTCAGAGGCCCCTAGGTGGAGGGCCAGGGGGCATCCTGGGGCCTACACTGCAAGTCCAGGGATAGACACGGAACCCTGGGTAGCTTGCTGGGGTCAGGGGCACCTAGATGGAGGGCCAGGGGTAACTCTGTGGCCTATACTGCAAGTCCAGGGAGAGAGGTGGACCCCTGGTTAGTTTGCTGGGCTCATGGGCCCTTACGTGGAGGGCCAGGGGCACCCTGGGGCCTATACTGCAAGTCCAGGGAGGGAGCTGGTCCTCTGGGTAGCTTGCTTGGGTCAGAAGCCCCTAGGTGGGGTGCAAGGGGGCACCCTGGGGCCTATACTGCAAGTCCAGTGAGAGAGGTGGACCCCTGGGTAGCTTGCTGGGGTAAGGGGCCCCAAGGAAAAGGGCTGGTGGGCACCCTGGGGCCTATACTGCAAGACCAGGGAGAGAGGTGGACCCCTGGGTAGCTTGCTGCAGTCAGGGGCCCTTAGGTGGAGGGCAAGAGGGCACCCTGGGGCCTACACTGCAAGTCCAGGGAGAGATGTGGACCCCTGGCTAGCTTGCTGGGGACAGAGGCCCCTAAGTGGAGGGCCAGGAGGCACAATGGGGCCTATACTGCTGGTCCAGGGAGAGAGGTGGACCCCTGGGTAGCTTGCTGGGTTCAGAAGCCCCTAGGTGGAGGGCCAGGGGGCACCCTGGGGCCTCCACTGCAAGTCCAGGGAGAGACGTGGACCCCTGGGTAAATTGCTGGGGTCAGAGGCCCCCAGGTGGAGTGCCAGGAGGCACAATGGGGCCTATACTGCAAGACCAGGGAGAGATGTGGACCCCTGGGTAGCTTGCTGGGGTAAGGGGCCCCTAGGAGGAGGGCCAGGGGGCACCCTGGGGCCTATACTGCAAGACCAGGGAGAGAGGTGGACCCCTGGGTAGCTTGCTGGGGTCAGGGGCCCTTAGGTGGAGGGCAAGGGGGCACCCTGGGGCCTACACTGCAAGTCCAGGAAGAGAGGTGGACCACTGGGTAGCTTGCTAGGGTCAGAGGCCCCTAGGTGGAGGGCAAGGAGGCACAATGGGGCCTATACTGCTGGTCCAGGGAGAGAGTTGGAACCCTGGGTAGCTGGCTGGGTTCAGAAGCCCCTAGGTGGAGGGCCAGGGGGCACCCTGGGGCCTATACTGCAAGATCAGGGAGAGAGGTGGACCCCTGGGTAGCTTGCTGGGGTCAGAGACCCCTAGGTGGAGAGCAAGGGGGCACCCTGGGGCCTCCACTGCAAGTCCAGGGAGAGAGGTGGACCCCTGGGTAGCTTGCTGGGGTCAAAGGCCACCAAGTGGAGTGCCAGGGGGCACCCTTGGCCCTACACTGTAAGTCCAGGGAGAGAGGTGGACCCCTGGGTAGCTTGCCGGGGTCAGAAGCCCCAAGGTGGGGTGCAAGGGGGCACCCTGGGACCTATACTGCAAGACCAGGGAGAGAGGTGGACCACTGGGTAGCTTGCTGTGGTCAGAGATCCCTAGGTGGAGGGCAAGGGGGCACCCTGGGGCCTACACTTCAAGTCCAGGGAGAGGTGGACCCATGGGTAGCTTGCTGGGGTCAGAGGCCCCCAGGTGGAGGGCCAGGGGGCACCCTTGGGCCTACACTGCAAGTCCAGGGAGAGAGGTGGACCCCTGGGTAGTTTGCTGGGGTCATAGGCCCCTAAATGGAGTGCCAGGGGCAAACTGGGGCCTATACTGCAAATCCAGGGAGAGAGGTGGAGCCCTGGGTAGCTTGCTGGGGTCAGGGGCCCTTAGGTGGAGGGCCAGGTGGCAACCTGGGGCCTATACTGCAAGTCCAGGAAGAGAGGTGGACCCCTGGGTAGCTTGCTGGGGTCAGAGGCCCCTAGGTGGAGGGCCAGGGGGCATCCTGGGGCCTACACTGCAAGTCCAGGGATAGACATGGACCCCTGGGTAGTTTGATGGGGTCAAGGGCAACTAGATGGAGGGCCAGGGGTAACCCTGGGGCCTATAATGCAAGTCCAGGAAGAGAGGTGGACCCCTTGGTAGCTTGCTGGTGTCAGAGGCCCCTAGGTGAAGGGCCAGGGGGCATCCTGGGGCCTACACTGCAAGTCCAGGGATAGACACGGACCCCTGGGTAGCTGGCTGGGGTCAGGGGCACCTAGATGGAGTGCCAGGGGTAACCCTGGTGCCTATACTGCAAGTCCAGGGAGAGAGGTGGACCCCTGGTTAGTTTGCTGGGCTCATGGGCCCTTACGTGGAGGGCCAGGGGCACCCTGGGGCCTATACTGCAAGTCCAGGGAGAGAGCTGGTCCTCTGGGTAGTTTGCTGGGGTCAGAAGTCCCTAGGTGGGGTGCAAGGGGGCACCCTGGGGCCTATACTGCAAGTCCAGGGAGAGAGGTGGACCACTGGGTAGCTTGCTTGGGTAAGGGGCCCCTAGGAGGAGGGCCAGGGGGAACCCTGGGGCCTATACTGCAAGACCAGGAAGAGAGGTGGACCCCTGGGTAGCTTGCTGGGTTCAGAGTCCCCTAGGTGGAGGGCCAGGAGGCACAATGGGGCCTATACTGCTGGTCCAGGGAGAGAGGTGGACCCCTGGGTAGCTTGCTGGGTTCAGAAGCCCCTAGGTGGAGGGCCAGGGGGCACCCTGGGGCCTATACTGCAAGATCAGGGAGAGAGGTGGACCCCTGGGTAGCTTGCTGGGGTCAGAGACCCCTAGGTGAAGGGCAAGGGGGCACCCTGGGGCCTCCACTGCAAGTCCAGGGAGAGATGTGGACCCCTGGGTAGCTTGCTGGGGTCAGAGGCCCCCAGGTGGAGTGCCAGGGGGCACCCTTGGGCCTACACTGCAAGTCCAGGGAGAGAGGTGGACCCCTGGGTAGCTTGCCGGGGTCAGAAGCCCCTAGGTTGGGTGCAAGGGGGCACCCTGGGGCTTATACTGCAAGTCCAAGGAGAGAGGTGGACCCCTGGTTAGCTTGCTGGGGTCAGGGGCCCTCAGGTGGAGGTCAAGGGGGCACCCTGGGGCCTACACTGCAAGTCCAGGGAGAGAGGTGGACCCCTGGGTAGCTTGCTGGGGTCAGGATCCTTTAGTTGGAGGGCAAGGGGGCACCCTGGGGCCTACACTGCATGTCCAGGGAGAGAGGTAGACCCCTGGGTAAATTTGCTGGGGTCAGGGGCCCTTAGGTGGAGGGCCAGGGGGCACCCTGGGGCCTATACTGCAAGTCCAGGAAGAGATGTGGACCCCTGGGTAGCTTACTGGGGTCATAGCCCCTAAGTGGAGTGCCAGGGGCACCCTGGGGCCTATACTGCAAGTCCAGGGAGAGAGGTGGACCCCTGGGTAGCTTGCTGGGGTCAGGGGCCCTTAGGTGGAGGTCAAGGGGGCACCCTGGGGCCTACACTGCAAGTCCAGGCAGAGAGGTGGACCCCTGGGTAGCTTGCTGGGGTCAGGATCCCTTAGGTGGAGGGCAAGGGGGCACCCTAGGGCCTACACTGCATGTCCAGGGAGAGAGGTAGACCCCTGGGTAACTTGCTGGGGTCAGGATCCCTTAGGTGGAGGGCAAGGGGGCACCCTGGGGCCTACACTGCTTGTCCAGGGAGAGAGGTAGACCCCTGGGTAACTTGCTGGGGTCAGGGGCCCTTATGTGGAGGGCCAGGGGGCACCCTGGGGCCTATACTGCAAGTCCAGGAAGAGAGGTGGACCCCTGGGTAGCTTGCTGGGGTTATAGGCCCCTAAGTGGAGTGCCAGGGGCACACTGGGGCCTATACTGCAAGTCCAGGGAGAGAGGTGGACCCCTGGGTGTCTTGCTGGGGTCAGGGGCCCGTAGGAGGAGGGCCAGGGGGCACCCAGGGGACTATACTGCAAGACCAGGGAGAGAGGTGGACCTCTGGTTAGCTTGCTTGGGTCAGGGGCCCTTAGGTGGAGGGCAAGGGGCACCCTGGGGCCTACAATGCAAGTCCAGGGAGAGAGGTGGACCCCGGGGTAGCTTGCTGGGGTCAGGGGCCCTTAGGTGGAGGGCAAGGGGCACCCTGGGGCCTACACTGCAAGTCCAGGGAGAGAGATGGACCCCGGGGTAGCTTGCTGGGGTCGGAGGCCCCCAGGTGGAGTGCCAGGGGGCACCCTTGGGCCTACACTGCAAGTCCAGGGAGAGAGGTGGACCCCTGGGTAGCTTTTCGGGGTCAGAGACCCCTAGATGGAGGGCAAGGGGGCACCCTGGGGCCTTTAATGGAAGTCTAGGGAGGGAAGTGGACCCTGGGTAGCTTGCTGGGGTCAGATTCCCCTAGGTGGAAGGCCAGGGCGCACCCTGGGGCCTATATTGCAAGATCAGGGAGAGAGGTGGACCCCTGGGTAGCTTGCTGGGGTCAGAGACCCCTAGGTGGAGGGCAAGGGGGCACCCTTGGGCCTCCACTGCAAGTCCAGGGAGAGAGGTGGACCCCTGGGTAGCTTGCTGGGATCAGAGGCCCCCAGGTGGAGTGCCAGGGGGCTCCCTTGGGCCTACACTGCAAGTCCAGGGAGAGAGGTGGACCCCTGGGTAGCTTGCCGGGGTCAGAAGCCCCTAGGTGGGGTGCAAGGGGGCACCCTGGGGCCAATACTGCCAGACCAGGGAGAGATGTGGACCACTGGGTAGCTTGCTGTGGTCAGAGACCCCAAGGTGTTGGGCAAGGGGGCACCCTGGGGCCTTTAATGGAAGTCCAGGTAGGGAAGTGGACCCTGGGTAGCTTGCTGGGGTCAGATTCCCCTAGGTGGAAGGCCAGGGCGCACCCTGGGGCCTATTTTGCAAGATCAGGGAGAAAGGTGGACCCCTGGGTAGCTTGCTGGGGTCAGAGACCCATGGGTGGAGGGCAAGGGGGCACCCCTGGGCCTCCACTGCAAGTCCAGGGAGAGAGGTGGACCCCTGGGTAGCTTGCTGGGATCAGAGGCCCCCAGGTGGAGTGCCAGGGGGCACCCTTGGGCCTACACTGCAAGTCCAGGGAGAGAGGTGGACCCCTGGGTAGCTTGCCGGGGTCAGAAGCCCCTAGGTTGGGTGCAAGGGGGCACCCTGGGGCTTATACTGCAAGTCCAAGGAGAGAGGTGTACCCCTGGGTAGCTTGCTGGGGTCAGGGGCCCTCAGGTGGAGGTCAAGGGGGCACCCTGGGGCCTACACTGCAAGTCCAGGGAGAGAAAGGACCCCTGGGTAGCTTGCTGGGGTCAGGATCCTTTAGTTGGAGGGCAAGGGGGCACCCTGGGGCCTACACTGCATGTCCAGGGAGAGAGGTAGACCCCTGGGTAAATTTGCTGGGGTCAGGGGCCCTTAGATGGAGGGCCAGGGGGCACCCTGGGGCCTATACTGCAAGTCCAGGAAGAGATGTGGACCCCTGGGTAGCTTACTGGGGTCATAGCCCTTAAGTGGAGTGCCAGGGGCACCCTGGGGCCTATACTGCAAGTCCAGGGAGAGAGGTGGACCCCTGGGTAGCTTGCTGGGGTCAGGGGCCCTTAGGTGGAGGTCAAGGGGGCACCCTGGGGCCTACACTGCAAGTCCAGGCAGAGAGGTGGACCCCTGGGTAGCTTGCTGGGGTCAGGATCCCTTAGGTGGAGGGCAAGGGGGCTCCCTGGGGCCTACACTGCATGTCCAGGGAGAGAGGTAGACCCCTGGGTAACTTGCTGGGGTCAGGATCCCTTAGGTGGAGGGCAAGGGGGCACCCTGGGGCCTACACTGCTTGTCCAGGGAGAGAGGTAGACCCCTGGGTAACTTGCTGGGGTCAGGGGCCCTTATGTGGAGGGCCAGGGGGCACCGTGGGGCCTATACTGCAAGTCCAGGAAGAGATGTGGACCCCTGGGTAGCTTGCTGGGGTCATAGGCCCCTAAGTGGAGTGCCAGGGGCACCCTGGGGCCTATACTGCAAGTCCAGGGAGAGAGGTGGACCCCTGGGTGGCTTGCTGGGGTCAGGGGCCCGTAGGAGGAGGGTCAGGGGGCACCCAGGGGCCTATACTGCAAGACCAGGGAGAGAGGTGGACCCCTGGTTAGCTTGCTTGGGTCAGGGGCCCTTAGGTGGAGGGCAAGGGGCACCCTGGGGCCTACACTGCAAGTCCAGGGAGAGAGGTGGACCCCGGGGTAGCTTGCTGGGGTTATAGGCCCCTAAGTGGAGTGCCAGGGGCACACTGGGGCCTATACTGCAAGTCCAGGGAGAGAGGTGGACCCCTGGGTAGCTTGCTGGGGTCAGAGGCCCCTAGGTGGAGGGCCAGGAGGCACAATGGGGCCTATACTGCTGGTCCAGGGAGAGAGGTGGACCCCTGGGTAGCTTGCTGGGTTCAGAAGCCCCTAGGTGGAGGGTCAGGGGGCACCCTGGGGCCTATACTGCAAGATCAGGGAGAGAGGTGGACCCCTGGGTAGCTTGCTGGGGTCAGAGACCCCTAGGTGGAGGGCAAGGGGGCACTCTGGGGCCTCCACTGCAAGTCCAGGGAGAGAGGTGGACCCCTGGGAAAATTGCTGGGGTCAGAGGCCCCCAGGGGGAGTGCCAAGGGGCACCCTTGGGCCTACACTGCAAGTCCAGGGAGAGAGGTGGACCCCTGGGTAGCTTGCCGGGGTCAGAGACCCCTAGTTGGAGGGCAAGGAGGCACCTTGGGGCCTTTAATGGAAGTCCAGGGAGGGAAGTGGACCCTGGGTAGCTTGCTAGGGTCAGATTACCCTAAGTGGAAGGCCAGGGCGCACACTGGGGCCTATACTGCAAGTCCAGGGAGAGAGGTGAACCCCTGGGTAGCTTGCTAGGGTCAGGGGCCCTTAGGTGGAGGGCCAGGGGGCACCCTGGGGCCTATACTGCAAGTCCAGGAAGAGATGTGGACCCCTGGGTAGCTTGCTGGGGTCATAGGCCCCTAAGTGGAGTGCCAGGGGCACCCTGGGGCCTATACTGCAAGTCCAGGGAGAAAGGTGGACCCCTGGGTAGCTTGCTGGGGTAAGGTGGCCCTAGGAGGAGGGCGAGGGGCCACCCTGGGGCCTATACTGCAAGACCAGGGAGAGAGGTGGACCACTGGGTAGCTTGCTGTGGTCAGAGACCCCTAGGTGGAGGGCAAGGGGGCACCCTGGGGCCTTTAATGGAAGTCCAGGAAGGAAAGTGGACCCTGGGTAGCTTGCTGGGGTCAGATTCCCCTATGTGGAAGGCCAGTGTGCACCCTGGGGCCTATACTGCAAGTCCAGGGAGAGAGGTGGACCCCTGGGTAGCTTGCTGGGGTCAGGGGCCCTTAGGTGGAGGGCAAGGGGGCACCCTGGGGCCTACACTTCAAGTCCAGGGAGAGAGGTGGACCCCTTGGTAGCTTGCTGGGGTCAGCGGCCCTCAGGTGGAGGGCCAGGGGGCTCCCTTGGGCCTACACTGCAAGTCCAGGGAGAGAGGTGGACCCCTGGGTAGCTAGCTGGGGTCATAGGCCCCTAAATGGAGTGCCAGGGGCACACTGGGGCCTATACTGCAAGTCCAGGGAGAGAGGTGGACCCCTGGGTAGCATGCTGGGGTTAGGGGCCCTTAGGAGGAGGGCCAGGTGGCACCCTGGGGCCTATAATGCAAGTCCAGGAAGAGAGGTGGAGCCCTGGGTAGCTTGCTGGGGTCAGAGGCCCCTAGGTGGAGGGCCAGGGGGCATCCTGGGGCCTACACTGCAAGTCCAGGGATAGACACGGAACCCTGGGTAGCTTGCTGGGGTCAGAGGCACCTAGATGGAGGGCCAGGGGTAACCCTGGGGCCTATACTGCAAGTCCAGGGAGAGAGGTGGACCCCTGGTTAGTTTGCTGGGCTCATGGGCCCTTACGTGGAGGGCCAGGGGCACCCTGGGGCCTATACTGCAAGTCCAGGGAGAGAGCTGGTCCTCTGGGTAGCTTGCTTGGGTCAGAAGCCCCTAGGTGGGGTGCAAGGGGGCACCCTGGGGCCTATACTGCAAGTCCAGGGAGAGAGGTGGACCCCTGGGTAGCTTGCTGGGGTAAGGGGCCCCTAGGAAGAGGGCCAGGGGGCACGCTGGGGCCTATACTGCAAGACCAGGGAGAGAGGTGGACCCCTGGGTAGTTTGCTGGGGTCAGGGGCCCTTAGGTGGAGGGCAAGGGGGCACCCTGAGGCCTACACTGCAAGTCCAGGGAGAGAGGTGGACCCCTGTGTAGCTTGCTGGGGTCAGAGGCCCCTAGGTGGACGGCCAGGAGGCACAATGGGGCCTATACTGCTGGTCCAGGGAGAGAGGTGGACCCCTGGGTAGCTTGCTGGGTTCAAAAGCCCCTAGGTGGAGGGCCAGGGGGCACCCTGGGGCCTATACTGCAAGATCAGGGAGAGAGGTGGACCCCTGGGTAGCTTGCTGGGGTCAGAGACCCCTAGGTGGAGGGCAAGGGGGCACCCTGGGGCCTCCACTGCAAGTCCAGGGAGAGAGGTGGACCCCTGGGTAAATTGCTGGGGTCAGAGGCCCCCAGGTGGAGTGCCAAGGGGCACCCTTGGGCCTACACTGCAAGTCCAGGGAGAGAGGTGGACCCCTGGGCAGCTTGCCGGGGTCAGAGACCCCTAGTTGGAGGGCAAGGGGGCACCCTGGGGCCTTTAATGGAAGTCCAGGGAGGGAAGTGGACCCAGGGTAGCTTGCTAGGGTCAGATTCCCTAGGTGGAAGGCCAGGGGGCACCCTGGGGCCTATACTGCAAGTCCAGGAAGAGATGTGGACCCCTGGGTAGCTTGCTGGTGTCATAGGCCCCTAAATGGAGTGCCAGGGGAACACTGGGGCCTATACTGCAAGTCCAGGGAGAGAGGTGGACCCCTGGGTAGCTTGCTGGGTTCAGGGGCCCTTAGGTGGAGGGCCAGGTGGCACCCTGGGGCCTATACTGCAAGTCCAGGAAAAGAGTTGGACCCCTGGGTAGCTTGCTGGGGTCAGAGGCCCCTAGGTGGAGGACCAGGGGGCATCCTGGGGCCTACACTGCAAGTCCAGGGATAGACATGGACCCCTGGGTAGCTTTATGGGGTCAGGGGCACCTAGATGGAGGGCCAGGGCTAACCCTGGGGCGTATACTGCAAGTCCAGGGAGAGAGGTGGACCCCTGGTTAGTTTGCTGGGCTCATGGGCCCTTATGTGGAGCGCCAGGGGCACCCTGGGGCCTATACTGCAAGTCCAGGGAGAGAGCTGGTACTCTGGGTAGCTTGCTGGGGTGGGGGGCCCTTAGATGGAGGGCAAGGGGGCACCCTGGGGCCTACACTGCAAGTCCAGGGAGAGAGGTGGACCCCTGGGTAGCTTGCTGGTGTCAGGATCCCTTAGGTGGAGGGCAAGGGGGCACCCTGGGGCCTACACTGCATGTCCAGGAAGAGAGGTGGACCCCTGGGTAGCTTGCTGGGGTCAGGGGCCCTTAGGTGGAGGGCCAGGGGGCACCCTGGGGCCTATACTGCAAGTCCAGGAAGAGATGTGGACCCCTGGGTAACTTGCTGGGGTCAGGGGCCCTTAGGTGGAGGGCAAGGGGGCACCCTGGGGCCTACACTGCAAGTCCAGGGAGAGAGGTGGACCCCTGGGTAGCTTGCTGGGGTCAGAGGCCCCTAGGTGGAGGGCCAGGAGGCACAATATGGCCTATACTGCTGGTCCAGGGAGAGAGGTGGACCCCTGGGTAGCTTGCTGGGTTCAGAAGCCCCTAGGTGGAGGGCCAGGGGGCACCCTTGGGCCTACACTGCAAGTCCAGGGAGAGAGGTGGACCCCTGGGTAGCTTGCTGGGGTCAGGGGCCCCCTAGGTGGAGGACAAGGGGGCACCCTGGGGCCTAAACTGCAATTCCAGGGAGAGAGGTGGACCCCTGGGTAGCTTGCTGGGTTCAGAAGCCCCTAGGTGGAGGGCCAGGAGGCACAATGGGGCCTATACTGCTGGTCCAGGGAGAGAGGTGGACCCCTGGGTAGCTTGCTGGCTTCAGAAGCCCCTAGGTGGAGGGCCAGGGGGAACCCTGGGGCCTATACTGCAAGATCAGGGAGAGAGGTGGACCCCTGGGTAGCTTGCTGGGGTCAGAGACCCCTAGGTGGAGGGCAAGGGGGCACCCTTGGGCCTACACTGCAAGTCCAGGGAGAGAGGTGGACCCCTGGGTAGCTTGGCGGGGTCAGGAGCCCCTAGGTGGGGTGCAAGGGGGCACCCTGGGGCCTATACTGCAAGTCCAAGGAGAGAGGTGGACCCCTGGGTAGCTTGCTGGGGTCAGGGGCCCTTAGGTGGAGGTCAAGGGGGCACCCTGGGGCCTACACTGCAAGTCCAGGGAGAGAGGTGGACCCCTGGGTAGCTTGCTAGGGTCAGGATCCCTTAGGTGGAGGGCAAGGGGGCACCCTGGGGCCTACACTGCATGTCCAGGGAGAGAGGTAGACCCCTGGGTAACTTGCTGGGGTCAGGGGCCCTTAGGTGGAGGGCCAGGGGGCACCCTGGGGCCTATACTGCAAGTCCAGGAAGAGATGTGGACCCCTGGGTAGCTTGCTGGGGTCATAGGCCCCTAAGTGGAGTGCCAGGGGCACCCTGGGGCCTATACTGCAAGTCCAGGGAGAGAGGTGGACCCCTGGGTAGCTTGCTGGGGTCAGGGGCCCTTAGGTGGAGGGCCAGATGGCACCCTGGGGCCTATTATGCATGTCCAGGAAGAGAGGTGGACCCCTGGGTAGCTTGCTGGGGTCAGATGCCCCTAGGTGGAGGGCCAGGGGGCATCCTGGGGCCTATAATGCAAGTCCAGGAAGAGAGGTGGACCCCTGGGTAGCTTGCTGGGGTCAGAGACCCCTAGGTGGAGGGCAAGGGGGCACCCTGGGGCCTCCACTGCAAGTCCAGGGAGAGAGGTGGACCCCTGGGTAAATTGCCTGGGTCAGAGTCCCCTAGGTGGAGGGCAAGGGGGAACCCTGGGGCCTTTACTAGAAGTCTAGGGAGAGGAAGTGTACCTGGGTAGCTTGCTGGGGTCAGGGGCCCCTAGGTGGAGGGATAGGGAGCACCCTGTGGCCTATACTGCAAGTCCAGGAAGAGAGGTGGACCCCTGGGTAGCTTGCTGGGGTCAGGGGCCCTTAGGTGGAGGGATAGGGAGCACCCTGTGGCCTAAACTGCAAGTCCAGGGAGAGAGGTTGACCTCTGGTAGCTTGCTGGGGTCAGAGGCCAATATGTGGAGGGCCAGAGGGCACCTTGGGGCCTATACTGCAAGTCCAGGGAGAGAGCTAGATCTCTGGATAGCTTGCTGGGGTCAGAGGCCCCTAGATGGAGGGCAAGGGGGCATCCCGGGGCAAATACTGCTAGTCCAGGTAGAGAGATGGACCCCTGGGTAGCTTGCTAGGGTCAGGGGCACGTAGGTAAAGGGCCAGGGGGCACCCTGAGGCCTACACTGCAAGTCCAGGGAGAGAGGTGGACCCCTGGGTAGCTTGCTGGGGTCTGGGGCCCTTAGGTGGAGGGCCAGGGGGCTCCCTGGGGCCTATACTGCAAGTCCAGGAAGAGAGGTGGACCCCTGGGTAGCTTGCTTGGGTCAGGGGTCCTTAGGTGGAGGGCCAGAGGGCACCCTGGGTGATACACTGCAAGTCCAGGGAGAGAGCTGGACTTCAGGGTAGCTTGCTGGGGTCAGAGGCCCCTAGGTGGAGGGCCTGGGGGCATTCAGGGGCAAATGGACCCCTGGGTAGCTTGCTGGGGTCAGGGGCACCTAGAAGGAGGGCCAGGGGGCACCCTGGGGCCTATACTGCAAGTCCAGGGAGAGAGGTGGACCCCTGGGTAGTTTGCTTGGCTCATGGGCCCTTAGGTGGAGGGCCAGGGGCACCCTGGGGCCTATACTGCAATTCAAGGAAAAGAGGCGGACATCTGGGTAGCTTGCTGGGGTCAGGGGCCCTTAGGTGGAGGGAAAGCGGGCACCCTTGGGCCTACATTGCAAGTCCAGGGATAGAGGTGGTCCCCTGGAAAGCTAGCTGGGGTCAGAGACCCCTAGATGGAGTGCAAACGAGCACCCTGGGGCCTATACTGCAAGTCCAGGGAGAGATGTGGACACCTGGGTAGCTTGCTGGGGTCAGAGGCCCCTAAGTGGAGGGCCAGGGGGCACACTGGGACCTATACTGCTGGTCCAGGGAGAGAGGTGGACCCCTGGGTAGCTTGCTGGGGTCAGAGACCCTTAGGTGTAGGGCCAGGGGGCAGTTTGGGGCCTATACTGCAAGTCCAGGGAGAGAGGTGGACCCCTGGGTAGCTTGCTGGGGTCAGGGGCCCTTAGGTGGAGGGCAAGAAGCACCCTGGGGCCTACACTTCAAGTCCAGGGAGAGAGGTTGACCCATGGGTAGCTGGCTGGGGTCAGAGGCCCCCAGGTGGAGGGCCAGGGGCCACCCTTGGGCCTATACTGCAAGTCCAGGAAGAGATGTGGACCCCTGGGTAGCTTGCTGGGGTCATAGGCCCCTAAGTGGAGTGCCAGGGGCACCCTGGGGCCTTTACTGCAAGTCCTGGGAGAGAGGTGGACCCCTGGGTAGCTTGCTGGGGTCAGGGGCCCTTAGGTGGAGGGCCAGGTGGCACCCTGGGGCCTATAATGCAAGTGCAGGAAGAGAGGTGGACCCCTGGGTAGCTTGCTGGGGTCAGAGGCCCCAAGGTGGAGGGCCAGGGGGCATCCTCGGGCCTACACTGCAAGTCCAGGGATAGACACGGAACCCTGGGTTGCTTGCTGGGGTCAGGGGCACCTAGATGGAGGGCCAGGGGTAACCCTTGGGCCTATACTACAAATCCAGGGAGAGAGGTGGACCCCTGGTTAGTTTGCTGGGCTCATGAGCCCTAACGTGGAGGGCCAGGGGCACCCTGGGGCCTATACTACAAGTCCAGGGAGAGAGCTGGTTCTCTGGGTAGCTTGCTGGGGTCAAAAGCCCCTAGGTGGGGTGCAAGGGGGCACCCTGGGGCGTATACTGCAAGTCCAGGGAGAGAGGTGGACCCCTGGGTAGCTTGCTGGGGTAACGTGGCCCTAGGAGGAGGGCCAGGGGGCACCCTGGGGCTTATACTGCAAGTCCAGGAAGAGAGGTGGACCCCTGGGTAGCTTGCTGGGGTCAGAGGCCCCTAATTGGAGGACCAGGGGGCATCCTGGGGCCTACACTGCAAGTCCAGGGATAGACATGGACCCCTGGGTAGCTTGATGGGGTCAGGGGCACCTAGATGGAGGGCCAGGGGTAACCCTGGGGCCTATACTGCAAGTCCAGGGAGAGAGGTGGACCCCTGGTTAGTTTGCTGGGCTCATGGGCCCTTAGGTGGAGGACCAGGGGCACCCTGGGGCCTATACTGCAAGTCCAGGGAGAGAGCTGGTCCTCTGGGTAGCTTGCTGGGGTGGGGAGCCCTTAGGTGGAGGGCAAGGGGGCACCCTGGGGCCTACACTGCAAGTCCAGGGAGAGAGGTGGACCCCTGGGTGGCTTGCTGGGGTCAGGATCCCTTAGGTGGAGGGCAAGGGGGCACCCTTGGGCCTACACTGCAAGTACAGAGAGAGAGGTGGACCTCTGGGTAGCTTGCTTGGGTCAGAAGCCCCTAGGTGGGGTGCAAGGGGGCACCTTGGGGCCTATACTGCAAGTCCAGGGAGAGAGGTGGACCCATGGGTAGCTTGCTGGGGTAAGGGGCCCCTAGAAAGAGGGCCAGGGGGCACCCTGGGGCCTATACTGCAAGACCAGGGAGAGAGGTGGACCCCTGGGTAGCTTGCTGGGGTCAGGGGCCCTTAGGTGGAGGGCAAGGGGGCACCCTGGGGCATACACTGCAAGTCCAGGGAGAGAGGTGGACCCCTGGGTAGCTTGCTGGGGTCAGAGGCCCCTAGGTGGAGGGCCACGGGGCACCCTGGGGCCTCCACTGCAAGTCCAGGGAGAGACGTGGACCCCTGGGTAAATTGCTAGGGTCAGAGGCCCCCAGGTGGAGTGCCAAGGGGCACCCTTGGACCTACACTGCAAGTCCAGGGAGAGAGGTGGACCCCTGGGTAGCTTGCCGGGGTCAGAGACCGCTAGTTGGAGGGCAAGGGGGCACCCTGGGGCCTTTAATGGAAGTCCAGGGAGAGAAGTGGACCCTGGGTAGCTTGCTAGGGTCAGATTCCCCTAGGTGGAAGGCCAGGGCGCACCCTGGGGCCTATACTGCAAGTCCAGGGAGAGAGGTGGACCCCTGGGTAGCTTGCAAGGGTCAGGGGCCCTTAGGTGGAGGTCAAGGGGGCACCCTGGGGCCTACACTGCAAGTCCAGGGAGAGAGGTGGACCCCTGGGTAGCTTGCTGGGTTCAGAAGCCCCTAGGTGGAGGGCCAGGAGGCACAATGGGGCCTATACTGCTGGTCCAGGGAGAGAGGTGGACCCCTGGGTAGCTTGCTGGCTTCAGAAGCCCCTAGGTGGAGGGCCAGGGGGAACCCAGGGGCCTATACTGCAAGATCAGGGAGAGAGGTGGACCCCTGGGTAGCTTGCTGGGGTCAGAGACCCCTAGGTGGAGGGCAAGGGGGCACCCTTGGGCCTACACTGCAAGTCCAGGGAGAGAGGTGGACCCCTAGGTAGCTTGCCGGGGTCAGGAGCCCCTATGTGGGGTGCAAGGGGGCACCCTGGGGCCTATACTGCAAGTCCAAGGAGAGAGGTGGACCCCTGGGTAGCTTGCTGGGGTCAGGGGCCCTTAGGTGGAGGTCAAGGGGGCACCCTGGGGCCTACACTGCAAGTCCAGGGAGAGAGGTGGACCCCTGGGTAGCTTGCTAGGGTCAGGATCCCTTAGGTGGAGGGCAAGGGGGCACCCTGGGGCCTACACTGCATGTCCAGGGAGAGAGGTAGACCCCTGGGTAACTTGCTGGGGTCAGGGGCCCTTAGGTGGAGGGCCAGGGGGCACCCTGGGGCCTATACTGCAAGTCCAGGAAGAGATGTGGACCTCTGGGTAGCTTGCTGGGGTCATAGGCCCCTAAGTGGAGTGCCAGGGGCACCCTGGGGCCTATACTGCAAGTCCAGGGAGAGTGGTGGACCCCTGGGTAGCTTGCTGGGGTCAGGGGCCCTTAGGTGGAGGGCAAGATGGCACCCTGGGGCCTATTATGCAAGTCCAGGAAGAGAGGTGAACCCCTGGGTAGCTTGCTGGGGTCAGATGCCCCTAGGTGGAGGGCCAGGGGGCATCCTGGGGCCTACACTGCAAGTCCAGGGATAGACACGGAACCCTGGGTAGCTTGCTGGGATCAGGGGCACCTAGATGGAGGGCCAGGGGTAACCCTTGGCCTATACTGCAAGTCCAGGGAGAGAGGTGGACCCCTGGTTAGTTTGCTGGGCTCATGGGCAATTACGTGGAGGGCCAGGGGCACCCTGGGGCCTATACTGCAAGTCCAGGGAGAGAGCTGGTCCTCTGGGTAGCTTGCTTGGGTCAGAAGCCCCTAGGTGGGGTGCAAGGGGGCACCCTGGGGCCTATACTGCAAGTCCAGGGAGAGAGGTGGACCCCTGGGTAGCTTGCTGGCTTCAGAAGCCCCTAGGTGGAGGGCCAGGGGGAACCCTGGGGCCTATACTGCAAGATCAGGGAGAGAGGTGGACCCCTGGGTAGCTTGCTGGGGTCAGAGACCCCTAGGTGGAGGGCAAGGGGGCACCCTTGGGCCTACACTGCAAGTCCAGGGAGAGAGGTGGACCCCTGGGTAGCTTGCCGGGGTCAGGAGCCCCTAGGTGGGGTGCAAGGGGGCACCCTGGGGCCTATACTGCAAGTCCAAGGAGAGAGGTGGACCCCTGGGTAGCTTGCTGGGGTCAGGGGCCCTTAGGTGGAGGTCAAGGGGGCACCCTGGGTCCTACACTGCAAGTCCAGGGAGAGAGGTGGACCCCTGGGTAGCTTGCTAGGGTCAGGATCCCTTAGGTGGAGGGCAAGGGGGCACCCTGGGGCCTACACTGCATGTCCAGGGAGAGAGGTAGACCCCTGGGTAACTTGCTGGGGTCAGGGGCCCTTAGGTGGAGGGCCAGGGGGCACCCTGGGGCCTATACTGCAAGGCCAGGAAGAGATGTGGACCCCTGGGTAGCTTGCTAGGGTCAGGATCCCTTAGGTGGAGGGCAAGGGGGCACCCTGGGGCCTACACTGCATGTCCAGGGAGAGAGTTAGACCCCTGGGTAACTTGCTGGGGTCAGGGGCCCTTAGGTGGAGGGCCAGGGGGCACCCTGGGGCCTATACTGCAAGTCCAGGAAGAGAAGTGGACCCCTGGGTAGCTTGCTGGGGTCATAGGCCCCTAAGTGGAGTGCCAGGGGCACCCTGGGGCCTATACTGCAAGTCCAGGGAGAGAGGTGGACCCCTGGGTAGCTTGCTGGGGTCAGGGGCCCTTAGGTGGAGGGCCAGGTGGCACCCTGGGGCCTATATTGCAGGTCCAGGAAGAGAGGTGGACCCCTGGGTAGCTTGCTGGGGTCAGATGCCCCTAGGTTGAGGGCCAGGGGGCATCCTGGGGCCTTTACTGCAAGTCCAGGGAAAGAGGTAGACCCCTGGGTAACTTGCTGGGGTCAGGGGCCCTTAGGTGGAGGGCCAGGGGCACCCTGGGGCCTATATTGCAGGTCCAGAAAGAGATGTGGACCACTGGGTAGCTTGCTGGGGTCATAGGCCCTTAAGTGGAGTGCCAGGGGCACCCTGGGGCCTATACTGCAAGTCCAGGGAGAGAGGTGGACCCCTGGGTAGCTTGCTGGGGTCAGGGGCCCTTAGGTGGAGGGCCAGGTGGCACCCTGGGGCCTATAATGCAAGTCCAGGAAGAGAGGTGGACCCCTGGGTAGCTTGCTGGGGTCAGAGGCCCCTAGGTGGAGGGCCAGGGGGCATCCTGGGGCCTACACTGCAAGTCCAGGGATAGACGCGGACCCCTGGGTAGCTTGCTGGGGTCAGGGGCACCTAGATGGAGGGCCAGGGGTAACCCTTGGGCCTATACTGCAAGTCCAGGGAGAGAGGTGGACCCCTGGTTAGTTTGCTGGGCTCATGGGCCCTTACGTGGAGGGCCAGGGGCACACTGGGGCCTATACTGCAAGTCCAGGGAGAGAGCTGGTCCTCTGGGTAGTTTGCTGGGGTCAAAAGCCCCTAGGTGGGGTGCAAAGGGGCACCCTGGGGCCTATACTGCAAGTCCAGGGAGAGAGGTGGACCACTGGGTAGCTTGCTGGGGTAAGGGGCCCCTAGGAGGAGGGCCAGGGGGAACCCTGGGGCCTATACTGCAAGACCAGGGAGAGAGGTGGACCCCTGGGTAGCTTGCTGGGGTCAGGGGCCCCCTAGGTGGAGGACAAGGGGGCACCCTGGGGCCTAAACTGCAATTCCAGGGAGAGAGGTGGACCCCTGGGTAGCTTGCTGGGTTCAGAAGCCCCTAGGTGGAGGGCCAGGAGGCACAATGGGGCCTATACTGCTGGTCCAGGGAGAGAGGTGGACCCCTGGGTAGCTTGCTGGGGTCAGGAGCCCCTAGGTGGGGTGCAAGGGGGCACCCTGGGGCCTATACTGCAAGTCCAAGGAGAGAGGTGGACCCCTGGGTAGCTTGCTGGGGTCAGGGGCCCTTAGGTGGAGGTCAAGGGGGCACCCTGGGGCCTACACTGCAAGTCCAGGGAGAGAGGTGGACCCCTGGGTAGCTTGCTAGGGTCAGGATCCCTTAGGTGGAGGGCAAGGGGGCACCCTGGGGCCTACACTGCATGTCCAGGGAGAGAGGTAGACCCCTGGGTAACTTGCTGGGGTCAGGGGCCCTTAGGTGGAGGGCCAGGGGGCACCCTGGGGCCTATACTGCAAGTCCAGGAAGAGATGTGGACCCCTGGGTAGCTTGCTGGGGTCATAGGCCCCTAAGTGGAGTGCCAGGGGCACCCTGGGGCCTATACTGCAAGTCCAGGGAGAGTGGTGGACCCCTGGGTAGCTTGTTGGGGTCAGGGGCCCTTAGGTGGAGGGCAAGATGGCACCCTGGGGCCTATTATGCAAGTCCAGGAAGAGAGGTGAACCCCTGGGTAGCTTGCTGGGGTCAGATGCCCCTAGGTGGAGGGCCAGGGGGCATCCTGGGGCCTACACTGCAAGTCCAGGGATAGACACGGAACCCTGGGTAGCTTGCTGGGATCAGGGGCACCTAGATGGAGGGCCAGGGGTAACCCTTGGCCTATACTGCAAGTCCAGGGAGAGAGGTGGACCCCTGGTTAGTTTGCTGGGCTCATGGGCAATTACGTGGAGGGCCAGGGGCACCCTGGGGCCTATACTGCTGGTCCAGGGAGAGAGGTGGACCCCTGGGTAGCTTGCTGGCTTCAGAAGCCCCTAGGTGGAGGGCCAGGGGGAACCCTGGGGCCTATACTGCAAGATCAGGGAGAGAGGTGGACCCCTGGGTAGCTTGCTGGGGTCAGAGACCCCTAGGTGGAGGGCAAGGGGGCACCCTTGGGCCTACACTGCAAGTCCAGGGAGAGAGGTGGACCCCTGGGTAGCTTGCCGGGGTCAGGAGCCCCTAGGTGGGGTGCAAGGGGGCACCCTGGGGCCTATACTGCAAGTCCAAGGAGAGAGGTGGACCCCTGGGTAGCTTGCTGGGGTCAGGGGCCCTTAGGTGGAGGTCAAGGGGGCACCCTGGGTCCTACACTGCAAGTCCAGGGAGAGAGGTGGACCCCTGGGTAGCTTGCTAGGGTCAGGATCCCTTAGGTGGAGGGCAAGGGGGCACCCTGGGGCCTACACTGCATGTCCAGGGAGAGAGGTAGACCCCTGGGTAACTTGCTGGGGTCAGGGGCCCTTAGGTGGAGGGCCAGGGGGCACCCTGGGGCCTATACTGCAAGGCCAGGAAGAGATGTGGACCCCTGGGTAGCTTGCTAGGGTCAGGATCCCTTAGGTGGAGGGCAAGGGGGCACCCTGGGGCCTACACTGCATGTCCAGGGAGAGAGTTAGACCCCTGGGTAACTTGCTGGGGTCAGGGGCCCTTAGGTGGAGGGCCAGGGGGCACCCTGGGGCCTATACTGCAAGTCCAGGAAGAGATGTGGACCCCTGGGTAGCTTGCTGGGGTCATAGGCCCCTAAGTGGAGTGCCAGGGGCACCCTGGGGCCTATACTGCAAGTCCAGGGAGAGAGGTGGACCCCTGGGTAGCTTGCTGGGGTCAGGGGCCCTTAGGTGGAGGGCCAGGTGGCACCCTGGGGCCTATATTGCAGGTCCAGGAAGAGAGGTGGACCCCTGGGTAGCTTGCTGGGGTCAGATGCCCCTAGGTTGAGGGCCAGGGGGCATCCTGGGGCCTTTACTGCAAGTCCAGGGATAGAGGTAGACCCCTGGGTAACTTGCTGGGGTCAGGGGCCCTTAGGTGGAGGGCCAGGGGCACCCTGGGGCCTATATTGCAGGTCCAGAAAGAGATGTGGACCACTGGGTAGCTTGCTGGGGTCATAGGCCCTTAAGTGGAGTGCCAGGGGCACCCTGGGGCCTATACTGCAAGTCCAGGGAGAGAGGTGGACCCCTGGGTAGCTTGCTGGGGTCAGGGGCCCTTAGGTGGAGGGCCAGGTGGCACCCTGGGGCCTATAATGCAAGTCCAGGAAGAGAGGTGGACCCCTGGGTAGCTTGCTGGGGTCAGAGGCCCCTAGGTGGAGGGCCAGGGGGCATCCTGGGGCCTACACTGCAAGTCCAGGGATAGACACGGACCCCTGGGTAGCTTGCTGGGGTCAGGGGCACCTAGATGGAGGGCCAGGGGTAACCCTTGGGCCTATACTGCAAGTCCAGGGAGAGAGGTGGACCCCTGGTTAGTTTGCTGGGCTCATGGGCCCTTACGTGGAGGGCCAGGGGCACCCTGGGGCCTATACTGCAAGTCCAGGGAGAGAGCTGGTCCTCTGGGTAGTTTGCTGGGGTCAAAAGCCCCTAGGTGGGGTGCAAAGGGGCACCCTGGGGCCTATACTGCAAGTCCAGGGAGAGAGGTGGACCACTGGGTAGCTTGCTGGGGTAAGGGGCCCCTAGGAGGAGGGCCAGGGGGAACCCTGGGGCCTATACTGCAAGACCAGGGAGAGAGGTGGACCCCTGGGTAGCTTGCTGGGGTCAGGGGCCCCCTAGGTGGAGGACAAGGGGGCACCCTGGGGCCTAAACTGCAATTCCAGGGAGAGAGGTGGACCCCTGGGTAGCTTGCTGGGTTCAGAAGCCCCTAGGTGGAGGGCCAGGAGGCACAATGGGGCCTATACTGCTGGTCCAGGGAGAGAGGTGGACCCCTGGGTAGCTTGCTGGGGTCAGGAGCCCCTAGGTGGGGTGCAAGGGGGCACCCTGGGGCCTATACTGCAAGTCCAAGGAGAGAGGTGGACCCCTGGGTAGCTTGCTGGGGTCAGGGGCCCTTAGGTGGAGGTCAAGGGGGCACCCTGGGGCCTACACTGCAAGTCCAGGGAGAGAGGTGGACCCCTGGGTAGCTTGCTAGGGTCAGGATCCCTTAGGTGGAGGGCAAGGGGGCACCCTGGGGCCTACACTGCATGTCCAGGGAGAGAGGTAGACCCCTGGGTAACTTGCTGGGGTCAGGGGCCCTTAGGTGGAGGGCCAGGGGGCACCCTGGGGCCTATACTGCAAGTCCAGGAAGAGATGTGGACCCCTGGGTAGCTTGCTGGGGTCATAGGCCCCTAAGTGGAGTGCCAGGGGCACCCTGGGGCCTATACTGCAAGTCCAGGGAGAGTGGTGGACCCCTGGGTAGCTTGTTGGGGTCAGGGGCCCTTAGGTGGAGGGCAAGATGGCACCCTGGGGCCTATTATGCAAGTCCAGGAAGAGAGGTGAACCCCTGGGTAGCTTGCTGGGGTCAGATGCCCCTAGGTGGAGGGCCAGGGGGCATCCTGGGGCCTACACTGCAAGTCCAGGGATAGACACGGAACCCTGGGTAGCTTGCTGGGATCAGGGGCACCTAGATGGAGGGCCAGGGGTAACCCTTGGCCTATACTGCAAGTCCAGGGAGAGAGGTGGACCCCTGGTTAGTTTGCTGGGCTCATGGGCAATTACGTGGAGGGCCAGGGGCACCCTGGGGCCTATACTGCAAGTCCAGGGAGAGAGCTGGTCCTCTGGGTAGCTTGCTTGGGTCAGAAGCCCCTAGGTGGGGTGCAAGGGGGCACCCTGGGGCCTATACTGCAAGTCCAGGGAGAGAGGTGGACCCCTGGGTAGCTTGCTGGGGTAAGGGGCCCCTAGGAAGAGGGCCAGGGGGAACCCTGGGGCCTATACTGCAAGACCAGGGAGAGAGGTGGACCCCTGGGTAGCTTGCTGGGGTCAGGGGCCCTTAGGTGGAGGGCAAGGGGCACCCAGGGGCATACACTGCAAGTCCAGGGAGAGAGGTGGACCCCTGGGTAGCTTGCTGGGGTCAGAGGCCCCTAGGTGGAGGGCCAGGAGGCACAATGGGGCCTATACTGCTGGTCCAGGGAGAGAGGTGGACCCCTGGGTAGCTTGCTGGGTTCAGAAGCCCCTAGGTGGAGGGTCAGGGGGCACCCTGGGGCCTATACTGCAAGATCAGGGAGAGAGGTGGACCCCTGGGTAGCTTGCTGGGGTCAGAGACCCCTAGGTGGAGGGCAAGGGGGCACTCTGGGGCCTCCACTGCAAGTCCAGGGAGAGAGGTGGACCCCTGGGAAAATTGCTGGGGTCAGAGGCCCCCAGGGGGAGTGCCAAGGGGCACCCTTGGGCCTACACTGCAAGTCCAGGGAGAGAGGTGGACCCCTGGGTAGCTTGCCCGGGTCAGAGACCCCTAGTTGGAGGGCAAGGAGGCACCCTGGGGCCTTTAATAGAAGTCCAGGGAGGGAAGTGGACCCTGGGTAGCTTGCTAGGGTCAGATTACCCTAAGTGGAAGGCCAGGGCGCACACTGGGGCCTATACTGCAAGTCCAGGGAGAGAGGTGAACCCCTGGGTAGCTTGCTAGGGTCAGGGGCCCTTAGGTGGAGGGCCAGGGGGCACCCTGGGGCCTATACTGCAAGTCCAGGAAGAGATGTGGACCCCTGGGTAGCTTGCTGGGGTCATAGGCCCCTAAGTGGAGTGCCAGGGGCACCCTGGGGCCTATACTGCAAGTCCAGGGAGAAAGGTGGACCCCTGGGTAGCTTGCTGGGGTAAGGTGGCCCTAGGAGGAGGGCCAGGGGCCACCCTGGGGCCTATACTGCAAGACCAGGGAGAGAGGTGGACCACTGGGTAGCTTGCTGTGGTCAGAGACCCCTAGGTGGAGGGCAAGGGGGCACCCTGGGGCCTTTAATGGAAGTCCAGGAAGGAAAGTGGACCCTGGGTAGCTTGCTGGGGTCAGATTCCCCTATGTGGAAGGCCAGTGTGCACCCTTGGGCCTATACTGCAAGTCCAGGGAGAGAGGTGGACCCCTGGGTAGCTTGCTGGGGTCAGGGGCCCTTAGGTGGAGGGCAAGGGGGAGCCCTTGGGCCTACACTGCAAGTCCAGGGAGAGAGGTGGACCCCTGGGTAGCTAGCTGGGGTCATAGGCCCCTAAATGGAGTGCCAGGGGCACACTGGGGCCTATACTGCAAGTCCAGGGAGAGAGGTGGACCCCTGGGTAGCATGCTGGGGTTAGGGGCCCTTAGGAGGAGGGCCAGGTGGCACCCTGGGGCCTATAATGCAAGTCCAGGAAGAGAGGTGGAGCCCTGGGTAGCTTGCTGGGGTCAGAGGCCCCTAGGTGGAGGGCCAGGGGGCATCCTGGGGCCTACACTGCAAGTCCAGGGATAGACACGGAACCCTGGGTAGCTTGCTGGGGTCAGGGGCACCTAGATGGAGGGCCAGGGGTAACCCTGGGGCCTATACTGCAAGTCCAGGGAGAGAGGTGGACCCCTGGTTAGTTTGCTGGGCTCATGGGCCCTTACGTGGAGGGCCAGGGGCACCCTGGGGCCTATACTGCAAGTCCAGGGAGAGAGCTGGTCCTCTGGGTAGCTTGCTTGGGTCAGAAGCCCCTGGGTGGGGTGCAAGGGGGCACCCTGGGGCCTATACTGCAAGTCCAAGGAGAAAGGTGGACCCCTGGGTAGCTTGCTGGGGTAAGGGGCCCCTAGGAAGAGGGCCAGGGGGCACGCTGGGGCCTATACTGCAAGACCAGGGAGAGAGGTGGACCCCTGGGTAGTTTGCTGGGGTCAGGGGCCCTTAGGTGGAGGGCAAGGGGGCACCCTGGGGCCTACACTGCAAGTCCAGGGAGAGAGGTGGACCCCTGTGTAGCTTGCTGGGGTCAGAGGCCCCTAGGTGGAGGGCCAGGAGGCACAATGGGGCCTATACTGCTGGTCCAGGGAGAGAGGTGGACCCCTGGGTAGCTTGCTGGGTTCAAAAGCCCCTAGGTGGAGGGCCAGGGGGCACCCTGGGGCCTATACTGCAAGAATTAGGAGAGAGGTGGACCCCTGGGTAGCTTGCTGGGGTCAGAGACCCCTAGGTGGAGGGCAAGGGGGCACCCTGGGGCCTCCACTGCAAGTCCAGGGAGAGAGGTGGACCCCTGGGTAAATTGCTGGGGTCAGAGGCCCCCAGGTGGAGTGCCAAGGGGCACCCTTGGGCCTACACTGCAAGTCCAGGGAGAGAGGTGGACCCCTGGGCAGCTTGCCGGGGTCAGAGACCCCTAGTTGGAGGGCAAGGGGGCACCCTGGGGCCTTTAATGGAAGTCCAGGGAGGGAAGTGGACCCAGGGTAGCTTGCTAGGGTCAGATTCCCTAGGTGGAAGGCCAGGGCGCACCCTGGGGGCTATACTGCAAGTCCAGGGAGAGAGGTGGACCCATGGGTAGCTTGCTAGGGTCAGGGGCCCTTAGGTGGAGGGCCAGGGGGCACCCTGGGGCCTATACTGCAAGTCCAGGAAGAGATGTGGACCCCTGGGTAGCTTGCTGGTGTCATAGGCCCCTAAATGGAGTGCCAGGGGAACACTGGGGCCTATATTGCAAGTCCAGGGAGAGAGGTGGACCCCTGGGTAGCTTGCTGGGTTCAGGGGCCCTTAGGTGGAGGGCCAGGTGGCACCCTGGGGCCTATACTGCAAGTCCAGGAAAAGAGTTGGACCCCTGGGTAGCTTGCTGGGGTCAGAGGCCCCTAGGTGGAGGACCAGGGGGCATCCTGGGGCCTACACTGCAAGTCCAGGGATAGACATGGACCCCTGGGTAGCTTTATGGGGTCAGGGGCACCTAGATGGAGGGCCAGGGCTAACCCTGGGGCCTATACTGCAAGTCCAGGGAGAGAGGTGGACCCCTGGTTAGTTTGCTGGGCTCATGGGCCCTTATGTGGAGCGCCAGGGGCACCCTGGGGCCTATACTGCAAGTCCAGGGAGAGAGCTGGTCCTCTGGGTAGCTTGCTGGGGTGGGGGGCCCTTAGATGGAGGGCAAGGGGGCACCCTGGGGCCTACACTGCAAGTCCAGGGAGAGAGGTGGACCCCTGGGTAGCTTGCTGGGGTCAGGATCCCTTAGGTGGAGGGCAAGGGGGCACCCTGGGGCCTACACTGCATGTCCAGGAAGAGAGGTGGACCCCTGGGTAGCTTGCTGGGGTCAGGGGCCCTTAGGTGGAGGGCCAGGGGGCACCCTGGGGCCTATACTGCAAGTCCAGGAAGAGATGTGGACCCCTGGGTAACTTGCTGGGGTCAGGGGCCCTTAGGTGGAGGGCAAGGGGGCACCCTGGGGCCTACACTGCAAGTCCAGGGAGAGAGGTGGACCCCTGGGTAGCTTGCTGGGGTCAGAGGCCCCTAGGTGGAGGGCCAGGAGGCACAATATGGCCTATACTGCTGGTCCAGGGAGAGAGGTGGACCCCTGGGTAGCTTGCTGGGTTCAGAAGCCCCTAGGTGGAGGGCCAGGGGGCACCCTTGGGCCTACACTGCAAGTCCAGGGAGAGAGGTGGACCCCTGGGTAGCTTGCCGGGGTCAGAGACCCCTAGTTGGAGGGCAAGGGGGCACCCTGGGGCCTTTAATGGAAGTCCAGGGGGGTAAGTGGACCCTGGGTAGCTGGCTAGGGTCAGATTCCCCCAGGTGGAAGGCCAGGCCGCACCCTGGGGCCTATACTGCAAGTCCAGGAAGAGAGGTGGACCCCTGGGTAGCTTGCTAGGGTCAGGGGCCCTTAGGTGGAGGACCAGGGGGCACCCTGGGGCCTATACTGCAAGTCCAGAAAGAGATGTGGACCACTGGGTAGCTTGCTGGGGTCCAAGGCCCCTAAGTGGAGTGCCAGGGGCACCCTGGGGCCTATACTGCAAGTCCAGGGAGAGAGGTGGACCCCTGGGTATCTTGCTGGGGTCAGGGGCCCTTAGGTGGAGGGCCAGGTGGCACCCTGGGGCCTATAATGCAAGTCCAGGAAGAGAGGTGGACCCCTGGGTAGCTTGCTGGGGTCAGAGTCCCCTAGGTGGAGGGCCAGGGGGCATCCTGGGGCCAACACTGCAAGTTCAGGGATAGACACGGACCCCTGGGTAGCTTGCTGGGGTCAGGGGCACCTAGATGGAGGGCCAGGGGTAACCCTGGGGCCTATACTGCAAGATCAGGGAGAGAGGTGGACCCCTGGTTAGTTTGCTGGGCTCATGGGCCCTTACGTGGAGGGCCAGGGGCACCCTGGGGCCTATACTGCAAGTCCAGGGAGAGAGCTGGTTCTCTGGGTAGCTTGCTGGGGTCAAAAGCCCCTAGGTGGGGTGCAAGGGGGCACCCTGGGGCCTAAACTGCAAGTCCAGGGAGAGAGGTGGACCCCTGGGTAGCTTGCTGGGGTAAGGGGCCCCTAGGAGGAGGGCCAGATGGGCACCCTGGGGCCTATACTGCAAGACCAGGGAGAGAGGTGGACCACTGGGTAGCTTGCTGTGGTCAGAGACTGCTAGGTGGAGGGCAAGGGTGCCCCTTTGCACTCCATCTAGGGGTCTCTGACCCCAGCAAGCTACCCAGGGGTCCACCTCTCTCCCTGGACTTGCAGTGTAGGCCCCAGGTTGCCCCTGGCCCTCCACCTAAGGGCCCCTGACCCCAGCAAGCTACCCAGGGGTCCACCTCTCTCCCTGGACTTGCAGTATAGGCCCAAGGGTGCACACTGGCCTTCCACATAGGGGAATCTGACCCCAGCAAGCTACCCAGGGTCCACTTTCCTTCCTGGACTTCCATTAAAGGCCCCAGGGTGCCCCCTTGCCCTCCACCTAGGGGTCTCTGACCACAGCAAGCTACCCAGTGGTCCACCTCTCTCCCTGGACTTGCAGTGTAGGCCCCAGGTTGCCCCTGGCCCTCCACCTAAGGGCCCTTGACCCCAGCAAGCTACTCAGGGATCCACCTCTCTCCCTGGACCTGCAGTATAGGCCTTAGGGTGCCCCTGGCACTCCACTTAGGGGCCTATGACCCCAGCAAGCTACCCAGGGGTCCACCTCTCTGCCTGGACTAGCAGTATAGGCCCCAGGGTGCCTCTGGCACTCCACTTAGGGGACTATGACCCCAGCAATCTACCCAGGGGTCCACCTCTCTCCCTGAACTTGCAGAATAGGCCCCAGGGTGCCCCCTGGCCCTCCACCTAGGGGCCCCTTACCCCAGCAAGCTACCCAGGGGTTCACCTCTCTCCCAGGACTTGCAGTATAGGCCCCAAGGTGCCCCTTTACACTCCATCCTGGGGCTTCTGACCCCAGAAAGCTACCCAGGGGTCCACCTCTCTCCCCCTGGACTTGCAGTGTAGGCCCCAGGATGCCCCCTGGCCCTCCACCTAGGGGCCTCTGACCCCAGCAAGCTACCCAGGGGTCCACCTCTCTTCCTGGACTTGCATTATGGGCCCCAGGGTGCCCCTTTGCACTCCATCTAGGGGTCTCTGACCCCAGCAAGCTACCCTGCGTCCACTTCCCTCCCTGGACTTCCATTAAAGGCCCCAGGGTGCCCCCTTGCCCTCCACCTAGGGGTCTCTGACCCCAGCAAGCTACCCAGGGGTCCACCTCTCTCCCAGGACTTGCAGTATAGGCCCCAGGGTGCCCCCTTGCACCCCATCTAGGGGTATGTGACCCCTGCAAGCTACCCAGGTGTCCACCTCTCTCCCTGGACTTGCAGTATAGGCCCCAAGGTGCCCCTTTACACTCCTTCCAGGGGCTTCTGACCCCAGAAAGCTACCCAGGGGTCCACCTCTCTCCCCCTGGACTTGCAGTGTAGGCCCCAGGATGCCCCCTGGCCCTCCACCTAGGGGCCTCTGACCCCAGCAAGCTACCCAGGGGTCCACCTCTCTTCCTGGACTTGCATTATGGGCCCCAGGGTGCCCCTTTGCACTCCATCTAGGGGTCTCTGACCCCAGCAAGCTACCCAGGGGTCCACCTCTCTCCCTGGACTTGCAGTGTAGGCCCCAGGATGCCCCCTGGCCCTCCACCTAGGGGCCTCTGACCCCAGCAAGCTACCCAGGGGTCCACCTCTCTTCCTGGACTTGCATTATAGGCCCCAGGGTGCCACCTGGCCCTCCACCTATGGGCCCCTGACCCCAGCAAGCTACCCAGGGGTCCACCTCTCTCCCTGGACTTGCAGTATAGGCCCCAGGGTGCCCCTGGCACTCCACTTAGGGGAATCTGACCCCAGCAAGCTACCCAGGGTCCACTTCCCTCCCTGGACTTCCATTAAAGGCCCCAGGGTGACCCCTTACCCTCCACCTAGGGGTCTTTGACCCCAGCAAGCTACCCAGTGGTCCACCTCTCTCCCTGGTCTTGCAGTATAGGCCCCAGGGTGCCCCCGTGCACCCCACATAGGGGTGTCTGACCCCAGCAAGCTACCCAGGGGTCCACCTCTCTCCCTGGACTTGCAGTATTTACCCCTGGATGCCCCCTGGCCATCCACCTAAGGGCCCCTGACCCCAGCAAGCTACCCAGGGGTCTACCTCTCTCCCTGGACATGCTCTGTAGGCCCTAGGGTGCCCCCTTGCCCTCCACCTAGGGGAATCTGACTCCAGCAAGCTACCCTGGGTCCACTTCCCTCCCTGGACTTCCATTAAAGGCCCCAGGGTGCCCCCTTGCCCTCCACCTAGGGGTCTCTGACCCCAGCAAGCTACCCAGGGGTCCACCTCTCTCCGAGGACTTGCAGTATAGGCCCCAGGGTGCCCCCTTGCACCCCATCTAGGGGTATCTGACCCCTGCAAGCTACCCAGGGGTCCACCTCTCTCCTTGGACTTGCAGTATAGGCCCCAGGGTGACCCCTGGCTCTCCATCTAGGTGCCCCTGACCCCAGCAAGCTACCCAGGGGTCCACGTTTATCACTGGACTTGCAGTGTAGGCCCCAGGATGCCTCCTGGCACTCCACCTAGGGGCCTCTGACCCCAGCAAGCTACCCAGGGGTCCACCTCTCTCCCTGGACTTGCAGTATAGGCCCCAGGGTGCGCCCTGGCCTTCCACCTAGGGGAATCTCACCCCAGCAAGCTACCCAGGGGTCCACCTCTCTCCCTGGACTTGCATTGTAGGCCCCAGGGTGCCCCCTGGCCCTCCACCTAAGGGCCCCTGACCCCAGCAAGCTACCCAGGGGTCCACCTCTCTCCCTGATCTTGCAGTATAGGCCCCAGGGTGCCCCCTGGCCCTCCACCTAGAGGCTTCTGAACCCAGCAAGCTACCCAGGGGTCCACCTCTCTCCCTGGACCAGCAGTATAGGCCCCATTGTGTCTCCTGGCCCTCCACCTAGGGGCCTCTGACCCCAGCAGGCTACCCAGGGGTACACCTCTCTCCCTGGACTTGCAGTGTAGGCCCCAGGGTGCCCCCTTGCCCTCCACCTAAGGGCCCCTGACCCCAGCAAGCTACCCAGGGGTCCACCTCTCTCCCTGGTCTTGCAGTATAGGCCCCAGGGTGCCCCCTTGCCCTCCACCTAAGGGCCCCTGACCCCAGCAAGCTACCCAGGGGTCCACCTCTCTCCCTGGTCTTGCAGTATAGGCCCCAGGGTGCCCCCTGGCCCTCCTCCTAGGGGCGCCTTACCCCAGCAAGCTGCCCAGGGGTCCACCTCTCTCCCTGGACTTGCAGTATAGGCCCCAGGGTGCCCCCTTGCACCCCACTTGGGAGCCTCTGACCCCAGCAAGCTACCAAGTGGTCCACCTCTCTTCCTGGACTTGCATTATAGGCCCCAGGGTGCCCCTTTGCACTCCATCTAGGGGTCTCTGACCCCAGCAAGCTACCCAGGGGTCCACCTCTCTCCCCGGACTTGCAGTATAGGCCCCAGGGTGCCCCTGGCACTCCACTTAGGGGCCTATGACCCCAGCAAGCTACCCAGGGGTCCACATCTCTTCCTGGACTTGCAGTATGCCCCAGGGTGCCCCCTGGCCCTCCACCTAGAGGGCCCCTGACCCCAGCAAGCTACCCAGGGGTCCACCTCTCTCCCTGGACTTGCAGTATAGGCCCCAGGGTGCGCCCTGGCCCTCCAACTAAGGGCCCCTGACCCCAGCAAGCTACCCAGGGGTCCACCTCTCACCCTGGACTTGCAGTATAGGCCCCAGGGTGCGCCCTGGCCTTCCACCTAGGGGAATCTAACCCCAGCAAGCTACCCAGGGTCCACTTCCCTCCCTGGACTTCCATTAAAGGCCCCAGGGTGCCCCCTTGCCCTCCAACTAGGGGTCTCTGACCCCGGCAAGCTACCCAGGGGTCCACCTCTCTCCCTGGACTTGCAGTGTAGGCCCAAGGGTGCCCCCTGGCACTCCACCTGGGGGCCTCTGACCCCAGCAAGCTACCCAGGGGTCCACCTCTCTCCCTGGACTTGCAGTGGAGGCCCCAGGGTGCCCCCTTGCCCTCCACCTAGGGGTCTCTGACACCAGCAAGCTACCCAGGGGTCCACATCTCTCCCTGATCTTGCAGTAGAGGCCCCAGGGTGCCCCCTGGTCCTCCACCTAGGGGCTTCTAAACCCAGCAAGCTACCCAGGGGTCCACCTCTCTCCCTGGACCAGCAGTATAGGCCCCATTCTGCCTCCTGGCCCTCCACCTAGGGGCTTCTGACCCCAGCAAGCTACACAGGGGTCCACCTCTCTCCCTGGACTTGCAGTATAGGCCCCAGGGTGCCCCTGGCCCTCCACGTAAGGGCCCATGAGCCCAACAAACTAAACAGGGGTCCACCTCTCTTCCTGGACTTGCAGTATAGGCCCCAGGGTTACCCCTGGCCCTCCATCTAGGTGCCCCTGACCCCAGCATGCTACCCAGGGGTCCGTGTCTATCCCTGGACTTGCAGTGTAGGCCCCAGGATGCCCCCTGGCCCTCCACCTAGGGGCCTCTGACCCCAGCAAGCTACCAAGGGGTCCACCTCTGTTCCTGGACTTGAATTATAGGCCCCAGGGTGCCACCTGGCCCTCCACCTAAGGGCCCCTGACCCCAGCAAGCTACCCAGGAGTCCACCTCTCTCCCTGGACTTGCAGTATAGGCCCCTGGGTGCCCCTGGCACTCCACTTAGGGGAATCTGACCCCAGCAAGCTACCCAGGGTCCACTTCCCTCCCTGGACTTCCATTAAAGGCCCCAGGGTGACCCCTTACCCTCCACCTAGGGGTCTCTGACCCCAGCAAGCTACCCAGTGGTCCACCTCTCTCCCTGGTCTTGCAGTATAGGCCCCAGGGTGCTCTCTTGCACCCCACATAGGGGTGTCTGACCCCAGCAAGCTACCCAGGGGTCCACCTCTCTTCCTGGACTTGCAGTATTTACCTCTGGATGCCCCCTGGCCCTCCACCTAAGGGCCCCTGACCCCAGCAAGCTACCCAGGGGTCTACCTCTCTCCCTGGACATGCTGTGTAGGCCCTAGGGTGCCCTCCTTGCCCTCCACCTAAGGGACCCTGACCCTAGCAAGCTAGTCAGGGGTCCACCTCTCACCCCTGGACTTGCAGTATAGGCCCCAGGGTGCCCCCTGGCCTTCCCCCTAGGGGAATCTGACCCCAGCAAGCTACCCAGGGTCCACTTCCCTCCCTGGACTTCCATTAAAGGCCCCAAGGTGCCCCCTTGCCCTACAACTAGGGGTCTCTGACCCCAGCAAGCTACCCAGGGGTCCACCTCTCTCCCTGGACTTGCAGTGTAGGCCCAAGGGTGCCCCCTGGCACTCCACCTGGGGGCCTCTGACCCCAGCAAGCAACCCAGGGGTCCACCTCTCTCCCTGGACTTGCAGTGGAGGCCCCAGGGTGCCCCCTTGCCCTCCACCTAGGGGTCTCTGGCCCCAGCAAGCTACCCAGGGGTCCACATCTCTCCCTGATCTTGCAGTAGAGGCCCCAGGGTGCCCCCTGGTCCTCAACCTAGGGGCTTCTGAACCCAGCAAGCTACCCAGGGGTCCACCTCTCTCCCTGGACCAGCAGTATAGGCCCCATTGTGCCTCCTGGCCCTCCACCTAGGGGCTTCTGACCCCAGCAAGCTACCCAGGGGTCCACCTCTCTCCCTGGACTTGCAGTATAGGCCCCAGGGTGCCCCTGGCCCTCCACGTAAGGGCCCATGAGCCCAGCAAACTAAACAGGGGTCCACCTCTCTTCCTGGACTTGCAGTATAGGCCCCAGGGTTACCCCTGGCCCTCCATCTAGGTGCCCTTCACCCCAGCAAGCTACCCAGGGGTCCGTGTCTATCCCTGGACTTGCAGTGTAGGCCCCAGGATGCCCCCTGGCCCTCCACCTAGGGGCCTCTGACCCCAGCAAGCTACCAAGGGGTCCACCTCTCTTCCTGGACTTGCATTATAGGCCCCAGGGTGCCACCTGGCCCTCCACCTAAGGGCCCCTGACCCCAGCAAGCTACCCAGGGGTCCACCTCTCTCCCTGGACTTGCAGTATAGGCCCCAGGGTGCCCCTGGCACTCCACTTAGGGGAATCTGACCCCAGCAAGCTACCCTGGGTCCACTTCCCTCCCTGGACTTCCATTAAAGGCCCCAGGGTGACCCCTTACCCTCCACCTAGGGGTCTCTGACCCCAGCAAGCTACCCAGTGGTCCACCTCTCTCCCTGGTCTTGCAGTATAGGCCCCAGGGTGCTCTCTTGCACCCCACATAGGGGTGTCTGACCCCAGCAAGCTACCCAGGGGTCCACCTCTCTCCCTGGACTTGCAGTATTTACCTCTGGATGCCCCCTGGCCCTCCACCTAAGGGCCCCTGACCCCAGCAAGCTACCCAGGGGTCTACCTCTCTCCCTGGACATGCTGTGTAGGCCCTAGGGTGCCCCCTTGCCCTCCACCTAAGGGACCCTGACCCTAGCAAGCTAGCCAGGGGTCCACCTCTCACCCCTGGACTTGCAGTATAGGCCCCAGGGTGCCCCCTGGCCTTCCCCCTAGGGGAATCTGACCCCAGCAAGCTACCCAGGGTCCACTTCCCTCCCTGGACTTCCATTAAAGGCCCCAAGGTGCCCCCTTGCCCTACAACTAGGGGTCTCTGACCCCAGCAAGCTACCCAGGGGTCCACCTCTCTCCCTGGACTTGCAGTGTAGGCCCAAGGGTGCCCCCTGGCACTCCACCTGGGGGCCTCTGACCCCAGCAAGCAAACCAGGGGTCCACCTCTCTCCCTGGACTTGCAGTGGAGGCCCCAGGGTGCCCCCTTGCCCTCCACCTAGGGGTCTCTGGCCCCAGCAAGCTACCCAGGGGTCCACATCTCTCCCTGATCTTGCAGTAGAGGCCCCAGGGTGCCCCCTGGTCCTCAACCTAGGGGCTTCTGAACCCAGCAAGCTACCCAGGGGTCCAACTCTCTCCCTGGACCAGCAGTATAGGCCCCATTGTGCCTCCTGGCCCTCCACCTAGGGGCTTCTGACCCCAGCAATCTACCCAGGGGTCCACCTCTCTCCCTGGACTTGCAGTATAGGCCCCAGGGTGCCCCTGGCCCTCCACGTAAGGGCCCATGAGCCCAGCAAACTAAACAGGGGTCCACCTCTCTTCCTGGACTTGCAGTATAGGCCCCAGGGTTACCCCTGGCCCTCCATCTAGGTGCCCTTCACCCCAGCAAGCTACCCAGGGGTCCGTGTCTATCCCTGGACTTGCAGTGTAGGCCCCAGGATGCCCCCTGGCCCTCCACCTAGGGGCCTCTGACCCCAGCAAGCTACCAAGGGGTCCACCTCTCTCCCTGGACTTGCAGTATAGGCCCCAGGGTGCCCCTGGCACTCCACTTAGGGGAATCTGACCCCAGCAAACTACCCAGGGTCCACTTCCCTCCCTGGACTTCTATTAAAGGCCCCAGGGTGACCCCTTACCCTCCACCTAGGGGTCTCTGACCCCAGCAAGCTACCCAGTGGTCCACCTCTCTCCCTGGTCTTGCAGTATAGGCCCCAGGGTGCTCTCCTGCACCCCACATAGGGGTGTCTGACCCCAGCAAGCTACCCAGGGGTCCACCTCTCTCCCTGGACTTGCAGTATTTACCTCTGGATGCCCCCTGGCCCTCCACCTAAGGGCCCCTGACCCCAGCAAGCTACCCAGGGGTCTACCTCTCTCCCTGGACATGCTGTGTAGGCCCTAGGGTGCCCCCTGGCCCTCCACCTAAGGGACCCTGACCCTAGCAAGCTAGCCAGGGGTCCACCTCTCACCCCTGGACTTGCAGTATAGGCCCCAGGGTGCCCCCTGGCCTTCCACCTAGGGGAATCTGACCCCAGCAAGCTACCCAGGGTCCACTTCCCTCCCTGGACTTCCATTAAAGGCCCCAAGGTGCCCCCTTGCCCTACAACTAGGGGTCTCTGACCCCAGCAAGCTACCCAGGGGTCCACCTCTCTCCCTGGACTTGCAGTGTAGGCCCAAGGGTGCCCCCTGGCACTCCACCTGGGGGCCTCTGACCCCAGCAAGCAACCCAGGTGTCCACCTCTCTCCCTGGACTTGCAGTGGAGGCCCCAGGGTGCCCCCTTGCCCTCCACCTAGGGGTCTCTGGCCCCAGCAAGCTACCCAGGGGTCCACATCTCTCCCTGATCTTGCAGTAGAGGCCCCAGGGTGCCCCCTGGTCCTCAACCTAGGGGCTTCTGAACCCAGCAAGCTACCCAGGGTTCCACCTCTCTTCCTGGACCAGCAGTATAGGCCCCATTGTGCCTCCTGGCCCTCCACCTAGGGGCTTCTGACCCCAGCAAGCTACCCAGGGGTCCACCTCTCTCCCTGGACTTGCAGTATAGGCCCCAGGGTGCCCCTGGCCCTCCACGTAAGGGCCCATGAGCCTAGCAAACTAAACAGGGGTCCACCTCTCTTCCTGGACTTGCAGTATAGGCCCCAGGGTTACCCCTGGCCCTCCATCTAGGTGCCCTTCACCCCAGCAAGCTACCCAGGGGTCCGTGTCTATCCCTGGACTTGCAGTGTAGGCCCCAGGATGCCCCCTGGCCCTCCACATAGGGGCCTCTGACCCCAGCAAGCTACCAAGGGGTCCACCTCTCTTCCTGGACTTGCATTATAGGCCCCAGGGTGCCACCTGGCCCTCCACCTAAGGGCCCCTGACCCCAGCAAGCTACCCAGGGGTCCACCTCTCTCCCTTGACTTGCAGTATAGGCCCCAGGGTGCCCCTGGCACTCCACTTAGGGGAATCTGACCCCAGCAAGCTACCCAGGGTCCACTTCCCTCCCTGGACTTCCATTAAAGGCCCCAGGGTGATTCTTACCCTCCACCTAGGGGTCTCTGACCCCAGCAAGCTACCCAGGGGTCCACCTCTCTCCCTGGACTTGCAGTATTTACCCCTGGATGCCCCCTGGCCCTCCACCTAAGGGCCCTGACCCCAGCAAGCTACCCAGGGGTCTACCTCTCTCCCTGGACATGCTGTGTAGGCCCTAGGGTGCCCCCTTGCCCTCCACCTAAGGGACCCTGACCCTAGCAAGCTACCCAGGGGTCCACCTCTCTCCCTGGACTTGCAGTATAGGCCCCAGGGTGCCCCCTGGCCTTCCACCTAGGGCAATCTGACCCCAGCAAGCTACCCAGGGGTCCACCTCTCTCCCTGGACTTGCAGTATAGGCCCCAGGGTGCCCCTTTGCCCTACAACTAGGGGTCTCTGACCCCAGCAAGCTACCCAGGGGTCCACCTCTCTCCCTGGACTTGCAGTGTAGGCCCAAGGGTGCCCCCTGGCACTCCACCTGGGGACCTCTGACCCCAGCAAGCAACCCAGGGGTCCACCTCTCTCCCTGGACTTGCAGTGGAGGCCCCAGGGTGCCCCCTTGCCCTCCACCTAGGGGTCTCTGGCCCCAGCAAGCTACCCAGGGGTCCACATCTCTCCCTGATCTTGCAGTAGAGGCCCCAGGGTGCCCCCTGGTCCTCAACCTAGGGGCTTCTGAACCCAGCAAGCTACCCAGGGGTCCAACTCTCTCCCTGGACCAGCAGTATAGGCCCCATTGTGCCTCCTGGCCCTCCACCTAGGGGCTTCTGACCCCAGCAATCTACCCAGGGGTCCACCTCTCTCCCTGGACTTGCAGTATAGGCCCCAGGGTGCCCCTGGCCCTCCACGTAAGGGCCCATGAGCCCAGCAAACTAAACAGGGGTCCACCTCTCTTCCTGGACTTGCAGTATAGGCCCCAGGGTTACCCCTGGCCCTCCATCTAGGTGCCCTTCACCCCAGCAAGCTACCCAGGGGTCCGTGTCTATCCCTGGACTTGCAGTGTAGGCCCCAGGATGCCCCCTGGCCCTCCACCTAGGGGCCTCTGACCCCAGCAAGCTACCAAGGGGTCCACCTCTCTCCCTGGACTTGCAGTATAGGCCCCAGGGTGCCCCTGGCACTCCACTTAGGGGAATCTGACCCCAGCAAACTACCCAGGGTCCACTTCCCTCCCTGGACTTCTATTAAAGGCCCCAGGGTGACCCCTTACCCTCCACCTAGGGGTCTCTGACCCCAGCAAGCTACCCAGTGGTCCACCTCTCTCCCTGGTCTTGCAGTATAGGCCCCAGGGTGCTCTCCTGCACCCCACATAGGGGTGTCTGACCCCAGCAAGCTACCCAGGGGTCCACCTCTCTCCCTGGACTTGCAGTATTTACCTCTGGATGCCCCCTGGCCCTCCACCTAAGGGCCCCTGACCCCAGCAAGCTACCCAGGGGTCTACCTCTCTCCCTGGACATGCTGTGTAGGCCCTAGGGTGCCCCCTGGCCCTCCACCTAAGGGACCCTGACCCTAGCAAGCTAGCCAGGGGTCCACCTCTCACCCCTGGACTTGCAGTATAGGCCCCAGGGTGCCCCCTGGCCTTCCACCTAGGGGAATCTGACCCCAGCAAGCTACCCAGGGTCCACTTCCCTCCCTGGACTTCCATTAAAGGCCCCAAGGTGCCCCCTTGCCCTACAACTAGGGGTCTCTGACCCCAGCAAGCTACCCAGGGGTCCACCTCTCTCCCTGGACTTGCAGTGTAGGCCCAAGGGTGCCCCCTGGCACTCCACCTGGGGGCCTCTGACCCCAGCAAGCAACCCAGGTGTCCACCTCTCTCCCTGGACTTGCAGTGGAGGCCCCAGGGTGCCCCCTTGCCCTCCACCTAGGGGTCTCTGGCCCCAGCAAGCTACCCAGGGGTCCACATCTCTCCCTGATCTTGCAGTAGAGGCCCCAGGGTGCCCCCTGGTCCTCAACCTAGGGGCTTCTGAACCCAGCAAGCTACCCAGGGTTCCACCTCTCTTCCTGGACCAGCAGTATAGGCCCCATTGTGCCTCCTGGCCCTCCACCTAGGGGCTTCTGACCCCAGCAAGCTACCCAGGGGTCCACCTCTCTCCCTGGACTTGCAGTATAGGCCCCAGGGTGCCCCTGGCCCTCCACGTAAGGGCCCATGAGCCTAGCAAACTAAACAGGGGTCCACCTCTCTTCCTGGACTTGCAGTATAGGCCCCAGGGTTACCCCTGGCCCTCCATCTAGGTGCCCTTCACCCCAGCAAGCTACCCAGGGGTCCGTGTCTATCCCTGGACTTGCAGTGTAGGCCCCAGGATGCCCCCTGGCCCTCCACATAGGGGCCTCTGACCCCAGCAAGCTACCAAGGGGTCCACCTCTCTTCCTGGACTTGCATTATAGGCCCCAGGGTGCCACCTGGCCCTCCACCTAAGGGCCCCTGACCCCAGCAAGCTACCCAGGGGTCCACCTCTCTCCCTTGACTTGCAGTATAGGCCCCAGGGTGCCCCTGGCACTCCACTTAGGGGAATCTGACCCCAGCAAGCTACCCAGGGTCCACTTCCCTCCCTGGACTTCCATTAAAGGCCCCAGGGTGATTCTTACCCTCCACCTAGGGGTCTCTGACCCCAGCAAGCTACCCAGGGGTCCACCTCTCTCCCTGGACTTGCAGTATTTACCCCTGGATGCCCCCTGGCCCTCCACCTAAGGGCCCTGACCCCAGCAAGCTACCCAGGGGTCTACCTCTCTCCCTGGACATGCTGTGTAGGCCCTAGGGTGCCCCCTTGCCCTCCACCTAAGGGACCCTGACCCTAGCAAGCTACCCAGGGGTCCACCTCTCTCCCTGGACTTGCAGTATAGGCCCCAGGGTGCCCCCTGGCCTTCCACCTAGGGCAATCTGACCCCAGCAAGCTACCCAGGGGTCCACCTCTCTCCCTGGACTTGCAGTATAGGCCCCAGGGTGCCCCTTTGCACTAGACCTAGGGGTCTCTGACCCCAGCAAGCTACCCAGGGGTCCACCTCTCTCCCTGGACTTGCAATATAGGCCCTAAGGTGCCCCCTGGCCCTACACCTAGGGGTCTCTGACCCCAGCAAGCTACTCAGGGGTCCACCTCTCTCCCTGGACCTGCAGTATAGGCCCCAGGGTGCCCCTGGCACTCCACTTAGGGGCCTATGACCCCAGCAAGCTACCCAGGGGTCCACCTCTCTCCCCCTAGACTTGCAGTGTAGGCCCCAGGATGCCCCCTATCCCTCCACCTAAAGGCCTCTGACCCCAGCAAGCTACCAAGGGGTCCACCTCTCTTCCTGGACTTGCATTATAGGCCCCAGGGTGCCCCTTTGCACTCCATCTAGGGGTCTCTGACCCCAGCAAGCTACCCAGGGGTCCACCTCTCTCCCTGGACTTGCAGTGTAGGCCCCAGGGTGCCCCCTGGCCCTCCACCTAAGGGCCCTGACCCCAGCAAGCTACCCAGGGGTCCACCTCTCTCCCTGGACTTGCAGTGTAGGCCCCAGGGTGCCCCCTTGCCCCCCACATAAGGGCCCCTGACCCCAGCAAGCTACCCAGGGGTCCACCTCTCTCCCTGGACTTGCAGTGTAGGCCCAAGGGTGCCCCTGGCCCTCCACCTGGGGGCCTCTGACCCCAGCAAGTTACCCAGGGGTCCACCTCTCTCCCTGGACTTGGAGTGTAGGCCCCAGGGTGCCCCCTTGCCCTCCATTTAAGGGCACCTGACCCCAGCAAGCTACCCAGGGGTCCACCTCTCTCCCTGGACTTGCAGTATAGGCCCCAGGGTGCGCCCTGGCCTTCCACCTAGGGGAATCTGACCCCAGCAAGCTACCCAGGGTCCACTTCCCTCCCTGGATTACCATTAAAGGCCCCAGGGTGCCCCCTTGCCCTCCAACTAGGGGTCTATGACACCAGCAAGCTACCCAGTGGTCCACCTCTCTCCCTGGTCTGGCAGTATAGGCCCCAGGGTGCCCCCTGGCCCTCCTCCTTGGGGCCCCTTACCCCAGCAAGCTACCCAGGGGTCCACCTCTCTCCCTGGACTTTCAGTATAGGCCCAAGTGTGCCCTTGGCACTCCACTTAGGGGCCTGTGACCCCAGCAAGCTACCCAGGGGTCCACCTCTCTCCCTGGACTTGCAGTATAGGCCCCAGGGTGCCCCTGGCACTCCAATTAGGGGCCTATGACCCCAGCAAGCTACCCAGGGGTCCACATCTCTTCCTGGACTTGCAGTAAAGGCCCCAGGGTGCCCCTGGCCCTCCACGTAAGGGCCCATGAGCCCAGCAAACTAACCAGGCGTCCACCTCTCTCCCTGGACTTGCAGTATAGGCCCCAGGGTTACCCCTGGCCCTCCATCTAGGTGCCCCTGACCCCAGCAAGCTACCCAGGGGTCCATGTCTATTCCTGGACTTGCAGTGTAGGCCCCAGGATTCCCCCTGGCCCTCCACCTACGGGCCTCTGCCCCAGCAAGCTACCCAGGGGTCCACCTCTCTTCCTGGACTTGCAGTATAGGCCCCAGGGTGCCACCTGGCCCTCCACATAAGGGCCCCTGACCCCAGCAAGCTACCCAGGGGTCCACCTCTCTCCCTGGACTTTCAGTATAGGCCCAAGTGTGCCCCTGGCACTCCACTTAGGGGCCTGTGACCCCAGCAAGCTACCCAGGGGTCCACCTCTCTCCCTGGACTTGCAGTGTAGGCCCAAGGGTGCCCCCTGGCTCTCCACCTGGGGGCCTCTGACCCCAGCAAGTTACCCAGGGGTCCACCTCTCTCCCTGGACTTGCAGTGTAGGCCCCAGGGTGCCCCCTTGCCCTCCACTTAAGGGCTCCTGACCCCAGCAAGCTACCCAGGGGTCCACCTCTCTCCCTGGACTTGCAGTTTAGGCCCCAGGGTGCGCCCTGGCCTTCCACCTAGGGGAATCTGACCCCAGCAAGCTACCCAGGGTCCACTTCCCTCCCTGGATTACAATTAAAGGCCCCAGGGTGCCCCCTTGCCCTCCAACTAGGGGTCTATGACACCAGCAAGCTACCCAGTGGTCCACCTCTCTCCCTGGTCTGGCAGTAGAGGCCCCAGGGTGCCCCCTGGCCCTCCTCCTAGGGGCCCCTTACCCCAGCAAGCTACCCAGGGGTCCACCTCTCTCCCTGGACTTGCAGTATAGGCCCCAGGGTGCCCCTTTGCACCCCACCTAGGGGCTTTTGACCCCAGCAAGCTACCCAGGGGTCCACCTCTCTCCCTGGACTTGCAGTGTAGGCCCAAGGGTGCCCCTGGCCCTCCACCTGGGGGCCTCTGACCCCAGCAAGTTACCCAGGGGTCCACCTCTCTCCCTGGACTTGGAGTGTAGGCCCCAGGGTGCCCCCTTGCCCTCCATTTAAGGGCACCTGACCCCAGCAAGCTACCCAAGGGTCCACCTCTCTCCCCAGACTTGCAGTATAGGCCCCAGGATGCCCCCTGGCCCTCCACCTAGAGGCCTCTGACCCCAGCAAGCTACCCAGGGGTCCACCTCTCTCCCTGGACTTGCAGTATAGGCCCCAGGGTGCGCCCTGTTCTTCCACCTAGGGGAATCTGACCCCAGCAAGCTACCCAGGGGTCCACCTCTCTCCCTGGACTTGCATTGTATGCCCCAGGGTGCCCCCTGGCCCTCAACCTAAGGGCCCCTGACCCCAGCAAGCTAGCCAGGGGTCCACCTCTCTCCCTGATCTTGCGGTATAGGCCCCAGGGTGTCCCCTGGCCCTCCACATAGAGGCTTCTGAACCCAGCAAGCTACCCAGGGGTCCACCTCTCTCCCTGAACCAGCAGTATAGGCCCCATTGTGCCTCCTTGCCCTCCACCTAGGGGCCTCTGACCCCAGCAAGCTACCCAGGGGTCCACCTCTCTCCCTGGACTTGCAGTGTAGGCCCCAGGGTGCCCCCTTGCCCCCCACATAAGGGCCCCTGACCCCAGCAAGCTACCCAGGGGTCCACCTCTCTCCCTGTTCTTGCAGTATAGGCCCCAGGGTGCCCCCTGGCCCTCCTCCTAGGGGCCCCTTACCCCAGCAAGCTACCCAGGGGTCCACCTCTCTCCCTGGACTTGCAGTATAGGCCCCAGGGTGCCCCCTTGCACCCCACCTGGGAGCTTCTGACCCCAGCAAGCTACCCAGAGGACCAGCTCTCTCCCTGGACTTGCAATAGAGAACCCATGGTGCCCCTGGCCCTCCACCTAAGGGCCCATGAGCCCAGCAAACTAACCAGGCGTCCACCTCTCTCCCTGGACTTGCAGTATAGGCCCCAGGGTAACCCCTGGCCCTCCATCTAGGTGCCCCTGACCCCAGCAAGCTACCCAGGGGTCCATGTCTATTCCTGGACTTGCAGTGTAGGCCCCAGGATGCCCCCTGGCCCTCCACCTACGGGCCTCTGCCCCAGCAAGCTACCCAGGGGTCCACCTCTCTTCCTGGACTTGCAGTATAGGCCCCAGGGTGCCACCTGGCCCTCCACATAAGGGCCCCTGACCCCAGCAAGCTACCCAGGGGTCCACCTCTCTCCCTGGACTTTCAGTATAGGCCCAAGTGTGCCCCTGGCACTCCACTTAGGGGCCTGTGACCCCAGCAAGCTACCCAGGGGTCCACCTCTCTCCCTGGACTTGCAGTGTAGGCCCAAGGGTGCCCCTGGCCCTCCACCTGGGGGCCTCTGACCCCAGCAAGTTACCCAGGGGTCCACCTCTCTCCCTGGACTTGGAGTGTAGGCCCCAGGGTGCCCCCTTGCCCTCCATTTAAGGGCACCTGACCCCAGCAAGCTACCCAGGGGTCCACCTCTCTCCCTGGACTTGCAGTATAGGCCCCAGGGTGCGCCCTGGCCTTCCACCTAGGGGAATCTGACCCCAGCAAGCTACCCAGGGTCCACTTCCCTCCCTGGATTACCATTAAAGGCCCCAGGGTGCCCCCTTGCCCTCCAACTAGGGGTCTATGACACCAGCAAGCTACCCAGTGGTCCACCTCTCTCCCTGGTCTGGCAGTATAGGCCCCAGGGTGCCCCCTGGCCCTCCTCCTTGGGGCCCCTTACCCCAGCAAGCTACCCAGGGGTCCACCTCTCTCCCTGGACTTTCAGTATAGGCCCAAGTGTGCCCTTGGCACTCCACTTAGGGGCCTGTGACCCCAGCAAGCTACCCAGGGGTCCACCTCTCTCCCTGGACTTGCAGTATAGGCCCCAGGGTGCCCCTGGCACTCCAATTAGGGGCCTATGACCCCAGCAAGCTACCCAGGGGTCCACATCTCTTCCTGGACTTGCAGTAAAGGCCCCAGGGTGCCCCTGGCCCTCCACGTAAGGGCCCATGAGCCCAGCAAACTAACCAGGCGTCCACCTCTCTCCCTGGACTTGCAGTATAGGCCCCAGGGTTACCCCTGGCCCTCCATCTAGGTGCCCCTGACCCCAGCAAGCTACCCAGGGGTCCATGTCTATTCCTGGACTTGCAGTGTAGGCCCCAGGATTCCCCCTGGCCCTCCACCTACGGGCCTCTGCCCCAGCAAGCTACCCAGGGGTCCACCTCTCTTCCTGGACTTGCAGTATAGGCCCCAGGGTGCCACCTGGCCCTCCACATAAGGGCCCCTGACCCCAGCAAGCTACCCAGGGGTCCACCTCTCTCCCTGGACTTTCAGTATAGGCCCAAGTGTGCCCCTGGCACTCCACTTAGGGGCCTGTGACCCCAGCAAACTACCCAGGGGTCCACCTCTCTCCCTGGACTTGCAGTGTAGGCCCAAGGGTGCCCCCTGGCTCTCCACCTGGGGGCCTCTGACCCCAGCAAGTTACCCAGGGGTCCACCTCTCTCCCTGGACTTGCAGTGTAGGCCCCAGGGTGCCCCCTTGCCCTCCACTTAAGGGCTCCTGACCCCAGCAAGCTACCCAGGGGTCCACCTCTCTCCCTGGACTTGCAGTTTAGGCCCCAGGGTGCGCCCTGGCCTTCCACCTAGGGGAATCTGACCCCAGCAAGCTACCCAGGGTCCACTTCCCTCCCTGGATTACAATTAAAGGCCCCAGGGTGCCCCCTTGCCCTCCAACTAGGGGTCTATGACACCAGCAAGCTACCCAGTGGTCCACCTCTCTCCCTGGTCTGGCAGTAGAGGCCCCAGGGTGCCCCCTGGCCCTCCTCCTAGGGGCCCCTTACCCCAGCAAGCTACCCAGGGGTCCACCTCTCTCCCTGGACTTGCAGTATAGGCCCCAGGGTGCCCCTTTGCACCCCACCTAGGGGCTTTTGACCCCAGCAAGCTACCCAGGGGTCCACCTCTCTCCCTGGACTTGCAGTGTAGGCCCAAGGGTGCCCCTGGCCCTCCACCTGGGGGCCTCTGACCCCAGCAAGTTACCCAGGGGTCCACCTCTCTCCCTGGACTTGGAGTGTAGGCCCCAGGGTGCCCCCTTGCCCTCCATTTAAGGGCACCTGACCCCAGCAAGCTACCCAGGGGTCCACCTCTCTCCCTGGACTTGCAGTATAGGCCCCAGGGTGCCCCTTTGCACCCCACCTAGGGGCTTTTGACCCCAGCAAGCTACCCAGGGGTCCACCTCTCTCCCTGGACTTGCAGTATAGGCCCCAGGGTGCGCCCTGGCCTTCCACCTAGGGGAATCTGACCCCAGCAAGCTACCCAGGGGTCCACCTCTCTCCCTGGACTTGCATTGTATGCCCCAGGGTGCCCCCTGGCCCTCAACCTAAGGGCCCCTGACCCCAGCAAGCTAGCCAGGGGTCCACCTCTCTCCCTGATCTTGCGGTATAGGCCCCAGGGTGTCCCCTGGCCCTCCACATAGAGGCTTCTGAACCCAGCAAGCTACCCAGGGGTCCACCTCTCTCCCTGGACCAGCAGTATAGGCCCCATTGTGCCTCCTTGCCCTCCACCTAGGGGCCTCTGACCCCAGCAAGCTACCCAGGGGTCCACCTCTCTCCCTGGACTTGCAGTGTAGGCCCCAGGGTGCCCCCTTGCCCCCCACATAAGGGCCCCTGACCCCAGCAAGCTACCCAGGGGTCCACCTCTCTCCCTGTTCTTGCAGTATAGGCCCCAGGGTGCCCCCTGGCCCTCCTCCTAGGGGCCCCTTACCCCAGCAAGCTACCCAGGGGTCCACCTCTCTCCCTGGACTTGCAGTATAGGCCCCAGGGTGCCCCCTTGCACCCCACCTGGGAGCTTCTGACCCCAGCAAGCTACCCAGAGGACCAGCTCTCTCCCTGGACTTGCAATAGAGAACCCATGGTGCCCCTGGCCCTCCACCTAAGGGCCCATGAGCCCAGCAAACTAACCAGGCGTCCACCTCTCTCCCTGGACTTGCAGTATAGGCCCCAGGGTAACCCCTGGCCCTCCATCTAGGTGCCCCTGACCCCAGCAAGCTACCCAGGGGTCCATGTCTATTCCTGGACTTGCAGTGTAGGCCCCAGGATGCCCCCTGGCCCTCCACCTACGGGCCTCTGCCCCAGCAAGCTACCCAGGGGTCCACCTCTCTTCCTGGACTTGCAGTATAGGCCCCAGGGTGCCACCTGGCCCTCCACATAAGGGCCCCTGACCCCAGCAAGCTACCCAGGGGTCCACCTCTCTCCCTGGACTTTCAGTATAGGCCCAAGTGTGCCCCTGGCACTCCACTTAGGGGCCTGTGACCCCAGCAAGCTACCCAGGGGTCCACCTCTCTCCCTGGACTTGCAGTGTAGGCCCAAGGGTGCCCCTGGCCCTCCACCTGGGGGCCTCTGACCCCAGCAAGTTACCCAGGGGTCCACCTCTCTCCCTGGACTTGGAGTGTAGGCCCCAGGGTGCCCCCTTGCCCTCCATTTAAGGGCACCTGACCCCAGCAAGCTACCCAGGGGTCCACCTCTCTCCCTGGACTTGCAGTATAGGCCCCAGGGTGTGCCCTGGCCTTCCACCTAGGGGAATCTGACCCCAGCAAGCTACCCAGGGTCCACTTCCCTCCCTGGATTACCATTAAAGGCCCCAGGGTGCCCCCTTGCCCTCCAACTAGGGGTCTATGACACCAGCAAGCTACCCAGTGGTCCACCTCTCTCCCTGGTCTGGCAGTATAGGCCCCAGGGTGCCCCCTGGCCCTCCTCCTTGGGGCCCCTTACCCCAGCAAGCTACCCAGGGGTCCACCTCTCTCCCTGGACTTTCAGTATAGGCCCAAGTGTGCCCTTGGCACTCCACTTAGGGGCCTGTGACCCCAGCAAGCTACCCAGGGGTCCACCTCTCTCCCTGGACTTGCAGTATAGGCCCCAGGGTGCCCCTGGCACTCCAATTAGGGGCCTATGACCCCAGCAAGCTACCCAGGGGTCCACATCTCTTCCTGGACTTGCAGTAAAGGCCCCAGGGTGCCCCTGGCCCTCCACGTAAGGGCCCATGAGCCCAGCAAACTAACCAGGCGTCCACCTCTCTCCCTGGACTTGCAGTATAGGCCCCAGGGTTACCCCTGGCCCTCCATCTAGGTGCCCCTGACCCCAGCAAGCTACCCAGGGGTCCATGTCTATTCCTGGACTTGCAGTGTAGGCCCCAGGATTCCCCCTGGCCCTCCACCTACGGGCCTCTGCCCCAGCAAGCTACCCAGGGGTCCACCTCTCTTCCTGGACTTGCAGTATAGGCCCCAGGGTGCCACCTGGCCCTCCACATAAGGGCCCCTGACCCCAGCAAGCTACCCAGGGGTCCACCTCTCTCCCTGGACTTTCAGTATAGGCCCAAGTGTGCCCCTGGCACTCCACTTAGGGGCCTGTGACCCCAGCAAGCTACCCAGGGGTCCACCTCTCTCCCTGGACTTGCAGTGTAGGCCCAAGGGTGCCCCCTGGCTCTCCACCTGGGGGCCTCTGACCCCAGCAAGTTACCCAGGGGTCCACCTCTCTCCCTGGACTTGCAGTGTAGGCCCCAGGGTGCCCCCTTGCCCTCCACTTAAGGGCTCCTGACCCCAGCAAGCTACCCAGGGGTCCACCTCTCTCCCTGGACTTGCAGTTTAGGCCCCAGGGTGCGCCCTGGCCTTCCACCTAGGGGAATCTGACCCCAGCAAGCTACCCAGGGTCCACTTCCCTCCCTGGATTACAATTAAAGGCCCCAGGGTGCCCCCTTGCCCTCCAACTAGGGGTCTATGACACCAGCAAGCTACCCAGTGGTCCACCTCTCTCCCTGGTCTGGCAGTAGAGGCCCCAGGGTGCCCCCTGGCCCTCCTCCTAGGGGCCCCTTACCCCAGCAAGCTACCCAGGGGTCCACCTCTCTCCCTGGACTTGCAGTATAGGCCCCAGGGTGCCCCTTTGCACCCCACCTAGGGGCTTTTGACCCCAGCAAGCTACCCAGGGGTCCACCTCTCTCCCTGGACTTGCAGTATATTCCCCAGGGTGCCAACCTGGGCCTCCACCTAAGGGCCCCTGACCCCAGCAAGCTACCCAGGGGTCCACCTCTCTCCCTGGACTTGCAGTGTAGGCCCCAGGTGCCCCCTTGCCCTCCACCTAAGGGGCCCTGATCCAGCAAGCTAACCAGGGTTCCACCTCTCTCCCTGGACTTGCAGTATAGGCCCCAGGGTGCGCCCTGGCCTTCCACCTAGGGGAATCTGACCCCAGCAAGCTACCCAGGGGTCCACCTCTCTCCCTGGACTTGCAGTATTTACCCCTGGATGCCCCCTGGCCCTCCACCTTGGGGCTTCTGACCCCAGCAAGTTACCCAGAAGTCCAGATCTCTCCCTGGACTTGCAGTATAGGCCCCAGGGTGCCCCTTTGCACTCCATCTAGGGGTCTCTGACCCCAGCAAGCTACCCAGGGGTCCACCTCTCTCCCCAGACTTGCAGTATAGGCCCCAGGTTGCCCTGGCACTCCAATTAGGGGCCTATGACCCCAGCAAGCTACCCAGGGGTCCACATCTCTTCCTGGACTTGTAGTATAGGCCCCAGGGTGCCCCCTGGCCCTCCACCTAAGGGCCTCTGACCCCAGCAAGCTACCCAGGGGTCCACCTCTCTCCCTGGACTTGCAGTATAGGCCCAAGGGTGCCCCTGGCACTCCACTTAGGGGCCTATGACCCCAGCAAGCTACCCAGGGGTCCACATCTCTTCCTGGACTTGCAATATAGGCCCCAGGGTGCCCCCTGGCCCTCCACCTAAGGGCCCCTGACCCCAGCAAGCTACCCAGGGGTCCACCTCTCTCCCTGGACTTGCAGTATAGGCCCCAGGGTTCGCCCTGGCCTTCCACCTAGGGGAATCTGACCCCTGCAAGCTACCCAGTTTCCACTTCCCTCCCTGGACTTCCATTAAAGGCCCCAGGGTGCCCCTTTGCCCTCCAACTAGGGGTCTCTGACCCCGGCAAGCTACCCAGGGGTCCACCGTTCTCCCTGGACTTGCAGTGTAGGCCCAATGGTGCCCCCTGGCACTTCACCTGGGGGCCTCTGACCCCAGCAAGCTACCCAGGGGTCCACCTCTCTCCCTGGACTTGCAGTGGAGGCCCCAGGGTGCCCCCTTGCCCTCCACCTAGGGGTCTCTGACCCCAGCAAGCTACCCAGGGGTCCACATCTCTCCCTGATCTTGCAGTAGAGGCCCCAGGGTGCCCCCTGGCCCTCCACCTAGGGGCTTTTGAACCCAGCAAGCTACCCAGGGGTCCACCTCTCTCCCTGGACCAGCAGTATAGGCCCCATTGTGCCTCCTGGCCCTCCACCTAGGGGCTTCTGACCCCAGCAAGCTACCCAGGGGTCCACCTCTGTCCCTGGACTTGCAGTATAGGCCCCAGGGTGCCCCTGGCCCTCCACGTAAGGGCCCATGAGCCCAGCAAACTAACCAGGGGTCCACCTCTCTTCCTGGACTTGCAGTATAGGCCCCAGGGTTACCCCTGGCCCTCCATCTAGGTGCCCCTGACCCCAGCAAGCTACCCAGGGGTTCGTGTCTATCCCTGGACTTGCATTATAGGCCCCAGGGTGCCACCTGGCCCTCCACCTAAGGGCCCCTGACCCCAGCAAGCTACCCAGGGGTCCACCTCTCTCCCTGGACTTGCAGTATAGGCCCCAGGGTGCGCCCTGGCCTTCCACCTAGGGGAATCTGACCCCAGCAAGCTACCCAGGGTCCACTTCCCTCCCTGGATTACCATTAAAGGCCCCAGGGTGCCCCCTTGCCCTCCAACTAGGGGTCTATGACTCCAGCAAGCTACCCAGTGGTCCACCTCTCTCCCTGGTCTGGCAGTATAGGCCCCAGGGTGCCCCCTGGCCCTCCTCTTAGGGGCCCCTTACCCCAGCAAGCTACCCAGGGGTCCACCTCTCTCCCTGGACTTGCAGTATAGGCCCCAGGGTGCCCTTTTGCACCCCACCTAGGGGCTTTTGACCCCAGCAAGCTACCCAGAGGACCAGCTCTCTCCCTGGACTTGCAGTATAGGCCCCAGGGTTACCCCTGGCCCACCATCTAGGTGCCACTGACCCCAGCAAGCTACCCTGGGGTCCACCTCTCTTCCTGGACTTGCATTATAGGCCCCAGGATGCCCCCTGGCCCTCCACCTAGGGGCCTCTGACCCCAGCAAGCTACCCAGGGGTCCACCTCTCTCCCTGGACTTGCAGTATATTCCCCAGGGTGCCAACCTGGGCCTCCACCCAAGGGCCCCTGACCCCAGCAAGCTACATAGGGGTCCACCTCTCTCCCTGGACTTGCAGTGTAGGCCCCAGGTGCCCCCTTGCCCTCCACCTAAGGGGCCCTGATCCAGCAAGCTACCCAGGGTTCCACCGCTCTCCCTGGACTTGCAGTATAGGCCCCAGGGTGCGCCCTGGCCTTCCACCTAGGGGAATCTGACCCCAGCAAGCTACCCAGGGGTCCACCTCTCTCCCTGGACTTGCAGTATTTACCCCTGGATGCCCCCTGGCCCTCCACCTTGGGGCTTCTGACCCCAGCAAGTTACCCAGAAGTCCAGATCTCTCCCTGGACTTGCAGTATAGGCCCCAGGGTGCCCCTTTGCACTCCATCTAGGGGTCTCTGACCCCAGCAAGCTACCCAAGGGTCCACCTCTCTCCCCAGACTTGCAGTATAGGCCCCAGGATGCCCCCTGGCCCTCCACCTAGAGGCCTCTGACCCCAGCAAGCTACCCAGGGGTCCACCTCTCTCCCTGGACTTGCAGTATAGGCCCCAGGGTGCGCCCTGGCCTTCCACCTAGGGGAATCTGACCCCAGCAAGCTACCCAGGGGTCCACCTCTCTCCCTGGACTTGCATTGTAGGCCCCAGGGTGCCCCCTGGCCCTCAACCTAAGGGCCCCTGACCCCAGCAAGCTAGCCAGGGGTCCACCTCTCTCCCTGATCTTGCGGTATAGGCCCCAGGGTGTCCCCTGGCCCTCCACATAGAGGCTTCTGAACCCAGCAAGCTACCCAGGGGTCCACCTCTCTCCCTGGACCAGCAGTATAGGCCCCATTGTGCCTCCTTGCCTTCCACCTAGGGGCCTCTGACCCCAGCAAGCTACCCAGGGGTCCACCTCTCTCCCTGTTCTTGCAGTATAGGCCCCAGGGTGCCCCCTGGCCCTCCTCCTAGGGGCCCCTTACCCCAGCAAGCTACCCAGGGGTCCACCTCTCTCCCTGGACTTGCAGTATAGGCCCCAGGGTGCCCCCTTGCACCCCACCTGGGAGCTTCTGACCCCAGCAAGCTACCCAGAGGACCAGCTCTCTCCCTGGACTTGCAATAGAGGCCCCATGGTGCCCCTGGCCCTCCACCTAAGGGCCCATGAGCCCAGTAAACTAACCAGGCGTCCACCTCTCTCCCTGGACTTGCAGTATAGGCCCCAGGGTAACCCCTGGCCCTCCATCTAGGTGCCCTTGACCCCAGCAAGCTACCCAGGGGTCCATGTCTATTCCTGGACTTGCAGTGTAGGCCCCAGGATGCCCCCTGGCCCTCCACCTACGGGCCTCTGCCCCAGCAAGCTACCCAGGGGTCCACCTCTCTTCCTGGACTTGCAGTATAGGCCCCAGGGTGCCACCTGGCCCTCCACATAAGGGCCCCTGACCCCAGCAAGCTACCCAGGGGTCCACCTCTCTCCCTGGACTTTCAGTATAGGCCCAAGTGTGCCCCTGGCACTCCACTTAGGGGCCTGTGACCCCAGCAAGCTACCCAGGGGTCCACCTCTCTCCCTGGACTTGCAGTGTAGGCCCAAGGGTGCCCCTGGCCCTCCACCTGGGGGCCTCTGACCCCAGCAAGTTACCCAGGGGTCCACCTCTCTCCCTGGACTTGCAGTATAGGCCCCAGGGTTACCCCTGGCCCCCGATCTAGGTGCCCCTGACCCCAGCAAGCTACCCAGGGGTCCATGTCTATTCCTGGACTTGCAGTGTAGGCCCCAGAACTCCCCCTGGCCCTCCACCTACGGGCCTCTGCCCCAGCAAGCTACCCAGGGTCCACCTCTCTTCCTGGACTTGCAGTATAGGCCCCAGGGTGCCACCTGGCCCTCAACATAAGGGCCCCTGACCCCAGCAAGCTACCCAGGGGTCCACCTCTCTCCCTGGACTTTCAGTATAGGCCCAAGTGTGCCCTTGGCACTCCACTTAGGGGCCTGTGACCCCAGCAAGCTACCCAGGGGTCCACCTCTCTCCCTGGACTTGCAGTATAGGCCCCAGGGTGCCCCTTTGCACCCCACCTAGGGGCTTTTGACCCCAGCAAGCTACCCAGAGGACCAGCTCTCTCCCTGGACTTGCAGTATAGGCCCCAGGGTTACCCCTGGCCAACCATCTAGGTGCCCCTGACCCCAGCAAGCTACCCTGGGGTCCACCTCTCATCCTGGACTTGCATTATAGGCCCCAGGATGCCCCCTGGCCCTCCACCTAGGGGCCTCTGACCCCAGCAAGCTACCCAGTGGTCCACCTCTCTCCCTGGACTTGCAGTATATTCCCCAGGGTGCCAACCTGGGCCTCCACCTAAGGGCCACTGACCCCAGCAAGCTACCCAGGGGTCCACCTCTCTCCCTGGACTTGCAGTGTAGGCCCCAGGTGCCCCCTTGCCCTCCACCTAAGGGGCCCTGATCCAGCAAGCTACCCAGGGTTCCACCTCTCTCCCTGGACTTGCAGTATAGGCCCCAGGGTGCGCCCTGGCCTTCCACCTAGGGGAATCTGACCCCAGCAAGCTACCCAGGGGTCCACTTCTCTCCCTGGACTTGCAGTATTTACCCCTGGATGCCCCCTGGCCCTCCACCTTGGGGCTTCTGACCCCAGCAAGTTACCCAGAAGTCCAGATCTCTCCCTGGACTTGCAGTATAGGCCCCAGGGTGCCCCTTTGCACTCCATCTAGGGGTCTCTGACCCCAGCAAGCTACCCAGGGGTCCACCTCTCTCCCCAGACTTGCAGTATAGGCCCCAGGGTGCCCCTGGCACTCCAATTAGGGGCCTATGACCCCAGCAAGCTACCCAGGGGTCCACATCTCTTCCTGGACTTGCAGTAAAGGCCCCAGGGTGCCCCTGGCCCTCCACGTAAGGGCCCATGAGCCCAGCAAACTAACCAGGCGTCCACCTCTCTCCCTGGACTTGCAGTATAGGCCCCAGGGTTACCCCTGGCCCTCCATCTAGGTGCCCCTGACCCCAGCAAGCTACCCAGGGGTCCATGTCTATTCCTGGACTTGCAGTGTAGGCCCCAGGATTCCCCCTGGCCCTCCACCTACTGGCCTCTGCCCCAGCAAGCTACCCAGGGGTCCACCTCTCTTCCTGGACTTGCAGTATAGGCCCCAGGGTGCCACCTGGCCCTCCACATAAGGGCCCCTGACCCCAGCAAGCTACCCAGGGGTCCACCTCTCTCCCTGGACTTTCAGTATAGGCCCAAGTGTGCCCCTGGCACTCCACTTAGGGGCCTGTGACCCCAGCAAGCTACCCAGGGGTCCACCTCTCACCCTGGACTTGCAGTGTAGGCCCAAGGGTGCCCCCTGGCTCTCCACCTGGGGGCCTCTGACCCCAGCAAGTTACCCAGGGGTCCACCTCTCTCCCTGGACTTGCAGTGTAGGCCCCAGGGTGCCCCCTTGCCCTCCACTTAAGGGCTCCTGACCCCAGCAAGCTACCCAGGGGTCCACCTCTCTCCCTGGACTTGCAGTATAGGCCCCAGGGTGCGCCCTGGCCTTCCACCTAGGGGAATCTGACCCCAGCAAGCTACCCAGGGTCCACTTCCCTCCCTGGATTACCATTAAAGGCCCCAGGGTGCCCCCTTGCCCTCCAACTAGGGGTCTATGACACCAGCAAGCTACCCAGTGGTCCACCTCTCTCCCTGGTCTGGCAGTAGAGGCCCCAGGGTGCCCACTGGCCCTCCTCCTAGGGGCCCCTTACCCCAGAAAGCTACCCAGGGGTCCACCTCTCTCCCTGGACTTGCAGTATAGGCCCCAGGGTGCCCCTTTGCACCCCACCTAGGGGCTTTTGACCCCAGCAAGCTACCCAGAGGACCAGCTCTCTCCCTGGACTTGCAGTATAGGCCCCAGGGTTACCCCTGGCCCACCATCTAGGTGCCCCTGACCCCAGCAAGCTACCCTTGGGTCCACCTCTCTTCCTGGACTTGCATTATAGGCCCCAGGATGCCCCCTGGCCCTCCACCTAGGGGCCTCTGACCCCAGCAAGCTACCCAGGGGTCCACCTCTCTCCCTGGACTTGCAGTATATTCCCCAGGGTGCCAACCTGGGCCTCCACCTAAGGGCCCCTGACCCCAGCAAGCTACCCAGGGGTCCACCTCTCTCCCTGGACTTGCAGTGTAGGCCCCAGGTGCCCCCTTGCCCTCCACCTAAGGGCCCCTGATCCAGCAAGCTACCCAGGGTTCCACCTCTCTCCCTGGACTTGCAGTATAAGCCCCAGGGTGCGCCCTGGCCTTCCACCTAGGGGAATCTGACCCCAGCAAGCTACCCAGGGGTCCACCTCTCTCCCTGGACTTGCAGTATTTACCCCTGGATGCCCCCTGGCCCTCCAACTTGGGGCTTCTGACCCCAGCAAGTTACCCAGAAGTCCAGATCTCTCCCTGGACTTGCAGTATAGGCCCCAGGGTGCCCCTTTGCACTCCATCTAGGGGTCTCTGACCCCAGCAAGCTACCCAGGGGTCCACCTCTCTCCCCAGACTTGCAGTATAGGCCCCAGGGTGCCCCTGGCACTCCAATTAGGGGCCTATGACCCCAGCAAGCTACCCAGGGGTCCACATCTCTTCCTGGACTTGTAGTATAGGCCCCAGGGTGCCCCCTGGCCCTCCACCTAAGGGCCTCTGACCCCAGCAAGCTACCCAGGGGTCCACCTCTCTCCCTGGACTTGCAGTATAGGCCCAAGGGTGCCCCTGGCACTCCACTTAGGGGCCTATGACCCCAGCAAGCTACCCAGGGGTCCACATCTCTTCCTGGACTTGCAATATAGGCCCCAGGGTGCCCCCTGGCCCTCCACCTAAGGGCCCCTGACCCCAGCAAGCTACCCAGGGGTCCACCTCTCTCCCTGGACTTGCAGTATATTCCCCAGGGTGCCAACCTGGGCCTCCACCTAAGGGCCCCTGACCCCAGCAAGCTACCCAGGGGTCCACCTCTCTCCCTGGACTTGCAGTGTAGGCCCCAGGTGCCCCCTTGCCCTCCACCTAAGGGCCCCTGATCCAGCAAGCTACCCAGGGTTCCACTTCTCTCCCTGGACTTGCAGTATAAGCCCCAGGGTGCGCCCTGGCCTTCCACCTAGGGGAATCTGACCCCAGCAAGCTACCCAGGGGTCCACCTCTCTCCCTGGACTTGCAGTATTTACCCCTGGATGCCCCCTGGCCCTCCAACTTGGGGCTTCTGACCCCAGCAAGTTACCCAGAAGTCCAGATCTCTCCCTGGACTTGCAGTATAGGCCCCAGGGTGCCCCTTTGCACTCCATCTAGGGGTCTCTGACCCCAGCAAGCTACCCAGGGGTCCACCTCTCTCCCCAGACTTGCAGTATAGGCCCCAGGGTGCCCCTGGCACTCCAATTAGGGGCCTATGACCCCAGCAAGCTACCCAGGGGTCCACATCTCTTCCTGGACTTGTAGTATAGGCCCCAGGGTGCCCCCTGGCCCTCCACCTAAGGGCCTCTGACCCCAGCAAGCTACCCAGGGGTCCACCTCTCTCCCTGGACTTGCAGTATAGGCCCAAGGGTGCCCCTGGCACTCCACTTAGGGGCCTATGACCCCAGCAAGCTACCCAGGGGTCCACATCTCTTCCTGGACTTGCAATATAGGCCCCAGGGTGCCCCCTGGCCCTCCACCTAAGGGCCCCTGACCCCAGCAAGCTACCCAGGGGTCCACCTCTCTCCCTGGACTTGCAGTATAGGCCCCAGGGTTCGCCCTGGCCTTCCACCTAGGGGAATCTGACCCCAGCAAGCTACCCAGTTTCCACTTCCCTCCCTGGACTTCCATTAAAGGCCCCAGGGTGCCCCTTTGCCCTCCAACTAGGGGTCTCTGTCCCCGGCAAGCTACCCAGGGGTCCACCGCTCTCCCTGGACTTGCAGTGTAGGCCCAATGGTGCCCCCTGGCACTCCACCTGGGGGCCTCTGACCCCAGCAAGCTACCCAGGGGTCCACCTCTCTCCCTGGACTTGCAGTGGAGGCCCCAGGGTGCCCCCTTGCCCTCCACCTAGGGGTCTCTGACCCCAGCAAGCTACCCAGGGGTCCACATCTCTCCCTGATCTTGCAGTAGAGGCCCCAGGGTGCCCCCTGGCCCTCCACCTAGGGGCTTTTGAACCCAGCAAGCTACCCAGGGGTCCACCTCTCTCCCTGGACCAGCAGTATAGGCCCCATTGTGCCTCCTGGCCCTCCACCTAGGGGCTTCTGACCCCAGCAAGCTACCCAGGGGTCCACCTCTGTCCCTGGACTTGCAGTATAGGCCCCAGGGTGCCCCTGGCCCTCCTTGTAAGGGCCCATGAGCCCAGCAAACTAACCAGGGGTCCACCTCTCTTCCTGGACTTGCAGTATAGGCCCCAGGGTTACCCCTGGCCCTCCATCTAGGTGCCCCTGACCCCAGCAAGCTACCCAGGGGTCCGTGTCTATCCCTGGACTTGCATTATAGGCCCCAGGGTGCCACCTGGCCCTCCACCTAAGGGCCCCTGACCCCAGCAAGCTACCCAGGGGTCCACCTCTCTCCCTGGAATTGCAGTATAGGCCCCAGGGTGCCCCTGGCACTCCACTTAGGGGAATCTGACCCCAGCAATCTACCCAGGGTCCACTTCCCTCCCTGGACTTCCATTAAAGGCCCCAGGGTGACCCCTTACCCTCCACCTAGGGGTCTCTGACCCCAGCAAGCTACCCAGTGGTCCACCTCTCTCCCTGGTCTTGCAGTATAGGCCGCAGGGTGCCCCCTTGCACCCCACCTAGGGGTGTCTGACCCCAGCAAGCTACCCAGGGGTCCACCTCTCTCCCTGGACTTGCAGTATTTACCCCTGGATGCCCCCTGGCCCTCCACCTAAGGGCCCCTGACCCCAGCAAGCTACCCAGGGGTCTACCTCTCTCCCTGGACATGCAGTGTTGGCCCTAGGGTGCCCCCTTGCCCTCCACCTAAGGGACCCTGACCCTAGCAAGCTACCCAGGGGTCCACCTCTCTCCCTGGACTTGCAGTATAGGCCCCAAGGTGCCCCCTGGCCTTCCACCTAGGGCAATCTGACCCCAGCAAGCTACCCAGGGGTCGACCTCTCTCCCTGGACTTGCAATATAGGCCCCAGGGTGCCCCTTTGCACTACACCTAGGGGTCTCTGACCCCAGCAAGCTACCCAGGGGTCCACCTCTCTCCCTGGACTTGCAATATAGGTCCTAAGGTGCCCCCTGGCCCTACACCTAGAGGTCTCTGACCCCAGCAAGCTACTTAGGGGTCCACCTCTCTCCCTGGACCTGCAGTATATGCCCCAGGGTGCCCCTGGCACTCCACTTAGGGGCCTATGACCCCAGCAAGCTATCCAGGGGTCCACCTCTCTCCCCCTAGACTTGCAGTGTAGGCCCCAGGATGCCCCTATCCCTCCACATAGGGGCCTCTGTCCCCAGCAAGCTACCAAGGGGTCCACCTCTCTTCCTGGACTTGCATTATAGGCCCCAGGGTGCCTCTTTGCACTCCATCTAGGGGTCTCTGACCCCAGCAAGCTACCCAGGGGTCCACCTCTCTCCCTGGACTTGCAGTGTAGGCCCCAGGGTGACCCTGGCCCTCCACCTAAGGGCCCCTGACCCCAGCGAGCTACCCAGGGGTCTACCTCTCTCCCTTGACTTGCAGTATAGGCCCCAAGGTGTGCCCTGGCCCTCCACCTGGGTGCCTCTGACCCCAGCAAGCTACCCAGTGGTCCACCTCTCTCCCTGGACTTGCAGTGTAGGCCCCAGGGTGCCCCCTGGCCCTCCACCTAAGGGCACTTGACCCCAGCAAGCTACCCAGGGGTCCACGTCTCTTCCTGCACCTGCAGTATATGCCCCAGGGTGCCCCTGGCACTCCACTTAGGGTCCTATGACCCCAGCAAGCTACCCAGGGGTCCACCTCTCTCCCTGGACTAGCAGTATAGGCCCCAGGGTGCCCCTGGCACTCCACTTAGGGGCCTATGACCCCAGCAAGCTACCCTTGGTCCACTTCCCTCCCTGGACTTCCATTAAAGGCCCCAGGGTGCCCCCTTGCCCTCCACATAGGGTTCTCTGACCCCAGCAAGCTACCCAGGGGTCCACCTCTCTCCCAGGACTTGCAGTATAGGCCCCAGGGTGCCCCCTTGCACCCCATCTAGGGGTTACTGACCCCTGCAAGCTACCCAGGTGTCCACCTCTCTCCCTGGACTTGCAGATTAGGCCCCAGGGTGCCCCCTGGCCCTCCACCTAGGGGCCCCTTACCCCAGCAAGCTACCCAGGGGTTCACCTCTCTCCCTGGACTTGCAGTATAGGCCCCAAGGTGCCCCTTTACACTTCATCCAGGGGCTTCTGACCCCAGCAAGCTACCCAGAGGTCCAGCTCTCTCCCTGGACTTTCAGTTTAGCCCCCAGGGTGCCACTTTGCACTCCATCTAGGGGTCTCTGACCCCAGAAAGCTACCCAGGGGTCCACCTCTCTCCCCCTGGACTTGCTTTGTAGGCCCCAGGATGCCCCCTGGCCCTCCACCTAGGGGCCTCTGACCCCAGCAAGCTACCCAGGGGTCCACCTCTCTTCCTGGACTTGCATTATAGGCCCCAGGGTGCCCCTTTGCACTCCATCTAGGGGTCTCTGACCCCAGCAAGCTACCCAGGGGTCCACCTCTCTCCCTGGACTTGCAGTATAGGCCCCAAGATGCCCCCTGGCCCTCCACCTAGGGGCCTCTGACCCCAGCAAGCTACCCAGGGGTCCACCTCTCTTCCTGTACTTGCATTATAGGCCCCAGGGTGCCACCTGGCCCTCCAACTAAGGGCCCCTGACCATAGCAAGCTACCCAGGGTCCACCTCTCTCCTTGGACTTGCAGTGTAGGCCCCTGGATGCCCCCTGGCCCTCCACCTAGGGGCCTCTGACCCCAGCAAGCTACCAAGAGGTCCAGCTCTCTCCCTGGACTTGCAGTATAGCCCCCAGGGTGCCCCCTTGCACCCCACCTAGGGGTGTCTGACCCCAGCAAGCTACCCAGGGGTCCACCTCTCTTCCTGGACTTGCAGTATAGGCCCCAGGGTGCCCACTGGCTCTCCACCTAAGGGCCCCTGACCCCAGCAAGCTACCCAGGGGTCCACCTCTCTCCCTGGACTTGCAGTGTAGGCCCAAGGGTGCCCCCTGGCCCTCCACCTGGGGGCCTCTGACCCCAGCAAGCTACCCAGGGGTCCACCTCTCTCGCTGGACTTGCAGTGTAGGCCCCAGGGTGCCCCCTTGCCCTCCACTTAAGGGCCCCTGACCCCAGCAAGCTACCCAGGGGTCCACCTCTCTCCCTGGACTTGCAGTATAGGCCCCAGGGTGCGCCTTGGCCTTACACCGAGGGGAATCTGACCCCAGCAAGCTACCCAGGGTCCACTTCCCTCCCTGGATTACCATTAAAGGCCCCAGGGTGCCCCCTTGCCCTCCAACAAGGGGTCTATGACCCCAGCAAGCTACCCAGTGGTCCACCTCTCTCCCTGGTCTTGCAGTATAGGCCCCAGGGTGCCCCCTGGCCCTCCTCCTAGGGGCCCTTACCCCAGCAAGCTACCCAGGGGTCCACCACTCTCCCTGGACTTGCAGTATAGGCCCTAGGGTGCCCCCTTGCACCCCACCTAGGGGATTTTGACCCCAGCAAGCTACCCAGAGGACCAGATCTCTCCCTGGACTTGCAGTATAGGCCCCAGGTTTACCCCTGGCCCTCCATCTAGGTGCCCCTGACTCCAGCAAGCTGCCCAGGGGTCCATGTCTATCCCTGTACTTGCAGTTTAGGCCCCTGGATGCCCCCTGGCCCTCCACCTAGGGGCCTCTGACCCCAGCAAGCTACCCAGGGGTCCACCTCTCTCCCTGGACTTGCAGTATAGGCCCCAGGGTGCGCCCTGGCCTTCCACCTAGGGGAATCTGACCCCAGCAGGCTACCCAGGGTCCACTTCCCTCCCTGGACTTCCATTAAAGGCCCCAGGGTGACCCCTTACCCTCGACCTAGGGGTCTCTGACCCCAGCAAGCTACCCAGTGGTCCACCTCTCTCCCTGGTCTTGCAGTATAGGCCCCAATGTGCCCCCTGGCCCTCCTCCTAGGGGCCCCTTACCCCAGCAAGCTACCCTGTGATCCACCTCTCTCATTGTACTTGCAGTATAGGCCCCAGGGTGCCCCCTTGCACCCCACCTAGGGGTGTCTGACCCCAGCAAGCTACCCAAGGGGTCCACCTCTCTCCCTGGACTTGCAGTATTTACCCCTGGATGCCCCCTGGCCTCCACCTTGGGGCTTCTGACCCCAGCAAGTTACCCAGAAGTCCAGATCTCTCCCTGGACTTGCAGTATTGGCCCCAGGGTGCCCCTTTGCACTCCATCTAGGGGTCTCTGACCCCAGCAAGCTACCCAGGGGTCCACCTCTCTCCCCGGACTTGCAGTATAGGCCCCAGGGTGCCCCTGGCACTCCACTTAGGGGCCTATGACCCCAGCAAGCTACCCAGGGGTCCACATCTCTTCCTGGACTTGCAGTATAGGCCCCAGGGTGCCCCCTGGCCCTCCACCTAGAGGGCCCCTGACCCCAGCAAGCTACCCAGGGGTCCACCTCTCTCCCTGGACTTGCAGTATAGGCCCCAGGGTGCCCCTGGCACTCCACTTAGGGGCCTATGACCCCAGCAAGCTACCCAGGGGTCCACATCTCTTCCTGGACTTGCAGTATAGGCCCCAGGGTGCCCCCTGGCCCTCCACCTAGAGGGCCCCTGACCCCAGCAAGCTACCCAGGGGTCCACCTCTCTCCCTGGACTTGCAGTATAGGCCCCAGGGTGCCCCTGGCACTCCACTTAGGGGCCTATGACCCCAGCAAGCTACCCAGGGGTCCACCTCTCTCCCTGGACTTGCAGTATAGGCCCCAGGGTGCGCCCTGGCACTCCACTTAGGGGAATCTGACCCCAGCAAGCTACCCAGGGTCCACTTCCCTCCCTGGACTTCCATTAAAGGCTCCAGGGTGACCCCTTACCCTCCACCTAGGGGTCTCTGACCCAAGCAAGCTACCCAGTGGTCCACCTCTCTCCCTGGTCTTGCAGAATAGGCCACAGGGTGCCCCCTTGCACCCCACATAGGGGTGTCTGACCCCAGCAAGCTACCCAGGGGTCCACCTCTCTTCTGGACTTGCGGTATTTACCCTTGGATGCCCCCTGGCCCTCCAACTAAGGGCCCCTGACCCCAGCAAGCTACCCAGTGGTCTACCTCTTTCCCTGGACATGCTGTGTAGGCCCTATGGTGCCCCCTTGCCCTCCACCTAAGGGACCCTGACCCTAGCAAGCTACCCAGGGGTCCACCTCTCTCCCTGGACTTGCAGTATAGGCCCCAGGGTGCCCCCTGGCCTTCCACCTAGGGCAATCTGACCCCAGCAAGCTACCCAGGGGTCCACCTCTCTCCCTGGACTTGCAATATAGGCCCCAGGGTGCCCCTTTGCACTACACCTAGGGGTCTCTGACCCCAGCAAGCTACCCAGGGGTCCACCTCTCTCCCTGGACTTGCAATATATCCCCTAAGGTGCCCCCTGGCCCTACACCTAGGGGCCTCTGACCCCAGCGAGCTACCCAGGGGTCCACCTATCTCCCCCAAGACTTGCAGTTTAGGCCCCAGGATGCCCCCTTTCTTTCCACCTAGGGGCCTCTGACCCCAGCAAGCTACCAAGGGGTCCACCTCTCTTCCTGGACTTGCATTATAGGCCCCAGGGTGCCCCTTTGCACTCCATCTAGGGGTCTCTGACCCCGGCAAGCTACCCAGGGGTCCACCTCTCTCCCTGGACTTGCAGTTTAGGCCCCAGGGTGCCCCCTGGCCCTCCACCTAAGGGCCCCTGACCCCAGCAAGCTACCCAGGGGTCTACCTCTCTCCCTTGACTTGCAATATAGGCCCCAGGGTGTGCCCTGGCCCTCCACCTGGGTGCCTCTGACCCCAGCAAGCTACCCAGTGGTCCACCTCTCTCCCTGGACTTGCAGTGTAGGCCCCAGGGTGCCCCCTGGCCCTCCACCTAAGGGCCCTTGACCCCAGCAAGCTACCCAGGGGTCCACCACTCTTCCTGGACATGCAGTATAGGCCCCAGGGTGCCCCTGGCTCTCCACCTAAGGGCCTATGACCCCAGCAAGCTACCCAGGGGTCCACCTCTCTCCCTGGACTAGCAGTACAGACCCCAGGGTGCCCCTGGCACTCCACTTTGGGGCCTATGACCCCAGCAAGCTACCTAGGGGTCCACCTCTCTCTCTGGACTTGCAGTGTAGGCCCCTGGGGCGCCCTGCCCTTCCACCTAGGGGAATCTGACCCCAGCAAGCTACCCTGGGTCCACTTCCCTCCCTGGACTTCCATTAAAGGCCCCAGGGTGCCCCCTTGCCCTCCACCTAGGGGTCTCTGACCCCAGCAAGCTACCCAGGGGTCCACCTCTCTCCCAGGACTTGCAGTATAGGCCCCAGGGTGCCCCCTTGCACCCCATCTAGGGGTATCTGACCCCTGCAAGCTACCCAGGTGTCCACCTCTCTCCCTGGACTTGCAGAATAGGCCCCAGGGTGCCCCCTGGCCCTCCACCTAGGGGCCCCTTACCCCAGCAAGCTACCCAGGGGTTCACCTCTCTCCCTGGACTTGCAGTATAGGCCCCAAGGTGCCCCTTTACACTCCATCCAGGGGCTTATGACCCCAGAAAGCTACCCAGGGGTCCACCTCTCTCCCCCAAGACTTGCAGTGTAGGCCCCAGGATGCCCCCTTTCTTTCCACCTAGGGGCCTCTGACCCCAGCAAGCTACCAAGGGGTCCACCTCTCTTCCTGGACTTGCATTAAAGGCCCCAGGGTGCCCCTTTGCACTCCATCTAGGGGTCTCTGACCCCGGCAAGCTACCCAGGGGTCCACCTCTCTCTCTGGACTTGCAGTGTAGGCCCCAGGATGCACCCTGGCCCTCCACCTAGGGGCCTCTGACCCCAGCAAGCTACCCAGGGGTCCACCTCTCTTCCTGGACTTGCATTATAGGCCCCAGGGTGCCACCTGGCCCTCCACCTAAGGGCCCCTGACCCCAGCAAGCTACCCAGGGGTCCAACTCTCTCCCTGGACTTGCAGTATAGGCCCCAGGGTACCCCTGGCACTCCACTTAGGGGAATCTGACCCCAGCAAGCTACCCAGGGTCCACTTCCCTCTTTGGACTTCCATTAAAGGCCCCAGGGTGACCCCTTACCCTCCACCTAGGGGTCTCTGACCCCAGCAAGCTACCCAGTGGTCCACCTCTCTCCCTGGTCTTGCAGTATAGGCCCCAGGGTGCCCCCTTGCACCCCACATAGGGGTGTCTGACCCCAGCAAGCTACCCAGGGGTCCACCTCTCTCCCTGGACTTGCAGTATTTACCCCTGGATGCCCCCTGGCCCTCCACCTAAGGGCCCCTGACCCCAGCAAGCTACCCAGGGGTCTACTTCTCTCCCTGGACATGCTGTGTAGGCTCTAGGGTGCCCCCTTGCCCTCCACCCAGGGGAATCTGACCCCAGCAAGCTACCCTGGGTCCACTTCCCTCCCTGGACTTCCATTAAAGGCCCCAGGGTGCCCCCTGCCCTCCACCTAGGGGTCTCTGACCCCAGCAAGCTACCCAGAGGACCAGCTCTCACCCTGGACTTGCAAAAGAGGCCCCAGGGTGCCCCTGGCCCTCCACCTAAGGGCCCATGAGCCCAACAAACTAACCAGGGGTCCACTTCTCTCCCTGGACTTGCAGTATAGGCCCCAGGGTTACCCCTGGCCCTCCATCTAGGTCCCCCTTACCCCAGCAAGCTACCCAGGGGTCTACCTCTCTCCCTGGACATGCTGTGTAGGCCCTGAGGTGCCCCCTTGCCCTCCACCTAGGGGAATCTGACCCCAGCAAGCTACCCTGGGTCCACTTCCCTCCCTGGACTTCCATTAAAGGCCCCAGGGTGCCCCCTTGCCCTCCACCTAGGGGTCTCTGACCCCAGCAAGCTACCCAGGGGTCCACCTCTCTTCCTGTACTTGCATTATAGGCCCCAGGGTGACCCCTGGCTCTCCATCCAGGTGCCCCTGACCCCAGCAAGCTACCCAGGGGTCCACGTTTATCCCTGGACTTGCAGTGTAGGCCCCAGGATGCCCCCTGGCCCTCCACCTAGGGGCCTCTGACCCCAGCAAGCTACCCAGGGGTCCACCTCTCTCCCTGGACTTGCAGTATAGGCCCCAGGGTGCGCCCTGGCCTTCCACCTAGGGGAATCTGACCACAGCAAGCTACCCAGGGGTCCACCTCTCTCCCTGGACTTGCATTGTAGGCCCCAGGGTGCCCCCTGGCCCTCCACCTAAAGGCCCCTGACCCCAGCAAGCTACCCAGTGGTCCACCTCTCTCCCTGATCTTGCAGTATATGCCCCAGGGTGACCCCTGGCCCTCCACCTAGAGGCTTCTGAACCCAGCAAGCTACCCAGGGGTCCACCTCTCTCCCTGGACCAGCAGTATAGGCCTCAGGGTTCCCCCTGGCCCTCCTCCTAGGGGCCCCTTACCCCAGCAAGCTACCCAGGGGTTCACCTCTCTTCCTGGACTTGCATTATAGGCCCCAGGGTGCCCCTTTGCACTCCATCTAGGGGTCTCTGACCCCAGTAAGCTACCTCTGGGGTCCACCTCTCTCCCTGGACTTGCAGTGTAGGCCCCAGGATGCCCCCTGGCCCTCCACCTAGGGGCCCCTGACCCCAGAAAGCTACTCAGGGATCCACCTTTCTCCCTGGACCTGCAGTATAGGCCTCAGGGTGCCCTTGGCATTCCACTTAGGGGCCTCTGACCCCAGCAGACTACCCAGGGGTACACATCTCTCCCTGGACTTGCAGTGTAGGCCCCAGGGTGCCCCCTTACCCTCCACCTAAGGGCCCTTGACCCCAGCAAGCTACCCAAGGGTCCACCTCTCTCCCTGGTCTTGCAGTATAGGCCCCAGGGTGCCCCCTGGCCCTCCTCCTAGGGGCGCCTTACCCCAGCAAGCTACCCAGGGGTCCACCTCTCTCCTTGGACTTGCAGTATAGGCCCCAGGGTGCCCCCTTGCACCCCACTTGGGAGCTTCTGACCCCAGCAAGCTACCCAGAGGACCAGCTCTCACCCTGGACTTGCAATAGAGGCCCCAGGGTGCCCCTGGCCCTCCACTTAAGGGCCCATGAGCCCAACAAACTAACCAGGGGTCCACCTCTCTCCCTGGACTTGCAGTATAGGCCCCAGGGTTACCCCTGGCCCTCCATCTAGGTGCCCCTGACCCCAGCAAGCTACCCAGGGGTCCATGTCTATCCCTGGACTTGCAGTGTAGGCCCAAGTGTGCCCCTGGCACTCCACTTAGGGGCCTGTGACTCCAGCAAGCTACCAAGGGGTCCACCTCTCTCCCTGGACTTGCAGTGTAGGCCCCAGGGAGCCCCCTGGCCCTCCACCTAAGGGCCCCAGACCCCAGCAAGCTACCCAGGTGTCTGCCTTTCTCCCTGGACATGTAGTGTAGGCCCTAGGGTGCCCCCTTGCCCTCCACCTAAGGGACCCTGACCCTAGCAAGCTACCCAGGGGTCCACCTCTCTCCCTGGACTTGAAGTATAGGCCCCAGGGTGCCCCCTGGCCTTCCACCTAGGGAAATCTGACCCCAGCAAGCTACCCAGGGGTCCACCTCTCTCCCTGGACTTGCAGTATAGGCCCCAGGGTGCCCCTTTGCACTCCACCTAGGGGTCTCTGACCCCAGCAAGCTACCCAGGGGTCCACCTCTCTCCCTGGTCTTGCAATATAGGCCCTAAGGTGCCCTCTGGCCCTCCACCTAGGGGCCTCTGACCCCAGCAAGCTACCCAGGGGTCCACCTCTCTTCCTGGACTTGCAGTATAGGCCCCAGGGTGCCACCTGGCCATCCACATAAGGGCCCCTGACCCCAGCAAGCTACCCAGGGGTCGACCTCTCTGCCTGGACTTTCAGTATAGGCCCCAGTGTGAACCTGGCACTCCACTTAGGGGCCTGTGACCCCAGCAAGCTACCCAGGGGTCCACCTCTTTCCCTGAATTTGCAGTGTAGGCGCCAGGGTGTCCCCTGGCCCTCCACCTAAGGGCCCCTGACCCCAGCAAGCTACTCAGGGGTCGACCTCGCTCCCTGGACTTTCAGTATAGGCCCCAGTGTGCCCCTGGCACTCCACTTAGGGGCCTGTGACCCCAGCAAGCTACCCAGGGGTCCACCTGTCTCCCTGAACTTGCAGTTTAGGCCCCAGGGTGCCCCCTGGCCCTCCACCTGGGGGCCTCTAAACCCCAGCAAGCTACCCAGGGGTCTACATCTCTCCCTTGACTTGCAGTATAGGCCCCAGGGTGTGCCCTGGCCCTCCACCTGGGTGACTCTGACCCCAGCAAGCAACCCAGTGGTCCACCTCTCTCCCTGGACTTGCAGTGTAGGCCCCAGGGTGCCCCCTTGCACCCCATCTAGGGGTGTCTGACCCCTGCAAGCTACCCAGGTGTCCACCTCTCTCCCTGGACTTGCAGAATAGACCCAAGGGTGCCCCCTGGCCCTCCATCCAGGGGCCTCTGACCCCAGCAAGCTACCCAGAGGTCCAGCACTCTCCCCAGACTTTCAGTATAGGCCCCAGGGTTCCCCTTTGCACTTCATCTAGGGGTCTCTGACCCCAGAAAGCTACCCAGGGGTCCACCTCTCTCCCCCTGGACTTGCAGTGTAGGCCCCAGGATGCCCCCTGGCCCTCCACCTAGGGGCCTCTGACCACAGCAAGCTACCCAGGCGTCCACCTCTCTTCCTGGACTTGCATTATAGGCCCCAAGGTGCCCTTTTGCGCTCCATCTAGGGGTCTCTGACCCCAGCAAGCTACCCATGGGTCCACCTCTCCCTGGACTTGCCGTGTAGGCCCCAGGATGCCCCCTGGCCCTCCACCTAGGGGCCTCTGACCCCAGCAAGCTACCCAGGGGTCCACCTCTCTTCCTGTACTTGCAATATAGGCCCCAGGGTGCCACCTGGCCCTCGAACTAAGGGGCCCTGACCATAGCAAGCTACCCATGGGTCACCTCTCTCCTTGGACTTGCAGTATAGGCCCCAGGGTGACCCCTGGCTCTCCATCTAGGTGCCCCTGACCCTAGCAAGCTACCCAGGGGTCCACGTCTATCCGTGGACTTGCAGTGTAGGCCCCAGGATGCCCCCTGGCCCTCCACCTAGGGGCCTCTGACCCCAGCAAGCTACCCAGGGGTCCACCTCTCTCCCTGGACTTGCAGTATAGGCCCCAGGGTGCGCCCTGGCCTTCCACCTAGGGGAATCTGACCCCAGCAAGCTACCCAGGGGTCCACCTCTCTCCCTGGACTTGCATTGTAGGCCCCAGGGTGCCCCCTGGCCCTCCACCTAAGGGCCCCTGACCCCAGCAAGCTACCCAGGGGTCCACCTCTCTCCCTGATCTTGCAGTATAGGCCCCAGGGTGTCCCCTGGCCCTCCACCTAGAGGCTTCTGAACCCAGCAAGCTACCCAGGGGTCCACCTCTCTCCCTGGATCAGCAGTATAGGCCCCATTGTGCCTCCTGGCCCTCCACCTAGGGGCTTCTGACCCCAGCAAGCTACCCAGCGGTCCACCTCTCTCCCTGGACTTGCAGTATAGGCCCCAGGGTGCCCCTGGCCCTCCACGTAAGGGCCCATGAGCCCAGCAAACTAACCAGGTGTCCACCTCTCTCCCTGGACTTGCAGAATAGACCCAAGGGTGCCCCCTGGCCCTCCATCCAGGGGCCTCTGACCCCAGCAAGCTACCCAGAGGTCCAGCACTCTCCCCAGACTTTCAGTATAGGCCCCAGGGTTCCCCTTTGCACTTCATCTAGGGGTCTCTGACCCCAGAAAGCTACCCAGGGGTCCACCTTTCTCCCCCTGGACTTGCAGTGTAGGCCCCAGGATGCCCCCTGGCCCTCCACCTAGGGGCCTCTGACCACAGCAAGCTACCCAGGCGTCCACCTCTCTTCCTGGACTTGCATTATAGGCCCCAAGGTGCCCTTTTGCGCTCCATCTAGGGGTCTCTGACCCCAGCAAGCTACCCATGGGTCCACCTCTCCCTGGACTTGCCGTGTAGGCCCCAGGATGCCCCCTGGCCCTCCACCTAGGGGCCTCTGACCCCAGCAAGCTACCCAGGGGTCCACCTCTCTTCCTGTACTTGCAATATAGGCCCCAGGGTGCCACCTGGCCCTCGAACTAAGGGGCCCTGACCATAGCAAGCTACCCATGGTCCACCTCTCTCCTTGGACTTGCAGTATAGGCCCCAGGGTGACCCCTGGCTCTCCATCTAGGTGCCCCTGACCCTAGCAAGCTACCCAGGGGTCCACGTCTATCCGTGGACTTGCAGTGTAGGCCCCAGGATGCCCCCTGGCCCTCCACCTAGGGGCCTCTGACCCCAGCAAGCTACCCAGGGGTCCACCTCTCTCCCTGGACTTGCAGTATAGGCCCCAGGGTGCGCCCTGGCCTTCCACCTAGGGGAATCTGACCCCAGCAAGCTACCCAGGGGTCCACCTCTCTCCCTGGACTTGCATTGTAGGCCCCAGGGTGCCCCCTGGCCCTCCACCTAAGGGCCCCTGACCCCAGCAAGCTACCCAGGGGTCCACCTCTCTCCCTGATCTTGCAGTATAGGCCCCAGGGTGTCCCCTGGCCCTCCACCTAGAGGCTTCTGAACCCAGCAAGCTACCCAGGGGTCCACCTCTCTCCCTGGATCAGCAGTATAGGCCCCATTGTGCCTCCTGGCCCTCCACCTAGGGGCTTCTGACCCCAGCAAGCTACCCAGCGGTCCACCTCTCTCCCTGGACTTGCAGTATAGGCCCCAGGGTGCCCCTGGCCCTCCACGTAAGGGCCCATGAGCCCAGCAAACTAACCAGGGGTCCACCTCTCTTCCTGGACTTGCAGTAGAGGCCCCAGGGTTACCCCTGGCCCTCCATCTAGGTGCCCCTGACCCCAGCAAGCTACCCAGGGGTCCGTGTCTATCCCTGGACTTGCAGTATAGGCCCTAGGGTGCCCTTGGCACTCCACTTAGGGGAATCTGACCCCAGCAAGCTACCCAGGGTCCACTTCCCTCCCTGGACTTCCATTAAAGGCCCTAGGGTGACCCCTGGCCCTCCACCTAAGGGCCCCTGACCCCAGCAAGCTACCCAGGGGTCTACCTCTCTCGCTGGACATGCAGTGTAGGCCCTAGGGTGCCCCCTTGCCCTCCACCTAAGGGACCCTGACCCTAGCAAGCTACCCAGGGGTCCACCTCTCTCCCTGGACTTGCAGTATAGACCCCAGGGTGGCCCCTGGTCTTCCACCTAGGGAAATCTGACCCCAGCAAGCTACCCAGGGGTCCACCTCTCTCCCTGGTCTTGCAGTATAGGCCCCAGGGTGCCCCCTTGCACCCCACCTAGGGGTGTCTGACCCCAGCAAGCTACCCAGGGGTCCATCTCTCTCCCTGGACTTGCAGTATTTACCCCTGGATGCACCCTGGCCCTCCACCTAAGGGCCCCTGACCCCAGCAAGCTACCCAGGGGTCTACCTCTCTCCCTGGACTTGCAGTGTAGGCCCTAGGGTGCCCCCTTGCCCTACATCTAAGGGACCCTGACCATAGCAAGCTACCCAGGGGTCTACCTCTCTCCCTTGACTTGCAGTATAGGCCCCAGGGTGTGGCCTGGCCCTCCACCTGGGTGCCTCTGACCCCAGCAAGCTACCCAGTGGTCCTCCTCTCTCCCTGGACTTGCAGTGTAGGCCCCAGGGTGCCCCCTGGCCCTCCACCTAAGGGCCTTTGACCCCAGCAAGCTACCCAGGGGTCCACCTCTCTTCCTGTACTTGCATTATTGGCCCCAGGGTGCCACCTGGCCGTCCAACCAAGAGCCCCTTACCATAGCAAGCTACCCAGGGTCCACCTCTCTCCTTGGACTTGCAGTATAGCCCCCAGGGTGCCCCCTGGCCCTCCGCCTAAGGGCCCCTGACCCTAGCAAGCTACCCAGTGGTCCACCTCTCTTCCTGGACTTGCAGTATAGGCCCCAGGCTGCCCCTGGCACACCGCTTAGGGGCCTATGACCCCAGCAAGCAACCCAGGGGTCCACAACTCTTCCTGGACTTGCAGTATAGGCCCCAGGGTGCCCCCTGGCCCTCCACCTAAGGGCCCCTGACCCCAGCAAGCTACCCAGGGGTCCACCTCTCTCCCTGGACTTGCAATATAGGCCCCAGGGTGCGCCCTGGCCTTCGACCTAGGGGAATCTGACCCCAGCAAGCTACCCAGGGTCCACTTCCCTCCCTGGACTTCCATTAAAGTCCCCAGGGTGCCCCTTGCCCTCCAACTAGGGGTCTCTGACCCCGGCAAGCTACCCAGGGGTCCACCTCTCTCCCTGGACTTGCAGTGTAGGCCCAAGAGTGCCCCCTGGCACTCCACCTGGGGGCCTCTGACCCCAGCAAGCTACCCAGTGGTCCACCTCTCTCCCTGGACTTGCAGTATAGGCCCCAGGGTGCCCCCTTGCCCTCCACCTAGGGGTCTCTGACCCCAGCAAGCTATCCAGGGGTCCACCTCTCTCCCTTATCTTGCAATATAGGCCCCAGGGTTACCCCAGGCCCTCCATCTAGGTGCCCCTGACCCCAGCAAGCTACCCAGGGGTCCATGTCTATCCCTGGACTTGCATTATAGGCCCAAGGGTGCCACCTGGCCCTCCACCTAAGGGCCCATGACCCCAGCAAGCTACCCAGGGGTCCACCTCTCTCCCTGGACTTGCAGTATAGGCCCCAGGGTGCCCCTGGCACTCCACTTAGGGGCCTATGACCCCAGCAAGCTACTCAGGGGTCCACATCTCTTCCTGGACTTGCAGTATTGGCCCCGGGTGCCCCCTGGGCCTCCACCTAAGGGCCCCTGACCCCAGCAAGCTACCCAGGGGTCTACTTCTCTCCCTGGACATGCAGTGTAGGCCCCAGGGTTCCCCCTTGCCCTCCACCTAAGGGATCCTGACCCCAGCAAGCTACCCATGGGTCCACCTCTCTCCCTGGACTTGCAGTGTAGGCCCCAGGTGCCCCCTTGCCCTCCACCTAAGGGGCCCTGACCCAGCAAGCTACCCAGGGGTCCACCTCTCTCCCTGGACTTGCAGTATAGGCCCCAGTGTGCGCCCTGGCCTTCCACCTAGGGGAATCTGCCCCCAGCAAGCTACCCAGGGTCCACTTCCCTCCCTGGACTTCCATTAAAGGCACCAGGGTGACCCCTTACCCTCCACCTAGGGGTCTCTGACCCCAGCAAGCTACCCAGTGGTCCACCTCTCTCCCTGGTCTTGCAGTATAGGCCCCAGGGTGCCCCATGGCCCTCCTCCTAGGGGCCCCTTACCCCAGCAAGCTACCCAGAGGTCCACCTCTCTCCCTGGACTTTCAGTATAGGCCCAAGTGTGCCCCTGGCACTCCACTTAGGGGCCTGTGACTCCAGCAAGCTACCCAGGGGTCCACCTCTCTCCCTGGACTTGCAGTGTAGGCCCCAGGGAGCCCCCTGGCCCTCCACCTAAGGGCCCCAGACCCCAGCAAGCTACCCAGGTGTCTGCCTTTCTCCCTGGACATGTAGTGTAGGCCCTAGGGTGCCCCCTTGCCCTCCACCTAAGGGACCCTGACCCTAGCAAGCTACCCAGGGGTCCACCTCTCTCCCTGGACTTGAAGTATAGGCCCCAGGGTGCCCCCTGGCCTTCCACCTAGGGAAATCTGACCCCAGCAAGCTACCCAGGGGTCCACCTCTCTCCCTGGACTTGCAGTATAGGCCCCAGGGTGCCCCTTTGCACTCCACCTAGGGGTCTCTGACCCCAGCAAGCTACCCAGGGGTCCACCTCTCTCCCTGGTCTTGCAATATAGGCCCTAAGGTGCCACCTGGCCCTACACCTAGGGGTCTCTTACCCCAGCAAGCTACTCAGGGGTCCACCTCTCTCCTTGGTCCAGCAGAAAAGGCCCCAGGGTGCCCCCTGGCCCTCCACCTAGGGGCCCCTTGTCCCAGCAAGCTACCCAGGGGTCCACCTCTCTCCCTGGACTTGCAGTATAGGCCCCAGGGTGCCCCTGGCACTCCACTTAGGGGCCTATGACCCCAGCAAGCTACCCAGGGGGTCCACCTCTCTCCCTGGACTTGCAGTATAGGCCCCAGGGTGCCCCTGGCACTCCACTTAGGGGCCTATGACCCCAGCAAGCTACCCTGTGGTCCACCTCTCTCCCTGAACTTACAGTTTAGGCCCCAGGGTGCCTCCTGGCCCTCCACCTGGGGGGCTCTGACCCCAGCAAGCTACCCAGGGGTCCACCTCTTTCCCTGGACTTGCAGTGTAGGCCCCAGGGTGCACACTGGCCCTCCACCTAAGGGCCCCTGACCCCAGCAAGCTACCCAGGGGTCTACCTCTCTCCCTTGACTTGCAGTATAGGCCCCAGGGTGTGCCCTGGCCCTCCACCTGGATGCCTCTGACCCCAGCAAGCTACCCAGTGGTCCACCTCTCTCCCTGGACTTGCAGTGTAGGCCCCAGGGTGCCCCCTAGCCCTCCACCTAAGGGCCCTTGACCCCAGAAAGCTACCCAGGGGTCCACCTCTCTTCCTGGACTTGCAGTATAGGCCCCAGGGTGCCTTCTGGCTCTCCACCTTAGGGCCCCTGACCCCAGAAAGCTACTCAGTGATCCACCTCTCTCCCTGGACCAGCAGTATAGGCCCCAGGGTGCCCCTGGCACTCCACTTAGGGGCCTATGACCCCAGCAAGCAACCCAGGGGTCCACCTCTCTCCCTGGACTTGCAGTATAGGCCCCAGGGTGCCCCTGGCAATCCACTTAGGGGCCTATGACCCCAGCAAGCTACCCAGGGGTCCACCTCTCTCCTTGAACTTGCAGTGTAGGCCCCTGGGTGCGCCCTGCCCTTCCTCCTAGGGGAATCTGACCCCAGCAAGCTACCCAGGGGTCCACTTCTCTTCCTGGCCTTGCTATATAGGCCCCAGGGTGCCACCTGGCCCTCCAACTAAGGGCCCCTGACCAAAGCAAGCTACCCAGGGGTCCACCTCTCTCCCTGGACTTGCAGTATAGGCCCCAGGGTGCCCCTGGCCCTCCACCTAAGGGCCCATGAGCCTAGCAAACTAACCAGGGGTTCACCTCTCTCCCTGGACTTACAGTTAAGCCCCAGGGTTACCCCTGGCCCTCCAACTAGGTGCCCCTGACCCCAGCAAGCTACCCAAGGGTCCATGTCTATCCCTGGACTTGCATTATAGGCCCCAGGGTGCCCCTTTGCACTCCATCCAGGGGTCTCTGACCCCAGCAAGCTACCCAGGGGTCCACCTCTCTCCCTGGACTTGCAGTGTAGGCCCCAGGATGCCCCCTGGCCCTGCACCTAGGGGCCTCTGACCCCAGCAAGCTACCCAGGGGTCCACCTCTCTTCCTGTACTTGCATTATAGGCCCCAGGGTTCCACCTGGCCCTCCAACTAAGGGCCCCTGACCATAGCAAGCTACCCAGAGTCCACCTCTCTCCTTGGACTTGCAGTATAGGCCCCAGGGTGACCCCTGGCTCTCCATCTAGGTGCCCCTGACCCCAGCAAGCTACCCAGGGGTCCACGTTTATCCCTGGACTTGCAGTATAGGCCCCAGGGTGCGCCCTGGCCTTCCACCTAGGGGAATCTGACCCCAGCAAGCTACCCAGGGGTCCACCTCTCTCCCTGGACTTGCATTGTAGGCCCCAGGGTGCCCCCTGGCCCTCCACCTAAGGGCCCCTGACCCCAGCAAGCTACCCAGGGGTCCACCTCTCTCCCTGATCTTGCAGTATAGGCCCCAGGGTGCCCCCTGGCCCTCCACCTAGAGGCTTCTGAACCCAGCAAGCTACCCAGGGGTCCACCTCTCTCCCTGGACCAGCAGTATAGGCCCCATTGTGTCTCCTGGCCCTCCACCTAGGGGCCTCTGACCCCAGCAGGCTACCCAGGGGTACACCTCTCTCCCTGGACTTGCAGTGTAGGCCCCAGGGTGCCCCCTTGCCCTCCACCTAAGGGCCCCTGACCCCAGCAAGCTACCCAGGGGTCCACCTCTCTCCCTGGTCTTGCAGTATAGGCCCCAGGGTGCCCCCTTGCCCTCCACTTAAGAGCCCCTGTCCCCAGCAAGCTACCCAGGGGTCCACCTCTCTTCCTGTACTTGCAATATAGGCCCCAGGGTGCCACCTGGCCCTCGAACTAAGGGGCCCTGACCATAGCAAGCTACCCATGGTCCACCTCTCTCCTTGGACTTGCAGTATAGGCCCCAGGGTGACCCCTGGCTCTCCATCTAGGTGCCCCTGACCCTAGCAAGCTACCCAGGGGTCCACGTCTATCCGTGGACTTGCAGTGTAGGCCCCAGGATGCCCCCTGGCCCTCCACCTAGGGGCCTCTGACCCCAGCAAGCTACCCAGGGGTCCACCTCTCTCCCTGGACTTGCAGTATAGGCCCCAGGGTGCGCCCTGGCCTTCCACCTAGGGGAATCTGACCCCAGCAAGCTACCCAGGGGTCCACCTCTCTCCCTGGACTTGCATTGTAGGCCCCAGGGTGCCCCCTGGCCCTCCACCTAAGGGCCCCTGACCCCAGCAAGCTACCCAGGGGTCCACCTCTCTCCCTGATCTTGCAGTATAGGCCCCAGGGTGTCCCCTGGCCCTCCACCTAGAGGCTTCTGAACCCAGCAAGCTACCCAGGGGTCCACCTCTCTCCCTGGATCAGCAGTATAGGCCCCATTGTGCCTCCTGGCCCTCCACCTAGGGGCTTCTGACCCCAGCAAGCTACCCAGCGGTCCACCTCTCTCCCTGGACTTGCAGTATAGGCCCCAGGGTGCCCCTGGCCCTCCACGTAAGGGCCCATGAGCCCAGCAAACTAACCAGGGGTCCACCTCTCTTCCTGGACTTGCAGTAGAGGCCCCAGGGTTACCCCTGGCCCTCCATCTAGGTGCCCCTGACCCCAGCAAGCTACCCAGGGGTCCGTGTCTATCCCTGGACTTGCAGTATAGGCCCTAGGGTGCCCTTGGCACTCCACTTAGGGGAATCTGACCCCAGCAAGCTACCCAGGGTCCACTTCCCTCCCTGGACTTCCATTAAAGGCCCTAGGGTGACCCCTGGCCCTCCACCTAAGGGCCCCTGACCCCAGCAAGCTACCCAGGGGTCTACCTCTCTCGCTGGACATGCAGTGTAGGCCCTAGGGTGCCCCCTTGCCCTCCACCTAAGGGACCCTGACCCTAGCAAGCTACCCAGGGGTCCACCTCTCTCCCTGGACTTGCAGTATAGACCCCAGGGTGGCCCCTGGTCTTCCACCTAGGGAAATCTGACCCCAGCAAGCTACCCAGGGGTCCACCTCTCTCCCTGGTCTTGCAGTATAGACCCCAGGGTGGCCCCTGGTCTTCCACCTAGGGAAATCTGACCCCAGCAAGCTACCCAGGGGTCCATCTCTCTCCCTGGACTTGCAGTATTTACCCCTGGATGCACCCTGGCCCTCCACCTAAGGGCCCCTGACCCCAGCAAGCTACCCAGGGGTCTACCTCTCTCCCTGGACTTGCAGTGTAGGCCCTAGGGTGCCCCCTTGCCCTCCATCTAAGGGACCCTGACCCTAGCAAGCTACCCAGGGGTCTACCTCTCTCCCTTGACTTGCAGTATAGGCCCCAGGGTGTGGCCTGGCCCTCCACCTGGGTGCCTCTGACCCCAGCAAGCTACCCAGTGGTCCTCCTCTCTCCCTGGACTTGCAGTGTAGGCCCCAGGGTGCCCCCTGGCCCTCCACCTAAGGGCCTTTGACCCCAGCAAGCTACCCAGGGGTCCAACTCTCTTCCTGGACTTGCAGTATAGGCCACAGGGTGCCCCCTGGCTCTCCACCTAAGGGCCCCTGACCCCAGAAAGCTACTCAGGGATCCACCTCTATCCATGTACTTGCAGTGTAGGCCCCAGAATGGCCCCTGGCCCTCAACCTAGGGGCCTCTGACCCCAGCAAGCTACCCAGGGGTCCACCTCTCTTCCTGTACTTGCATTATTGGCCCCAGGGTGCCACCTGGCCGTCCAACCAAGAGCCCCTTACCATAGCAAGCTACCCAGGGTCCACCTCTCTCCTTGGACTTGCAGTATAGCCCCCAGGGTGCCCCCTGGCCCTCCGCCTAAGGGCCCCTGACCCTAGCAAGCTACCCAGGGGTCCACCTCTCTTCCTGGACTTGCAGTATAGGCCCCAGGCTGCCCCTGGCACACCGCTTAGGGGCCTATGACCCCAGCAAGCAACCCAGGGGTCCACAACTCTTCCTGGACTTGCAGTATAGGCCCCAGGGTGCCCCCTGGCCCTCCACCTAAGGGCCCCTGACCCCAGCAAGCTACCCAGGGGTCCACCTCTCTCCCTGGACTTGCAATATAGGCCCCAGGGTGCGCCCTGGCCTTCGACCTAGGGGAATCTGACCCCAGCAAGCTACCCAGGGTCCACTTCCCTCCCTGGACTTCCATTAAAGTCCCCAGGGTGCCCCTTGCCCTCCAACTAGGGGTCTCTGACCCCGGCAAGCTACCCAGGGGTCCACCTCTCTCCCTGGACTTGCAGTGTAGGCCCAAGAGTGCCCCCTGGCACTCCACCTGGGGGCCTCTGACCCCAGCAAGCTACCCAGTGGTCCACCTCTCTCCCTGGACTTGCAGTATAGGCCCCAGGGTGCCCCCTTGCCCTCCACCTAGGGGTCTCTGACCCCAGCAAGCTATCCAGGGGTCCACCTCTCTCCCTTATCTTGCAGTATAGGCCCCAGGGTTACCCCAGGCCCTCCATCTAGGTGCCCCTGACCCCAGCAAGCTACCCAGGGGTCCATGTCTATCCCTGGACTTGCATTATAGGCCCAAGGGTGCCACCTGGCCCTCCACCTAAGGGCCCATGACCCCAGCAAGCTACCCAGGGGTCCACCTCTCTCCCTGGACTTGCAGTATAGGCCCCAGGGTGCCCCTGGCACTCCACTTAGGGGCCTATGACCCCAGCAAGCTACTCAGGGGTCCACATCTCTTCCTGGACTTGCAGTATAGGCCCCGGGTGCCCCCTGGGCCTCCACCTAAGGGCCCCTGACCCCAGCAAGCTACCCAGGGGTCTACCTCTCTCCCTGGACATGCAGTGTAGGCCCCAGGGTTCCCCCTTGCCCTCCACCTAAGGGATCCTGACCCCAGCAAGCTACCCATGGGTCCACCTCTCTCCCTGGACTTGCAGTGTAGGCCCCAGGTGCCCCCTTGCCCTCCACCTAAGGGGCCCTGACCCAGCAAGCTACCCAGGGGTCCACCTCTCTCCCTGGACTTGCAGTATAGGCCCCAGTGTGCGCCCTGGCCTTCCACCTAGGGGAATCTGCCCCCAGCAAGCTACCCAGGGTCCACTTCCCTCCCTGGACTTCCATTAAAGGCACCAGGGTGACCCCTTACCCTCCACCTAGGGGTCTCTGACCCCAGCAAGCTACCCAGTGGTCCACCTCTCTCCCTGGTCTTGCAGTATAGGCCCCAGGGTGCCCCATGGCCCTCCTCCTAGGGGCCCCTTACCCCAGCAAGCTACCCAGAGGTCCACCTCTCTCCCTGGACTTTCAGTATAGGCCCAAGTGTGCCCCTGGCACTCCACTTAGGGGCCTGTGACTCCAGCAAGCTACCCAGGGGTCCACCTCTCTCCCTGGACTTGCAGTGTAGGCCCCAGGGAGCCCCCTGGCCCTCCACCTAAGGGCCCCAGACCCCAGCAAGCTACCCAGGTGTCTGCCTTTCTCCCTGGACATGTAGTGTAGGCCCTAGGGTGCCCCCTTGCCCTCCACCTAAGGGACCCTGACCCTAGCAAGCTACCCAGGGGTCCACCTCTCTCCCTGGACTTGAAGTATAGGCCCCAGGGTGCCCCCTGGCCTTCCACCTAGGGAAATCTGACCCCAGCAAGCTACCCAGGGGTCCACCTCTCTCCCTGGACTTGCAGTATAGGCCCCAGGGTGCCCCTTTGCACTCCACCTAGGGTTCTCTGACCCCAGCAAGCTACCCAGGGGTCCACCTCTCTCCCTGGTCTTGCAATATAGGCCCTAAGGTGCCACCTGGCCCTACACCTAGGGGTCTCTTACCCCAGCAAGCTACTCAGGGGTCCACCTCTCTCCTTGGTCCAGCAGAAAAGGCCCCAGGGTGCCCCCTGGCCCTCCACCTAGGGGCCCCTTGTCCCAGCAAGCTACCCAGGGGTCCACCTCTCTCCCTGGACTTGCAGTATAGGCCCCAGGGTGCCCCTGGCACTCCACTTAGGGGCCTATGACCCCAGCAAGCTACCCAGGGGGTCCACCTCTCTCCCTGGACTTGCAGTATAGGCCCCAGGGTGCCCCTGGCACTCCACTTAGGGGCCTATGACCCCAGCAAGCTACCCTGTGGTCCACCTCTCTCCCTGAACTTACAGTTTAGGCCCCAGGGTGCCTCCTGGCCCTCCACCTGGGGGGCTCTGACCCCAGCAAGCTACCCAGGGGTCCACCTCTTTCCCTGGACTTGCAGTGTAGGCCCCAGGGTGCACACTGGCCCTCCACCTAAGGGCCCCTGACCCCAGCAAGCTACCCAGGGGTCTACCTCTCTCCCTTGACATGCAGTATAGGCCCCAGGGTGTGCCCTGGCCCTCCACCTGGATGCCTCTGACCCCAGCAAGCTACCCAGTGGTCCACCTCTCTCCCTGGACTTGCAGTGTAGGCCCCAGGGTGCCCCCTAGCCCTCCACCTAAGGGCCCTTGACCCCAGAAAGCTACCCAGGGGTCCACCTCTCTTCCTGGACTTGCAGTATAGGCCCCAGGGTGCCTTCTGGCTCTCCACCTTAGGGCCCCTGACCCCAGAAAGCTACTCAGTGATCCACCTCTCTCCCTGGACCAGCAGTATAGGCCCCAGGGTGCCCCTGGCACTCCACTTAGGGGCCTATGACCCCAGCAAGCAACCCAGGGGTCCACCTCTCTCCCTGGACTTGCAGTATAGGCCCCAGGGTGCCCCTGGCAATCCACTTAGGGGCCTATGACCCCAGCAAGCTACCCAGGGGTCCACCTCTCTCCTTGAACTTGCAGTGTAGGCCCCTGGGTGCGCCCTGCCCTTCCTCCTAGGGGAATCTGACCCCAGCAAGCTACCCAGGGGTCCACTTCTCTTCCTGGCCTTGCTATATAGGCCCCAGGGTGCCACCTGGCCCTCCAACTAAGGGCCCCTGACCAAAGCAAGCTACCCAGGGGTCCACCTCTCTCCCTGGACTTGCAGTATAGGCCCCAGGGTGCCCCTGGCCCTCCACCTAAGGGCCCATGAGCCTAGCAAACTAACCAGGGGTTCACCTCTCTCCCTGGACTTACAGTTAAGCCCCAGGGTTACCCCTGGCCCTCCAACTAGGTGCCCCTGACCCCAGCAAGCTACCCAAGGGTCCATGTCTATCCCTGGACTTGCATTATAGGACCTGGGGTGCCCCTTTGCACTCCATCCAGGGGTCTCTGACCCCAGCAAGCTACCCAGGGGTCCACCTCTCTCCCTGGACTTGCAGTGTAGGCCCCAGGATGCCCCCTGGCCCTGCACCTAGGGGCCTCTGACCCCAGCAAGCTACCCAGGGGTCCACCTCTCTTCCTGTACTTGCATTATAGGCCCCAGGGTTCCACCTGGCCCTCCAACTAAGGGCCCCTGACCATAGCAAGCTACCCAGAGTCCACCTCTCTCCTTGGACTTGCAGTATAGGCCCCAGGGTGACCCCTGGCTCTCCATCTAGGTGCCCCTGACCCCAGCAAGCTACCCAGGGGTCCACGTTTATCCCTGGACTTGCAGTATAGGCCCCAGGGTGCGCCCTGGCCTTCCACCTAGGGGAATCTGACCCCAGCAAGCTACCCAGGGGTCCACCTCTTTCCCTGGACTTGCATTGTAGGCCCCAGGGTGCCCCCTGGCCCTCCACCTAAGGGCCCCTGACCCCAGCAAGCTACCCAGGGGTCCACCTCTCTCCCTGATCTTGCAGTATAGGCCCCAGGGTGCCCCCTGGCCCTCCACCTAGAGGCTTCTGAACCCAGCAAGCTACCCAGGGGTCCACCTCTCTCCCTGGACCAGCAGTATAGGCCCCATTGTGTCTCCTGGCCCTCCACCTAGGGGCCTCTGACCCCAGCAGGCTACCCAGGGGTACACCTCTCTCCCTGGACTTGCAGTGTAGGCCCCAGGGTGCCCCCTTGCCCTCCACCTAAGGGCCCCTGACCCCAGCAAGCTACCCAGGGGTCCACCTCTCTCCCTGGTCTTGCATTATAGGCCCCAGGGTGCCCCCTTGCCCACCACTTAAGGGCCCCTGTCCCCAGCAAGCTACCCAGGGGTCCACCTCTCTTCCTGTACTTGCAATATAGGCCCCAGGGTGCCACCTGGCCCTCGAACTAAGGGGCCCTGACCATAGCAAGCTACCCATGGTCCACCTCTCTCCTTGGACTTGCAGTATAGGCCCCAGGGGACCCCTGGCTCTCCATCTAGGTGCCCCTGACCCTAGCAAGCTACCCAGGGGTCCACGTCTATCCGTGGACTTGCAGTGTAGGCCCCAGGATGCCCCCTGGCCCTCCACCTAGGGGCCTCTGACCCCAGCAAGCTACCCAGGGGTCCACCTCTCTCCCTGGACTTGCAGTATAGGCCCCAGGGTGCGCCCTGGCCTTCCACCTAGGGGAATCTGACCCCAGCAAGCTACCCAGGGGTCCACCTCTCTCCCTGGACTTGCATTGTAGGCCCCAGGGTGCCCCCTGGCCCTCCACCTAAGGGCCCCTGACCCCAGCAAGCTACCCAGGGGTCCACCTCTCTCCCTGATCTTGCAGTATAGGCCCCAGGGTGTCCCCTGGCCCTCCACCTAGAGGCTTCTGAACCCAGCAAGCTACCCAGGAGTCCACCTCTCTCCCTGGATCAGCAGTATAGGCCCCATTGTGCCTCCTGGCCCTCCACCTAGGGGCTTCTGACCCCAGCAAGCTACCCAGCGGTCCACCTCTCTCCCTGGACTTGCAGTATAGGCCCCAGGGTGCCCCTGGCCCTCCACGTAAAGGCCCATGAGCCCAGCAAACTAACCAGGGGTCCACCTCTCTTCCTGGACTTGCAGTAGAGGCCCCAGGGTTACCCCTGGCCCTCCATCTAGGTGCCCCTGACCCCAGCAAGCTACCCAGGGGTCCGTGTCTATCCCTGGACTTGCAGTATAGGCCATAGGGTGCCCTTGGCACTCCACTTAGGGGAATCTGACCCCAGCAAGCTACCCAGGGTCCACTTCCCTCCCTGGACTTCCATTAAAGGCCCCAGGGTAACCCCTGGCCCTCCATCTAGGTGCCCCTGACCCCAGCAAGCTACCCAGGGGTCCATGTCTATTCCTGGACTTGCAGTGTAGGCCCCAGGATGCCCCCTGGCCCTCCACCTACGGGCCTCTGCCCCAGCAAGCTACCCAGGGGTCCACCTCTCTTCCTGGACTTGCAGTATAGGCCCCAGGGTGCCACCTGGCCCTCCACATAAGGGCCCCTGACCCCAGCAAGCTACCCAGGGGTCCACCTCTCTCCCTGGACTTTCAGTATAGGCCCAAGTGTGCCCCTGGCACTCCACTTAGGGGCCTGTGACCCCAGCAAGCTACCCAGGGGTCCACCTCTCTCCCTGGACTTGCAGTGTAGGCCCAAGGGTGCCCCTGGCCCTCCACCTGGGGGCCTCTGACCCCAGCAAGTTACCCAGGGGTCCACCTCTCTCCCTGGACTTGGAGTGTAGGCCCCAGGGTGCCCCCTTGCCCTCCATTTAAGGGCACCTGACCCCAGCAAGCTACCCAGGGGTCCACCTCTCTCCCTGGACTTGCAGTATAGGCCCCAGGGTGCGCCCTGGCCTTCCACCTAGGGGAATCTGACCCCAGCAAGCTACCCAGGGTCCACTTCCCTCCCTGGATTACCATTAAAGGCCCCAGGGTGCCCCCTTGCCCTCCAACTAGGGGTCTATGACACCAGCAAGCTACCCAGTGGTCCACCTCTCTCCCTGGTCTGGCAGTATAGGCCCCAGGGTGCCCCCTGGCCCTCCTCCTTGGGGCCCCTTACCCCAGCAAGCTACCCAGGGGTCCACCTCTCTCCCTGGACTTTCAGTATAGGCCCAAGTGTGCCCTTGGCACTCCACTTAGGGGCCTGTGACCCCAGCAAGCTACCCAGGGGTCCACCTCTCTCCCTGGACTTGCAGTATAGGCCCCAGGGTGCCCCTGGCACTCCAATTAGGGGCCTATGACCCCAGCAAGCTACCCAGGGGTCCACATCTCTTCCTGGACTTGCAGTAAAGGCCCCAGGGTGCCCCTGGCCCTCCACGTAAGGGCCCATGAGCCCAGCAAACTAACCAGGCGTCCACCTCTCTCCCTGGACTTGCAGTATAGGCCCCAGGGTTACCCCTGGCCCTCCATCTAGGTGCCCCTGACCCCAGCAAGCTACCCAGGGGTCCATGTCTATTCCTGGACTTGCAGTGTAGGCCCCAGGATTCCCCCTGGCCCTCCACCTACGGGCCTCTGCCCCAGCAAGCTACCCAGGGGTCCACCTCTCTTCCTGGACTTGCAGTATAGGCCCCAGGGTGCCACCTGGCCCTCCACATAAGGGCCCCTGACCCCAGCAAGCTACCCAGGGGTCCACCTCTCTCCCTGGACTTTCAGTATAGGCCCAAGTGTGCCCCTGGCACTCCACTTAGGGGCCTGTGACCCCAGCAAGCTACCCAGGGGTCCACCTCTCTCCCTGGACTTGCAGTGTAGGCCCAAGGGTGCCCCCTGGCTCTCCACCTGGGGGCCTCTGACCCCAGCAAGTTACCCAGGGGTCCACCTCTCTCCCTGGACTTGCAGTGTAGGCCCCAGGGTGCCCCCTTGCCCTCCACTTAAGGGCTCCTGACCCCAGCAAGCTACCCAGGGGTCCACCTCTCTCCCTGGACTTGCAGTTTAGGCCCCAGGGTGCGCCCTGGCCTTCCACCTAGGGGAATCTGACCCCAGCAAGCTACCCAGGGTCCACTTCCCTCCCTGGATTACAATTAAAGGCCCCAGGGTGCCCCCTTGCCCTCCAACTAGGGGTCTATGACACCAGCAAGCTACCCAGTGGTCCACCTCTCTCCCTGGTCTGGCAGTAGAGGCCCCAGGGTGCCCCCTGGCCCTCCTCCTAGGGGCCCCTTACCCCAGCAAGCTACCCAGGGGTCCACCTCTCTCCCTGGACTTGCAGTATAGGCCCCAGGGTGCCCCTTTGCACCCCACCTAGGGGCTTTTGACCCCAGCAAGCTACCCAGGGGTCCACCTCTCTCCCTGGACTTGCAGTATATTCCCCAGGGTGCCAACCTGGGCCTCCACCTAAGGGCCCCTGACCCCAGCAAGCTACCCAGGGGTCCACCTCTCTCCCTGGACTTGCAGTGTAGGCCCCAGGTGCCCCCTTGCCCTCCACCTAAGGGGCCCTGATCCAGCAAGCTAACCAGGGTTCCACCTCTCTCCCTGGACTTGCAGTATAGGCCCCAGGGTGCGCCCTGGCCTTCCACCTAGGGGAATCTGACCCCAGCAAGCTACCCAGGGGTCCACCTCTCTCCCTGGACTTGCAGTATTTACCCCTGGATGCCCCCTGGCCCTCCACCTTGGGGCTTCTGACCCCAGCAAGTTACCCAGAAGTCCAGATCTCTCCCTGGACTTGCAGTATAGGCCCCAGGGTGCCCCTTTGCACTCCATCTAGGGGTCTCTGACCCCAGCAAGCTACCCAGGGGTCCACCTCTCTCCCCAGACTTGCAGTATAGGCCCCAGGTTGCCCTGGCACTCCAATTAGGGGCCTATGACCCCAGCAAGCTACCCAGGGGTCCACATCTCTTCCTGGACTTGTAGTATAGGCCCCAGGGTGCCCCCTGGCCCTCCACCTAAGGGCCTCTGACCCCAGCAAGCTACCCAGGGGTCCACCTCTCTCCCTGGACTTGCAGTATAGGCCCAAGGGTGCCCCTGGCACTCCACTTAGGGGCCTATGACCCCAGCAAGCTACCCAGGGGTCCACATCTCTTCCTGGACTTGCAATATAGGCCCCAGGGTGCCCCCTGGCCCTCCACCTAAGGGCCCCTGACCCCAGCAAGCTACCCAGGGGTCCACCTCTCTCCCTGGACTTGCAGTATAGGCCCCAGGGTTCGCCCTGGCCTTCCACCTAGGGGAATCTGACCCCTGCAAGCTACCCAGTTTCCACTTCCCTCCCTGGACTTCCATTAAAGGCCCCAGGGTGCCCCTTTGCCCTCCAACTAGGGGTCTCTGACCCCGGCAAGCTACCCAGGGGTCCACCGATCTCCCTGGACTTGCAGTGTAGGCCCAATGGTGCCCCCTGGCACTTCACCTGGGGGCCTCTGACCCCAGCAAGCTACCCAGGGGTCCACCTCTCTCCCTGGACTTGCAGTGGAGGCCCCAGGGTGCCCCCTTGCCCTCCACCTAGGGGTCTCTGACCCCAGCAAGCTACCCAGGGGTCCACATCTCTCCCTGATCTTGCAGTAGAGGCCCCAGGGTGCCCCCTGGCCCTCCACCTAGGGGCTTTTGAACCCAGCAAGCTACCCAGGGGTCCACCTCTCTCCCTGGACCAGCAGTATAGGCCCCATTGTGCCTCCTGGCCCTCCACCTAGGGGCTTCTGACCCCAGCAAGCTACCCAGGGGTCCACCTCTGTCCCTGGACTTGCAGTATAGGCCCCAGGGTGCCCCTGGCCCTCCACGTAAGGGCCCATGAGCCCAGCAAACTAACCAGGGGTCCACCTCTCTTCCTGGACTTGCAGTATAGGCCCCAGGGTTACCCCTGGCCCTCCATCTAGGTGCCCCTGACCCCAGCAAGCTACCCAGGGGTTCGTGTCTATCCCTGGACTTGCATTATAGGCCCCAGGGTGCCACCTGGCCCTCCACCTAAGGGCCCCTGACCCCAGCAAGCTACCCAGGGGTCCACCTCTCTCCCTGGACTTGCAGTATAGGCCCCAGGGTGCGCCCTGGCCTTCCACCTAGGGGAATCTGACCCCAGCAAGCTACCCAGGGTCCACTTCCCTCCCTGGATTACCATTAAAGGCCCCAGGGTGCCCCCTTGCCCTCCAACTAGGGGTCTATGACTCCAGCAAGCTACCCAGTGGTCCACCTCTCTCCCTGGTCTGGCAGTATAGGCCCCAGGGTGCCCCCTGGCCCTCCTCCTAGGGGCCCCTTACCCCAGCAAGCTACCCAGGGGTCCACCTCTCTCCCTGGACTTGCAGTATAGGCCCCAGGGTGCCCTTTTGCACCCCACCTAGGGGCTTTTGACCCCAGCAAGCTACCCAGAGGACCAGCTCTCTCCCTGGACTTGCAGTATAGGCCCCAGGGTTACCCCTGGCCCACCATCTAGGTGCCACTGACCCCAGCAAGCTACCCTGGGGTCCACCTCTCTTCCTGGACTTGCATTATAGGCCCCAGGATGCCCCCTGGCCCTCCACCTAGGGGCCTCTGACCCCAGCAAGCTACCCAGGGGTCCACCTCTCTCCCTGGACTTGCAGTATATTCCCCAGGGTGCCAACCTGGGCCTCCACCCAAGGGCCCCTGACCCCAGCAAGCTACATAGGGGTCCACCTCTCTCCCTGGACTTGCAGTGTAGGCCCCAGGTGCCCCCTTGCCCTCCACCTAAGGGGCCCTGATCCAGCAAGCTACCCAGGGTTCCACCGCTCTCCCTGGACTTGCAGTATAGGCCCCAGGGTGCGCCCTGGCCTTCCACCTAGGGGAATCTGACCCCAGCAAGCTACCCAGGGGTCCACCTCTCTCCCTGGACTTGCAGTATTTACCCCTGGATGCCCCCTGGCCCTCCACCTTGGGGCTTCTGACCCCAGCAAGTTACCCAGAAGTCCAGATCTCTCCCTGGACTTGCAGTATAGGCCCCAGGGTGCCCCTTTGCACTCCATCTAGGGGTCTCTGACCCCAGCAAGCTACCCAAGGGTCCACCTCTCTCCCCAGACTTGCAGTATAGGCCCCAGGATGCCCCCTGGCCCTCCACCTAGAGGCCTCTGACCCCAGCAAGCTACCCAGGGGTCCACCTCTCTCCCTGGACTTGCAGTATAGGCCCCAGGGTGCGCCCTGGCCTTCCACCTAGGGGAATCTGACCCCAGCAAGCTACCCAGGGGTCCACCTCTCTCCCTGGACTTGCATTGTAGGCCCCAGGGTGCCCCCTGGCCCTCAACCTAAGGGCCCCTGACCCCAGCAAGCTAGCCAGGGGTCCACCTCTCTCCCTGATCTTGCGGTATAGGCCCCAGGGTGTCCCCTGGCCCTCCACATAGAGGCTTCTGAACCCAGCAAGCTACCCAGGGGTCCACCTCTCTCCCTGGACCAGCAGTATAGGCCCCATTGTGCCTCCTTGCCCTCCACCTAGGGGCCTCTGACCCCAGCAAGCTACCCAGGGGTCCACCTCTCTCCCTGTTCTTGCAGTAGAGGCCCCAGGGTGCCCCCTGGCCCTCCTCCTAGGGGCCCCTTACCCCAGCAAGCTACCCAGGGGTCCACCTCTCTCCCTGGACTTGCAGTATAGGCCCCAGGGTGCCCCCTTGCACCCCACCTGGGAGCTTCTGACCCCAGCAAGCTACCCAGAGGACCAGCTCTCTCCCTGGACTTGCAATAGAGGCCCCATGGTGCCCCTGGCCCTCCACCTAAGGGCCCATGAGCCCAGTAAACTAACCAGGCGTCCACCTCTCTCCCTGGACTTGCAGTATAGGCCCCAGGGTAACCCCTGGCCCTCCATCTAGGTGCCCTTGACCCCAGCAAGCTACCCAGGGGTCCATGTCTATTCCTGGACTTGCAGTGTAGGCCCCAGGATGCCCCCTGGCCCTCCACCTACGGGCCTCTGCCCCAGCAAGCTACCCAGGGGTCCACCTCTCTTCCTGGACTTGCAGTATAGGCCCCAGGGTGCCACCTGGCCCTCCACATAAGGGCCCCTGACCCCAGCAAGCTACCCAGGGGTCCACCTCTCTCCCTGGACTTTCAGTATAGGCCCAAGTGTGCCCCTGGCACTCCACTTAGGGGCCTGTGACCCCAGCAAGCTACCCAGGGGTCCACCTCTCTCCCTGGACTTGCAGTGTAGGCCCAAGGGTGCCCCTGGCCCTCCACCTGGGGGCCTCTGACCCCAGCAAGTTACCCAGGGGTCCACCTCTCTCCCTGGACTTGCAGTGTAGGCCCCAGGGTGCCCCCTTGCCCTCCACTTAAGGGCCCCTGACCCCAGCAAGCTACCCAGGGGTCCACCTCTCTCCCTGGACTTGCAGTATAGGCCCCAGGGTGCGCCCTGGCCTTCCACCTAGGGGAATCTGACCCCAGCAAGCTACCCAGGGTCCACTTCCCTCCCTGGATTACCATTAAAGGCCCCAGGGTGCCCTCTTGCCCTCCAACTAGGGGTCTATGACACCAGCAAGCTACCCAGTGGTCCACCTCTCTCCCTGGTCGGGCAGTATAGGCCCCAGGGTGCCCCCTGGCCCTCCTCCTTGGGGCCCCTTACCCCAGCAAGCTACCCAGGGGTCCACCTCTCTCCCTGGACTTGCAGTATAGGCCCCAGGGTGCCCCTTTGCACCCCACCTAGGGGCTTTTGACCCCAGCAAGCTACCCAGAGGACCAGCTCTCTCCCTGGACTTGCAGTATAGGCCCCAGGGTTACCCCTGGCCCACCATCTAGGTGCCCCTGACCCCAGCAAGCTACCCTGGGGTCCACCTCTCTTCCTGGACTTGCATTATAGGCCCCAGGATGCCCCCTGGCCCTCCACCTAGGGGCCTCTGACCCCAGCAAGCTACCCAGGGGTCCACCTCTCTCCCTGGACTTGCAGTATATTCCCCAGGGTGCCAACCTGGGCCTCCACCTAAGGGCCCCTGACCCCAGCAAGCTACCCAGGGGTCCACCTCTCTCCCTGGACTTGCAGTGTAGGCCCCAGGTGCCCCCTGGCCCTCCACCTAAGGGGCCCTGATCCAGCAAGCTACCCAGGGTTCCACCTCTCTCCCTGGACTTGCAGTATAGGCCCCAGGGTGCGCCCTGGCCTTCCACCTAGGGGAATCTGACCCCAGCAAGCTACCCAGGGGTCCACCTCTCTCGCTGGACTTGCAGTATTTACCCCTGGATGCCCCCTGGCCCTCCACCTTGGGGCTTCTGACCCCAGCAAGTTACCCAGAAGTCCAGATCTCTCCCTGGACTTGCAGTATAGGCCCCAGGGTGCCCCTTTGCACTCCATCTAGGGGTCTCTGACCCCAGCAAGCTACCCAGGGGTCCACCTCTCTCCCCAGACTTGCAGTATAGGCCCCAGGGTGCCCCTGGCACTCCAATTAGGGGCCTGTGACCCCAGCAAGCTACCCAGGGGTCCACCTCTCTCCCTGGACTTGCAGTGTAGGCCCAAGGGTGCCCCTGGCCCTCCACCTGGGGGCCTCTGACCCCAGCAAGTTACCCAGGGGTCCACCTCTCTCCCTGGACTTGGAGTGTAGGCCCCAGGGTGCCCCCTTGCCCTCCATTTAAGGGCACCTGACCCCAGCAAGCTACCCAGGGGTCCACCTCTCTCCCTGGACTTGCAGTATAGGCCCCAGGGTGCGCCCTGGCCTTCCACCTAGGGGAATCTGACCCCAGCAAGCTACCCAGGGTCCACTTCCCTCCCTGGATTACCATTAAAGGCCCCAGGGTGCCCCCTTGCCCTCCAACTAGGGGTCTATGACACCAGCAAGCTACCCAGTGGTCCACCTCTCTCCCTGGTCTGGCAGTATAGGCCCCAGGGTGCCCCCTGGCCCTCCTCCTTGGGGCCCCTTACCCCAGCAAGCTACCCAGGGGTCCACCTCTCTCCCTGGACTTTCAGTATAGGCCCAAGTGTGCCCTTGGCACTCCACTTAGGGGCCTGTGACCCCAGCAAGCTACCCAGGGGTCCACCTCTCTCCCTGGACTTGCAGTATAGGCCCCAGGGTGCCCCTGGCACTCCAATTAGGGGCCTATGACCCCAGCAAGCTACCCAGGGGTCCACATCTCTTCCTGGACTTGCAGTAAAGGCCCCAGGGTGCCCCTGGCCCTCCACGTAAGGGCCCATGAGCCCAGCAAACTAACCAGGCGTCCACCTCTCTCCCTGGACTTGCAGTATAGGCCCCAGGGTTACCCCTGGCCCTCCATCTAGGTGCCCCTGACCCCAGCAAGCTACCCAGGGGTCCATGTCTATTCCTGGACTTGCAGTGTAGGCCCCAGGATTCCCCCTGGCCCTCCACCTACGGGCCTCTGCCCCAGCAAGCTACCCAGGGGTCCACCTCTCTTCCTGGACTTGCAGTATAGGCCCCAGGGTGCCACCTGGCCCTCCACATAAGGGCCCCTGACCCCAGCAAGCTACCCAGGGGTCCACCTCTCTCCCTGGACTTTCAGTATAGGCCCAAGTGTGCCCCTGGCACTCCACTTAGGGGCCTGTGACCCCAGCAAGCTACCCAGGGGTCCACCTCTCTCCCTGGACTTGCAGTGTAGGCCCAAGGGTGCCCCCTGGCTCTCCACCTGGGGGCCTCTGACCCCAGCAAGTTACCCAGGGGTCCACCTCTCTCCCTGGACTTGCAGTGTAGGCCCCAGGGTGCCCCCTTGCCCTCCACTTAAGGGCTCCTGACCCCAGCAAGCTACCCAGGGGTCCACCTCTCTCCCTGGACTTGCAGTTTAGGCCCCAGGGTGCGCCCTGGCCTTCCACCTAGGGGAATCTGACCCCAGCAAGCTACCCAGGGTCCACTTCCCTCCCTGGATTACAATTAAAGGCCCCAGGGTGCCCCCTTGCCCTCCAACTAGGGGTCTATGACACCAGCAAGCTACCCAGTGGTCCACCTCTCTCCCTGGTCTGGCAGTAGAGGCCCCAGGGTGCCCCCTGGCCCTCCTCCTAGGGGCCCCTTACCCCAGCAAGCTACCCAGGGGTCCACCTCTCTCCCTGGACTTGCAGTATAGGCCCCAGGGTGCCCCTTTGCACCCCACCTAGGGGCTTTTGACCCCAGCAAGCTACCCAGGGGTCCACCTCTCTCCCTGGACTTGCAGTATATTCCCCAGGGTGCCCACCTGGGCCTCCACCTAAGGGCCCCTGACCCCAGCAAGCTACCCAGGGGTCCACCTCTCTCCCTGGACTTGCAGTGTAGGCCCCAGGTGCCCCCTTGCCCTCCACCTAAGGGGCCCTGATCCAGCAAGCTAACCAGGGTTCCACCTCTCTCCCTGGACTTGCAGTATAGGCCCCAGGGTGCGCCCTGGCCTTCCACCTAGGGGAATCTGACCCCAGCAAGCTACCCAGGGGTCCACCTCTCTCCCTGGACTTGCAGTATTTACCCCTGGATGCCCCCTGGCCCTCCACCTTGGGGCTTCTGACCCCAGCAAGTTACCCAGAAGTCCAGATCTCTCCCTGGACTTGCAGTATAGGCCCCAGGGTGCCCCTTTGCACTCCATCTAGGGGTCTCTGACCCCAGCAAGCTACCCAGGGGTCCACCTCTCTCCCCAGACTTGCAGTATAGGCCCCAGGTTGCCCTGGCACTCCAATTAGGGGCCTATGACCCCAGCAAGCTACCCAGGGGTCCACATCTCTTCCTGGACTTGTAGTATAGGCCCCAGGGTGCCCCCTGGCCCTCCACCTAAGGGCCTCTGACCCCAGCAAGCTACCCAGGGGTCCACCTCTCTCCCTGGACTTGCAGTATAGGCCCAAGGGTGCCCCTGGCACTCCACTTAGGGGCCTATGACCCCAGCAAGCTACCCAGGGGTCCACATCTCTTCCTGGACTTGCAATATAGGCCCCAGGGTGCCCCCTGGCCCTCCACCTAAGGGCCCCTGACCCCAGCAAGCTACCCAGGGGTCCACCTCTCTCCCTGGACTTGCAGTATAGGCCCCAGGGTTCGCCCTGGCCTTCCACCTAGGGGAATCTGACCCCTGCAAGCTACCCAGTTTCCACTTCCCTCCCTGGACTTCCATTAAAGGCCCCAGGGTGCCCCTTTGCCCTCCAACTAGGGGTCTCTGACCCCGGCAAGCTACCCAGGGGTCCACCGTTCTCCCTGGACTTGCAGTGTAGGCCCAATGGTGCCCCCTGGCACTTCACCTGGGGGCCTCTGACCCCAGCAAGCTACCCAGGGGTCCACCTCTCTCCCTGGACTTGCAGTGGAGGCCCCAGGGTGCCCCCTTGCCCTCCACCTAGGGGTCTCTGACCCCAGCAAGCTACCCAGGGGTCCACATCTCTCCCTGATCTTGCAGTAGAGGCCCCAGGGTGCCCCCTGGCCCTCCACCTAGGGGCTTTTGAACCCAGCAAGCTACCCAGGGGTCCACCTCTCTCCCTGGACCAGCAGTATAGGCCCCATTGTGCCTCCTGGCCCTCCACCTAGGGGCTTCTGACCCCAGCAAGCTACCCAGGGGTCCACCTCTGTCCCTGGACTTGCAGTATAGGCCCCAGGGTGCCCCTGGCCCTCCACGTAAGGGCCCATGAGCCCAGCAAACTAACCAGGGGTCCACCTCTCTTCCTGGACTTGCAGTATAGGCCCCAGGGTTACCCCTGGCCCTCCATCTAGGTGCCCCTGACCCCAGCAAGCTACCCAGGGGTTCGTGTCTATCCCTGGACTTGCATTATAGGCCCCAGGGTGCCACCTGGCCCTCCACCTAAGGGCCCCTGACCCCAGCAAGCTACCCAGGGGTCCACCTCTCTCCCTGGACTTGCAGTATAGGCCCCAGGGTGCGCCCTGGCCTTCCACCTAGGGGAATCTGACCCCAGCAAGCTACCCAGGGTCCACTTCCCTCCCTGGATTACCATTAAAGGCCCCAGGGTGCCCCCTTGCCCTCCAACTAGGGGTCTATGACTCCAGCAAGCTACCCAGTGGTCCACCTCTCTCCCTGGTCTGGCAGTATAGGCCCCAGGGTGCCCCCTGGCCCTCCTCCTAGGGGCCCCTTACCCCAGCAAGCTACCCAGGGGTCCACCTCTCTCCCTGGACTTGCAGTATAGGCCCCAGGGTGCCCTTTTGCACCCCACCTAGGGGCTTTTGACCCCAGCAAGCTACCCAGAGGACCAGCTCTCTCCCTGGACTTGCAGTATAGGCCCCAGGGTTACCCCTGGCCCACCATCTAGGTGCCACTGACCCCAGCAAGCTACCCTGGGGTCCACCTCTCTCCCTGGACTTGCAGTATATTCCCCAGGGTGCCAACCTGGGCCTCCACCCAAGGGCCCCTGACCCCAGCAAGCTACATAGGGGTCCACCTCTCTCCCTGGACTTGCAGTGTAGGCCCCAGGTGCCCCCTTGCCCTCCACCTAAGGGGCCCTGATCCAGCAAGCTACCCAGGGTTCCACCGCTCTCCCTGGACTTGCAGTATAGGCCCCAGGGTGCGCCCTGGCCTTCCACCTAGGGGAATCTGACCCCAGCAAGCTACCCAGGGGTCCACCTCTCTCCCTGGACTTGCAGTATTTACCCCTGGATGCCCCCTGGCCCTCCACCTTGGGGCTTCTGACCCCAGCAAGTTACCCAGAAGTCCAGATCTCTCCCTGGACTTGCAGTATAGGCCCCAGGGTGCCCCTTTGCACTCCATCTAGGGGTCTCTGACCCCAGCAAGCTACCCAAGGGTCCACCTCTCTCCCCAGACTTGCAGTATAGGCCCCAGGATGCCCCCTGGCCCTCCACCTAGAGGCCTCTGACCCCAGCAAGCTACCCAGGGGTCCACCTCTCTCCCTGGACTTGCAGTATAGGCCCCAGGGTGCGCCCTGGCCTTCCACCTAGGGGAATCTGACCCCAGCAAGCTACCCAGGGGTCCACCTCTCTCCCTGGACTTGCATTGTAGGCCCCAGGGTGCCCCCTGGCCCTCAACCTAAGGGCCCCTGACCCCAGCAAGCTAGCCAGGGGTCCACCTCTCTCCCTGATCTTGCGGTATAGGCCCCAGGGTGTCCCCTGGCCCTCCACATAGAGGCTTCTGAACCCAGCAAGCTACCCAGGGGTCCACCTCTCTCCCTGGACCAGCAGTATAGGCCCCATTGTGCCTCCTTGCCCTCCACCTAGGGGCCTCTGACCCCAGCAAGCTACCCAGGGGTCCACCTCTCTCCCTGTTCTTGCAGTATAGGCCCCAGGGTGCCCCCTGGCCCTCCTCCTAGGGGCCCCTTACCCCAGCAAGCTACCCAGGGGTCCACCTCTCTCCCTGGACTTGCAGTATGGGCCCCAGGGTGCCCCCTTGCACCCCACCTGGGAGCTTCTGACCCCAGCAAGCTACCCAGAGGACCAGCTCTCTCCCTGGACTTGCAATAGAGGCCCCATGGTGCCCCTGGCCCTCCACCTAAGGGCCCATGAGCCCAGTAAACTAACCAGGCGTCCACCTCTCTCCCTGGACTTGCAGTATAGGCCCCAGGGTAACCCCTGGCCCTCCATCTAGGTGCCCTTGACCCCAGCAAGCTACCCAGGGGTCCATGTCTATTCCTGGACTTGCAGTGTAGGCCCCAGGATGCCCCCTGGCCCTCCACCTACGGGCCTCTGCCCCAGCAAGCTACCCAGGGGTCCACCTCTCTTCCTGGACTTGCAGTATAGGCCCCAGGGTGCCACCTGGCCCTCCACATAAGGGCCCCTGACCCCAGCAAGCTACCCAGGGGTCCACCTCTCTCCCTGGACTTTCAGTATAGGCCCAAGTGTGCCCCTGGCACTCCACTTAGGGGCCTGTGACCCCAGCAAGCTACCCAGGGGTCCACCTCTCTCCCTGGACTTGCAGTGTAGGCCCAAGGGTGCCCCTGGCCCTCCACCTGGGGGCCTCTGACCCCAGCAAGTTACCCAGGGGTCCACCTCTCTCCCTGGACTTGCAGTGTAGGCCCCAGGGTGCCCCCTTGCCCTCCACTTAAGGGCCCCTGACCCCAGCAAGCTACCCAGGGGTCCACCTCTCTCCCTGGACTTGCAGTATAGGCCCCAGGGTGCGCCCTGGCCTTCCACCTAGGGGAATCTGACCCCAGCAAGCTACCCAGGGTCCACTTCCCTCCCTGGATTACCATTAAAGGCCCCAGGGTGCCCTCTTGCCCTCCAACTAGGGGTCTATGACACCAGCAAGCTACCCAGTGGTCCACCTCTCTCCCTGGTCTGGCAGTATAGGCCCCAGGGTGCCCCCTGGCCCTCCTCCTTGGGGCCCCTTACCCCAGCAAGCTACCCAGGGGTCCACCTCTCTCCCTGGACTTGCAGTATAGGCCCCAGGGTGCCCCTTTGCACCCCACCTAGGGGCTTTTGACCCCAGCAAGCTACCCAGAGGACCAGCTCTCTCCCTGGACTTGCAGTATAGGCCCCAGGGTTACCCCTGGCCCACCATCTAGGTGCCCCTGACCCCAGCAAGCTACCCTGGGGTCCACCTCTCTTCCTGGACTTGCATTATAGGCCCCAGGATGCCCCCTGGCCCTCCACCTAGGGGCCTCTGACCCCAGCAAGCTACCCAGGGGTCCACCTCTCTCCCTGGACTTGCAGTATATTCCCCAGGGTGCCAACCTGGGCCTCCACCTAAGGGCCCCTGACCCCAGCAAGCTACCCAGGGGTCCACCTCTCTCCCTGGACTTGCAGTGTAGGCCCCAGGTGCCCCCTGGCCCTCCACCTAAGGGGCCCTGATCCAGCAAGCTACCCAGGGTTCCACCTCTCTCCCTGGACTTGCAGTATAGGCCCCAGGGTGCGCCCTGGCCTTCCACCTAGGGGAATCTGACCCCAGCAAGCTACCCAGGGGTCCACCTCTCTCGCTGGACTTGCAGTATTTACCCCTGGATGCCCCCTGGCCCTCCACCTTGGGGCTTCTGACCCCAGCAAGTTACCCAGAAGTCCAGATCTCTCCCTGGACTTGCAGTATAGGCCCCAGGGTGCCCCTTTGCACTCCATCTAGGGGTCTCTGACCCCAGCAAGCTACCCAGGGGTCCACCTCTCTCCCCAGACTTGCAGTATAGGCCCCAGGGTGCCCCTGGCACTCCAATTAGGGGCCTATGACCCCAGCAAGCTACCCAGGGGTCCACATCTCTTCCTGGACTTGCAGTAAAGGCCCCAGGGTGCCCCTGGCCCTCCACGTAAGGGCCCATGAGCCCAGCAAACTAACCAGTCGTCCACCTCTCTCCCTGGACTTGCAGTATAGGCCCCAGGGTTACCCCTGGCCCTCGATCTAGGTGCCCCTGACCCCAGCAAGCTACCCAGGGGTCCATGTCTATTCCTGGACTTGCAGTGTAGGCCCCAGAACTCCCCCTGGCCCTCCACCTACGGGCCTCTGCCCCAGCAAGCTACCCAGGGTCCACCTCTCTTCCTGGACTTGCGGTATAGGCCCCAGGGTGCCACCTGGCCCTCAACATAAGGGCCCCTGACCCCAGCAAGCTACCCAGGGGTCCACCTCTCTCCCTGGACTTTCAGTATAGGCCCAAGTGTGCCCTTGGCACTCCACTTAGGGGCCTGTGACCCCAGCAAGCTACCCAGGGGTCCACCTCTCTCCCTGGACTTGCAGTATAGGCCCCAGGGTGCCCCTTTGCACCCCACCTAGGGGCTTTTGACCCCAGCAAGCTACCCAGAGGACCAGCTCTCTCCCTGGACTTGCAGTATAGGCCCCAGGGTTACCCCTGGCCAACCATCTAGGTGCCCCTGACCCCAGCAAGCTACCCTGGGGTCCACCTCTCATCCTGGACTTGCATTATAGGCCCCAGGATGCCCCCTGGCCCTCCACCTAGGGGCCTCTGACCCCAGCAAGCTACCCAGTGGTCCACCTCTCTCCCTGGACTTGCAGTATATTCCCCAGGGTGCCAACCTGGGCCTCCACCTAAGGGCCCCTGACCCCAGCAAGCTACCCAGGGGTCCACCTCTCTCCCTGGACTTGCAGTGTAGGCCCCAGGTGCCCCCTTGCCCTCCACCTAAGGGGCCCTGATCCAGCAAGCTACCCAGGGTTCCACCTCTCTCCCTGGACTTGCAGTATAGGCCCCAGGGTGCGCCCTGGCCTTCCACCTAGGGGAATCTGACCCCAGCAAGCTACCCAGGGGTCCACTTCTCTCCCTGGACTTGCAGTATTTACCCCTGGATGCCCCCTGGCCCTCCACCTTGGGGCTTCTGACCCCAGCAAGTTACCCAGAAGTCCAGATCTCTCCCTGGACTTGCAGTATAGGCCCCAGGGTGCCCCTTTGCACTCCATCTAGGGGTCTCTGACCCCAGCAAGCTACCCAGGGGTCCACCTCTCTCCCCAGACTTGCAGTATAGGCCCCAGGGTGCCCCTGGCACTCCAATTAGGGGCCTATGACCCCAGCAAGCTACCCAGGGGTCCACATCTCTTCCTGGACTTGCAGTAAAGGCCCCAGGGTGCCCCTGGCCCTCCACGTAAGGGCCCATGAGCCCAGCAAACTAACCAGGCGTCCACCTCTCTCCCTGGACTTGCAGTATAGGCCCCAGGGTTACCCCTGGCCCTCCATCTAGGTGCCCCTGACCCCAGCAAGCTACCCAGGGGTCCATGTCTATTCCTGGACTTGCAGTGTAGGCCCCAGGATTCCCCCTGGCCCTCCACCTACGGGCCTCTGCCCCAGCAAGCTACCCAGGGGTCCACCTCTCTTCCTGGACTTGCAGTATAGGCCCCAGGGTGCCACCTGGCCCTCCACATAAGGGCCCCTGACCCCAGCAAGCTACCCAGGGGTCCACCTCTCTCCCTGGACTTTCAGTATAGGCCCAAGTGTGCCCCTGGCACTCCACTTAGGGGCCTGTGACCCCAGCAAGCTACCCAGGGGTCCACCTCTCACCCTGGACTTGCAGTGTAGGCCCAAGGGTGCCCCCTGGCTCTCCACCTGGGGGCCTCTGACCCCAGCAAGTTACCCAGGGGTCCACCTCTCTCCCTGGACTTGCAGTGTAGGCCCCAGGGTGCCCCCTTGCCCTCCACTTAAGGGCTCCTGACCCCAGCAAGCTACCCAGGGGTCCACCTCTCTCCCTGGACTTGCAGTATAGGCCCCAGGGTGCGCCCTGGCCTTCCACCTAGGGGAATCTGACCCCAGCAAGCTACCCAGGGTCCACTTCCCTCCCTGGATTACCATTAAAGGCCCCAGGGTGCCCCCTTGCCCTCCAACTAGGGGTCTATGACACCAGCAAGCTACCCAGTGGTCCACCTCTCTCCCTGGTCTGGCAGTAGAGGCCCCAGGGTGCCCACTGGCCCTCCTCCTAGGGGCCCCTTACCCCAGCAAGCTACCCAGGGGTCCACCTCTCTCCCTGGACTTGCAGTATAGGCCCCAGGGTGCCCCTTTGCACCCCACCTAGGGGCTTTTGACCCCAGCAAGCTACCCAGAGGACCAGCTCTCTCCCTGGACTTGCAGTATAGGCCCCAGGGTTACCCCTGGCCCACCATCTAGGTGCCCCTGACCCCAGCAAGCTACCCTTGGGTCCACCTCTCTTCCTGGACTTGCATTATAGGCCCCAGGATGCCCCCTGGCCCTCCACCTAGGGGCCTCTGACCCCAGCAAGCTACCCAGGGGTCCACCTCTCTCCCTGGACTTGCAGTATATTCCCCAGGGTGCCAACCTGGGCCTCCACCTAAGGGCCCCTGACCCCAGCAAGCTACCCAGGGGTCCACCTCTCTCCCTGGACTTGCAGTGTAGGCCCCAGGTGCCCCCTTGCCCTCCACCTAAGGGCCCCTGATCCAGCAAGCTACCCAGGGTTCCACCTCTCTCCCTGGACTTGCAGTATAAGCCCCAGGGTGCGCCCTGGCCTTCCACCTAGGGGAATCTGACCCCAGCAAGCTACCCAGGGGTCCACCTCTCTCCCTGGACTTGCAGTATTTACCCCTGGATGCCCCCTGGCCCTCCAACTTGGGGCTTCTGACCCCAGCAAGTTACCCAGAAGTCCAGATCTCTCCCTGGACTTGCAGTATAGGCCCCAGGGTGCCCCTTTGCACTCCATCTAGGGGTCTCTGACCCCAGCAAGCTACCCAGGGGTCCACCTCTCTCCCCAGACTTGCAGTATAGGCCCCAGGGTGCCCCTGGCACTCCAATTAGGGGCCTATGACCCCAGCAAGCTACCCAGGGGTCCACATCTCTTCCTGGACTTGTAGTATAGGCCCCAGGGTGCCCCCTGGCCCTCCACCTAAGGGCCTCTGACCCCAGCAAGCTACCCAGGGGTCCACCTCTCTCCCTGGACTTGCAGTATAGGCCCAAGGGTGCCCCTGGCACTCCACTTAGGGGCCTATGACCCCAGCAAGCTACCCAGGGGTCCACATCTCTTCCTGGACTTGCAATATAGGCCCCAGGGTGCCCCCTGGCCCTCCACCTAAGGGCCCCTGACCCCAGCAAGCTACCCAGGGGTCCACCTCTCTCCCTGGACTTGCAGTATAGGCCCCAGGGTTCGCCCTGGCCTTCCACCTAGGGGAATCTGACCCCAGCAAGCTACCCAGTTTCCACTTCCCTCCCTGGACTTCCATTAAAGGCCCCAGGGTGCCCCTTTGCCCTCCAACTAGGGGTCTCTGTCCCCGGCAAGCTACCCAGGGGTCCACCGCTCTCCCTGGACTTGCAGTGTAGGCCCAATGGTGCCCCCTGGCACTCCACCTGGGGGCCTCTGACCCCAGCAAGCTACCCAGGGGTCCACCTCTCTCCCTGGACTTGCAGTGGAGGCCCCAGGGTGCCCCCTTGCCCTCCACCTAGGGGTCTCTGACCCCAGCAAGCTACCCAGGGGTCCACATCTCTCCCTGATCTTGCAGTAGAGGCCCCAGGGTGCCCCCTGGCCCTCCACCTAGGGGCTTTTGAACCCAGCAAGCTACCCAGGGGTCCACCTCTCTCCCTGGACCAGCAGTATAGGCCCCATTGTGCCTCCTGGCCCTCCACCTAGGGGCTTCTGACCCCAGCAAGCTACCCAGGGGTCCACCTCTGTCCCTGGACTTGCAGTATAGGCCCCAGGGTGCCCCTGGCCCTCCTTGTAAGGGCCCATGAGCCCAGCAAACTAACCAGGGGTCCACCTCTCTTCCTGGACTTGCAGTATAGGCCCCAGGGTTACCCCTGGCCCTCCATCTAGGTGCCCCTGACCCCAGCAAGCTACCCAGGGGTCCGTGTCTATCCCTGGACTTGCATTATAGGCCCCAGGGTGCCACCTGGCCCTCCACCTAAGGGCCCCTGACCCCAGCAAGCTACCCAGGGGTCCACCTCTCTCCCTGGACTTGCAGTATAGGCCCCAGGGTGCCCCTGGCACTCCACTTAGGGGAATCTGACCCCAGCAATCTACCCAGGGTCCACTTCCCTCCCTGGACTTCCATTAAAGGCCCCAGGGTGACCCCTTACCCTCCACCTAGGGGTCTCTGACCCCAGCAAGCTACCCAGTGGTCCACCTCTCTCCCTGGTCTTGCAGTATAGGCCGCAGGGTGCCCCCTTGCACCCCACCTAGGGGTGTCTGACCCCAGCAAGCTACCCAGGGGTCCACCTCTCTCCCTGGACTTGCAGTATTTACCCCTGGATGCCCCCTGGCCCTCCACCTAAGGGCCCCTGACCCCAGCAAGCTACCCAGGGGTCTACCTCTCTCCCTGGACATGCAGTGTTGGCCCTAGGGTGCCCCCTTGCCCTCCACCTAAGGGACCCTGACCCTAGCAAGCTACCCAGGGGTCCACCTCTCTCCCTGGACTTGCAGTATAGGCCCTAAGGTGCCCCCTGGCCTTCCACCTAGGGCAATCTGACCCTAGCAAGCTACCCAGGGGTCGACCTCTCTCCCTGGACTTGCAATATAGGCCCCAGGGTGCCCCTTTGCACTACACCTAGGGGTCTCTGACCCCAGCAAGCTACCCAGGGGTCCACCTCTCTCCCTGGACTTGCAATATAGGCCCTAAGGTGCCCCCTGGCCCTACACCTAGAGGTCTCTGACCCCAGCAAGCTACTTAGGGGTCCACCTCTCTCCCTGGACCTGCAGTATATGCCCCAGGGTGCCCCTGGCACTCCACTTAGGGGCCTATGACCCCAGCAAGCTATCCAGGGGTCCACCTCTCTCCCCCTAGACTTGCAGTGTAGGCCCCAGGATGCCCCTATCCCTCCACATAGGGGCCTCTGTCCCCAGCAAGCTACCAAGGGGTCCACCTCTCTTCCTGGACTTGCATTATAGGCCCCAGGGTGCCTCTTTGCACTCCATCTAGGGGTCTCTGACCCCAGCAAGCTACCCAGGGGTCCACCTCTCTCCCTGGACTTGCAGTGTAGGCCCCAGGGTGACCCTGGCCCTCCACCTAAGGGCCCCTGACCCCAGCGAGCTACCCAGGGGTCTACCTCTCTCCCTTGACTTGCAGTATAGGCCCCAAGGTGTGCCCTGGCCCTCCACCTGGGTGCCTCTGACCCCAGCAAACTACCCAGTGGTCCACCTCTCTCCCTGGACTTGCAGTGTAGGCCCCAGGGTGCCCCCTGGCCCTCCACCTAAGGGCACTTGACCCCAGCAAGCTACCCAGGGGTCCACGTCTCTTCCTGCACCTGCAGTATATGCCCCAGGGTGCCCCTGGCACTCCACTTAGGGTCCTATGACCCCAGCAAGCTACCCAGGGGTCCACCTCTCTCCCTGGACTAGCAGTATAGGCCCCAGGGTGCCCCTGGCACTCCACTTAGGGGCCTATGACCCCAGCAAGCTACCCTTGGTCCACTTCCCTCCCTGGACTTCCATTAAAGGCCCCAGGGTGCCCCCTTGCCCTCCACATAGGGTTCTCTGACCCCAGCAAGCTACCCAGGGGTCCACCTCTCTCCCAGGACTTGCAGTATAGGCCCCAGGGTGCCCCCTTGCACCCCATCTAGGGGTTACTGACCCCTGCAAGCTACCCAGGTGTCCACCTCTCTCCCTGGACTTGCAGATTAGGCCCCAGGGTGCCCCCTGGCCCTCCACCTAGGGGCCCCTTACCCCAGCAAGCTACCCAGGGGTTCACCTCTCTCCCTGGACTTGCAGTATAGGCCCCAAGGTGCCCCTTTACACTTCATCCAGGGGCTTCTGACCCCAGCAAGCTACCCAGAGGTCCAGCTCTCTCCCTGGACTTTCAGTTTAGCCCCCAGGGTGCCACTTTGCACTCCATCTAGGGGTCTCTGACCCCAGAAAGCTACCCAGGGGTCCACCTCTCTCCCCCTGGACTTGCTTTGTAGGCCCCAGGATGCCCCCTGGCCCTCCACCTAGGGGCCTCTGACCCCAGCAAGCTACCCAGGGGTCCACCTCTCTTCCTGGACTTGCATTATAGGCCCCAGGGTGCCCCTTTGCACTCCATCTAGGGGTCTCTGACCCCAGCAAGCTACCCAGGGGTCCACCTCTCTCCCTGGACTTGCAGTATAGGCCCCAAGATGCCCCCTGGCCCTCCACCTAGGGGCCTCTGACCCCAGCAAGCTACCCAGGGGTCCACCTCTCTTCCTGTACTTGCATTATAGGCCCCAGGGTGCCACCTGGCCCTCCAACTAAGGGCCCCTGACCATAGCAAGCTACCCAGGGTCCACCTCTCTCCTTGGACTTGCAGTGTAGGCCCCTGGATGCCCCCTGGCCCTCCACCTAGGGGCCTCTGACCCCAGCAAGCTACCAAGAGGTCCAGCTCTCTCCCTGGACTTGCAGTATAGCCCCCAGGGTGCCCCCTTGCACTCCATCTAGGGGTCTCTGACCCCAGCAAGCTACCCAGGGGTCCACCTCTCTCCCCAGACTTGCAGTATAGGCCCCAGGGTGCCCCTGGCACTCCAATTAGGGGCCTATGACCCCAGCAAGCTACCCAGGGGTCCACATCTCTTCCTGGACTTGTAGTATAGGCCCCAGGGTGCCCCCTGGCCCTCCACCTAAGGGCCTCTGACCCCAGCAAGCTACCCAGGGGTCCACCTCTCTCCCTGGACTTGCAGTATAGGCCCAAGGGTGCCCCTGGCACTCCACTTAGGGGCCTATGACCCCAGCAAGCTACCCAGGGGTCCACATCTCTTCCTGGACTTGCAATATAGGCCCCAGGGTGCCCCCTGGCCCTCCACCTAAGGGCCCCTGACCCCAGCAAGCTACCCAGGGGTCCACCTCTCTCCCTGGACTTGCAGTATAGGCCCCAGGGTTCGCCCTGGCCTTCCACCTAGGGGAATCTGACCCCAGCAAGCTACCCAGTTTCCACTTCCCTCCCTGGACTTCCATTAAAGGCCCCAGGGTGCCCCTTTGCCCTCCAACTAGGGGTCTCTGTCCCCGGCAAGCTACCCAGGGGTCCACCGCTCTCCCTGGACTTGCAGTGTAGGCCCAATGGTGCCCCCTGGCACTCCACCTGGGGGCCTCTGACCCCAGCAAGCTACCCAGGGGTCCACCTCTCTCCCTGGACTTGCAGTGGAGGCCCCAGGGTGCCCCCTTGCCCTCCACCTAGGGGTCTCTGACCCCAGCAAGCTACCCAGGGGTCCACATCTCTCCCTGATCTTGCAGTAGAGGCCCCAGGGTGCCCCCTGGCCCTCCACCTAGGGGCTTTTGAACCCAGCAAGCTACCCAGGGGTCCACCTCTCTCCCTGGACCAGCAGTATAGGCCCCATTGTGCCTCCTGGCCCTCCACCTAGGGGCTTCTGACCCCAGCAAGCTACCCAGGGGTCCACCTCTGTCCCTGGACTTGCAGTATAGGCCCCAGGGTGCCCCTGGCCCTCCTTGTAAGGGCCCATGAGCCCAGCAAACTAACCAGGGGTCCACCTCTCTTCCTGGACTTGCAGTATAGGCCCCAGGGTTACCCCTGGCCCTCCATCTAGGTGCCCCTGACCCCAGCAAGCTACCCAGGGGTCCGTGTCTATCCCTGGACTTGCATTATAGGCCCCAGGGTGCCACCTGGCCCTCCACCTAAGGGCCCCTGACCCCAGCAAGCTACCCAGGGGTCCACCTCTCTCCCTGGACTTGCAGTATAGGCCCCAGGGTGCCCCTGGCACTCCACTTAGGGGAATCTGACCCCAGCAATCTACCCAGGGTCCACTTCCCTCCCTGGACTTCCATTAAAGGCCCCAGGGTGACCCCTTACCCTCCACCTAGGGGTCTCTGACCCCAGCAAGCTACCCAGTGGTCCACCTCTCTCCCTGGTCTTGCAGTATAGGCCGCAGGGTGCCCCCTTGCACCCCACCTAGGGGTGTCTGACCCCAGCAAGCTACCCAGGGGTCCACCTCTCTCCCTGGACTTGCAGTATTTACCCCTGGATGCCCCCTGGCCCTCCACCTAAGGGCCCCTGACCCCAGCAAGCTACCCAGGGGTCTACCTCTCTCCCTGGACATGCAGTGTTGGCCCTAGGGTGCCCCCTTGCCCTCCACCTAAGGGACCCTGACCCTAGCAAGCTACCCAGGGGTCCACCTCTCTCCCTGGACTTGCAGTATAGGCCCTAAGGTGCCCCCTGGCCTTCCACCTAGGGCAATCTGACCCTAGCAAGCTACCCAGGGGTCGACCTCTCTCCCTGGACTTGCAATATAGGCCCCAGGGTGCCCCTTTGCACTACACCTAGGGGTCTCTGACCCCAGCAAGCTACCCAGGGGTCCACCTCTCTCCCTGGACTTGCAATATAGGCCCTAAGGTGCCCCCTGGCCCTACACCTAGAGGTCTCTGACCCCAGCAAGCTACTTAGGGGTCCACCTCTCTCCCTGGACCTGCAGTATATGCCCCAGGGTGCCCCTGGCACTCCACTTAGGGGCCTATGACCCCAGCAAGCTATCCAGGGGTCCACCTCTCTCCCCCTAGACTTGCAGTGTAGGCCCCAGGATGCCCCTATCCCTCCACATAGGGGCCTCTGTCCCCAGCAAGCTACCAAGGGGTCCACCTCTCTTCCTGGACTTGCATTATAGGCCCCAGGGTGCCTCTTTGCACTCCATCTAGGGGTCTCTGACCCCAGCAAGCTACCCAGGGGTCCACCTCTCTCCCTGGACTTGCAGTGTAGGCCCCAGGGTGACCCTGGCCCTCCACCTAAGGGCCCCTGACCCCAGCGAGCTACCCAGGGGTCTACCTCTCTCCCTTGACTTGCAGTATAGGCCCCAAGGTGTGCCCTGGCCCTCCACCTGGGTGCCTCTGACCCCAGCAAACTACCCAGTGGTCCACCTCTCTCCCTGGACTTGCAGTGTAGGCCCCAGGGTGCCCCCTGGCCCTCCACCTAAGGGCACTTGACCCCAGCAAGCTACCCAGGGGTCCACGTCTCTTCCTGCACCTGCAGTATATGCCCCAGGGTGCCCCTGGCACTCCACTTAGGGTCCTATGACCCCAGCAAGCTACCCAGGGGTCCACCTCTCTCCCTGGACTAGCAGTATAGGCCCCAGGGTGCCCCTGGCACTCCACTTAGGGGCCTATGACCCCAGCAAGCTACCCTTGGTCCACTTCCCTCCCTGGACTTCCATTAAAGGCCCCAGGGTGCCCCCTTGCCCTCCACATAGGGTTCTCTGACCCCAGCAAGCTACCCAGGGGTCCACCTCTCTCCCAGGACTTGCAGTATAGGCCCCAGGGTGCCCCCTTGCACCCCATCTAGGGGTTACTGACCCCTGCAAGCTACCCAGGTGTCCACCTCTCTCCCTGGACTTGCAGATTAGGCCCCAGGGTGCCCCCTGGCCCTCCACCTAGGGGCCCCTTACCCCAGCAAGCTACCCAGGGGTTCACCTCTCTCCCTGGACTTGCAGTATAGGCCCCAAGGTGCCCCTTTACACTTCATCCAGGGGCTTCTGACCCCAGCAAGCTACCCAGAGGTCCAGCTCTCTCCCTGGACTTTCAGTTTAGCCCCCAGGGTGCCACTTTGCACTCCATCTAGGGGTCTCTGACCCCAGAAAGCTACCCAGGGGTCCACCTCTCTCCCCCTGGACTTGCTTTGTAGGCCCCAGGATGCCCCCTGGCCCTCCACCTAGGGGCCTCTGACCCCAGCAAGCTACCCAGGGGTCCACCTCTCTTCCTGGACTTGCATTATAGGCCCCAGGGTGCCCCTTTGCACTCCATCTAGGGGTCTCTGACCCCAGCAAGCTACCCAGGGGTCCACCTCTCTCCCTGGACTTGCAGTATAGGCCCCAAGATGCCCCCTGGCCCTCCACCTAGGGGCCTCTGACCCCAGCAAGCTACCCAGGGGTCCACCTCTCTTCCTGTACTTGCATTATAGGCCCCAGGGTGCCACCTGGCCCTCCAACTAAGGGCCCCTGACCATAGCAAGCTACCCAGGGTCCACCTCTCTCCTTGGACTTGCAGTGTAGGCCCCTGGATGCCCCCTGGCCCTCCACCTAGGGGCCTCTGACCCCAGCAAGCTACCAAGAGGTCCAGCTCTCTCCCTGGACTTGCAGTATAGCCCCCAGGGTGCCCCCTTGCACCCCACCTAGGGGTGTCTGACCCCAGCAAGCTACCCAGGGGTCCACCTCTCTTCCTGGACTTGCAGTATAGGCCCCAGGGTGCCCACTGGCTCTCCACCTAAGGGCCCCTGACCCCAGCAAGCTACCCAGGGGTCCACCTCTCTCCCTGGATTTGCAGTGTAGGCCCAAGGGTGCCCCCTGGCCCTCCACCTGGGGGCCTCTGACCCCAGCAAGCTACCCAGGGGTCCACCTCTCTCGCTGGACTTGCAGTGTAGGCCCCAGGGTGCCCCCTTGCCCTCCACTTAAGGGCCCCTGACCCCAGCAAGCTACCCAGGGGTCCACCTCTCTCCCTGGACTTGCAGTATAGGCCCCAGGGTGCGCCTTGGCCTTACACCGAGGGGAATCTGACCCCAGCAAGCTACCCAGGGTCCACTTCCCTCCCTGGATTACCATTAAAGGCCCCAGGGTGCCCCCTTGCCCTCCAACTAGGGGTCTATGACCCCAGCAAGCTACCCAGTGGTCAACCTCTCTCCCTGGTCTTGCAGTATAGGCCCCAGGGTGCCCCCTGGCCCTCCTCCTAGGGGCCCTTACCCCAGCAAGCTACCCAGGGGTCCACCACTCTCCCTGGACTTGCAGTATAGGCCCTAGGGTGCCCCCTTGCACCCCACCTAGGGGATTTTGACCCCAGCAAGCTACCCAGAGGACCAGATCTCTCCCTGGACTTGCAGTATAGGCCCCAGGTTTACCCCTGGCCCTCCATCTAGGTGCCCCTGACTCCAGCAAGCTGCCCAGGGGTCCATGTCTATCCCTGTACTTGCAGTTTAGGCCCCTGGATGCCCCCTGGCCCTCCACCTAGGGGCCTCTGACCCCAGCAAGCTACCCAGGGGTCCACCTCTCTCCCTGGACTTGCAGTATAGGCCCCAGGGTGCGCCCTGGCCTTCCACCTAGGGGAATCTGACCCCAGCAGGCTACCCAGGGTCCACTTCCCTCCCTGGACTTCCATTAAAGGCCCCAGGGTGACCCCTTACCCTCGACCTAGGGGTCTCTGACCCCAGCAAGCTACCCAGTGGTCCACCTCTCTCCCTGGTCTTGCAGTATAGGCCCCAATGTGCCCCCTGGCCCTCCTCCTAGGGGCCCCTTACCCCAGCAAGCTACCCTGTGATCCACCTCTCTCATTGTACTTGCAGTATAGGCCCCAGGGTGCCCCCTTGCACCCCACCTAGGGGTGTCTGACCCCAGCAAGCTACCCAAGGGGTCCACCTCTCTCCCTGGACTTGCAGTATTTACCCCTGGATGCCCCCTGGCCTCCACCTTGGGGCTTCTGACCCCAGCAAGTTACCCAGAAGTCCAGATCTCTCCCTGGACTTGCAGTATTGGCCCCAGGGTGCCCCTTTGCACTCCATCTAGGGGTCTCTGACCCCAGCAAGCTACCCAGGGGTCCACCTCTCTCCCCGGACTTGCAGTATAGGCCCCAGGGTGCCCCTGGCACTCCACTTAGGGGCCTATGACCCCAGCAAGCTACCCAGGGGTCCACATCTCTTCCTGGACTTGCAGTATAGGCCCCAGGGTGCCCCCTGGCCCTCCACCTAGAGGGCCCCTGACCCCAGCAAGCTACCCAGGGGTCCACCTCTCTCCCTGGACTTGCAGTATAGGCCCCAGGGTGCCCCTGGCACTCCACTTAGGGGCCTATGACCCCAGCAAGCTACCCAGGGGTCCACATCTCTTCCTGGACTTGCAGTATAGGCCCCAGGGTGCCCCCTGGCCCTCCACCTAGAGGGCCCCTGACCCCAGCAAGCTACCCAGGGGTCCACCTCTCTCCCTGGACTTGCAGTATAGGCCCCAGGGTGCCCCTGGCACTCCACTTAGGGGCCTATGACCCCAGCAAGCTACCCAGGGGTCCACCTCTCTCCCTGGACTTGCAGTATAGGCCCCAGGGTGCGCCCTGGCACTCCACTTAGGGGAATCTGACCCCAGCAAGCTACCCAGGGTCCACTTCCCTCCCTGGACTTCCATTAAAGGCTCCAGGGTGACCCCTTACCCTCCACCTAGGGGTCTCTGACCCAAGCAAGCTACCCAGTGGTCCACCTCTCTCCCTGGTCTTGCAGAATAGGCCACAGGGTGCCCCCTTGCACCCCACATAGGGGTGTCTGACCCCAGCAAGCTACCCAGGGGTCCACCTCTCTTCTGGACTTGCGGTATTTACCCTTGGATGCCCCCTGGCCCTCCAACTAAGGGCCCCTGACCCCAGCAAGCTACCCAGTGGTCTACCTCTTTCCCTGGACATGCTGTGTAGGCCCTATGGTGCCCCCTTGCCCTCCACCTAAGGGACCCTGACCCTAGAAAGCTACCCAGGGGTCCACCTCTCTCCCTGGACTTGCAGTATAGGCCCCAGGGTGCCCCCTGGCCTTCCACCTAGGGCAATCTGACCCCAGCAAGCTACCCAGGGGTCCACCTCTCTCCCTGGACTTGCAATATAGGCCCCAGGGTGCCCCTTTGCACTACACCTAGGGGTCTCTGACCCCAGCAAGCTACCCAGGGGTCCACCTCTCTCCCTGGACTTGCAATATATCCCCTAAGGTGCCCCCTGGCCCTACACCTAGGGGCCTCTGACCCCAGCGAGCTACCCAGGGGTCCACCTATCTCCCCCAAGACTTGCAGTGTAGGCCCCAGGATGCCCCCTTTCTTTCCACCTAGGGGCCTCTGACCCCAGCAAGCTACCAAGGGGTCCACCTCTCTTCCTGGACTTGCATTATAGGCCCCAGGGTGCCCCTTTGCACTCCATCTAGGGGTCTCTGACCCCGGCAAGCTACCCAGGGGTCCACCTCTCTCCCTGGACTTGCAGTTTAGGCCCCAGGGTGCCCCCTGGCCCTCCACCTAAGGGCCCCTGACCCCAGCAAGCTACCCAGGGGTCTACCTCTCTCCCTTGACTTGCAATATAGGCCCCAGGGTGTGCCCTGGCCCTCCACCTGGGTGCCTCTGACCCCAGCAAGCTACCCAGTGGTCCACCTCTCTCCCTGGACTTGCAGTGTAGGCCCCAGGGTGCCCCCTGGCCCTCCACCTAAGGGCCCTTGACCCCAGCAAGCTACCCAGGGGTCCACCACTCTTCCTGGACATGCAGTATAGGCCCCAGGGTGCCCCTGGCTCTCCACCTAAGGGCCTATGACCCCAGCAAGCTACCCAGGGGTCCACCTCTCTCCCTGGACTAGCAGTACAGACCCCAGGGTGCCCCTGGCACTCCACTTTGGGGCCTATGACCCCAGCAAGCTACCTAGGGGTCCACCTCTCTCTCTGGACTTGCAGTGTAGGCCCCTGGGGCGCCCTGCCCTTCCACCTAGGGGAATCTGACCCCAGCAAGCTACCCTGGGTCCACTTCCCTCCCTGGACTTCCATTAAAGGCCCCAGGGTGCCCCCTTGCCCTCCACCTAGGGGTCTCTGACCCCAGCAAGCTACCCAGGGGTCCACCTCTCTCCCAGGACTTGCAGTATAGGCCCCAGGGTGCCCCCTTGCACCCCATCTAGGGGTATCTGACCCCTGCAAGCTACCCAGGTGTCCACCTCTCTCCCTGGACTTGCAGAATAGGCCCCAGGGTGCCCCCTGGCCCTCCACCTAGGGGCCCCTTACCCCAGCAAGCTACCCAGGGGTTCACCTCTCTCCCTGGACTTGCAGTATAGGCCCCAAGGTGCCCCTTTACACTCCATCCAGGGGCTTATGACCCCAGAAAGCTACCCAGGGGTCCACCTCTCTCCCCCAAGACTTGCAGTGTAGGCCCCAGGATGCCCCCTTTCTTTCCACCTAGGGGCCTCTGACCCCAGCAAGCTACCAAGGGGTCCACCTCTCTTCCTGGACTTGCATTAAAGGCCCCAGGGTGCCCCTTTGCACTCCATCTAGGGGTCTCTGACCCCGGCAAGCTACCCAGGGGTCCACCTCTCTCTCTGGACTTGCAGTGTAGGCCCCAGGATGCACCCTGGCCCTCCACCTAGGGGCCTCTGACCCCAGCAAGCTACCCAGGGGTCCACCTCTCTTCCTGGACTTGCATTATAGGCCCCAGGGTGCCACCTGGCCCTCCACCTAAGGGCCCCTGACCCCAGCAAGCTACCCAGGGGTCCAACTCTCTCCCTGGACTTGCAGTATAGGCCCCAGGGTACCCCTGGCACTCCACTTAGGGGAATCTGACCCCAGCAAGCTACCCAGGGTCCACTTCCCTCTTTGGACTTCCATTAAAGGCCCCAGGGTGACCCCTTACCCTCCACCTAGGGGTCTCTGACCCCAGCAAGCTACCCAGTGGTCCACCTCTCTCCCTGGTCTTGCAGTATAGGCCCCAGGGTGCCCCCTTGCACCCCACATAGGGGTGTCTGACCCCAGCAAGCTACCCAGGGGTCCACCTCTCTCCCTGGACTTGCAGTATTTACCCCTGGATGCCCCCTGGCCCTCCACCTAAGGGCCCCTGACCCCAGCAAGCTACCCAGGGGTCTACTTCTCTCCCTGGACATGCTGTGTAGGCTCTAGGGTGCCCCCTTGCCCTCCACCCAGGGGAATCTGACCCCAGCAAGCTACCCTGGGTCCACTTCCCTCCCTGGACTTCCATTAAAGGCCCCAGGGTGCCCCCTGCCCTCCACCTAGGGGTCTCTGACCCCAGCAAGCTACCCAGAGGACCAGCTCTCACCCTGGACTTGCAAAAGAGGCCCCAGGGTGCCCCTGGCCCTCCACCTAAGGGCCCATGAGCCCAACAAACTAACCAGGGGTCCACTTCTCTCCCTGGACTTGCAGTATAGGCCCCAGGGTTACCCCTGGCCCTCCATCTAGGTCCCCCTTACCCCAGCAAGCTACCCAGGGGTCTACCTCTCTCCCTGGACATGCTGTGTAGGCCCTGAGGTGCCCCCTTGCCCTCCACCTAGGGGAATCTGACCCCAGCAAGCTACCCTGGGTCCACTTCCCTCCCTGGACTTCCATTAAAGGCCCCAGGGTGCCCCCTTGCCCTCCACCTAGGGGTCTCTGACCCCAGCAAGCTACCCAGGGGTCCACCTCTCTTCCTGTACTTGCATTATAGGCCCCAGGGTGACCCCTGGCTCTCCATCCAGGTGCCCCTGACCCCAGCAAGCTACCCAGGGGTCCACGTTTATCCCTGGACTTGCAGTGTAGGCCCCAGGATGCCCCCTGGCCCTCCACCTAGGGGCCTCTGACCCCAGCAAGCTACCCAGGGGTCCACCTCTCTCCCTGGACTTGCAGTATAGGCCCCAGGGTGCGCCCTGGCCTTCCACCTAGGGGAATCTGACCACAGCAAGCTACCCAGGGGTCCACCTCTCTCCCTGGACTTGCATTGTAGGCCCCAGGGTGCCCCCTGGCCCTCCACCTAAAGGCCCCTGACCCCAGCAAGCTACCCAGTGGTCCACCTCTCTCCCTGATCTTGCAGTATATGCCCCAGGGTGACCCCTGGCCCTCCACCTAGAGGCTTCTGAACCCAGCAAGCTACCCAGGGGTCCACCTCTCTCCCTGGACCAGCAGTATAGGCCTCAGGGTTCCCCCTGGCCCTCCTCCTAGGGGCCCCTTACCCCAGCAAGCTACCCAGGGGTTCACCTCTCTTCCTGGACTTGCATTATAGGCCCCAGGGTGCCCCTTTGCACTCCATCTAGGGGTCTCTGACCCCAGTAAGCTACCTCTGGGGTCCACCTCTCTCCCTGGACTTGCAGTGTAGGCCCCAGGATGCCCCCTGGCCCTCCACCTAGGGGCCCCTGACCCCAGAAAGCTACTCAGGGATCCACCTTTCTCCCTGGACCTGCAGTATAGGCCTCAGGGTGCCCTTGGCACTCCACTTAGGGGCCTCTGACCCCAGCAGACTACCCAGGGGTACACATCTCTCCCTGGACTTGCAGTGTAGGCCCCAGGGTGCCCCCTTACCCTCCACCTAAGGGCCCTTGACCCCAGCAAGCTACCCAAGGGTCCACCTCTCTCCCTGGTCTTGCAGTATAGGCCCCAGGGTGCCCCCTGGCCCTCCTCCTAGGGGCGCCTTACCCCAGCAAGCTACCCAGGGGTCCACCTCTCTCCTTGGACTTGCAGTATAGGCCCCAGGGTGCCCCCTTGCACCCCACTTGGGAGCTTCTGACCCCAGCAAGCTACCCAGAGGACCAGCTCTCACCCTGGACTTGCAATAGAGGCCCCAGGGTGCCCCTGGCCCTCCACCTAAGGGCCCATGAGCCCAACAAACTAACCAGGGGTCCACCTCTCTCCCTGGACTTGCAGTATAGGCCCCAGGGTTACCCCTGGCCCTCCATCTAGGTGCCCCTGACCCCAGCAAGCTACCCAGGGGTCCATGTCTATCCCTGGACTTGCAGTGTAGGCCCCAGGATGCCCTCTGGCCCTCCACCTAGGGGCCTCTGACCCCAGCAAGCTACCCAGGGGTCCACCTCTCTTCCTGGACTTGCAGTATAGGCCCCAGGGTGCCACCTGGCCATCCACATAAGGGCCCCTGACCCCAGCAAGCTACCCAGGGGTCGACCTCTCTCCCTGGACTTTCAGTATAGGCCCCAGTGTGCCCCTGGCACTCCACTTAGGGGCCTGTGACCCCAGCAAGCTACCCAGGGGTCCACCTCTTTCCCTGAATTTGCAGTGTAGGCGCCAGGGTGTCCCCTGGCCCTCCACCTAAGGGCCCCTGACCCCAGCAAGCTACCCAGGGGTCGACCTCGCTCCCTGGACTTTCAGTATAGGCCCCAGTGTGCCCCTGGCACTCCACTTAGGGGCCTGTGACCCCAGCAAGCTACCCAGGGGTCCACCTCTCTCCCTGAACTTGCAGTTTAGGCCCCAGGGTGCCCCCTGGCCCTCCACCTGGGGGCCTCTAAACCCCAGCAAGCTACCCAGGGGTCTACATCTCTCCCTTGACTTGCAGTATAGGCCCCAGGGTGTGCCCTGGCCCTCCACCTGGGTGACTCTGACCCCAGCAAGCAACCCAGTGGTCCACCTCTCTCCCTGGACTTGCAGTGTAGGCCCCAGGGTGCCCCCTTGCACCCCATCTAGGGGTGTCTGACCCCTGCAAGCTACCCAGGTGTCCACCTCTCTCCCTGGACTTGCAGAATAGACCCAAGGGTGCCCCCTGGCCCTCCATCCAGGGGCCTCTGACCCCAGCAAGCTACCCAGAGGTCCAGCACTCTCCCCAGACTTTCAGTATAGGCCCCAGGGTTCCCCTTTGCACTTCATCTAGGGGTCTCTGACCCCAGAAAGCTACCCAGGGGTCCACCTCTCTCCCCCTGGACTTGCAGTGTAGGCCCCAGGATGCCCCCTGGCCCTCCACCTAGGGGCCTCTGACCACAGCAAGCTACCCAGGCGTCCACCTCTCTTCCTGGACTTGCATTATAGGCCCCAAGGTGCCCTTTTGCGCTCCATCTAGGGGTCTCTGACCCCAGCAAGCTACCCATGGGTCCACCTCTCCCTGGACTTGCCGTGTAGGCCCCAGGATGCCCCCTGGCCCTCCACCTAGGGGCCTCTGACCCCAGCAAGCTACCCAGGGGTCCACCTCTCTTCCTGTACTTGCAATATAGGCCCCAGGGTGCCACCTGGCCCTCGAACTAAGGGGCCCTGACCATAGCAAGCTACCCATGGTCCACCTCTCTCCTTGGACTTGCAGTATAGGCCCCAGGGTGACCCCTGGCTCTCCATCTAGGTGCCCCTGACCCTAGTAAGCTACCCAGGGGTCCACGTCTATCCGTGGACTTGCAGTGTAGGCCCCAGGATGCCCCCTGGCCCTCCACCTAGGGGCCTCTGACCCCAGCAAGCTACCCAGGGGTCCACCTCTCTCCCTGGACTTGCAGTATAGGCCCCAGGGTGCGCCCTGGCCTTCCACCTAGGGGAATCTGACCCCAGCAAGCTACCCAGGGGTCCACCTCTCTCCCTGGACTTGCATTGTAGGCCCCAGGGTGCCCCCTGGCCCTCCACCTAAGGGCCCCTGACCCCAGCAAGCTACCCAGGGGTCCACCTCTCTCCCTGATCTTGCAGTATAGGCCCCAGGGTGTCCCATGGCCCTCCACCTAGAGGCTTCTGAACCCAGCAAGCTACCCAGGGGTCCACCTCTCTCCCTGGATCAGCAGTATAGGCCCCATTGTGCCTCCTGGCCCTCCACCTAGGGGCTTCTGACCCCAGCAAGCTACCCAGCGGTCCACCTCTCTCCCTGGACTTGCAGTATAGGCCCCAGGGTGCCCCTGGCCCTCCACGTAAGGGCCCATGAGCCCAGCAAACTAACCAGGGGTCCACCTCTCTTCCTGGACTTGCAGTAGAGGCCCCAGGGTTACCCCTGGCCCTCCATCTAGGTGCCCCTGACCCCAGAAAGCTACCCAGGGGTCCGTGTCTATCCCTGGACTTGCAGTATAGGCCCTAGGGTGCCCTTGGCACTCCACTTAGGGGAATCTGACCCCAGCAAGCTACCCAGGGTCCACTTCCCTCCCTGGACTTCCATTAAAGGCCCTAGGGTGACCCCTGGCCCTCCACCTAAGGGCCCCTGACCCCAGCAAGCTACCCAGGGGTCTACCTCTCTCGCTGGACATGCAGTGTAGGCCCTAGGGTGCCCCCTTGCCCTCCACCTAAGGGACCCTGACCCTAGCAAGCTACCCAGGGGTCCACCTCTCTCCCTGGACTTGCAGTATAGACCCCAGGGTGGCCCCTGGTCTTCCACCTAGGGAAATCTGACCCCAGCAAGCTACCCAGGGGTCCACCTCTCTCCCTGGTCTTGCAGTATAGGCCCCAGGGTGCCCCCTTGCACCCCACCTAGGGGTGTCTGACCCCAGCAAGCTACCCAGGGGTCCATCTCTCTCCCTGGACTTGCAGTATTTACCCCTGGATGCACCCTGGCCCTCCACCTAAGGGCCCCTGACCCCAGCAAGCTACCCAGGGGTCTACCTCTCTCCCTGGACTTGCAGTGTAGGCCCTAGGGTGCCCCCTTGCCCTACATCTAAGGGACCCTGACCATAGCAAGCTACCCAGGGGTCTACCTCTCTCCCTTGACTTGCAGTATAGGCCCCAGGGTGTGGCCTGGCCCTCCACCTGGGTGCCTCTGACCCCAGCAAGCTACCCAGTGGTCCTCCTCTCTCCCTGGACTTGCAGTGTAGGCCCCAGGGTGCCCCCTGGCCCTCCACCTAAGGGCCTTTGACCCCAGCAAGCTACCCAGGGGTCCACCTCTCTTCCTGTACTTGCATTATTGGCCCCAGGGTGCCACCTGGCCGTCCAACCAAGAGCCCCTTACCATAGCAAGCTACCCAGGGTCCACCTCTCTCCTTGGACTTGCAGTATAGCCCCCAGGGTGCCCCCTGGCCCTTCGCCTAAGGGCCCCTGACCCTAGCAAGCTACCCAGGGGTCCACCTCTCTTCCTGGACTTGCAGTATAGGCCCCAGGCTGCCCCTGGCACACCGCTTAGGGGCCTATGACCCCAGCAAGCAACCCAGGGGTCCACAACTCTTCCTGGACTTGCAGTATAGGCCCCAGGGTGCCCCCTGGCCCTCCACCTAAGGGCCCCTGACCCCAGCAAGCTACCCAGGGGTCCACCTCTCTCCCTGGACTTGCAATATAGGCCCCAGGGTGCGCCCTGGCCTTCGACCTAGGGGAATCTGACCCCAGCAAGCTACCCAGGGTCCACTTCCCTCCCTGGACTTCCATTAAAGTCCCCAGGGTGCCCCTTGCCCTCCAACTAGGGGTCTCTGACCCCGGCAAGCTACCCAAGGGTCCACCTCTCTCCCTGGACTTGCAGTGTAGGCCCAAGAGTGCCCCCTGGCACTCCACCTGGGGGCCTCTGACCCCAGCAAGCTACCCAGTGGTCCACCTCTCTCCCTGGACTTGCAGTATAGGCCCCAGGGTGCCCCCTTGCCCTCCACCTAGGGGTCTCTGACCCCAGCAAGCTATCCAGGGGTCCACCTCTCTCCCTTATCTTGCAGTATAGGCCCCAGGGTTACCCCAGGCCCTCCATCTAGGTGCCCCTGACCCCAGCAAGCTACCCAGGGGTCCATGTCTATCCCTGGACTTGCATTATAGGCCCAAGGGTGCCACCTGGCCCTCCACCTAAGGGCCCATGACCCCAGCAAGCTACCCAGGGGTCCACCTCTCTCCCTGGACTTGCAGTATAGGCCCCAGGGTGCCCCTGGCACTCCACTTAGGGGCCTATGACCCCAGCAAGCTACTCAGGGGTCCACATCTCTTCCTGGACTTGCAGTATAGGCCCCGGGTGCCCCCTGGGCCTCCACCTAAGGGCCCCTGACCCCAGCAAGCTACCCAGGGGTCTACTTCTCTCCCTGGACATGCAGTGTAGGCCCCAGGGTTCCCCCTTGCCCTCCACCTAAGGGATCCTGACCCCAGCAAGCTACCCATGGGTCCACCTCTCTCCCTGGACTTGCAGTGTAGGCCCCAGGTGCCCCCTTGCCCTCCACCTAAGGGGCCCTGACCCAGCAAGCTACCCAGGGGTCAACCTCTCTCCCTGGACTTGCAGTATAGGCCCCAGTGTGCGCCCTGGCCTTCCACCTAGGGGAATCTGCCCCCAGCAAGCTACCCAGGGTCCACTTCCCTCCCTGGACTTCCATTAAAGGCACCAGGGTGACCCCTTACCCTCCACCTAGGGGTCTCTGACCCCAGCAAGCTACCCAGTGGTCCACCTCTCTCCCTGGTCTTGCAGTATAGGCCCCAGGGTGCCCCATGGCCCTCCTCCTAGGGGCCCCTTACCCCAGCAAGCTACCCAGAGGTCCACCTCTCTCCCTGGACTTTCAGTATAGGCCCAAGTGTGCCCCTGGCACTCCACTTAGGGGCCTGTGACTCCAGCAAGCTACCCAGGGGTCCACCTCTCTCCCTGGACTTGCAGTGTAGGCCCCAGGGAGCCCCCTGGCCCTCCACCTAAGGGCCCCAGACCCCAGCAAGCTACCCAGGTGTCTGCCTTTCTCCCTGGACATGTAGTGTAGGCCCTAGGGTGCCCCCTTGCCCTCCACCTAAGGGACCCTGACCCTAGCAAGCTACCCAGGGGTCCACCTCTCTCCCTGGACTTGAAGTATAGGCCCCAGGGTGCCCCCTGGCCTTCCACCTAGGGAAATCTGACCCCAGCAAGCTACCCAGGGGTCCACCTCTCTCCCTGGACTTGCAGTATAGGCCCCAGGGTGCCCCTTTGCACTCCACCTAGGGGTCTCTGACCCCAGCAAGCTACCCAGGGGTCCACCTCTCTCCCTGGTCTTGCAATATAGGCCCTAAGGTGCCACCTGGCCCTACACCTAGGGGTCTCTTACCCCAGCAAGCTACTCAGGGGTCCACCTCTCTCCTTGGTCCAGCAGAAAAGGCCCCAGGGTGCCCCCTGGCCCTCCACCTAGGGGCCCCTTGTCCCAGCAAGCTACCCAGGGGTCCACCTCTCTCCCTGGACTTGCAGTATAGGCCCCAGGGTGCCCCTGGCACTCCACTTAGGGGCCTATGACCCCAGCAAGCTACCCAGGGGGTCCACCTCTCTCCCTGGACTTGCAGTATAGGCCCCAGGGTGCCCCTGGCACTCCACTTAGGGGCCTATGACCCCAGCAAGCTACCCTGTGGTCCACCTCTCTCCCTGAACTTACAGTTTAGGCCCCAGGGTGCCTCCTGGCCCTCCACCTGGGGGGCTCTGACCCCAGCAAGCTACCCAGGGGTCCACCTCTTTCCCTGGACTTGCAGTGTAGGCCCCAGGGTGCACACTGGCCCTCCACCTAAGGGCCCCTGACCCCAGCAAGCTACCCAGGGGTCTACCTCTCTCCCTTGACTTGCAGTATAGGCCCCAGGGTGTGCCCTGGCCCTCCACCTGGATGCCTCTGACCCCAGCAAGCTACCCAGTGGTCCACCTCTCTCCCTGGACTTGCAGTGTAGGCCCCAGGGTGCCCCCTAGCCCTCCACCTAAGGGCCCTTGACCCCAGAAAGCTACCCAGGGGTCCACATCTCTTCCTGGACTTGCAGTATAGGCCCCAGGGTGCCTTCTGGCTCTCCACCTTAGGGCCCCTGACCCCAGAAAGCTACTCAGTGATCCACCTCTCTCCCTGGACCAGCAGTATAGGCCCCAGGGTGCCCCTGGCACTCCACTTAGGGGCCTATGACCCCAGCAAGCAACCCAGGGGTCCACCTCTCTCCCTGGACTTGCAGTATAGGCCCCAGGGTGCCCCTGGCAATCCACTTAGGGGCCTATGACCCCAGCAAGCTACCCAGGGGTCCACCTCTCTCCTTGAACTTGCAGTGTAGGCCCCTGGGTGCGCCCTACCCTTCCTCCTAGGGGAATCTGACCCCAGCAAGCTACCCAGGGGTCCACTTCTCTTCCTGGCCTTGCTATATAGGCCCCAGGGTGCCACCTGGCCCTCCAACTAAGGGCCCCTGACCAAAGCAAGCTACCCAGGGGTCCACCTCTCTCCCTGGACTTGCAGTATAGGCCCCAGGGTGCCCCTGGCCCTCCACCTAAGGGCCCATGAGCCTAGCAAACTAACCAGGGGTTCACCTCTCTCCCTGGACTTACAGTTAAGCCCCAGGGTTACCCCTGGCCCTCCAACTAGGTGCCCCTGACCCCAGCAAGCTACCCAAGGGTCCATGTCTATCCCTGGACTTGCATTATAGGCCCCAGGGTGCCCCTTTGCACTCCATCCAGGGGTCTCTGACCCCAGCAAGCTACCCAGGGGTCCACCTCTCTTCCTGTACTTGCATTATAGGCCCCAGGGTTCCACCTGGCCCTCCAACTAAGGGCCCCTGACCATAGCAAGCTACCCAGAGTCCACCTCTCTCCTTGGACTTGCAGTATAGGCCCCAGGGTGACCCCTGGCTCTCCATCTAGGTGCCCCTGACCCCAGCAAGCTACCCAGGGGTCCACGTTTATCCCTGGACTTGCAGTATAGGCCCCAGGGTGCGCCCTGGCCTTCCACCTAGGGGAATCTGACCCCAGCAAGCTACCCAGGGGTCCACCTCTCTCCCTGGACTTGCATTGTAGGCCCCAGGGTGCCCCCTGGCCCTCCACCTAAGGGCCCCTGACCCCAGCAAGCTACCCAGGGGTCCACCTCTCTCCCTGATCTTGCAGTATAGGCCCCAGGGTGCCCCCTGGCCCTCCACCTAGAGGCTTCTGAACCCAGCAAGCTACCCAGGGGTCCACCTCTCTCCCTGGACCAGCAGTATAGGCCCCATTGTGTCTCCTGGCCCTCCACCTAGGGGCCTCTGACCCCAGCAGGCTACCCAGGGGTACACCTCTCTCCCTGGACTTGCAGTGTAGGCCCCAGGGTGCCCCCTTGCCCTCCACCTAAGGGCCCCTGACCCCAGCAAGCTACCCAGGGGTCCACCTCTCTCCCTGGTCTTGCAGTATAGGCCCCAGGGTGCCCCCTTGCCCTCCACTTAAGGGCCCCTGTCCCCAGCAAGCTACCCAGGGGTCCACCTCTCTCCCTGGTCTTGCAGTATAGGCCCCAGGGTGCCCCCTTGCACCCCACTTGGGAGCTTCTGACCCCTGCAAGCTACCCAGAGGACCAGCTCTCACCCTGGACTTGCAATAGAGGCCCCAGGGTGCCCCTGGCCCTCCACCTAAGGGCCCATGAGCCCAACAAACTAACCAGGGGTCCACCTCTCTCCCTGGACTTGCAGTATAGGCCCCATGGTTACCCCTGGCCCTCCATCTAGGTGCCCCTGACCCCAGCAAGCTACCCAGGGGTCCATGTCTTTCCCTGGACTTGCAGTGTAGGCCCCAGGATGACCCCTGGCCCTCCACCTAGGGGCCTCTGACCCCAGCAAGCTACCCAGGGGTCCACCTCTCTTCCTGGACTTGAAGTATAGGCCCCAGGGTGCCACCTGGCCATCCACATAAGGGCCCCTGACCCCAGCAAGCTACCCAGGGGTCGACCTCTCTCCCTGGACCTGCAGTATAGGCCCCAGTGTGCCCCTGGCACTCCACTTAGGGGCCTGTGACCCCAGCAAGCTACCCAGGGGTCCACCTCTCTCCCTGGACTTGCAGTATAGGCTCCAGGGTGCGCCCTGGCCTTCCACCTAGGGGAATCTGACCCCAGCAAGCTACCCAGGGTCCACTTCCCTCCCTGGATTACCATTAAAGGCCCCAGGGTGCCCCTTTGCACTCCATCTAGGGGTCTCTGACCCCAGCAAGCTCCCCGGGGGTTTACCTCTTTCCCTTGACTTGCAGTGTAGGCCCCAGGATGACCCCTGGCCCTCTACCTAAGGGCCCCTGACCCCAGCAAGCTACCCAGGAGTCCGCCTCTCTTCCTGGAATTGCAGTATAGGCCCCAGGGTGCCCCTGGCCCTCAACCTAAGGGCCCATGAGCCAAGCAAACTACCCAGGGGTCCACCTCTCTCCCTGGACTTGCAGTATAGGCCCAGGGTGCCCATTTGCACTCCATATAGGGGTCTCTGACCCCAGCAAGCTCCCCAGGGGTCCACCTCTCTCCCTGGACTTGCAGTGTAGGCTCAGGGTGCCCCCTTGCCCTCCAACTAAGGGCCCCTGACCCCAGCAAGCTACCCAGGTGTCCGCCTGTCTTCCTGGAATTGCAGTATAGGCCCCAGGGTGCCCCTGGCCCTCCACCTAAGGGCCCATAATCTAAGCAAACTACCCAGGGGTCCACCTCTCTCCCTGGACTTGCAGTATAGCCCTCAGGGTGCCCCCTGGCCCTCCACCTAAAGGCCACTGACCCCAGCAAGCTACCCAGGAGTCCACCTCTCCCTGGACTTGCAGTATAGGCCCCAGGGTGCCCACTGGCTCTCCAACTAAGGGCCCCTGACCCCAGCAAGCTACCCAGGGGTCCACCTCTCTCCCTGGACTTGCAGTATAGGCCCCAGGCTGCCCCTGGCACACCGCTTAGGGGCCTATGACCCCAGCAAGCTACCTAGGGGTCCACCTCTCTCCCTCGACTTGCAGTATAGGCCCCAGGGTGCCCCTGGCACTCCACTTAGGGGCCTATGACCCCAGCAAAATACCCTGCGGTCCACCTCTCTCCCTGGACTTGCAGTTTAGGCCCCAGGGTGCCCCCTGGCCCTCCACCTGGGGGCCTCTGACCCCAGCAAGCTACCCAGGGGTCCACCTCTTTCCCTGAACTTGCAGTGTAGGCCCCAGGGTGTCCCCTGGCCCTCCACCTAAGGGCCCCTGACCCCAACAAGCTACCCAGGGGTCTACCTCTCTCCCTTGACTTGCAGTATAGGCCCCAGGGTGTGCCCTGGCCCTCCACCTGGGTGCCTCTGACCCCAGCAAGCTACCCAGGGGTCCACCTCTCTTCCTGGACTTGCAGTATAGGCCCCAGGGTGCCCCCTGGCTCTCCACCTAAGGGCCCCTGGCCCCAGAAAGCTACTCAGGGATCCACCTCTCTCCCTGGACCTGCAGTATAGGCCCCAGGGTGCCCCTGGCACTCCACTTAGGGGCCTATGACCCCAGCAAGCTACCCAGGGGTCCACCTCTCTCCCTGGACTTGCAGTATAGGCCCCAGGGTGCCCCTGGCACTCCACTTAGGGGCCTTTGACCCCAGCAAGCTACCCAGGGGTCCACCTCTCTCCCTGAACTTGCAGTGTAGGCCCCTGGGTGCGCCCTGCCCTTCCACCTAGGGGAATCTGACCCCAGCAAGTTACACTCAGTCCACTTCCCTCCCTGGACTTTCTGTATAGGCCCCAGGGTGCCCCCTTGCACCCCATCTAGGGGTGTCTGACCCCTGCAAGCTACCCAGGTGTCCACCTCTCTCCCTGGACTTGCAGAATAGACCCCAGGGTGCCCCCTGGCCCTCCATCCAGGGGCCTCTGACCCCAGCAAGCTACCCAGAGGTCCAACTCTCTCCTTGGACTTTCAGTATAGGCCCCAGGGTTCCCCTTTGCGCTCCATCTAGGGGTCTCTGACCCCAGCAAGCTACCCAGGGGTCCACCTCTCTTCCTGGACTTGCCGTGTAGGCCCCAGGATGCCCCCTGGCCCTCCACCTAGAGGTCTCTGACCCCAGCAAGCTACCCAGGGGTCCACCTCTCTCCCTGGACTTGCAGTATAGGCCCCAGGGTGCGCCCTGGCCTTCCACCTAGGGGATTCTGACCCCAGCAAGCTACCCAGGGGTCCACCTCTCTCCCTGGACTTGCATTGTAGGCCCCAGGGTGCCCCCTGGCCCTCCACCTAAGGGCCCCTGACCCCAGCAAGCTAGCCAGGGGTCCATCTCTCTCCCTGATCTTGCGGTATAGGCCCCAGGGTGTCCCCTGGCCCTCCACATAGAGGCTTCTGAACCCAGCAAGCTACCCAGGGGTCCACCTCTCTCCCTGGACCAGCAGTATAGGCCCCATTGTGCCTCCTTGCCCTCCACCTAGGGGCCTCTGTCCCCAGCAAGCTACCCAGGGGTCCACCTCTCTCCCTGGACTTGCAGTGTAGGCCCCAGGGTGCCCCCTTGCCCCCCACCTAAGGGCCCCTGACCCCAGCAAGCTACCCAGGGGTCCACCTCTCTCCCTGTTCTTGCAGTATAGGCCCCAGGGTGCCCCCTGGCCCTCCTCCTAGGGGCCCCTTACCCCAGCAAGCTACCCAGGGGTCCACCTCTCTCCCTGGACTTGCAGTATAGGCCTCAGGGTGCCCCCTTGCACCCCACCTGGGAGCTTCTGACCCCAGCAAGCTACCCAGAGGACCAGCTCTCTCCCTGGACTTGCAATAGAGGCCCCATGGTGCCCCCTGGCCCTCCACCTAAGGGCCCATGAGCCCAGCAAACTAACCAGGCGTCCACCTCTCTCCCTGGACTTGCAGTATAGGCCCCAGGGTTACCCCTGGCCCTCCATCTAGGTGCCCCTGACCCCAGCAAGCTACCCAGGGGTCCATGTCTATTCCTGGACTTGCAGTGTAGGCCCCAGGATGCCCCCTGGCCCTCCACCTACGGGCCTCTGCCCCAGCAAGCTACCCAGGGGTCCATCTCTCTTCCTGGACTTGCAGTATAGGCCCCAGGGTGCCACCTGGCCCTCCACATAAGGGCCCCTGACCCCAGCAAGCTACCCAGGGGTCCACCTCTCTCCCTGGACTTTCAGTATAGGCCCAAGTGTGCCCCTGGCACTCCACTTAGGGGCCTGTGACCCCAGCAAGCTACCCAGGGGTCCACCTCTCTCCCTGGACTTGCAGTGTAGGCCCCAGGGTGCCCCCTTGCCCTCCACTTAAGGGCCCCTGACCCCAGCAAGCTACCCAGGGGTCCACCTCTCTCCCTGGACTTGCAGTATAGGCCCCAGGGTGCGCCCTGGCCTTCCACCTAGGGGAATCTGACCCCAGCAAGCTACCCAGCGTCCACTTCCCTCCCTGGATTACCATTAAAGGCCCCAGGGTGCCCCCTTGCCCTCCAACTAGGGGTCTATGACACCAGCAAGCTACCCAGTGGTCCACCTCTCTCCCTGGTCTGGCAGTATAGGCCCCAGGGTGCCCCCTGGCCCTCCTCCTAGGGGCCCCTTACCCCAGCAAGCTACCCAGGGGTCCACCTCTCTCCCTGGACTTGCAGTATAGGCCCCAGGGTGCCCCTTTGCACCCCACCTAGGGGCTTTTGACCCCAGCAAGCTACCCAGAGGACCAGCTCTCTCCCTGGACTTGCAGTATAGGCCCCAGGGTTACCCCTGGCCCACCATCTAGGTGCCCCTGACCCCAGCAAGCTACCCTGGGGTCCACCTCTCTTCCTGGACTTGCATTATAGGCCCCAGGATGCCCCCTGGCCCTCCACCTAGGGGCCTCTGACCCCAGCAAGCTACCCAGGGGTCCACCTCTCTCCCTGGACTTGCAGTATATTCCCCAGGGTGCCAACCTGGGCCTCCACCTAAGGGCCCCTGACCCCAGCAAGCTACATAGGGGTCCACCTCTCTCCCTGGACTTGCAGTGTAGGCCCCAGGTGCCCCCTTGCCCTCCACCTAAGGGGCCCTGATCCAGCAAGCTACCCAGGGTTCCACCGCTCTCCCTGGACTTGCAGTATAGGCCCCAGGGTGCGCCCTGGCCTTCCACCTAGGGGAATCTGACCCCAGCAAGCTACCCAGGAGTCCACCTCTCTCCCTGGACTTGCAGTATTTACCCCTGGATGCCCCCTGGCCCTCCACCTTGGGGCTTCTGACCCCAGCAAGTTACCCAGAAGTCCAGATCTCTCCCTGGACTTGCAGTATAGGCCCCAGGGTGCCCCTTTGCACTCCATCTAGGGGTCTCTGACCCCAGCAAGCTACCCAAGGGTCCACCTCTCTCCCCAGACTTGCAGTATAGGCCCCAGGATGCCCCCTGGCCCTCCACCTAGAGGCCTCTGACCCTAGCAAGCTACCCAGGGGTCCACCTCTCTCCCTGGACTTGCAGTATAGGCCCCAGGGTGCGCCCTGGCCTTCCACCTAGGGGAATCTGACCCCAGCAAGCTACCCAGGGGTCCACCTCTCTCCCTGGACTTGCATTGTAGGCCCCAGGGTGCCCCCTGGCCCTCAACCTAAGGGCCCCTAACCCCAGCAAGCTAGCCAGGGGTCCACCTCTCTCCCTGATCTTGCGGTATAGGCCCCAGGGTGTCCCCTGGCCCTCCACATAGAGGCTTCTGAACCCAGCAAGCTACCCAGGGGTCCACCTCTCTCCCTGGATCAGCAGTATAGGCCCCATTGTGCCTCCTTGCCCTCCACCTAGGGGCCTCTGACCCCAGCAAGCTACCCAGGGGTCCACCTCTCTCCCTGGACTTGCAGTGTAGGCCCCAGGGTGCCCCCTTGCCCCCCACCTAAGGGCCCCTGACCCCAGCAAGCTACCCAGGGGTCCACCTCTCTCCCTGTTCTTGCAGTATAGGCCCCAGGGTGCCCCCTGGCCCTCCTCCTAGGGGCCCCTTACCCCAGCAAGCTACCCAGGGGTCCACCTCTCTCCCTGGACTTGCAGTATAGGCCCCAGGGTGCCCCCTTGCACCCCACCTGGGAGCTTCTGACCCCAGCAAGCTACCCAGAGGACCAGCTCTCTCCCTGGACTTGCAATAGAGGCCCCATGGTGCCCCTGGCCCTCCACCTAAGGGCCCATGAGCCCAGCAAACTAACCAGGCGTCCACCTCTCTCCCTGGACTTGCAGTATAGGCCCCAGGGTGCCCCAGGGTGCCCCCTTGCACCCCACCTGGGAGCTTCTGACCCCAGCAAGCTACCCAGAGGACCAGCTCTCTCCCTGGACTTGCAATAGAGGCCCCATGGTGCCCCTGGCCCTCCACCTACGGGCCTCTGCCCCAGCAAGCTACGCAGGGGTCCACCTCTCTTCCTGGACTTGCAGTATAGGCCCCAGGGTGCCACCTGGCCCTCCACATAAGGGCCCCTGACCCCAGCAAGCTACCCAGGGGTCCACCTCTCTCCCTGGACTTTCAGTATAGGCCCAAGTGTGCCCCTGGCACTCCACTTAGGGGCCTGTGACCCCAGCAAGCTACCCAGGGGTCCACCTCTCTCCCTGGACTTGCAGTGTAGGCCCCAGGGTGCCCCCTTGCCCTCCACTTAAGGGCCCCTGACCCCAGCAAGCTACCCAGGGGTCCACCTCTCTCCCTGGACTTGCAGTATAGGCCACAGGGTGCGCCCTGGCCTTCCACCTAGGGGAATCTGACCCCAGCAAGCTACCCAGGGTCCACTTCCCTCCCTGGATTACCATTAAAGGCCCCAGGGTGCCCCCTTGCCCTCCAACTAGGGGTCTATGACTCCAGCAAGCTACCCAGTGGTCCACCTCTCTCCCTGGTCTGGCAGTATAGGCCCCAGGGTGCCCCCTGGCCCTCCTCCTAGGGGCCCCTTACCCCAGCAAGCTACCCAGGGGTCCACCTCTCTCCCTGGACTTGCAGTATAGGCCCCAGGGTGCCCCTTTGCACCCCACCTAGGGGCTTTTGACCCCAGCAAGCTACCCAGAGGACCAGCTCTCTCCCTGGACTTGCAGTATAGGCCCCAGGGTTACCCCTGGCCCACCATCTAGGTGCCCCTGACCCCAGCAAGCTACCCTGGGGTCCACCTCTCTTCCTGGACTTGCATTATAGGCCCCAGGATGCCCCCTGGCCCTCCACCTAGGGGCCTCTGACCCCAGAAAGCTACCCAGGGGTCCTCCTCTCTCCCTGGACTTGCAGTATAATCCCCAGGGTGCCAACCTGGGCCTCCACCCAAGGGCCCCTGACCCCAGCAAGCTACATAGGGGTCCACCTCTCTCCCTAGACTTGCAGTGTAGGCCCCAGGTGCCCCCTTGCCCTCCACCTAAGGGGCCCTGATCCAGCAAGCTACCCAGGGTTCCACCGCTCCACTGAACTTGCAGTATAGGCCCCAGGGTGCGCCCTGGCCTTCCACCTAGGGGAATCTGACCCCAGCAAGCTACCCAGGGGTCCACCTCTCTCCCTGGACTTGCAGTATTTACCCCTGGATGCCCCCTGGCCCTCCACCTTGGGGCTTCTGACCCCAGCAAGTTACCCAGAAGTCCAGATCTCTCCCTGGACTTGCAATATAGGCCCCAGGGTGCCCCTTTGCACTCCATCTAGGGGTCTCTGACCCCAGCAAGCTACCCAAGGGTCCACCTCTCTCCCCAGACTTGCAGTATAGGCCCCAGGATGCCCCCTGGCCCTCCACCTAGAGGCCTCTGACCCCAGCAAGCTACCCAGGGGTCCACCTCTCTCCCTGGACTTGCAGTATAGGCCCCAGGGTGCGCCCTGGCCTTCCACCTAGGGGAATCTGACCCCAGCAAGCTACCCAGGGGTCCACCTCTCTCCCTGGACTTGCATTGTATGCCCCAGGGTGCCCCCTGGCCCTCAACCTAAGGGCCCCTGACCCCAGCAAGCTAGCCAGGGGTCCACCTCTCTCCCTGATCTTGCGGTATAGGCCTCAGGGTGTCCCCTGGCCCTCCACATAGAGGCTTCTGAACCCAGCAAGCTACCCAGGGGTCCACCTCTCTCCCTGGACCAGCAGTATAGGCCCCATTGTGCCTCCTTGCCCTCCACCTAGGGGCCTCTGACCCCAGCAAGCTACCCAGGGGTCCACCTCTCTCCCTGGACTTGCAGTGTAGGCCCCAGGGTGCCCCCTTGCCCCCCACATAAGGGCCCCTGACCCCAGCAAGCTACCCAGGGGTCCACCTCTCTCCCTGTTCTTGCAGTATAGGCCCCAGGGTGCCCCCTGGCCCTCCTCCTAGGGGCCCCTTACACCAGCAAGCTACCCAGGGGTCCACCTCTCTCCCTGGACTTGCAGTATAGGCCCCAGGGTGCCCCCTTGCACCCCACCTGGGAGCTTCTGACCCCAGCAAGCTACCCAGAGGACCAGCTCTCTCCCTGGACTTGCAATAGAGGCCCCATGGTGCCCCTGGCCCTCCACCTAAGGGCCCATGAGCCCAGTAAACTAACCAGGCGTCCACCTCTCTCCCTGGACTTGCAGTATAGGCCCCATGGTAACCCCTGGCCCTCCATCTAGGTGCCCCTGACCCCAGCAAGCTACCCAGGGGTCCATGTCTATTCCTGGACTTGCAGTGTAGGCCCCAGGATGCCCCCTGGCCCTCCACCTACGGGCCTCTGCCCCAGCAAGCTACCCAGGGGTCCACCTCTCTTCCTGGACTTGCAGTATAGGCCCCAGGGTGCCACCTGGCCCTCCACATAAGGGCCCCTGACCCCAGCAAGCTACCCAGGGGTCCACCTCTCTCCCTGGACTTTCAGTATAGGCCCAAGTGTGCCCCTGGCACTCCACTTAGGGGCCTGTGACCCCAGCAAGCTACCCAGGGGTCCACCTCTCTCCCTGGACTTGCAGTGTAGGCCCAAGGGTGCCCCTGGCCCTCCACCTGGGGGCCTCTGACCCCAGCAAGTTACCCAGGGGTCCACCTCTCTCCCTGGACTTGCAGTGTAGGCCCCAGGGTGCCCCCTTGCCCTCCACTTAAGGGCCCCTGACCCCAGCAAGCTACCCAGGGGTCCACCTCTCTCCCTGGACTTGCAGTATAGGCCCCAGGGTGCGCCCTGGCCTTCCACCTAGGGGAATCTGACCCCAGCAAGCTACCCAGGGTCCACTTCCCTCCCTGGATTACCATTAAAGGCCCCAGGGTGCCCTCTTGCCCTCCAACTAGGGGTCTATGACACCAGCAAGCTACCCAGTGGTCCACCTCTCTCCCTGGTCTGGCAGTATAGGCCCCAGGGTGCCCCCTGGCCCTCCTCCTTGGGGCCCCTTACCCCAGCAAGCTACCCAGGGGTCCACCTTTCTCCCTGGACTTGCAGTATAGGCCCCAGGGTGCCCCTTTGCACCCCACCTAGGGGCTTTTGACCCCAGCAAGCTACCCAGAGGACCAGCTCTCTCCCTGGACTTGCAGTATAGGCCCCAGGGTTACCCCTGGCCCACCATCTAGGTGCCCCTGACCCCAGCAAGCTACCCTGGGGTCCACCTCTCTTCCTGGACTTGCATTATAGGCCCCAGGATGCCCCCTGGCCCTCCACCTAGGGGCCTCTGACCCCAGCAAGCTACCCAGGGGTCCACCTCTCTCCCTGGACTTGCAGTATATTCCCCAGGGTGCCAACCTGGGCCTCCACCTAAGGGCCCCTGACCCCAGCAAGCTACCCAGGGGTCCACCTCTCTCCCTGGACTTGCAGTGTAGGCCCCAGGTGCCCCCTGGCCCTCCACCTAAGGGGCCCTGATCCAGCAAGCTACCCAGGGTTCCACCTCTCTCCCTGGACTTGCAGTAGGCCCCAGGGTGCGCCCTGGCCTTCCACCTAGGGGAATCTGACCCCAGCAAGCTACCCAGGGGTCCACCTCTCTCGCTGGACTTGCAGTATTTACCCCTGGATGCCCCCTGGCCCTCCACCTTGGGGCTTCTGACCCCAGCAAGTTACCCAGAAGTCCAGATCTCTCCCTGGACTTGCAGTATAGGCCCCAGGGTGCCCCTTTGCACTCCATCTAGGGGTCTCTGACCCCAGCAAGCTACCCAGGGGTCCACCTCTCTCCCCAGACTTGCAGTATAGGCCCCAGGGTGCCCCTGGCACTCCAATTAGGGGCCTATGACACCAGCAAGCTACCCAGGGGTCCACATCTCTTCCTGGACTTGCAGTAAGGCCCCAGGGTGCCCCTGGCCCTCCACGTAAGGGCCCATGAGCCCAGCAAACTAACCAGGCGTCCACCTCTCTCCCTGGACTTGCAGTATAGGCCCCAGGGTTACCCCTGGCCCTCCATCTAGGTGCCCCTGACCCCAGCAAGCTACCCAGGGGTTCATGTCTATTCCTGGACTTGCAGTGTAGGCCCCAGGACTCCCCCTGGCCCTCCACCTACGGGCCTCTGCCCCAGCAAGCTACCCAGGGTCCACCTCTCTTCCTGGACTTGCAGTATAGGCCCCAGGGTGCCACCTGGCACTCAACATAAGGGCCCCTGACCCCAGCAAGCTACCCAGGGGTCCACCTCTCTCCCTGGACTTTCAGTATAGGCCCAAGTGTGCCCTTGGCAATCCACTTAGGGGCCTGTGACCCCAGCAAGCTACCCAGGGGTCCACCTCTCTCCCTGGACTTGCAGTATAGGCCCCAGGGTGCCCCTTTGCACCCCACCTAGGGGCTTTTGACCCCAGCAAGCTACCCAGAGGACCAGCTCTCTCCCTGGACTTGCAGTATAGGCCCCAGGGTTACCCCTGGCCCACCATCTAGGTGCCCCTGACCCCAGCAAGCTACCCTGGGGTCCACCTCTCTTCCTGGACTTGCATTATAGGCCCCAGGATGCCCCCTGGCCCTCCACCTAGGGGCCTCTGACCCCAGCAAGCTACCCAGTGGTCCACCTCTCTCCCTGGACTTGCAGTATATTCCCCAGGGTGCCAACCTGGGCCTCCACCTAAGGGCCCCTGACCCCAGCAAGCTACCCAGGGGTCCACCTCTCTCCCTGGACTTGCAGTGTAGGCCCCAGGTGCCCCCTTGCCCTCCACCTAAGGGGCCCTGATCCAGCAAGCTACCCAGGGTTCCACCTCTCTCCCTGGACTTGCAGTATAGGCCCCAGGGTGCGCCCTGGCCTTCCACCTAGGGGAATCTGACCCCAGCAAGCTACCCAGGGGTCCACCTCTCTCCCTGGACTTGCAGTATTTACCCCTGGATGCCCCCTGGCCCTCCAACTTGGGGCTTCTGACCCCAGCAAGTTACCCAGAAGTCCAGATCTCTCCCTGGACTTGCAGTATAGGCCCCAGGGTGCCCCTTTGCACTCCATCTAGGGGTCTCTGACCCCAGCAAGCTACCCAGGGGTCCACCTCTCTCCCCAGACTTGCAGTATAGGCCCCAGGGTGCCCCTGGCACTCCAATTAGGGGCCTATGACCCCAGCAAGCTACCCAGGGGTCCACATCTCTTCCTGGACTTGTAGTATAGGCCCCAGGGTGCCCCCTGGCCCTCCACCTAAGGGCCTCTGACCCCAGCAAGCTACCCAGGGGTCCACCTCTCTCCCTGGACTTGCAGTATAGGCCCAAGGGTGCCCCTGGCACTCCACTTAGGGGCCTATGACCCCAGCAAGCTACCCAGGGGTCCGCATCTCTTCCTGGACTTGCAATATAGGCCCCAGGGTGCCCCCTGGCCCTCCACCTAAGGGCCCCTGACCCCAGCAAGCTACCCAGGGGTCCACCTCTCTCCCTGGACTTGCAGTATAGGCCCCAGGGTTCGCCCTGGCCTTCCACCTAGGGGAATCTGACCCCAGCAAGCTACCCAGTTTCCACTTCCCTCCCTGGACTTCCATTAAAGGCCCCAGGGTGCCCCTTTGCCCTCCAACTAGGGGTCTCTGTCCCCGGCAAGCTACCCAGGGGTCCACCGCTCTCCCTGGACTTGCAGTGTAGGCCCAATGGTGCCCCCTGGCACTCCACCTGGGGGCCTCTGACCCCAGCAAGCTACTCAGGGGTCCACCTCTCTCCCTGGACTTGCAGTGGAGGCCCCAGGGTGCCCCCTTGCCCTCCACCTAGGGGTCTCTGACCCCAGCAAGCTACCCAGGGGTCCACCTCTCTCCCTGATCTTGCAGTAGAGGCCCCAGGGTGCCCCCTGGCCCTCCACTTAGGGCTTTTGAACCCAGCAAGCTACCCAGGGGTCCACCTCTCTCCCTGGACCAGCAGTATAGGCCCCATTGTGCCTCCTGGCCCTCCACCTAGGGGCTTCTGACCCCAGCAAGCTACCCAGGGGTCCACCTCTGTCCCTGGACTTGCAGTATAGGCCCCAGGGTGCCCCTGGCCCTCCACGTAAGGGCCCATGAGCCCAGCAAACTAACCAGGGGTCCACCTCTCTTCCTGGACTTGCAGTATAGGCCCCAGGGTTACCCCTGGCCCTCCATCTAGGTGCCCCTGACCCTAGCAAGCTACCCAGGGGTCCGTGTCTATCCCTGAACTTGCATTATAGGCCCCAGGGTGCCACCTGGCCCTCCACCTAAGGGCCCCTGACCCCAGCAAGCTACCCAGGGGTCCACCTCTCTCCCTGGACTTGCAGTATAGGCCCCAGGGTGCCCCTGGCACTCCACTTAGGGGAATCTGACCCCAGCAATCTACCCAGGGTCCACTTCCCTCCCTGGACTTCCATTAAAGGCCCCAGGGTGACCCCTTACCCTCCACCTAGGGGTCTCTGACCCCAGCAAGCTACCCAGTGGTCCACCTCTCTCCCTGGTCTTGCAGTATAGGCCGCAGGGTGCCCCCTTGCACCCCACCTAGGGGTGTCTGACCCCAGCAAGCTACCCAGGGGTCCACCTCTCTCCCTGGACTTGCAGTATTTACCCCTGGATGCCCCCTGGCCCTCCACCTAAGGGCCCCTGACCCCAGCAAGCTACCCAGGGGTCTACCTCTCTCCCTGGACATGCAGTGTTGGCCCTAGGGTGCCCCCTTGCCCTCCACCTAAGGGACCCTGACCCCAGCAAGCTACCCAGGGGTCCACCTCTCTCCCTGGACTTGCAGTATAGGCCCCAAGGTGCCCCCTGGCCTTCCACCTAGGGCAATCTGACCCCAGCAAGCTACCCAGGGGTTGACCTCTCTCCCTGGACTTGCAATATAGGCCCCAGGGTGCCCCTTTGCACTACACCTAGGGGTCTCTGACCCCAGCAAGCTACCCAGGGGTCCACCTCTCTCCCTGGACTTGCAATATAGGCCCTAAGGTGCCCCCTGGCCCTACACCTAGAGGTCTCTGACCCCAGCAAGCTACTTAGGGGTCCACCTCTCTCCCTGGACCTGCAGTATATGCCCCAGGGTGCCCCTGGCACTCCACTTAGGGGCCTATGACCCCAGCAAGCTATCCAGGGGTCCACCTCTCTCCCCCTAGACTTGCAGTGTAGGCCCCAGGATGCCCCTATCCCTCCACATAGGGGCCTCTGACCCCAGCAAGCTACCAAGGGGTCCACCTCTCTTCCTGGACTTGCATTATAGGCCCCAGGGTGCCTCTTTGCACTCCATCTAGGGGTCTCTGACCCCAGCAAGCTACCCAGGGGTCCACCTCTCTCCCTGGACTTGCAGTGTAGGCCCCAGGGTGACCCTGGCCCTCCACCTAAGGGCCCCTGACCCCAGCAAGCTACCCAGGGGTCTACCTCTCTCCCTTGACTTGCAGTATAGGCCCCAAGGTGTGCCCTGGCCCTCCACCTGGGTGCCTCTGACTCCAGCAAGCTACCCAGTGGTCCACCTCTCTCCCTGGACTTGCAGTGTAGGCCCCAGGGTGCCCCCTGGCCCTCCACCTAAGGGCACTTGACCCCAGCAAGCTACCCAGGGGTCCACGTCTCTTCCTGCACCTGCATTATATGCCCCAGGGTGCCCCTGGCACTCCACTTTGGGTCCTATGACCCCAGCAAGCTACCCAGGGGTCCACCTCTCTCCCTGGACTAGCAGTATAGGCCCCAGGGTGCCCCTGGCACTCCACTTAGGGGCCTATGACCCCAGCAAGCTACCCTTGGTCCACTTCCCTCCCTGGACTTCCATTAAAGGCCCCAGGGTGCCCCCTTGCCCTCCACATAGGGTTCTCTGACCCCAGCAAGCTACCCAGGGGTCCACCTCTCTCCCAGGACTTGCAGTATAGGCCCCAGGGTGCCCCCTTGCACCCCATCTAGGGGTTACTGACCCCTGCAAGCTACCCAGGTGTCCACCTCTCTCCCTGGACTTGCAGATTAGGCCCCAGGGTGCCCCCTGGCCCTCCACCTAGGGGCCCCTTACCCCAGCAAGCTACCCAGGGGTTCACCTCTCTCCCTGGACTTGCAGTATAGGCCCCAAGGTGCCCCTTTACACTCCATCCAGGGGCTTCTGACCCCAGCAAGCTACCCAGAGGTCCAGCTCTCTCCCTGGACTTTCAGTTTAGCCCCCAGGGTGCCACTTTGCACTCCATCTAGGGGTCTCTGACCCCAGAAAGCTACCCAGGGGTCCACCTCTCTCCCCCTGGACTTGCTTTGTAGGCCCCAGGATGCCCCCTGGCCCTCCACCTAGGGGCCTCTGACCCCAGCAAGCTACCCAGGGGTCCACCTCTCTTCCTGGACTTGCATTATAGGCCCCAGGGTGCCCCTTTGCACTCCATCTAGGGGTCTCTGACCCCAGCAAGCTACCCAGGGGTCCACCTCTCTCCCTGGACTTGCAGTATAGGCCCCAAGATGCCCCCTGGCCCTCCACCTAGGGGCCTCTGACCCCAGCAAGCTACCCAGGGGTCCACCTCTCTTCCTGTACTTGCATTATAGGCCCCAGGGTGCCACCTGGCCCTCCAACTAAGGGCCCCTGACCATAGCAAGCTACCCAGGGTCCACCTCTCTCCTTGGACTTGCAGTATAGGCCCCTGGATGCCCCCTGGCCCTCCACCTAGGGGCCTCTGACCCCAGCAAGCTACCAAGAGGTCCAGCTCTCTCCCTGGACTTGCAGTATAGCCCCCAGGGTGCCCCCTTGCACCCCACCTAGGGGTGTCTGACCCCAGCAAGCTACCCAGGGGTCCACCTCTCTTCCTGGACTTGCAGTATAGGTCCCAGGGTGCCCACTGGCTCTCCACCTAAGGGCCCCTGACCCCAGCAAGCTACCCAGGGGTCCACCTCTCTCCCTGGACTTGCAGTGTAGGCCCAAGGGTGCCCCCTGGCCCTCCACCTGGGGGCCTCTGACCCCAGCAAGCTACCCAGGGGTCCACCTCTCTCGCTGGACTTGCAGTGTAGGCCCCAGGTTGCCCCCTTGCCCTCCACTTAAGGGCCCCTGACCCCAGCAAGCTACCCAGGGGTCCACCTCTCTCCCTGGACTTGCAGTATAGGCCCCAGGGTGCGCCCTGGCCTTACACCGAGGGGAATCTGACCCCAGCAAGCTACCCAGGGTCCACTTCCCTCCCTGGATTACCATTAAAGGCCCCAGGGTGCCCCCTTGCCCTCCAACTAGGGGTCTATGACCCCAGCAAGCTACCCAGTGGTCCACCTCTCTCCCTGGTCTTGCAGTATAGGCCCCAGGGTGCCCCCTGGCCCTCCTCCTAGGGGCCCTTACCCCAGCAAGCTACCCTGGGGTCCACCACTCTCCCTGGACTTGCAGTATAGGCCCCAGGGTGCCCCCTTGCACCCCACCTAGGGGATTTTGACCCCAGCAAGCTACCCAGAGGACCAGATCTCTCCCTGGACTTGCAGTATAGGCCCCAGGTTTACCCCTGGCCCTCCATCTAGGTGCCCCTGACTCCAGCAAGCTGCCCAGGGGTCCATGTCTATCCCTGTACTTGCAGTTTAGGCCCCTGGATGCCCCCTGGCCCTCAACCTAGGGGCCTCTGACCCCAGCAAGCTACCCAGGGGTCCACCTCTCTCCCTGGACTTGCAGTATAGGCCCCAGGGTGCGCCCTGGCCTTCCACCTAGGGGAATCTGACCCCAGCAGGCTACCCAGGGTCCACTTCCCTCCCTGGACTTCCATTAAAGGCCCCAGGGTGACCCCTTACCCTCGACCTAGGGGTCTCTGACCCCAGCAAGCTACCCAGTGGTCCACCTCTCTCCCTGGTCTTGCAGTATAGGCCCCAGGGTGCCCCCTGGCCCTCCTCCTAGGGGCCCCTTACCCCAGCAAGCTACCCTTTGATCCACCTCTCTCATTGTACTTGCAGTATAGGCCCCAGGGTGCCCCCTTGCACCCCACCTAGGGGTGTCTGACCCCAGCAAGCTACCCAAGGGGTCCACCTCTCTCCCTGGACTTGCAGTATTTACCCCTGGATGCCCCCTGGCCTCCACCTTGGGGCTTCTGACCCCAGCAAGTTACCCAGAAGTCCAGATCTCTCCCTGGACTTGCAGTATTGGCCCCAGGGTGCCCCTTTGCACTCCATCTAGGGGTCTCTGACCCCAGCAAGCTACCCAGGGGTCCACCTCTCTCCCCGGACTTGCAGTATAGGCCCCAGGGTGCCCCTTGCACTCCACTTAGGGGCCTATGACCCCAGCAAGCTACCCAGGGGTCCACATCTCTTCCTGGACTTGCAGTATAGGCCCCAGGGTGCCCCCTGGCCCTCCACCTAGAGGGCCCCTGACCCCAGCAAGCTACCCAGGGGTCCACCTCTCTCCCTGGACTTGCAGTATAGGCCCCAGGGTTCCCCTGGCACTCCACTTAGGGGCCTATGACCCCAGCAAGCTACCCAGGGGTCCACATCTCTTCCTGGACTTGCAGTATAGGCCCCAGGGTGCCCCCTGGCCCTCCACCTAGAGGGCCCCTGACCCCAGCAAGCTACCCAGGGGTCCACCTCTCTCCCTGGACTTGCAGTATAGGCCCCAGGGTGCCCCTGGCACTCCACTTAGGGGCCTATGACCCCAGCAAGCTACCCAGGGGTCCACCTCTCTCCCTGGACTTGCAGTATAGGCCCCAGGGTGCGCCCTGGCACTCCACTTAGGGGAATCTGACCCCAGCAAGCTACCCAGGGTCCACTTCCCTCCCTGGACTTCCATTAAAGGCTCCAGGGTGACCCCTTACCCTCCACCTAGGGGTCTCTGACCCAAGCAAGCTACCCAGTGGTCCACCTCTCTCCCTGGTCTTGCAGAATAGGCCACAGGGTGCCCCCTTGCACCCCACATAGGGGTGTCTGACCCCAGCAAGCTACCCAGGGGTCCACCTCTCTTCTGGACTTGCAGTATTTACCCTTGGATGCCCCCTGGCCCTCCAACTAAGGGCCCCTGACCCCAGCAAGCTACCCAGTGGTCTACCTCTTTCCCTGGACATGCTGTGTAGGCCCTATGGTGCCCCCTTGCCCTCCACCTAAGGGACCCTGACCCTAGCAAGCTACCCAGGGGTCCACCTCTCTCCCTGGACTTGCAGTATAGGCCCCAGGGTGCCCCCTGGCCTTCCACCTAGGGCAATCTGACCCCAGCAAGCTACCCAGGGGTCCACCTCTCTCCCTGGACTTGCAATATAGGCCCCAGGGTGCCCCTTTGCACTACACCTAGGGGTCTCTGACCCCAGCAAGCTACCCAGGGGTCCACCTCTCTCCCTGGACTTGCAATATATCCCCTAAGGTGCCCCCTGGCCCTACACCTAGGGGCCTCTGACCCCAGCGAGCTACCCAGGGGTCCACCTCTCTCCCCCAAGACTTGCAGTGTAGGCCCCAGGATGCCCCCTTTCTTTCCACCTAGGGGCCTCTGACCCCAGCAAGCTACCAAGGGGTCCACCTCTCTTCCTGGACTTGCATTATAGGCCCCAGGGTGCCCCTTTGCACTCCACCTAGGGGTCTCTGACCCCGGCAAGCTACCCAGGGGTCCACCTCTCTCCCTGGACTTGCAGTTTAGGCCCCAGGGTGCCCCCTGGCCCTCCACATAAGGGCCCCTGACCCCAGCAAGCTACCCAGGGGTCTACCTCTCTCCCTTGACTTGCAATATAGGCCCCAGGGTGTGCCCTGGCCCTCCACCTGGGTGCCTCTGACCCCAGCAAGCTACCCAGTGGTCCACCTCTCTCCCTGGACTTGCAGTGTAGGCCCTAGGGTGCCCCCTGGCCCTCCACCTAAGGGCCCTTGACCCCAGCAAGCTACCCAGGGGTCCACCACTCTTCCTGGACATGCAGTATAGGCCCCAGGGTGCCCCTGGCTCTCCACCTAAGGGCCTATGACCCCAGCAAGCTACCCAGGGGTCCACCTCTCTCCCTGGACTAGCAGTACAGACCCCAGGGTGCCCCTGGCACTCCACTTTGGGGCCTATGACCCCAGCAAGCTACCTAGGGGTCCACCTCTCTCTCTGGACTTGCAGTGTAGGCCCCTGGGGCGCCCTGCCCTTCCACCTAGGGGAATCTGACCCCAGCAAGCTACCCTGGGTCCACTTCCCTCCCTGGACTTCCATTAAAGGCTCCAGGGTGACCCCTTACCCTCCACCTAGGGGTCTCTGACCCAAGCAAGCTACCCAGTGGTCCACCTCTCTCCCTGGTCTTGCAGAATAGGCCACAGGGTGCCCCCTTGCACCCCACATAGGGGTGTCTGACCCCAGCAAGCTACCCAGGGGTCCACCTCTCTTCTGGACTTGCAGTATTTACCCTTGGATGCCCCCTGGCCCTCCAACTAAGGGCCCCTGACCCCAGCAAGCTACCCAGTGGTCTACCTCTTTCCCTGGACATGCTGTGTAGGCCCTATGGTGCCCCCTTGCCCTCCACCTAAGGGACCCTGACCCTAGCAAGCTACCCAGGGGTCCACCTCTCTCCCTGGACTTGCAGTATAGGCCCCAGGGTGCCCCCTGGCCTTCCACCTAGGGCAATCTGACCCCAGCAAGCTACCCAGGGGTCCACCTCTCTCCCTGGACTTGCAATATAGGCCCCAGGGTGCCCCTTTGCACTACACCTAGGGGTCTCTGACCCCAGCAAGCTACCCAGGGGTCCACCTCTCTCCCTGGACTTGCAATATATCCCCTAAGGTGCCCCCTGGCCCTACACCTAGGGGCCTCTGACCCCAGCGAGCTACCCAGGGGTCCACCTCTCTCCCCCAAGACTTGCAGTGTAGGCCCCAGGATGCCCCCTTTCTTTCCACCTAGGGGCCTCTGACCCCAGCAAGCTACCAAGGGGTCCACTTCTCTTCCTGGACTTGCATTATAGGCCCCAGGGTGCCCCTTTGCATTCCATCTAGGGGTCTCTGACCCCGGCAAGCTACCCAGGGGTCCACCTCTCTCCCTGGACTTGCAGTTTAGGCCCCAGGGTGCCCCCTGGCCCTCCACATAAGGGCCCCTGACCCCAGCAAGCTACCCAAGGGTCTACCTCTCTCCCTTGACTTGCAATATAGGCCCCAGGGTGTGCCCTGGCCCTCCACCTGGGTGCCTCTGACCCCAGCAAGCTACCCAGTGGTCCACCTCTCTCCCTGGACTTGCAGTGTAGGCCCCAGGGTGCCCCCTGGCCCTCCACCTAAGGGCCCTTGACCCCAGCAAGCTACCCAGGGGTCCACCACTCTTCCTGGACATGCAGTATAGGCCCCAGGGTGCCCCTGGCTCTCCACCTAAGGGCCTATGACCCCAGCAAGCTACCCAGGGGTCCACCTCTCTCCCTGGACTAGCAGTACAGACCCCAGGGTGCCCCTGGCACTCCACTTTGGGGCCTATGACACCAGCAAGCTACCTAGGGGTCCACCTCTCTCTCTGGACTTGCAGTGTAGGCCCCTGGGGCGCCCTGCCCTTCCACCTAGGGGAATCTGACCCCAGCAAGCTACCCTGGGTCCACTTCCCTCCCTGGACTTCCATTAAAGGCCCCAGGGTGCCCCCTTGCCCTCCACCTAGGGGTCTCTGACCCCAGCAAGCTACCCAGGGGTCCACCTCTCTCCCAGGACTTGCAGTATAGGCCCCAGGGTGCCCCCTTGCACCCCATCTAGGGGTATCTGACCCCTGCAAGCTACCCAGGTGTCCACCTCTCTCCCTGGACTTGCAGAATAGGCCCCAGGGTGCCCCCTGGCCCTCCACCTAGGGGCCCCTTACCCCAGCAAGCTACCCAGGGGTTCACCTCTCTCCCTGGACTTGCAGTATAGGCCCCAAGGTGCCCCTTTACACTCCATCCAGGGGCTTCTGACCCCAGAGAGCTAACCAGGGGTCCACCTCTCTCCCCCTGGACTTGCAGTGTATGCCCCAGGATGCCCCCTGGCCCTCCACCTAGGGGCCTCTGACCCCAGCAAGCTACCCAGGGGTCCACCTCTCTCTCTGGACTTGCAATATAGGCCCCAGGGTGCCCCTTTGCACTACACCTAGGGGTCTCTGACCCCAGCAAGCTACCCAGGGGTCCACCTCTCTCCCTGGACTTGCAATATATCCCCTAAGGTGCCCCCTGGCCCTACACCTAGGGGCCTCTGACCCCAGCAAGCTACCCAGGGGTCCACCTCTCTCCCCGGACTTGCAGTATAGGCCCCAGGGTGCCCCTTGCACTCCACTTAGGGGCCTATGACCCCAGCAAGCTACCCAGGGGTCCACATCTCTTCCTGGACTTGCAGTATAGGCCCCAGGGTGCCCCCTGGCCCTCCACCTAGAGGGCCCCTGACCCCAGCAAGCTACCCAGGGGTCCACCTCTCTCCCTGGACTTGCAGTATAGGCCCCAGGGTGCCCCTGGCACTCCACTTAGGGGCCTAAGACCCCAGCAAGCTACCCAGGGGTCCACATCTCTTCCTGGACTTGCAGTATAGGCCCCAGGGTGCCCCCTGGCCCTCCACCTAGAGGGCCCCTGACCCCAGCAAGCTACCCAGGGGTCCACCTCTCTCCCTGGACTTGCAGTATAGGCCCCAGGGTGCCCCTGGCACTCCACTTAGGGGCCTATGACCCCAGCAAGCTACCCAGGGGTCCACCTCTCTCCCTGGACTTGCAGTATAGGCCCCAGGGTGCGCCCTGGCACTCCACTTAGGGGAATCTGACCCCAGCAAGCTACCCAGGGTCCACTTCCCTCCCTGGACTTCCATTAAAGGCTCCAGGGTGACCCCTTACCCTCCACCTAGGGGTCTCTGACCCAAGCAAGCTACCCAGTGGTCCACCTCTCTCCCTGGTCTTGCAGAATAGGCCACAGGGTGCCCCCTTGCACCCCACATAGGGGTGTCTGACCCCAGCAAGCTACCCAGGGGTCCACCTCTCTTCTGGACTTGCAGTATTTACCCTTGGATGCCCCCTGGCCCTCCAACTAAGGGCCCCTGACCCCAGCAAGCTACCCAGTGGTCTACCTCTTTCCCTGGACATGCTGTGTAGGCCCTATGGTGCCCCCTTGCCCTCCACCTAAGGGACCCTGACCCTAGCAAGCTACCCAGGGGTCCACCTCTCTCCCTGGACTTGCAGTATAGGCCCCAGGGTGCCCCCTGGCCTTCCACCTAGGGCAATCTGACCCCAGCAAGCTACCCAGGGGTCCACCTCTCTCCCTGGACTTGCAATATAGGCCCCAGGGTGCCCCTTTGCACTACACCTAGGGGTCTCTGACCCCAGCAAGCTACCCAGGGGTCCACCTCTCTCCCTGGACTTGCAATATATCCCCTAAGGTGCCCCCTGGCCCTACACCTAGGGGCCTCTGACCCCAGCGAGCTACCCAGGGGTCCACCTCTCTCCCCCAAGACTTGCAGTGTAGGCCCCAGGATGCCCCCTTTCTTTCCACCTAGGGGCCTCTGACCCCAGCAAGCTACCAAGGGGTCCACCTCTCTTCCTGGACTTGCATTATAGGCCCCAGGGTGCCCCTTTGCACTCCACCTAGGGGTCTCTGACCCCGGCAAGCTACCCAGGGGTCCACCTCTCTCCCTGGACTTGCAGTTTAGGCCCCAGGGTGCCCCCTGGCCCTCCACATAAGGGCCCCTGACCCCAGCAAGCTACCCAGGGGTCTACCTCTCTCCCTTGACTTGCAATATAGGCCCCAGGGTGTGCCCTGGCCCTCCACCTGGGTGCCTCTGACCCCAGCAAGCTACCCAGTGGTCCACCTCTCTCCCTGGACTTGCAGTGTAGGCCCTAGGGTGCCCCCTGGCCCTCCACCTAAGGGCCCTTGACCCCAGCAAGCTACCCAGGGGTCCACCACTCTTCCTGGACATGCAGTATAGGCCCCAGGGTGCCCCTGGCTCTCCACCTAAGGGCCTATGACCCCAGCAAGCTACCCAGGGGTCCACCTCTCTCCCTGGACTAGCAGTACAGACCCCAGGGTGCCCCTGGCACTCCACTTTGGGGCCTATGACCCCAGCAAGCTACCTAGGGGTCCACCTCTCTCTCTGGACTTGCAGTGTAGGCCCCTGGGGCGCCCTGCCCTTCCACCTAGGGGAATCTGACCCCAGCAAGCTACCCTGGGTCCACTTCCCTCCCTGGACTTCCATTAAAGGCTCCAGGGTGACCCCTTACCCTCCACCTAGGGGTCTCTGACCCAAGCAAGCTACCCAGTGGTCCACCTCTCTCCCTGGTCTTGCAGAATAGGCCACAGGGTGCCCCCTTGCACCCCACATAGGGGTGTCTGACCCCAGCAAGCTACCCAGGGGTCCACCTCTCTTCTGGACTTGCAGTATTTACCCTTGGATGCCCCCTGGCCCTCCAACTAAGGGCCCCTGACCCCAGCAAGCTACCCAGTGGTCTACCTCTTTCCCTGGACATGCTGTGTAGGCCCTATGGTGCCCCCTTGCCCTCCACCTAAGGGACCCTGACCCTAGCAAGCTACCCAGGGGTCCACCTCTCTCCCTGGACTTGCAGTATAGGCCCCAGGGTGCCCCCTGGCCTTCCACCTAGGGCAATCTGACCCCAGCAAGCTACCCAGGGGTCCACCTCTCTCCCTGGACTTGCAATATAGGCCCCAGGGTGCCCCTTTGCACTACACCTAGGGGTCTCTGACCCCAGCAAGCTACCCAGGGGTCCACCTCTCTCCCTGGACTTGCAATATATCCCCTAAGGTGCCCCCTGGCCCTACACCTAGGGGCCTCTGACCCCAGCGAGCTACCCAGGGGTCCACCTCTCTCCCCCAAGACTTGCAGTGTAGGCCCCAGGATGCCCCCTTTCTTTCCACCTAGGGGCCTCTGACCCCAGCAAGCTACCAAGGAGTCCACTTCTCTTCCTGGACTTGCATTATAGGCCCCAGGGTGCCCCTTTGCACTCCATCTAGGGGTCTCTGACCCCGGCAAGCTACCCAGGGGTCCACCTCTCTCCCTGGACTTGCAGTTTAGGCCCCAGGGTGCCCCCTGGCCCTCCACATAAGGGCCCCTGACCCCAGCAAGCTACCCAGGGGTCTACCTCTCTCCCTTGACTTGCAATATAGGCCCCAGGGTGTGCCCTGGCCCTCCACCTGGGTGCCTCTGACCCCAGCAAGCTACCCAGTGGTCCACCTCTCTCCCTGGACTTGCAGTGTAGGCCCCAGGGTGCCCCCTGGCCCTCCACCTAAGGGCCCTTGACCCCAGCAAGCTACCCAGGGGTCCACCACTCTTCCTGGACATGCAGTATAGGCCCCAGGGTGCCCCTGGCTCTCCACCTAAGGGCCTATGACCCCAGCAAGCTACCCAGGGGTCCACCTCTCTCCCTGGACTAGCAGTACAGACCCCAGGGTGCCCCTGGCACTCCACTTTGGGGCCTATGACCCCAGCAAGCTACCTAGGGGTCCACCTCTCTCTCTGGACTTGCAGTGTAGGCCCCTGGGGCGCCCTGCCCTTCCACCTAGGGGAATCTGACCCCAGCAAGCTACCCTGGGTCCACTTCCCTCCCTGGACTTCCATTAAAGGCCCCAGGGTGCCCCCTTGCCCTCCACCTAGGGGTCTCTGACCCCAGCAAGCTACCCAGGGGTCCACCTCTCTCCCAGGACTTGCAGTATAGGCCCCAGGGTGCCCCCTTGCACCCCATCTAGGGGTATCTGACCCCTGCAAGCTACCCAGGTGTCCACCTCTCTCCCTGGACTTGCAGAATAGGCCCCAGGGTGCCCCCTGGCCCTCCACCTAGGGGCCCCTTACCCCAGCAAGCTACCCAGGGGTTCACCTCTCTCCCTGGACTTGCAGTATAGGCCCCAAGGTGCCCCTTTACACTCCATCCAGGGGCTTCTGACCCCAGAGAGCTAACCAGGGGTCCACCTCTCTCCCCCTGGACTTGCAGTGTATGCCCCAGGATGCCCCCTGGCCCTCCACCTAGGGGCCTCTGACCCCAGCAAGCTACCCAGGGGTCCACCTCTCTCTCTGGACTTGCAATATAGGCCCCAGGGTGCCCCTTTGCACTACACCTAGGGGTCTCTGACCCCAGCAAGCTACCCAGGGGTCCACCTCTCTCCCTGGACTTGCAATATATCCCCTAAGGTGCCCCCTGGCCCTACACCTAGGGGCCTCTGACCCCAGCGAGCTACCCAGGGGTCCACCTCTCTCCCCCAAGACTTGCAGTGTAGGCCCCAGGATGCCCCCTTTCTTTCCACCTAGGGGCCTCTGACCCCAGCAAGCTACCGAGGGGTCCACCTCTCTTCCTGGACTTGCATTATAGGCCCCAGGGTGCCCCTTTGCACTCCATCTAGGGGTCTCTGACCCCGGCAAGCTACCCAGGGGTCCACCTCTCTCCCTGGACTTGCAGTTTAGGCCCCAGGGTGCCCCCTGGCCCTCCACCTAAGGGCCCCTGACCCCAGCAAGCTACCCAGGGGTCTACCTCTCTCCCTTGACTTGCAATATAGGCCCCAGGGTGTGCCCTGGCCCTCCACCTGGGTGCCTCTGACCCCAGCAAGCTACCCAGTGGTCCACCTCTCTCCCTGGACTTGCAGTGTAGGCCCCAGGGTGCCCCCTGGCCCTCCACCTAAGGGCCCTTGACCCCAGCAAGCTACCCAGGGGTCCACCACTCTTCCTGGACATGCAGTATAGGCCCCAGGGTGCCACTGGCTCTCCACCTAAGGGCCTATGACCCCAGCAAGCTACCCAGGGGTCCACCTCTCTCCCTGGACTAGCAGTGCAGACCCCAGGGTGCCCCTGGCACTCCACTTTGGGGCCTATGACCCCAGCAAGCTACCTAGGGGTCCACCTCTCTCTCTGGACTTGCAGTGTAGGCCCCTGGGGCGCCCTGCCCTTCCACCTAGGGGAATCTGACCCCAGCAAGCTACCCTGGGTCCACTTCCCTCCCTGGACTTCCATTAAAGGCCCCAGGGTGCCCCCTTGCCCTCCACCTAGGGGTCTCTGACCCCAGCAAGCTACCCAGGGGTTCACCTCTCTCCCAGGACTTGCAGTATAGGCCCCAGGGTGCCCCCTTGCACCCCATCTAGGGGTATCTGACCCCTGCAAGCTACCCAGGTGTCCACCTCTCTCCCTGGACTTGCAGAATAGGCCCCAGGGTGCCCCCTGGCCCTCCACCTAGGGCCCCCTTACCCCAGCAAGCTACCCAGGGGTTCACCTCTCTCCCTGGACTTGCAGTATAGGCCCCAAGGTGCCCCTTTATACTCCATCCAGGGGCTTCTGACCCCAGAAAGCTAACCAGGGGTCCACCTCTCTCCCCCTGGACTTGCAGTGTAGGCCCCAGGATGCCCCCTGGCCCTCCACCTAGGGGCCTCTGACCCCAGCAAGCTACCCAGGGGTCCACCTCTCTCCCTGGACTTGCAATATAGGCCCCAGGGTGCCCCTTTGCACTACACCTAGGGGTCTCTGACCCCAGCAAGCTACCCAGGGGTCCACCTCTCTCCCTGGACTTGCAATATATCCCCTAAGGTGCCCCCTGGCCCTACACCTAGGGGCCTCTGACCCCAGCGAGCTACCCAGGGGTCCACCTCTCTCCCCCAAGACTTGCAGTGTAGGCCCCAGGATGCCCCCTTTCTTTCCACCTAGGGGCCTCTGACCCCAGCAAGCTACCAAGGGGTCCACCTCTCTTCCTGGACTTGCATTATAGGCCCCAGGGTGCCCCTTTGCACTCCATCTAGGGGTCTCTGACCCCGGCAAGCTACCCAGGGGTCCACCTCTCTCCCTGGACTTGCAGTTTAGGCCCCAGGGTGCCCCCTGGCCCTCCACCTAAGGGCCCCTGACCCCAGCAAGCTACCCAGGGGTCTACCTCTCTCCCTTGACTTGCAATATAGGCCCCAGGGTGTGCCCTGGCCCTCCACCTGGGTGCCTCTGACCCCAGCAAGCTTCCCAGTGGTCCACCTCTCTCCCTGGACTTGCAGTGTAGGCCCCAGGGTGCCCCCTGGCCCTCCACCTAAGGGCCCTTGACCCCAGCAAGCTACCCAGGGGTCCACCACTCTTCCTGGACATGCAGTGTAGGCCCCAGGGTGCCCCTGGCTCTCCACCTAAGGGCCCCTGACCCTAGAAAGCTACTCAGGGATCCACCTCTCTCCCTGGACCTGCAGTATAGGCCTCAGGGTGCCCCTGGCACTCCACTTAGGGGCCTATGACCCCAGCAAGCTACCCAGGGGTCCACCTCTCTCCCTGGACTAGCAGTACAGACCCCAGGGTGCCCCTGGCCCTCCACTTTGGGGCCTATGACCCCAGCATGCTACCTAGGGGTCCACCTCTCTCTCTGGACTTGCAGTGTAGGCCCCTGGGGCGCCCTGCCCTTCCACCTAGGGGAATCTGACCCCAGCAAGCTACCCTGGGTCCACTTCCCTCCCTGGACTTCCATTAAAGGCCTCAGGGTGCCCCCTTGCCCTCCACCTAGGGGTCTCTGACCCCAGCAAGCTACCCAGGGGTCCACCTCTCTCCCAGGACTTGCAGTATAGGCCCCAGGGTGCCCCCTTGCACCCCATCTAGGGGTATCTGACCCCTGCAAGCTACCCAGGTGTCCACCTCTCTCCCTGGACTTGCAGAATAGGCCCCAGGGTGCCCCCTGGCCCTCCACCTAGGGGCCCCTTACCCCAGCAAGCTACCCAGGGGTTCACCTCTCTCCCTGGACTTGCAGTATAGGCCCCAAGGTGCCCCTTTACACTCCATCCAGGGGCTTCTGACCCCAGAAAGCTAACCAGGGGTCCACCTCTCTCCCCCTGGACTTGCAGTGTAGGCCCCAGGATGCCCCCTGGCCCTCCACCTAGGGGCCTCTGACCCCAGCAAGCTACCCAGGGGTCCACCTCTCTTCCTGGACTTGCATTATATGCCCCAGGGTGCCCCTTTGCACTTCATCTAGGGGTCTCTGACCCCAGCAAGCTACCCAGGGGTCCACCTCTCTCTCTGGACTTGCAGTGTAGGCCCCAGGATGCACCCTGGCCCTCCACCTAGGGGCCTCTGACCCCAGCAAGCTACCCAGGGGTCCACCTCTCTTCCTGGACTTGCATTATAGGCCCCAGGGTGCCACCTGGCCCTCCACCTAAGGGCCCCTGACCCCAGCAAGCTACCCAGGGGTCCAACTCTCTCCCTGGACTTGCAGTATAGGCCCCAGGGTACCCCTGGCACTCCACTTAGGGGAATCTGACCCCAGCAAGCTACCCAGGGTCCACTTCCCTCTTTGGACTTCCATTAAAGGCCCCAGGGTGACCCCTTACCCTCCACCTAGGGGTCTCTGACCCCAGCAAGCTACCCAGTGGTCCACCTCTCTCCCTGGTCTTGCAGTATAGGCCCCAGGGTGCCCCCTTGCACCCCACATAGGGGTGTCTGACCCCAGCAAGCTACCCAGGGGTCCACCTCTCTCCCTGGACTTGCAGTATTTACCCCTGGATGCCCCCTGGCCCTCCACCTAAGGGCCCCTGACCCCAGCAAGCTACCCAGGGGTCTACCTCTCTCCCTGGACATGCTGTGTAGGCCCTAGGGTGCCCCCTTGCCCTCCACCTAGGGGAATCTGACCCCAGCAAGCTACCCTGGGTCCACTTTCCTCCCTGGACTTCCATTAAAGGCCCCAGGGTGCCCCCTGCCCTCCACCTAGGGGTCTCTGACCCCAGCAAGCTACCCAGAGGACCAGCTCTCACCCTGGACTTGCAATAGAGGCCCCAGGGTGCCCCTGGCCCTCCACCTAAGGGCCCATGAGACCAACAAACTAACCAGGGGTCCACTTCTCTCCCTGGACTTGCAGTATAGGCCCCAGGGTTACCCCTGGCCCTCCATCTAGGTCCCCCTTACCCCAGCAAGCTACCCAGGGGTCTACCTCTCTCCCTGGACATGCTGTGTAGGCCCTGAGGTGCCCCCTTGCCCTCCACCTAGGGGAATCTGACCCCAGCAAGCTACCCTGGGTCCACTTCCCTCCCTGGACTTCCATTAAAGGCCCCAGGGTGCCCCCTTGCCCTCCACCTAGGGGTCTCTGACCCCAGCAAGCTACCCAGGGGTCCACCTCTCTTCCTGTACTTGCATTATAGGCCCCAGGGTGACCCCTGGCTCTCCATCCAGGTGCCCCTGACCCCAGCAAGCTACCCAGGGGTCCACGTTTATCCCTGGACTTGCAGTGTAGGCCCCAGGATGCCCCCTGGCCCTCCACCTAGGGGCCTCTGACCCCAGCAAGCTACCCAGGGGTCCACCTCTCTCCCTGGACTTGCAGTATAGGCCCCAGGGTGCGCCCTGGCCTTCCACCTAGGGGAATCTGACCCCAGCAAGCTACCCAGGGGTCCACCTCTCTCCCTGGACTTGCATTGTAGGCCCCAGGGTGCCCCCTGGCCCTCCACCTAAAGGCCCCTGACCCCAGCAAGCTACCCAGTGGTCCACCTCTCTCCCTGATCTTGCAGTATATGCCCCAGGGTGACCCCTGGCCCTCCACCTAGAGGCTTCTGAACCCAGCAAGCTACCCAGGGTTGCACCTCTTTCCCTGGACTTGCAGTATAGGCCTCGGGGTTCCCCCTGGCCCTCCTCCTAGGGGCCCCTTACCCCAGCAAGCTACCCAGGGGTTCACCTCTCTTCCTGGACTTGCATTATAGGCCCCAGGGTGCCCCTTTGCACTCCATCTAGGGGTCTCTGACCCCAGTAAGCTACCTCTGGGGTCCACCTCTCTCCCTGGACTTGCAGTGTAGGCCCCAGGATGCCCCCTGGCCCTCCACCTAGGGGCCCCTGACCCCAGAAAGCTACTCAGGGATCCACCTTTCTCCCTGGACCTGCAGTATAGGCCTCAGGGTGCCCTTGGCACTCCACTTAGGGGCCTCTGACCCCAGCAGACTACCCAGGGGTACACATCTCTCCCTGGACTTGCAGTGTAGGCCCCAGGGTGCCCCCTTACCCTCCACCTAAGGGCCCTTGACCCCAGCAAGCTACCCAAGGGTCCATCTCTCTCCCTGGTCTTGCAGTATAGGCCCCAGGGTGCCCCCTGGCCCTCCTCCTAGGGGCGCCTTACCCCAGCAAGCTACCCAGGGGTCCACCTCTCTCCTTGGACTTGCAGTATAGGCCCCAGGGTGCCCCCTTGCACCCCACTTGGGAGCTTCTGACCCCAGCAAGCTACCCAGAGGACCAGCTCTCACCCTGGACTTGCAATAGAGGCCCCAGGGTGCCCCTGGCCCTCCACCTAAGGGCCCATGAGCCCAACAAACTAACCAGGGGTCCACCTCTCTCCCTGGACTTGCAGTATAGGCCCCAGGGTTACCCCTGGCCCTCCATCTAGGTGCACCTGACCACAGCAAGCTACCCAGGGGTACATGTCTATCCCTGGACTTGCAGTGTAGGCCCCAGGATGCCCTCTGGCCCTCCACCTAGGGGCCTCTGACCCCAGCAAGCTACCCAGGGGTCCACCTCTCTTCCTGGACTTGCAGTATAGGCCCCAGGGTGCCACCTGGCCATCCACATAAGGGCCCCTGACCCCAGCAAGCTACCCAGGGGTCGACCTCTCTCCCTGGACTTTCAGTATAGGCCCCAGTGTGCCCCTGGCACTCCACTTAGGGGCCTGTGACCCCAGCAAGCTACCCAGGGGTCCACCTCTTTCCCTGAATTTGCAGTGTAGGCGCCAGGGTGTCCCCTGGCCCTCCACCTAAGGGCCCCTGACCCCAGCAAGCTACCCAGGGGTCGACCTCGCTCCCTGGACTTTCAGTATAGGCCCCAGTGTGCCCCTGGCACTCCACTTAGGGGCCTGTGACCCCAGCAAGCTACCCAGGGGTCCACCTCTCTCCCTGAACTTGCAGTTTAGGCCCCAGGGTGCCCCCTGGCCCTCCACCTGGGGGCCTCTAAACCCCAGCAAGCTACCCAGGGGTCTACATCTCTCCCTTGACTTGCAGTATAGGCCCCAGGGTGTGCCCTGGCCCTCCACCTGGGTGACTCTGACCCCAGCAAGCAACCCAGTGGTCCACCTCTCTCCCTGGACTTGCAGTGTAGGCCCCAGGGTGCCCCCTTGCACCCCATCTAGGGGTGTCTGACCCCTGCAAGCTACCCAGGTGTCCACCTCTCTCCCTGGACTTGCAGAATAGACCCAAGGGTGCCCCCTGGCCCTCCATCCAGGGGCCTCTGACCCCAGCAAGCTACCCAGAGGTCCAGCTCTCTCCCCAGACTTTCAGTATAGGCCCCAGGGTTCCCCTTTGCACTTCATCTAGGGGTCTCTGACCCCAGAAAGCTACCCAGGGGTCCACCTCTCTCCCCTTGGACTTGCAGTGTAGGCCCCAGGATGCCCCCTGGCCCTCCACCTAGGGGCCTCTGACCACAGCAAGCTACCCAGGCGTCCACCTCTCTTCCTGGACTTGCATTATAGGCCCCAAGGTGCCCTTTTGCGCTCCATCTAGGGGTCTCCGACCCCAGCAAGCTACCCATGGGTCCACCTCTCCCTGGACTTGCCGTGTAGGCCCCAGGATGCCCCCTGGCCCTCCACCTAGGGGCCTCTGACCCCAGCAAGCTACCCAGGGGTCCACCTCTCTTCCTGTACTTGCAATATAGGCCCCAGGGTGCCACCTGGCCCTCCAACTAAGGGGCCCTGACCATAGCAAGCTACCCAGGGTCCACCTCTCTCCTTGGACTTGCAGTATAGGCCCCAGGGTGACCCCTGGCTCTCCATCTAGGTGCCCCTGACCCTAGCAAGCTACCCAGGGGTCCACGTCTATCCGTGGACTTGCAGTGTAGGCCCCAGGGTGCCCCCTGGCCCTCCACCTAGGGGCCTCTGACCCCAGCAAGCTACCCAGGGGTCCACCTCTCTCCCTGGACTTGCAGTATAGGCCCCAGGGTGCGCCCTGGCCTTCCACCTAGGGGAATCTGACCCCAGCAAGCTACCCAGGGGTCCACCTCTCTCCCTGGACTTGCATTGTAGGCCCCAGGGTGCCCCCTGGCCCTCTACCTAAGGGCCCCTGACCCCAGCAAGCTACCCAGGGGTCCACCTCTCTCCCTGATCTTGCAGTATAGGCCCCAGGGTGTCCCCTGGCCCTCCACCTAGAGGCTTCTGAACCCAGCAAGCTACCCAGGGGTCCACCTCTCTCCCTGGATCAGCAGTACAGGCCCCATTGTGCCTCCTTGCCCTCCACCTAGGGGCCTCAGACCCCAGCAAGCTACCCTGGGGTCCACCTCTCTCCCTGGACTTGCAGTGTAGGCCCCAGGGTGCCCCTTGGCCTATACCTAAGGGCCCCTGACCCCAGCAAGCTACCCAGGGGTCCAACTTTCTCCCTGGACTTGTAGTATAGGCCCCAGGGTGCCCCCTTGCACCCCACCTGGGAGCTTCTGACCCCAGCAAGCTACCCAGATTACCAGCTCTTACCCTGGACTTGCAATAGAGGCCCCAGGGTGCCCCTGGCCCTACACCTAAGGGCCCATGAGCCCAGCAAACTAACCAGGGGTCCACCTCTCTCCCTGGACTTGCAGTATAGGCCCCAGGGTTACCCCTGGCCCTCCATCTAGGTGCCCCTGACCCCAGCAAGCTACCCAGGGGTCCATGTCTATCCCTGGACTTGCAGTGTAGGCCCCAGGATGCCCCCTGGTCCTCCACCTAGGGGCCTCTGACCCCAGCAAGCTACCCAGGGGTCCACCTCTCTTCCTGGACTTGCAGTATAGGCCCCAGGGTGCCACCTGGCCCTCCACCTAAGGGCCCCTGACCCCAGCAAGCTACCCAGGGGTCCACCTCTCTCCCTGGACTTGCAGTATAGGCTCCAGTGTGCCCCTGGGACTCCATTTAGGGGCCTATGACCCCAGCCTGCTACCCAGGGGTCCACCTCTCTCCCTGGACTTGCAGTGTAGGCCCAAGGGTGCCCCCTGGCGCTCCACCTGGGGGCCCCTGACCCCAGCAAGCTACCCAGGGGTTCACCTCTCTCCCTGGACTTGCAGTATAGGCCCCAGGGTGCACCCTGGCCTTCCACCTAGAGGAATCTGACACCAGCAAGCTACCCAGGGTCGACTTCCCTCCCTGAACTTCCATTAAAGGCCCCAGGGTGCCCCCTTGCCTTCCACCTAGGGGTCTCTGACCACAGCAAGCTACCCAGTGGTCCACCTCTCTCCCTGGTCTTGCAGTATAGGCCCCAGGGTGCCCCCTGGTTCTCCTCCTAGGGGCCCCTTACCCCAGCAAGCTACCCAGGGGTCCAACTCTCTCCCTGGACTTGCAGTATAGGCCCCAGGGTGCCCCCTTGCACCCCACCTAGGGGCTTTTGACCCCAGCAAGCTACCCAGAGAACCAGCTCTCTCCCTGGACTTGCAGTATAGGCCCCAGGGTGCCCCTGGCCCTCCACGTAAGGGCCCATGAGCCCAGCAAACTAACCAGGGGTCCACCTCTCTCCCTGGACTTGCAGTATAGGCCCCAGGGTTACCCCTGGCCCTCCATCTAGGTGCCCCTGACCCCAGCAAGCTACCCAGGGGTCCGTGTCTATCCCTGGACTTGCAGTGTAGGCCCCAGGATGCCCCCTGGCCCTCCACCTAGGGGCCTCTGACCCCAGCAAGCTACCCAGGGGTCGACCACTCTTCCTGGACTTGCATTATAGGCCCCAGGATGCCACCTGGCCCTCCACCTAAGGGCCCCTGACCCCAGCAAGCTACCCAGGGGTCCACCTCTCTCCCTGGACTTGCAGTATAGGCCCCAGGGTGCCCCTGGCACTCCACTTACGGGCCTATGACCCCAGCAAGCTACCCAGGGGTCCACATCTCTTCCTGGACTTGCAGCATAGGCCCCAGGGTGCCCCCTGGCCCTCCACCTAAAGGCCCCTGACCCCAGCAAGCTACCCAGGGGTCCACCTCTCTCCCAGGACTTGTAGTGTAGGCCCCAGGGTGCCCCCTGGCCCTCCACCTAGGGTTTTTGACCCCAGCAAGCTACCCAGGGATCCACCTCTCTCCCTGGACCAGCAGTATAGGCCCCAGTGTGCCCCCTGTCCCTCCACCTAGGGGCCCCTTACCCCAGCAAGCTACCCAGGGGTCCATCTCTCTCCCTGGACATGCAGTATAGGCCCCAGGGTGCCCCTTTGCACTCCATCTAGGGGTCTCTGACCCCAGCAAGCTAGCAAGGGGTCCACTTCTCTCCCTGGACCTGCAGTATAGGTCCCAGTGTGCCCCCTGGCCTTCCACCTAGGGGACTCTGACCCCAGCAAGCTACCCAGGGTCCACTTCTCTCCCTGGACTTCCATTAAAGGCCCCAGGGTGCCCCCTTGCCCTCCAACTAGGGGTCTCTGACCCCGGCAAGCTACCCAGGGGTCCACCTCTCTCCCTGGACTTGCAGTGTAGGCCCAAGGGTGCCCCCTGGCACTCCACCTGGGGGCCTATGACCCCAGCAAGCTACCCAGGGGTCCACCTCTTTCCCTGAATTTGCAGTGTAGGCGCCAGGGTGTCCCCTGCCCCTCCACCTAAGGGCCCCTGACCCCAGCAAGCTACCCAGGGGTCGACCTCGCTCCCTGGACTTTCAGTATAGGCCCCAGTGTGCCCCTGGCACTCCACTTAGGGGCCTGTGACCCCAGCAAGCTACCCAGGGGTCCACCTCTCTCCCTGAACTTGCAGTTTAGGCCCCAGGGTGCCCCCTGGCCCTCCACCTGGGGGCCTCTAAACCCCAGCAAGCTACCCAGGGGTCTACATCTCTCCCTTGACTTGCAGTATAGGCCCCAGGGTGTGCCCTGGCCCTCCACCTGGGTGACTCTGACCCCAGCAAGCAACCCAGTGGTCCACCTCTCTCCCTGGACTTGCAGTGTAGGCCCCAGGGTGCCCCCTTGCACCCCATCTAGGGGTCTCTGACCCCAGCAAGCTACCCAGGGGTCCACCTCTCTCCCCGGACTTGCAGTATAGGCCCCAGGGTGCCCCTGGCACTCCACTTAGGGGCCTATGACCCCAGCAAGCTACCCAGGGGTCCACATCTCTTCCTGGACTTGCAGTTTAGGCCCCAGGGTGCCCCCTGGCCCTCCACATAAGGCCCCCTGACCCCAGCAAGCTACCCAGGAGTCCACCTCTCTCCCTGGACTTGCAGTATAGGCCCAAGGGTGCCCCTGGCACTCCACTTAGGGGCCTATGACCCCAGCAAGCTACCCAGGGGTCCACATCTCTTCCTGGACTTGCAATATAGTCCCCAGGGTGCCCCCTGGCCCTCCACCTAAGGGCCCCTGACCCCAGCAAGCTACCCAGGGGTCCACCTCTCTCCCTGGACTTGCAGTATAGGCCCCAGGGTGCGCCCTTGCCTTCCACCTAGGGGAATCTGACCCCAGCAAGCTACCCTGGGTCCACTTCCCTCCCTGGACTTCCATTAATGGCCCCAGGGTGCCCCCTTGCCCTCCAACTATGGGTCTCTGACCCCGGCAAGCTACCCAGGGGTCCACCTCTCTCCCTGGACTTGCAGTGTAGGCCCATTGGTGCCCCCTGGCACTCCACCTGGGGGCCTCTGACCCCAGCAAGCTACCCAGGGGTCCACCTCTCTCCCTGGACTTGCAGTGGAGGCCCCAGGGTGCCCCCTTGCCCTCCACCTAGGGGTCTCTGACCCCAGCAAGCTACCCAGGGGTCCACATCTCTCCCTGATCTTGCAGTAGAGGCCCCAGGGTGCCCCCTGGCCCTCCACCTAGGGGCTTCTGAACCTAGCAAGCTACCCAGGGGTCCACCTCTCTCCCTGGACCAGCAGTATAGGCCCCATTGTGCCTCCTGGCCCTCCACCTAGGGGCTTCTGACCCCAGCAAGCTACCCAGGGGTCCATCTCTCTCCCTGGACTTGCAGTATTTACCCCTGGATGCACCCTGGCCCTCCACCTAAGGGCCCCTGACCCCAGCAAGCTACCCAGGGGTCTACCTCTCTCGCTGGACATGCAGTGTAGGCCCTAGGGTGCCCCCTTGCCCTCCACCTAAGGGACCCTGACCCTAGCAAGCTACCCAGGGGTCCACCTCTCTCCCTGGACTTGCAGTATAGACCCCAGGGTGGCCCCTGGTTTTCCACCTAGGGAAATCTGACCCCAGCAAGCTACCCAGTGGTCCACCTCTCTCCCTGGTCTTGCAGTATAGGCCCCAGGGTGCCCCCTTGCACCCCACCTAGGGGTGTCTGACCCCAGCAAGCTACCCAGGGGTCCATCTCTCTCCCTGGACTTGCAGTATTTACCCCTGGATGCACCCTGGCCCTCCACCTAAGGGCCCCTGACCCCAGCAAGCTACCCAGGGGTCTACCTCTCTCCCTGGACTTGCAGTGTAGGCCCTAGGGTGCCCCCTTGCCCTCCATCTAAGGGACCCTGACCCTAGCAAGCTACCCAGGGGTCTACCTCTCTCCCTTGACTTGCAGTATAGGCCCCAGGGTGTGGCCTGGCCCTCCACCTGGGTGCCTCTGACCCCAGCAAGCTACCCAGTGGTCCTCCTCTCTCCCTGGACTTGCAGTGTAGGCCCCAGGGTGCCCCCTGGCCCTCCACCTAAGGGCCTTTGACCCCAGCAAGCTACCCAGGGGTCCAACTCTCTTCCTGGACTTGCAGTATAGGCCACAGGGTGCCCCTGGCTCTCCACCTAAGGGCCCCTGACCCCAGAAAGCTACTCAGGGATCCACCTCTATCCATGGACTTGCAGTGTAGGCCCCAGAATGGCCCCTGGCCCTCAACCTAGGGGCCTCTGACCCCAGCAAGCTACCCAGGGGTCCACCTCTCTTCCTGTACTTGCATTATTGGCCCCAGGGTGCCACCTGGCCGTCCAACCAAGAGCCCCTTACCATAGCAAGCTACCCAGGGTCCACCTCTCTCCTTGGACTTGAAGTATAGCCCCCAGGGTGCCCCCTGGCCCTCCGCCTAAGGGCCCCTGACCCTAGCAAGCTACCCAGGGGTCCACCTCTCTTCCTGGACTTGCAGTATAGGCCCCAGGCTGCCCCTGGCACACCGCTTAGGGGCCTATGACCCCAGCAAGCAACCCAGGGGTCCACAACTCTTCCTGGACTTGCAGTATAGGCCCCAGGGTGCACCCTGGCCCTCCACCTAAGGGCCCCTGACCCCAGCAAGCTACCCAGGGGTCCACCTCTCTCCCTGGACTTGCAATATAGGCCCCAGGGTACGCCCTGGCCTTCGACCTAGGGGAATCTGACCCCAGCAAGCTACCCAGGGTCCACTTCCCTCCCTGGACTTCCATTAAAGTCCCCAGGGTGCCCCTTGCCCTCCAACTAGGGGTCTCTGACCCCGGCAAGCTACCCAGGGGTCCACCTCTCTCCCTGGACTTGCAGTGTAGGCCCAAGAGTGCCCCCTGGCACTCCACCTGGGGGCCTCTGACCCCAGCAAGCTACCCAGTGATCCATATCTCTCCCTGGACTTGCAGTATAGGCCCCAGGGTGCCCCCTTGCCCTCCACCTAGGGGTCTCTGACCCCAGCAAGCTATCCAGGGGTCCACCTCTCTCCCTGATCTTGCAGTATAGGCCCCAGGGTTACCCCAGGCCCTCCATCTAGGTGCCCCTGACCCCAGCAAGCTACCCAGGGGTCCATGTCTATCCCTGGACTTGCATTATAGGCCCAAGGGTGCCACCTGGCCCTCCACCTAAGGGCCCATGACCCCAGCAAGCTACCCAGGGGTCCACCTCTCTCCCTGGACTTGCAGTATAGGCCCCAGGGTGCCCCTGGCACTCCACTTAGGGGCCTATGACCCCAGCAAGCTACTCAGGGGTCCACATCTCTTCCTGGACTTGCAGTATAGGCCCCGGGTGCCCCCTGGGCCTCCACCTAAGGGCCCCTGACCCCAGCAAGCTACCCAGGGGTCTACCTCTCTCCCTGGACATGCAGTGTAGGCCCCAGGGTTCCCCCTTGGCCTCCACCTAAGGGATCCTGACCCCAGCAAGCAACCCATGGGTCCACCTCTCTCCCTGGACTTGCAGTGTAGGCCCCAGGGTGACCCCTTACCCTCCACCTAGGGGTCTCTGACCCCAGCAAGCTACCCAGTGGTCCACCTCTCTCCCTGGTCTTGCAGTATAGGCCCCAGGGTGCCCCATGGCCCTCCTCCTAGGGGCCCCTTACCCCAGCAAGCTACCCAGAGGTCCACCTCTCTCCCTGGACTTTCAGTATAGGCCCAAGTGTGCCCCTGGCACTCCACTTAGGGGCCTGTGACCCCAGCAAGCTACCCAGGGGTCCACCTCTCTCCCTGGACTTGCAGTGTAGGCCCCAGGGAGCCCCCTGGCCCTCCACCTAAGGGCCCCAGACCCCAGCAAGCTACCCAGGTGTCTGCCTTTCTCCCTGGACATGTAGTGTAGGCCCTAGGGTGCCCCCTTGCCCTCCACCTAAGGGACCCTGACCCTAGCAAGCTACCCAGGGGTCCACCTCTCTCCCTGGACTTGAAGTATAGGCCCCAGGGTGCCCCCTGGCCTTCCACCTAGGGAAATCTGACCACAGCAAGCTACCCAGGGGTCCACCTCTCTCCCTGGACTTGCAGTATAGGCCCCAGGGTGCCCCTTTGCACTCCACCTAGGGGTCTCTGACCCCAGCAAGCTACCCAGGGGTCCACCTCTCTCCCTGGTCTTGCAATATAGGCCCTAAGGTGCCACCTGGCCCTACACCTAGGGGTCTCTTACCCCAGCAAGCTACTCAGGGGTCCACCTCTCTCCTTGGTCCAGCAGAAAAGGCCCCAGGGTGCCCCCTGGCCCTCCACCTAGGGGCCCCTTGTCCCAGCAAGCTACCCAGGGGTCCACCTCTCTCCCTGGACTTGCAGTATAGGCCCCAGGGTGCCCCTGGCACTCCACTTAGGGGCCTATGACCCCAGCAAGCTACCCAGGGGGTCCACCTCTCTCCCTGGACTTGCAGTATAGGCCCCAGGGTGCCCCTGGCACTCCACTTAGGGGCCTATGACCCCAGCAAGCTACCCTGTGGTCCACCTCTCTCCCTGAACTTACAGTTTAGGCCCCAGGGTGCCTCCTGGCCCTCCACCTGGGGGGCTCTGACCCCAGCAAGCTACCCAGGGGTCCACCTCTTTCCCTGGACTTGCAGTGTAGGCCCCAGGGTGCACACTGGCCCTCCACCTAAGGGCCCCTGACCCCAGCAAGCTACCCAGGGGTCTACCTCTCTCCCTTGACTTGCAGTATAGGCCCCAGGGTGTGCCCTGGCCCTCCACCTGGATGCCTCTGACCCCAGCAAGCTACCCAGTGGTCCACCTCTCTCCCTGGACTTGCAGTGTAGGTCCCAGGGTGCCCCCTAGCCCTCCACCTAAGGGCCCTTGACCCCAGAAAGCTACCCAGGGGTCCACCTCTCTTCCTGGACTTGCAGTATAGGCCCCAGGGTGCCTTCTGGCTCTCCACCTTAGGGCCCCTGACCCTAGAAAGCTACTCAGTGATCCACCTCTCTCCCTGGACCAGCAGTATAGGCCCCAGGGTGCCCCTGGCACTCCACTTAGGGGCCTATGACCCCAGCAAGCAACCCAGGGGTCCACCTCTCTCCCTGGACTTGCAGTATAGGCCCCAGGGTGCCCCTGGCAATCCACTTAGGGGCCTATGACCCCAGCAAGCTACCCACGGGTCCACCTCTCTCCTTGAACTTGCAGTGTAGGCCCCTGGGTGCGCCCTGCCCTTCCACCTAGGGGAATCTGACCCCAGCAAGCTACCCAGGGGTCCACTTCTCTTCCTGGCCTTGCTATATAGGCCCCAGGGTGCCACCTGGCCCTCCAACTAAGGGCCCCTGACCAAAGCAAGCTACCCAGGGGTCCACCTCTCTCCCTGGACTTGCAGTATAGGCCCCAGGGTGCCCCTGGCCCTCCACCTAAGGGCCCATGAGCCTAGCAAACTAACCAGGGGTTCACCTCTCTCCCTGGACTTACAGTTAAGCCCCAGGGTTACCCCTGGCCCTCCAACTAGGTGCCCCTGACCCCAGCAAGCTACCCAAGGGTCCATGTCTATCCCTGGACTTGCAGTGTAGGCCCCAGGATGCCCCCTGTCCCTCCACCTAGGGACCTCTGACCCCAGCAAGCTACCCAGGGGTCCACCTCTCTTCCTGGACTTGCAGTATAGGCCCCAGGGTGCCACCTGGCCCTCCACCTAAGGGCCCCTGACCCTAGCAAGCTACCCAGGGTCCACTTCCCTCCCTGGACTTCCATTAAAGGCCCCAGGGTGCCCCCTTACCCTCCACTTAGGGGTGTCTGACCCCAGCTAGCTACCCAGTGGTCCACCTCTCTCCCTGGACTTGCAATGTAGGCCCCAGGGTGCCCGCTTGTCCCAATCCTAGTGGCCCCTTACCCCAGCAAGCTACCCAGGGGTCCACCTCTCTCCCTGGACATGCAGTATAGGCCCCAGGGTGCCCCCTTGCCCTCCACCTAAGGGCCCTTGACCCCAGCAAGCTACCCAGTAGTCCACCTCTCTCCCTGGACCAGCAGTATAGGTCCCAGAGTGCCCCCTGGCCCTCCACATAGGGGCCTCTGACCCCAGCAAGCTACCCAGAGGTCCAGCTCTCTCCCTGGACTAGCAGTATAGCCCCCAGGGTGCCCCCTGGCCCTCCACCTAAGGGCCCCTGACCCCAGCAAGCTACCCGGGGGTCCACCTCTGTTCCTGGACATGCAGTATAGGCCCCAGGGTTCCCTTGGCCCTCCACCTAAGGGCCCCTGACCCCAGCAAGCTACCCAGGGGTCCACCTCTCTCCCTGGAATTGCAGTATAGGCCACAGGGTGCCCCTGGCACTCCACTTAGGGGCCTATGACCCCAGCAAGCTACCCAGGGCTCCACCTCTCTCCTTGGACTTGCAGTGTAGGCCCCAGGGTGCCCCCTGGCCCTCCACCTGCTGAAATCTGACCCCAGCAAGCTAACCAGGGGTCCACCTCTCTACCTGGACTTGCAGTGTAGGCCCCAGGGTGCCCCATGGCCCTCCACCTAAGGGCCCCTGACCCCAGCAAACTACCCAGGGGTCCACCTCTCTCCCTGGACTTGCAGTATAGGCCCAAGGGTGCGCCCTGGCCTTCCACCTAGGGGAATCTATCCCCAGCAAGCTACCCAGGGTCCTCTTCCCTCCCTGGACTTCCAGTAAAGGCCCAAGGGTGCCCCCTTGTCCTCCACTTGGGGGTCCCTGACCCCAGCAAGCTACCCAGTGGTCCACCTCTCTCCCTGGTCTTGCAGTATAAGCCCCAGGGTGCCCCCCTTGCACCCCACCTAGGGGTGTCTGACGCAAGCAAGGTACCCAGGGGTCCACATCTCTCCCTGGACTTGCAGTATATGCCCCTGGATGACCCCTGGCCCTTCACCTGGGGGCCTCTGACACCAGCAAGCTACCCAGAGGTCCAGCTCTCTCCCTGTTCTTGCAGTATCGGCCCAAGGGTGCCCCCTGGCCCTCCTCCTAGGGGCCCCTTACCCCAGCAAGCAACCCAGGGGTCCACCTCTCTCCCTGGACTTGCAGTATAGCCCCCAGGGTGCCCCCTGGCCCCCCACCTAAGGGCCCCTGACCCCAGCAAGCTACCCAGGGGTCCACCTCTCTACCTGTACTTGCAATATAGCCCCCAGGGTGCCCCCTGGCCCTCCATATAATTGCCCCTGACCCCAGCAAGCTACCCAGGGGTATACCTCTCTCCCTGGACTTGCAGTGTAGGCCCCATGGTGCCCCCTTGCCCTCCACCTAAGGGCCACTGACCCCAGCAAGCTACCCAGGTTTCCACCTCTCTCCCTGGACTTGCAGTATAGGCCCCAGTGTGCCCCTGGCACTCCACTTAGGGGCCCATGACACCAACAAGCTACCCAGGGGTCCACCTCTCTCCATGGACTTGCAGTGTAGGCCCAAGGGTGCCCCCTGGCCCTCCACCTGGGGGTCTCTGACCCCAGCAAGCTACCCAGTGGTCCACATCTCTCCCTGGTCTTGCAGTATAGGCCCCAGGGTGCCCCCAGGCCCTCCTCCTAGGGGCCCCTTACCCCAGCAAGCTACCCAGGGGTCCACCTCTCTCCCTGGACTTGCAGTGTAGGCCCCAGGGTGCCCCCCTGCACCCCTCCTAGGGGCTTCTGACCCCAGCAAGCTACCCAGATGACCAGCTCTCTCCCTGGACTTGCAGTATAGGCCCCAGGGTGCCCCTGGCCCTCCACCTAAGGGCCCCTTACCCCAGCAAGCTACCCAGGGTCCACTTCCCTCCCTGGACTTCCATTAAAGTCCCCAGGGTGCCCCCTTACCCTCCACCTAGGGTTGTCTGACACCAGCTAGCTACCCAGTGGTCCACCTCTCTCCCTGAACTTGCAATGTAGGCCCCAGGGTGCCCGCTTGCCCCAATCCTAGTGGCCCCTTACCCCAGCAAGCTACCCAGGGGTCCACCTCTCTCCCTGGACATGCAGTATAGGCCCCAGGGTGCCCCTTTGCACCCCACCTAGGGGTGTCTGACCCCAGCAAGCTACCCAGGGGTCCACCTCTCTCCCCGGACTTGCATTATTTACCCTTGGATGCCCCCTAGCCCTCCACCTTGGGGCTTCTGACCCCAGCATGTTACCCAGAGGTCCAGATCTCTCCCTGGACTTGCAGTATAGGCCCCAGGGTGCCCCTTTGCACTCCATCTAGGGGTCTCTAACCCCAGCAAGCTACCCAGGGGTCCACCTCTCTCCCTGGACTTGCATTGTAGGCCCCAGGGTGCCCCCTGGCCCTCCACCTAAGGGCCCCTGACCCCAGCAAGCTACCCAGGGGTCTACCTCTCTCGCTGGACATGCAGTGTAGGCCCTAGGGTGCCCCCTTGCCCTCCACCTAAGGGACCCTGACCCTAGCAAGCTACCCAGGGGTCCACCTCTCTCCCTGGACTTGCAGTATAGACCCCAGGGTTCCCCCTGGCCTTCCACCTAGGGAAATCTGACCCCAGCAAGCTACCCTGGGGTCCACCTCTCTCCCTGGACTTGCAATATAGCCCCAGGGTGCCCCTTTGCACTACACCGAGGGGTCTCTGACCCCAGCAAGCTACCCAGGGGTCCACCTCTCTCCCTGGACTTGCAATATAGGCCCTAAGGTGCCCCCTGGCCCTACACCTAAGGGTCTCTGACCCCAGCAAGCTACTCAGGGGTCCACCTCTCTCCCTGGACCAGCAGAAAAGGCCCCAGGGTGCCCCCTGGCCCTCCACCTAGGGGCCCCTTATCCCAGCAAGCTACCCAGGGGTCAACCTCTCTCCCTGGACTTGCAGTATAGGCCCCAGGGTGCCCCTTTGCACTCCATCTTTGGGTCTCTGACCCCAGCAAGCTCCCCGGGGGTTTACCTCTCTCCCTTGACTTGCAGTGTAGGCCCCAGGGTGCCCCTGGCCCTCCACCTAAGGGCCCCTGACCCCAGCAAGCTACCCAGGTGTCCGCCTCTCTTCCTGGAATTGCAGTATAGGCCCCAGGGTGCCCCTGGCCCTCAACCTAAGGGCCCATGAGCCAAGCAAACTATCCAGGGGTCCACCTCTCTCCCTGGACTTGCAGTATAGGCCCCTGGCTGCCCACTTCCACTCCATCTAGGGGTCTCTGACCCTAGCAAGCTACCAAGAGGTCCAGCTCTTTCCCTGGACTTGCAGTATAGCCCCCAGGGTGCCCCCTGGCCCTCCACCTAAGGGCCCCTGAACCCAGCAAGCTACCCAGGGGTCCACCACTCCCTGGACTTGCAGTGTAGGCCCCAGGGTGCCGCCTGCCCCTCCACCTAAGGGCCCCTGACCCCTGCAAGCTACCCAGGGGTCCACCTCTTTTCCTGGACTTGCAGTATAGGCCCCAGGCTGCCCCTGGCACACCGCTTAGAGGCCTATGACCCCAGCAAGCTACCCAGGGGTCCACCTCTCTCCCTGGACTTGCAGTATAGGCCCCAGGGTGCCCCTGGCCCTCCACCTAGGGGCCTATGACCCCAGCAAGCTACCCTGGGGTCCACCTCTCTCCCTGAACTTGCAGTTTAGGCCCCAGGGTGCCCCCTGGCCCTCCACCTGGGGGCCCCTGACCCCAGCAAGCTACCAAGGGGTCCACCTCTCTCCCTGGTCTTGCAGTATAGGCCCCAGGGTGCCCCCTGGCCCTCCTCCTAGGGGCCCCTTACCCCAGCAAGCTACCCAGGGGTCCACCTCTCTCCCTGGACTTGCAGTATAGGCCCCAGGGTGCCCCTGGCACCCCACCTAGGGGCTTCTGACCCCAGCAAGCTACCCAGAGGACCAGCTCTCTCCCTGGACTTGCAGTATAGGCCCCAGTGTGCCCCTGGCCCTCCACGTAAGGGCTCATGAGCCCAGCAAACTAACCAGGGGTCCACCTCTCTCCCTGAACTTGCAGTATAGGCCCCAGGGTTACCCCTGGCCCTCCATCCAGGTGCCCACTGATCCCGGTAAGCTACCCAGGGGTCCGTGTCTATCCCTGGACTTGCATTGTAGGCCCCAGGATGCCCCCTGGCCCTCCACCTGGGGGCCTCTGACCCCAGCAAGCTACCCCGAGGTCCACCTCTCTCCCTGGACTTTCAGTATAGGCCCCAAGGTACCCTGGCACTCCACTTAGGGGCCTATGACCCCAGCAAGCTACCCAGGGGTCCACATCTCTTCCTGGACTTGCAGTATAGACCCCAGGGTGCCCCCTGGCCTTCCACCTAGGGAAATCTGACCCCAGCAAGCTACCCTGGGGTCCACCTCCCTCCCTGGACTTGCAATATAGGCCCCAGGGTGCCCCTTTGCACTACACCTAGGGGTCTCTGACACCAGCAAGCTACCCAGGGGTCCACCTCTCTCCCTGGACTTGCAATATAGGCCCTAAGGTGCCCCCTGGCCCTACACCTAAGGGTCTCTGACCCCAGCAAGCTACTCAGGGGTCCACCTCTCTCCCTGGACCAGCAGAAAAGGCCCCAGGGTGCCCCCTGGCCCTCCACCAAGGGGCCCCTTATCCCAGCAAGCTACCCAGGGGTCAACCTCTCTCCCTGGACTTGCAGTATAGGCCCCAGGGTGCCCCTTTGCACTCCATCTTGGGGTCTCTGACCCCAGCAAGCTCCCCGGGGGTTTACCTCTCTCCCTTGACTTGCAGTGTAGGCCCCAGGGTGCCCCCTTGCCCTCCACCTAAGGGCCCCTGACCCCAGCAAGCTACCCAGGTGTCCGCCTCTCTTCCTGGAATTGCAGTATAGGCCCCAGTGTGCCCCCTTGCCCTCCACCTAAGGGCCCCTGACCCCAGCAAGCTACCCAGGGGTCCACCTCTCTTCCTGGACTTGCAGTATAGGCCCCAGGGTGCCCCCTTGCACTTCAACTAGGGGTCGCTGACCCCAGCAAGCTACCCAGGGGTCCACCTCTCTCCCTGGACTTGCAGTAAAGGCCCCAATGTGCCCCCTGGCCCTACACCTAAGGGCTTCTGACCCCAGCAAGCTACCCAGAGGTCCAGCTCTCTCCCTGGGCTTGCAGTATAGCCCCCAGGGTGCCCCCTGGCTATCCACCTAAGGGCCCCTGACCCCAGCAAGCTACCCAGGGGTCCACCTCTCTCCCTGGTCTTGCAGTATAGGCCCCAGGGTGCCCCCTGGCCCTCCTCCTAGGGGCCCCTGACCCCAGCAAGCTACCCAGGGGTCCACATCTCTCCCTGGACTTGCAGTATAGGCCCCAGGGTGCCCCCTTGCACCCCACCTAGGGGCTTCTGACCCCAGCAAGCTACCCAGAGGACCAGCTCTCTCCCTGGACTTGCAGTATAGGCCCCAGGGTGCCCCTGGCCCTCCACGTAAGGGCCCTTGAGCCCAGCAAACTAACCAGGGGTCCACCTCTCTCCCTGAACTTGCAGTATAGGCCCCAGGGTTACCCCTGGCCCTCCATCTAGGTGCCCCTGACCCCAGCAAGCTACCCAGGGGTCCGTGTCTATCCCTGGACTTGCATTGTAGGCCCCAGGATGCCCCTTGGCCCTCCACCTAGGGGCCTCTGACCCCAGCAAGCTACCTAGGGGTCCACATCTCTTCCTGGACTTGCAATATAGGCCCCAGGGTGCCACCTGGCCCTCCACCTAAGGGCCCCTGACCCCAGCAAGCTACCCAGAGGTCCACCTCTCTCCCTGGACTTGCAGTATAGGCCCCAGGGTGCCCTGGCACTCCACTTAGGGGCCTATGACCCAAGCAAGCTACCCAGGGGTCCACATCTCTTCCTGGACTTGCAGTATAGGCCCCAGGGTGCCCCCTGGCCCTCCACCTAAGGGCCCCTGACCCCAGCAAGTTACCCAGGGGTCTACCTCTCTCCCTGGACATGCAGTGTAGGCCCCAGGGTGCCCCCTTGCCCTCCACCTAAGGGATCCTGACCCCAGCAAGCTACCCAGGGGTCCACCTCTCTCCCTGGACTTGCAGTGTAGGCCCCAGGGTGCCCCCTTGACCTCCACCTAAGGGCCCCTGACCCCAGCAAGCTACCCAGGGGTCCACCTCTCTCCCTGGACTTGCAGTATAGGCCCCAGGCTGCACCTGGCACACCGCTTAGGGGCCTTTGACCCCAGCAAGCTACCCATGGGTCCACCTCTCTAGTTGGATTTGCAGTATAGGCCCCAGGGTGCCACTGGCACTACACTTAGGGGCCTATGACCCCAGCAAGCTACCCTGGGGTCCACCTCTCTCCCTGAACTTGCAGTTTAGGCCCCAAGGTGCCCCCTGGCCCTCCACCTGGGGGCCCCTGACCCCAGCAAGCTACCCAGGGGTCCACCTCTCTCCCTGGTCTTGCAGTATAGGCCCCAGGGTGCCCCCTGGCCCTCCTCCTAGGGGCCCCTTACCCCAGCAAGCTACCCAGGGGTCCACCTCTCTCCCTGGACTTGCATTATAGGCCCCAGGGTGCCCCCTTGCACCCCACCTAGGGGCTTCTGACCCCAGCAAGCTACCCAGAGGACCAGCTCTCTCCCTGGACTTGCACTATAGGCCCCAGGGTGCCCCTGGCCCTCCACGTAAGGGCCCATGAGCCCAGCAAACTAACCAGGGGTCCACCTCTCTCCCTGAACTTGCAGTATAGGCCCCAGGGTTACCCCTGGCCCTCCATCTAGGTGCCCCTGACCCCAGCAAGCTACCCAGGGGTCCGTGTCTATCCCTGGACTTGCATTGTAGGCCCCAGGATGCCCCCTGGCCCTCCACCTAGGGGCCTCTGACCCCAGCAAGCTACCTAGGGGTCCACCTCTCTTCCTGGACTTGCATTATAGGCCCCAGGGTGCCACCTGGCCCTCCACCTAAGGGCCCCTGACCCCAGCAAGCTACCCAGAGGTCCACCTCTCTCCCTGGACTTGCAGTATAGGCCCCAGGGTGCCCTGGCACTCCACTTAGGGGCCTATGACCCCAGCAAGCTACCCAGGGGTCCACATCTCTTCCTGGACTTGCAGTATAGGCCCCAGGGTGCCCCCTGGCCCTCCACCTAAGGGCCCCTGACCCCAGCTAGTTACCCAGGGGTCTACCTCTCTACCTGGACATGCAGTGTAGGCCCCAGGGTGCCCTCTTGCCCTCCACCTAAGGGATCCTGACCCCAGCAAGCTACCCAGGGGTCCACCTCTCTCCCTGGACTTGCAGTATAGGCCCCAGGGTGCCCCACTGACCTCCACCTAAGGGCCACTGACCCCAGCAAGCTACCCAGGGGTCAACCTCTCTCCCTGGACTTGCAGTGTAGGCCCCATGATGCCCCCAGGCCCTCCACCTAGGGGCCTCTGACCCCAGCAAGCTACCAAGAGGTCCAGCTCTCTCCCTGGACTTGCAGTATAGCCCCCAGGGTGCCCCCTGCCCCTTCACCTAAGGGCCCCTGACCCCAGCAAGCTACCCAGGGGTCCACCTCTCTTCCTGGACTTGCAGTATAGGCCCCAGGCTGCCCCTGGCACACCGCTTAGGGGCCTATGACCCCAGCAAGCAACCCAGGGGTCCACCTCTCTCCCTGGACTTGCAGTATAGGCCCCAGGGTGCCACCTGGCCCTCCACCTAAGGGCCCCTGACCCCAGCAAGCTACCCAGGGGTCCACCTCTCTCCCTGGACTTGCATTATAGGCCCCAGGGTGCCCCCTTGCACCCCACCTAGGGGCTTCTGACCCCAGCAAGCTACCCAGAGGACCAGCTCTCTCCCTGGACTTGCAGTATAGCCCCCAGGGTGCCCCTGGCCCTCCACGTAAGGGCCCATGAGCCCAGCAAACTAACCAGGGGTCCACCTCTCTCCCTGGACTTGCAGTATAGGCCCCAGGGTTACCCCTGGCCGTCCATCTAGGTGCCCCTGACCCCAGCAAGCTACCCAGGGGTCCGTGTCTATCTCTGGACTTGCAGTGTAGGCCCCAGTATGCCCCCTGGCCCTCCACCTAGGGTTCTCTGACCCCAGCAAGCTACCAAGGGGTCCATGTCTATCCCTGGACTTGCAGTGTAGGCCCCAGGATGCCCCCTGGCCCTCCACCTAGGGGCCTTTGACCCCAGCAAGCTACCAAGGGGTCCACCTCTCTTCCTGGACTTGCAGTATAGGCCCCAGGGTGCCCCCTGGCCCTCCACCTAAGGGCCCCTGAACCCAGCAAGCTACCCAGGGGTCCACCTCTCTCCCTGGACTTGCAGAATAGGCCCCAGGGTGCCCCTGGCCCTCCACGTAAGGGCTCATGAGCCCAGCAAACTAACCAGGGGTCCACCTCTCTCCCTGAACTTGCAGTATAGGCCCCAGGGTTACCCCTGGCCCTCCATCTAGGTGCCCCTGACCCCAGCAAGCTACCCAGGGGTCCACCTCTCTTCCTGGACTTGCACTATAGGCCCAAGGGTGCCACCTGGCCCTCCACCTAAGGGCCCCTGACCCCAGCAAGCTACCCAGGGGTCCACCTCTCTCCCTGGACTTGCAGTAAAGGCCCCAGGGTGCCCCTGGCACTCCACTTAGGGGCCTATGACCCCAGCAAGCTACCCAGGGGTCCACATCTCTTCCTGGACTTGCAGTATAGGCCCCAGGGTGCCCCCTGGCCCTCCACCTAAGGGACCCTGACCCCAGCAAGTTACCCAGGGGTCTACCTCTCTCCCTGGACATGCAGTGTAGGCCTCAGGGTGCCCCATTGCCCTCCACCTTAGGGATCCTGACCCCAGCAAGCAACCCAGGGGTCCACTTCTCTCCCTGGACTTGCAGTGTAGGCCCCAGGGTGCCCCCTTGCCCTCCACCCAAGGGCCCCTGACCCCAGCAAGCTACCCAGGGGTCCACCTCTCTACTTGGACTTGCAGTGTAGGCCCCAGGGTGCCCCCTTGCACCCCACCTAGGGGCTTCTGACCCCAGCAAGCTACCCAGAGGACCAGCTCTCTCCCTGGACTTGCAGTATAGGCCCCAGGGTGCCCCTGGCCCTCCACCTAAGGGCCCATGAGCCCAGCAAACTAACCAGGGGTAATCCTCTCTACTTGGACTTGCAGTATAGGCCCCAGGATTACCCCTGGCCCTCCATCTAGGTGCCCCTGACACCATCAAGCTACCCAGGGGTCCACCTCTCTTCCTGGACTTGCAGTATAGGCCCCAGGGTGCCACCTGGCCCTCCACCTAAGGGCCCCTGACCCCAGCAAGCTACCCAGGGGTCCACCTCTCTCCCTGGACTTGCAGTATAGGCCCCAGTGTGCCCCTGGCACTCCATTTAGGGGAATATGACCAAGCAAGCTACCCAGGGGTCCACCTATCTCCCTGGACTTGCTGTGTAGGCCCAAGGGTGCCCCCTGGCCCTCCACCTGGGGCCCTCTGACCCCAGCAAGCAATCCAGTGGTCCACCTCTCTCCCTGGACTTGAAGTGTAGGCCCCAGGGTGCCCCCTTGCCCTCCACCTAAGGGCCCCTGACCCCAGCAAGCTACGCAGGGGTCCACCTCTCTCCCTGGACTTGCAGTATAGGCCCCAGGGTGCACCCTGGCCTTCCACCTAGGGGAATCTGACCCCAGCAAGCTACCCAGGGTCCACTTTCCTCCCTGGACTTCCATTAAAGGCCCCAGGGTGCCCCCTTGCCCTCCACCTAGGGGTCTCTGACCACAGCAAGCTACCCAGTGGTCCACCTCTCTCCCTGGTCTTGCAGTATAGGCCCCAGGGTGCCCCCTGGCCCTCCTCCTAGGGGCCCCTTACCCCAGCAAGCTACCCAGGGGTCCACCTCTCTCCCTGGACTTGCAGTATAGGCCCGAGGGTGCCCCCTTGCACCCCACCTAGTTGCTGTTGACCCCAGCAAGCTACCCAGGGAACCAGCTCTCTCCCTGGTCTTGCAGTATAGGCCCCAGGGTGCCCCTTACACCCCACATAGGGGTGTCTGACCCCAGCAAGCTACCCAGGGGTCCAACTCTCTTCTGGACTTGCAGTATTTACCCCTGGATGTCCCCTGGCCCTCCACCTAAGGGCCCCTGACCCCAGCAAGTTACCCAGGGGTCTACCTCTCTCCCTGGACATGCAGTGTAGGCCCCAGGGTGCCCTATTGCCCTCCACCTTAGGGATCCTGACCCCAGCAAGCTACCCAGGGGTCCACCTCTCTCCCTGGACTTGCAGTGTAGGCCCCAGGGTGCCCCCTTGCCCTCCACCTAAGGGCCCCTGACCCCAGCACGCTACCCTGGGGTCCACCTCTCTACTTGGACTTGCAGTATAGGCCCCAGGGTGCCCCCTTGCACCCCACCTAGGGGCTTCTGACCCCAGCAAGCTACCCAGAGGACCAGCTCTCTCCCTGGACTTGCAGTATAGGCCCCAGGGTGCCCCTGGCCCTCCACCTAAGGGCCCATGAGCCCAGCAATCTAACCAGGGGTAATCCTCTCTACTTGGACTTACAGTATAGGCCCCAGGGTTACCCCTGGCCCTCCATCTAGGTGCCCCTGACACCATCAAGCTACCCAGGGGTCCATGTCTATCCCTGGACTTGCAGTGTAGGCCCCAGGATGCCCCCTGGCCCTCCACCTAGGGGCCTCTGACCCCAGCAAGCTACCCAGGGGTCCACCTCTCTTCCTGGACTTGCAGTATAGGCCCCAGGGTGCCACCTGGCCCTCCACCTAAGGGCCCCTGACCCCAGAAAGCTACCCAGGGGTCCACCTCTCTCCCTGGACTTGCAGAATAGGCCCCAGGGTGCCCCTGGCACTCCACGTAAGGGCTCATGAGCCCAGCAAACTAACCAGGGGTCCACCTCTCTCCCTGGACATGCAGTGTAGGCCCCAGGGTGCACCATTGCCCTCCACCTTAGGGATCCTGACCCCAGCAAGCTACCCAGGGGTCCACCTCTCTCCCTGGACTTGCAGTGTAGGCCCCAGGGTGCCCCCTTGCCCTCCACCTAAGGGCCCCTGACCCCAGCAAGCTACCCAGGGGTCCACCTCTCTACTTGGACTTGCAGTGTAGGCCCCAGGGTGCCCCCTTGCACCCCACCTAGGGGCTTCTGACCCCAGCAAGCTACCCAGAGGTCCAGCTCTCTCCCTGGACTTGCAGTATAGGCCCCAGGGTGCCCCTGGCCCTCCACCTAAGGGCCCATGAGCCCAGCAAACTAACCAGGGGTAATCCTCTCTACTTGGACTTGCAGTATAGGCCCCAGGGTTACCCCTGGCCCTCCATCTAGGTGCCCCTGACACCATCAAGCTACCCAGGGGTCCATGTCTATCCCTGGACTTGCAGTGTAGGCCCCAGGATGCCCCCTGGCCCTCCACCTAGGGGCCTCTGACCCCAGCAAGCTACCCAGGGGTCCACCTCTCTTCCTGGACTTGCAGTATAGGCCCCAGGGTGCCACCTGGCCCTCCACCTAAGGGCCCCTGACCCCAGCAAGCTACCCAGGGGTCCACATATCTTCCTGGACTTGCAGTATAGGCCCCAGGGTGCGCCCTGGCCTTCCACCTAGGGGAATCTGACCCCAACAAGCTACCCAGGGTTCACTTCCCTCCCTGGACTTCCATTATAGGCCCCAGGGTGCCCCCTTGCCCTCCAACTAGGGGTCTCTGACCCCGGCAAGCTACCCAGGGGTCCACCTCTCTCCCTGGAATTGCAGTGTAGGCCCAAGGGTTCCCCCTGGCACTCCACCTGGGGGCCTCTGACCCCAGCAAGCTACCCAGGGGTCCACCTCTCTCCCTGGACTTGCAGTGGAGGCCCCAGGGTGCCCCCTGGCCCTCCACCTAGGGGCTTCTGAACCCAGCAAGCTACCCAGGGGTCCACCTCTCTCCCTGGACTTGCAGTATAGGCCCCAGGGTGCCCCCTTGCACCCCACCTAGGGGCTTCTGACCCCAACAAGCTACCCAGAGGACCAGCTCTCTCCCTGGACTTGCAGTATAGGCCCCAGGGTGCCCCTGGCCCTCCACGTAAGGGCCCTTGAGCCCAGCAAACTAACCAATGGTCCACCTCTCTCCCTGGACTTGCAGTATAGGCCCCAGGGTTACCCCTGGCCCTCCATCTAGGTGCCCCTGACCCCAACAAGCTACCCAGGGGTCCGTGTCTATCCCTGGACTTGCAGTGTAGGCCCCAGTATGCCCCCTAGCCCTCCACCTAGGGGCCTCTGACCCTAGCAAGCTACCCAGGGGTCCACCTCTCTTCCTGGACTTGCATTATAGGCCCCAGGGTGCCACCTGGCCCTCCACCTAAGGGCCCCTGACCCCAGCAAGCTACCCAGGGGTCCACCTCTCTTCCTGGACTTGCAGTATGGGCCCTTAGAATGCCCCCTGGCCCTCCACCTAGGGGCCTCTGACCCCAGCAAGCTACCCAGAGGTCAAGCTCTCTCCCTGGACTTGCAGTATAGACCCCAGGGTTTCCCCTGGCCCTCCACCTATGGGCTCCTCACCCCAGCAAGCTACCCAGGGTTCCACCTCTCTTCCTGGACTTGCAGTATAGGTCCCAGGGTGCCCCCTGGCCTTCCACCTAAGGGCCCCTGACCCCAGCAAGCTACCCAGGGATCCACCTCTCTCCCTGGACTTGCAGTGTAGGCCCCAGGGTGCCCGCTGGATCTCCACCTACGTGCCCCTGACCCCAGCAAGCTACCCAGCGGTCCACCTCTTTCCCTGGACTTGCAGTATAGGCCCCAGGGTGCCCCCTTGCACTCCACCTAGGGGTCTCTGACCCCAGCAAGCTACCCAGGGGTCCACCTCTCTCCCTGGACTTGCAGTATTTGGCCCAGGATGCCCCCTGGCCCTCCACCTATGGGCCTCTGACCCCAGCAAGCTACCCAGAGGTCAAGCTCTCTCCCTGGACTTGCAGTATAGCCCCCAGGTTGCCCCCTTGCCCTCCACCTAGGGGCCTCTGTCCCCAGCAAGCTTTACAGGGGTTCACCTCTCTCCCTGGACTTGCAGTATAGGCCCCAAGGTGCCCCCTGGCCCTCCACATAGGGGCCTCTGACCCCAGCAAGCTACCCAGGGGTCCACCTCTCTCCCTGGACATGAAGTATAGGCCCCAGGGTGCCCGCTGGCCCTCTACCTTAGGGCCCCTGACCCCAGCAAGCTACCCAGAGGTCCACCTCTCTGCCTAGACTTGCAGTATAGGCCCCAGGGTGAACCCTTGCCCTCCTCCTAGGGCTCTTTGACCCCAGCAAGCTACCCAGGGGTCCACCTCTCTCCCTGGACTTGTAGTGTAGGCCCCAGGGTGCCCCCTGGCCCTCCACCTAGGGGCTTTTGACCCCAGCAAGCTACCCAGGGGTTCTCCTCTCTCCCTGGACCAGCAGTATAGGCCCCAGTGTGCCCCCTGGCCCTCCGCTGAGGGGGCTCTGAATCCAGCAAGCTACCCATTGGTCCACCTCTCTCCCTGGACTTGCAGAATAGGCCCCAGGGTGCCCCCTGGCCCTCCACCTAGGGGCCCCTTACCCCAGCAAGCTACCCAGGGGTCCATCTCTCTCCCTGGACATGCAGTATAGGCCCCAGGGTGCCCATTTGCACTCCCTCTAGGGGTCTCTGACCCCAGCAAGCTACCAAAGGGTCCACTTCTCTCCCTGGACTTGTAGTGTAGGCCCCAGGGTGCCCCCTGGCCCTCCACCTAGGGGCCCATGACCCAAGCAAGCTACCCTGGGCTCCACCTCTCTTCCTGGACTTGCAGTGTAGGCCCCAGGGTAACCCCTGGCCCTCCATCTGGGGGTCTCTGACCCCAGCAAGCTACCCAGCGGTCCACCTCTCTCCCTGGTCTTGCAGTATAGGCCCCAGGGTGCTTACTGGCCCTCCACCCAAGGGCCCCCAACCCCAGCAAGCTACCAAGGGGTCCACCTCTCTCCCTGGGCTTGTAGTGTAGGCCACAGGGTGCCCCCTGGCCCTCCACCTAGGGGCCCATGACCCAAGCAAGCTACCCTGGGATCCACCTCTCTCCCTAGACTTGCAGTATAGGCCCCAGGGTGCCCCCTTGCACCCTACCTAGGGGTGTCTGACCCCAGCAAGCTACCCAGGGGTCCACCTCTCTCCCTGGACTTGCAGTATAGGCCCCAGGTTGCCCCCTGGCCCTCCACCTGGGGGCCTATGACCCCAGCAAGCTACCTCTGGGTCTGCTTCTCTCCCTGGACTTGCAGTATAGGCCCCAGGGTGCCCCCCTGGCCCTCCAACTGGGGGCTTATGACCCCAGCAAGCTACCCAGGGGTCCAAGTCTCTCCCTGGACTTGCAGTATAGGCCCCAAGGTGCCCCCTGGCCCTCCACCTGGTTGCATCTGACTCCAGCAAGCTACCCAGGGGACCACCTCTCTCCCTGAACTTGCAGTGTCTGCTCCAGGGTGCCCCCTGGCCCTCCAATTAGGGGCCTATGACCCCAACTAGCTACCCAGAGGTCCACCTTTCTCCCTGGACTAGCAGTATAGGCCCCAAGGTGCCCCCTGGCCCTCCATCTAAGGGTCTCAGACCCCAGCAAGCTACCCGGGGGTCCACATCTCTCCCTGGACTTGCAGTATAGGCCCCAGGATGCCCCCTGGCCCTCCACCTAGGGGCCTCTGACCCCAGCAAGGTAACCAGACGTCCAGCTCTCTACCTGGACTTGCAGGATAGGCTCCAGGGTGCTCCCTGGCCCTCCATCTAGGAGCCTCTGACCTAAGCAAGCTACCCAGGGGTTCACCTCTCTCCCTGGACTTGCAGTATAGGCCCCAGGGTGCCCCCTGGCCCTCCAGCAAGGGGCCTCTGACCCAAGCAAGCTACCGAGGGATTAACCTCTCTTCCTGGACTTCCAGTAAGGACTTCAGGGTGCCCCCTAGCCCTCCACCTAAGGGCCACTGACCCCAACAAGCTACCCTGGGGTCCATCTCTACACTGTATTTGCAGTATAGGCCCCAGGGTGCCCCCTGGCCCTCCACTTAGGTGCCTATGACCCCAGCAAGCTACCCAGGGGTCCACCTCTCTTCCTGGACTTGTAGTATAGGCCCCAGGGTGCCCCCTGGCCCCCCATCTAAGGGCCCCTGACCCTAGCAAGCTACCCAGGGGTCCACCTCTCTCCCTGGACTTGCAGTATAGGCCTCATGGTGCCCCTTACACTACATTTACGGGCCTATGACCCCAGCAAGCTACCCAGGGGTCCACCTCTCTCCCTGGACTTGCAGTGTAGGCCCCAGGGTGCCCCCTGGCACTCCACCTGGGGGCCTCTGACCCCAGCAAGCTACCCAGGAGTCCACCTCTCTTCCTGGACTTGCAGTGTAGGCCCCAGGGTAACCCCTGGCCCTCCATCTGGGGGTCTCTGACCCCAGCAAGCTACCCAGCGGTCCACCTCTCTCCCTGGTCTTGCAGTATAGGCCCCAGGGTGCTTACTGGCCCTCCACCCAAGGGCCCCCAACCCCAGCAAGCTACCAAGGGGTCCACCTCTCTCCCTGGGCTTGTAGTGTAGGCCACAGGGTGCCCCCTGGCCCTCCACCTAGGGGCCCATGACCCAAGCAAGCTACCCTGGGATCCACCTCTCTCCCTAGACTTGCAGTATAGGCCCCAGGGTGCCCCCTTGCACCCTACCTAGGGGTGTCTGACCCCAGCAAGCTACCCAGGGGTCCACCTCTCTCCCTGGACTTGCAGTATAGGCCCCAGGTTGCCCCCTGGCCCTCCACCTGGGGGCCTATGACCCCAGCAAGCTACCTCTGGGTCTGCTTCTCTCCCTGGACTTGCAGTATAGGCCCCAGGGTGCCCCCCTGGCCCTCCAACTGGGGGCTTATGACCCCAGCAAGCTACCCAGGGGTCCAAGTCTCTCCCTGGACTTGCAGTATAGGCCCCAAGGTGCCCCCTGGCCCTCCACCTGGTTGCATCTGACTCCAGCAAGCTACCCAGGGGACCACCTCTCTCCCTGAACTTGCAGTGTCTGCTCCAGGGTGCCCCCTGGCCCTCCAATTAGGGGCCTATGACCCCAACTAGCTACCCAGAGGTCCACCTTTCTCCCTGGACTAGCAGTATAGGCCCCAAGGTGCCCCCTGGCCCTCCATCTAAGGGTCTCAGACCCCAGCAAGCTACCCGGGGGTCCACATCTCTCCCTGGACTTGCAGTATAGGCCCCAGGATGCCCCCTGGCCCTCCACCTAGGGGCCTCTGACCCCAGCAAGGTAACCAGACGTCCAGCTCTCTACCTGGACTTGCAGGATAGGCTCCAGGGTGCTCCCTGGCCCTCCATCTAGGAGCCTCTGACCTAAGCAAGCTACCCAGGGGTTCACCTCTCTCCCTGGACTTGCAGTATAGGCCCCAGGGTGCCCCCTGGCCCTCCAGCAAGGGGCCTCTGACCCAAGCAAGCTACCGAGGGATTAACCTCTCTTCCTGGACTTCCAGTAAGGACTTCAGGGTGCCCCCTAGCCCTCCACCTAAGGGCCACTGACCCCAACAAGCTACCCTGGGGTCCATCTCTACACTGTATTTGCAGTATAGGCCCCAGGGTGCCCCCTGGCCCTCCACTTAGGTGCCTATGACCCCAGCAAGCTACCCAGGGGTCCACCTCTCTTCCTGGACTTGTAGTATAGGCCCCAGGGTGCCCCCTGGCCCCCCATCTAAGGGCCCCTGACCCTAGCAAGCTACCCAGGGGTCCACCTCTCTCCCTGGACTTGCAGTATAGGCCTCATGGTGCCCCTTACATTACATTTAAGGGCCTATGACCCCAGCAAGCTACCCAGGGGTCCACCTCTCTCCCTGGACTTGCAGTGTAGGCCCCAGGGTGCCCCCTGGCACTCCACCTGGGGGCCTCTGACCCCAGCAAGCTACCCAGGAGTCCACCTCTCTTCCTGGACTTGCAGTGTAGGCCCCAGGGTAACCCCTGGCCCTCCATCTGGGGGTCTCTGACCCCAGCAAGCTACCCAGCGGTCCACCTCTCTCCCTGGTCTTGCAGTATAGGCCCCAGGGTGCTTACTGGCCCTCCACCCAAGGGCCACCAACCCCAGCAAGCTACCAAGGGGTCCACCTCTCTCCCTGGGCTTGTAGTGTAGGCCCCAGGGTGCCCCCTGGCCCTCCACCTAGGGGCCCATGACCCAAGCAAGCTACCCTGGGATCCACCTCTCTCCCTAGACTTGCAGTATAGGCCCTAGGGTGCCCCCTTGCACCCTACCTAGGGGTGTCTGACCCCAGCAAGCTACCCAGGTGTCCACCTCTCTCCCTGGACTTGCAGTATAGGCCCCAGGTTGCCCCCTGGCCCTCCACCTGGGGGCCTCTGACCCCAGCAAGCTACCTCTGGGTCTGCTTCTCTCCCTGGACTTGCAGTATAGGCCCCAGGGTGCCCCCATGGCCCTCCAACTGGGGGCTTATGACCCCAGCAAGCTACCCAGGGTTCCAAGTCTCTCCCTGGACTTGCATTATAGGCGATAAGGTGCCCCCTGGCCCTCCACCTGGTTGCATCTGACTCCAGCAAGCTACCCAGGGGACCACCTCTCTCCCTGAACTTGCAGTGTCTGCTCCAGGGTGCCCCCTGGCCCTCCAATTAGGGGCCTATGACCCCAACTAGCTACCCAGAGGTCCACCTTTCTCCCTGGACTAGCTGTATAGGCCCCAAGGTGCCCCCTGGCCCTCCATCTAAGGGTCTCAGACCTAAGCAAGCTACCCAGGCGTTCACCTCTCTCCCTGGACTTGCAGTATAGGCCCCAGGGTGCCCCTGACCCTCCACTTAGGTGCCTATGACCCCAGCAAGCTACCCAGGGGTCCACCTCTCTTTCTGGACTTGTAGTATAGGCCCCAGGGTGCCCCCTGGCCCCCCATCTAAGGGCCCCTGACCCTAGCAAGCTACCCAGGGGTCCACCTCTCTCCCTGGACTTGCAGTATAGGCCTCATGGTGCCCCTAACACTACACTTAAGGGCCTATGACCCCAGCAAGCTACCCAGGGGTCCACCTCTCTCCCTGGACTTGCAGTGTAGGCCCCAGGGTGCCCCCTGGCACTCCACCTGGGGGTCTCTGACCCCAGCAAGCTACCCAGGAGTCCACCTCTCTCCCTGGACTTGCAGTGTAGGCCCCAGGGTGCCCCCTTGCCCTCCACTTAAGGGCCCCTGACCCCAGCAAGCTACCCAGGGGTCGACCTCTCTCCCTGGACTTGCAGTATAGGCCCCAGAGTGCGCCCTGGCCTTCCACCTAGGGGAATCTGACCCCAGCAAGCTACCCAGGGTCCTCTTTCCTCCCTGGACTTCCATTAAAGGCCCCAGGGTGCCCCTTCTCCTCCACCTAGGGGTCTCTGACCCCAGCAAGCTACCCAGGGGTCCACCTCTCTTTCTGGACTTGCAGTGTAGGCCCCAGGGTGCCCCTTGCCCTCTGGCTAGGTGCCCCTGACACCAGCAAGCAACCCAGGGGTCCACCTCTCTTCCTTGACTTGCAGTATGGCCCCAGGGTGCCCCCTGGCTCTCCACACAGGCACCCCTGACTCCAGCAAGCTACCCAGGTGTCCACATCTAATGATTGACTTGCAGTTTAGGGCCCAGGGTGCCCCCTTGCACTCCACCTAGGGGCCCCTGACCCCAGCAAGCTACCAAGGGGTCCACCTCTCTCCCTGGACTTGCAGTATAGGCCCCAGAGTGCTCCTTGGCCCTCCACCTAGGGGCCCCTTAACCAAGCAAGCTACCCATGGGTCCACCTCTCTTCCTGGACTTGCAGTATAGTCCCCAGGGTGCTTCCTGGCCCTCCAACTATGGGCCCCTGACCCCAGCAAGCTACCCAGGGGTCCACCTCTCTCCCTGGACTTGCAGTATAGGCCCCAGGGTGCGCCCTGGCCTACCACCAAGGGGAATCTGACCTCAGCAAGCTACCCAGAGGTCCAGCTCTCTCCCTGGACTTGCAGTATAGACCCCAGGGTGCCCCCTGGCCCTCCACCTATGGGCCCCTGACCCCAGCAAGCTACCCAGGGGTCCACCTCTCTCCCTGGACTTGCAGTATAGGCCCCAGGGGGCCCCCTTGTCCTCCAACTTAGGGCCCCTGACCCCAGCAAGCTACCCAGAGGACCAGCTCTCTCCCTTGACTTGCAGCATAGGCCCCAGGGTGCCCCTGGCCCTCCACCTAAGGGCCCATGAGCCCAGCAAACTAACCAGGGGTCCACCTCTCTCCCTGGACTTGCAGTATAGGCCCCAGGGTTACCCCTGGCCCTCCATCTAGGTGCCCCTGACCCCATCAAGCTACCCAGGGGTCCATGTCTATCCCTGGACTTGCAGTGTAGCCCCCAGGGTGCCCCTTGCCCTCCACCTAAGGGATCCTGACCCCAGCAAACTACCCAGGGGTCCACCTCTCTCCCTGGACTTGCAGTGTAGGCCCCAGGGTGCCCCCTTGACCTCCACCTAAGGGCCCCTGACCCCAGCAAGCTACCCAGTGGTCCACCTCTCTCCTTGGACTTGCAGTGTAGGCCCCAGGATGCCCCCTGGCCCTCCACCTAGGGGCCTCTGACCCCAGCAATCTACCGAGGGGTCCACCTCTCTTCATGGACTTGCATTATAGGCCCCAGGGTGCCACCTGGCTCTCCACCTAAGGGCCCCTGACCCCAGCAAGCTACCCAGAGGTCTACCTCTCTCCCTGGACTTGCAGTATAGGCCCCAGGGTGCGCCCTGGCCTTCCACATAGGGGAATCTGACTCCAGCAAGCTACCCGGGGTCCACTTCCCTCGCTGGACTTCCATAAAGGCCCCAGGGTGCCCCTGGCACTCCACTTAGGGGCCTATGACCCAAGCAACTTACCCAGGGGTCCACCTCTCTCCCTGGACTTGCAGTATAGGCCCACTGGGTGCCCCTGGCACTTCACTTAGGGGCATATTACCCCAGCAAGCTACCCAGGGGTCCACCTCTCTCCCTGGACTTGCAGTGTAAGCCCCAGGGTGCCCCCTTGCCCTCCACCATCTGGCCTTTGACCCTAGCAAGCTACTCAGGGGTCCACCTCTCTCCCTGGACTTGCAGTGTAGGCCCCAGGGTTCCCTCTGGCCCTCCACCTGGGGGCCCCTGACCCCAGCAAGCTACCCAGGGGTCCACCTCTCTCCCTGGACTTGCAGTATAGGCCCCAGGGTGCGCCCTGGCCTACCACCAAGGGGAATCTGACCTCAGCAAGCTACCCAGAGGTCCAGCTCTCTCCCTGGACTTGCAGTATAGACCCCAGGGTGCCCCCTGGCCCTCCACCTATGGGCCCCTTACCCCAGCAAGCTACCCAGGGGTCCACCTCTCTCCCTGGACTTGCAGTATAGGCCCCAGGGGGCCCCCTTGTCCTCCAACTTAGGGCCCCTGACCCCATCAAGCTACCCAGAGGACCAGCTCTCTCCCTTGACTTGCAGTATAGGCCCCAGGGTGCCCTTGGCCCTCCACCTAAGGGCCCATGAGCCCAGCAAACTAACCAGGGGTCCACCTCTCTCCCTGGACTTGCAGTATAGGCCCCAGGGTTACCCCTGGCCCTCCATCTAGGTGCCCCTGACCCCATCAAGCTACCCAGGGGTCCATGTCTATCCCTGGACTTGCAGTATAGCCCCCAGGGTGCCCCCTTGCCCTCCACCTAAGGGCCCCTGACCCCAGCCAGCTACCCAGGGGTCTACAACTGTCCCTGGACATGCAGTGTAGGCCCCAGGGTGCCCCCTTGCCCTCCACCTAAGGGATCCTGAGCCCAGCAAGGTACCCAGTGGTCCACCTCTCTCCTTGGACTTGCAGTGTAGGCCCCAGGGTGCCCCCTGGCCGTCCACCTAGGGGCCTCTGACCCCAGCAATCTACCCAGGGGTCCACCTCTCTTCATGGACTTGCATTATAGGCCCCAGGGTGCCACCTGGCTCTCCACCTAAGGGCCCCTGACCCCAGCAAGCTACCCAGGGGTCTACCTCTCTCCCTGGGGAACATAGGGGAATCTGCCTCCAGCAAGCTACCCGGGGTCCACTTCCCTCGCTGGACTTCCATTAAAGGCCCCAGGGTGCCCCTGGCACTCCACTTAGGGGCCTATGACCCAAGCAACTTACCCAGGGGTCCACCTCTCTACCTGGACTTGCATAGTAAGCCCCAGGGTGCCCCCTTGCCCTCCACCTGCTGGCCTCTGACCGTAACAAACTACCCAGGGGTCCACCTCTCTCCCTGGACTTGCAGTGTAGGCCCTAGGGTGCCCCCTGGCCCTCCACCTAAGGGCAAGCTACCCAGGGTTCCACCTCTCTCCCTGGACTTGCATTGTAGATCCCAGTGTGCCCCCTTGCCCTCCACCTAAGGGCCCCTGACCCTAGCAAGCTACCCAGGGGTCCACCTCTCTTCCTGGACTTGCCGTATAGGCCCCAGGGTGCCCCCTTGCACTTCAACTAGGGGTCGCTGACCCCAGCAAGCTACCCAGGGGTCCACCTCTCTCCCTGGACTTGCAGTGTAGATCCCAGTGTGCCCCCTTGCCCTCCACCTAAGGGCCCCTGACCCCAGCAAGCTACCCAGGGGTCCACCTCTCTTCCTGGACTTGCAGTATAGCCCCCAGTGTGCCCCCTTGCCCTCCACCTAAGGGCCCCTGACCCCAGCAAGCTACCCAGGTGTTCGCCTCTCTTCCTGCAATTGCAGTATAGGCCCCAGGGTGCCCCTGGCCCTCCACCTAAGGGCCCATAATCTAAGCAAGCTACCCAGGGGTCCACCTCTCTCCTTGGACTAGCAGTGTAGGCCCCAGGGTGCCCCCTTGCACCCCACCTAGGGGCTTCTGACCCCAGCAAGCTACCCAGGGGTCCACCTCTCTCCCTGGACTTGAAGTATAGGCCCCAGGGTGCCCACTGGCCCTTCACATAGGGGTCTCTGACCCCAGCAAGCTGCTCAGGGGTCCACATCTCTCCCTAGACTTGCAGTATAGGCCCCAGTGTGCCCCCTGTCCCTCCGCCTAGGGGCCTCTGAATCCAGCAAGCTACCCATTGGTCCACCTCTCTCCCTGGACTTTCAGAATAGGCCCCAGGGTGCCCCCTGGCCCTCCACCTAGGGGCCCCTTACCCCAGCAAGCTACCCAGGGGTCCATCTCTCTCCCTGGACATGCAGTATAGGTCCCAGGGTGCCCCTTTGCACTCCATCTAGGGGTCTCTGACCCCAGCAAGCTACCCAGGGGTCCACCTCTCTCCCTGGACCAGCAGTTAAGGTCCCAGTGTGCCCCCTGGCCCTCCACATAGGGGCCTCTGACCCCAGCAAGCTACCCAAGGTCCCACCCTTGTCCCTTAACTTGCAGAATAGGCCCCAGGGTACACCCTGGCCCTCCACCTAGGAGCCCCTTACCCCAGCAAGCTACCCAGGGGTCAACCTCTCTCCCTGGACTTGCAGTATACTCCCCATGGTGTCCCTTTGCACTCCATCTAGGGGTCTCTGACCCCAGCAAGCTACCCAGGGGTCCACCTCTCTCCCTGGACTTGCAGTGTAGGCCCCAGGGTGCCCCCTTGCCCTCCACCTAAGGACCCCGACCCCAGCAAGCTACCCAGGTGTCCGCCTCTCTTCCTGGAATTGCTGTATAGGGCCCAGGGTGCCCCCTCCCTGGACTACCAGGGTGCCCCCTTGCCCTCCACCTGGGGGCCTCTGACCCCAGCAAGCTACCCAGGGGTCCACCTTTCTCCCTGGACTTGCAGTGGAGGCCCCAGGGTGCCCCCTTGCCCTCCACCTAGGGGTCTCTGACCCCAGCAAGCTACCCAGGGGTCCACCTCTCTCCCTGATCTTGCAGTATAGACCCCAGGGTGCCCCCTGGCCCTCCACCTAGGGGCTTCTTAACCCAGCAAGCTACCAAGGGGTCCACCTCTCTCCCTGGACAAGCAGTATTAGCCCCATTGTGTCTCCTGGCCCTCCACCTAGGGGCCTCTGACCCCAGCAAGCTACCCAGGGGTCCACCTCTCTCCCTGGACTTGCAGTGTAGGCCCCAGGGTGCCCCCTTGCCCTCCACCTAAGGGCCCCTTACCCCAGCAAGCTACCCAGGGGTCCACCTCTCTCCCTGGTCTTGCAGTATAGGCCCCAGGGTGCCCCCTGGCCCTCCTCCTAGGGGCCCTTACCCCAGCAAGCTACCCAGGGGTCCACCTCTCTCCTTGGACTTGTAGTATAGGCCCCAGGGTGCCCCCTTGCACCCCACCTAGGGGCTTCTGACCCCAACAAGCTACCCAGAGGACCAGCTCTCTCCCTGGACTTGCAGTATAGGCCCCAGGGTGCCCCTGGCCCTCCACGTAAGGGCCCATGAGCCCAGCAAACTAACCAGGGGTCCACCTCTCTCCCTGGACTTGCAGTATAGGCCCCAGAGTTAACCCTGGCCCTCCATCTAGATACCCCTGACCCCAGCAAGCTACCCAGGGGTCCGTGTCTATCCCTGGACTTGCAGTGTAGGCCCCAGTATGCCCCCTGGCCCTCCACCTAGAGGCCTCTGACCCCAGCAAGCTACCCAGGGGTCCACATCTCTTCCTGGACTTGCAGTATAGGCCCCAGGGTGTCCCCTGGCCCTCCACCTAAGGGCCCCTGACCCCAGCAAGTTACCCAGGGGTCTACCTCTCTCCATGGACATGCAGTGTAGGCCCCAGGTTGCTCCCTTGCCCTACACCTAAGGGATCCTGACCCCAGCAAGCTACCCAGGGGTCCACCTCTCTCCCTGGACTTGCAGTGTAGGCCCCAGTGTGCCCCCTTGACCTCCACCTAAGGGCCCCTGACCCCAGCAAGCTACCCAGGGGTCCACCTCTCTCCTTGGACTAGCAGTATAGGCCCCAGGGTGCCCACTGGCCCTTCACATAGGGGTCTCTGACCCCAGCAAGCTACTCAGGGGTCCACATCTCTCCCTAGACTTGCAGTATAGGCCGCAGGGTGCCCCCTTGCCCTCCTTCTAGGGCTCTTTGACCCCAGCTAGGTACCCAGGGGTCCACCCCTCTCCCTGGACTTGTAGTGTAGGCCCCAGGGTGCCCCCTGGCCCTCCACCTAGGGGCTTTTGACCCCAGCAAGCTACCCAGGGGTCCACCTATCTCCCTGGACCAGCAGTATAGGCCCCAGTGTGCCCCCTGTCCCTTCGCCTAGGGGCCTCTGAATCCAGCAAGCTACCCATTGGTCCACCTCTCTCCCTGGACTTGCAGAATAGGCCCCAGGGTGCCCCCTGGCCCTCCACCTAGGGGCCCTAGAGCCAAGCAAACTACCCAGGGGTCCACCTCTCTCCCTGGACTTGCAGTATAGGCCCCAGGGTGCCCCCTGGCCCTCCATCTAGGTGCCCCTGACCCTAACAAGCTACCCAGGGGTCCATGTCTATCCCTGGACTTGCAGTGTAGGCCCCAGAATGCCCGCTGGCCCTCCACCTAGGGGCCTCTGACCCCAGCAAGCTACCCAGGGGTCCACCTCTCTTCCTGGACTTGCATTATAGGCCCCAGGGTGCCACCTGGCCCTCCACCTAAGGGCCCCTGACCCCAGCAAGCTACCCAGGGGTCTACCTCTCTCCCTGGACTTGCAGTATAGGCCCCAGGGTGCCCCTGGCACTCCACTTAGGGGCCTATGACCCCAGCAAGCTACCCAGGGGTCCACATCTCTTGCTGGACTTGCAATATAGGCCCCAGGGTGCCCCCTGGCCCTCCACCTAAGGGCCCCTGACCCCAGCAAGCTACCCAGGGGTCCACCTCTCTCCCTGGACTTGCAGTATAGGCCCCAGGGTGCGCCCTGGCCTTCGACCTAGGGGAATCTGACCCCAGCAAGCTACCCAGGGTCCACTTCCCTCCCTGGACTTCCATTAAAGGCCCCAGGGTGTCCCTTGCCCTCCAACTAGGGGTCTCTGACCCCGGCAAGCTACCCAGGGGTCCACCTCTCTCCCTGGACTTGCAGTGTAGGCCCAAGAGTGCCCCCTGGCACTCCACCTGGGGGCCTCTGACCCCAGCAAGCTACCCAGGGGTCCACCTCTCTCCCTGGACTTGCAGTGGAGGCCCCAGGGTGCCCCCCTTGCCCTCCACCTAGGGGTCTCTGACCCCAGCAAGCTACCCAGTGGTCCACCTCTCTCCCTGGTCTTTACATTTACATTTACATTTAGTCATTTAGCAGACGCTTTTATCCAAAGTGACTTACAAATGAGGACAAGGAAGCAATTTACACAACCAAGAGCAACAATGAATAAGTGCTATAAGCAAGTTTCAGGTCTGTAAAGTCTAAGAAGGGAAGTATTAGTAGTATTAGTATTTTTTTTTTTTTTTTTTTGTACAGTTAGTGTGATATTCAGAGAGGCAATTCCAGATTAGGAAGTGTAGTGGAGACTAAATAGTTGAGTTTTTAGTCGTTTCTTGAAAGTAGCGAGTGACTCTGCTGTTCTGATGCAGTTAGGGAGTTCATTCCACCAACTGGGCAGATTGAGCGTGAGCATTCGCGAAAGTGATTTCTTCCCCCTTTGGGATGGAACCACGAGGCGACGTTCATTCACAGAACGCAAGTTTCTGGAGGGCACATAGATCTGCAGAAGTGAGAGCAGATAAGAAGGAGCAAGGCCAGAAGTCACTTTGTAGGCAAACATCAGAGCTTTGAATTTGATGCGCGCAGCAACTGGCAGCCAGTGCAAACGGACTAGCAGCGGAGTGACATGTGCTCGTTTAGGTTCACTGAAGACCACTCGTGCTGCTGCATTCTGGAGCAGTTGAAGAGGCTTGATAGAGTTAGCTGGAAGCCCAGCTAGTAGAGAGTTACAGTAATCCAGTTTGGAGAGAACAAGAGCTTGAACAAGGAGTTGAGCTGCATGTTCAGATAAGAAGGGTCGGATCTTTCTGATGTTATAGAGTGTGAATCTGCACAATCGAGCAGTTCTAGAGATGTGGTCAGAGAAGTTTAGTTGGTCATCAATCGTTACTCCAAGGCTTTTCCCCATTTTGGATGCAGTAATGGTTGCCCCGTCCATCTGGATTGAAAAGTTATTGTGTAGAGTCGAGTTGGCAGAAACTACAAGCATTTCCGTTTTTGCGAGGTTCAGCTGAAGATGATGATCTTTCATCCAGTGTGAAATATCCAACAGGCAGGCTGAAATGCGAGCTGGAACCGAGGGATCATCAGGATGAAAAGAGAGGTATAGCTGGGTATCATCAGCATAGCAGTGGTAGGAGAATCCATGTCTCTGGATGACTGGTCCTAGAGATGATGTGTAGATGGAGAAGAGAAGTGGCCCAAGAACAGAGCCTTGAGGTACCCCAGTGTTTAGATGCTGTAGGTTGGACACCTCACCCCTCCAAGACACCCTGAATGATCTGTCAGTGAGGTAAGATCTGAACCATTGTATAACAGTGCCCGCAACGCCCAGTGACTCGAGCGTAGATAGCAGGATCTGGTGGTTGACAGTGTCAAAAGCAGCTGACAAGTCCAGCAAAATGAGGACTGATGATTTAGAGTCTGCTTTAGCCAGTCTGAGATCCTCCACGACCGAGAGCAGGGCAGTCTCAGTTGAGTGGCCTTTCTTAAAGCCGGATTGCTTGTATAGGTCTTGCAGTATAGGCCCCAGGGTGCTCCATGGCCCTCCTCCTAGGGGCCCCTTACCCCAGCAAGCTACCCAGGGGTCCACCTCTCTCCCTGGACTTGCAGTATAGGCCCCAGGGTGCCCCCTTGCACCCCAGCTAGGGGTGTCTGACCCCAGCAAGCTACCCAGGGGTCCACCTCTCTCGCTGGACTTGCAGTATTTACCCCTGGACGTCCCCTGGCCCCCTTGGTCCCCTGGCCCTCTACCTTGGGGCTTCTGACCCCAGCAAGCTACCCAGAGGTCCAGATCTCTCCCTGGACTTGCAGTATAGGCCCCAGGGTGCCCCTTTGCACTCCATCTAGGCATTTCTGACCCCAGCAAGCTACCCAGGGTTCACCTCTCTCCCTGGACTTGCATTGTAGGCCCCAGGGAGCCCCCTGGCCCTCCACCTAAGGGCCCCAGACCCCAGCAAGCTACCCAGGTGTCTACCTCTCTCCCTGGACATGTAGTGTAGGCCCTAGGGTGCCCCCTTGCCCTCCACCTAAAGGACCCTGACCCTAGCAAGCTACCCAGGGGTCCACCTCTCTCCCTGGACTTGCAATAAAGGCCCTAAGGTGCCACCTGGCCCTACACCTAGGGGTCTCTGACCCCAGCAAGCTACTCAGGGGTCCACCTCTCTCCTTGGACCACCAGAAAAGGCCCCAGGGTGCCCCCTGGCCCTCCACCTAGGGGCCCCTTGTCCCAGCAAGCTACCCAGGGGTCCACCTCTCTCCCTGGACTTGCAGTATAGGCCCCAGGGTGCCCCTTTGCACTCCATCTAGGGGTCTCTGACCCCAGCAAGCTCCCCGGGGGTTTACCTCTCTCCCTTGACTTGCAGTGTAGGCCCCAGGGTGCCCCCTTGCCCTCCACCTAAGGGCCCCTGACCCCAGCAAGCTACCCAGGTGTTCGCCTCTCTTCCTGCAATTGCAGTATAGGCCCCAGGGTGCCCCTGGCCCTCCACCTAAGGGCCCATAATCTAAGCAAACTACCCAGGGGTCCACCTCTCTCCATGGACTTACAGTGTAGGCCCCAGGATGCCCCCTGGCCCTCCACCTAGGGGCCTCTGACCCCAGCAAGCTACCAAGAGGTCCAGCTCTCTCCCTGGACTTGCAGTATAGCCCCCAGGGTGCCCCCTGGCCCTCCACCTAAGGGCCACGGACCCCAGCTAGCTACCCAGGGGTCCACCTCTCTTCCTGGACTTGCAGTATAGACCCCAGGGTGCCCCCTGGCTCTCCACCTAAAGGCCCCTGACCCCAGCAAGCTAGCCAGGGTCCACCTCTCTCCCTGGACTTGCAGTATAGGCCCCAGGCTGCCCCTGGCACTCCACTTAGGGCCCATGACCCCGGCAAGCTACCCAGGGGGTCCACCTCTCTCCCTGGACTTGCAGTATAGGCCCCAGGGTGCCCCTGGCACTCCACTTAGGGGCCTATGACCCCAGCAAGCTACCCTGTGGTCCACCTCTCTCCCTGAACTTACAGTTTAGGCCCCAGGGTGCCTCCTGGCCCTCCACCTGGGGGCCTCTGACCCCAGCAAGCTACCCAGGGGTCCACCTCTTTCCCTGGACTTGCAGTGTAGGCCCCAGGGTGCACCCTGGCCCTCCACCTAAGGGCCCCTGACCCCAGCAAGCGACCCAGCGATCTACCTCTCTCCCTTGACTTGCAGCATAGGCCCCAGGGTGTGCCCTGGCCCTCCACCTGGGTGCCTCTGACCCCAGCAAGCTACCCAGTGGTCCACCTCTCTCCCTGGACTTGCAGTGTAGGCCCCAGGGTGCCCCCTGGCCCTCCAGCTAAGGGCCTTTGACCCCAGAAAGCAACCCAGGGGTCCACCTCTCTTCCTGGACTTGCAGTATAGGCCCCAGGGTGCCTTCTGGCTCTCCACCTAAGGGCCCCTGACCCCAGAAAGCTACCCAGGGATCCACCTCTCTCCCTGGACTTGCAGAATAGGCCCCAGGGTGCCCCTGGCACTCCACGTAAGGGCTCATGAGCCCAGCAAACTAACCAGGGGTCCACCTCTCTCCCTGGACATGCAGTGTAGGCCCCAGGGTGCACCATTGCCCTCCACCTTTGGGATCCTGACCCCAGCAAGCTACCCAGGGGTCCACCTCTCTCCCTGGACTTGCAGTGTAGGCCCCAGGGTGCCCCCTTGCCCTCCACCTAAGGGCCCCTGACCCCAGCAAGCTACCCAGGGGTCCACCTCTCTACTTGGACTTGCAGTGTAGGCCCCAGGGTGCCCCCTTGCACCCCACCTAGGGGCTTCTGACCCCAGCAAGCTACCCAGGGGTCCACCTCTCTCCCTGGACTTGCAGTGTAGGCCCCAGGGTGCCCCCTGGCACTCCACCTGGGGGTCTCTGACCCCAGCAAGCTACCCAGGAGTCCACCTCTCTCCCTGGACTTGCAGTGTAGGCCCCAGGGTGCCCCCTTGCCCTCCACTTAAGGGCCCCTGACCCCAGCAAGCTACCCAGGGGTCGACCTCTCTCCCTGGACTTGCAGTATAGGCCCCAGAGTGCGCCCTGGCCTTCCACCTAGGGGAATCTGACCCCAGCAAGCTACCCAGGGTCCTCTTTCCTCCCTGGACTTCCATTAAAGGCCCCAGGGTGCCCCTTCTCCTCCACCTAGGGGTCTCTGACCCCAGCTAGCTACCCAGGGGTCCACCTCTCTTTCTGGACTTGCAGTGTAGGCCCCAGGGTGCCCCTTGCCCTCTGGCTAGGTGCCCCTGACACCAGCAAGCAACCCAGGGGTCCACCTCTCTTCCTTGACTTGCAGTATAGGCCCCAGGGTGCCCCCTGGCCCTCCACCCAGGCACCCCTGACTCCAGCAAGCTACCCAGGTGTCCACATCTAATGATTGACTTGCAGTTTAGGGCCCAGGGTGCCCCCTTGCACTCCACCTAGGGGCCCCTGACCCCAGCAAGCTACCAAGGGGTCCACCTCTCTCCCTGGACTTGCAGTATAGGCCCCAGAGTGCTCCTTGGCCCTCCACCTAGGGGCCCCTTAACCAAGCAAGCTACCCATGGGTCCACCTCTCTTCCTGGACTTGCAGTATAGTCCCCAGGGTGCTTCCTGGCCCTCCAACTATGGGCCCCTGACCCCAGCAAGCTACCCAGGGGTCCACCTCTCTCCCTGGACTTGCAGTATAGGCCCCAGGGTGCGCCCTGGCCTACCACCAAGGGGAATCTGACCTCAGCAAGCTACCCAGAGGTCCAGCTCTCTCCCTGGACTTGCAGTATAGACCCCAGGGTGCCCCCTGGCCCTCCACCTATGGGCCCCTGACCCCAGCAAGCTACCCAGGGGTCCACCTCTCTCCCTGGACTTGCAGTATAGGCCCCAGGGGGCCCCCTTGTCCTCCAACTTAGGGCCCCTGACCCCAGCAAGCTACCCAGAGGACCAGCTCTCTCCCTTGACTTGCAGCATAGGCCCCAGGGTGCCCCTGGCCCTCCACCTAAGGGCCCATGAGCCCAGCAAACTAACCAGGGGTCCACCTCTCTCCCTGGACTTGCAGTATAGGCCCCAGGGTTACCCCTGGCCCTCCATCTAGGTGCCCCTGACCCCATCAAGCTACCCAGGGGTCCATGTCTATCCCTGGACTTGCAGTGTAGCCCCCAGGGTGCCCCTTGCCCTCCACCTAAGGGATCCTGACCCCAGCAAACTACCCAGGGGTCCACCTCTCTCCCTGGACTTGCAGTGTAGGCCCCAGGGTGCCCCCTTGACCTCCACCTAAGGGCCCCTGACCCCAGCAAGCTACCCAGTGGTCCACCTCTCTCCTTGGACTTGCAGTGTAGGCCCCAGGATGCCCCCTGGCCCTCCACCTAGGGGCCTCTGACCCCAGCAATCTACCCAGGGGTCCACCTCTCTTCATGGACTTGCATTTAAGGCCCCAGGGTGCCACCTGGCTCTCCACCTAAGGGCCCCTGACCCCAGCAAGCTACCCAGAGGTCTACCTCTCTCCCTGGACTTGCAGTATAGGCCCCAGGGTGCGCCCTGGCCTTCCACATAGGGGAATCTGACTCCAGCAAGCTACCCGGGGTCCACTTCCCTCGCTGGACTTCCATTAAAGGCCCCAGGGTGCCCCTGGCACTCCACTTAGGGGCCTATGACCCAAGCAACTTACCCAGGGGTCCACCTCTCTCCCTGGACTTGCAGTATAGGCCCACTGGGTGCCCCTGGCACTTCACTTAGGGGCATATTACCCCAGCAAGCTACCCAGGGGTCCACCTCTCTCCCTGGACTTGCAGTGTAAGCCCCAGGGTGCCCCCTTGCCCTCCACCTGCTGGCCTTTGACCCTAGCAAGCTACTCAGGGGTCCACCTCTCTCCCTGGACTTGCAGTGTAGGCCCCAGGGTTCCCTCTGGCCCTCCACCTGGGGGCCCCTGACCCCAGCAAGCTACCCAGGGGTCCACCTCTCTCCCTGGACTTGCAATGTAGGCCCCAGGGTGCCCGCTTGTCCCAATCCTAGTGGCCCTTTACCCCAGCAAGCTACCCAGGGGTCCACCTCTCTCCCTGGACATGCAGTATAGGCCCCAGGGTGCCCCCTTGCCCTCCACCTAAGGGCCCTTGACCCCAGCAAGCTACCCAGTAGTCCACCTCTCTCCCTGGACCAGCAGTATAGGTCCCAGAGTGCCCCCTGGCCCTCCACATAGGGGCCTCTGACCCCAGCAAGCTACCCAGAGGTCCAGCTCTCTCCCTGGACTAGCAGTATAGCCCCCAGGGTGCCCCCTGGCCCTCCACCTAAGGGCCCCTGACCCCAGCAAGCTACCCGGGGGTCCACCTCTGTTCCTGGACATGCAGTATAGGCCCCAGGGTTCCCTTGGCCCTCCACCTAAGGGCCCCTGACCCCAGCAAGCTACCCAGGGGTCCACCTCTCTCCCTGGAATTGCAGTATAGGCCACAGGGTGCCCCTGGCACTCCACTTAGGGGCCTATGACCCCAGCAAGCTACCCAGGGCTCCACCTCTCTCCTTGGACTTGCAGTGTAGGCCCCAGGGTGCCCCCTGGCCCTCCACCTGCTGAAATCTGACCCCAGCATGCTAACCAGGGGTCCACCTCTCTACCTGGACTTGCAGTGTAGGCCCCAGGGTGCCCCATGGCCCTCCACCTAAGGGCCCCTGACCCCAGCAAACTACCCAGGGGTCCACCTCTCTCCCTGGACTTGCAGTATAGGCCCAAGGGTGCGCCCTGGCCTTCCACCTAGGGGAATCTATCCCCAGCAAGCTACCCAGGGTCCTCTTCCCTCCCTGGACTTCCAGTAAAGGCCCAAGGGTGCCCCCTTGTCCTCCACTTGGGGGTCCCTGACCCCAGCAAGCTACCCAGTGGTCCACCTCTCTCCCTGGTCTTGCAGTATCGGCCCAAGGGTGCCCCCTGGCCCTCCTCCTAGGGGCCCCTTACCCCATCAAGCAACCCAGGGGTCCACCTCTCTCCCTGGACTTGCAGTATAAGCCCCAGGGTGCCCCCCTTGCACCCCACCTAGGGGTGTCTGACGCAAGCAAGGTACCCAGGGGTCCACATCTCTCCCTGGACTTGCAGTATATGCCCCTGGATGACCCCTGGCCCTTCACCTGGGGGCCTCTGACACCAGCAAGCTACCCAGAGGTCCAGCTCTCTCCCTGTTCTTGCAGTATCGGCCCAAGGGTGCCCCCTGGCCCTCCTCCTAGGGGCCCCTTACCCCAGCAAGCAACCCAGGGGTCCACCTCTCTCCCTGGACTTGCAGTATAGCCCCCAGGGTGCCCCCTGGCCCCCCACCTAAGGGCCCCTGACCCCAGCAAGCTACCCAGGGGTCCACCTCTTTACCTGTACTTGCAATATAGCCCCCAGGGTGCCCCCTGGCCCTCCATATAATTGCCCCTGACCCCAGCAAGCTACCCAGGGGTATACCTCTCTCCCTGGACTTGCAGTGTAGGCCCCATGGTGCCCCCTTGCCCTCCACCTAAGGGCCACTGACCCCAGCAAGCTACCCAGGTTTCCACCTCTCTCCCTGGACTTGCAGTATAGGCCCCAGTGTGCCCCTGGCACTCCACTTAGGGGCCCATGACACCAACAAGCTACCCAGGGGTCCACCTCTCTCCATGGACTTGCAGTGTAGGCCCAAGGGTGCCCCCTGGCCCTCCACCTGGGGGTCTCTGACCCCAGCAAGCTACCCAGTGGTCCACCTCTCTCCCTGGTCTTGCAGTATAGGCCCCAGGGTGCCCCCAGGCCCTCCTCCTAGGGGCCCCTTACCCCAGCAAGCTACCCAGGGGTCCACCTCTCTCCCTGGACTTGCAGTGTAGGCCCCAGGGTGCCCCCCTGCACCCCTCCTAGGGGCTTCTGACCCCAGCAAGCTACCCAGATGACCAGCTCTCTCCCTGGACTTGCAGTATAGGCCCCAGGGTGCCCCTGGCCCTCCACCTAAGGGCCCCTTACCCCAGCAAGCTACCCAGGGTCCACTTCCCTCCCTGGACTTCCATTAAAGTCCCCAGGGTGCCCCCTTACCCTCCACCTAGGGTTGTCTGACACCAGCTAGCTACCCAGTGGTCCACCTCTCTCCCTGAACTTGCAATGTAGGCCCCAGGGTGCCCGCTTGCCCCAATCCTAGTGGCCCCTTACCCCAGCAAGCTACCCAGGGGTCCACCTCTCTCCCTGGACATGCAGTATAGGCCCCAGGGTGCCCCTTTGCACCCCACCTAGGGGTGTCTGACCCCAGCAAGCTACCCAGGGGTCCACCTCTCTCCCCGGACTTGCATTATTTACCCTTGGATGGCCCCTAGCCCTCCACCTTGGGGCTTCTGACCCCAGCATGTTACCCAGAGGTCCAGATCTCTCCCTGGACTTGCAGTATAGGCCCCAGGGTGCCCCTTTGCACTCCATCTAGGGGTCTCTAACCCCAGCAAGCTACCCAGGGGTCCACCTCTCTCCCTGGACTTGCATTGTAGGCCCCAGGGTGCCCCCTGGCCCTCCACCTAAGGGCCCCTGACCCCAGCAAGCTACCCAGGGGTCTACCTCTCTCGCTGGACATGCAGTGTAGGCCCTAGGGTGCCCCCTTGCCCTCCACCTAAGGGACCCTGACCCTAGCAAGCTACCCAGGGGTCCACCTCTCTCCCTGGACTTGCAGTATAGAACCCAGGGTTCCCCCTGGCCTTCCACCTAGGGAAATCTGACCCCAGCAAGCTACCCTGGGGTCCACCTCTCTCCCTGGACTTGCAATATAGCCCCAGGGTGCCCCTTTGCACTACACCGAGGGGTCTCTGACCCCAGCAAGCTACCCAGGGGTCCACATCTCTCCCTGGACTTGCAATATAGGCCCTAAGGTGCCCCCTGGCCCTACACCTAAGGGTCTCTGACCCCAGCAAGCTACTCAGGGGTCCACCTCTCTCCCTGGACCAGCAGAAAAGGCCCCAGGGTGCCCCCTGGCCCTCCACCTAGGGGCCCCTTATCCCAGCAAGCTACCCAGGGGTCAACCTCTCTCCCTGGACTTGCAGTATAGGCCCCAGGGTGCCCCTTTGCACTCCATCTTTGGGTCTCTGACCCCAGCAAGCTCCCCGGGGGTTTACCTCTCTCCCTTGACTTGCAGTGTAGGCCCCAGGGTGCCCCTGGCCCTCCACCTAAGGGCCCCTGACCCCAGCAAGCTACCCAGGTGTCCGCCTCTCTTCCTGGAATTGCAGTATAGGCCCCAGGGTGCCCCTGGCCCTCAACCTAAGGGCCCATGAGCCAAGCAAACTATCCAGGGGTCCACCTCTCTCCCTGGACTTGCAGTATAGGCCCCTGGCTGCCCACTTCCACTCCATCTAGGGGTCTCTGACCCTAGCAAGCTACCAAGAGGTCCAGCTCTTTCCCTGGACTTGCAGTATAGCCCCCAGGGTGCCCCCTGGCCCTCCACCTAAGGGCCCCTGACCCCAGCAAGCTACCCAGGGGTCCACCACTCCCTGGACTTGCAGTGTAGGCCCCAGGGTGCCGCCTGCCCCTCCACCTAAGGGCCCCTGACCCCAGCAAGCTACCCAGGGGTCCACCTCTTTTCCTGGACTTGCAGTATAGGCCCCAGGCTGCCCCTGGCACACCGCTTAGGGGCCTATGACCCCAGCAAGCTACCCAGGGGTCCACCTCTCTCCCTGGACTTGCAGTATAGGCCCCAGGGTGCCCCTGGCCCTCCACCTAGGGGCCTATGACCCCAGCAAGCTACCCTGGGGTCCACCTCTCTCCCTGAACTTGCAGTTTAGGCCCCAGGGTGCCCCCTGGCCCTCCACCTGGGGGCCCCTGACCCCAGCATGCTACCAAGTGGTCCATCTCTCTCCCTGGTCTTGCAGTATAGGCCCCAGGGTGCCCCCTGGCCCTCCTCCTAGGGGCCCCTTACCCCAGCAAGCTACCCAGGGGTCCACCTCTCTCCCTGGACTTGCAGTATAGGCCCCAGGGTGCCCCTGGCACCCCACCTAGGGGCTTCTGACCCCAGCAAGCTACCCAGAGGACCAGCTCTCTCCCTGGACTTGCAGTATAGGCCCCAGTGTGCCCCTGGCCCTCCACGTAAGGGCTCATGAGCCCAGCAAACTAACCAGGGGTCCACCTCTCTCCCTGAACTTGCAGTATAGGCCCCAGGGTTACCCCTGGCCCTCCATCCAGGTGCCCACTGATCCCGGTAAGCTACCCAGGGGTCCGTGTCTATCCCTGGACTTGCATTGTAGGCCCCAGGATGCCCCCTGGCCCTCCACCTGGGGGCCTCTGACCCCAGCAAGCTACCCAGAGGTCCACCTCTCTCCCTGGACTTTCAGTATAGGCCCCAAGGTGCCCTGGCACTCCACTTAGGGGCCTATGACCCCAGCAAGCTACCCAGGGGTCCACATCTCTTCCTGGACTTGCAGTATAGACCCCAGGGTGCCCCCTGGCCTTCCACCTAGGGAAATCTGACCCCAGCAAGCTACCCTGGGGTCCACCTCCCTCCCTGGACTTGCAATATAGGCCCCAGGGTGCCCCTTTGCACTACACCTAGGGGTCTCTGACACCAGCAAGCTACCCAGGGGTCCACCTCTCTCCCTGGACTTGCAATATAGGCCCTAAGGTGCCCCCTGGCCCTACACCTAAGGGTCTCTGACCCCAGCAAGCTACTCAGGGGTCCACCTCTCTCCCTGGACCAGCAGAAAAGGCCCCAGGGTGCCCCCTGGCCCTCCACCAAGGGGCCCCTTATCCCAGCAAGCTACCCAGGGGTCAACCTCTCTCCCTGGACTTGCAGTATAGGCCCCAGGGTGCCCCTTTGCACTCCATCTTGGGGTCTCTGACCCCAGCAAGCTCCCCGGGGGTTTACCTCTCTCCCTTGACTTGCAGTGTAGGCCCCAGGGTGCCCCCTTGCCCTCCACCTAAGGGCCCCTGACCCCAGCAAGCTACCCAGGTGTCCGCCTCTCTTCCTGGAATTGCAGTATAGGCCCCAGTGTGCCCCCTTGCCCTCCACCTAAGGGCCCCTGACCCCAGCAAGCTACCCAGGGGTCCACCTCTCTTCCTGGACTTGCAGTATAGGCCCCAGGGTGCCCCCTTGCACTTCAACTAGGGGTCGCTGACCCCAGCAAGCTACCCAGGGGTCCACCTCTCTCCCTGGACTTGCAGTAAAGGCCCCAATGTGCCCCCTGGCCCTACACCTAAGGGCTTCTGACCCCAGCAAGCTACCCAGAGGTCCAGCTCTCTCCCTGGGCTTGCAGTATAGCCCCCAGGGTGCCCCCTGGCTATCCACCTAAGGGCCCCTGACCCCAGCAAGCTACCCAGGGGTCCACCTCTCTCCCTGGTCTTGCAGTATAGGCCCCAGGGTGCCCCCTGGCCCTCCTCCTAGGGGCCCCTGACCCCAGCAAGCTACCCAGGGGTCCACATCTCTCCCTGGACTTGCAGTATAGGCCCCAGGGTGCCCCCTTGCACCCCACCTAGGGGCTTCTGACCCCAGCAAGCTACCCAGAGGACCAGCTCTCTCCCTGGACTTGCAGTATAGGCCCCAGGGTGCCCCTGGCCCTCCACGTAAGGGCCCTTGAGCCCAGCAAACTAACCAGGGGTCCACCTCTCTCCCTGAACTTGCAGTATAGGCCCCAGGGTTACCCCTGGCCCTCCATCTAGGTGCCCCTGACCCCAGCAAGCTACCCAGGGGTCCGTGTCTATCCCTGGACTTGCATTGTAGGCCCCAGGATGCCCCTTGGCCCTCCACCTAGGGGCCTCTGACCCCAGCAAGCTACCTAGGGGTCCACATCTCTTCCTGGACTTGCAATATAGGCCCCAGGGTGCCACCTGGCCCTCCACCTAAGGGCCCCTGACCCCAGCAAGCTACCCAGAGGTCCACCTCTCTCCCTGGACTTGCAGTATAGGCCCCAGGGTGCCCTGGCACTCCACTTAGGGGCCTATGACCCCAGCAAGCTACCCAGGGGTCCACATCTCTTCCTGGACTTGCAGTATAGGCCCCAGGGTGCCCCCTGGCCCTCCACCTAAGGGCCCCTGACCCCAGCAAGTTACCCAGGGGTCTACCTCTCTCCCTGGACATGCAGTGTAGGCCCCAGGGTGCCCCCTTGCCCTCCACCTAAGGGATCCTGACCCCAGCAAGCTACCCAGGGGTCCACCTCTCTCCCTGGACTTGCAGTGTAGGCCCCAGGGTGCCCCCTTGACCTCCACCTAAGGGCCCCTGACCCCAGCAAGCTACCCAGGGGTCCACCTCTCTCCCTGGACTTGCAGTATAGGCCCCAGGCTGCACCTGGCACACCGCTTAGGGGCCTATGACCCCAGCAAGCTACCCATGGGTCCATCTCTCTAGTTGGATTTGCAGTATAGGCCCCAGGGTGCCACTGGCACTACACTTAGGGGCCTATGACCCCAGCAAGCTACCCTGGGGTCCACCTCTCTCCCTGAACTTGCAGTTTAGGCCCCAAGGTGCCCCCTGGCCCTCCACCTGGGGGCCCCTGACCCCAGCAAGCTACCCAGGGGTCCACCTCTCTCCCTGGACTTGAAGTATAGGCCCCAGGGTGCCCACTGGCCCTTCACATAGGGGTCTCTGACCCCAGCAAGCTGCTCAGGGGTCCACATCTCTCCCTAGACTTGCAGTATAGGCCCCAGTGTGCCCCCTGTCCCTCCGCCTAGGGGCCTCTGAATCCAGCAAGCTACCCATTGGTCCACCTCTCTCCCTGGACTTTCAGAATAGGCCCCAGGGTGCCCCCTGGCCCTCCACCTAGGGGCCCCTTACCCCAGCAAGCTACCCAGGGGTCCATCTCTCTCCCTGGACATGCAGTATAGGTCCCAGGGTGCCCCTTTGCACTCCATCTAGGGGTCCCTGACCCCAGCAAGCTACCCAGGGGTCCACCTTTCTCCCTGGACCAGCAGTTAAGGTCCCAGTGTGCCCCATGGCCCTCCACATAGGGGCCTCTGACCCCAGCAAGCTACCCAAGGTCCCACCCTTGTCCCTTAACTTGCAGAATAGGCCCCAGGGTACACCCTGGCCCTCCACCTAGGAGCCCCTTACCCCAGCAAGCTACCCAGGGGTCAACCTCTCTCCCTGGACTTGCAGTATACTCCCCATGGTGTCCCTTTGCACTCCATCTAGGGGTCTCTGACCCCAGCAAGCTACCCAGGGGTCCACCTCTCTCCCTGGACTTGCAGTGTAGGCCCCAGGGTGCCCCCTTGCCCTCCACCTAAGGACCCCGACCCCAGCAAGCTACCCAGGTGTCCGCCTCTCTTCCTGGAATTGCTGTATAGGGCCCAGGGTGCCCCCTCCCTGGACTACCAGGGTGCCCCCTTGCCCTCCACCTGGGGGCCTCTGACCCCAGCAAGCTACCCAGGGGTCCACCTCTCTCCCTGGACTTGCAGTGGAGGCCCCAGGGTGCCCCCTTGCCCTCCACCTAGGGGTCTCTGACCCCAGCAAGCTACCCAGGGGTCCACCTCTCTCCCTGATCTTGCAGTATAGACCCCAGGGTGCCCCCTGGCCCTCCACCTAGGGGCTTCTTAACCCAGCAAGCTACCAAGGGGTCCACCTCTCTCCCTGGACAAGCAGTATTAGCCCCATTGTGTCTCCTGGCCCTCCACCTAGGGGCCTCTGACCCCAGCAAGCTACCCAGGGGTCCACCTCTCTCCCTGGACTTGCAGTGTAGGCCCCAGGGTGCCCCCTTGCCCTCCACCTAAGGGCCCCTTACCCCAGCAAGCTACCCAGGGGTCCACCTCTCTCCCTGGTCTTGCAGTATAGGCCCCAGGGTGCCCCCTGGCCCTCCTCCTAGGGGCCCCTTACCCCAGCAAGCTACCCAGGGGTCCACCTCTCTCCTTGGACTTGTAGTATAGGCCCCAGGGTGCCCCCTTGCACCCCACCTAGGGGCTTCTGACCCCAACAAGCTACCCAGAGGACCAGCTCTCTCCCTGGACTTGCAGTATAGGCCCCAGGGTGCCCCTGGCCCTCCACGTAAGGGCCCATGAGCCCAGCAAACTAACCAGGGGTCCACCTCTCTCCCTGGACTTGCAGTATAGGCCCCAGAGTTAACCCTGGCCCTCCATCTAGATACCCCTGACCCCAGCAAGCTACCCAGGGGTCCGTGTCTATCCCTGGACTTGCAGTGTAGGCCCCAGTATGCCCCCTGGCCCTCCACCTAGGGGCCTCTGACCCCAGCAAGCTACCCAGGGGTCCACATCTCTTCCTGGACTTGCAGTATAGGCCCCAGGGTGTCCCCTGGCCCTCCACCTAAGGGCCCCTGACCCCAGCAAGTTACCCAGGGGTCTACCTCTCTCCATGGACATGCAGTGTAGGCCCCAGGTTGCCCCCTTGCCCTACACCTAAGGGATCCTGACCCCAGCAAGCTACCTAGAGGTCCACCTCTCTCCCTGGACTTGCAGTGTAGGCCCCAGTGTGCCCCCTTGACCTCCACCTAAGGGCCCCTGACCCCAGCAAGCTACCCAGGGGTCCACCTCTCTCCTTGGACTAGCAGTATAGGACCCAGGGTGCCCCCTTGCACTCCACCTAGGGGCTTCTGACCCCAGCAAGCTACCCAGGGTTCCAACTCTCTCCCTGGACTTGAAGTATAGGCCCCAGGGTGCCCACTGGCCCTTCACATAGGGGTCTCTGACCCCAGCAAGCTACTCAGGGGTCCACTTCTCTCCCTAGACTTGCAGTATAGGCCGCAGGGTGCCCCCTTGCCCTCCTTCTAGGGCTCTTTGACCCCAGCAAGGGACCCAGGGGTCCACCCCTCTCCCTGGACTTGTAGTGTAGGCCCCAGGGTGCCCCCTGGCCCTCCACCTAGGGGCTTTTGACCCCAGCAAGCTACCCAGGGGTCCACCTATCTCCCTGGACCAGCAGTATAGGCCCCAGTGTGCCCCCTGTCCCTTCGCCTAGGGGCCTCTGAATCCAGCAAGCTACCCATTGGTCCACCTCTCTCCCTGGACTTGCAGAATAGGCCCCAGGGTGCCCCCTGGCCCTCCACCTAGGGGCCCTAGAGCCAAGCAAACTACCCAGGGGTCCACCTCTCTCCCTGGACTTGCAGTATAGGCCCCAGGGTGCCCCCTGGCCCTCCATCTAGGTGCCCCTGACCCTAACAAGCTACCCAGGGGTCCATGTCTATCCCTGGACTTGCAGTGTAGGCCCCAGAATGCCCGCTGGCCCTCCACCTAGGGGCCTCTGACCCCAGCAAGCTACCCAGGGGTCCACCTCTCTTCCTGGACTTGCATTATAGGCCCCAGGGTGCCACCTGGCCCTCCACCTAAGGGCCCCTGACCCCAGCAAGCTACCCAGGGGTCTACCTCTCTCCCTGGACTTGCAGTATAGGCCCCAGGGTGCCCCTGGCACTCCACTTAGGGGCCTATGACCCCAGCAAGCTACCCAGGGGTCCACATCTCTTCCTGGACTTGCAATATAGGCCCCAGGGTGCCCCCTGGCCCTCCACCTAAGGGCCCCTGACCCCAGCAAGCTACCCAGGGGTCCACCTCTCTCCCTGGACTTGCAGTATAGGCCCCAGGGTGCGCCCTGGCCTTCGACCTAGGGGAATCTGACCCCAGCAAGCTACCCACGGGTCCACCTCTCTCCTTGAACTTGCAGTGTAGGCCCCTGGGTGCGCCCTGCCCTTCCACCTAGGGGAATCTGACCCCAGCAAGCTACCCAGGGGTCCACTTCTCTTCCTGGCCTTGCTATATAGGCCCCAGGGTGCCACCTGGCCCTCCAACTAAGGGCCCCTGACCAAAGCAAGCTACCCAGGGGTCCACCTCTCTCCCTGGACTTGCAGTATAGGCCCCAGGGTGCCCCTGGCCCTCCACCTAAGGGCCCATGAGCCTAGCAAACTAACCAGGGGTTCACCTCTCTCCCTGGACTTACAGTTAAGCCCCAGGGATACCCCTGGCCCTCCAACTAGGTGCCCCTGACCCCAGCAAGCTACCCAAGGGTCCATGTCTATCCCTGGACTTGCAGTGTAGGCCCCAGGATGCCCCCTGTCCCTCCACCTAGGGACCTCTGACCCCAGCAAGCTACCCAGGGGTCCACCTCTCTTCCTGGACTTGCAGTATAGGCCCCAGGGTGCCACCTGGCCCTCCACCTAAGGGCCCCTGACCCTAGCAAGCTACCCAGGGTCCACTTCCCTCCCTGGACTTCCATTAAAGGCCCCAGGGTGCCCCCTTACCCTCCACTTAGGGGTGTCTGACCCCAGCTAGCTACCCAGTGCTCCACCTCTCTCCCTGGACTTGCAATGTAGGCCCCAGGGTGCCCGCTTGTCCCAATCCTAGTGGCCCCTTACCCCAGCAAGCTACCCAGGGGTCCACCTCTCTCCCTGGACATGCAGTATAGGCCCCAGGGTGCCCCCTTGCCCTCCACCTAAGGGCCCTTGACCCCAGCAAGCTACCCAGTAGTCCACCTCTCTCCCTGGACCAGCAGTATAGGTCCCAGAGTGCCCCCTGGCCCTCCACATAGGGGCCTCTGACCCCAGCAAGCTACCCAGAGGTCCAGCTCTCTCCCTGGACTAGCAGTATAGCCCCCAGGGTGCCCCCTGGCCCTCCACCTAAGGGCCCCTGACCCCAGCAAGCTACCCGGGGGTCCACCTCTGTTCCTGGACATGCAGTATAGGCCCCAGGGTTCCCTTGGCCCTCCACCTTAGGGCCCCTGACCCCAGCAAGCTACCCAGGGGTCCACCTCTCTCCCTGGAATTGCAGTATAGGCCACAGGGTGCCCCTGGCACTCCACTTAGGGGCCTATGACCCCAGCAAGCTACCCAGGGCTCCACCTCTCTCCTTGGACTTGCAGTGTAGGCCCCAGGGTGCCCCCTGGCCCTCCACCTGCTGAAATCTGACCCCAGCAAGCTAACCAGGGGTCCACCTCTCTACCTGGACTTGCAGTGTAGGCCCCAGGGTGCCCCATGGCCCTCCACCTAAGGGCCCCTGACCCCAGCAAACTACCCAGGGGTCCACCTCTCTCCCTGGACTTGCAGTATAGGCCCAAGGGTGCGCCCTGGCCTTCCACCTAGGGGAATCTATCCCCAGCAAGCTACCCAGGGTCCTCTTCCCTCCCTGGACTTCCAGTAAAGGCCCAAGGGTGCCCCCTTGTCCTCCACTTGGGGGTCCCTGACCCCAGCAAGCTACCCAGTGGTCCACCTCTCTCCCTGGTCTTGCAGTATCGGCCCAAGGGTGCCCCCTGGCCCTCCTCCTAGGGGCCCCTTACCCCATCAAGCAACCCAGGGGTCCACCTCTCTCCCTGGACTTGCAGTATAAGCCCCAGGGTGCCCCCCTTGCACCCCACCTAGGGGTGTCTGACGCAAGCAAGGTACCCAGGGGTCCACATCTCTCCCTGGACTTGCAGTATATGCCCCTGGATGACCCCTGGCCCTTCACCTGGGGGCCTCTGACACCAGCAAGCTACCCAGAGGTCCAGCTCTCTCCCTGTTCTTGCAGTATCGGCCCAAGGGTGCCCCCTGGCCCTCCTCCTAGGGGCCCCTTACCCCAGCAAGCAACCCAGGGGTCCACCTCTCTCCCTGGACTTGCAGTATAGCCCCCAGGGTGCCCCCTGGCCCCCCACCTAAGGGCCCCTGACCCCAGCAAGCTACCCAGGGGTCCACCTCTCTACCTGTACTTGCAAAATAGCCCCCAGGGTCCCCCTGGCCCTCCATATAATTGCCCCTGACCCCAGCAAGCTACCCAGGGGTATACCTCTCTCCCTGGACTTGCAGTGTAGGCCCCATGGTGCCCCCTTGCCCTCCACCTAAGGGCCACTGACCCCAGCAAGCTACCCAGGTTTCCACCTCTCTCCCTGGACTTGCAGTATAGGCCCCAGTGTGCCCCTGGCACTCCACTTAGGGGCCCATGACACCAACAAGCTACCCAGGGGTCCACCTCTCTCCATGGACTTGCAGTGTAGGCCCAAGGGTGCCCCCTGGCCCTCCACCTGGGGGTCTCTGACCCCAGCAAGCTACCCAGTGGTCCACCTCTCTCCCTGGTCTTGCAGTATAGGCCCCAGGGTGCCCCCAGGCCCTCCTCCTAGGGGCCCCTTACCCCAGCAAGCTACCCAGGGGTCCACCTCTCTCCCTGGACTTGCAGTGTAGGCCCCAGGGTGCCCCCCTGCACCCCTCCTAGGGGCTTCTGACCCCAGCAAGCTACCCAGATGACCAGCTCTCTCCCTGGACTTGCAGTATAGGCCCCAGGGTGCCCCTGGCCCTCCACCTAAGGGCCCCTTACCCCAGCAAGCTACCCAGGGTCCACTTCCCTCCCTGGACTTCCATTAAAGTCCCCAGGGTGCCCCCTTACCCTCCACCTAGGGTTGTCTGACACCAGCTAGCTACCCAGTGGTCCACCTCTCTCCCTGAACTTGCAATGTAGGCCCCAGGGTGCCCGCTTGCCCCAATCCTAGTGGCCCCTTACCCCAGCAAGCTACCCAGGGGTCCACCTCTCTCCCTGGACATGCAGTATAGGCCCCAGGGTGCCCCTTTGCACCCCACCTAGGGGTGTCTGACCCCAGCAAGCTACCCAGGGGTCCACCTCTCTCCCCGGACTTGCATTATTTACCCTTGGATGCCCCCTAGCCCTCCACCTTGGGGCTTCTGACCCCAGCATGTTACCCAGAGGTCCAGATCTCTCCCTGGACTTGCAGTATAGGCCCCAGGGTGCCCCTTTGCACTCCATCTAGGGGTCTCTAACCCCAGCAAGCTACCCAGGGGTCCACCTCTCTCCCTGGACTTGCATTGTAGGCCCCAGGGTGCCCCCTGGCCCTCCACCTAAGGGCCCCTGACCCCAGCAAGCTACCCAGGGGTCTACCTCTCTCGCTGGACATGCAGTGTAGGCCCTAGGGTGCCCCCTTGCCCTCCACCTAAGGGACCCTGACCCTAGCAAGCTACCCAGGGGTCCACCTCTCTCCCTGGACTTGCAGTATAGACCCCAGGGTTCCCCCTGGCCTTCCACCTAGGGAAATCTGACCCCAGCAAGCTACCCTGGGGTCCACCTCTCTCCCTGGACTTGCAATATAGCCCCAGGGTGCCCCTTTGCACTACACCGAGGGGTCTCTGACCCCAGCAAGCTACCCAGGGGTCCACCTCTCTCCCTGGACTTGCAATATAGGCCCTAAGGTGCCCCCTGGCCCTACACCTAAGGGTCTCTGACCCCAGCAAGCTACTCAGGGGTCCACCTCTCTCCCTGGACCAGCAGAAAAGCCCCCAGGGTGCCCCCTGGCCCTCCACCTAGGGGCCCCTTATCCCAGCAAGCTACCCAGGGGTCAACCTCTCTCCCTGGACTTGCAGTATAGGCCCCAGGGTGCCCCTTTGCACTCCATCTTTGGGTCTCTGACCCCAGCAAGCTCCCCGGGGGTTTACCTCTCTCCCTTGACTTGCAGTGTAGGCCCCAGGGTGCCCCTGGCCCTCCACCTAAGGGCCCCTGACCCCAGCAAGCTACCCAGGTGTCCGCCTCTCTTCCTGGAATTGCAGTATAGGCCCCAGGGTGCCCCTGGCCCTCAACCTAAGGGCCCATGAGCCAAGCAAACTATCCAGGGGTCCACCTCTCTCCCTGGACTTGCAGTATAGGCCCCTGGCTGCCCACTTCCACTCCATCTAGGGGTCTCTGACCCTAGCAAGCTACCAAGAGGTCCAGCTCTTTCCCTGGACTTGCAGTATAGCCCCCAGGGTGCCCCCTGGCCCTCCACCTAAGGGCCCCTGACCCCAGCAAGCTACCCAGGGGTCCACCACTCCCTGGACTTGCAGTGTAGGCCCCAGGGTGCCGCCTGCCCCTCCACCTAAGGGCCCCTGACCCCAGCAAGCTACCCAGGGGTCCACCTCTTTTCCTGGACTTGCAGTATAGGCCCCAGGCTGCCCCTGGCACACCGCTTAGGGGCCTATGACCCCAGCAAGCTACCCAGGGGTCCACCTCTCTCCCTGGACTTGCAGTATAGGCCCCAGGGTGCCCCTGGCCCTCCACCTAGGGGCCTATGACCCCAGCAAGCTACCCTGGGGTCCACCTCTCTCCCTGAACTTGCAGTTTAGGCCCCAGGGTGCCCCCTGGCCCTCCACCTGGGGGCCCCTGACCCCAGCAAGCTACCAAGGGGTCCACCTCTCTCCCTGGTCTTGCAGTATAGGCCCCAGGGTGCCCCCTGGCCCTCCTCCTAGGGGCCCCTTACCCCAGCAAGCTACCCAGGGGTCCACCTCTCTCCCTGGACTTGCAGTATAGGCCCCAGGGTGCCCCTGGCACCCCACCTAGGGGCTTCTGACCCCAGCAAGCTACCCAGAGGACCAGCTCTCTCCCTGGACTTGCAGTATAGGCCCCAGTGTGCCCCTGGCCCTCCACGTAAGGGCTCATGAGCCCAGCAAACTAACCAGGGGTCCACCTCTCTCCCTGAACTTGCAGTATAGGCCCCAGGGTTACCCCTGGCCCTCCATCCAGGTGCCCACTGATCCCGGTAAGCTACACAGGGGTCCGTGTCTATCCCTGGACTTGCATTGTAGGCCCCAGGATGCCCCCTGGCCCTCCACCTGGGGGCCTCTGACCCCAGCAAGCTACCCCGAGGTCCACCTCTCTCCCTGGACTTTCAGTATAGGCCCCAAGGTGCCCTGGCACTCCACTTAGGGGCCTATGACCCCAGCAAGCTACCCAGGGGTCCACATCTCTTCCTGGACTTGCAGTATAGACCCCAGGGTGCCCCCTGGCCTTCCACCTAGGGAAATCTGACCCCAGCAAGCTACCCTGGGGTCCACCTCCCTCCCTGGACTTGCAATATAGGCCCCAGGGTGCCCCTTTGCACTACACCTAGGGGTCTCTGACCCCAGCAAGCTACCCAGATGTCCGCCTCTCTTCCTGGAATTGCAGTATAGGCCCCAGTGTGCCCCCTTGCCCTCCACCTAAGGGCCCCTGACCCCAGCAAGCTACCCAGGGGTCCACCTCTCTTCCTGGACTTGCAGTATAGGCCCCAGGGTGCCCCCTTGCACTTCAACTAGGGGTCGCTGACCCCAGCAAGCTACCCAGGGGTCCACCTCTCTCCCTGGACTTGCAGTAAAGGCCCCAATGTGCCCCCTGGCCCTACACCTAAGGGCTTCTGACCCCAGCAAGCTACCCAGAGGACCAGCTCTCTCCCTGGACTTGCAGTATAGGCCCCAGGGTGCCCCTGGCCCTCCACGTAAGGGCCCTTGAGCCCAGCAAACTAACCAGGGGTCCACCTCTCTCCCTGAACTTGCTGTATAGGCCCCAGGGTTACCCCTGGCCCTCCATCTAGGTGCCCCTGACCCCAGCAAGCTACCCAGGGGTCCGTGTCTATCCCTGGACTTGCATTGTAGGCCCCAGGATGCCCCTTGGCCCTCCACCTAGGGGCCTCTGACCCCAGCAAGCTACCTAGGGGTCCACATCTCTTCCTGGACTTGCAATATAGGCCCCAGGGTGCCACCTGGCCCTCCACCTAAGGGCCCCTGACCCCAGCAAGCTACCCAGAGGTCCACCTCTCTCCCTGGACTTGCAGTATAGGCCCCAGGGTGCCCTGGCACTCCACTTAGGGGCCTATGACCCCAGCAAGCTACCCAGGGGTCCACATCTCTTCCTGGACTTGCAGTATAGGCCCCAGGGTGCCCCCTGGCCCTCCACCTAAGGGCCCCTGACCCCAGCAAGTTACCCAGGGGTCTACCTCTCTCCCTGGACATGCAGTGTAGGCCCCAGGGTGCCCCCTTGCCCTCCACCTAAGGGATCCTGACCCCAGCAAGCTACCCAGGGGTCCACCTCTCTCCCTGGACTTGCAGTGTAGGCCCCAGGGTGCCCCCTTGACCTCCACCTAAGGGCCCCTGACCCCAGCAAGCTACCCAGGGGTCCACCTCTCTCCCTGGACTTGCAGTATAGGCCCCAGGCTGCACCTGGCACACCGCTTAGGGGCCTATGACCCCAGCAAGCTACCCATGGGTCCACCTCTCTAGTTGGATTTGCAGTATAGGCCCCAGGGTGCCACTGGCACTACACTTAGGGGCCTATGACCCCAGCAAGCTACCCTGGGGTCCACCTCTCTCCCTGAACTTGCAGTTTAGGCCCCAAGGTGCCCCCTGGCCCTCCACCTGGGGGCCCCTGACCCCAGCAAGCTACCCAGGGGTCCACCTCTCTCCCTGGTCTTGCAGTATAGGCCCCAGGGTGCCCCCTGGCCCTCCTCCTAGGGGCCCCTTACCCCAGCAAGCTACCCAGGGGTCCACCTCTCTCCCTGGACTTGCATTATAGGCCCCAGGGTGCCCCCTTGCACCCCACCTAGGGGCTTCTGACCCCAGCAAGCTACCCAGAGGACCAGCTCTCTCCCTGGACTTGCACTATAGGCCCCAGGGTGCCCCTGGCCCTCCACGTAAGGGCCCATGAGCCCAGCAAACTAACCAGGGGTCCACCTCTCTCCCTGAACTTGCAGTATAGGCCCCAGGGTTACCCCTGGCCCTCCATCTAGGTGCCCCTGACCCCAGCAAGCTACCCAGGGGTCCGTGTCTATCCCTGGACTTGCATTGTAGGCCCCAGGATGCCCCCTGGCCCTCCACCTAGGGGCCTCTGAGCCCAGCAAGCTACCTAGGGGTCCACCTCTCTTCCTGGACTTGCATTATAGGCCCCAGGGTGCCACCTGGCCCTCCACCTAAGGGCCCCTGACCCCAGCAAGCTACCCAGAGGTCCACCTCTCTCCCTGGACTTGCAGTATAGGCCCCAGGGTGCCCTGGCACTCCACTTAGGGGCCTATGACCCCAGCAAGCTACCCAGGGGTCCACATCTCTTCCTGGACTTGCAGTATAGGCCCCAGGGTGCCCCCTGGCCCTCCACCTAAGGGCCCCTGACCCCAGCAAGTTACCCAGGGGTCTACCTCTCTACCTGGACATGCAGTGTAGGCCCCAGGGTGCCCCCTTGCCCTCCACCTAAGGGATCCTGACCCCAGCAAGCTACCCAGGGGTCCACCTCTCTCCCTGGACTTGCAGTGTAGGCCCCAGGGTGCCCCACTGACCTCCACCTAAGGGCCACTGACCCCAGCAAGCTACCCAGGGGTCAACCTCTCTCCCTGGACTTGCAGTGTAGGCCCCAGGATGCCCCCTGGCCCTCCACCTAGGGGCCTCTGACCCCAGCAAGCTACCAAGAGGTCCAGCTCTCTCCCTGGACTTGCAGTATAGCCCCCAGGGTGCCCTCTGCCCCTTCACCTAAGGGCCCCTGACCCCAGCAAGCTACCCAGGGGTCCACCTCTCTTCCTGGACTTGCAGTATAGGCCCCAGGCTGCCCCTGGCACACCGCTTAGGGGCCTATGACCCCAGCAAGCAACCCAGGGGTCCACCTCTCTCCCTGGACTTGCAGTATAGGCCCCAGGGTGCCACCTGGCCCTCCACCTAAGGGCCCCTGACCCCAGCAAGCTACCCAGGGGTCCACCTCTCTCCCTGGACTTGCATTATAGGCCCCAGGGTGCCCCCTTGCACCCCACCTAGGGGCTTCTGACCCCAGCAAGCTACTCAGAGGACCAGCTCTCTCCCTGGACTTGCAGTATAGCCCCCAGGGTGCCCCTGGCCCTCCACGTAAGGGCCCATGAGCCCAGCAAACTAACCAGGGGTCCACCTCTCTCCCTGGACTTGCAGTATAGGCCCCAGGGTTACCCCTGGCCGTCCATCTAGGTGCCCCTGACCCCAGCAAGCTACCCAGGGGTCCGTGTCTATCTCTGGACTTGCAGTGTAGGCCCCAGTATGCCCCCTGGCCCTCCACCTAGGGGTCTCTGACCCCAGCAAGCTACCAAGGGGTCCATGTCTATCCCTGGACTTGCAGTGTAGGCCCCAGGATGCCCCCTGGCCCTCCACCTAGGGGCCTTTGACCCCAGCAAGCTACCAAGGGGTCCACCTCTCTTCCTGGACTTGCAGTATAGGCCCCAGGGTGCCACCTGGCCCTCCACCTAAGGGCCCCTGAACCCAGCAAGCTACCCAGGGGTCCACCTCTCTCCCTGGACTTGCAGAATAGGCCCCAGGGTGCCCCTGGCCCTCCACGTAAGGGCTCATGAGCCCAGCAAACTAACCAGGGGTCCACCTCTCTCCCTGAACTTGCAGTATAGGCCCCAGGGTTACCCCTGGCCCTCCATCTAGGTGCCCCTGACCCTAGCAAGCTACCCAGGGGTCCACCTCTCTTCCTGGACTTGCACTATAGGCCCCAGGGTGCCACCTGGCCCTCCACCTAAGGGCCCCTGACCCCAGCAAGCTACCCAGGGGTCCACCTCTCTCCCTGGACTTGCAGTATAGGCCCCAGGGTGCCCCTGGCACTCCACTTAGGGGCCTATGACCCCAGCAAGCTACCCAGGGGTCCACATCTCTTCCTGGACTTGCAGTATAGGCCCCAGGGTGCCCCCTGGCCCTCCACCTAAGGGACCCTGACCCCAGCAAGTTACCCAGGGGTCTACCTCTCTCCCTGGACATGCAGTGTAGGCCTCAGGGTGCCCCATTGCCCTCCACCTTAGGGATCCTGACCCCAGCAAGCTACCCAGGGGTCCACTTCTCTCCCTGGACTTGCAGTGTAGGCCCCAGGGTGCCCCCTTGCCCTCCACCCAAGGGCCCCTGACCCCAGCAAGCTACCCAGGGGTCCACCTCTCTACTTGGACTTGCAGTGTAGGCCCCAGGGTGCCCCCTTGCACCCCACCTAGGGGCTTCTGACCCCAGCAAGCTACCCAGAGGACCAGCTCTCTCCCTGGACTTGCAGTATAGGCCCCAGGGTGCCCCTGGCCCTCCACCTAAGGGCCCATGAGCCCAGCAAACTAACCAGGGGTAATCCTCTCTACTTGGACTTGCAGTATAGGCCCCAGGATTACCCCTGGCCCTCCATCTAGGTGCCCCTGACACCATCAAGCTACCCAGGGGTCCATGTCTATCCCTGGACTTGCAGTGTAGGCCCCAGGATGCCCCCTGGCCCTCCACCTAGGGGCCTCTGAACCCAGCAAGCTACCCAGGGGTCCACCTCTCTTCCTGGACTTGCAGTATAGGCCCCAGGGTGCCACCTGGCCCTCCACCTAAGGGCCCCTGACCCCAGCAAGCTACCCAGGGGTCCACCTCTCTCCCTGGACTTGCAGTATAGGCCCCAGTGTGCCCCTGGCACTCCATTTAGGGGAATATGACCAAGCAAGCTACCCAGGGGTCCACCTATCTCCCTGGACTTGCTGTGTAGGCCCAAGGGTGCCCCCTGGCCCTCCACCTGGGGCCCTCTGACCCCAGCAAGCAATCCAGTGGTCCACCTCTCTCCCTGGACTTGAAGTGTAGGCCCCAGGGTGCCCCCTTGCCCTCCACCTAAGGGCCCCTGACCCCAGCAAGCTACGCAGGGGTCCACCTCTCTCCCTGGACTTGCAGTATAGGCCCCAGGGTGCACCCTGGCCTTCCACCTAGGGGAATCTGACCCCAGCAAGCTACCCAGGGTCCACTTTCCTCCCTGGACTTCCATTAAAGGCCCCAGGGTGCCCCCTTGCCCTCCACCTAGGGGTCTCTGACCACAGAAAGCTACCCAGTGGTCCACCTCTCTCCCTGGTCTTGCAGTATAGGCCCCAGGGTTCCCCCTGGCCCTCCTCCTAGGGGCCCCTTACCCCAGCAAGCTACCCAGGGGTCCACCTCTCTCCCTGGACTTGCAGTATAGGCCCGAGGGTGCCCCCTTGCACCCCACCTAGTGGCTGTTGACCCCAGCAAGCTACCCAGGGAACCAGCTCTCTCCCTGGTCTTGCAGTATAGGCCCCAGGGTGCCCCTTACACCCCACATAGGGGTGTCTGACCCCAGCAAGCTACCCAGGGGTCCAACTCTCTTCTGGACTTGCAGTATTTACCCCTGGATGTCCCCTGGCCCTCCACCTAAGGGCCCCTGACCCCAGCAAGTTACCCAGGGGTCTACCTCTCTCCCTGGACATGCAGTGTAGGCCCCAGGGTGCCCTATTGCCCTCCACCTTAGGGATCCTGACCCCAGCAAGCTACCCAGGGGTCCACCTCTCTCCCTGGACTTGCAGTGTAGGCCCCAGGGTGCCCCCTTGCCCTCCACCTAAGGGCCCCTGACCCCAGCACGCTACCCTGGGGTCCACCTCTCTACTTGGACTTGCAGTATAGGCCCCAGGGTGCCCCCTTGCACCCCACCTAGGGGCTTCTGACCCCAGCAAACTACCCAGAGGACCAGCTCTCTCCCTGGACTTGCAGTATAGCCCCCAGGGTGCCCCTGGCCCTCCACCTAAGGGCCCATGAGCCCAGCAATCTAACCAGGGGTAATCCTCTCTACTTGGACTTACAGTATAGGCCCCAGGGTTACCCCTGGCCCTCCATCTAGGTGCCCCTGACACCATCAAGCTACCCAGGGGTCCATGTCTATCCCTGGACTTGCAGTGTAGGCCCCAGGATGCCCCCTGGCCCTCCACCTAGGGGCCTCTGACCCCAGCAAGCTACCCAGGGGTCCACCTCTCTTCCTGGACTTGCAGTATAGGCCCCAGGGTGCCACCTGGCCCGCCACCTAAGGGCCCCTGACCCCAGAAAGCTACCCAGGGGTCCACCTCTCTCCCTGGACTTGCAGAATAGGCCCCAGGGTGCCCCTGGCACTCCACGTAAGGGCTCATGAGCCCAGCAAACTAACCAGGGGTCCACCTCTCTCCCTGGACATGCAGTGTAGGCCCCAGGGTGCACCATTGCCCTCCACCTTAGGGATCCTGACCCCAGCAAGCTACCCAGGGGTCCACCTCTCTCCCTGGACTTGCAGTGTAGGCCCCAGGGTGCCCCCTTGCCCTCCACCTAAGGGCCCCTGACCCCAGCAAGCTACCCAGGGGTCCACCTCTCTACTTGGACTTGCAGTGTAGGCCCCAGGGTGCCCCCTTGCACCCCACCTAGGGGCTTCTGACCCCAGCAAGCTACCCAGAGGTCCAGCTCTCTCCCTGGACTTGCAGTATAGGCCCCAGGGTGCCCCTGGCCCTCCACCTAAGGGCCCATGAGCCCAGCAAACTAACCAGGGGTAATCCTCTCTACTTGGACTTGCAGTATAGGCCCCAGGGTTACCCCTGGCCCTCCATCTAGGTGCCCCTGACACCATCAAGCTACCCAGGGGTCCATGTCTATCCCTGGACTTGCAGTGTAGGCCCCAGGATGCCCCCTGGCCCTCCACCTAGGGGCCTCTGACCCCAGCAAGCTACCCAGGGGTCCACCTCTCTTCCTGGACTTGCAGTATAGGCCCCAGGGTGCCACCTGGCCCTCCACCTAAGGGCCCCTGACCCCAGCAAGCTACCCAGGGGTCCACATATCTTCCTGGACTTGCAGTATAGGCCCCAGGGTGCGCCCTGGCCTTCCACCTAGGGGAATCTGACCCCAACAAGCTACCCAGGGTTCACTTCCCTCCCTGGACTTCCATTATAGGCCCCAGGGTGCCCCCTTGCCCTCCAACTAGGGGTCTCTGACCCCGGCAAGCTACCCAGGGGTCCACCTCTCTCCCTGGAATTGCAGTGTAGGCCCAAGGGTTCCCCCTGGCACTCCACCTGGGGGCCTCTGACCCCAGCAAGCTACCCAGGGGTCCACCTCTCTCCCTGGACTTGCAGTGGAGGCCCCAGGGTGCCCCCTGGCCCTCCACCTAGGGGCTTCTGAACCCAGCAAGCTACCCAGGGGTCCACCTCTCTCCCTGGACTTGCAGTATAGGCCCCAGGGTGCCCCCTTGCACCCCACCTAGGGGCTTCTGACCCCAACAAGCTACCCAGAGGACCAGCTCTCTCCCTGGACTTGCAGTATAGGCCCCAGGGTGCCCCTGGCCCTCCACGTAAGGGCCCATGAGCCCAGCAAACTAACCAATGGTCCACCTCTCTCCCTGGACTTGCAGTATAGGCCCCAGGGTTACCCCTGGCCCTCCATCTAGGTGCCCCTGACCCCAACAAGCTACCCAGGGGTCCGTGTCTATCCCTGGACTTGCAGTGTAGGCCCCAGTATGCCCCCTAGCCCTCCACCTAGGGGCCTCTGACCCTAGCAAGCTACCCAGGGGTCCACCTCTCTTCCTGGACTTGCATTATAGGCCCCAGGGTGCCACCTGGCCCTCCACCTAAGGGCCCCTGACCCCAGCAAGCTACCCAGGGGTCCACCTCTCTTCCTGGACTTGCAGTATGGGCCCTTAGAATGCCCCCTGGCCCTCCACCTAGGGGCCTCTGACCCCAGCAAGCTACCCAGAGGTCAAGCTCTCTCCCTGGACTTGCAGTATAGACCCCAGGGTTTCCCCTGGCCCTCCACCTATGGGCTCCTCACCCCAGCAAGCTACCCAGGGGTCCACCTCTCTTCCTGGACTTGCAGTATAGGTCCCAGGGTGCCCCCTGGCCTTCCACCTAAGGGCCCCTGACCCCAGCAAGCTACCCAGGGATCCACCTCTCTCCCTGGACTTGCAGTGTAGGCCCCAGGGTGCCCGCTGGATCTCCACCTACGTGCCCCTGACCCCAGCAAGCTACCCAGCGGTCCACCTCTTTCCCTGGACTTGCAGTATAGGCCCCAGGGTGCCCCCTTGCACTCCACCTAGGGGTCTCTGACCCCAGCAAGCTACCCAGGGGTCCACCTCTCTCCCTGGACTTGCAGTATTTGGCCCAGGATGCCCCCTGGCCCTCCACCTATGGGCCTCTGACCCCAGCAAGCTACCCAGAGGTCAAGCTCTCTCCCTGGACTTGCAGTATAGCCCCCAGGTTGCCCCCTTGCCCTCCACCTAGGGGCCTCTGTCCCCAGCAAGCTTTACAGGGGTTCACCTCTCTCCCTGGACTTGCAGTATAGGCCCCAAGGTGCCCCCTGGCCCTCCACATAGGGGCCTCTGACCCCAGCAAGCTACCCAGGGGTCCACCTCTCTCCCTGGACATGAAGTATAGGCCCCAGGGTGCCCGCTGGCCCTCTACCTTAGGGCCCCTGACCCCAGCAAGCTACCCAGAGGTCCACCTCTCTGCCTAGACTTGCAGTATAGGCCCCAGGGTGAACCCTTGCCCTCCTCCTAGGGCTCTTTGACCCCAGCAAGCTACCCAGGGGTCCACCTCTCTCCCTGGACTTGTAGTGTAGGCCCCAGGGTGCCCCCTGGCCCTCCACCTAGGGGCTTTTGACCCCAGCAAGCTACCCAGGGGTTCTCCTCTCTCCCTGGACCAGCAGTATAGGCCCCAGTGTGCCCCCTGGCCCTCCGCTGAGGGGGCTCTGAATCCAGCAAGCTACCCATTGGTCCACCTCTCTCCCTGGACTTGCAGAATAGGCCCCAGGGTGCCCCCTGGCCCTCCACCTAGGGGCCCCTTACCCCAGCAAGCTACCCAGGGGTCCATCTCTCTCCCTGGACATGCAGTATAGGCCCCAGGGTGCCCATTTGCACTCCCTCTAGGGGTCTCTGACCCCAGCAAGCTACCAAAGGGTCCACTTCTCTCCCTGGACTTGTAGTGTAGGCCCCAGGGTGCCCCCTGGCCCTCCACCTAGGGGCCCATGACCCAAGCAAGCTACCCTGGGCTCCACCTCTCTTCCTGGACTTGCAGTGTAGGCCCCAGGGTAACCCCTGGCCCTCCATCTGGGGGTCTCTGACCCCAGCAAGCTACCCAGCGGTCCACCTCTCTCCCTGGTCTTGCAGTATAGGCCCCAGGGTGCTTACTGGCCCTCCACCCAAGGGCCCCCAACCCCAGCAAGCTACCAAGGGGTCCACCTCTCTCCCTGGGCTTGTAGTGTAGGCCACAGGGTGCCCCCTGGCCCTCCACCTAGGGGCCCATGACCCAAGCAAGCTACCCTGGGATCCACCTCTCTCCCTAGACTTGCAGTATAGGCCCCAGGGTGCCCCCTTGCACCCTACCTAGGGGTGTCTGACCCCAGCAAGCTACCCAGGGGTCCACCTCTCTCCCTGGACTTGCAGTATAGGCCCCAGGTTGCCCCCTGGCCCTCCACCTGGGGGCCTATGACCCCAGCAAGCTACCTCTGGGTCTGCTTCTCTCCCTGGACTTGCAGTATAGGCCCCAGGGTGCCCCCCTGGCCCTCCAACTGGGGGCTTATGACCCCAGCAAGCTACCCAGGGGTCCAAGTCTCTCCCTGGACTTGCAGTATAGGCCCCAAGGTGCCCCCTGGCCCTCCACCTGGTTGCATCTGACTCCAGCAAGCTACCCAGGGGACCACCTCTCTCCCTGAACTTGCAGTGTCTGCTCCAGGGTGCCCCCTGGCCCTCCAATTAGGGGCCTATGACCCCAACTAGCTACCCAGAGGTCCACCTTTCTCCCTGGACTAGCAGTATAGGCCCCAAGGTGCCCCCTGGCCCTCCATCTAAGGGTCTCAGACCCCAGCAAGCTACCCGGGGGTCCACATCTCTCCCTGGACTTGCAGCATAGGCCCCAGGATGCCCCCTGGCCCTCCACCTAGGGGCCTCTGACCCCAGCAAGGTAACCAGACGTCCAGCTCTCTACCTGGACTTGCAGGATAGGCTCCAGGGTGCTCCCTGGCCCTCCATCTAGGAGCCTCTGACCTAAGCAAGCTACCCAGGGGTTCACCTCTCTCCCTGGACTTGCAGTATAGGCCCCAGGGTGCCCCCTGGCCCTCCAGCAAGGGGCCTCTGACCCAAGCAAGCTACCGAGGGATTAACCTCTCTTCCTGGACTTCCAGTAAGGACTTCAGGGTGCCCCCTAGCCCTCCACCTAAGGGCCACTGACCCCAACAAGCTACCCTGGGGTCCATCTCTACACTGTATTTGCAGTATAGGCCCCAGGGTGCCCCCTGGCCCTCCACTTAGGTGCCTATGACCCCAGCAAGCTACCCAGGGGTCCACCTCTCTTCCTGGACTTGTAGTATAGGCCCCAGGGTGCCCCCTGGCCCCCCATCTAAGGGCCCCTGACCCTAGCAAGCTACCCAGGGGTCCACCTCTCTCCCTGGACTTGCAGTATAGGCCTCATGGTGCCCCTTACACTACATTTAAGGGCCTATGATCCCAGCAAGCTACCCAGGGGTCCACCTCTCTCCCTGGACTTGCAGTGTAGGCCCCAGGGTGCCCCCTGGCACTCCACCTGGGGGCCTCTGACCCCAGCAAGCTACCCAGGAGTCCACCTCTCTTCCTGGACTTGCAGTGTAGGCCCCAGGGTAACCCCTGGCCCTCCATCTGGGGGTCTCTGACCCCAGCAAGCTACCCAGCGGTCCACCTCTCTCCCTGGTCTTGCAGTATAGGCCCCAGGGTGCTTACTGGCCCTCCACCCAAGGGCCACCAACCCCAGCAAGCTACCAAGGGGTCCACCTCTCTCCCTGGGCTTGTAGTGTAGGCCCCAGGGTGCCCCCTGGCCCTCCACCTAGGGGCCCATGACCCAAGCAAGCTACCCTGGGATCCACCTCTCTCCCTAGACTTGCAGTATAGGCCCCAGGGTGCCCCCTTGCACCCTACCTAGGGGTGTCTGACCCCAGCAAGCTACCCAGGTGTCCACCTCTCTCCCTGGACTTGCAGTATAGGCCCCAGGTTGCCCCCTGGCCCTCCACCTGGGGGCCTCTGACCCCAGCAAGCTACCTCTGGGTCTGCTTCTCTCCCTGGACTTGCAGTATAGGCCCCAGGGTGCCCCCATGGCCCTCCAACTGGGGGCTTATGACCCCAGCAAGCTACCCAGGGGTCCAAGTCTCTCCCTGGACTTGCATTATAGGCGCTAAGGTGCCCCCTGGCCCTCCAACTAGGGGTGTCTGACCCCAGCAAGCTACCCAGGGGACCACCTCTCTCCCTGAACTTGCAGTGTCTGCTCCAGGGTGCCCCCTGGCCCTCCAATTAGGGGCCTATGACCCCAACTAGCTACCCAGAGGTCCACCTTTCTCCCTGGACTAGCTGTATAGGCCCCAAGGTGCCCCCTGGCCCTCCATCTAAGGGTCTCAGACCTAAGCAAGCTACCCAGGGGTTCACCTCTCTCCCTGGACTTGCAGTATAGGCCCCAGGGTGCCCCTGACCCTCCACTTAGGTGCCTATGACCCCAGCAAGCTACCCAGGGGTCCACCTCTCTTTCTGGACTTGTAGTATAGGCCCCAGGGTGCCCCCTGGCCCCCCATCTAAGGGCCCCTGACCCTAGCAAGCTACCCAGGGGTCCACCTCTCTCCCTGGACTTGCAGTATAGGCCTCATGGTGCCCCTAACACTACACTTAAGGGCCTATGACCCCAGCAAGCTACCCAGGGGTCCACCTCTCTCCCTGGACTTGCAGTGTAGGCCCCAGGGTGCCCCCTGGCACTCCACCTGGGGGTCTCTGACCCCAGCAAGCTACCCAGGAGTCCGCCTCTCTCCCTGGACTTGCAGTGTAGGCCCCAGGGTGCCCCCTTGCCCTCCACTTAAGGGCCCCTTACCCCAGCAAGCTACCCAGGGGTCGACCTCTCTCCCTGGACTTGCAGTATAGGCCCCAGAGTGCGCCCTGGCCTTCCACCTAGGGGAATCTGACCCCAGCAAGCTACCCAGGGTCCTCTTTCCTCCCTGGACTTCCATTAAAGGCCCCAGGGTGCCCCTTCTCCTCCACCTAGGGGTCTCTGACCCCAGCAAGCTACCCAGGGGTCCACCTCTCTTTCTGGACTTGCAGTGTAGGCCCCAGGGTGCACCTTGCCCTCTGGCTAGGTGCCCCTGACACCAGCAAGCAACCCAGGGGTCCACCTCTCTTCCTTGACTTGCAGTATAGGCCCCAGGGTGCCCCCTGGCCCTCCACCCAGGCACCCCTGACTCCAGCAAGCTACCCAGGTGTCCACATCTAATGATTGACTTGCAGTTTAGGGCCCAGGGTGCCCCCTTGCACTCCACCTAGGGGCCCCTGACCCCAGCAAGCTACCAAGGGGTCCACCTCTCTCCCTGGACTTGCAGTATAGGCCCCAGAGTGCTCCTTGGCCCTCCACCTAGGGGCCCCTTAACCAAGCAAGCTACCCATGGGTCCACCTCTCTTCCTGGACTTGCAGTATAGTCCCCAGGGTGCTTCCTGGCCCTCCAACTATGGGCCCCTGACCCCAGCAAGCTACCCAGGGGTCCACCTCTCTCCCTGGACTTGCAGTATAGGCCCCAGGGTGCGCCCTGGCCTACCACCAAGGGGAATCTGACCTCAGCAAGCTACCCAGAGGTCCAGCTCTCTCCCTGGACTTGCAGTATAGACCCCAGGGTGCCCCCTGGCCCTCCACCTATGGGCCCCTGACCCCAGCAAGCTACCCAGGGGTCCACCTCTCTCCCTGGACTTGCAGTATAGGCCCCAGGGGGCCCCCTTGTCCTCCAACTTAGGGCCCCTGACCCCAGCAAGCTACCCAGAGGACCAGCTCTCTCCCTTGACTTGCAGCATAGGCCCCAGGGTGCCCCTGGCCCTCCACCTAAGGGCCCATGAGCCCAGCAAACTAACCAGGGGTCCACCTCTCTCCCTGGACTTGCAGTATAGGCCCCAGGGTTACCCCTGGCCCTCCATCTAGGTGCCCCTGACCCCATCAAGCTACCCAGGGGTCCATGTCTATCCCTGGACTTGCAGTGTAGCCCCCAGGGTGCCCCTTGCCCTCCACCTAAGGGATCCTGACCCCAGCAAACTACCCAGGGGTCCACCTCTCTCCCTGGACTTGCAGTGTAGGCCCCAGGGTGCCCCCTTGACCTCCACCTAAGGGCCCCTGACCCCAGCAAGCTACCCAGTGGTCCACCTCTCTCCTTGGACTTGCAGTGTAGGCCCCAGGATGCCCCCTGGCCCTCCACCTAGGGGCCTCTGACCCCAGCAATCTACCCAGGGGTCCACCTCTCTTCATGGACTTGCATTATAGGCCCCAGGGTGCCACCTGGCTCTCCACCTAAGGGCCCCTGACCCCAGCAAGCTACCCAGAGGTCTACCTCTCTCCCTGGACTTGCAGTATAGGCCCCAGGGTGCGCCCTGGCCTTCCACATAGGGGAATCTGACTCCAGCAAGCTACCCGGGGTCCACTTCCCTCGCTGGACTTCCATTAAAGGCCCCAGGGTGCCCCTGGCACTCCACTTAGGGGCCTATGACCCAAGCAACTTACCCAGGGGTCCACCTCTCTCCCTGGACTTGCAGTATAGGCCCACTGGGTGCCCCTGGCACTTCACTTAGGGGCATATTACCCCAGCAAGCTACCCAGGGGTCCACCTCTCTCCCTGGACTTGCAGTGTAAGCCCCAGGGTGCCCCCTTGCCCTCCACCTGCTGGCCTTTGACCCTAGCAAGCTACTCAGGGGTCCACCTCTCTCCCTGGACTTGCAGTGTAGGCCCCAGGGTTCCCTCTGGCCCTCCACCTGGGGGCCCCTGACCCCAGCAAGCTACCCAGGGGTCCACCTCTCTCCCTGGACTTGCAGTATAGGCCCTAGGGTGCGCCCTGACCTACCACCAAGGGGAATCTGACCTCAGCAAGCTACCCAGAGGTCCAGCTCTCTCCCTGGACTTGCAGTATAGACCCCAGGGTGCCCCCTGGCCCTCCACCTATGGGCCCCTGACCCCAGCAAGCTACCCAGGGGTCCACCTCTCTCCCTGGACTTGCAGTATAGGCCCCAGGGGGCCCCCTTGTCCTCCAACTTAGGGCCCCTGACCCCATCAAGCTACCCAGAGGACCAGCTCTCTCCCTTGACTTGCAGTATAGGCCCCAGGGTGCCCTTGGCCCTCCACCTAAGGGCCCATGAGCCCAGCAAACTAACCAGGGGTCCACCTCTCTCCCTGGACTTGCAGTATAGGCCCCAGGGTTACCCCTGGCCCTCCATCTAGGTGCCCCTGACCCCATCAAGCTACCCAGGGGTCCATGTCTATCCCTGGACTTGCAGTATAGCCCCCAGGGTGCCCCCTTGCCCTCCACCTAAGGGCCCCTGACTCCAGCCAGCTACCCAGGGGTCTACCTCTGTCCCTGGACATGCAGTGTAGGCCCCAGGGTGCCCCCTTGCCCTCCACCTAAGGGATCCTGAGCCCAGCAAGGTACCCAGTGGTCCACCTCTCTCCTTGGACTTGCAGTGTAGGCCCCAGGGTGCCCCCTGGCCGTCCACCTAGGGGCCTCTGACCCCAGCAATCTACCCAGGGGTCCACCTCTCTTCATGGACTTGCATTATAGGCCCCAGGGTGCCACCTGGCTCTCCACCTAAGGGCCCCTGACCCCAGCAAGCTACCCAGGGGTCTACCTCTCTCCCTGGGGAACATAGGGGAATCTGCCTCCAGCAAGCTACCCGGGGTCCACTTCCCTCGCTGGACTTCCATTAAAGGCCCCAGGGTGCCCCTGGCACTCCACTTAGGGGCCTATGACCCAAGCAACTTACCCAGGGGTCCACCTCTCTACCTGGACTTGCATAGTAAGCCCCAGGGTGCCCCCTTGCCCTCCACCTGCTGGCCTCTGACCCTAACAAACTACCCAGGGGTCCACCTCTCTCCCTGGACTTGCAGTGTAGGCCCTAGGGTGCCCCCTGGCCCTCCACCTAAGGGCAAGCTACCCAGGGTTCCACCTCTCTCCCTGGACTTGCAGTGTAGATCCCAGTGTGCCCCCTTGCCCTCCACCTAAGGGCCCCTGACCCTAGCAAGCTACCCAGGGGTCCACCTCTCTTCCTGGACTTGCCGTATAGGCCCCAGGGTGCCCCCTTGCCCTTCAACTAGGGGTCGCTGACCCCAGCAAGCTACCCAGGGGTCCACCTCTCTTCCTGGACTTGCAGTATAGCCCCCAGTGTGCCCCCTTGCCCTCCACCTAAGGGCCCCTGACCCCAGCAAGCTACCCAGGTGTTCGCCTCTCTTCCTGCAATTGCAGTATAGGCCCCAGGGTGCCCCTGGCCCTCCACCTAAGGGCCCATAATCTAAGCAAGCTACCCAGGGGTCCACCTCTCTCCTTGGACTAGCAGTGTAGGCCCCAGGGTGCCCCCTTGCACCCCACCTAGGGGCTTCTGACCCCAGCAAGCTACCCAGGGGTCCACCTCTCTCCCTGGACTTGAAGTATAGGCCCCAGGGTGCCCACTGGCCCTTCACATAGGGGTCTCTGACCCCAGCAAGCTGCTCAGGGGTCCACATCTCTCCCTAGACTTGCAGTATAGGCCCCAGTGTGCCCCCTGTCCCTCCGCCTAGGGGCCTCTGAATCCAGCAAGCTACCCATTGGACCACCTCTCTCCCTGGACTTTCAGAATAGGCCCCAGGGTGCCCCCTGGCCCTCCACCTAGGGGCCCCTTACCCCAGCAAGCTACCCAGGGGTCCATCTCTCTCCCTGGACATGCAGTATAGGTCCCAGGGTGCCCCTTTGCACTCCATCTAGGGGTCTCTGACCCCAGCAAGCTACCCAGGGGTCCACCTCTCTCCCTGGACCAGCAGTTAAGGTCCCAGTGTGCCCCCTGGCCCTCCACATAGGGGCCTCTGACCCCAGCAAGCTACCCAAGGTCCCACCCTTGTCCCTTAACTTGCAGAATAGGCCCCAGGGTACACCCTGGCCCTCCACCTAGGAGCCCCTTACCCCAGCAAGCTACCCAGGGGTCAACCTCTCTCCCTGGACTTGCAGTATACTCCCCATGGTGTCCCTTTGCACTCCATCTAGGGGTCTCTGACCCCAGCAAGCTACCCAGGGGTCCACCTCTCTCCCTGGACTTGCAGTGTAGGCCCCAGGGTGCCCCCTTGCCCTCCACCTAAGGACCCCGACCCCAGCAAGCTACCCAGGTGTCCGCCTCTCTTCCTGGAATTGCTGTATAGGGCCCAGGGTGCCCCCTCCCTGGACTACCAGGGTGCCCCCTTGCCCTCCACCTGGGGGCCTCTGACCCCAGCAAGCTACCCTGGGGTCCACCTCTCTCCCTGGACTTGCAGTGGAGGCCCCAGGGTGCCCCCTTGCCCTCCACCTAGGGGTCTCTGACCCCAGCAAGCTACCCAGGGGTCCACCTCTCTCCCTGATCTTGCAGTATAGACCCCAGGGTGCCCCCTGGCCTTCCACCTAGGGGCTTCTTAACCCAGCAAGCTACCAAGGGGTCCACCTCTCTCCCTGGACAAGCAGTATTAGCCCCATTGTGTCTCCTGGCCCTCCACCTAGGGGCCTCTGACCCCAGCAAGCTACCCAGGGGTCCACCTCTCTCCCTGGACTTGCAGTGTAGGCCCCAGGGTGCCCCCTTGCCCTCCACCTAAGGGCCCCTTACCCCAGCAAGCTACCCAGGGGTCCACCTCTCTCCCTGGTCTTGCAGTATAGGCCCCAGGGTGCCCCCTGGCCCTCCTCCTAGGGGCCCCTTACCCCAGCAAGCTACCCAGGGGTCCACCTCTCTCCTTGGACTTGTAGTATAGGCCCCAGGGTGCCCCCTTGCACCCCACCTAGGGGCTTCTGACCCCAACAAGCTACCCAGAGGACCAGCTCTCTCCCTGGACTTGCAGTATAGGCCCCAGGGTGCCCCTGGCCCTCCACGTAAGGGCCCATGAGCCCAGCAAACTAACCAGGGGTCCAACTCTCTCCCTGGACTTGCAGTATAGGCCCCAGAGTTAACCCTGGCCCTCCATCTAGATACCCCTGACCCCAGCAAGCTACCCAGGGGTCCGTGTCTATCCCTGGACTTGCAGTGTAGGCCCCAGTATGCCCCCTGGCCCTCCACCTAGGGGCCTCTGACCCCAGCAAGCTACCCAGGGGTCCACATCTCTTCCTGGACTTGCAGTATAGGCCCCAGGGTGTCCCCTGGCCCTCCACCTAAGGGCCCCTGACCCCAGCAAGTTACCCAGGGGTCTACCTCTCTCCATGGACATGCAGTGTAGGCCCCAGGTTGCCCCCTTGCCCTACACCTAAGGGATCCTGACCCCAGCAAGCTACCCAGGGGTCCACCTCTCTCCCTGGACTTGCAGTGTAGGCCCCAGTGTGCCCCCTTGACCTCCACCTAAGGGCCCCTGACCCCAGCAAGCTACCCAGGGGTCCACCTCTCTCCTTGGACTAGCAGTATAGGCCCCAGGGTGCCCCCTTGCACTCCACCTAGGGGCTTCTGACCCCAGCAAGCTACCCAGGGGTCCACCTCTCTCCCTGGACTTGAAGTATAGGCCCCAGGGTGCCCACTGGCCCTTCACATAGGGGTCTCTGACCCCAGCAAGCTACTCAGGGGTCCACATCTCTCCCTAGACTTGCAGTATAGGCCGCAGGGTGCCCCCTTGCCCTCCACCTTCTAGGGCTCTTTGACCCCAGCTAGGTACCCAGGGGTCCACCCCTCTCCCTGGACTTGTAGTGTAGGCCCCAGGGTGCCCCCTGGCCCTCCACCTAGGGGCTTTTGACCCCAGCAAGCTACCCAGGGGTCCACCTATCTCCCTGGACCAGCAGTATAGGCCCCAGTGTACCCCCTGTCCCTTCGCCTAGGGGCCTCTGAATCCAGCAAGCTACCCATTGGTCCACCTCTCTCCCTGGACTTGCAGAATAGGCCCCAGGGTGCCCCCTGGCCCTCCACCTAGGGGCCCTAGAGCCAAGCAAACTACCCAGGGGTCCACCTCTCTCCCTGGACTTGCAGTATAGGCCCCAGGGTGCCCCCTGGCCCTCCATCTAGGTGCCCCTGACCCTAACAAGCTACCCAGGGGTCCATGTCTATCCCTGGACTTGCAGTGTAGGCCCCAGAATGCCCGCTGGCCCTCCACCTAGGGGCCTCTGACCCCAGCAAGCTACCCAGGGGTCCACCTCTCTTCCTGGACTTGCATTATAGGCCCCAGGGTGCCACCTGGCCCTCCACCTAAGGGCCCCTGACCCCAGCAAGCTACCCAGGGGTCTACCTCTCTCCCTGGACTTGCAGTATAGGCCCCAGGGTGCCCCTGGCAATCCACTTAGGGGCCTATGACCCCAGCAAGCTACCCAGGGGTCCACATATCTTGCTGGACTTGCAATATAGGCCCCAGGGTGCCCCCTGGCCCTCCACCTAAGGGCCCCTGACCCCAGCAAGCTACCCAGGGGTCCACCTCTCTCCCTGGACTTGCAGTATAGGCCCCAGGGTGCGCCCTGGCCTTCGACCTAGGGGAATCTGACCCCAGCAAGCTACCCAGGGTCCACTTCCCTCCCTGGACTTCCATTAAAGGCCCCAGGGTGTCCCTTGCCCTCCAACTAGGGGTCTCTGACCCCGGCAAGCTACCCAGGGGTCCACCTCTCTCCCTGGACTTGCAGTGTAGGCCCAAGAGTGCCCCCTGGCACTCCACCTGGGGGCCTCTGACCCCAGCAAGCTACCCAGGGGTCCACCTCTCTCCCTGGACTTGCAGTGGAGGCCCCAGGGTGCCCCCCTTGCCCTCCACCTAGGGGTCTCTGACCCCAGCAAGCTACCCAGTGGTCCACCTCTCTCCCTGGTCTTTACATTTACATTTACATTTAGTCATTTAGCAGACGCTTTTATCCAAAGCGACTTACAAATGAGGACAAGGAAGCAATTTACACAACCAAGAGCAACAATGAATAAGTGCTATAAGCAAGTTTCAGGTCTGTAAAGTCTAAGAAGGGAAGTATTAGTAGTATTAGTATTTTTTTTTTTTTTTTTTTGTACAGTTAGTGTGATATTCAGAGAGGCAATTCCAGATTAGGAAGTGTAGTGGAGACTAAATAGTTGAGTTTTTAGTCGTTTCTTGAAAGTAGCGAGTGACTCTGCTGTTCTGATGCAGTTAGGGAGTTCATTCCACCAACTGGGCAGATTGAGCGTGAGCATTCGCGAAAGTGATTTCTTCCCCCTTTGGGATGGAACCACGAGGCGACGTTCATTCACAGAACGCAAGTTTCTGGAGGGCACATAGATCTGCAGAAGTGAGAGCAGATAAGAAGGAGCAAGGCCAGAAGTCACTTTGTAGGCAAACATCAGAGCTTTGAATTTGATGCGCGCAGCAACTGGCAGCCAGTGCAAACGGACTAGCAGCGGAGTGACATGTGCTCGTTTAGGTTCACTGAAGACCACTCGTGCTGCTGCATTCTGGAGCAGTTGAAGAGGCTTGATAGAGTTAGCTGGAAGCCCAGCTAGTAGAGAGTTACAGTAATCCAGTTTGGAGAGAACAAGAGCTTGAACAAGGAGTTGAGCTGCATGTTCAGATAAGAAGGGTCGGATCTTTCTGATGTTATAGAGTGTGAATCTGCACAATCGAGCAGTTCTAGAGATGTGGTCAGAGAAGTTTAGTTGGTCATCAATCGTTACTCCAAGGCTTTTCCCCATTTTGGATGCAGTAATGGTTGCCCCGTCCATCTGGATTGAAAAGTTATGGTGTAGAGTCGAGTTGGCAGAAACTACAAGCATTTCCGTTTTTGCGAGGTTCAGCTGAAGATGATGATCTTTCATCCAGTGTGAAATATCCAACAGGCAGGCTGAAATGCGAGCTGGAACCGAGGGATCATCAGGATGAAAAGAGAGGTATAGCTGGGTATCATCAGCATAGCAGTGGTAGGAGAATCCATGTCTCTGGATGACTGGTCCTAGAGATGATGTGTAGATGGAGAAGAGAAGTGGCCCAAGAACAGAGCCTTGAGGTACCCCAGTGTTTAGATGCTGTAGGTTGGACACCTCACCCCTCCAAGACACCCTGAATGATCTGTCAGTGAGGTAAGATCTGAACCATTGTATAACAGTGCCCGCAACGCCCAGTGACTCGAGCGTAGATAGCAGGATCTGGTGGTTGACAGTGTCAAAAGCAGCTGACAAGTCCAGCAAAATGAGGACTGATGATTTAGAGTCTGCTTTAGCCAGTCTGAGATCCTCCACGACCGAGAGCAGGGCAGTCTCAGTTGAGTGGCCTTTCTTAAGACCGGATTGCTTGTATAGGTCTTGCAGTATAGGCCCCAGGGTGCTCCATGGCCCTCCTCCTAGGGGCCCCTTACCCCAGCAAGCTACCCAGGGGTCCACCTCTCTCCCTGGACTTGCAGTATAGGCCCCAGGGTGCCCCCTTGCACCCCAGCTAGGGGTGTCTGACCCCAGCAAGCTACCCAGGGGTCCACCTCTCTCGCTGGACTTGCAGTATTTACCCCTGGACGTCCCCTGGCCCCCTTGGTCCCCTGGCCCTCTACCTTGGGGCTTCTGACCCCAGCAAGCTACCCAGAGGTCCAGATCTCTCCCTGGACTTGCAGTATAGGCCCCAGGGTGCCCCTTTGCACTCCATCTAGGCATTTCTGACCCCAGCAAGCTACCCAGGGTTCACCTCTCTCCCTGGACTTGCATTGTAGGCCCCAGGGAGCCCCCTGGCCCTCCACCTAAGGGCCCCAGACCCCAGCAAGCTACCCAGGTGTCTACCTCTCTCCCTGGACATGTAGTGTAGGCCCTAGGGTGCCCCCTTGCCCTCCACCTAAAGGACCCTGACCCTAGCAAGCTACCCAGGGGTCCACCTCTCTCCCTGGACTTGCAATAAAGGCCCTAAGGTGCCACCTGGCCCTACACCTAGGGGTCTCTGACCCCAGCAAGCTACTCAGGGGTCCACCTCTCTCCTTGGACCACCAGAAAAGGCCCCAGGGTGCCCCCTGGCCCTCCACCTAGGGGCCCCTTGTCCCAGCAAGCTACCCAGGGGTCCACCTCTCTCCCTGGACTTGCAGTATAGGCCCCAGGGTGCCCCTTTGCACTCCATCTAGGGGTCTCTGACCCCAGCAAGCTCCCCGGGGGTTTACCTCTCTCCCTTGACTTGCAGTGTAGGCCCCAGGGTGCCCCCTTGCCCTCCACCTAAGGGCCCCTGACCCCAGCAAGCTACCCAGGTGTTCGCCTCTCTTCCTGCAATTGCAGTATAGGCCCCAGGGTGCCCCTGGCCCTCCACCTAAGGGCCCATAATCTAAGCAAACTACCCAGGGGTCCACCTCTCTCCATGGACTTGCAGTGTAGGCCCCAGGATGCCCCCTGGCCCTCCACCTAGGGGCCTCTGACCCCAGCAAGCTACCAAGAGGTCCAGCTCTCTCCCTGGACTTGCAGTATAGCCCCCAGGGTGCCCCCTGGCCCTCCACCTAAGGGCCACGGACCCCAGCTAGCTACCCAGGGGTCCACCTCTCTTCCTGGACTTGCAGTATAGACCCCAGGGTGCCCCCTGGCTCTCCACCTAAAGGCCCCTGACCCCAGCAAGCTAGCCAGGGTCCACCTCTCTCCCTGGACTTGCAGTATAGGCCCCAGGCTGCCCCTGGCACTCCACTTAGGGCACATGACCCCGGCAAGCTACCCAGGGGGTCCACCTCTCTCCCTGGACTTGCAGTATAGGCCCCAGGGTGCCCCTGGCACTCCACTTAGGGGCCTATGACCCCAGCAAGCTACCCTGTGGTCCACCTCTCTCCCTGAACTTACAGTTTAGGCCCCAGGGTGCCTCCTGGCCCTCCACCTGGGGGCCTCTGACCCCAGCAAGCTACCCAGGGGTCCACCTCTTTCCCTGGACTTGCAGTGTAGGCCCCAGGGTGCACCCTGGCCCTCCACCTAAGGGCCCCTGACCCCAGCAAGCGACCCAGCGGTCTACCTCTCTCCCTTGACTTGCAGTATAGGCCCCAGGGTGTGCCCTGGCCCTCCACCTGGGTGCCTCTGACCCCAGCAAGCTACCCAGTGGTCCACCTCTCTCCCTGGACTTGCAGTGTAGGCCCCAGGGTGCCCCTGGCCCTCCAGCTAAGGGCCTTTGACCCCAGAAAGCTACCCAGGGGTCCACCTCTCTTCCTGGACTTGCAGTATAGGCCCCAGGGTGCCTTCTGGCTCTCCACCTAAGGGCCCCTGACCCCAGAAAGCTACTCAGGGATCCACCTCTCTCCCTGGACCTGCAGTATAGGCCCCAGGGTTCCCCTGGCACTCCACTTAGGGGCCTATGACCCCAGCAAGCTACCTAGGGGTCCACCTCTCTCCCTGGACTTGCAGTATAGGCCCCAGGGTACCCCTGGCACTCCACTTAGGGGCCTATGATCCCAGCAAGCTACCCAGGGGTCCACCTCTCTCCCTGAACTTGCAGTGTAGGCCCCTGGGTGCGCCCTGCCCTTCCACCTAGGGGAATCTGACCCCAGCAAGCTACCCAGGGGTCCACTTCTCTTCCTGGACTTGCATTATAGGCCCCAGGGTGCCACCTGGCCCTCCAACTAAGGGCCCCTGACCATAGCAAGCTACCCAGGGGTCCACCTCTCTCCCTGGACTTGCAACATAGGCCCCAGGGTGCCCCTGGCCCTCAACCTAAGGGCCCATGAGCCAAGCAAACTACCCAGGGGTCCACCTCTCTCCCTGGACTTGCAGTAGAGGCCCCTGGCTGCCCACTTGCACTCCATCTAGGGGTCTCTGACCCCAGCAAGCTACCCAGGTGTCCGCCTCTCTTCCTGGAATTGCAGTATAGGCCCCAGGGTGCCCCTGGAACTCCACCTAAGGGCCCATAATCTAAGCAAACTACCCAGGGGTCCACCTCTCTCCCTGGACTTGCAATGTAGGCCCCAGGATGCCCCCTGGCCCTCCACCTAGGGGCCTCTGAACCCAGCAAGCTACCAAGAGGTCCAGCTCTCTCCCTGGACTTGCAGTATAGCCACCAGGGTGCCCCCTGGCCCTCCACCTAAGGGCCACAGACCCCAGCAAGCTACCCAGGGGTCCACCACTCCCTGGACTTGCAGTGTAGGCCCCAGGGTGCCCCCTGCCCCTCCACCTAGGGGCCCCTGACCCCAGCAAACTACCCAGGGGTCCACCTCTCTTCCTGGACTTGCAGTATAGGCCCCAGGCTGCCCTTGGCACACCGCTTAGGGGCCTATGACCCCAGCAAGCTACCCAGGGGTCCACCTCTCTCCCTGAACTTGCAGTATAGGCCCCAGGGTGCACCCTGGCCCTCCTCCTAGGGTTCCCTTACCCCAGCAAGCTACCCAGGGGTCCACCTCTCTCCCTGGTCTTGCAGTATAGGCCCCAGGGTGCACCCTGGCCCTCCTCCTAGGGTTCCCCTACCCCAGCAAGCTACCCAGGGGTCCACCTCTCTCCCTGGACTTGCAGTATAGGCCCCAGGGTGCCCCCTTGCACCCCACCTAGGGGCTTCTTACCCCAGCAAGCTACCCAGAGGACCAGCTCTCTCCCTGGACTTGCAGTATAGCCCCCAATGTGCCCCCAGCCCTCCACGTAAGGGCCCATGAGCCCAGCAAACTAACCAGGGGTCCACCTCTCCCCCTGGACTTGCAGTATAGGCCCCAGGGTTACCCCTGGCCCTCCATCTAGGTGCCCCTGACCCCAGCAAGCTACCCAGGGGTCCGTGTCTATCTCTGGACTTGCAGTGTAGGCCCCAGTATGCCCCCTGGCCCTCCACCTAGGGGTCTCTGACCCCAGCAAGCTACCTAGGGGTCCACCTCTCTTCCTGGACTTGTATTATAGGCCCCAGGGTGCCACCTGGCCCTCCACCTAAGGGCCCCACACCCAAGCAAGCTACCCAGGGGTCCACCTCTCTCCCTGGACTTGCAGTATAGGCCCCAGGGTGCCCTGGCACTCCACTTAGGGGCCTATGACCCCAGCAAGCTACCCAGGGGTCCACATCTCTTCCTGGACTTGCAGTATAGGCCCCAGGGTGCCCCCTGGCCCTCCACCTAAGGGCCCCTGACCCCAGCAAGTTACCCAGGGGTCCACCTCTCTCCCTGGACTTGCAGCGTAGGCCCCAGGGTGCCCCCTTGACCTCCACCTAAGGGCCCCTGACCACAGCAAGCTACCCAGGGGTCCACCTCTCTCCTTGGACTTGCAATATAGGCCCCAGGGTGCCCCCTTGCACCCCACCTAGGGGCTTCTGACCACAGCAAGCTACCCAGAGGACCAGCTCTCTCCCTGGACTTGCAGTATAGGCCCCAGGGTGCCCCTGGCCCTCCACCTAAGGGCTCATGAGCCCAGCAAACTAACCAAGGGTCCACCTCTCTCCCTGAACTTCCAGTATAGGCCCCAGGGTTATCCCTGGCCCTCCATCTAGGTGCCCCTGACCCCATCAATCTACCCAGGGGCCCACCTCTCTTCCTGGACTTGTATTATAGGCCCCAGGGTGCCACCTGGCACTCCACCTAAGGGCCCCTGACCCCAGCAAGCTACCCAGGGGTCCACCTCTCTCCCTGGAATTGAAGTGTAGGCCCCAGGGTGCCCCCTTGCCCTCCACCTAAGGGCCCCTGACCCCAGCAAGCTACCCAGGGGTCCACCTCTCTCCCTGGACTTGCAGTATTAGCCCCAGGGTGCACCCTGGCCTTCCACCTAGGGGAATCTGACCCCAGCAAGCTACCCAGTGGTCCACCTCTCTCCCTGGTCTTGCAGTATAGGCCCCAGGGTGCCCCCTGGCCCTCCTCCTAGGGGCCCCTTACCCCAGCAAGCTACCCAGGGGTCCACCTCTCTTCCTGGACTTGCAGTATAGGCCCCAGGGTGCCCCCTTGCCCTCCACCTAAGGGCCCCTGACCCCAACAAGCTACCCAGGGTCCACTTTCCTACCTGGACTTCCATTAAAGGCCCCAGAGTGCCCCCTTGCCCTCCACCTAGGGGTCTCTGACCACAGCAAGCTACCCAGTGGTCCACCTCTCTCCCTCGTCTTGCAGTATAGGCCCCAGGGTGCCCCCTGGCCCTCCTCCTAGGGGCCCCTTACCCCAGCAAGCTACCCAGGGGTCCACCTCTCTCCCTGGACTTGCAGTATAGGCCCCAGGGTGCCCCCTTGCACCCCACCTAGGGGCTGTTGACACCAGCAAGCTACCCAGAGAACCAGCTCTCTCCCTGGACTTGCAGTATAGGCCCCAGGGTGCCCCTGGCCCTCCATGTAAGGGCCCATGAGCCCAGCAAACTAACCAGGGGTCCACCTCTCTCCCTGGACTTGCAGTATAGGCCCCAGGGTTACCCCTGGCCCTCCATCTAGGTGCCCCTGACCCCAGCAAGCTACCCAGGGGTCCGTGTCTATCCTTGGACTTGCAGTGTAGGCCCCAGGATGCCCCCTGGCCCTCCACCTAGAGGCCTCTGACCCCAGCAAGCTACCCAGGGGTCCACCTCTTTTCCTGGACTTGCATTAGAGGCCCCAGGGTGCCACCTGGCCCTCCACCTAAGGGCCCCTGACCCCAGCAAGCTACCCAGGGGTCCACCTCTCTCCCTGGACTTGCATCATAGGTCCCAGGGTGCCCCTGGCACTCCACTTAGGGGCTTATGACCCCAGCAAGCTACACAGGGGTCCACATCTCTTCCTGGACTTGCAGTATAGGCCCCAGGGAGCCCCCTGGCCCTCCACCTAAGGGCCCCTGACCCCAGCAAGCTACCCAGGGGACCATCTCTCTCCCTGGACTTGCAGTATAATCCCCAGGGTGTGCCCTGGCCTTCCACCTAGGGGAATCTGACCCCAGCAAGCTACCCAGGGTCCACTTCCCTCCCTGGACTTCCATTAAAGGCCCCAGGGTGCTCCCTTGCCCTCCAACTAGGGTTCTCTGACCCCGGCAAACTACCCAGGGGTCCACCTCTCTCCCTGGACTTGCATTATAGGCCCCAGTGTGCCCCTGGCACTCCACTTAGGGGCCTATGACACCAGCAAGCTACCCAGGGGTCCACCTCTCTACCTGGACTTGCAGTGGAGGCCCAAGGGTGCCCCCTGGCCCTCCACCTAGGGGCCTCTGACCCTAGCAAGCTACCCAGGGGTCCACCTCTCTCCCTGGTCTTGCAGTATAGGCCCCAGGGTGCCCCCTGGCCCTCCGCCTAGGGGCCCCTTACCCCAGCAAGCTACCCAGGGGTCCACCTCTCTCCCTGGACTTGCATTGTAGGCCCCAGGGAGCCCCCTTGCACCCCTCCTAGGGGCTTCTGACCCCAGCAAGCTACCATGAGGACCAGCTCTCTCCCTGGACTTGCAGTATAGGCCCCAGGGTGCCCCTGGCCCTCCACCTAAGGGCCCCTGACCCCAGCAAGCTACCCAGAGTCCACTTCCCTCTCTGGACTTCCATTAAAGGCCCCAGGGTGCCCCCTTACCCTCCACTTAGGGGTGTCTGACCCCAGCTAGCTACCCAGTGGTCCACCTCTCTCCCTGGACTTGCAATGTAGGCCCCAGGGTGCCCGCTTGCCCCAATCCTAGTGGCCCCTTACCCCAGCAAGCTACCCAGGGGTCCACCTCTCTCCCTGGACATGCAGTATAGGCCCCAGGGTGCTCCCTTGCCCTCCACCCAAGGGCCCTTGACCCCAGCAAGCTACCCAGTATTCCACCTCTCTCCCTGGACCAGCAGTATAGGTCCCAGTGTGCCCCCTGGCCCTCCACATAGGGGCCTCTGACCCCAGCAAGCTACCCAGAGGTCCAGCTCTCTCCCTGGACTAGCAGTATAGCCCCCAGGGTGCCCCCTGGCCCTCCACCTAAGGGCCCCTGACCCCAGCAAGCTACCCAGGGGTCCACCTCTGTTCCTGGACTTGCAGTATAGGCCCCAGGGTTCCCCTGGCCCTCCACCTAAGTGCCCCTGACCCCAGCAAGCTACCCAGGGGTCCAAATCTCTCCCTGGACTTGCAGTGTAGGCCACAGGGTGCCCCTGGCACTCCACTTTGGGGCCTATGAACCCAGCAAGCTACCCAGGGCTCCACCTCTCTCCTTGGACTTGCAGTGTAGGCCCCAGGGTGCCCCCTGGCCCTCCACCTAAGGGCCCCTGACCCCAGCAAGCTACCCAGGGGTCCACCTCTCTCCCTGGACTTGCAGTATAGGCCCAAGGGTGCGCCCAGGCCTTCCACCTAGGGGAATCTAACCCCAGCAAGCTACCCAGGGTCCACTTCCCTCCCTGGACTTCCAGTAAAGGCCCCAGGGTGCCCCCTTGTCCTCCGCTTGGGGGTCCCTGACCCCAGCAAGCTACCCAGTGGTCCACCTCTCTCCCTGGTCTTGCAGTATCGGCCCAAGGGTGCCCCCTGGCCCTCCTCCTAGGGGCCCCTGACCCCAGCAAGCAACCCAGGGGTCCACCTCTCTCCCTGGACTTGCAGTATAAGCCCCAGGGTGCCCCCTTGCACCCCACCTAGGGGTGTCTGACCCCAGCAAGGTACCCAGGGGTCCACATCTCTCCCTGGACTTGCAGTATTTGCCCCTGGATGCCCCCTGGCCCTTCACCTGGGGGCCTCTGACACCAGCAAGCTACCCAGAGGTCCAGCTCTCTCTCTGGACTTGCAGTATAGCCCCCAGGGTGCCCCCTGGCCCCCCACCCAAGGGCCCCTGACCCCAGCAAGCTAACCAGGGGTCCACCCCTCTTCCTGTACTTGCAATATAGCCCCCAGGGTGCCCCCTGGCCCTCCATATAATTGCCCCTGACCCCAGCAAGCTACCCAGGGGTATACCTCTCTTCCTGAACTTGCAGTGTAGGCCCCATGGTGCCCCCTTGCCCTCCAACTAAGGGCCAGTGACCCCAGCAAGCTACCCAGGGGTCCACCTCTCTCCCTGGACTTGCAGTATAGGCCCCAGTGTGCCCCTGGCACTCCACTTAGGGGCCAATGACACCAGCAAGCTACCCAGGGGTCCACCTCTCTCCCTGGACTTGCAGTGGAGGCCCAAGGGTGCCCCCTGGCCCTCCACCTGGGGGTCTCTGACCCCAGCAAGCTACCCAGTGGTCCACCTCTCTCCCTGGTCTTGCAGTATAGGCCCCAGGGTGCCCCCTGGCCCTCCTCCTAGGGGCCCCTTACCCCATTAAGCTACCCAGGGGTCCACCTCTCTCCCTGGACTTGCAGTGTGGGCCCCAGGGTGCCCCCCTGCACCCCTCCTAGGGGCTTCTGACCCCAGCAAGCTACCCAGAGGACCAGCTCTCTCCCTGGACTTGCAGTATAGGCCCCAGGGTGCCCCTGGCCCTCCACCTAAGGGCCCCTGACCCCAGCAAGCTACCCAGGGTACACTTCCCTCCCTGGACTTCCATTAAAGGCCCCAGGGTGCCCCCTTACCCTCCACCGAGGGGTGTCTGACCCCAGCTAGCTACCCAGTTGTCCACCTCTCTCCCTGGACTTTAAATGTAGGCCCCAGGGTGCCCGCTTGCCCCAATCCTAGTGGCCCCTTACCCCAGCAAGCTACCCAGGGGTCCACCTCTCTCCCTGGACATGCAGTATAGGCCCCAGGGTGCCCCCTTGCACCCCACCTAGGGGTGTCTGACCCCAGCAGGCTACCCAGGGGTCCACCTCTCTCCCTAGACTTGCAGTATTTACCCCTGGATGCCCCCTGGCCCTCCACCTTGGGGCTTCTGACCCCAGCAAGTTACCCAGAGGTCCAGATCTCTCCCTGGACTTGCAGTATAGGCCCCAGGGTGCACCTGGCCCTCCACCTAAGGGCCCCTGAAACCAGCAAGCTACCCAGGGTACACTTCCCTAACTGGACTTCCATTAAAGGCCCCAGGGTGCCCCCTTACCCTCCACCTAGGGGCCCCTGACCCCAGCAAGCTACCCAGGGGTCCACCTCTCTCCCTGGACTTGCAGTGTAGGCCACAGGGTGCCCCTGGCACTCCACTTAGGGGCCTATGACCCCAGCAAGCTACCCATGGGTCCACCTCTTTCCCTGGACTTGCAGTGTAGGCCCCAGGGTGCCCCCTGGCCCTCCACCTAAGGGCCCCTGACCCCAGCAAGCTACCCAGGGGTCCACCTCTCTCCCTGGACTTGCAGTATAGGCCCAAGGGTGCGCCCTGGCCTTCCACCTAGGGGAATCTAACCCCAGCAAGCTACCCAGGGTCCACTTCCCTCCCTGGACTTCCAGTAAAGGCCCCAGGGTGCCCCCTTGTCCTCCACTTGGGGGTCCCTGACCCCAGCAAGCTACCCAGTGGTCCACCTCTCTCCCTGGTCTTGCAGTATCGGCCCAAGGGTGCCCCCTGGCCCTCCTCCTAGGGTTCCCTTACCCCAGCAAGCAACCCAGGGGTCCACCTCTCTCCCTGGACTTGCAGTATAGGCCCCAGGGTGCCCCCTTGCACCCCACCTAGGGGTGTCTGACCCCAGCAAGGTACCCAGGGGTCCACATCTCTCCCTGGACTTGCAGTATTTGCCCCTGGATGCCCCCTGGCCCTTCACCTGGGGGCCTCTGACACCAGCAAGCTACCCAGAGGTCCAGATCTCTCTCTGGACTTGCAGTATAGCCCCCAGGGTGCCCCCTGGCCCCCCACCTAAGGGCCCCTGACCCCAGCAAGCTAACCAGGGGTCCACCTCTCTTCCTGTACTTGCAATATAGCCCCCAGGGTGCCCCCTGGCCCTCCATATAATTGCCCCTGACCCCAGCAAGCTACCCAGGGGTATACCTCTCTCCCTGAACTTGCAGTGTAGGCCCCATGGTGCCCCCTTGCCCTCCACCTAAGGGCCAGTGACCCCAGCAAGCTACCCAGGGGTCCACCTCTCTCCCTGGACTTGCAGTATTTACCCCTGGATGCCCCCTGGCCCTCCACCTTGGGGCTTCTGACCCCAGCAAGTTACCCAGAGGTCCACCTCTCTCCCTGGACTTGCAGTATAGGCCCCAGGGTGCCCCTGGCACTCCACTTAGGGGCCTATGACCCCAGCAAGCTACCCAGGGGTCCACATCTCTTCCTGGACTTGCAGTATAGGCCCCAGGGTGCCCCCTGGCCCTCCACCAAAGGGCCCCTGACCCCAGCAAGTTACCCAGGGGTCTACTTCTCTCCCTGGACATGCAGTGTAGGCCCCAGGGTGCCCCCTTGCCCTCCACTCAAGGGATCCTGACCCCAGCAAGCTACCCAGTGTCCACCTCTATCCCTGGACTTGCAATGTAGGCCCCAGGGTGCCCCCTTGACCTCCACCTAAGGGGCCCTTACCCCAGCAAGCTACCCAGGGGTCCACCTCTCTCCTTGGACTTGCAGTATAGGCCCCAGGGTGCCCCCTTGCACCCCACCTAGGGGCTTCTGACCCCAGCAAGCTACCCAGAGGACCACCTCTCTCCCTGGTCTTGCAGTATAGGCCCCAGGGTGTCCCTTGGCTCTCCTCCTAGGGGCCCCTTACCCCAGCAAGCTACCCAGGGGTCCACCTCTCTCCCTGGACTTGCATTGTGGGCCCCAGGGTGCCCCCCTGCACCCCTCCTAGGGGCTTCTGACCCCAGCAAGCTACCCAGAGGACCAGCTCTCTCCCTGGACTTGCAGTATAGGCCCCAGGGTGCCCCTGGCCCTCCACCTAAGAGCCCCTGACCCCAGCAAGCTACCCAGGGTACACTTCCCTCCCTGGACTTCCATTAAAGGCCCCAGGGTGCCCCCTTACCCTCCACCGAGGGGTGTCTGACCCCAGCTAGCTACCCAGTTGTCCACCTCTCTCCCTGGACTTGCAATGTAGGCCCCAGGGTGCCCGCTTGCCCCAATCCTAGTGGCCCCTTACCCCAGCAAGCTACGCAGGGGTCCACCTCTCTCCCTGGACATGCAGTATAGGCCCCAGGGTGCCCCTTTGCACCCCACCTAGGGGTGTCTGACCCCAGCAAGCTACCCAGGGGTCCACCTTTCTCCCTGGACTTGCAGTATTTACCCCTGGATGCCCCCTGTCCCTCCACCTTGGGGCTTCTGACCCCAGCAAGTTACCCAGAGGTCCACCTCTCTCCCTGGACTTGCAGTATAGGCCCCAGGGTGCCCCTGGCACTCCACTTAGGGGCCTATGACCCCAGCAAGCTACCCAGGGGTCCACATCTCTTCCTGGATTTGCAGTATAGGCCCCAGGGTGCCCCCTTGCCCTCCACCAAAGGGCCCCTGACCCCAGCAAGTTACCCAGGGGTCTACTTCTCTCCCTGGACATGCAGTGTAGGCCCCAGGGTGACCCCCTTGCCCTCCACCTAAGGGATCCTGACCCCAGCAAGCTACCCAGGGTCCACCTCTATCCCTGGACTTGCAATGTAGGCCCCAGGGTGCCCCCTTGACCTCCACCTACGGGCCCCTTACCCCAGCAAGCTACCCAGGTTTCCACCTCTCTCCTTGGACTTGCAGTATAGGCCCCAGGGTGCCCCCTTGCTCCCCACCTAGGGGCTTCTGACCCCAGCAAGCTACCCAGAGGACAAGCTCTCTCCCTGGACTTGCTGTATAGGTCCAAGGGTGCCCCTGGCCCTCCACCTAAGGGCCCATGAGCCCAGCAAACTAACCAGGGGTCCACCTCTCTCCCTGGACTTGCAGTATAGGCCCCAGGGTTACCCCTGGCACTCCATTTAGGTGCCCCTGACCCCATCAAGCTACCCAGGGGTCCATGTCTATTCCTGGACTTGCAGTGTAGGCCCCAGGATGCCCCCTGGCCCTCCACCTAGGGGCCTCTGACCCCAGCAAGCTACCCAGGGGTCCACCTCTCTTCCTGGACTTGCAGTATAGGCCCCAGGGTGCCACCTGGCCCTCCACCTAAGAGCCCCTGACCCCAACAAGCTTCCCAGGGGTCCACCTCTCTCCCTGGACTTGCAGTATAGGCCCCAGTGTGCCCCCGGCACTCCATTTAGGGCCCTATGACCCCAGCAAGCTACCCAGGGGTCCACCTCTCTTCCTGGACTTGCAGTGTAGGCCCAAGGGTGCCCCCTGGCCCTCCACCTGGGGGCCTCTGACCCCAGCAAGCTACCCATGGGTCCACCTCTCTCCCTGGACTTGAAGTGTAGGCCCCGGGGTGCCCCCTTGCCCTCCACCTAAGGGCCCCTGACCCCAGCAAGCTACCCAGTTTTCCACCTCTCTCCCTGGACTTGCAGTATAGGCCCCAGGGTGAATTCTGGCTTTCCACCTAGGGGAATCTGACCCCAGCAAGCTACCCAGGGTCCACTTCCCTACCTGGACTTCCATTAAAGGCCCCAGGGTGCCCCCTTGCCCTCCAAGTAGGGGTGTCTGACCCCAGCAAGCTACCCAGGGGTACACCTCTCTCCCTGGACTTGCAGTGTAGGCCCAAGGGTGCCCCCTGGCCCTCCACCTGGGGGCCTCTGACCCCAGCAAGCTACCCAGGGGTCCACCTCTCTCCCTGGACTTGCAGTGGAGGCCCCAGGGAGCCCCCTTGCCCTCCACCTAGGGGTCTCTGACCCCAGCAAACTATCCAGGGGTCCACATCTCTCCCTGATCTTGCAGTATAGGCCCCAGGGTGCCCCCTGGCCCTCCACCTAGGGGTTTCTGAACCCAGCAAGCTACCCAGGGGTCCACCTCTCTCCCTGGACAAGCAGTATAGGCCCCATTGTGCCTCCTGGCCCTCCACCTAGGGGCCTCTGAACCCAGCAAGCTACCATGGGGTCTACCTCTCTCCCTGGACTTGCAGTGTCGGCCCCAGGATGCCCCCTTGCCCTCCACCTAAGGGCCCCTGACCCCAGCAAGCTACCCAGGGGTCCACCTCTCTCCCTGGTCTTGCAGTATAGGCCCCAGGGTGCCCCCTGGCCCTCCTCCTAGGGGCCCCTTACCCCAGCAAGCTACCCAGGGGTCCACCTCTCTCGCTGGACTTGCAGTATAGGCCCCAGGGTGCCCCCTTGCACCCCACCTGGGAGCTTCTGACCCCAGCAAGCTACCCAGAGGACCAGCTCTCACCCTGGACTTGCAATAGATCCCCCAGGGTGCCCTTGGCCCTCCACCTTAGGGCCCATGAGCCCAGCAAACTAACCAGGGGTCCACCTCTCTCCCTGGACTTGCAGTATAGGCCCCAGGGTTACCCCTGGCCCTCTCTAGGTGCCCTTGACCCCAGCAAGCTACCCAGGGGTCCATGTCTATCCCTGGACTTGCAGTGTAGGCCCCAGGATGCCCCCTGGCCCTCCACCTAGGGGCCTCTGACCCCAGCAAGCTACCCAGGGGTCCACCTCTCTTCCTGGACTTGCAGTATAGGCCCCAGGGTGCCACCTGGCCCTCCAAATAAGGGCCCCTGACCCCAGCAAGCTACCCAGCGGTCCACCTCTCTCCCTGGACTTGCAGTATAGGCCCCAGTGTGCCCCTGGCACTCCACTTAGGGGCTTATGACCCCAGCAAGCTACCCAGGGGTCCACCTCTCTCCCTGGACTTGCAGTGTAGGCCCAAGGGTGCCCCCTGGCCCTCCACCTGGGGGCCTCTGACCCCAGCAAGCTACCCATGGGTCCACCTCTCTCCCTGGACTTGAAGTGTAGGCCCCAGGGTGCCCCCTTGCCCTCCACCTAAGGGCCCCTGACCCCAGCAAGCTACCCAGTTTTCCACCTCTCTCCCTGGACTTGCAGTATAGGCCCCAGGGTGATTCCTGGCTTTCCACCTAGGGGAATCTGACCCCAGCAAGCGACCCAGGGTCCACTTCCCTACCTGGACTTCCATTAAAGGCCCCAGGGTGCCCCCTTGCCCTCCAACTAGGGGTGTCTGACCCCAGCAAGCTACCCAGGGGTCCACCTCTCTCCCTGGACTTGCAGTGTAGGCCCAATGGTGCCCCCTGGCCCTCCACCTGGGGGCCTCTGACCCCAGCAAGCTACCCAGGGGTCCACCTCTCTCCCTGGACTTGCAGTGGAGGCCCCAGGGAGCCCCCTTGCCCTCCACCTAGGGGTCTCTGACCCCAGCAAGCTACCCAGGGGTCCACATCTCTCCCTAATCTTGCAGTATAGGCCCCAGGGTGCCCCCTGACCCTCCACCTAGGGGCTTCTGAACCCAGCAAGCTACCCAGGGGTCCACCTCTCTCCCTGGACCAGCAGTATAGGCCACATTGTGCCTCCTGGCCCTCCACCTAGGGGCCTTTGAACCCAGCAAGCTATCCGGGGGTCCACCTCTCTCCCTGGACTTGCAGTGTCGGCCCCAGGGAGCCCCCTTGCCCTCCACCTAGGGGTCTCTGACCCCAGCAAGCTACCCAGGGGTCCACATCTCTCCCTAATCTTGAAGTATAGGCCCCAGGGTGCCCCCTGAACCTCCATCTAGGGGCTTCTGAACCCAGCAAGCTACCCAGGGGTCCACCTCTCTCCCTGGACCAGCAGTATAGGCCCCATTGTGCCTCCTAGCCCTCCACCTAGGGGCCTTTGAACCCAGCAAGCTATCCAGGGGTCCACCTCTCTCCCTGGACTTGAAGTGTCGGCCCCAGGATGCCCCCTTGCCCCCCACCTAAGGGCCCCTGACCCCAGCAAGCTACCCAGGGGTCCACCTCTCTCCCTGGTCTTGCAGTATAGGCCCCAGGGTGCCCCCTGGCCCTCCTCCTAGGGGCCCCTTACCCCAGCAAGCTACCCAGGGGTCCACCTCTCTCGCTGGACTTGCAGTATAGGCCCCAGGGTGCCCCCTTAAACCCCACCTGGGAGCTTCTGACCCCAGCAAGCTACCCAGAGGACCAGCTCTCACCCTGGTCTTGCAATAGATGCGCCAGGGTGCCCTTGGCCCTCCACCTTAGGGCCCATGAGCCCAGCAAACTAACCAGGGGTCCACCTCTCTCCCTGGACTTGCAGTATAGGCCCCAGGGTTACCCCTGGCCCTCCATCTAGGTGCCCCTGACCCCAGCAAGCTACCCAGGGGTCCACCTCTCTCCCTGGACTTGCATTAGAGGCCCAAGGGTGCGCCATGGCCTTCCACCTAGGGGAATCTAACCCCAGCAAGCTACCCAGGGGTCCACCTCTCTCCCTGGACTTGCAGTATAGTTCACAGGGTGCCCCTGGCACTCCACTTAGGGGCCTATGACCCCAGCAAGCTACCCAGGGCTCCACCTCTCTCCTTGGACTTGCAGTGTAGGCCCCAGGGTGCCCCCTGGCCCTCCACCTGTTGAAATCTGACCCCAGCAAGCTACCCAGGGGTCCACCTCTCTCCCTGGACTTGCAGTGTAGTCCCCAGGGTGCCCCCTGGCCCTCCACCTAAGGGCCCCTGACCCCAGCAAGCTACCCAGGGGTCCACCTCTCTCCCTGGACTTGCAGTATAGGCCCAAGGGTGCGCCCTGGCCTTCCACCTAGGGGAATCTAACCCCAGCAAGCTACCCAGGGTCCACTTCCCTCCCTGGACTTCCATTAAAGGCCCCAGGGTGCCCCCTTGTCCTCCAATTGGGTGTCCCTGACCCCAGCAAGCTACCCAGTGGTCCACCTCTCTCCCTGGACATGCAGTATCGGCCCAAGGGTGCCCCCTGGCCCTCCTCCTAGGGGCCCCTTACCCCAGCAAGCAACCCAGGGGTCCACCTCTCTCCCTGGACTTGCAGTATAGGCCCCAGGGTGCCCCCTTGCACCCCACCTAGAGGTGTCTGACCCCAGCAAGGTACCCAGGGGTCCACATCTCTCCCTGGACTTGCAGTATTTGCCCCTGGATGCCCCCTGGCCCTTCACCTGGGGGCCTCTGATACCAGCAAGCTACCCAGAGGTCCAGCTCTCTCCCTGGACTTGCAGTATAGCCCCCAGGGTGCCCCTTGGCCCCCCACCTAAGGGCCCCTGACCCCAGCAAGCTACCCAGGGGTCCACCTCTCTTCCTGGACTTGCAATATAGCCCCCAGGGTGCCCCCTGGCCCTCCATATAATTGCCCCTGACCCCAGCAAGCTACCCAGGGGTCTACCTCTCTCCCTGGACTTGCAGTGTAGGCCCCATGGTGATCCCTTGCCCTCCACCTAAGGGCCACTGACCCCAGCAAGCTACCCAGGGGTCCACCTCTCTCCCTGGACTTGCAGTATAGGCCCCAGTGTGCCCCTGGCACTCCACTTAGGGTCCCATGACACCAGCAAGCTAACCAGGGGTCCACCTCTCTCCCTGGACTTGCAGTGTAGGCCCAAGGGTGCCCCCTGGCCCTCCACCTGGGGGTCTCTGACCCCAGCAAGCTACCCAGAGGTCCACCTCTCTCCCTGGTCTTGTAGTATAGGCCCCAGGGTGCCCCCTGGCCCTCCTCCATAGGGCCCCTTACCCCAGCAAGCTACCCAGGGGTCCACCTCTCTCCCTGGACTTGCAGTTTAGGACCCAGGGTGCCCCCCTGCACCCCTCCTAGGGGCTTCTGACCCCAGCAAGCTACCCAGAGGACCAGCTCTCTCCCTGGACTTGCAGTATAGGCCCCAGGGTGCCCCTGGCCCTCCACCTAAGGGCCCCTGACCCCAGCAAGCTACCCAGGGTCCACTTTCCTCCCTGGACTTCCATTAAAGGCCCCAGGGTGCCCCCTTACCCTCCAACTAGGGGTCTCTGACCCCAGCAAGCTAACCAGTGGTCCACCTCTCTTCCTGGACTTGCAGTGTATGCCCAAGGGTGCCCCCTGGCACTCCACCTGGGGGCCTCTGACCCCAGCAAGCTACCCAGGGGTCCACCTCTCTCCCTGGACTTGCAGTGGAGGCCCCAGGGTGCCCCCTTGCCCTCCACCTAGGGGTCTCTGACCCCAGCAAGCTACCCAGGGGTCCACCTCTCTCCCTGATCTTGCAGTATAGGCCCCAGTGTGCCCCTGGCACTCCACTTAGGTGCTTATGACCCAAGCAAGCTACCCAGGGGTCCACCTCTCTCCCTGGACTTGCAGTGTAGGCCCAAGGGTGCCCCCTGGCCCTCCACCTGGGGGCCTCTGACCCCAGCAAGCTACCCTGGGGTCCACCTCTCTGCCTGGACTTGCAGTGTAGGCCCCAGGGTGCCCCCTTGCCCTCCACCTAAGGGCCCCTGACCCCAGCAAGCTACCCAGTTTTCCACCTCTCTCCCTGGACTTGCAGTATAGGCCCCAGGGTGATTCCTGGCTTTCCACCTAGGGGAATCTGACCCCAGCAAGCGACCCAGGGTCCACTTCCCTACCTGGACTTCCATTAAAGGCCCCAGGGTGCCCCCTTGCCCTCCAACTAGGGGTGTCTGACCCCAGCAAGCTACCCAGGGGTCCACCTCTCTCCCTGGACTTGCAGTGTAGGCCCAATGGTGCCCCCTGGCCCTCCACCTGGGGGCCTCTGACCCCAGCAAGCTACCCAGGGGTCCACCTCTCTCCCTGGACTTGCAGTGGAGGCCCCAGGGAGCCCCCTTGCCCTCCACCTAGGGGTCTCTGACCCCAGCAAGCTACCCAGGGGTCCACATCTCTCCCTAATCTTGCAGTATAGGCCCCAGGGTGCCCCCTGACCCTCCACCTAGGGGCTTCTGAACCCAGCAAGCTACCCAGGGGTCCACCTCTCTCCCTGGACCAGCAGTATAGGCCCCATTGTGCCTCCTGGCCCTCCACCTAGGGGCCTTTGAACCCAGCAAGCTATCCAGGGGTCCACCTCTCTCCCTGGACTTGCAGTGTCGGCCCCAGGGAGCCCCCTTGCCCTCCACCTAGGGGTCTCTGACCCCAGCAAGCTACCCAGGGGTCCACATCTCTCCCTAATCTTGAAGTATAGGCCCCAGGGTGCCCCCTGAACCTCCATCTAGGGGCTTCTGAACCCAGCAAGCTACCCAGGGGTCCACCTCTCTCCCTGGACCAGCAGTATAGGCCCCATTGTGCCTCCTAGCCCTCCACCTAGGGGCCTTTGAACCCAGCAAGCTATCCAGGGGTCCACCTCTCTCCCTGGACTTGCAGTGTCGGCCCCAGGATGCCCCCTTGCCCCCCACCTAAGGGCCCCTGACCCCAGCAAGCTACCCAGGGGTCCACCTCTCTCCCTGGTCTTGCAGTATAGGCCCCAGGGTGCCCCCTGGCCCTCCTCCTAGGGGCCCCTTACCCCAGCAAGCTACCCAGGGGTCCACCTCTCTCGCTGGACTTGCAGTATAGGCCCCAGGGTGCCCCCTTAAACCCCACCTGGGAGCTTCTGACCCCAGCAAGCTACCCAGAGGACCAGCTCTCACCCTGGTCTTGCAATAGATGCGCCAGGGTGCCCTTGGCCCTCCACCTTAGGGCCCATGAGCCCAGCAAACTAACCAGGGGTCCACCTCTCTCCCTGGACTTGCAGTATAGGCCCCAGGGTTACCCCTGGCCCTCCATCTAGGTGCCCCTGACCCCAGCAAGCTACCCAGGGGTCCACCTCTCTCCCTGGACTTGCATTAGAGGCCCAAGGGTGCGCCATGGCCTTCCACCTAGGGGAATCTAACCCCAGCAAGCTACCCAGGGGTCCACCTCTCTCCCTGGACTTGCAGTATAGTTCACAGGGTGCCCCTGGCACTCCACTTAGGGGCCTATGACCCCAGCAAGCTACCCAGGGCTCCACCTCTCTCCTTGGACTTGCAGTGTAGGCCCCAGGGTGCCCCCTGGCCCTCCACCTGTTGAAATCTGACCCCAGCAAGCTACCCAGGGGTCCACCTCTCTCCCTGGACTTGCAGTGTAGTCCCCAGGGTGCCCCCTGGCCCTCCACCTAAGGGCCCCTGACCCCAGCAAGCTACCCAGGGGTCCACCTCTCTCCCTGGACTTGCAGTATAGGCCCAAGGGTGCGCCCTGGCCTTCCACCTAGGGGAATCTAACCCCAGCAAGCTACCCAGGGTCCACTTCCCTCCCTGGACTTCCATTAAAGGCCCCAGGGTGCCCCCTTGTCCTCCAATTGGGTGTCCCTGACCCCAGCAAGCTACCCAGTGGTCCACCTCTCTCCCTGGACATGCAGTATCGGCCCAAGGGTGCCCCCTGGCCCTCCTCCTAGGGGCCCCTTACCCCAGCAAGCAACCCAGGGGTCCACCTCTCTCCCTGGACTTGCAGTATAGGCCCCAGGGTGCCCCCTTGCACCCCACCTAGAGGTGTCTGACCCCAGCAAGGTACCCAGGGGTCCACATCTCTCCCTGGACTTGCAGTATTTGCCCCTGGATGCCCCCTGGCCCTTCACCTGGGGGCCTCTGATACCAGCAAGCTACCCAGAGGTCCAGCTCTCTCCCTGGACTTGCAGTATAGCCCCCAGGGTGCCCCTTGGCCCCCCACCTAAGGGCCCCTGACCCCAGCAAGCTACCCAGGGGTCCACCTCTCTTCCTGGACTTGCAATATAGCCCCCAGGGTGCCCCCTGGCCCTCCATATAATTGCCCCTGACCCCAGCAAGCTACCCAGGGGTCTACCTCTCTCCCTGGACTTGCAGTGTAGGCCCCATGGTGATCCCTTGCCCTCCACCTAAGGGCCACTGACCCCAGCAAGCTACCCAGGGGTCCACCTCTCTCCCTGGACTTGCAGTATAGGCCCCAGTGTGCCCCTGGCACTCCACTTAGGGTCCCGTGACACCAGCAAGCTAACCAGGGGTCCACCTCTCTCCCTGGACTTGCAGTGTAGGCCCAAGGGTGCCCCCTGGCCCTCCACCTGGGGGTCTCTGACCCCAGCAAGCTACCCAGAGGTCCACCTCTCTCCCTGGTCTTGTAGTATAGGCCCCAGGGTGCCCCCTGGCCCTCCTCCATAGGGCCCCTTACCCCAGCAAGCTACCCAGGGGTCCACCTCTCTCCCTGGACTTGCAGTTTAGGACCCAGGGTGCCCCCCTGCACCCCTCCTAGGGGCTTCTGACCCCAGCAAGCTACCCAGAGGACCAGCTCTCTCCCTGGACTTGCAGTATAGGCCCCAGGGTGCCCCTGGCCCTCCACCTAAGGGCCCCTGACCCCAGCAAGCTACCCAGGGTCCACTTTCCTCCCTGGACTTCCATTAAAGGCCCCAGGGTGCCCCCTTACCCTCCAACTAGGGGTCTCTGACCCCAGCAAGCTAACCAGTGGTCCACCTCTCTTCCTGGACTTGCAGTGTATGCCCAAGGGTGCCCCCTGGCACTCCACCTGGGGGCCTCTGACCCCAGCAAGCTACCCAGGGGTCCACCTTTCTCCCTGGACTTGCAGTGGAGGCCCCAGGGTGCCCCCTTGCCCTCCACCTAGGGGTCTCTGACCCCAGCAAGCTACCCAGGGGTCCACCTCTCTCCCTGATCTTGCAGTATAGGCCCCAGTGTGCCCCTGGCACTCCACTTAGGTGCTTATGACCCAAGCAAGCTACCCAGGGGTCCACCTCTCTCCCTGGACTTGCAGTGTAGGCCCAAGGGTGCCCCCTGGCCCTCCACCTGGGGGCCTCTGACCCCAGCAAGCTACCCTGGGGTCCACCTCTCTGCCTGGACTTGCAGTGTAGGCCCCAGGGTGCCCCCTTGCCCTCCACCTAAGGGCCCCTGACCCCAGCAAGCTACCCAGGAGTCCACCTCTCTCCCTGGACTTGCAGTATAGGCCCCAGGTTGCGACCTGGCCTTCCACCTAGGGGAATCTGACCCCAGCTAGCTACCCAGGGTCCACTTCCCTCACTGGACTTCCATTAAAGGCCCTAGGGTGCCCCCTTACCCTCCAACTAGGGGTCTCTGACCCCAGCAAGCTAACCAGTGGTCCACCTCTCTCCCTGGTCTTGCAGAATAGGTCCAGGGTGCCCCCTGGCCCTCCTCCTAGGGGCCCCTTACCCCAGCAAGCTACCCAGGGGTCCACCTCTCTCCCTGGACTTGCAGTATAGGCCCCAGGGTGCCCCCTTGCACCCCACCTAGAGGCTTTTGACCCCAGCAAGCTACCCAGGGGTCCATGTCTATCCCTGGACTTGCAGTGTAGGCCCCAGGATGCCCCCTGGCCCTCCACCTAGGAGCCTCTGACCCCAGCAAGCTACCCAGGGGTCCACCTCTCTTCCTGGACTTGCAGTATAGGCCCCAGGGTGCCCCCTTGCACCCCACCTAGGGGCTTTTGAACAGGGCAAGCTACCCAGAGGACCAGCTTTCTCCCTGGATTTGCAGTATAGGCCCCAGGGTTACCCCTGGCCCTCCATCTAGGTGCCCCTGACCCCAGCAAGCTACCCAGGGGTCCATGTCTATCCCTGGACTTGCAGTTTAGGCCCCTGGATGCCCCCTGGCCCTCCACCTAGGGGCCTCTGACCCCAGCAAGCTACCCAGGGGTCCACCTCTCTTCCTGGACTTGCATTATAGGCCCAAGGGTGCCACCTGGCCCTCGACCTAAGGGCCCCTGACCCCAGCAAGCTACCCAGGGGTCCACCTCTCTCCCTGGACTTGCAGTATAGGCCCCAGGGTGCCCCTGGCACTCCACTTAGGGGCCTATGACCCCAGCAAGAAACCCATGGGTCCACATCTCTTCCTGGACTTGCAGTATAGGCCCCAGGGTGCCCCCTGGGCCTCCACCTAAGGGCCCCTGACCCCAGCAAGCTACCCAGGGGTCTACCTCTCTCCCTGGACATGCAGTGTAGGCCCCAGGGTTCCCCCTTGCCCTCCACCTAAGGGATCCTGACCCCAGCAAGCTACCCAGGGGTCCACCTCTCTCCCTGGACTTGCAGTATATGCCCCAGGGTGCCCCCTTGCACCCCACCTAGAGGCTTTTGACCCCAGCAAGCTACCCAGGGGTCCATGTCTATCCCTGGACTTGCAGTGTAGGCCCCAGGATGCCCCCTGGCCCTCCACCTAGGAGCCTCTGACCCCAGCAAGCTACCCAGGGGTCCACCTCTCTTCCTGGACTTGCAGTATAGGCCCCAGGGTGCCCCCTTGCACCCCACCTAGGGGCTTTTGACCCCAGCAAGCTACCCAGAGGACCAGCTCTCTCCCTGGATTTGCAGTATAGGCCCCAGGGTTACCCCTGGCCCTCCACCTAGGTGCCCCTGACCCCAGCAAGCTACCCAGGGGTCTACCTCTCTCCCTGGACATGCAGTGTAGGCCCCAGGGTTCCCCCTTGCCCTCCACCTAAGAGATCCTGACCCCAGCAAGCTACCCAGGGGTCCACCTCTCTCCCTGGACTTGCAGTGTAGGCCCCAGGTGCCCCCTTGCCCTCCACCTAAGGGGCCCTGACCCAGCAAGCTACCCAGGGGTCCACCTCTCTCCCTGGACTTGCAGTATAGGCCCCAGTGTGCGACCTGGCCTTCCACCTAGGGGAATCTGACCCCAGCAAGCTACCCAGGGTCCACTTCCCTCCCTGGACTTCCATTAAAGGCCCCAGGGTGACCCCTTACCCTCCACCTAGGGGTCTCTGACCCCAGCAAGCTACCCAGTGGTCCACCTCTCTCCCTGGTCTTTACATTTACATTTACATTTAGTCATTTAGCAGACGCTTTTATCCAAAGCGACTTACAAATGAGGACAAGGAAGCAATTTACACAACCAAGAGCAACAATGAATAAGTGCTATAAGCAAGTTTCAGGTCTGTAAAGTCTAAGAAGGGAAGTATTAGTAGTATTAGTATTTTTTATTTTTTTTTTGTACAGTTAGTGTGATATTCAGAGAGGCAATTCCAGATTAGGAAGTGTAGTGGAGACTAAATAGTTGAGTTTTTAGTCGTTTCTTGAAAGTAGCGAGTGACTCTGCTGTTCTGATGCAGTTAGGGAGTTCATTCCACCAACTGGGCAGATTGAGCGTGAGCATTCGCGAAAGTGATTTCTTCCCCCTTTGGGATGGAACCACGAGGCGATGTTCATTCACAGAACGCAAGTTTCTGGAGGGCACATAGATCTGCAGAAGTGAGAGCAGATAAGAAGGAGCAAGGCCAGAAGTCACTTTGTAGGCAAACATCAGAGCTTTGAATTTGATGCGCGCAGCAACTGGCAGCCAGTGCAAACGGACTAGCAGCGGAGTGACATGTGCTTGTTTAGGTTCACTGAAGACCACTCGTGCTGCTGCATTCTGGAGCAGTTGAAGAGGCTTGATAGAGTTAGCTGGAAGCCCAGCTAGTAGAGAGTTACAGTAATCCAGTTTGGAGAGAACAAGAGCTTGAACAAGGAGTTGAGCTGCATGTTCAGATAAGAAGGGTCGGATCTTTCTGATGTTATAGAGTGTGAATCTGCACAATCGAGCAGTTCTAGAGATGTGGTCAGAGAAGTTTAGTTGGTCATCAATCGTTACTCCAAGGCTTTTCACCATTTTGGATGCAGTAATGGTTGCCCCGTCCATCTGGATTGAAAAGTTATGGTGTAGAGTCGAGTTGGCAGAAACTACAAGCATTTCCGTTTTTGCGAGGTTCAGCTGAAGATGATGATCTTTCATCCAGTGTGAAATATCCAACAGGCAGGCTGAAATGCGAGCTGGAACCGAGGGATCATCAGGATGAAAAGAGAGGTATAGCTGGGTATCATCAGCATAGCAGTGGTAGGAGAATCCATGTCTCTGGATGACTGGTCCTAGAGATGATGTGTAGATGGAGAAGAGAAGTGGCCCAAGAACAGAGCCTTGAGGTACCCCAGTGTTTAGATGCTGTAGGTTGGACACCTCACCCCTCCAAGACACCCTGAATGATCTGTCAGTGAGGTAAGATCTGAACCATTGTATAACAGTGCCCGCAACGCCCAGTGACTCGAGCGTAGATAGCAGGATCTGGTGGTTGACAGTGTCAAAAGCAGCTGACAAGTCCAGCAAAATGAGGACTGATGATTTAGAGTCTGCTTTAGCCAGTCTGAGATCCTCCACGACCGAGAGCAGGGCAGTCTCAGTTGAGTGGCCTTTCTTAAAGCCGGATTGCTTGTATAGGTCTTGCAGTATAGCCCCCAGGGTGCTCCATGGCCCTCCTCCTAGGGGCCCCTTACCCCAGCAAGCTACCCAGGGGTCCACCTCTCTCCCTGGACTTGCAGTATAGGCCCCAGGGTGCCCCCTTGCACCCCAGCTAGGGGTGTCTGACCCCATCAAGCTACCCAGGGTTCACCTCTCTCCCTGGACTTGCAATGTAGGCCCCAGGGAGCCCCCTGGCCCTCCACCTAAGGGCCCCAGACCCCAGCAAGCTACCCAGGTGTCTACCTCTCTCCCTGGACATGTAGTGTAGGCCCTAGGGTGCCCCCTTGCCCTCCACCTAAGGGACCCTGACCCTAGCAAGCTACCCAGGGTCCACCTCTCTCCCTGGACTTGCAGTATAGGCCCCAGGGTGCCCCCTGGCCTTCCACCTAGGGAAATCTGACCCCAGCAAGCTACCCAGGGGTCCACCTCTCTCCCTGGACTTGCAGTATAGGCCCCAGGGTGCCCCTTTGCACTCCACCTAGAGGTCTCTGACCCCAGCAAGCTACCCAGGGGTCCACCTCTCTCCCTGGACTTGCAGTGTAGGCCCCAGGGTGCCCCCTGGCCCTCCACCTGCTGAAATCTGACCCCAGCAAGCTACCCAGGGGTCCACCTCTCTCCCTGGACTTGCAGTATAGGCCCCAGGGTGCCCCCTTGCACCCCAGCTAGGGGTGTCTGACCCCAGCAAGCTACCCAGGGGTCCACCTCTCTCCCTGGACATGCAGTATTTACCCCTGGATGTCCCCTGGCCCTCTACCTTGGGGCTTCTGTACCCAGCAAGCTACCAAGAGGTCCAGATCTCTCCCTGGACTTGCAGTATAGGCCCCAGGGTGCCCTTTTGCTCTCCATATAGGCATTTCTGACCCCAGCAAGCTACCCAGGGTTCACCTCCCTCCCTGGACTTGCATTGTAGGCCCCAGGGAGCCCCCTGGCCCTCCACCTAAGGGCCGCAGACCCCAGCAAGCTACCCATGTGTCTACCTCTCTCCCTGGACATGTAGTGTAGGCCCTAGGGTGCCACCTTGCCCTCCACCTAAGGGACCCTGACCCTAGCAAGCAACCCAGGGGTCCACTTCTCTCCCTGGCCTTGCAGTATAGGCCCCAGGGTGCCCCCTGGCCTTCCACCTAGGGAAATCTGACCCCAGCAAGCTACCCAGGGGTCCACCTCTCTCCCTGGACTTGCAGTATAGGCCCCAGGGTGCCCCTTTGCACTCCACCTAGGGGTCTCTGACCCCAGCAAGCTACCCAGGGGTCCACCTCTCTCCCTGGACTTGCAATACAGGCCCTAAGGTGCCACCTGGCCCTACACCTAGGGGTCTCTGACCCCAGCAAGCTACTCAGGGGTCCACCTCTCTCCTTGGACCAGCAGAAAAGGCCCCAGGGCGCCCCCTGGCCCTCCACCTAGGGGCCCCTTGTCCCAGCAAGCTACCCAGGGGTCCACCTCTCTCCCTGGACTTGCAGTATAGGCCCCAGGGTGCCCCTTTGCACTCCATCTAGGGGTCTCTGACCCCAGCAAGCTCCCTGGGGGTTTACCTCTCTCCCTTGACTTGCAGTGTAGGCCCCTGGGTGCCCCCTTGCCCTCCACCTAAGGGCCCCTGACCCCAGCAAGCTACCCAGGTGTCCGCCTCTCTTCCTGGAATTGCAGTATAGGCCCCAGGGTGCCCCTGGCCCTCCACATTAGGGCCCATAATCTAAGCAAACTACCCAGGGGTCCACCTCTCTCCATGGACTTGCAGTGTAGGCCCCAGGATGCCCCCTGGCCCTCCACCTAGGGGCCTCTGACCCCAGCAAGCTACCAAGAGGTCCAGCTCTCTCCCTGGACTTATAGTATAGCCCCCAGGGTGCCCCCTGGCCCTCCACCTAAGGGCCACGGACCCCAGCAAGCTACCCAGGGGTCCACCTCTCTCCCTGGACTCGCAGTGTAGGCCCCAGGGTGTCCCCTGCCCCTCCACCTAAGGGCCCCTGACCCCAGCAAAATACCCAGGGGTCCACCTCTCTTCCTGGACTTGCAGTATAGGCCACAGGGTGCCCCCTGGCTCTCCACCTAAAGGCCCCTGACCCCAGCAAGCTAGCCAGGGGTCCACCTCTCTCCCTGGACTTGCAGTATAGGCCCCAGGCTGCCCCTGGCACTCCACTTAGGGGCCTATGACCCCAGCAAGCTACCCAGGGGGTCCACCTCTCTCCCTGGACTTGCAGTATAGGCCCCAGGGTGCCCCTGGCACTCCACTTAGGGGCCTATGACCCCAGCAAGCTACCCTGTGGTCCACCTCTCTCCCTGAACTTACAGTTTAGGCCCCAGGGTGCCTCCTGGCCCTCCACCTGGGGGCCTCTGACCCCAGCAAGCTACCCAGTGGTCAACCTCTCTCCCTGGACTTGCAGTGTAGGCCCCAGGGTGCCCCCTGGCCCTCCACCTTAGGGCCCTTGACCCCAGAAAGCTACCCAGGGGTCCACCTCTCTTCCTGGACTTGAAGTATAGGCCCCAGGGTGCCTTCTGGCTCTCCACCTAAGGGCTCCTGACCCCAGAAAGCTACTCAGGGATCCACCTCTCCCACTGGACCTGCAGTATAGGCCCCAGGGTGCCCCTGGCACTCACTTTAGGGGCCTATGACCCCAGCAAGCTACCCATGGGTCCACCTCTCTCCCTGGACTTGCAGTATAGGCCCCAGGGTGCCCCTGGCACTCCACTTAGGGGCCTATGACCCCAGCAAGCTACCCAGGGGTCCACCTCTCTCCCAGAACTTGCAGTGTAGGCCCCTGGGTGCGCCCTGCCCTTCCACCTAGGGGAATCTGACCCCAGCAAGCTACCCAGGGGTCCACTTCTCTTCCTGGACTTGCATTATAGGCCCCAGGGTGCCACCTGGCCCTCCAACTAAGGGCCCCTGACCCCAGCAAGCTACCCAGGTGTCCGCCTCTCTTCCTGGAATTGCAGTATAGAACCCAGGGTGCCCCTGGCCCTCCACCTAAGGGCCCATAATCTAAGCAAACTACCCAGGGGTCCACCTCTCTCCATGGACTTGCAGTGTAGAACCCAGGATGCCCCCTGGCCCTCCACCTAGGGGCCTCTGACCCCAGCAAGTTACCAAGAGGTCCAGCTCTCTCCCTAGACTTGCAGTATAGCCCCCAGGGTGCCCCCTGGCCCTCCACCTAAGGGCCACGGACCCCAGCAAGCTACCCAGGGGGTCCACCTCTCTACCTGGACTTGCAGTATAGGCCCCAGGGTGTCCCCTGCCCCTCCACCTAAGGGCCCCTGACCCCAGCAAGCTACCCAGGGGTCCACCTCTCTTCCTGGACTTGCAGTATAGGCCCCAGGGTGCCCCTTGGCTCTCCATCTAAAGGCCCCTGACCCCAGCAAGCTACCCAGGGGTCCACCTCTCTCCCTGGACTTGCAGTATAGGCCCCAGGCTGCCCCTGGCACTCCACTTAGGGGCCTATGACCCCAGCAAGCTACCCAGGGGGTCCACCTCTCTCCCTGGACTTGCAGTATAGGCCCCAGGGTGCCCCTGGCACTCCACTTAGGGCCCTATGACCCCAGCAAGCTACCCTGTGGTCCACCTCTCTCCCTGATCTTGCAGTATAGGCCCCAGGGTGCCCCTGGCACTCCACTTAGGGGCCTATGACCCCAGCAAGCTACCCAGGGGTCCACCTCTCTCCCTGGACTTGCAGTATAGGCCACAGGGTGCCCCTGGCACTACACTTAGGGGCCTATGATCCCAGCAAGCTACCCAGGGGTCCACCTCTCTCCCTGAACTTGCAGTGTAGGCCCCTGGGTGCGCCCTGCCCTTTCACCTAGGGGAATCTGACCCCAGCAAGCTACCCAGGGGTCCACTTCTCTTCCTGGACTTGCATTATAGGCCCCAGGGTGCCACCTGGCCCTCCAACTAATTGCCCCTGACCATAGCAACCTACCCAGGGGTCCACCTCTCTCCCTGGACTTGCAGTATAGGCCCCAGGGTGCCCCTAGCCCTCCACCTAAGGGCCCATGAGCCCAGCAAACTAACCAGGGGTTCACATATCTCCCTGGACTTACAGTTAGGCCCCAGGGTTACCCCTGGCCCTCCAACTAGGTGCTTCTGACCCCAGCAAGCTACCCAGGGGTCCATGTCTATCCCTGGACTTGCAGTGTAGGCCCCAGGATGCCCCCTGTCCCTCCACCTAGGGACCTCTGACCCCAGCAAGCTACCCAGGGGTCCACCTCTCTTCCTGGACTTGCAGTATAGGCCCCAGGGTGCCACCTGGCCCTCCACCTAAGGGCCCCTGACCCCAGCAAGCTACCCAGGGGTCCACCTCTCTCCCTGGACTTGCAGTATAGGCCCCAGTGTGCCCCTGGCACTCCACTTAGGGGCCTATGACACCAGCAAGCTACCCAGGGGTCCACCTCTCTCCCTGGACTTGCAGTGTAGGCCCAAGGGTGACCCCTGGCCCTCCACCTGGGGGCCTCTGACCCCAGCAAGCTACCCAGGGGTCCACCTCTCTCCCTGGACTTGCATTGTAGGCCCCAGGGTGCCCCCTTGCACCCCTCCTAGGGGCTTCTGACCCTAGCAAGCTACCATGAGGACCAGCTCTCTCCCTGAACTTGCAATATAGGCCCCAGGGTGCCCCTGGCCCTCAACCTAAGGGCCCCTGACCCCAGCAAGCTACCCAGGGTCCACTTCCCTCCCTGGACTTCCATTATAGGCCCCAGGGTGCCCCCTTACCCTCCACTTAGGGGTGTCTGACCCCAGCTAGCTACCCAGTGGTCAACCTCTCTCCCTGGACTTGCAATGTAGGCCCCAGGGTGCCCGCTTGCCCCAATCCTAGTGGCCCCTTACCCCAGCAAGCTACCCAGGGGTCCACCTCTCTCCCTGGACATGCAGTATAGGCCCCACGGTGCCCCCTTGCCCTCCACCTAAGGGCCCTTGACCCCAGCAAGCTACCCAGTAAACCCCCTCTCTCCCTGGACCAGCAGTATAGGTCCCAGTGTGCCCCCTGGCCCTCCACATAGGGGCCTCTGACCCCAGCAAGCTACCCAGAGGTCCAGCTCTCTCCCTGGACTAGCAGTATAGCGCCCAGGGTGCCCCCTGGCCCTCCACCTAAGGGCCCCTAACCCCAGCAAGCTACCCAGGGGTCCACCTCTTTTCCTGGACTTGCAGTATAGGCCCCAGGGTTCCCCTGGCCCTCCACCTAAGGGCCCCTTACCCCAGCAAGCTACCCAGGGGTCCACCTCTCTTCCTGGACTTGCAGTATAGGCCACAGGGTGCCCCTGGCACTCCACTTAGGGGCCTATGACCCCAGCAAGCTACCCAGGGCTCCACCTCTCTCCTTGGACTTGCAGTGTAGGCCCCAGGGTGCCCCCTGGCCATCCACCTGCTGAAATCTGACCCCAGCAAGCTACCCAGGGGTCCACCTCTCTCCCTGGTCTTGCAGTGTAGGCCCCAGGGTGCCCCCTGGCCCTCCACCTAAGGGCCCCTGACCCCAACAAGCTACCCAGGGGTCCACCTCTCTCCCTGGACTTGCAGTATAGGCCCAAGGGTGTGCCCTGGCCTTCCACCTAGGGGAATCTAACCCCAGCAAGCTACCCAGGGTCCACTTCCCTCCCTGGACTTCCAGTAAAGGCCCCAGGGTGCCCCCTTGTCCTCCACTTGGGGGTCCCTGACCCCAGCAAGCTACCCAGTGGTCCACCTCTCTCCCTGGTCTTGCAGTATCGGCCCAAGGGTGCCCCCTGGCCCTCCTTCTAGGGGCCCCTTACCCCAGCAAGCAACCCAGGGGTCCACCTCTCTCCCTGAACTTGCAGTATAGGCCCCAGGGTGCCCCCTGGAACCCACCTAAGGGCCCCTGACCCCAGCAAGCTACCCAGGGGTCCACCTCTCTTCCTGTACTTGCAATATAGCCCCCAGGGTGCCCCCTGGCCCTCCATATAATTGCCCCTGACCCCAGCAAGCTACCCAGGGGTATACCTCTCTCCCTGGACTTGCAGTGTAGGCCCCATGGTGCCCCTTTGCACTACACCTAGGGTTCTCTGACCCCAGCAAGCTACCCAGGGGTCCACCTCTCTCCCTGGACTTGCAATATAGGCCCTAAGGTGCCCCCTGGCCCTACACCTAAGGGTCTCTGACCCCAGTAAGCTACTCAGGGGTCCACCTCTCTCCCTGGACCAGCAAAAAAGGCCCCAGGGTGCCCCCTGGCCCTCCACCTAGGGGCCCCTTATCCCAGCAAGCTACCCAGGGGTCAACCTCTCTCCCTGGACTTGCAGTATAGGCCCCAGGGTGCCCCTTTGCACTCCATCTTGGGGTCTCTGACCCCAGCAAGCTCCCCGGGGTTTACCTCTCTCCCTTGACTTGCAGTGTAGGCCCCAGGGTGCCCCCTTGCCCTCCACCTAAGGGCCCCTGACCCCAGCAAGCTACCCAGGTGTCCGCCTCTCTTCCTGGAATTGCAGTATAGGCCCCAGGGTGCCCCTGGCCCTCAACCTAAGGGCCCTTGAGCCAAGCAAACTACCCAGGGGTCCACCTCTCTCCCTGGACTTGCAGTATAGGCCCCTGGCTGCCCACTTGCACTCCATCTAGGGGTCTCTGACCCCAGCAAGCTCCCCAGGGGTCCACCTCTCTCCTTGGACTTGCAGTGTAGGCTCAGGGTGCCCCTTTGCCCTCCTCCTAAGGGCCCCTGACCCCAGCAAGCTACCCAGGTGTCCGCCTCTCTTCCTGGAATTGCAGTATAGACCCCAGGGTGCCCCTGGCCCTCCACCAAAGGGCCCATAATCTAAGCAAACTACCCAGGGGTCCAGCTCTCTCCCTGGACTTGCAGTATAGGCCCCAGGGTGCCCCTGGCCCTCCATGTAAGGGCCCATGAGCCCAGCAAACTAACCAGGGGTCCACCTCTCTCCCTGGACTTGCAGTATTGGCCCCAGGGTTACCCCTGGCCCTCCATCTAGGTGCCCCTGAACCCAGCAAGCTACCCAGGGGTCCGTGTCTATCCTTGGACTTGCAGTGTAGGCCCCAGGATGCCCCCTGGCCCTCCACCTAGGGGCCTCTGACCCCAGCAAGCTACCCAGGGGTCCACCTCCCTTCCTGGACTTGCATTAGAGGCCCCAGGGTGCCACCTGGCCCTCCACCTAAGGGCCCCTGACCCCAGCAAGCTACCCAGGGGTCCACCTTTCTCCCTGGACTTGCATCATAGGTCCCAGGGTTCCCCTGGTACTCCACTTAGGGGCTTATGACCCCAGCAAGCTACACAGGGGTCCACATCTCTTCCTGGACTTGCAGTATAGGCCCCAGGGTGCCCCCTGGCCCTCCACCTAAGGGCCCCTGACCCCAGCAAGCTACCCAGGGGTCCACCTCTCTCCCTGGACTTGCAGTATAGGCCCCAGGGTGTGCCCTGGCCTTCCACCTAGGGGAATCTGACCCCAGCAAGCTACCCAGGGTCCACTTCCCTCCCTGGACTTCCATTAAAGGCCCCAGGGTGCTCCTTTGCCCTCCAACTAGTGTTTTCTGACCCCGGCAAACTACCCTGGGGTCCACCTCTCTCCCTGGACTTGCAGTGTAGGCCCAAGTTTGCCCCCTGGCACTCCGCCTGGGGGCCTCTGACCCCAGCAAGCTACCCAGGGGTCCACCTCTCTCCCTGGACTTGCAGTGGAGGCCCCAGGGTGCCCTTTTTCCCTCCACCTAAGGGAACCTGACCCCAGCAAGCTACCCAGGGGTCCACCTCTCTCCCTGGACTTGCAGTGTAGGCCCCAGGGTTCCCCTGGCTCTCCACCTAAGGGCCCCTGACCCCAGCAAGCTACCCAGGGGTCCACCTCTCTCCCTGGACTTGCAGTATAGGCCACAGGGTGCCCCTGGCACTACACTTAGGGGCCTATGATCCCAGCAAGCTACCCAGGGGTCCATCTCTCTCCCTGAACTTGCAGTGTAGGCCCCTGGGTGCGCCCTGCCCTTTCACCTAGGGGAATCTGACCCCAGCAAGCTACCCAGGGGTCCACTTCTCTTCCTGGACTTGCATTATAGGCCCCAGGGTGCCACCTGGCCCTCCAACTAATTGCCCCTGACCATAGCAACCTACCCAGGGGTCCACGTCTCTCCCTGGACTTGCAGTATAGGCCCCAGGGTGCCCCTAGCCCTCCACCTAAGGGCCCATGAGCCCAGCAAACTAACCAGGGGTTCACATATCTCCCTGGACTTACAGTTAGGCCCCAGGGTTACCCCTGGCCCTCCAACTAGGTGCTTCTGACCCCAGCAAGCTACCCAGGGGTCCATGTCTATCCCTGGACTTGCAGTGTAGGCCCCAGGATGCCCCCTGTCCCTCCACCTAGGGACCTCTGACCCCAGCAAGCTACCCAGGGGTCCACCTCTCTTCCTGGACTTGCAGTATAGGCCCCAGGGTGCCACCTGGCCCTCCACCTAAGGGCCCCTGACCCCAGCAAGCTACCCAGGGGTCCACCTCTCTCCCTGGACTTGCAGTATAGGCCCCAGTGTGCCCCTGGCACTCCACTTAGGGGCCTATGACACCAGCAAGCTACCCAGGGGTCCACCTCTCTCCCTGGACTTGCAGTGTAGGCCCAAGGGTGACCCCTGGCCCTCCACCTGGGGGCCTCTGACCCCAGCAAGCTACCCAGGGGTCCACCTCTCTCCCTGGACTTGCATTGTAGGCCCCAGGGTGCCCCCTTGCACCCCTCCTAGGGGCTTCTGACCCTAGCAAGCTACCATGAGGACCAGCTCTCTCCCTGAACTTGCAATATAGGCCCCAGGGTGCCCCTGGCCCTCAACCTAAGGGCCCCTGACCCCAGCAAGCTACCCAGGGTCCACTTCCCTCCCTGGACTTCCATTAAAGGCCCAGGGTGCCCCCTTACCCTCCACTTAGGGGTGTCTGACCCCAGCTAGCTACCCAGTGGTCAACCTCTCTCCCTGGACTTGCAATGTAGGCCCCAGGGTGCCCGCTTGCCCCAATCCTAGTGGCCCCTTACCCCAGCAAGCTACCCAGGGGTCCACCTCTCTCCCTGGACATGCAGTATAGGCCCCACGGTGCCCCCTTGCCCTCCACCTAAGGGCCCTTGACCCCAGCAAGCTACCCAGTAAACCCCCTCTCTCCCTGGACCAGCAGTATAGGTCCCAGTGTGCCCCCTGGCCCTCCACATAGGGGCCTCTGACCCCAGCAAGCTACCCAGAGGTCCAGCTCTCTCCCTGGACTAGCAGTATAGCGCCCAGGGTGCCCCCTGGCCCTCCACCTAAGGGCCCCTAACCCCAGCAAGCTACCCAGGGGTCCACCTCTTTTCCTGGACTTGCAGTATAGGCCCCAGGGTTCCCCTGGCCCTCCACCTAAGGGCCCCTTACCCCAGCAAGCTACCCAGGGGTCCACCTCTCTTCCTGGACTTGCAGTATAGGCCACAGGGTGCCCCTGGCACTCCACTTAGGGGCCTATGACCCCAGCAAGCTACCCAGGGCTCCACCTCTCTCCTTGGACTTGCAGTGTAGGCCCCAGGGTGCCCCCTGGCCATCCACCTGCTGAAATCTGACCCCAGCAAGCTACCCAGGGGTCCACCTCTCTCCCTGGACTTGCAGTGTAGGCCCCAGGGTGCCCCCTGGCCCTCCACCTAAGGGCCCCTGACCCCAACAAGCTACCCAGGGGTCCACCTCTCTCCCTGGACTTGCAGTATAGGCCCAAGGGTGTGCCCTGGCCTTCCACCTAGGGGAATCTAACCCCAGCAAGCTACCCAGGGTCCACTTCCCTCCCTGGACTTCCAGTAAAGGCCCCAGGGTGCCCCCTTGTCCTCCACTTGGGGGTCCCTGACCCCAGCAAGCTACCCAGTGGTCCACCTCTCTCCCTGGTCTTGCAGTATCGGCCCAAGGGTGCCCCCTGGCCCTCCTCCTAGGGGCCCCTTACCCCAGCAAGCAACCCAGGGGTCCACCTCTCTCCCTGAACTTGCAGTATAGGCCCCAGGGTGCCCCCTGGAACCCACCTAAGGGCCCCTGACCCCAGCAAGCTACCCAGGGGTCCACCTCTCTTCCTGTACTTGCAATATAGCCCCCAGGGTGCCCCCTGGCCCTCCATATAATTGCCCCTGACCCCAGCAAGCTAGCCAGGGGTATACCTCTCTCCCTGGACTTGCAGTGTAGGCCCCATGGTGCCCCTTTGCACTACACCTAGGGTTCTCTGACCCCAGCAAGCTACCCAGGGGTCCACCTCTCTCCCTGGACTTGCAATATAGGCCCTAAGGTGCCCCCTGGCCCTACACCTAAGGGTCTCTGACCCCAGTAAGCTACTCAGGGGTCCACCTCTCTCCCTGGACCAGCAAAAAAGGCCCCAGGGTGCCCCCTGGCCCTCCACCTAGGGGCCCCTTATCCCAGCAAGCTACCCAGGGGTCAACCTCTCTCCCTGGACTTGCAGTATAGGCCCCAGGGTGCCCCTTTGCACTCCATCTTGGGGTCTCTGACCCCAGCAAGCTCCCCGGGGTTTACCTCTCTCCCTTGACTTGCAGTGTAGGCCCCAGGGTGCCCCCTTGCCCTCCACCTAAGGGCCCCTGACCCCAGCAAGCTACCCAGGTGTCCGCCTCTCTTCCTGGAATTGCAGTATAGGCCCCAGGGTGCCCCTGGCCCTCAACCTAAGGGCCCATGAGCCAAGCAAACTACCCAGGGGTCCACCTCTCTCCCTGGACTTGCAGTATAGGCCCCTGGCTGCCCACTTGCACTCCATCTAGGGGTCTCTGACCCCAGCAAGCTCCCCAGGGGTCCACCTCTCTCCTTGGACTTGCAGTGTAGGCTCAGGGTGCCCCTTTGCCCTCCACCTAAGGGCCCCTGACCCCAGCAAGCTACCCAGGTGTCCGCCTCTCTTCCTGGAATTGCAGTATAGACCCCAGGGTGCCCCTGGCCCTCCACCAAAGGGCCCATAATCTAAGCAAACTACCCAGGGGTCCACCTCTCTCCCTGGACTTGCAATGTAGGCCCCAGGATGCCCCCTGGCCCTCCACCTAGGGGCTTCTGAACCCAGCAAGCTACCAAGAGGTCAAGCTTTCTCCCTGGACTTGCAGTATAGCCCCCAGGGTGTCCCTGGCCTTCCACCTAAGGGCCATTGACCCCAGCAAGCTACCCAGGGGTCCACCACTCCCTGGACTTGCATTCTAGGCCCCAGGATGCCCCCTTGCACCCCTCCTAGGGGCTTCTGACCCCAGCAAGCTACCATGAGGACCAGCTCTCTCCCTGGACTTGCAGTATAGGCCCCAGGGTGCCCCTGGCCCTCCACCTAAGGGCCCCTGACCCCAGCAAGCTACCCAGGGTCCACTTCCCTCCCTGGACTTCCATTAAAGGCCCCAGGGTGCCCCCTTACCCTCCACTTAGGGGTGTCTGACCCCAGCAAGCTACCCAGGGGTCCAGCTCTCTCCCTGGACTTGCAGTATAGCCCCCAGGGTGCTCCCTGGCCCTCCACCTAAGGGCCACTGACCCCAGCAAGCTACCCTGGGGTCCACCACTCCCTGGACTTGCAGTGTAGGCCCCAAGGTGCCCCTGGCACTCCACTTAGGGGCCTATGACCCCAGCAAGCTACCCTGGGGTCCACCTCTCTCCCTGAACTTGCAGTATAGGCCCCAGGGTGCCCCCTGGCCCTCCACCTAAGGGCCCCTGACCCCAGCAAGCTACCCAGGGGTCCACCTCTCTCCCTGGACTTGCAGTGTAGGCCCAAGGTTGCCCCCTGGCACTCCGCCTGGGGGCCTCTGACCCCAGCAAGCTACCCAGGGGTCCACCTCTCTCCCTGGACTTGCAGTGGAGGCCCCAGGGTGCCCTTTTTCCCTCCACCTAAGGGAACCTGACCCCAGCAAGCTACCCAGGGGTCCACCTCTCTCCCTGGACTTGCAGTGTAGGCCCCAGGGTTCCCCTGGCTCTCCACCTAAGGGCCCCTGACCCCAGCAAGCTACCCAGGGGTCCACCTCTCTCCCTGGACTTGCAGTATAGGCCACAGGGTGCCCCTGGTAATCCACTTAGGGGCCTATGACCCCAGCAAGCTACCCAGGGCTCCACTTCTCTCCTTGGACTTGCAGTGTAGGCCCCAGGGTGCCCCCTGGCCCTCCACCTGCTGAAATCTGACCCCAGCAAGCTACCCAGGGGTCCACCTCTCTCCCTGGACTTGCAGTGTAGGCCCCAGGGTTATCCTGGCTCTCCACCTAAGGGCCCCTGACCCCAGCAAGCTACCCAGGGGTCCACCTCTCTCCCTGGACTTGCAGTATAGGCCACAGGGTGCCCCTGGTAATCCACTTAGGGGCCTATGACCCCAGCAAGCTACCCAGGGCTCCACTTCTCTCCTTGGACTTGCAGTGTAGGCCCCAGGGTGCCCCCTGGCCCTCCACCTGCTGAAATCTGACCCCAGCAAGCTACCCAGGGGTCCACCTCTCTCCCTGGACTTGCAGTGTAGGCCCCAGGGTGCCCCTTGGCCCTCCACCTAAGGGCCCCTGACCCCAGCAAGCTACCAAGAGGTCCAGCTCTCTCCCTGGACTTGCAGTATAGCCCCCAGGGTGCCCCCTGGCACTCCACTTAGGGGCCTATGACCCCAGCAAGCTACCCTGGGGTCCACCCCTCTCCCTGGACTTGCATTATAGGCCCAAGGGTGCGCCCTGGCCCTCCACCTAGGGGAATCTAACCCCAGCAAGCTACCCAGGGTCCACTTCCCTCCCTGGACTTCCATTAAAGGCCCCAGGGTGCCCCCTTACCCTCCACCTAGGGGTGTCTGACCTCAGCTAGCTACCTAGTGGTCCACCTCTCTCCCTGGACATGCAGTATAGGCCCCAGGGTGCCCCCTTGCACCCCACCTAGGGGTGTCTGACCCCAGCAAGCTACCCAGGGGTCCACCTCTCTCCTTGGACTTGCAGTATAGGCCCCAGGGTGCCCCCTTGCACCCCACCTAGGGGTGTCTGACCCCAGCAAGCTACCCAGGGGTCTACCTCTCTCCCTGGACTTGCAGTGTAGGCCCCATGGTGCCCCCTTGCCCTCCACCTAAGGGCCACTGACCCCAGCAAGCTACCCAGGGGTCCACCTCTCTCCCTGGACTTGCAGTATAGGCCCCAGTGTGCCCCTGGCACTCCACTTAGGGTCCCATGGCACCAGCAAGCTAACCAGGGGTCCACCTCTCTCCCTGGACTTGCAGTGTAGGCCCAAGGGTGCCCCCTGGCCCTCCACCTGGGGGTCTCTGACACCAGCAAGCTACCCAGGGGTCCACCTCTCTCCCTGGTCTTGCAGTATAGGCCCCAGGGTGCCCCCTGGCCCTCCTCCTAGGGGCCCCTTACCCCAGCAAGCTACCCAGGGGTCCACCTCTCTCCCTGGACTTGCAGTGTAGGCCCCAGGGTGCCCCCCTGCACCCCTCCTAGAGGCTTCTGACCCCAGCAAGCTACCCAGAGGACCATCTCTCTCCCTGGACTTGCAGTATAGGCCCCAGGGTGCCAGTGGCGCCCCCAGAAAATTTTCTTAGGGGTGGCCAGAAGAGGCCGCACCAAATCTTGGGGTGGCACATAAAAAAATTATGAATTCAGTGTAATGTTATATTTTTGTTTCTGGTAAATGAAATAATGTAGTTTTTATTCATTTAATTAATTCTTCGTGAAATATTGCTATTTATTCCTTAAAATAATTCAACAAGTACATGTGCAAACCAAATAGAAATCTATGTTTAGTTTAAAAACACTTTTCATATACTGTATAAATGACTTCTTTTTTACGTGCCTTTATTGTACAGCATACGGTATATGCCATGTTTAAAATTAATGAAGATTAATGAGTTTATTATTCCCAGTGATGGGTTGCAGCTGGAAGGGCATCCGCTGTGTAAAAATGTGCTGGATAAGTTGGCGGTTCATTCTGCTGTGGTGACCCTGGATTAATAAAGGGACTAAGCCGAAAAGAAAATTAATGAAAGAATAATGAGTTTATTAATTACACAAACAAATGAACAAACTGAATGAAAGGCATTACTATATACACACTCACTATAACTAATAATATTATTTATCCATATTGCTTTTTGAGCCATTTAATGCAGCTTCTTCTATTGATATACTGTAGCTTAAGGTAAATATTAAATAGCCATTGCTGTCTATTGAAGGTGTGTGCGTGCTGTCAACAACGATCGGGGAGGGTAGTGGTGGTTCTAGTTTAAATGAAACCCTGGGCGAACCACCCTATACACCCCCACCTCTCTTGAATTGTTAGATTTGTTATTCAATAAATATAACAATTTATTCATATTTATTCTAAATAAATACAATTAATATTAATATACAATTATTATTCTAAATAAATAACAGAAATCAATCCTAAATATTACTGGAAAACAACAACTACAGTGATATGCCAAGATCACTTAAGAAACCTTTTGCATGAAAATGAATTATGACAATTCTAAAGAATACAAAAAACGTATTATAGAATTATCTGTGGTCTTAGACCAGATCATGGCTGAGAAATCATGTTATGAAGTCTTACCTCCCTGACTCATTATCCCTCCTTTCTGCTTTAAAGGCATGCTTAGTGAAAGTAACATCATCGTCATCATCATATTATATAAACTTTAGTCGACTTTCAAAACTCGCTGCGTGCCGACACCTCTGCACAAAAGGCTGTTACTTCGGTTTCACGGCGCATGAGCGGCGCCTATTTTGTCGGCGTGCATGCAAACAACCAACTGGGATTCACACAGGAGTGCGTGAGGCGCGCGGGAATGGTTTTCTGCGCGCATGCGTCAGTTTGCTTTCACCAGCATTGAACCAGAGGGGGAGAGCTACGTCAGTAACACCAACAACAATTTAGTGATTGCATTTTAATTATTTATTTATTTAAATATTGGAAATTTATAAGTTCATTTAAATCAATAATGTCAACAGCAAAATTACATTGGGGTGGCCAAAGGGGTGGCCACAGGGGTGGCCAGAGTTTACCGAGGGGTGGCCGTGGCCACCCCTGGCCACCCCTTGGGGGCGCCCCTGCAGGGTGCCCTGGCCCTCCAACTAAGGGCCCCTGACCCCAGCAAGCTACCAAGGGTCCAATTCCCTCCCTGGACTTCCATTAAAGGCCCCAGGGTGCCCCCTTACCCTCCACCTAGGGGTGTCTGACCCCAGCTAGCTACCTAGTGGTCCACCTCTCTCCCTGGACATGCAGTATAGGCCCCAGGGTGCCCCCTTGCACCCCACCTAGGGGTGTCTGACCCCAGCAAGCTACCCAGGGGTCCACCTCTCTCCCTGGACTTGCATTATTTACCCCTGGATGCCTCCTGGCCCTCCACCTTGGGGCTTCTGACCCCAGCAAGTTACCCAGAGGTCCAGATCTCCCCCTGAACTTGCAGTATAGGCCCCAGGGTGCCCCTTTGCACTCCATCTAGGGGTCTCTAACCCCAGCAAGCTACCCAGGGGTCCACCTCTCTCCCTGGACTTGCATTGTAGGCCCCAGGGTGCCCCCTGGCCCTCCACCTAAGGGCCCCTGACCCCAGCAAGCTACCCAGGGGTCTACCTCTCTCCCTGGACATGCAGTGTAGGCCCTAGGGTGCCCTCTTGCCCTCCACCTAAGGGACCCTGACCCTAGCAAGCTAAACAGGGGTCCACCTCTCTCCCTGGACTTGCAGTATAGACCCCAGGGTGCCCCCTTGCCCTTCAACTAGGGTTCTCTGACCACGGCAAACTACCCAGGGGTCCACCTCTCTCCCTGGACTTGCAGTATAGGCCCCAGGGTGCCCCCTTGCACCCCACCTAGGGGCTTCTGACCCCAGCAAGCTACCCAGAGGACCAGCTTTCTCCCTGGACTTGCAGTATAGGCCCCAGGGTGCCCCTGGCCCTCCACGTAAGGGCCCATGAGCCCAGCAAACTAACCAGGGGTCCACCTCTCTCCCTGAACTTGCAGTATAGGCCCCAGGGTTACCCCTGGCCCTCCATCTAGGTGCACTGACCACATCAAGAAACCCAGGGGTCCGTGTCTATCCCTGGACTTGCATTGTAGGCCCCAGGATGCCCCCTGGCCCTCCACCTAGGGGCCTCTGACCCCAGCAAGCTACCTAGGGGTCCACCTCTCTTCCTGGACTTGCATTATAGGCCCCAGGGTGCCCCCTGGCCCTGCACCTAAGGGCCCCTGACCCCAGCAAGTTACCCAGGGGTCTACCTCTCTCCCTGGACATGCAGTGTATGCCCCAGGGTGCCCCCTTGCCCTCCACCTAAGGGATCCTGACCCCAGCAAGCTACCCAGGGGTCCACCTCTCTCCCTGGACTTGCAGTGTAGGCCCCAGGGTGCCCCCTTGACCTCCACCTCAGGGCCCCTGACCCCAGCAAGCTACCCAGGGGTCCACCTCTCTCCCTGGACTTGCATTGTAGGCCCCAGGATGCCCCCTGGCCCTCCACCTAGGGGCCTCTGACCCCAGCAAGCTACCAAGAGGTCCAGCTCTCTCCCTGGACTTGCAGTATAGCCCCCAGGGTGCCCGCTGGCACACCGCTTAGGGGCCTATGACCCCAGCAAGCAACCCAGGGGTCCACCTCTCTCCCTGGACTTGCAGTATAGGCCCCAGGGTGCCCCTGGCACTCCCCTTAGGGGCCTACGACCCCAGCAAGCTACCCTGGGGTCCACCTCTCTCCCTGAACTTGCAGTTTAGGCCCCAGGGTGCCCCCTGGCCCTCCACCTGGGGGCCCCTGACCCCAGCAAGCTACCCAGGGGTCCACCTCTCTACCTGGTCTTGCAGTATAGGCCCCAGGGTGCCCCCTGGCCCTCCTCCTAGGGTTCCCTTACCCCAGCAAGCTACCCAGGGGTCCACCTCTCTCCCTGGACTTGCAGTATAGGCCCCAGGGTGCCCCCTTGCACCCCACCTAGGGGCTTCTTACCCCAGCAAGCTACCCAGAGGACCAGCTCTCTCCCTGGACTTGCAGTATAGCCCCCAGGGTGCCCCTGGCCCTCCACGTAAGGCCCCATGAGACCAGCAAACTAACCAGGGGTCCACCTCTCTCCCTGAACTTGCAGTATAGGCCCAAGGGTTACCCCTGGCCCTCCATCTAGGTGCCCCTGACCCCAGCAAGCTACCCAGGGGTCCGTGTCTATCTCTGGACTTGCAGTGTATGCCCCAGTATGCCCCCTGGCACTCCACCTAGGGGCTTCTGACCCCAGCAAGTTACCCAGAGGTCCAGATCTCCCCCTGGACTTGCAGTATAGGCCCCAGGGTGCCCCTTTGCACTCCATCTAGGGGTCTCTAACCCCAGCAAGCTACCCAGGGGTCCACCTCTCTCCCTGGACTTGAATTTTAGGCCCCAGGGTGCCCCCTGGCCCTCCACCTAAGGGCCCCTGACCCCAGCAAGCTACCCAGGGGTCTACCTCTCTCCCTGGACATGCAGTGTAGGCCCTAGGGTGCCCCCTTGCCCTCCACCTAAGGGACCCTGACCCTAGCAAGCTAAACAGGGGTCCACCTCTCTCGCTGGACTTGCAGTATAGACCCCAGGGTGCCCCCTTGCCCTCCAACTAGGGTTCTCTGACCCCGGCAAACTACCCAGGGGTCCACCTCTCTCCCTGGACTTGCAGTGTAGGCCCAAGGGTGCCCCCTGGCACTCCACCAGGGGGCCTCTGACCCCAGCAAGCTACCAAGAGGTCCAGCTCTCTCCCTGGACTTGCAGTATAGCCCCCAGGGTGCCCCCTTGCCCTCCACCTAAGGGCCACTGACCCCAGCAAGCTACCAAGGGGTCCACCTCTCTCCCTGGACTTGCAGTATAGGCCCCAGTGTGCCCCTGGCACTCCACTTAGGGGCCCATGACACCAGCAAGCTACCCAGGGGTCCACCTCTCTCCCTGGACTTGCAGTGTAGGCCCAAGGGTGCCCCCTGGCCCTCCACCTAAGGGCCCCTGACCCCAGCAAGCTACCCAGGGGTCTACTTCTCTCCCTGGACATGCAGTGTAGGCCCTAGGGTGCCCCCTTGCCCTCCACCTAAGGGACCCTGACCCTAGCAAGCTACCCAGGGGTCCACCTCTCTTCCTGGACTTGCATTAGAGGCCCCAGGGTGCCACCTGGCCCTCCACCTAAGGGCCCCTGACCCCAGCAAGCTACCCAGGGGTCCACCTCTCTCCCTGGACTTGCATCATAGGTCCCAGGGTGCCCCTGGCACTCCACTTAGGGGCTTATGACCCCAGCAAGCTGCACAGGGGTCCACATCTCTTCCTGGACTTGCAGTATAGGCCCCAGGGTGCCCCCTGCCTCTCCACCTAAGGGCCCCTGACCCCAGCAAGCTACCCAGGGGTCCACCTCTCTTCCTGGACTTGCAGTATAGGCCCCAGGCTGCCCCTGGCACACCGCTTAGAGGCCTATGACCCCAGCAAGCTACCCAGGGGTCCACCTCTCTCCCTGGACTTGCAGTATAGGCCCCAGGGTGCCCCTGGCACTCCACTTAGGGGCGTATGACCCCAGCAAGCTACCCTGGGGTCCACCTCTCTCCCTGAACTTGCAATTTAGGCCCCAGGGTGCCCCCTGGCCCTCCACCTAGGGGCCCTTTACCCCAGCAAGCTACGCAGGGGTCCACCTCTCTCCCTGGACTTGCAGTATAGGCCCCAGGGTGCCCCCTTGCACCCCACCTAGGGGCTTCTGACCCCAGCAAGCTACCCAGAGGACCAGCTCTCTCCCTGGACTTGCAGAATAGGCCCCAGGGTGCCCTTGGCCCTCCACGTAAGGGCCCATGAGCCCAGCAAACTAACCAGGGGTCCACCTCTCTCCCTGAACTTGCAGTATAGGCCCCAGGGTTACCCCTGGCCCTCCATCTAGGTGCCCCTGACCCCATCAAGCTACCCAGGGGTCCGTGTCTATCCCTGGACTTGCATTGTAGGCCCCAGGATGCCCCCTGGCCCTCCACCTAGGGGCCTCTGACCCCAGCAAGCTACATAGGGGTCCACCTCTCTTCCTGGACTTGCAGTGTAGGCCCCAGGGTGCCCCCTTGACCTCCACCTCAGGGCCCCTGACCCCAGCAAGCTACCCAGGGGTCCACCTCTCTCCCTGGACTTGCAGTGTAGGCCCCAGGATGCCCCCTGGCCCTCCACCTAGGGGCCTCTGACCCCAGCAAGCTACCAAGAGGTCCAGCTCTCTCCCTGGACTTGCAGTATAGCCCCCAGGGTGCCCCCTGGCACTCCACTTAGGGGCCTATGACCCCAGCAAGCTACCCTGGGGTCCACCCCTCTCCCTGAACTTGCAGTTTAGGCCCCAGGGTGCCCCCTGGCCCTCCACCTGGGGGCCCCTGACCCCAGCAAGCTACCCAGGGGTCCACCTCTCTACCTGGTCTTGCAGTATAGGCCCCAGGGTGCCCCCTGGCCCTCCTCCTAGGGTTCCCTTACCCCAGCAAGCTACCCAGGGGTCCACCTCTCTCCCTGGACTTGCAGTATAGGCCCCAGGGTGCCCCCTTGCACCCCACCTAGGGGCTTCTTACCCCAGCAAGCTACCCAGAGGACCAGCTCTCTTCCTGGACTTGCAGTATAGCCCCCAGGGTGCCACTGGCCCTCCACGTAAGGGCCCATGAGCCCAGCAAACTAACCAGGGGTCCACCTCTCTCCCTGGACTTGCAGTATAGGCCCCAGGGTTACCCCTGGCCCTCCATCTAGGTGCCCCTGACCCCAGCAAGCTACCCAGGGGTCCGTGTCTATCTCTGGACTTGCAGTGTAGGCCCCAGTATGCCCCCTGGCACTCCACCTAGGGGTCTCTGACCCCAGCAAGCTACCTAGGGGTCCACCTCTCTTCCTGGACTTGCATTATAGGCCCCAGGGTGCCAACTGGCCCTCCACCTAAGGGCCCCTGACCCCAGCAAGCTACCCAAGGGTCCACCTCTCTCCCTGGACTTGCAGTATAGGCCCCAGGGTGCCCTGGCACTACACTTAGGGGCCTATGACCCCAGCAAGCTACCCAGGGGTCCACATCTCTTCCTGGACTTGCAGTATAGGCCCCAGGGTGCCCCCTGGCCCTCCACCTAAGGGCCCCTGACCCCAGCAAGTTACCCAGGGGTCTACCTCTCTCCCTGGACATGCAGTGTAGGCCCCAGGGTGCCCCCTTGCCCTCCACCTAAGGGATCCTGACCCCAGCAAGCTACCCAGGGGTCCACCTCTCTCCCTGGACTTGCAGCGTAGGCCCCAGGTTGCCCCCTTGACCTCCACCTAAGGGGCCCTGACCCCAGCAAGCTACCCAGGGGTCCACCTCTCTCCTTGGACTTGCAGTATAGGCCCCAGGGTGCCCCCTTGCACCCCACCTAGGGGCTTCTGACCTCAGCAAGCTACCCAGAGGACCAGCTCTCTCCCTGGACTTGCAGTATAGGCCCCAGGGTGCCCCTGGCCCTCCACCTAAGGGCTCATGAGCCCAGCAAACTAACCAGGGGTCCACCTCTCTCCCTGAACTTGCAGTATGGGCCCCAGGGTTACCCCTGGCCCTCCATCTAGGTGCCCCTGACCCCATCAAGCTACCCAGGGGTCCACCTCTCTTCCTGGACTTGCATTATAGGCCCCAGGGTGCCCCTTTGCACCCCACCTAGGGGTGTCTGACCCCAGCAAGCTACCCAGGGGTCCACCTCTCTCCCTGGACTTGCATTGTAGGCCCCAGGGTGCCCCCTGGCCCTCCACCTAAGGGCCCCTGACCCCAGCAAGCTACCCAGGTGTCTACCTCTCTCCCTGGACATGCAGTGTAGGCCTTAGGGTGCCCCCTTGCCCTCCACCTAAGGGACCCTGACACTAGCAAGCTACCCAGGGGTCCACCTTTCTCCCTGGACTTGCAGTATAGGCCCCAGGGTTACCCCTGGCCCTCCATCTAGGTGCCCCTGACCCCAGCAAGCTACCCAGGGGTCCGTGTCTATCTCTGGACTTGCAGTGTAGGCCCCAGTATGCCCCCTGGCACTCCACCTAGGGGTCTCTGACCCCAGCAAGCTACCTATGGGTCCACCTCTCTTCCTGGACTTGCATTATAGGCCCCAGGGTGCCAACTGGCCCTCCACTTAAGGGCCCCTGACCCCAGCAAGCTACCCAGGGGTCCACCTCTCTCCCTGGACTTGCAGTATAGGCCCCAGGGTGCCCCTTTGCACCCCACCTAGGGGTGTCTGACCCCAGCAAGCTACCCAGGGGTCCACCTCTCTCCCTGGACTTGCAGTAAATGCCCCCGGGTGCCCACTGGCCCTCCACCCAGGGGCCCTGACCCAAGCAAGCTACCCAGGGGTCCACCTCTCTGCCTGGACTTGCAGTATAGGCCCCAGGGTGCCCCATTGCCCTCCACCTTAGGGATCCTGACCCCAGCAAGCTACCCAGGGGTCCACCTCTCTCCCTGGACTTGCAGTGTAGGCCCCAGGGTGCCCCCTTGCCCTCCCCCTAAGGGCCCCTGACCCCAGCAAGCTACCCAGAGGACCAGCTCTCTCCCAGGACTTGCAGTATAGGCCCCAGGGTGCCCTTGGCCCTCCACCTAAGGGCCCATGAGCCCAGCAAACTAACCAGGGGTCCTCCTCTCTCCCTGGACTTGCAGTATAGGCCCCAGGGTTACCCCTGGCCCTCCATCTAGGTGCCCCTGTCACCATCAAGCTACCCAGGGGTCCATGTCTATCCCTGGACTTGCAGTTTAGGCCCCAGGATGCCCCCTGGCTCTCCACCTAGGGGCCTCTGACCCCAGCAAGCTACCCAGGGGTCCACCTCTCTTCCTGGACTTGCAGTATAGGCCCCAGGGTGCCACCTGGCCCTCCACCTAAGGGCCCCTGACCCCAGCAAGCTAGCCAGGGGTCCACCTCTCTCCCTGGACTTGCAGTGTAGGCCCAAGGGTGCCCCCTGGCCCTCCACCTAGGGGCCTCTGACCCCAGCAAGCTACCCAGGGGTCCACCTCTCTCCCTGGACTTGAAGTGTAGGCCCCAGGGTGCCCCCTTGCCCTCCACCTAAGGGCCCCTGACCCCAGCAAGCTACGCAGGGGTCCACCTCTCTCCCTGGATTTGCAGTATTAGCCCCAGGGTGCACCCTGGCCTTCCACCTAGGGGAATCTGACCCCAGCAAGCTACCCAGTGGTCCACCTCTCTCCCTGGTCTTGCAGTATAGGCCCCAGGGTGCCCCCTGGCCCTCCTCCTAGGGGCCCCTTACCCCAGCAAGCTACCCAGGGGTCCACCTCTCTCCCTGGACTTGCAGTATAGGCCCCAGGGTGCCCCCTTGCCCTCCACCTAAGGGCCCATGAGCCCAGCAAACTAACCAGGGGTCCACCTCTCTCCCTGGACTTGCAGTATAGGCCCCAGGGTTACCCCTGGCCCTCCATCAAGGTGCCCCTGACCCCATCAAGCTACCCAGGGGACCATGTCTATCCCTGGACTTGCAGTGTAGGCCCCATAATGCTCCCTGGCCCTCCACCTAGGGGCCTCTGACCCCAGCAAGCTACCCAGGGGTCCACCTCTCTTCCTGGACTTGCAGTATAGGCCCCAGGGTGCCACCTAGCCCTCCACCTAAGGGCCCCTGACCCCAACAAGCTACCCAGGGGTCCACCTCTCTCCCTGGACTTGCAGTATAGGCCCCAGTGTGCCCCCTGGCACTCCATTTAGGGCCCTATGACCCCAGCAAGCTACCCAGGGGTCCACTTCTCTCCCTGGACTTGCAGTGTAGCCCAAGGGTGCCCCCTGGCCCTCCACCTGGGGGCCTCTGACCCCAGCAAGCTACCCATGGGTCCACCTCTCTCCCTGGTCTTGAAGTGTAGGCCCCAGGGTGCCCTCTTGTCCTCCACCTAAGGGCCCCTGACCCCAGCAAGCTACCCAGTTTTCCACCTCTCTCCCTGGACTTGCAGTATAGGCCCCAGGGTGAATCCTGGCTTTCCACCTAGGGGAATCTGACCCAGCAAGCTACCCAGGGTCCACTTCCCTACCTGGACTTCCATTAAAGGCCCCAGGGTGCCCCATGCCCTCCACCTGGGGGCCTCTGACCCCAGCAAGCTACCCAGGGGTCCACCTCTCTCCCTGGACTTGCAGTGGAGGCCCCAGGGAGCCCCCTTGCCCTCCACCTAGGGATCTCTGACCCCAGCAAGCTACCCAGGGGTCCACATCTCTCCCTGATCTTGCAGTATAGGCCCCAGGGTGCCCCCTGGCCCTCCACCTAGGGGCTTCTGAACCCAGCAAGCTACCCAGGGGTCCACCTCTCTCCCTGGACCAGGAGTATAGGCCCCATTGTGCCTCCTGGCCCTCCACCTAGGGGCCGCTGAACCCAGCAAACTACCCAGGGGTCCACCTCTTTCCCTGGACTTGCAGTGTCTGCCCCAGGGTGCCCCCTTGCCCTCCACCTAAGGGCCCCTGACCCCAGCAAGCTACCCAGGGGTCCACCTCTCTCCCTGGTCTTGCAGTATAAGCCCCAGGGTGCCCCCTGGCCCTCCTCCTAGGGGCCCCTTACCCCAGCAAGCTACCCAGGGGTCCACCTCTCTCGCTGGACTTGCAGTATAGGCCCCAGGGTGCCCCCTTGCACCCCACCTGGGAGCTTCTGACCCCAGCCAGCTACCCAGAGGACCAGCTTTCACCCTGGACTTGCAATAGAGGCCCCAGGGTGCCCCTGGCCCTCCACCTAAGGGCCCATGAGCCCAGCAAACTAACCAGGGGTCCACCTCTCTCCCTGGACTTGCAGTATAGGCCCCAGGGTTACCCCTGACCCTCCATCTAGGTGCCCCTGACCCCTGCAAGCTACCCAGGGGTCCATGTTTATCCCTGGACTTGCAGTGTAGGCCTCAGGATGCCCCCTGGCCCTCCACCTAGGGGCCTTTGACCCCAGCAAGCTACCCAGAAGTCCACCTCTCTTCCTGGACTTGCAGTATAGGCCCCAGGGTGCCACCTGGCCCTCCACATAAGGGCCCCTGACCCCAGCAAGCTACCCAGGGGTCCACCTCTCTCCCTGGACTTGCAGTATAGGCCCCAGTGTGCCCCTGGCACTCCACTTAGGGGCTTATGACCCCAGCAAGCTACCCAGGGGTCCACCTCTCTCCCTGGACTTGCAGTGTAGGCCCAAGGGTGCCCCCTGGCCCTCCACCTGGGGGCCTCTGACCCCAGCAAGCTACCCTGGGGTCCACCTCTCTCCCTGGACTTGCAGTATAGGCCCCAGGGTGCGCCCTGGCCTTCCACCTAGGGGAATCTGACCCCAGCTAGCTACCCAGGGTCCACTTCCCTCACTGGACTTCCATTAAAGGGCCCAGGGTGCCCCCTTGCCCTCCAACTAGGGGTCTCTAACCCCAGCAAGCTACCCAGTGTTCCACCTCTCTCCCTGGTCTTGCAGTATAGGCCCCAGGGTGCCCCCTGGCCCTCCTCCTTGGGGCCCCTTACCCCAGCAAGCTACCCAGGGGTCCACCTCTCTCCCTGGACTTGCAGTATAGGCCCCAGGGTGCCCCCTTGCACCCCACCTAGAGGCTTTTGACCCCAGCAAGCTACCCAGGGGTCCATGTCTATCCCTGGACTTGCAGTGTAGGCCCCAGGATGCCCCCTGGCCCTCCACCTAGGAGCCTCTGACCCCAGCAAGCTACCCAGGGGTCCACCTCTCTTCCTGGACTTGCATTAAAGGCCCAAGGGTTCCACCTGGCTCTCCACCTAAGGGCCCCTGACCCCAGCAAGCTACCCAGGGGTCCACCTCTCTACCTGGACTTGCAGTATAGGCCCCAGGGTGCCCCTGGCACTCCACTTAGGGGCCTATGACCCCAGCAAGATACCCATGGGTCCAAATCTCTTCCTGGACTTGCAGTATAGGCCCCAGGGTGCCACCTGGGCCTCCACCTAAGGGCCCCTGACCCCAGCAAGCTACTCAGGGGTCTACCTCTCTCCCTGGACATGCAGTGTAGGCCCCAGGGTTCCCCCTTGCCCTCCACCTAAGGGATCCTGACCCCAGCAAGCTACCCAGGGGTCCACCTCTCTCCCTGGACTTGCAGTGTAGGCACCAGGTGCCCCCTTGCCCTCCACCTAAGGGGCCCTGACCCAGCAAGCTACCCAGGGGTCCATCTCTCTCCCTGGACTTGCAGTATAGGCCCCAGGGTGCGCCCTGGCCTTCCACCTAGGGGAATCTGACCCCAGCAAGCTACCCAGGGTCCACTTCCCTCCCTGGACTTCCATTAAAGGCCCCAGGGTGACTCCTTACCCTCCACCTAGGGGTCTCTGACCCCAGCAAGCTACCCAGTGGTCCACCTCTCTCCCTGGTCTTGCAGTATAGGCCCCAGGGTGCCCCATGGCCCTCCTCCTAGGGGCCCCTTACCCCAGCAAGCTACCCTGGGGTCCACCTCTCTCCCTGGACTTGAAGTGTAGGCCCCAGGTGCCCCCTTGCCCTCCACCTAATGGCCCTGACCCAGCAAGCTACCCAGGGGTCCACCTCTCTCCCTGGACTTGCAGTATAGGCCCCAGGGTGCGCCCTGGCCTTCCACCTAGGGGAATTTGACCCCAGCAAGCTACCCAGGGTCCACTTCCCTCCCTGGACTTCCATTAAAGGCCCCAGGGTGCCCCCTTGCCCTCCAACTAGGGGTCTCTAACCCCAGCAAGCTACCCAGTGTTCCACCTCTCTCCCTGGTCTTGCAGTATAGGCCCCAGGGTATCCCCTGGCCCTCCTCCTTGGGGCCCCTTACCCCAGCAAGCTACCCAGGGGTCCACCTCTCTCCCTGGACTTGCAGTATAGGCCCCAGGGTGCCCCCTTGCACCCCACCTAGAGGCTTTTGACCCCAGCAAGCTACCCAGGGGTCCATGTCTATCCCTGGACTTGCAGTGTAGGCCCCAGGATGCCCCCTGGCCCTCCACCTAGGAGCCTCTGACCCCAGCAAGCTACCCAGGGGTCCACCTCTCTTCCTGGACTTGCATTAAAGGCCCAAGGGTGCCACCTGGCTCTCCACCTAAGGGCCCCTGACCCCAGCAAGCTACCCAGGGGTCCACCTCTCTCCCTGGACTTGCAGTATAGGCCCCAGGGTGCCCCTGGCACTCCACTTAGGGGCCTATGACCCCAGCAAGATACCCATGGGTCCAAATCTCTTCCTGGACTTGCAGTATAGGCCCCAGGGTGCCACCTGGGCCTCCACCTAAGGGCCCCTGACCCCAGCAAGCTACCCAGGGGTCTACCTCTCTCCCTGGACATGCAGTGTAGGCCTCAGGGTTCCCCCTTGCCCTCCACCTAAGGGATCCTGACCCCAGCAAGCTACCCAGGGGTCCACCTCTCTCCCTGGACTTGCAGTGTAGGCACCAGGTGCCCCCTTGCCCTCCACCTAAGGGGCCCTGACCCAGCAAGCTACCCAGGGGTCCATCTCTCTCCCTGGACTTGCAGTATAGGCCCCAGGGTGCGCCCTGGCCTTCCACATAGGGGAATCTGACCCCAGCAAGCTACCCAGGGTCCACTTCCCTCCCTGGACTTCCATTAAAGGCCCCAGGGTGACTCCTTACCCTCCACCTAGGGGTCTCTGACCCCAGCAAGCTACCCAGTGGTCCACCTCTCTCCCTGGTCTTGCAGTATAGGCCCCAGGGTGCCCCACGGCCCTCCTCCTAGGGGCCCCTTACCCCAGCAAGCTACCCTGGGGTCCACCTCTCTCCCTGGACTTGCAGTATAGGCCCCAGGGTGCCCCCTTGCACCCCACCTAGGGGTGTCTCACCCCAGCAAGCTACCCTGGGGTCCACCTCTCTTCCTGGACTTGCAGTATTTACCCCTGGATGTCCCCTGGCCCTCTACCTTGGGGCTTCTGACCCCAGCAAGCTACCCAGAGGTCCAGATCTCTCCCTGGACTTGCAGTATAGGCCCCAGGGTGCCCCTTTGCACTCCATCTAGGGGTTTCTGACCCCAGCAAGCTACCCAGGGGTCCACCTCTCTCGCTGGACTTGCAGTATAGGCCACAGGGTGCCCCCTTGCACCCCACCTGGAAGCTTCTGACCCCAGCAAGCTACCCAGAGGACCAGCTTTCACCCTGGGTAAGGGCCCATGAGCCCAGCAAACTAACCAGGGGTCCACCTCTCTCCCTGGACTTGCAGTATAGGCCCAAGGGTTACCCCTGGCCCTCCATCTAGGTGCCCCTGACCCCAGCAAGCTACCCAGGGGTCCATGTCTATCCCTGGACTTGCAGTGTAGGCCTCAGGATGCCCCCTGGCCATCCACCTAGGGGCCTCTGACCCCAGCAAGCTACCCAGGAGTCCACCTCTCTTCCTGGACTTGCAGTATAGGCCCCAGGGTGCCACCTGGCCCTCCACTTAAGGGCCCCTGACCCCAGCAAGCTACCCAGGGGTCCACCTCTCTCCCTGGACTTGCAGTATTGGCCCCAGGATGCCCCTTTGCACTCCATCTAGGGGTTTCTGACCCCAGCAAGCTACCCAGGGGTCCACCTCTCTCGCTGGACTTGCAGTATAGGCCCCAGGGTGCCCCCTTGCACCCCACCTGGGAGCTTCTGACCCCAGCAAGCTACCCAGAGGACCAGCTTTCACCCTGGACTTGCAATAGAGGCCCCAGGGTGCCCCTGGCCCTCCACCTAAGGGCCCATGAGCCCAGCAAACTAACCAGGGGTCCACCTCTCTCCCTGGACTTGCAGTATAGGCCCCAGGGTTACCCCTGGCCCTCCATCTAGGTGCCCCTGACCCCAGCAAGCTACCCAGGGGTCCATGTCTATCCCTGGACTTGCAGTGTAGGCCTCAGGATGCCCCCTGGCCCTCCACCTAGGGGCCTCTGACCCCAGCAAGCTACCCAGGAGTCCACCTCTCTTCCTGGACTTGCAGTATAGGCCCCAGGGTGCCACCTGGCCCTCCACTTAAGGGCCCCTGACCCCAGCAAGCTACCCAGGGGTCCACCTCTCTCCCTGGACTTGCAGTATAGGCCCCAGTGTGCCCCTGGCACTCCACTTAGGGGCTTATGACCCCAGCAAGCTACCCAGGGGTCCATTTCTCTCCCTGGACTTGCAGTGTAGGCCCAAGAGTGCCCCCTGGCCCTCCACCTAGGGGCCTCTGACCCCAGCAAGCTACCCTGGGGTCCACCTCTCTCCCTGGACTTGAGTATAGGCCCCAGGGTGCGCCCTGGCCTTCCACCTAGGGGAATCTGACCCCAGCTAGCTACCCAGGGTCCACTTCCCTAACTGGACTTCCATTAAAGGCCCCAGGGTGCCCCCTTGCCCTCCAACTAGGGGTCTCTGACCCCAGCAAGCTACCCAGTGGTCCACCTCTCTCCCTGGTCTTGCAGTATAGGCCCCTGGGTGCCCCTTGGCCCTCCTCCAAGGGGCCTCTGACCCCAGCAAGCTACCCAGGGGTCATCCTCTCTCCCTGGACTTGCAGTATAGGCCCCAGGGTGCCCCCTTGCACCCCACCTAGAGGCTTTTGACCCCAGCAAGCTACCCAGGGTTCCATGTCTATCCCTGGACTTGCAGTGTAGGCCCCAGGATGCCCCCTGGCCCTCCACCTAGGAGCCTCTGACCCCAGCAAGCTACCCAGGGGTCTACCTATCTCCCTGGACATGCAGTGTAGACCCCAGCGTTCCCCCTTGCCCTCCACCTAAGGGATCCTGACCACAGCAAGCTACCCAGGGGTCCACCTCTCTCCCTGGACTTGCAGTGTAGGCCCCAGGTGCCCCCTTGCCCTCCACCTAAGGGGCCCTGACCCAGCAAGCTACCCAGGGGTCCACTTCTCTCCCTGGACTTGCAGTATAGGCCCCAGGGTGCGCCCTGGCCTTCCAGCTAGGGGAATCTGACCCCAGCAAGCTACCCAGGGTCCACTTCCCTCCCTGGACTTCAATTAAAGGCCCCAGGGTGCCCCCTTGCCCTCCAACTAGGGGTCTCTAACCCCAGCAAGCTACCCAGTGGTCCACCTCTCTCCCTGGTCTTGCAGTATAGGCCCCAGGGTGCCCCCTGGCCCTCCTCCTAGGGGCCCCTTACCCCAGCAAGCTACCCAGGGGTCCACCTCTCTCCCTGGACTTGCAGTATAGGCCCCAGGGTGCCCCCTTGCACCCCACCTAGGGGTGTCTGACCCCAGCAAGCTACCTTGGGGTCCACCTCTCTCCCTGGACTTGCAGTATTTACCCCTGGATGTCCCCTGGCCCTCTACCTTGGGGCTTCTGACCCCAGCAAGCTACCCAGAGGTCCAGATCTCTCCCTGGACTTGCAGTATAGGCCCCAGGGTGCCCCTTTGCACTCCATCTAGGGGTTTCTGACCCCAGCAAGCTACCCAGGGGTCCACCTCTCTCGCTGGACTTGCAGTATAGGCCCCAGGGTGCCCCCTTGCACCCCACCTGGGAGCTTCTGACCCCAGCAAGCTACCCAGAGGACCAGCTTTCACCCTGGACTTGCAGTATAGGCCCCAGGGTGCCCCTGGCCCTCCACCTAATGGCCCATGAGCCCAGCAAACTAACCAGGGGTCCACCTCTCTCCCTGGACTTGCAGTATAGGCCCCAGGGTTACCCCTGGCCCTCCATCTAGGTGCCCCTGACCCCAGCAAGCTACCCAGGGGTCCATGTCTATCCCTGGACTTGCAGTGTAGGCCTCAGGATGCCCCCTGGCCCTCCACCTAGGGGCCTCTGACCCCAGCAAGCTACCCAGGAGTCCACCTCTCTTCCTGGACTTGCAGTATAGGCCCCAGGGTGCCACCTGGCCCTCCACTTAAGGGCCCCTGACCCCAGCAAGCTACCCAGGGGTCCACCTCTCTCCCTGGACTTGCAGTATAGGCCCCAGGGTGCCCCTTTGCACCCCACCTAGGGGTGTCTGACCCCAGCAAGCTACCCAGGGGTCCACCTCTCTCCCTGGACTTGCAGTATTTACCCCTGGATGTCCCCTGGCCCTCTACCTTGGGGCTTCTGACCCCAGCAAGCTACCCAGAGGTCCAGATCTCTCACTGGACTTGCAGTATTTGCCCCAGGGTGCCCCTTTGCACTCTATCTAGGGTTTTCTGACCCCAGCAAGCTACCCATGGACCACCTCTCTCGCTGGACTTGCAGGATAGGCCCCAGGGTGCCCCCTTGCCCTCCAACTAGGGGTCTCTAACCCCAGCAAGCTACCCAGTGGTCCACCTCTCTCCCTGGTCTTGCAGTATAGGCCCCAGGGTGCCCCCTTGCACCCCACCTAGAGGCTTTTGAACCCAGCAAGCTACCCAGGGGTCCATGTCTATCCCTGGACTTGCAGTGTAGGCCCCAGGATGCCCCCTGGCCCTCCACCTAGGAGCCTCTGACCCCAGCAAGCTACCCAGGGGTACACCTCTCTTCCTGGACTTGCAGTATAGGCCCCAGGGTGCCCCCTTGCACCCCACCTAGGGGCTTTTGACCCCAGCAAGCTACCCAGAGGACCAGCTCTCTCCCTGGATTTGCAGTATAGGCCCCAGGGTTACCCCTGGCCCTCCACCTAGGTGCCCCTGACCCCAGCAAGCTACCGAGGGGTCCATGTCTATCCCTGGACTTGCAGTTTAGGCCCCTGGATGCCCCCTGGCCCTCCACCTAGGGGCCTCTGACCCCAGCAAGCTACCCAGGGGTCCACCTCTCTCCCTGGACTTGCAGTATAGGCCCCAGGGTGCCCCCTTGCACCCCCCTAGGGGTGTCTGACCACAGCAAGCTACCCAGGGGTCCACCTCTCTCCCTGGACTTGCAGTATAGGCCCCAGTGTGCACCTGGCACTCCACTTAGGAGCCTCTGACCCCAGCAAGCTACCCAGGGGTCCACCTCTCTTCCTGGACTTGCAGTATAGGCCCCAGGGTTACCCCTGGCCCTCCACCTAGGTGCCCCTGACTCCAGCAAGCTACCGAGGGGTCCATGTCTATCCCTGGACTTGCAGTATAGGCCCCAGGGTGCCCCCTTGCACCCCACCTAGAGGCTTTTGAACCCAGCAAGCTACCCAGGGGTCCATGTCTATCCCTGGACTTGCAGTGTAGGCCCCAGGATGCCCCCTGGCCCTCCACCTAGGAGCCTCTGACCCCAGCAAGCTACCCAGGGGTCCACCTCTCTTCCTGGACTTGCAGTATAGGCCCCAGGGTGCCCCCTTGCACCCCACCTAGGGGCTTTTGACCCCAGCAAGCTACCCAGAGGACCAGCTCTCTCCCTGGATTTGCAGTATAGGCCCCAGGGTTACCCCTGGCCCTCCACCTAGGTGCCCCTGACTCCAGCAAGCTACCGAGGGGTCCATGTCTATCCCTGGACTTGCAGTTTAGGCCCCTGGATGCCCCCTGGCCCTCCACCTAGGGGCCTCTGACCCCAGCAAGCTACCCAGGGGTCCACCTCTCTTCCTGGACTTGCATTAAAGGCCCCAGGGTGCCACCTGGCTCTCCACCTAAGGGCCCCTGACCCCAGCAAGCTACCCAGGGGTCCACCTCTCTCCCTGGACTTGCAGTATAGGCCCCAGGGTGCCCCTGGCACTCCACTTAGGGGCCTATGACCCCAGCAAGATACCCATGGGTCAACATCTCTTCCTGGACTTGCAGTATAGGCCCCAGGGTGCCCCATGGCCCTCCTCTTAGGGGCCCCTTACCCCAGCAAGCTACCCAGGGGTCCACCTCTCTCCCTGGACTTGCAATATAGGCCCCAGGGTGCCCCCTTGCACCCCCCCTAGGGGTGTCTGACCACAGCAAGCTACCCAGGGGTCCACCTCTCTCCCTGGACTTGCAGTATAGGCCCCAGGGTGCGCCCTGGCCTTCCACCTAGGGGCCTCTGACCCCAGCAAGCTACCCAGGGGTCTACCTCTCTCCCTGGACTTGCAGTGTAGGTCCCAGGTGCCCCCTTGTCCTCCACCTAAGGGGCCCTGACCCAGCAAGCTACCCTGGGGTCCACCTCTCTCCCTGGACTTGCAGTATAGGCCCCAGGGTGCCCCCTTGCACCCCACCTAGGGGCTTTTGACCAGGGCAAGCTACCCAGGGGTCCATGTCTATCCCTGGACTTGCAGTATAGGCCCCAGGCTGCCCCCTTGCACCCCACCTAGGGGCTTTTGACCAGGGCAAGCTACCCAGGGGTCCATGTCTATCCCTGGACTTGCAGTTTAGGCCCCTGGATGCCCCCTGGCCCTCCACCTAGGGGCCTCTGACCCCAGCAAGCTACCCAGGGGTCTACCTCTCTCCCTGGACTTGCAGTGTAGGTCCCAGGTGCCCCCTTGCCCTCCACCTAAGGGGCCCTGACCCAGCAAGCTACCCTGGGGTCCACCTCTCTCCCTGGACTTGCAGTATAGGCCCCAGGGTGCGCCCTGGCCTTCCACCTAGGGGAATCTGACCCCAGCAAGCTACCCAGGGTCCACTTCCCTCCCTGGACTTTCATTAAAGGCCCCAGGGTGACTCCTTACCCTCCACCTAGGGGTCTCTGACCCCAGCAAGCTACCCAGTGGTCCACCTCTCTCCTTGGTCTTAAAGTATAGGCCCCAGGGTGCCCCATGGCCCTCCTCTTAGGGGCCCCTTACCCCAGCAAGCTACCCAGGGGTCCACCTCTCTCCCTGGACTTGCAGTATAGGCCCCAGGGTGCCCCCCTGCACCCCACCTAGGGGTGTCTGACCCCAGCAAGCTACCCAGGGGTCCACCTCTCTCCCTGGACTTGCAGTATTTACCCCTGGATGTCCCCTGGCCCTCTACCTTGGGGCTTCTGACCCCAGCAAGCTACCCAGAGGTCCAGATCTCTCCCTGGACTTGCAGTATAGGCCCCAGGGTGCCCCTTTGCACTCCATCTAGGGGTTTCTGACCCCAGCAAGCTACCCAGGGGTCCACCTCTCTCCCTGGACTTGCATTGTAGGCCCCAGGGTGCCCCCTGGCCCTCCACCTAAGGGCCCCTGACCCCAGCAAGCTACCCAGGTGTCTACCTCTCTCCCTGGACATGCAGTGTAGGCCCTAGGGTGCCCCCTTGCCCTCCACCTAAGGGACCCTGACCCTAGCAAGCTACCCAGGGGTCCACTTCTCTCCCTGGACTTGCAGTATAGGCCCCAGGGTGCGCCCTGGCCTTCCACCTAGGGGAATCTGACCCCAGCTAGCTACCCAGGGTCCACTTCCCTCACTGGACTTCCATTAAAGGCCCCAGGGTGCCCCCTTGCCCTCCAACTAGGGGTCTCTGACCCCAGTAAGTTACCCAGTGGTCCACCTCTCTCCCTGGTCTTGCAGTATAGGCCCCAGGGTGCCCCCTGGCCCTCCTCCTAGGGGCCCCTTACCCCAGCAAGCTACCCAGGGGTCCATGTCTATCCCTGGACTTGCAGTTTAGGCCCCTGGATGCCCCCTGGCCCTCCACCTAGGGGCCTCTGACCCCAGCAAGCTACCCAGGGGTCCACCTCTCTTCCTGGACTTGCATTATAGGCCCAAGGGTGCCACCTGGCCCTCCACCTAAGGGCCCCTGACCCCAGCAAGCTACCCAGGGGTCCACCTCTCTCCCTGGACTTGCAGTATAGGCCCCAGGGTGCCCCTGGCACTCCACTTAGGGGCCTATGACCCCAGCAAGATACCCATGGATCCACATCTCTTCCTGGACTTGCAGTATAGGCCCCAGGGTGCCCCCTGTCCCTCCACCTAAGGGCCCCTGACCCCAGCGAGCTACCCAGGGGTCTACCTCTCTCCATGGACATGCAGTGTAGGCCCCAGGGTTCCCCCTTGCCCTCCACCTAAGGGATCCTGACCCCAGCAAGCTACCCAGGGGACCACCTCTCTCCCTGGACTTGCAGTGTAGGCCCCAGGTGCCCCCTTGCCCTCCACCTAAGGGGCCCTGACCCAGCAAGCTACCCAGGGGTCCACCTCTCTCCCTGGACTTGCAGTATAGGCCCCAGGGTGCGCCCTGGCCTTCCACCTAGTGGAATCTGACCCCAGCAAGCTACCCAGGGTCCACTTCCCTCCCTGGACTTCCATTAAAGGCCCCAGGGTGCCCCCTTGCCCTCCAACTAGGGGTCTCTAACCCCAGCAAGCTACCCAGTGGTCAACCTCTCTCCCTGGACTTGCAGTGTAGGCACAAGGGTGCCCCCTGGCACTCCACCTGGGGGCCTCTGACCCCAGCAAGCTACCCAGGGGTCCACCTCTCTTCCTGGACTTGCAGTATAGGCCCCAGGGTGCCCCCTTGCACCCTACCTAGGGGCTTTTGACCCTAACAAGCTACCCAGAGGACCAGCTCTCTCCCTGGATTTGCAGTAAAGGCCCCAAGGTTACCCCTGGCCCTCCACCTAGGTGCCCCTGACCCCAGCAAGCTACCCAGGGGTCCATGTCTATCCCTGGACTTGCAGTTTAGGCCCCTGGATGCCCCCTGGCCCTCCACCTAGGGGCCTCTGACCCCAGCAAGCTACCCAGGGGTCCACCTCTCTTCCTGCACTTGCATTATAGGCCCAAGGGTGCCCCTGGCACTCCACTTAGGGGCCTATGTCCCCAGCAAGCTACCCAGGGGTCCACCTCTCTCCCTGGACTTGCAGTATAGGCCCCAGTGTGCCCCTGGCACTCCACTTAGGGGGCCCATGACACCAGCAAGCTACCCAGGGGTCCACCTCTCTCCCTGGACTTGCAGTGTAGGCCCAAGGGTGCCCCCTGGCCCTCCACCTGGGGGTCTCTGACCCCAGCAAGCTACCCAGGGGTCCACCTCTCTTCCTGGACTTGCAGTATAGGCCCCAGGGTTATCCCTGGCCCTCCACCTAAGGGATCCTGACCCCAGCAAGCTACCCAGGGGTCCACCTCTCTCCCTGGACTTGCAGTATAGGCCCCAGTGTGCCCCTGGCACTCCACTTAGGGGCCCATGACACCAGCAAGCTACCCAGGGGTCCACCTCTCTCCCTGGCCTTGCAGTGTAGGCCCCAGGGTGCCCCCCTGCACCCCTCCTAGGGGCTTTTGACCCCAGCAAGCTACCCAGAGGACCAGCTCTCTCCCTGGACTTGCAGTATAGGCCCCAGGGTGCCCCTGGCCCTCCACCTAAGGGCCCCTGACCCCAGCAAGCTACCCTGGGTCCACTTCCCTCCCTGGACTTCCATTAAAGGCCCCAGGGTGCCCCCTTACCCTCCACATAGGGGTGTCTGACCCCAGCTAGCAACCCAGTGGTCCACCTCTCTCCCTGGACTTGCAATGTAAGCCCCAGGGTGCCCGCTTGCCACAATCCTAGTGGCCCCTTACCCCAGCAAGCTACCCAGTGGTCCACCTCTCTCCCTGGACTTCCATTAAAGGCCCCAGGGTGCTCCCTTGCCCTCCAACTAGGGTTCTCTGACCCCGGCAAACTACCCAGGGATCCACCTCTCTCCCTGGACTTGCAGTGTAGGCCCAAGGGTGCCCCCTGGCCCTCCACCTGGGGGTCTCTGACCCCAGCAAGCTACCCAGGGGTCCACCTCTCTTCCTGGACTTGCAGTATAGGCCCCAGGGATATCCCTGGCCCTCCACCTAAGGGATCCTGACCCCAGCAAGCTACCCAGGGGTCCACCTCTCTCCCTGGACTTGCAGTATAGGCCCCAGTGTGCCCCTGGCACTCCACTTAGGGGCCCATGACACCAGCAAGCTACCCAGGGGTCCACCTCTCTCCCTGGACTTGCAGTGTAGGCCCCAGGGTGCCCCCCTGCACCCCTCCTAGGGGCTTTTGACCCCAGCAAGCTACCCAGAGGACCAGCTCTCTCCCTGGACTTGCAGTATAGGCCCCAGGGTGCCCCTGGCCCTCCACCTAAGGGCCCCTGACCCCAGCAAGCTACCCTGGGTCCACTTCCCTCCCTGGACTTCCATTAAAGGCCCCAGGGTGCCCCCTTACCCTCCACATAGGGGTGTCTGACCCCAGCTAGCAACCCAGTGGTCCACCTCTCTCCCTGGACTTGCAATGTAAGCCCCAGGGTGCCCGCTTGCCACAATCCTAGTGGCCCCTTACCCCAGCAAGCTACCCAGTGGTCCACCTCTCTCCCTGGACTTCCATTAAAGGCCCCAGGGTGCTCCCTTGCCCTCCAACTAGGGTTCTCTGACCCCGGCAAACTACCCAGGGATCCACCTCTCTCCCTGGACTTGCAGTGTAGGCCCAAGGGTGCCCCCTGGCACTCCACCTGGGGGCCTCTGACCCAAGCAAGCTACTCAGGGGTCCACCTCTCTCCCTGGACTTGCAGTGGAGGCCCCAGGGAGCCCCCTTGCCTTCCACCTGGGGGTCTCTGACCCCAGCAAGCTACCCAGGGGTCCACCTCTCTCCCTGATCTTGCAGTATAGGCCCCAGGGTGCCCCCTGGCCCTCCACCTAGGGGCTTCTGAACCCAGCAAGCTACCCAGGGGTCCACCTCTCTCCCTGGACCAGCAGTATAGGCCCCATTGTGCCTCCTGGCCCTCCACCTAGGGGCCTCTGACCCCAGCAAGCTACCCAGTGGTCCACCTCTCTCCCTGGACTTGAAGTTTAGGCCCCAGGGTGCCCCTTTGCCCTCCACCTAAGGGCCCCTGACCCCAGCAAGCTACCCAGCGGTCCACCTCTCTCCCTCGTCTTGCAGTATAGGCCCCAGGGTGCCCCCTGGCCCTCCTCCTAGGGGCCCCTTACCCCAGCAAGCTACCCAGGGGTCCACCTCTCTCCCTGGACTTGCAGTATAGGCCCCAGGGTGCCCCCTTGCACCCCACCTAGAGGCATCTGACCCCAGCAAGCTACCCAGAGGACCAGCTCTCTCACTGGACTTGCAGTGTAGGCCCCAGGGTGCCCCTGGCCCTCCAAGTAAGGGCCCATGAGCCCAGCAAACTAGCCAGGGGTCCACCTCTCTCCCTGGACTTGCAGTATAGGCCCCAGGGTTACCCTTGGCCCTCCATCTAGGTGCCCCTGACCCCAGCAAGCTAAGCAGGGGTCTGTGTCTATCCCTGGACTTGCAGTATAGGCCCCAGGGTGCCCCTGGCACTCCACCTAAGGGCCCCTGACCCCAGCAAGCTACCCTGGGTCCACTTCCCTCCCTGGACTTCCATTAAAGGCCCCAGGGTGCCCCCTTACCCTCCACATAGGGGTGTCTGACCCCAGCTAGCAACCCAGTGGTCCACCTCTCACCCTGGACTTGCAGTATAGGCCCCAGGGTGCCCCTGGCCCTCCACCTAAGGGCCCATGAGCCCAGCAAACTAACCAGGGGTCCACCTCTCTCCCTGGATTTGCAGTATAGGCCCCAGGGTTACCCCTTGCCCTCCATCTAGGTGCCCCTGACCCCATCAAGCTACCCAGGGGTCCATGTCTATCCCTGGACTTGCAGTGTAGGCCCCAGGATGCCCCCTGGTCCTCCACCTTGGGGCCTCTGACCCCAGCAAGCTACCCAGGGGTCCACCTCTCTTCCTGGACTTGCAGTATAGGCCCCAGGGTGCCACCTGGCCCTCCAACTAAGGGCCCCTGACCCCAGCAAGCTACCCAGGGGTCCACCTCTCTCCCTGGACTTGCAGTATAGGCCCCAGTGTGCCCCCGGCACTCCATTTAGGGGCCTATGACCCCAGCAAGCTACCCAGGGGTCCACCTCTCTCCCTGGACTTGCAGTGTAGGCCCAAGGGTGCCCCCTGGCCCTCCACCTAGGGGCCTCTAATCCCAGCAAGCTACCCAGGGGTCCACCTCTCTTCCTGGACTTGCATTATAGGCCCCCAGGTTATCCCTGGCCCTCCATCTAGGTGCCCCTGACCCCATCAAGCTACCCAGGGGTCCATGTCTATCCTTGGACTTGCAGTGTAGGCCCCAGGATGCCCCCTGGCCCTCCACCTAGGGGCCTCTGACCCCTGCAAGCTACCCAGGGGTCCACCTCTCTTAATGGACTTGCAGTATAGGCCCCAGGGTGCCACCTGGCCCTCCACCTAAGGAACCCCTTACCCCAACAAGCTACCCAGGGGTCCACCTCTCTCCCTGGACTTGCAGTATAGGCCCCAGTGTGCCCCCGGCACTCAATTTAGGGCCCTATGACCCCAGCAAGCTACCCAGGGGTCCACCTCTCTCCCTGGACTTGCAGTGTAGGCCCAAGGGTGCCCCCTGGCCCTCCACCTGGGGGCCTCTGACCCCAGCAAGCTACCCATGGGTCCACCTCTCTCCCTGGACTTGAAGTGTAGGCCCCAGGGTGCCCCCTTGCCCTCCACCTAAGGGCCCCTGACCCCAGCAAGCTACCCAGTTTTCCACCTCTCTCCCTGGACTTGCAGTATAGGCCCTAGGGTGAATCCTGGCTTTCCACCTAGGGGAATCTGACCCCAGCAAGCTACCCAGGGTCCACTTCCCTACCTGGACTTCCATTAAAGGCCCCAGGGTGCCCCCTTGCCCTCCAACTAGGGGTTTCTGACCCCAGCAAGCTACACAGGGGTCCACCTCTCTCCCTGGACTTGCAGTGTAGGCCCAAGGGTGCCCCCTGGCCCTCCACCTGGGGGCCTCTGACCACAGCAAGCTACCCAGGGGTCCACCTCTCTCCCTGGACTTGCAGTGTAGACCCCAGGGAGCCACCTTGCCCTATACCTAGGGGTCTCTGACCCAAGCAAGCTACCCAGGGGTAGACATCTCTCCCTGATCTTGCAATTATAGGCCCCAGGGTGCCCCCTGGCCCTCCACCTAAGGGCTTCTGAACCCAGCAAGCTACCCAGGGGTCCACCTCTCTCCCTGGACCAGCAGTATAGGCCCCATTGTGCCTCCTGGCCCTCCACCTAGGGGCCTCTGAACCCAGCAAGCTACCCAGGGGTCCACCTCTCTCCCTGGACTTGCAGTGTCGGCCCCAGGGTGCCCCCTTGCCCTCCACCTAAGGGCCCCTGACCCCAGCAAGCTACCCAGGGGTCCACCTCTCTCCCTGGTCTTGCAGTATAAGCCCCAGGGTGCCCCCTTGCCCTCCTCCTAGGGGCCCCTTACCCCAGCAAGCTACCCAGGGGTCCACCTCTCTCGCTGGACTTGCAGTATAGGCCCCAGGGTGCCCCCTTGCCCTCCACCTAGGGGCCCCTGACCCCAGCAAGTTACCCAGGGGTCTACTTCTCTCCCTGGACTTGCAGTATAGGCCCCAGGGTGCCCCCTTGCACCCCACCTAGAGGCTTCTGACCCCAGCAAGCTACCCAGAGGACCAGCTCTCTCCCTGGACTTGCAGTGTAGGCCCCAGGGTGCCCCTGGCCCTCCAAGTAAGGGCCCATGAGCCCAGCAAACTAGCCAGGGGTCCACCTCTCTCCCTGGACTTGCAGTATAGGCCCCAGGGTTACCCTTGGCCCTCCATCTAGGTGCCCCTGACCCCAGCAAGCTAAGCAGGGGTCTGTGTCTATCCCTGGACTTGCAGTATAGGCCCCAGGGTGCCCCTGGCACTCCACTTAGTGGCCTAAGACCCCAGCAAGCTACCCAGGGGTCCACATCTCGTTCTGGACTTGCAGTATAGGCCCCAGGGTGCCCCCTGGCCCTCCACCTAAGGGCCCCTCACCCCAGCAAGTTACCCAGGGGTCTACCTCTCTCCCTGGACATGCAGTGTAGGCCCCAGGGTGCCCCCTTGCCCTCCACCTAAGGGACCCTGACCCTAGCAAGCTACCCAGGGGTCCACCTCTCTCCCTGGACTTGCAGTGTAGGCCCCAGGGTGCCCCCTTGACTTCCACCTACAGGCCCCTGACCACAGCAAGCTACCCAGTGGTCCACCTCTCACCCTGGACTTGCAGTATAGGCCCCAGGGTGCCCCTGGCCCTCCACCTAAGGGCCCATGAGCCCAGCAAACTAACCAGGGGTCCACCTCTCTCCCTGGATTTGCAGTATAGGCCCCAGGGTTACCCCTTGCCCTCCATCTAGGTGCCCCTGACCCCATCAAGCTACCCAGGGGTCCATGTCTATCCCTGGACTTGCAGTGTAGGCCCCAGGATGCCCCCTGGTCCTCCACCTTGGGGCCTCTGACCCCAGCAAGCTACCCAGGGGTCCACCTCTCTTCCTGGACTTGCAGTATAGGCCCCAGGGTGCCACCTGGCCCTCCAACTAAGGGCCCCTGACCCCAGCAAGCTACCCAGGGGTCCACCTCTCTCCCTGGACTTGCAGTATAGGCCCCAGTGTGCCCCCGGCACTCCATTTAGGGGCCTATGACCCCAGCAAGCTACCCAGGGGTCCACCTCTCTCCCTGGACTTGCAGTGTAGGCCCAAGGGTGCCCCCTGGCCCTCCACCTAGGGGCCTCTAATCCCAGCAAGCTACCCAGGGGTCCACCTCTCTTCCTGGACTTGCATTATAGGCCCCCGGGTTATCCCTGGCCCTCCATCTAGGTGCCCCTGACCCCATCAAGCTACCCAGGGGTCCATGTCTATCCTTGGACTTGCAGTGTAGGCCCCAGGATGCCCCCTGGCCCTCCACCTAGGGGCCTCTGACCCCTGCAAGCTACCCAGGGGTCCACCTCTCTTCCTGGACTTGCAGTATAGGCCCCAGGGTGCCACCTGGCCCTCCAACTAAGGGCCCCTGACCCCAGCAAGCTACCCAGGGGTCCACCTCTCTCCCTGGACTTGTAGTGTAGGCCCCAGGGTGCCACCTGGCCCTCCACCTAAGGAACCCCTTACCCCAACAAGCTACCCAGGGGTCCACCTCTCTCCCTGGACTTGCAGTATAGGCCCCAGTGTGCCCCCGGCACTCAATTTAGGGCCCTATGACCCCAGCAAGCTACCCAGGGGTCCACCTCTCTCCCTGGACTTGCAGTGTAGGCCCAAGGGTGCCCCCTGGCCCTCCACCTGGGGGCCTCTGACCCCAGCAAGCTACCCATGGGTCCACCTCTCTCCCTGGACTTGAGGTGTAGGCCCCAGGGTGCCCCCTTGCCCTCCACCTAAGGGCCCCTGACCCCAGCAAGCTACCCAGTTTTCCACCTCTCTCCCTGGACTTGCAGTATAGGCCCTAGGGTGAATCCTGGCTTTCCACCTAGGGGAATCTGACCCCAGCAAGCTACCCAGGGTCCACTTCCCCACCTGGACTTCCATTAAAGGCCCCAGGGTGCCTCCTTGCCCTCCAACTAGGGGTTTCTGACCCCAGCAAGCTACACAGGGGTCCACCTCTCTCCCTGGACTTGCAGTGTAGGCCCAAGGGTGCCCCCTGGCCCTCCACCTGGGGGCCTCTGACCCCAGCAAGCTACCCAGGGGTCCACCTCTCTCCCTGGACTTGCAGTGTAGACCCCAGGGAGCCCCCTTGCCCTATACCTAGGGGTCTCTGACCCAAGCAAGCTACCCAGGGGTAGACATCTCTCCCTGATCTTGCAATTATAGGCCCCAGGGTGCCCCCTGGCCCTCCACCTAAGGGCTTCTGAACCCAGCAAGCTACCCAGGGGTCCACCTCTCTCCCTGGACCAGCAGTATAGGCCCCATTGTGCCTCCTGGCCCTCCACCTAGGGGCCTCTGAACCCAGCAAGCTACCCAGGGGTCCACCTCTCTCCCTGGACTTGCAGTGTCGGCCCCAGGGTGCCCCCTTGCCCTCCACCTAAGGGCCCCTGACCCCAGCAAGCTACCCAGGGGTCCACCTCTCTCCCTGGTCTTGCAGTATAAGCCCCAGGGTGCCCCCTTGCCCTCCTCCTAGGGGCCCCTTACCCCAGCAAGCTACCCAGGGGTCCACCTCTCTCGCTGGACTTGCAGTATAGGCCCCAGGGTGCCCCCTTGCCCTCCACCTAGGGGCCCCTGACCCCAGCAAGTTACCCAGGGGTCTACTTCTCTCCCTGGACATGCAGTGTAGGCCCCAGGGTGCCCCCTTGCCCTCCACCTAAGGGATCCTGACCCCAGCAAGCTACCCAGGGTCCACCTCTCTCCCTGGACTTGCAGTGTAGGCCCCAGGGTGGCCCATTGACCTCCACCTACGGGCCCCTGACCCCAGCAAGCTACCCAGGGGTCCACCTCTCTCCCTGGACCAGCAGTATAGGCCCCATTGTGCCTCCTGGCCCTCCACCTAGGGGCCTCTGAACCCAGCAAGCTACCCAGGGGTCCACCTCTCTTCCTGGACTTGCAGTATAGGCCCCAGGGTGCCACCTGGCCCTCCAACTAAGGGCCCCTGACCCCAGCAAGCTACCCAGGGGTCCACCTCTCTCCCTGGACTTGCAGTATAGGCCCCAGTGTGCCCCCGGCACTCCATTTAGGGGCCTATGACCCCAGCAAGCTACCCAGGGGTCCACCTCTCTCCCTGGACTTGCAGTGTAGGCCCAAGGGTGCCCCCTGGCCCTCCACCTAGGGGCCTCTAATCCCAGCAAGCTACCCAGGGGTCCACCTCTCTTCCTGGACTTGCATTATAGGCCCCCGGGTTATCCCTGGCCCTCCATCTAGGTGCCCCTGACCCCATCAAGCTACCCAGGGGTCCATGTCTATCCTTGGACTTGCAGTGTAGGCCCCAGGATGCCCCCTGGCCCTCCACCTAGGGGCCTCTGACCCCTGCAAGCTACCCAGGGGTCCACCTCTCTTCCTGGACTTGCAGTATAGGCCCCAGGGTGCCACCTGGCCCTCCAACTAAGGGCCCCTGACCCCAGCAAGCTACCCAGGGGTCCACCTCTCTCCCTGGACTTGTAGTGTAGGCCCCAGGGTGCCACCTGGCCCTCCACCTAAGGAACCCCTTACCCCAACAAGCTACCCAGGGGTCCACCTCTCTCCCTGGACTTGCAGTATAGGCCCCAGTGTGCCCCCGGCACTCAATTTAGGGCCCTATGACCCCAGCAAGCTACCCAGGGGTCCACCTCTCTCCCTGGACTTGCAGTGTAGGCCCAAGGGTGCCCCCTGGCCCTCCACCTGGGGGCCTCTGACCCCAGCAAGCTACCCATGGGTCCACCTCTCTCCCTGGACTTGAGGTGTAGGCCCCAGGGTGCCCCCTTGCCCTCCACCTAAGGGCCCCTGACCCCAGCAAGCTACCCAGTTTTCCACCTCTCTCCCTGGACTTGCAGTATAGGCCCTAGGGTGAATCCTGGCTTTCCACCTAGGGGAATCTGACCCCAGCAAGCTACCCAGGGTCCACTTCCCTACCTGGACTTCCATTAAAGGCCCCAGGGTGCCTCCTTGCCCTCCAACTAGGGGTTTCTGACCCCAGCAAGCTACACAGGGGTCCACCTCTCTCCCTGGACTTGCAGTGTAGGCCCAAGGGTGCCCCCTGGCCCTCCACCTGGGGGCCTCTGACCCCAGCAAGCTACCCAGGGGTCCACCTCTCTCCCTGGACTTGCAGTGTAGACCCCAGGGAGCCCCCTTGCCCTATACCTAGGGGTCTCTGACCCAAGCAAGCTACCCAGGGGTAGACATCTCTCCCTGATCTTGCAATTATAGGCCCCAGGGTGCCCCCTGGCCCTCCACCTAAGGGCTTCTGAACCCAGCAAGCTACCCAGGGGTCCACCTCTCTCCCTGGACCAGCAGTATAGGCCCCATTGTGCCTCCTGGCCCTCCACCTAGGGGCCTCTAATCCCAGCAAGCTACCCAGGGGTCCACCTCTCTTCCTGGACTTGCATTATAGGCCCCCGGGTTATCCCTGGCCCTCCATCTAGGTGCCCCTGACCCCATCAAGCTACCCAGGGGTCCATGTCTATCCTTGGACTTGCAGTGTAGGCCCCAGGATGCCCCCTGGCCCTCCACCTAGGGGCCTCTGACCCCTGCAAGCTACCCAGGGGTCCACCTCTCTTCCTGGACTTGCAGTATAGGCCCCAGGGTGCCACCTGGCCCTCCAACTAAGGGCCCCTGACCCCAGCAAGCTACCCAGGGGTCCACCTCTCTCCCTGGACTTGTAGTGTAGGCCCCAGGGTGCCACCTGGCCCTCCACCTAAGGAACCCCTTACCCCAACAAGCTACCCAGGGGTCCACCTCTCTCCCTGGACTTGCAGTATAGGCCCCAGTGTGCCCCCGGCACTCAATTTAGGGCCCTATGACCCCAGCAAGCTACCCAGGGGTCCACCTCTCTCCCTGGACTTGCAGTGTAGGCCCAAGGGTGCCCCCTGGCCCTCCACCTGGGGGCCTCTGAACCCAGCAAGCTACCCATGGGTCCACCTCTCTCCCTGGACTTGAGGTGTAGGCCCCAGGGTGCCCCCTTGCCCTCCACCTAAGGGCCCCTGACCCCAGCAAGCTACCCAGTTTTCCACCTCTCTCCCTGGACTTGCAGTATAGGCCCTAGGGTGAATCCTGGCTTTCCACCTAGGGGAATCTGACCCCAGCAAGCTACCCAGGGTCCACTTCCCTACCTGGACTTCCATTAAAGGCCCCAGGGTGCCTCCTTGCCCTCCAACTAGGGGTTTCTGACCCCAGCAAGCTACACAGGGGTCCACCTCTCTCCCTGGACTTGCAGTGTAGGCCCAAGGGTGCCCCCTGGCCCTCCACCTGGGGGCCTCTGACCCCAGCAAGCTACCCAGGGGTCCACCTCTCTCCCTGGACTTGCAGTGTAGACCCCAGGGAGCCCCCTTGCCCTATACCTAGGGGTCTCTGACCCAAGCAAGCTACCCAGGGGTAGACATCTCTCCCTGATCTTGCAATTATAGGCCCCAGGGTGCCCCCTGGCCCTCCACCTAAGGGCTTCTGAACCCAGCAAGCTACCCAGGGGTCCACCTCTCTCCCTGGACCAGCAGTATAGGCCCCATTGTGCCTCCTGGCCCTCCACCTAGGGGCCTCTGAACCCAGCAAGCTACCCAGGGGTCCACCTCTCTCCCTGGACTTGCAGTGTCGGCCCCAGGGTGCCCCCTTGCCCTCCACCTAAGGGCCCCTGACCCCAGCAAGCTACCCAGGGGTCCACCTCTCTCCCTGGTCTTGCAGTATAAGCCCCAGGGTGCCCCCTTGCCCTCCTCCTAGGGGCCCCTTACCCCAGCAAGCTACCTAGGGGTCCACCTCTCTCGCTGGACTTGCAGTATAGGCCCCAGGGTGCCCCCTTGCCCTCCACCTAGGGGCCCCTGACCCCAGCAAGTTACCCAGGGGTCTACTTCTCTCCCTGGACATGCAGTGTAGGCCCCAGGGTGCCCCCTTGCCCTCCACCTAAGGGATCCTGACCCCAGCAAGCTACCCAGGGTCCACCTCTCTCCCTGGACTTGCAGTGTAGGCCCCAGGGTGGCCCATTGACCTCCACCTACGGGCCCCTGACCCCAGCAAGCTACCCAGGGGTCCACCTCTCTCCCTGGACCAGCAGTATAGGCCCCATTGTGCCTCCTGGCCCTCCACCTAGGGGCCTCTGAACCCAGCAAGCTACCCAGGGGTCCACCTCTCTTCCTGGACTTGCAGTATAGGCCCCAGGGTGCCTTCTGGCTCTCCACCTAAGGGACCCTGACCCCAGAAAGCTACTCAGGGATCCACCTCACTCCCTTGACCTGCAGTATAGGCCCCAGGGTGCCCGTGGCACTCCACTTAGGGGCCTATGACCCCAGCAAGCTACCCAGGGGTCCACCTTTCTCCCTAGACTTGCAGTATAGGCCCCAGGGTGCCCCTGGCACTCCACTTAGGGGCCTATGACCCCAGCAAGCTACCCAGGGGTCCACCTCTCTCCCTGGACCAGCAGTATAGGTCCCAGGGTGCCCCCTTGCACCCCACCCAGGGGTGTCTGACCCCAGCAAGCTACCCAGGGGTCAACCTCTCTCCCTGGACTTGCAATATTTGCCCCTGGATGCCCCCTGGCCCTCCACTTAGGGGCCCCTGACCCCAACAAGCTACCCAGGGGTCCATCTCTCTTCCTGGACTTGCAATATAGGCCCCAGGGTGCCCCCTGGCCCTCCACCTAATTGCCCCTGACCCCAGCAAGCTACCCAGGGGTCTACCTCTCTCCCTGGACTTGCAGTGTAGGCCCCAGGGTGCCCCCTTGCCCTCCACCTTAGGGCCCCTGACCCCAGCAAGCTACCCAGGGGTCCACCTCTCTCCCTGGACTTGCAGTAAAGGCCCCAAGGTGCCCCCTGGCCCTACACCTAGGGGTCTCTGACCCCAGCAAGCTACTCAGGGGTCCACCTCTCTCCCTGGACTTGCAGTATAGGCCCCAGGGTGCCCCCTTGCCCTCCTCCTAGGGGTCTTTGACCCCAGCAAGCTACCCAGGGGTCCACCTCTCTCCCTGGACTTGTAGTGTAGGCCCCAGGGTGCCCCCTGGCCCTCCACCTAGGGGCTTCTGACCCCAGCAAGCTACCCAGTAGTCCACCTCTCTCCCTGGACCAGCAGTATAGGTCCCAGGGTGCCCCCTGGCCCTCCACCTAGTGGCCTCTGACCCCAGCAAGTTACCCAGAGGTCCAGCTCTCTCCCTGGACTAGCAGTATAGCCCCCAGGGTGCCCCCTGGCCCTCCACCTGCTGAAATCTGACCCCGGCAAGCTACCCAAGGGTCCACCTCTCTCCCTGGACTTGCAGTGTAGGCCCCAGGGTGCCCCCTGGCCCTCCACCTAAGGGCCCCTGACCCCAGCAAGCTACCCAGGGGTCCACCTCTCTCCCTGGACTTGCAGTTTAGGCCAAAGGGTGCGCCCTGGCCTTCCACCTAGAGGAATCTAACCCCAGCAAACAACCCAGGGTCCACTTCCCTCCCTGGACTTCCAATAAAGGCCCCAGGGTGCCCCCTTGTCCTCCACTTGGGGGTCTCTGACCCCAGCAAGCTACCCAGTGGTCCACCTCTCTCCCTGGTCTTGCAGTATCGGCCCAAGGGTGCCCCCTGGCCCTCCTCCTAGGGGCCCCTTACCCCAGCAAGCAACCCAGGGGTCCACATTTCTCACTGGACTTGCAGTAAAGGCCCCAGGGTGCCCCCTGGCCCTACACCTGAGGGCCCCTGACCCCAGCAAGCTACCCAGGGGTCCACCTCTTTTCCTGGACTTGCAATATAGCCCCCAGGGTGCCCCCTGGCCCTCCACATAATTGCCCCTGACCCCAGCAAGCTACCCAGGGGTCTACCTCTCTCTCTGAACATGCAGTGTAGGCCCTAGGGTGCCCCCTTGCCCTCCACCTAAGGGACCCTGACCCCAGCAAGCTACCCAGGGGTCCACCTCTCTCCCTGGACTTGCAGTGTAGGCCCAAGGGTGCCCCCTGGCCCTCCACCTGGGGGCCTCTGACCCCAGCAAGCTACCCAGGGGTCCACCTCTCTCCCTGGACTTGAAGTGTATGCCCCAGGGTGCCCCCTTGCCCTCCACCTAAGGGCCCCTGACCCCAGCAAGCTACCCAGGGGTCCACCTCTCTCCCTGGACTTGCAGTGTAGGCCCAAGGGTGCCCCCTGGCCCTCCACCTGGGGGCCTCTGACCCCAGCAAGCTACCCAGGGGTCCACCTCTCTCCCTGGACTTGAAGTGTATGCCCCAGGGTGCCCCCTTGCCCTCCACCTAAGGGCCCCTGACCCCAGCAAGCTACGCAGGGGTCCACCTCTCCCCCTCGACTTGCAGTATTAGCCCCAGGGTGCACCCTGGCCTTCCACCTAGGGGAATCTGACCCCAGCAAGCTACCCAGTGGTCCACCTCTCTCCCTGGTCTTGCAGTATAGGCCCAAGGGTGCCCCCTGGCCCTCCTCCTAGGGGCCCCTTACCCCAGCAAGCTACCCAGGGGTCCACCTCTCTCCCTGGACTTGCAGTATAGGCCCCAGGGTGCCCCCTTGCCCTCCACCTAAGGGCCCCTGACCCCAGCAAGCTACCCAGGGTCCACTTTCTTCCCTGGACTTCCATTAAAGGCCCCAGGGTGCCCCCTTGCCCTCCACCTAGGGGTCTCTGACCACAGCAAGCTACCCAGTGGTCCACCTCTCTCCCTGGTCTTGCAGTAAAGGCCCCAGGGTGCCCCCTGGCCCTCCTCCTAGGGGCCCCTTACCCCAGCAAGCTACCCAGGGGTCCACCTCTCTCCCTGGACTTGCAGTATAGGCCCCAGGGTGCCCCCTTGCCACCCACCTAGGGGCTGTTGACCCCAGCAAGCTACCCAGAGAACCAGCTCTCTCCCTGGACTTGCAGTATAGGCCCCAGGGTGCCCCTGGCCCTCCATGTAAGGGCCCATGAGCCCAGCAAACTAACCAGGGGTCCACCTCTCTCCCTGGACTTGCAGTATTGGCCCCAGGATTACCCCTGGCCCTCTATCTAGGTGCCCCTGTCCCCAGCAAGCTACCCAGGGGTCCGTGTCTATCCTTGGACTTGCAGTGTTGGCCCCAGGGTGCCCCCTGCCCCTCCACCTAAGGGCCCCTGACCCCAGCAAGCTACCCAGGGGTCCACCTCTCTTCCTGGACTTGCTGTATGGACCCCAGGGTGCCCCCTCGCTCTCCAAATAAGGGCCCCTGACCCCAGCAAGCTACCCAGGGGTCCACCTCTCTCCCTGGACTTGCAGTATAGGCCCCAGGCTGCCCCTGGAACTCCACTTAGGGGCCTATGACCCCAGCAAGCTACCCAGGGTGTCCACCTCTCTCCCTGGACTTGTAGTATAGGCCCCAGGGTGCCCCTGGCACTCCACTTAGGGGCCTATGACCCCAGCAAGCTACCCTGGGGTCCACCTCTCTCCCTGAACTTACAGTTTAGGCCCCAGGGTGCACCCTGGCCCTCCAGTTGGGGGCCTCTGACCCCAGCAAGCTACCCAGGGGTCCACCTCTTTCTCTGGACTTGCAGTGTAGGCCCCAGGGTGCACCCTGGCCCTCCACCTAAGGGCCCCTGACCCCAGCAAGCTACATAGGGGTCTACCTCTTTCCCTTGACTTGCAGTATAGGCCCCAGGGTGTGCCCTGGCCCTCCACCTGGGTGCCTCTGACCCCAGCAAGCTACCCAGTGGTCCACCTCTCTCCCTGGACTTGCAGTGTAGGCCCCGGGGTGCCCCCTGGCCCTCCTCCTAAGGGCCCTTGACCCCAGAAAGCTACCCAGGGGTCCACCTCTCTTCCTGGACTTGCAGTATAGGCCCCAGGGTGCCTTCTGGCTCTCCACCTAAGGGCCCCTGACCCCAGAAAGCTACTCAGGGATCCACCTCTCTCCCTTGACCTGCAGTATAGGCCCCAGGGTGCCCGTGGCACTCCACTCAGGGGCCTATGACCCCAGCAAGCTACCCAGGGGTCCACCTTTCTCCCTGGACTTGCAGTATAGGCCCCAGGGTGCCCCTGGCACTCCACTTAGGGGCCTATGACCCCAGCAAGCTACCCAGGGGTCCACCTTTCTCCCTGGACTTGCAGTATAGGCCCCAGGGTGCCCCTGGCACTCCACTTAGGGGCCTATGACCCCAGCAAGCTACCCAGGGGTCCACCTCTCTTCCTGGACTTGCATTATAGGCCCCAGGGTGCCTCCTGGCCCTCCACCTAAGGGCCCCTGACCCCAGCAAGCTACCCAGGGGTCCACCTCTCTCCCTGGACTTGCAGTATAGGCCCCAGGGTGCCCCTGGCACTCCACTTAGGGGCCTATGACCCCAGCAAGCTACCCAGGGGTCCACCTCTCTCCCTGGACTTGCAGTATAGGCCCCAGGCTGCCCCTGGAACTCCACTTAGGGGCCTATGACCCCAGCAAGCTACCCAGGGTGTCCACCTCTCTCCCTGGACTTGTAGTATAGGCCCCAGGGTGCCCCTGGCACTCCACTTAGGGGCCTATGACCCCAGCAAGCTACCCTGGGGTCCACCTCTCTCCCTGAACTTACAGTTTAGGCCCCAGGGTGCCCCCTGGCCCTCCAGTTGGGGGCCTCTGACCCCAGCAAGCTACCCAGGGGTCCACCTCTTTCTCTGGACTTGCAGTGTAGGCCCCAGGGTGCACCCTGGCCCTCCACCTAAGGGCCCCTGACCCCAGCAAGCTACATAGGGGTCTACCTCTTTCCCTTGACTTGCAGTATAGGCCCCAGGGTGTGCCCTGGCCCTCCACCTGGGTGCCTCTGACCCCAGCAAGCTACCCAGTGGTCCACCTCTCTCCCTGGACTTGCAGTGTAGGCCCCGGGGTGCCCCCTGGCCCTCCTCCTAAGGGCCCTTGACCCCAGAAAGCTACCCAGGGGTCCACCTCTCTTCCTGGACTTGCAGTATAGGCCCCAGGGTGCCTTCTGGCTCTCCACCTAAGGGCCCCTGACCCCAGAAAGCTACTCAGGGATCCACCTCTCTCCCTTGACCTGCAGTATAGGCCCCAGGGTGCCCGTGGCACTCCACTCAGGGGCCTATGACCCCAGCAAGCTACCCAGGGGTCCACCTTTCTCCCTGGACTTGCAGTATAGGCCCCAGGGTGCCCCTGGCACTCCACTTAGGGGCCTATGACCCCAGCAAGCTACCCAGGGGTCCACCTTTCTCCCTGGACTTGCAGTATAGGCCCCAGGGTGCCTCCTGGCCCTCCACCTAAGGGCCCCTGACCCCAGCAAGCTACCCAGGGGTCCACCTCTCTCCCTGGACTTGCAGTATAGGCCCCAGGGTGCCCCTGGCACTCCACTTAGGGGCCTATGACCCCAGCAAGCTACCCAGGGGTCCACATCTCTTCCTGGACTTGCAGAATAGGCCACAGGGTGCCCCCTGGCCCTCCACCTAAGGGCCCCTGACCCCAGCAAGCTACCCAGGTGTCTACCTCTCTCCCTGGACATGCAGTGTAGGCCCTAGGGTGCCCCCTTGCCCTCCACCTAAGGGACCCTGACCCTAGCAAGCTACCCAGGGGTCCACCTCTCTCCCTGGACTTGCAGTATAGGCCCCAGGGTGCGCCCTGGCCTTCCACCTAGGGGAATCTGACCCAAGCTAGCTACCCAGGGTCCACTTCTCTCACTGGACTTCCATTAAAGGCCCCAGGGTGCCCCCTTGCCCTCCAACTAGGGGTCTCTGACCCCAGCAAATTACCCAGTGGTCCACCTCTCTCCCTGGTCTTGCAGTATAGGCCCCAGGGTGCCCCCTGGTCCTCCTCCTAGGGGCCCCTTACCCCAGCAAGCTACCCAGGGGTCCACCTCTCTCCCTGGACTTGCAGTATAGGCCCCAGGGTGCCCCCTTGCACCCCACCTAGAGACTTTTGACCCCAGCAAGCTACCCAGGGGTCCATGTCTTTCCCTGGACTTGCAGTGTAGGCCCCAGGATGCCCCCTGGCCCTCCACCTAGGAGCCTCTGACCCCAGCAAGCTACACAGGGGTCCACCTCTCTTCCTGGACTTGCAGTATAGGCCCCAGGGTGCCCCCTTGCACCCCACCTAGGGGCTTTTGACCAGGGCAAGCTACCCAGAGGACCAGCTTTCTCCCTGGATTTGCAGTATAGGCCCCAGGGTTACCCCTGGCCCTCCATCTAGGTGCCCCTGACCCCAGCAAGCTACCCAGGGGTCCATGTCTATCCCTGGACTTGCAGTTTAGGCCACAGGATGCCCCCTGGCCCTCCACCAAGGGAGCTCTGACTCCAGCAAGCTACCCAGGGGTCCACCTCTCTTCCTAGACTTGCATTATAGGCCCAAGGGTGCCACCTGGCCCTCCACCTAAGGGCCCCTGACCCCAGCAAGCTACCCAGGGGTCCACCTCTCTCCCTGGACTTGCAGTATAGGCCCCAGGGTGCCCCCGGCACTCCACTTAGGGGCCTATGACCCCAGCAAGATACCCATGGGTCCAGATCTCTTCCTGGACTTGCAATATAGGCCCCAGGGTGCCCCCTGGGCCTCCACCTAAGGGCCCCTGACCCCAGCAAGCTACCCAGGGGTCTACCTCTCTCCCTGGACATGCAGTGTAGGCCCCAGGGTTCCCCCTTGCGCTCCACCTAAGGGATCCTGACCCCAGCAAGCTACCCAGGGGTCCACCTCTCTCCCTGGACTTGCAGTATTTACCCCTGGATGTCCCCTGGCCCTCTACCTTGGGGCTTCTGACCCCAGCAAGCTACCCAGCGGTCCAGATCTCTCCCTGGACTTGCAGTTTAGGCCCCAGGGTGCCCCTTTGCACCCCATCTAGGGGTTTCTGACCCCAGCAAGCTACCCAGAGGACAAACTTTCTCCCAGGATTTGCAGTATAGGCCCCATGGTTACCCCTGGCCCTCCATCTAGGTGCCCCTGACCCCAGCAAGCTACCCAGGGGTCCCTGTCTATCCCTGGACTTGCAGTTTAGGCCCCTGGATGCCCCCTGGCCCTCCACCTAGGGGCCTCTGACCCCAGCAAGCTACCCAGGGGTCCACCTCTCTTCCTGGACTTGCATTATAGGCCCAAGGTGGCCACCTGGCCCTCCACCTAAGGGCCCCTGACCCCAGCAAGCTACCCAGGGGTCCACCTCTCTCCCTGGACTTGCAGTATAGGCCCCAGGGTGCCCCTGGCACTCCACTTAGGGGCTTTTGACCCCAGCAAGATACCTATGGGTCCACATCTCTTCCTGGACCTGCAGTATAGGCCCCAGGGTGCCCCCTGGGCCTCCACCTAAGGGCCCCTGACCCCAGCAAGCTACCCAGGGGTCTACCTCTCTCCCTGGACATGCAGTGTAGGCCCCAGGGTGCCCCCTTGCCCTCCAACTAGGGGTCTTTAACCCCAGCAAGCTACCCAGTGGTCCACCTCTCTCCCTGGTCTTGCAGTATAGGCCCCAGGGTGCCCCCTGGCCCTCCTCCTAGGGGCCCCTTACCCCAGCAAGCTACCCAGGGGTCCAACTCTCTCCCTGGACTTGCAGTATAGGCCCCAGGGTGCCCCCTTGCACCCCACCTAGAGGCTTTTGACCCCAGCAAGCTACCCAGGGTTCCATGTCTATCCCTGGACTTGCAGTTTAGGCCCCAGGATGCCACCTGGCCCTCCAACTAAGGGCCCCTGATCCCAGCAAGCTAACCAGGGGTCCACCTCTCTCCCTGGTCTTGCAGTATAGGCCCCAGGGTGCCCCATGGCCCTCCTCCTAGGGGCCCCTTACCCCAGCAAGCTACCCAGGGGTCCACCTCTCTCCCTGGACTTGCAGTATAGACCCCAGGGTGCCCCCTTGCACCCCACCTAGGGGTGTCTGACCCCAGCAAGCTACCCAGGGGTCCACCTCTCTCCCTGGACTTGCAGTATTTACCCCTGGATGTCCCCTGGCCCTCTACCTTGGGGCTTCTGACCCCAGCAAGCTACCCAGAGGTCCAGATCTCTCCCTGGACTTGCAGTATAGGCCCCAGGGTGCCCCTTTGCACTCCATCTAGGGGTTTCTGACCCCAGCAAGCTACCCAGGGGTCCAACTCTCTCCCTGGACTTGCAGTGTAGGCCCCAGGGTGCGCCCTGGCATTCCACGTAGGGGAATCTGACCCCAGCTAGCTACCCAGGGTCCACTTCCCTCACTGGACTTCCATTAAAGGCCCCAGGGTGCCCCCTTGCCCTCCAACTAGGGGTCTCTGACCCCAGCAAGCTACCCAGTGGTCCACCTTTCTCCCTGGTCTTGCAGTATAGGCCCCAGGGTGCCCCCTGGCCCTCCTCCTAGGGGCCCCTTACCCCAGCAAGCTACCCAGGGGTCCACCTCTCTCCCTGGACTTGCAGTATAGGCCCCAGGGTGCCCCCTTGCACCCCACCTAGAGGCTTTTGACCCCAGCAAGCTACACAGGGGTCCATGTCTATCCCTGGACTTACAGTGTAGGCCCCAGGATGCCCCCTGGCTCTCAACCTAGGAGCCTCTGACCCCAGCAAGCTACCCAGGGGTCCACCTCTCTTCCTGGACTTGCAGTATAGGCCCCAGGGTGCCCCCATGCACCCCACCTAGGGGCTTTTGACCAGGGCAAGCTACCCAGAGGACCAGCTTTCTCCCTGGATTTGCAGTATAGGCCCCAGGGTTACCCCTGGCCCTCCATCTAGGTGCCCCTGACCCCAGCAAGCTACCCAGGGGTCCATGTCTATCCCTGGACTTGCATTATAGTCCCAAGGGTGCCACCTGGCCCTCAACCTAAGGGCCCCTGACCCCAGCAAGCTACCCAGGGGTCCACCTCTCTCCCTGGACTTGCAGTATAGGCCCCAGGGTGCGCCTGGCACTCCACTTAGGGGCCTATGACCCCAGCAAGATACCCAAATGTCCACATCTCTTCCTGGACTTGCAGTATAGGCCCCAGGGTGCCCCCTGGGCCTCCACCTAAGGGCCCCTGACCCCAGCAAGCTACCCAGGGGTCTACCTCTCTCCCTGGACATGCAGTGTAGGCCCCAGGGTTCCCCCTTGCCCTCCACCTAAGGGATCCTGACCCCAGTAAGCTAACCAGGGATCCACCTCTCTCCCTGGAATTGCAGTGTAGGCCCCAGGTGGCCCCTTGCCTTCCACCTAACGGGCCCTGACTCAGCAAGCTACCCAGGGGTCCACCTCTCTCCCTGGACTTGCAGTATAGGCCCCAGGGTGCGCCCTGGCCTTCCACCTAGGGAAATCTGACCCCAGCAAGCTACCCAGGGTCCACTTCCCTCCCTGGACTTCCATTAAAGGCCCCAGGGTGCCCCCTTGCCCTCCAACTAGGGGTCTCTAACCCTAGCAAGCTACCCAGTGGTCCACCTCTCTCCCTGGTCTTGCAGTATAGGCCCCAGGGTGCCCCCTGGCCCTCCTCCTAGGGGTCCCTTACCCCAGTAAGCTACCCAGGGGTCCACCTCTCTCCCTGGACTTGCAGTATAGGCCCCAGGGTGCCCCCTTGCACCCCACCTAGAGGCTTTTGACCCCAGCAAGCTACCCAGGGGTCCATGTCTATCCCTGGACTTGCAGTGTAGGCCCCAGGATGCCCCCTGGCCCTCCACCTAGGAGCCTCTGACCCCAGCAAGCTACCCAGAGGTCCAGATCTCTCCCTGGACTTGTGCCCCTTTGCACTCCATCTAGGGGTTTCTGACCCCAGCAAGCTACCCAGGGGTCCACCTCTCTCCCTGGACTTGCATTGTAGGCCCCAGGGTGCCCCCTGGCCCTCCACCTAAGGGCCCCTGACCCCAGCAAGCTACCCAGGTGTCTTCCTCTCTCCCTGGACATGCAGTATTGGCCCCAGGGTGCCCCCTTGCCCTCCACCTAAGGGACCCTGACCCCAGCAAGCTACCCAGGGGTCCACTTCTCTCCCTGGACTTGCAGTATAGGCCCCAGGGTGCGCCCTGGCCTTCCACCTAGGGGAATCTGACCCCAGCTAGCTACCCAGGGTCCACTTCCCTCACTGGACTTCCATTAAACGCCCCAGGGTGCCCCCTGGCCCTCCAACTAGGGGTCTCTGACCCCAGCAAGCTACCCAGTGGTCCACCTCTCTCCCTGGTCTTGCAGTATAGGCCCCAGGGTGCCCCCTGGCCCTCCTCCTAGGGGCTCCTTACCCCAGCAAGCTACCCAGGGGTCCACCTCTCTCCCTGGACTTGCAGTATAGGCCCCAGGGTGCCCCCTTGCACCCCACCTAGGGGCTTCTGACCCCAGCAAGCTACCCAGAGGACCAGCTCTCTCCCTGGACTTGCAGTATAGGCCCCAGGGTGCCCCTGGCCCTCCACCTAAGGGCCCATGAGCCCAGCAAACTAACCAGGGGTCCACCTCTCTCCCTGGACTTGCAGTATAGGCCCCAGGGTGCGCCCTGGCCTTCCACGTAGGGGAATCTGAACCCAGCTAGCTACCCAGGGTCCACTTCCCTCACTGGACTTCTATTAAAGGCCCCAGGGTGCCCCCTTACCCTCCAACTAGGGGTCTCTGACCCCAGCAAGCTACCCAGTGGTCCACCTTTCTCCCTGGTCTTGCAGTATAGGCCCCAGTGTGCCCCTGGCACTCCATTTAGGGGCTTATGACCCCAGCAAGCTACCCAGGGGTCCACCTCTCTCCCTGGACTTGCAGTGTAGGCCCAAGGGTGCCCCCTTGCCCTCCACCTAAGGGCCCCTGACCCCAGCAAGCTACCCAGGGGTCCACCTCTCACCCTGGACTTGCAGTATAGGCCCCAGGGTGCCCCCTTGCACCCCACCTAGAGGCTTTTGACCCCAGCAAGCTACCCAGGGTTCCATGTCTATCCCTGGACTTGCAGTGTAGGCCCCAGGATGCCCCCTGGCCCTCCACCTAGGAGCCTCTGACCCCAGCAAGCTACCCAGGGGTCCACCTCTCTTCCTGGACTTGCAGTATAGGCCCCAGGGTGCCCCCTTGCACCCCACCTAGGGGCTTTTGACCCCAGCAAGCTACCCAGAGGACCAGCTCTCTCCCTGGATTTGCAGTATAGGCCCCAGGGTTACCCCTGGCCCTCCACCTAGATGCCCCTGACCCCAGCAAGCTACCCAGGGGTCCATGTCTATCCCTGGACTTGCAGTTTAGGCCCCTGGATGCCCCCTGGCCCTCCACCTAGGGGCCTCTGACCCCAGCAAGCTACCCAGGGGTCCACCTCTCTTCCTGGACTTGCATTATAGGCCCAAGGGTGCCACCTGGCTCTCCACCTAAGGGCCCCTGACCCCAGCAAGCTACCCAGGGGTCCACCTCTCTCCCTGGACTTGCAGTATAGGCCCCAGGGTGCCCCTGGCACTCCACTTAGGGGCCTATGACCCCAGCAAGATACCCATGGGTCCACATCTCTTCCTGGACTTGCAGTATAGGCCCCAGGGTGCCACCTGGGCCTCCACCTAAGGGCCCCTGACCCCAGCAAGCTACCCAGGGGTCTACCTCTCTCCCTGGACATGCAGTGTAGGCCCCAGGGTTCCCCCTTGCCCACTACCTAAGGGATCCTGACCCCAGCAAGCTACCCAGGGGTCCACCTCTCTCCCTGGACTTGCAGTGTAGGCACCAGGTGCCCCCTTGCCCTCCACCTAAGGGGCCCTGACCCAGCAAGCTACCCAGGGGTCCATCTCTCTCCCTGGACTTGCAGTATAGGCCCCAGGGTGCGCCCTGGCCTTCCACCTAGAAGAATCTGACCCCAGCAAGCTACCCAGGGTCCACTTCCCTCCCTGGACTTCCATTAAAGGCCCCAGGGTGACTCCTTACCCTCCACCTAGGGGTCTCTGACCCCAGCAAGCTACCCAGTGGTCCACCTCTCTCCCTGGTCTTGCAGTATAGGCCCCAGGGTGCACCATGGCCCTCCTCCTAGGGGCCCCTTACCCCAGCAAGCTACCCAGGGGTCCACCTCTCTCCCTGGACTTGCAGTATAGGCCCCAGGGTGCCCCCTTGCAACCCACCTAGGGGTGTCTGACCCCAGCAAGCTACCCAGGGGTCCACCTCTCTCCCTGGACTTGCAGTATTTACCCCTGGATGTCCCCTGGCCCTCTACCTTGGGGCTTCTGACCCCAGCAAGCTACCCAGGGGTCCAGATCTCTCCCTGGACTTGCAGTTTAGGCCCCAGGGTGCCCCTTTGCACCCCATCTAGGGGTTTCTGACCCCAGCAAGCTACCCAGAGGACCAACTTTCTCCCAGGATTTGCAGTATAGGCCCCATGGTTACCCCTGGCCATCCATCTAGGTGCCCCTGACCCCAGCAAGCTACCCAGTGGTCCACCTCTCTCCCTGGTCTTGCATTATAGGCCCCAGGGTGCCCCCTGGCCCTCCTCCTAGGGGCCCCTTACCCCAGCAAGCTACCCAGGGGTCCAACTCTCTCCCTGGACTTGCAGTATAGGCCCCAGGGTGCCCCCTTGCACCCCACCTAGAGGCTTTTGACCCCAGCAAGCTACCCAGGGTTCCATGTCTATCCCTGGACTTGCAGTTTAGGCCCCAGGATGCCCCCTGGCCCTCCACCTAGGAGCCTCTGACCCCAGCAAGCTACCCAGGGGTCCACCTCTCTTCCTGGACTTGCAGTATAGGCCCCAGGGTGCCCCCTTGCACCCCACCTAGGGGCTGTTGACTCCAGCAAGCTACCCAGAGGACAAGCTCTCTCCCTGGATTTGCAGTATAGGCCCCAGGGTTACCCCTGGCCCTCCACCTAGGTGCCCCTGACCCCAGCAAGCTACCCAGGGGTCCATGTCTATCCCTGGACTTGCAGCTTAGGCCCCTGGATGCCACCTGGCCCTCCATCTAGGGGCCTCTGACCCCAGCAAGCTACCCAGGGGTCCACCTCTCTTCCTGAACTTGCATTATAGGCCCAAGGGTGCCACCTGGCTCTCCACCTAAGGGCCCCTGACCCCAGCAAGCTACCCAGGGGTGCACCTCTCTCCCAGGACTTGCAGTATAGGCCCCAGGGTGCCCCTGGCACTCCACTTAGGGGCCTATGACCCCAGCAAGATACCCATGGGTCCACATCTCTTCCTGGACTTGCAGTATAGGCCCCAGGGTGCCCCCTGGGCCTCCACCTTAGGGCCCCTGACCCCAGCAAGCTACCCAGGGGTCTACCTCTCTCCCTGGACATGCAGTGTAGGCCCCAGGGTTCCCCCTTGCCCTCCACCCAAGGGATCCTGACCCCAGCAAGCTACCCAGCGGTCTACCTCTCTCCCTGGACTTGCAGTGTAGGCACCAGGTGCCTCCTTGCCCTCCACCTAAGGGGAATCTGACCCCAGCAAGCTACCCAGGGTCTACTTCCCTCCCTGGACTTCCATTAAAGGCCCCAGGGGGACTCCTTACCCTCCACCTAGGGGTCTCTGACCCCAGCAAGCTACCCAGTGGTCCACCTCTCTCCCTGGTCTTGCAGTATAGGCCCCAGGGTGCCCCTGGCCCTCCTCCTAGGGGCCCCTTACCCCAGCAAGCTACCCAGGGGTCCACCTCTCTCCCTGGAATTGCAGAATAGGCCCCAGGGTGCCCCCTTGCACCCCACCTAGGGGTCTCTGACCTCAGCAAGCTACCCAGGGGTCCACCTCTCTCCCTGGACTTGCAGTATTTACACCTGGATGTCCCCTGGCCCTCTACCTTGGGGCTTCTGACCCCAGCAAGCTACCCAGAGGTCCAGATCTCTCCCTGGACTTGCAGTATAGGCCCCAGGGTGCCCCTTTGCACTCCATCTAGGGGTTTCTGACCCCAGCAAGCTACCCAGGGGTCCACCTCTCTCCCTGGACTTGTATTGTAGGCCCCAGGGTGCCCCCTGGCCCTCCACCTAAGGGCCCCTGACCCCAGCAAGCTACCCAGGTGTCTACCTCTCTCCCTGGACATGCAGTGTAGGCCCTAGGGTGCCCCCTTGCCCTCCACCTAAGGGACCCTGACAATAGCAAGCTACCCAGGGGTCCACCTCTCTCCCTGGACTTGCAGTATAGGCCCCAGGGTGCGCCCTGGCCTTCCACCTAGGGGAATCTGACCCCAGCTAGCTACCCAGGGTCCACTTCCCTCACTGGACTTCCATTAAAGGCCCCAGGGTGCCCCCTTGCCCTCCAACTAGGGGTCTCTGACCCCAGCAAGCTACCCAGTGGTCCACCTCTCTCCCTGGTCTTGCAGTATAGGCCCCAGGGTGCCCCCTGGCCCTCCTCGTAGGGGCCCCTTACACCAGCAAGCTACCCAGGGGTCCACCTCTCTCCCTGGACTTGCAGTATAGGCCCCAGGTTGCCCCCTTGCACCCCACCTAGAGACTTTTGACCCCAGCAAGCTACCCAGGGGTCCATGTCTATCCCTGGACTTGCAGTGTAGGCCCCAGGATGCCCCCTGGCCCTCCACCTATGAGCCTCTGACCCCAGCAAGCTACCCAGGGGTCCACCTCTCTTCCTGGACTTGCAGTATAGGCCCCAGGGTGCCCCCTTGCACCCCACCTAGGGGCTTTTGACCAGGGCAAGCTACCCAGAGGACCAGCTTTCTCCCTGGATTTGCAGTATAGGCCCCAGGGTTACCCCTGGCCCTCCATCTAGGTGCCCCAGACCCCAGCAAGCTACCCAGGGGTCCATGTCTATCCCTGGACTTGCAGTTTAGGCCCCTGGATGCCCCCTGGCCCTCCACCTAGGGGCCTCTGACCCCAGCAAGCTACCCAGGGGTCCACCTCTCTTCCTAGACTTGCATTATAGGCCCAAGGGTGCCACCTGGCCCTCCACCTAAGGGCCCCTGACCCCAGCAAGCTACCCAGGGGTCCACCTCTCTCCCTGGACTTGCCGTATAGGCCCCAGGGTGCCCCTGGCACTCCACTTAGGGGCCTATGACCCCAGCAAGATATCCATGGGTCCACATCTCTTCCTGGACTTGCAGTATAGGCCCCAGGGTGCCCCCTGGGCCTCCACCTAAGGGCCCCTGACCCCAGCAAGCTACCCAGGTGTCTACCTCTCTCCCTGGACCTGCAGTATAGGCCCCAGGGTTCCCCCTTGCCCTCCACCTAAGGGATCCTGACCCCAGCAAGCTACCCAGGGGTCCACCTCTCTCCCTGGACTTGCAGTGTAGGCCCCAGGTGCCCTCTTGCCCTCCACCTAAGGGGCCCTGACCCAGCAAGCTACCCAGGGGTCCACCTCTCTCCCTGGACTTGCAGTATAGGCCCCAGGGTGCGCCCTGGCCTTCCACCTAGGGAAATCTGACCCCAGCAAGCTACCCAGGGTCCACTTCCCTCCCTGGACTTCCATTAAAGGCCCCAGGGTGCCCCCTTGCCCTCCAACTATGGGTCTCTAACCCCAGCAAGGTACCCAGTGGTCCACCTCTCTGCCTGGTCTTGCAGTATAGGCCCCAGGGTGCCCCCTGGCCCTCCTCCTAGGGGCCCCTTACCCCAGCAAGCTACCCAGGGGTCCACCTCTCTCCCTTGACTTGCAGTATAGGCCCCAGGGTGCCCCCTTGCACCCCACCTAGAGGCTTTTGACCCCAGCAAGCTACCCAGGGGTCCATGTCTATCCCTGGACTTGCAGTGCAGATCTATGTGCCCTCCAGAAACTTGCGTTCTGTGAATGAACGTCGCCTCGTGGTTCCATCCCAAAGAGGGAAAAAATCACTTTCGCGAACGCTCACGCTCAATCTGCCCAGTTGGTGGAATGAACTCCCTAACTGCATCAGAACAGCAGAGTCACTCGCTATTTTCAAGAAACGACTAAAAACTCAACTATTTAGTCTCCACTTCACTTCCTAAGCTGCAATTGCCTCTTTGAATATCACACTAATTGTACAAAAAAAAAAAAAAAAAAAAAAACTACTAACACTTCCCTTCTTAGACTTTACAGACCTGAAACTTGCCTTTAGTACTTATTCATTGTTGCTCTTAGTTGTGTAAATTGCTTCCTTGTCCTCATTTGTAAGTCGCTTTGGATAAAAGCGTCTGCTAAATGACTAAATGTAAATGTAAATGTAAATGTGTAGGCCCCAGCATGCCTCCTGGCCCTCCACCTAGGAGCCTCTGACCCCAGCAAGCTACCCAGGGGTCCACCTCTCTTCCTGGACTTGCAGTATAGGCCCCAGGGTGCCCCCTTGCACCCCACATAGGGGCTTTTGACACCAGCAAGCTACCCAGAGGACCAGCTCTCTCCCTGGATTTGCTGTATAGGCCCCAGGGTTACCCCTGGCCCTCCACCTAGGTGCCCCTGACCCCAGCAAGCTACCCAGGGGTCCATGTCTATCCCTGGACTTGCAGTTTAGGCCCCTGGATGCCCCCTGGCCCTCCACCTAGGGGCCTCTGACCCCAGCAAGCTACCCAGGGGTCCACCTCTCTCCCTGGACTTGCAGTATAGGCCCCAGGGTGCCCCTGGCACTCCACTTAGGGGCCTATGACCCCAGTAAGATACCCATGGGTCCACATCTCTTCCTGGACTTGCAGTATAGGCCTCAGGGTGCCCCCTGGGCCTCCACCTAAGGGCCCCTGACCCCAGCAAGCTACCCAGGAGTCTACCTCTCTCCCTGGACATGCAGTGTAGGCCCCAGGGTTCCCCCTTGCCCTCCACCTAAGGGATCCTGACCCCAGCAAGCTACCCAGGGGTCCACCTCTCTCCCTGGACTTGCAGTGTAGGCACCAGGTGCCCCCTTGCCCTCCACCTAAGGGGCCCTGACCCAGCAAGCTACCCAGGGGTCCACCTCTCTCCCTGGACTTGCAGTATAGGCCCCAGGGTGCGCCCTGGCCTTTCACCTAGGGGAATCTGACCCCAGCAAGCTACCCAGGGTCCACTTCCCTCCCTGGACTTCCATTAAAGGCCCCAGGGTGACTCCTTACCCTCCACCTAGGGGTCTCTGACCCCAGCAAGCTACCCAGTGGTCCACTTCTCTCCCTGGTCTTGCACTATAGGCCCCAGGCTGCCCCCTGGCCCTCCTCCTAGGGGCCCCTTACCCCAGCAAGCTACCCAGGGGTCCACCTCTCTCCCTGGACTTGCAGTATAGGCCCCAGGGTGCCCCCTTGCACCCCACCTAGGGGTGTCTGACCCCAGCAAGCTACCCAGGGGTCCACCTCTCTCCCTGGACTTGCAGTATTTACCCCTGGATGTCCCCTGACCCTCTACCTTGGGGCTTCTGACCCCAGCAAGCTACCCAGAGGTCCAGATCTCTCCCTGGACTTGCAGTATAGGCCCCAGGGTGCCCCTTTGCACTCCATCTAGGGGTTTCTGACCCCAGCAAGCTACCCAGGGGTCCACCTCTCTCCCTGGACTTGCATTGTAGGCCCCAGGGTGCCCCCTGGCCCTCCACCTAAGGGCCCCTGACCCCAGCAAGCTACCCAGGTGTCTACCTCTCTCCCTGGACTTGCAGTGTAGGCCCTAGGGTGCCCCCTTGCCCTCCACCTAAAGGACCCTGACCCTAGCAAGCTACCCAGGGGTCCACCTCTCTCCCTGGACTTGCAGTATATGCCCCAGGGTGCCCCCTTGCACCCCACCTAGGGGCTTTTGACCCCAGCAAGCTACCCAGAGGACCAGCTCTCTCCCTGGATTTGCTGTATAGGCCCCAGGGTTACCCCTGGCCCTCCACCTAGGTGCCCCTGACCCCAGCAAGCTACCCAGGGGTCCATGTCTATCCCTGGACTTGCAGTTTAGGCCCCTGGATGCCCCCTGGCCCTCCACCTAGGGGCCTCTGACCCCAGCAAGCTACCCAGGGGTCCACATCTCTCCCTGGACATGCAGTGTAGGCCCTAGGGTTCCCCCTTGCCCTCCACCTAAAGGACCCTGGCCCTAGCAAGCTACCCAGGGGTCCACCTCTCTCCCTGGACTTGCAGTATAGGCCCCAGGGTGCCCCCTGGCCTTCCACCTAGGGAAATCTGAACCCAGCAAGCTACCCAGGGGTCCACCTCTCTCCTTCGACCAGCAGAAAAGGCCCCAGGGTGCCCCCTTGCCCTCCACCTAGGGGCCCCTTGTCCCAGCAAGCTACGCAGGGGTCAACCTCTCTCCCTGGACTTGCAGTATAGGCCCCAGGGTGCCCCTTTGCACTCCATCTAGGGGTCTCTGACCCCAGCAAGCTCCACGGGGGTTTACCTCTCTCCCTTGACTTGCAGTGTAGGCCCCAGGGTGCCCGCTTGCCTTCCACCTAAGGGCCCCTGACCCCAGCAAGCTACCCAGGTGTCCGCCTCTCTTCCTGGAATTGCAGTATAGGCCCCAGGGTGCCCCTGGCCCTCCACCTAAGGGCCCATAATGTAAGCAAACTACCCAGGGGTCCACCTCTCTCCATGGACTTGCAGTGTAGGCCCCAGGATGCCCCCTGGCCCTCCACTTAGGGGCCTCTGACCCCAGCAAGCTACCAAGAGGTCCAGCTCTCTCCCTGGACTTGCAGTATAGCCCCAGGGTGCCCCCTGGCCCTCCATCTAAGGGCCACTGACCCCAGCAAGCTACCCAGGGGTCCACCTCTCTCCCTGGACTTGCAGTGTTGGCCCCAGGGTGCCCCCTTCCCCTCCACCTAAGGGCCCCTGACCCCAGCAAGCTACCCAGGGGTCCACCTCTCTTCCTGGACTTGCTGTATAGGCCCCAGGGTGCCCCCTGGCGCTCCACCTAAGGGCCCCTGACCCCAGCAAGCTACCCATGGGTCCACCTCTCTCCCTGGACTTGCAGTATAGGCCCCAGGCTGCCCCTGGAACTCCACTTAGGGGCCTATGACCCCAGCAAGCTACCCAGGGTGTCCACCTCTCTCCCTGGACTTGCAGTATAGGCCCCAGGGTGCCCCTGGCACTCCACTTAGGGGCCTATGACCCCAGCAAGCTACCCTGGGGTCCACCTCTCGCCCTGAACATACAGTTTAGGCCCCAGGGTGCCCCCTGGCCCTCCACTTGTGGGCCTCTGACCCCAGCAAGCTACCCAGGGGTCCACCTCTTTCCCTGGACTTGCAGTGTAGGCCCCAGGGTGCATCCTGGCCCTCCACCTAAGGGCCCCTGACCCCAGCAAGCTACCAAGGGGTCTTCCTCTCTCCCTTGACTTGCAGTATAGGCCCCAGGGTGTGCCCTGGCCCTCCACCTGGGTGCCTCTGACCCCAGCAAGCTACCCAGTGGTCCACCTCTCTCCCTGGACTTGCAGTGTAGGCCCCGGGGTGCCCCCTGGCCCTCCTCCAAAGGGCCCTTGACCCCAGAAAGCTACCCAGGGGTCCACCTCTCTTCCTGGACTTGCAGTATAGGCCCCAGGGTGCCTTCTGGCTCTCCACCTAAGGGCCCCTGACCCCAGAAAGCTACTCAGGGATCCACCTCTCTCCCTGGACCTGCAGTATAGGCCCCAGGGTGCCCGTGGAACTCCACTTAGGGGCCTATGACCCCAGCAAGCTACCCAGGGGTCAACCTCTCTCCCTGGACTTGCAATTTTTGCCGCTGGATGCCCCCTGGCCCTCCACTTAGGGGCCTCTGACCCCAGCAAGCTACCCAGAGGTCCAGCTCTCTCCCTGGACTTGCAGTATAGCCCCTAAGGTGTCCCCTGGCCCTCCACCTAAGGGCCCCTGTCCCCAACAAGCTACTCAGGGGTCCATCTCTCTTCCTGGACTTGCAATATAGGCCCCAGGGTGCCCCCTGGCCCTCCACCTAATTGCCCCTGACCCCAGCAAGCTACCCAGGGGTCTACCTCTCTACCTGGACTTGCAGTGTAGGCCCCAGGGTGCCCCCTTGCCCTCCACCTTAGGGCCCCTGACCCCAGCAAGCTACCCAGGAGTCCACCTCTCTCCCTGGACTTGCAGTAAAGGCCCCAAGGTGCCCCCTGGTCCTACACCTAGGGGTCTCTGACCCCAGCAAGCTACCCAGTGGTCCACCTCTCTCCCTGGTCTTGCAGTATAGGCCCCAGGGTGCCCCGTGGCCCTCCTCCTAGGGGCCCCTTACCCCAGCAAGCTACCCAGGGGTCCACCTCTCTCCCTGGACTTGCAGTATAGGCCCCAGGGTGCCCCCTTGCCCTCCTCCTAGGGGTCTTTGACCCCAGCAAGCTACCCAGGGGTCAACCTCTCTCCCTGGACTTTTAGTGTAGGCCCCAAGGTGCCCCCTGGCCCTCCTCCTAGGGGCTTCTGACCCCAGCAAGCTACCCAGTAGCCCACCTCTCTCCCTGGACCAGCAGTATAGGTCCCAGGGTGCCCCCTGGCTCTCCACCTAGGGGCTTCTGACCCCAGCAAGCTACCCAGGGGTCCACCTCTCTCCCTTGACTTGCAGTATAGGCCCAAGGGTGCTCGCTGGCCTTCCACCTAGGGGAATCTAACCCTAGCAAGCAACCCAGGGTCCACTTCCCTCCATGTACTTCCAATAAAGGCCCCAGTGTGCCCCCTTGTCCTCTACTTGGGGGTCTCTGACCCCAGCAAGCTACCCAGTGGTCCAACTCTCTCCCTGGTCTTGCAGTATCGGCCAAGGGTGCCCCCTGGCCCTCCTCCAAGGGGCCCCTTACCCCAGCAAGCAACCCAGGGGTCCACGTCTCTCCCTGGACTTGCAGTTAGGCCCAAGGGTGCCCCCTTGCACCCCACCTAGGGGTGTCTGACCCCAGCAAGCTACCCAGGGGTCCAGCTCTCTCCCTGGACTTGCAGTATAGCCCCCAGGGTGCCCCCTGGCCCCCCACCTAAGGGCCCCTGACCCCAGCAAGATACCCAGGGGTCCACCTCTCTTCCTGGATTTGCAATATAGCCCCCAGGGTGCCCCCTGGCCCTCCACATAATTGCCCCTGACCCCAGCAAGCTACCCAGGGGTCTACCTCTCTCCCTGAACATGCAGTGTAGGCCCTAGGGTGCCCCCTTGCCCTCCACCTAAGGGACCCTGACCCTAGCAAGCTACCCAGGGGTCCACCTCTCTCCCTGGACTTGAAGTATAGGCCCCAGGGTGCCCCCTGGCCTTCCATCTAGGGAAATCTGACCCCAGTAAGCTACCCAGGGGATCACCTCTCTCCCTGGACTTGCAATATAGGCCCCAGGGTGCCCCTTTGCACTACACCTAGGGGTCTCTGACCCCAGCAAGCTACCCAGGGGTCCACCTCTCTCCCTGGACTTGCAATATAGGCCCTAAGGTGCCCCTGGCCCTACACCTAGGGGTCTCTGACCCCAGCAAGCTACTCAGGGGTCCACCTCTCTCCCTGGACTTGCAGTTTAGGCCCCTGGATGCCACCAGGCCCTCCACCTAGGGGCCTCTGACCCCAGCAAGCTACCCAGGGGTCCACCTCTCCTCCTAAACTTGCATTATAGGCCCAAGGGTGCCACCTGGCTCTCCACCTAAGGGCCCCTGACCCCAGCAAGCTACCCAGGGGTCCACCTCTCTCCCTGGACTTGCAGTATAGGCCCCAGGGTGCCCCTGGCACTCCACTTAGGGGCCTATGACCCCAGCAAGATACCCATGGGTCCACATCTCTTCCTGGACTTGCAGTATAGGCCCCAGGGTGCCCCCTGGGCCTCCACCTAAGGGCCCCTGACCCCAGCAAGCTATCCAGGGGTGTACCTCTCTCCCTGGACATGCAGTGTAGGCCCCAGGGTTCCCCTTTGCCCTCCACCTAAGGGATCCTGACCCCAGCAAGCTACCCAGCGGTCTACCTCTCTCCCTGGACTTGCAGTGTAGGCACCAGGTGGCTCCTTGCCCTCCACCTAAGGGGCCCTGACCCAGCAAGCTACCCAGGGGTCCACCTCTCTCCCTGGACTTGCAGTAATGGCCCCAGGGTGCGCCCTGGCCTTCCACCTAGGGGAATATGACACCAGCAAGCTACCCAGGGTCCACTTCCCTCCCTGGACTTCCATTAAAGGCCCCAGGGTGACTCCTTACCCTCCACCTAGGGGTCTCTGACCCCAGCAAGCTACCCAGTGGTCCACCTCTCTCCCTGGTCTTGCAGTATAGGCCCCAGGGTGCCCCATGGCCCTCCTCCTAGGGGCCCCTTACCCCAGCAAGCTACCCAGGGGTCCACCTCTCTCCCTGGACTTGCAGTATAGGCCCCAGGGTGCCCCCTTGCACCCCACCTAGGGGTCTCTGACCCCAGCAAGCTACCCAGGGGTCCACCTCTCTCCCTGGACTTGCAGTTTTTACACCTGGATGTCCCCTGGCCCTCTACCTTGGGGCTTCTGACCCCAGCAAGCTACCCAGAGGTCCAGATCTCTCCCTGGACTTGCAGTATAGGCCCCAGGGTGCCCGTTTGCACTCCATCTAGGGGTTTCTGACCCCAGCAAGCTACCCAGGGGTCCACCTCTCTCCCTGGACTTGTATTGTAGGCCCCAGGGTGCCCCCTGGGCCTCCACCTAAGGGCCCCTGACCCCAGCAAGCTACCCAGGTGTCTACCTCTCTCCCTGGACCTGCAGTGTAGGCCCTAGGGTGCCCCCTTGCCCTCCACCTAAGGGACCCTGACCCTAGCAAGCTACCCAGGGGTCCACCTCTCTCCCTGGACTTGCAGTATAGGCCCCAGGGTGCGCCCTGGCCTTCCACCTAGGGGAATCTGACCCCAGCTAGCTACCCAGGGTCCACTTCCCTCACTGGACTTCCATTAAAGGCCCCAGGGTGCCCCCTTGCCCTCCAACTAGGGGTGTCTGACCCCAGCAAGCTACCCAGGGGTCCACCTCTCTCCCTGGACTTGCAGTGTAGGCCCAAGGGTGCCCCCTGGCCCTCCACCTGGGGGCCTCTGACCCCAGCAAGCTACCCAGGGGTCCACCTCTCTCCCTGGACTTGCAGTGGAGGCCCCAGGGAGCCCCCTTGCCCTCTACCTAGGGGTCTCTGACCCCAGCAAGCTACCCACGGGTCCACATCTCTCCCTGATCTTGCAGTATAGGCCCCAGGGTGCCCCCTGGCCCTCCACCTAGGGGCTTCTGAAACCAGCAAGCTACCCAGGGGTCCACCTCTCTCCCTGGACCAGGAGTATAGGCCCCATTGTGCCTCCTGGCCCTCCACCTAGGGGCCTCTGAACCCAGCAAGCTACCCAGGGGTCCACCTCTCTCCCTGGACTTGCAGTGTCGGCCCCAGGGTGCCCCCTTGCCCTCCACCTAAGGGCCCCTGACCCCAGCAAGCTACCCAGGGGTCCACCTCTCTCCCTGGTCTTGCAGTATAAGCCCCAGGGTGCCCCCTGGCCCTCCTCCTAGGGGCCCCTTACCCCAGCAAGCTACCCAGGGGTCCACCTCTCTCGCTGGACTTGCAGTATAGGCCCCAGGGTGCCCCCTTGCACCCCACCTGGGAGCTTCTGACCCCAGCAAGCTACCCAGAGGACCAGCTTTCACCCTGGACTTGCAATAGAGGCACCAGGGTGCCCCTGGCCCTCCACCTAATTGCCCATGAGCCCAGCAAACTAACCAGGGGTCCACCTCTCTCCCTGGACTTGCAGTATAGGCCCCAGGGTTACCGCTTGCCCTCCATCTAGGTGCCCCTGACCCCAGCAAGCTACCCAGGGGTCCATGTCTATCCCTGGACTTGCAGTGTAGGCCCCAGGATGCCCCCTGGCCCTCCACCTAGGGGCCTCTGACCCCAGCAAGCTACCCAGGAGTCCACCTCTCTTCCTGGACTTGCAGTATAGGCCCCAGGGTGCCACCTGGCCCTCCACATAAGGGCCCCTGACCCCAGCAAGCTACCCAGGGGTCCACCTCTCTCCCTGGACTTGCAGTATAGGCCCCAGTGTGCACCTGGCACTCCACTTAGGGGCTTATGACCCCAGCAAGCTACCCAGGGGTCCACCTCTCTCCCTGGACTTGCAGTGTAGGCCCAAGGGTGCCCCCTGGCCCTCCACCTGGGGGCCTCTGACCCCAGCAAGCTACCCTGGGTTCCACCTCTCTCCCTGGACTTGCAGTGTAGGCCCCAGGGTGCCCCCTTGCCCTCCACCTAAGGGCCCCTGACCCTAGCAAGCTACCCAGGGGTCCACCTCTCACCCTGGACTTGCAGTGTAGGCCCCAGGGTGCCCCCTTGCACCCCACCTAGAGGCTTTTGACCCCAGCAGGCTACCCAGGGTTCCATGTCTATCCCTGGACTTGCAGTGTAGGCCCCAGGATGCCCCCTGGCCCTCCACCTAGGAGCCTCTGACCCCAGCAAGCTACCCAGGGGTCCACCTCTCTTCCTGGACTTGCAGTATAGGCCCCAGGGTGGCCCCTTGCACCCCACCTAGGGGCTTTTGACCCCAGCAAGCTACCCAGAGGACTAGCTCTCTCCCTGGATTTGCAGTATAGGCCCCAGGGTTACCCCTGGCCCTCCACCTAGGTGCCCCTGACCCCAGCAAGCTACCCAGGGGTCCATGTCTATCCCTGGACTTGCAGTTTAGGCCCCTGGATGCCCCCTGGCCCTCCACCTAGGGGCCTCTGACCCCAGCAAGCTACCCAGGGGTCCACCTCTCTTCCTGGACTTGCATTATAGGCCCAAGGGTGCCACCTGGCTCTCCACCTAAGGGCCCCTGACCCCAGCAAGCTACCCAGGGGTCCACCTCTCTCCCTGGACTTGCAGTATAGGCCCCAGGGTGCCCCTGGCACTCCACTTAGGGGCCTATGACCCCAGCAAGATACCCATGGGTCCACATCTCTTCCTGGACTTGCAGTATAGGCCCCAGTGTGCCACCTGGGCCTCCACCTAAGGGCCCCTGACCCCAGCAAGCTACCCAGGGGTCTACCTCTCTCCCTGGACTTGCAGTGTAGGCACCAGGTGCCCCCTTGCCCTCCACCTAAGGGGCCCTGACCCAGCAAGCTACCCAGGGGTCCATCTCTCTCCCTGGACTTGCAGTAGAGGCCCCAGGGTGCGCCCTGGCCTTCCACCTAGGGGAATCTGACCCCAGCAAGCTACCCAGGGTCTACTTCCCTCCCTGGACTTCCATTAAAGGCCCCAGGGTGACTCCTTACCCTCCACCTAGGGGTCTCTGACCCCAGCAAGCTACCCAGTGGTCCACCTCTCTCCCTGGTCTTGCAGTATAGGCCCCAGGGTGCACCATGGCCCTCCTCCTAGGGGCCCCTTACCCCAGCAAGCTACCCAGGGGTCCACCTCTCTCCCTGGACTTGCAGTATAGGCCCCAGGGTGCCCCCTTGCACCCCACCTAGGGGTGTCTGACCCCAGCAAGCTACCCAGGGGTCCACCTCTCTCCCTGGACTTGCAGTATTTACCCCTGGATGTCCCCTGGCCCTCTACCTTGGGGCTTCTGACCCCAGCAAGCTACCCAGAGGTCCAGATCTCTCCCTGGACTTGCAGTATAGGCCCCAGGGTGCCCCTTTGCACTCCATCTAGGGGTTTCTGACCCCAGCAAGCTACCCAGAGGACCAACTTTCTCCCAGGATTTGCAGTATAGGCCCCAGGGTTACCCCTGGCCCTCCATCTAGGTGCCCCTGACCCCAGCAAGCTACCCAGGGGTCCATGTCTATCCCTGGACTTGCAGTTTAGGCCCCTGGATGCCCCCTGGCCCTCCACCTAGGGGCCTCTGACCCCAGCAAGCTACCCAGGGGTCCACCTCTCTTCCTGGACTTGCATTATAGGCCCAAGGGTGCCACCTGGCCCTCCACCTAAGGGCCCCTGACCCCAGCAAGCTACCCAGGGGTCCACCTCTCTCCCTGGACTTGCAGTATAGGCCCCAGGGTGCCCCTGGCACTCCACTTAGTGGCTTTTGACCCCAGCAAGATACCTATGGGTCCACATCTCTTCCTGGACCTGCAGTATAGGCCCCAGGGTGCCCCCTGGGCCTCCACCTAAGGGCCCCTGACCCCAGCAAGCTACCCAGGGGTCTACCTCTCTCCCTGGACATGCAGTGTAGGCCCCAGGGTTCCTCCTTGCCCTCCACCTAAGGGATCCTGACCCCAGCAAGCTACCCAGGGGTCCACCTCTCTCCCTGGACTTACAGTATAGGCCCCAGGTTGCGCCCTGGCCTTCGACCTAGGGGAATCTGACCCCAGCAAGCTACCCAGGGTCCACTTCCCTCCCTGGACTTCCATTAAAGGCCCCAGGGTGCCCCCTTGCTCTCCAACTAGGGGTCTCTAACCCCAGCAAGCTACCCAGTGGTCCACCTCTCTCCCTGGTCTTGCAGTATAGGCCCCAGGGTGCCCCCTGGCCCTCCTCCTAGGGGCCCCTTACCCCAGCAAGCTACCCAGGGGTCCAAACCTCTCCTTGGACTTGCAGTATAGGCCCCAGGGTGGCCCCTTGCACCCCACCTAGAGTCTTTTGACCCCAGCAAGCTACCCAGGGGTCCATGTCTATCCCTGGACTTGCAGTTTAGGCCCCAGGATGCCCCCTGGCCCTCCACCTAGGAGCCTCTGACCCCAGCAAGCTACCTAGGGGTCCACCTCTCTTCCTGGACTTGCATTATAGGCCCCAGGGTGCCCCCTTGCACCCCACCTAGGGGCTTTTGACCCCAGCAAGCTACCCAGAGGACAAGCTCTCTCCCTGGATTTGCAGTATAGGCCCCAGGGTTACCCCTGGCCCTCCACCTAGGTGCCCCTGACCCCAGCAAGCTACCCAGGGGTCCATGTCTATCCCTGGACTTGCAGTTTAGGCCCCTGGATGCCCCCTGGCCCTCCACCTAGGGGCCTCTGACCCCAGCAAGCTACCCAGGGGTCCACCTCTCTTCCTGAACTTGCATTATAGGCCCAAGGGTGCCACCTGGCTCTCCACCTAAGGGCCCCTGACCCCAGCAAGCTACCCAGGGGTGCACCTCTCTCCCTGGACTTGCAGTATAGGCCCCAGGGTGCCCCTGGCACTCCACTTAGGGGCTTATGACCCCAGCAAGATACCCATGGGTCCACATCTCTTCCTGGACTTGCAGTATAGGCCCCAGGGTGCCCCCTGGGCCTCCACCTAAGGGCCCCTGACCCCAGCAAGCTACCCAGGGGTCTAACTCTCTCCCTGGACATGCAGTGTAGGCCCCAGGGTTCCCCCTTGCCCTCCACCTAAGGGATCCTGACCCCAGCAAGCTACCCAGCGGTCTACCTCTCTCCCTGCACTTGCAGTGTAGGCACCAGGTGCCTCCTTGCCCTCCACCTAAGGGGCCCTGACCCAGCAAGCTACCCAGGGGTCCACCTCTCTCCCTGGACTTGCAGTAATGGCCCCAGGGTGCGCCCTGGCCTTCCACCTAGGGGAATCTGACCCCAGCTAGCTTCCCAGGGTCCACTTCCCTCACTGGACTTCCATTAAACGCCCCAGGGTGCCCCCTGGCCCTCCAACTAGGGGTCTCTGACCCCAGCAAGCTACCCAGTGGTCCACCTCTCTCCCTGGTCTTGCAGTATAGGCCCCAGGGTGCCCCCTGGCCCTCCTCCTAGGGGCTCCTTACCCCAGCAAGCTACCCAGGGGTCCACCTCTCTCCCTGGACTTGCAGTATAGGCCCCAGGGTGCCCCCTTGCACCCCACCTAGGGGCTTCTGACCCCAGCAAGCTACCCAGAGGACCAGCTCTCTCCCTGGACTTGCAGTATAGGCCCCAGGGTGCCCCTGGCCCTCCACCTAAGGGCCCATGAGCCCAGCAAACTAACCTGGGGTCCACCTCTCTCCCTGGACTTGCAGTATAGGCCCCAGGGTGCGCCCTGGCCTTCCACGTAGGGGAATCTGACCCCAGCTAGCTACCCAGGGTCCACTTCCCTCACTGGACTTCTATTAAAGGCCCCAGGGTGCCCCCTGGCCCTCCAACTAGGGGTCTCTGACCCCAGCAAGCTACCCAGTGGTCCACCTCTCTCCCTGGTCTTGCAGTATAGGCCCCAGGGTGCCCCCTGGCCCTCCTCCTAGGGGCTCCTTACCCCAGCAAGCTACCCAGGGGTCCACCTCTCTCCTTGGACTTGCAGTATAGGCCCCAGGGTGCCCCCTTGCACCCCACCTAGGGGTTTCTGACCCCAGCAAGCTACCCAGAGGACCAGCTCTCTCCCTGGACTTGCAGTATAGGCCCCAGGGTGCCCCTGGCCCTCCACCTAAGGGCCCATGAGCCCAGCAAACTAACCAGGGGTCCACCTCTCTCCCTGGACTTGCAGTATAGGCCCCAGTGTGCCCCTGGCACTCCACTTAGGGGCTTATGACCCCAGCAAGCTACCCAGGGGTCCACCTCTCTCCCTGGACTTGCAGTGTAGGCCCAAGGGTGCCCCCTGGCCCTCCACCTGGGGGCCTCTGACCCCAGCAAGCTACCCAGGGGTCCACCTCTCTTCCTGGACTTGCAGTATAGGCCCCAGGGTGCCCCCTTGCACCCCACCTAGGGGCTTTTGACCCCAGCAAAATACCCAGAGGACCAGCTCTCTCCCTGGATTTGCAGTATAGGCCCCAGGGTTACCCCTGGCCCTCCACCTAGGTGCCCCTGACCCCAGCAAGCTACCCAGGGGTCCATGTCTATCCCTGGACTTGCAGTTTAGGCCCCTGGATGCCCCCTGGCCCTCCACCTAGGGGCCTCTGACCCCAGCAAGCTACCCAGGGGTCCACCTCTCTTCCTGGACTTGCATTATAGGCCCAAGGGTGACACCTGGCTCTCCACCTAAGGGCCCCTGACCCCAGCAAGCTACCCAGAGGTCCACCTCTCTCCCTGGACTTGCAGTATAGGCCCCAGGGTGCCCCTGGCACTCCACTTAGGGGCCTATGACCCCAGCAAGATACCCATGGGTCCACATCTCTTCCTGGACTTGCAGTATAGGCCCCAGGGTGCCACCTGGGCCTCCACCTAAGGGCCCCTGACCCCAGCAAGCTACCCAGGGGTCTACCTCTCTCCCTGGACATGCAGTGTAGGCCCCAGGGTTCCCCCTTGCCCTCCACCTAAGGGATCCTGACCACAGCAAGCTACCCAGGGGTCCACCTCTCTCCCTGGACTTGCAGTGTAGGCACCAGGTTGCGCCCTTGCCCTCCACCTAAGGGGCCCTGACCCAGCAAGCTACCCAAGGGTCCATCTCTCTCCCTGGACTTGCAGTAGAGGCCCCAGGTTGCGCCCTGGCCTTCCACCTAGGGGAATCTGACCCCAGCAAGCTACCCAGGGTCCACTTCCCTCCCTGGACTTCCATTAAAGGCCCCACGGTGACTCCTTACCCTCCACCTAGGGGTCTCTGACCCCAGCAAGCTACCCAGTGGTCCACCTCTCTCCCTGGTCTTGCAGTATAGGCCCCAGGGTGCACCATGGCCCTCCTCCTAGGGGCCCCTTACCCCAGCAAGCTACCCAGGGGTCCACCTCTCTCCCTGGACTTGCAGTATAGGCCCCAGGGTGCCCCCTTGCACCCCACCTAGGGGTGTCTGACCCCAGCAAGCTACCCAGGGGTCCACCTCTCTCCCTGGACTTGCAGTATTTACCCCTGGATGTCCCCTGGCCCTCTACCTTGGGGCTTCTGACCCCAGCAAGCTACCCAGAGGTCCAGATCTCTCCCTGGACTTGCAATATAGGCCCCAGGGTGCCCCTTTGCACTCCACCTAGGGGTTTCTGACCCCAGCAAGCTACCCAGAGGACCAACTTTCTCCCAGGATTTGCAGTATAGGCCCCAGGGTTACCCCTGGCCCTCCATCTAGGTGCCCCTGACCCCAGCAAGCTACCCAGGGGTCTACCTCTCTCCCTGGACATGCAGTGTAGGCCCCAGGGCTCCTCCTTGCCCTCCACCTAAGGGATCCTGACCCCAGCAAGCTACCCAGGGGTCCACCTCTCTCCCTGGACTTACAGTATAGGCCCCAGGTTGCGCCCTGGCCTTCGACCTAGGGGAATCTGACCCCAGCAAGCTACCCAGGGTCCACTTCCCTCCCTGGACTTCCATTAAAGGCCCCAGGGTGCCCCCTTGCCCTCCAACTAGGGGTCTCTAACCCCAGCAAGCTACCCAGTGGTCCACCTCTCTCCCTGGTCTTGCAGTATAGGCCCCAGGGTGCCCCCTGGCCCTCCTCCTAGGGGCCCCTTACCCCATCAAGCTACCCAGGGATCCAACTCTCTCCTTGGACTTGCAGTATAGGCCCCAGGGTGCCCCCTTGCACCCCACCTAGAGTCTTTTGACCCCAGCAAGCTACCCAGGGGTCCATGTCTATCCCTGGACTTGCAGTTTAGGCCCCAGGATGCCCCCTGGCCCTCCACCTAGGAGCCTCTGACCCCAGCAAGCTACCCAGGGGTCCACCTCTCTTCCTGGACTTGCAGTATAGGCCCCAGGGTGCCCCCTTGCACCCCACCTAGGGGCTTTTGACCCCAGCAAGCTACCCAGAGGACAAGCTCTCTCCCTGGATTTGCAGTATAGGCCCCAGGGTTACCCCTGGCCCTCCACCTAGGTGCCCCTGACCCCAGCAAGCTACCCAGGGGTCCATGTCTATCACTGGACTTGCAGTTTAGGCTCCTGGATGCCCCCTGGCCCTCCACCTAGGGGCCTCTGACCCCAGCAAGCTACCCAGGGGTCCACCTCTCTTCCTGAACTTGCATTATAGGCCCAAGGGTGCCACCTGGCTCTCCACCTAAGGGCCCCTGACCCCAGCAAGCTACCCAGGGGTGCACCTCTCTCCCTGGACTTGCAGTATAGGCCCCAGGGTGCCCCTGGCACTCCACTTAGGGGCCTATGACCCCAGCAAGATACCCATGGGTCCACATCTCTTCCTGGACTTGCAGTATAGGCCCCAGGGTGCCCCCTGGGCCTCCACCTAAGGGCCCCTGACCCCAGCAAGCTACCCAGGGTCCACTTCCCTCCCTGGACTTCCATTAAAGGCCCCAGGGTGACTCCTTACCCTCCACCTAGGGGTCTCTGACCCCAGCAAGCTACCCAGTGGTCCACCTCTCTCCCTGGTCTTGCAGTATAGGCCCCAGCGTGCCCCCTGGCCCTCCTCCTAGGGGCCCCTTACCCCAGCAAGCTACCCAGGGGACCACCTCTCTCCCTGGACTTGCAGAATAGGCCCCAGGGTGCCCCCTTGCACCCCACCTAGGGGTCTCTGACCCCAGCAAGCTACCCAGGGGTCCACCTCTCTCCCTGGACTTGCAGTATTTACACCTGGATGTCCCCTGGCCCTCTCCCTTGGGGCTTCTGACCCCAGCAAGCTACCCAGAGGTCCAGATCTCTCCCTGGACTTGCAATATAGGCCCCAGGGTGCCCCTTTGCACTCCATCTAGGGGTTTCTGACCCCAGCAAGCTACCCAGGGGTCCACCTCTCTCCCTGGACTTGTATTGTAGGCCCCAGGGTGCCCCCTGGCCCTCCACCTAAGGGCCCCTGACCCCAGCAAGCTACCCAGGTGTCTACCTCTCTCCCTGGACATGGAGTGTAGGCCCTAGGGTGCCCCCTTGCCCTCCACCTAAGGGACCCTGACCCTAGCAAGCTACCCAGGGGTCCACCTCTCTCCCTGGACTTGCAGTATAGGCCCCAGGGTGCGCCCTGGCCTTCCACCTAGGGGAATCTGACCCCAGCTAGCTACCCAGGGTCCACTTCCCTCACTGGACTTCCAATAAAGGCCCCAGGGTGCCCCCTTGCCCTCCAACTAGGGGTCTCTGACCCCAGCAAGCTACCCAGTGGTCCACCTCTAACCCTGGTCTTGCAGTATAGGCCCCAGGGTGCCCCCTGGCCCTCCTCCTAGGGGCCCCTTACCCCAGCAAGCTACCGAGGGGTCCACCTCTCTCCCTGGACTTGCAGTATAGGCCCCAGGGTGCCCCCTTGCACCCCACCTAGAGACTTTTGACCCCAGCAAGCTACCCAGGGGTCCATGTCTATCCCTGGACTTGCAGTGTAGGCCCCAGGATGCCCCCTGGCCCTCCACCTATGAGCCTCTGACCCCAGCAAGCTACCCAGGGGTCCACCTCTCTTCCTGGACTTGCAGTATAGGGCCCAGGGTGCGCCTGGACCTCAACCTAAGGGCCCATGAACCAAGCAACCTGCCCAGGGGTCCACCTCTCTCCCTGGACTTGCAGTATAGGCCCCAGGGTGCCCCCTGGCCCTCCATCTAGGTGCCCCTGACCCCAGCAAGCTACCCAGGGGTCCATGTCTATCCCTGGACTTGCAGTGTAGGCCCCAGAATGCCCACTGGCCCTCCACCTAAGGGCCCCTGACCCCAGCAAGCTACCCAGGGGTCCACCTCTCTCCCTGGACTTGCAGTATAGGCCCCAGGGTGCGCGCTGGCCTTCCACCTAGGGGAATCTGACCCCAGCAAGCTACTCAGGGTCCACTTCCCTCCCTGGACTTCCGTTAAAGGCCCCAGGGTGCCCCATTGCCCTCCAACTAGGGGTCTCTGACCCCGGCAAGCTACCTAGGGGTCCACCTCTCTCCCTGGACTTGCAGTGAGGCCCCAGGGTGCCCCCTTGCCCTCCACCTAGGGGTCTCTGACCCCAGCAAGCTACCCAGGGGTCCACCTCTCTCCCTGATCTTGCAGTATAGGCCCCAGTGTGCCCCCTGGCCCTCCACCTAGGGGCTTCTGAACCCAGCAAGCTACTCAGGGGTCCACCTCTCTCCCTGGACCAGCAGTATAGGCCCCCTTGTGCCACCTGGCCCTCCACCTAGGGGCCTTTCACCCCAGCAATCTACCCAGGGGTCCAACTCTCTCCCTGGACTTGCAGTGTAGGCCCCAGGGTGCCCCCTTGCCCTCCACCTAAGGGCCCCTGACCCCAGCAAGCTACCAAGGGGTACACCTCTCACCCTGGTCTTGCAGTATAGGCCCCAGGGTGCCCCCTGGCCCTCCTCCTAGGGGCCCCTTACCCCAGCAAGCTACCCAGGGGTCCACCTCTCTCCCTGGACTTGCAGTATAGGCCCCAGGGTGCCCCCTTGCACCCCACCTAGGGGCTTCTGACCCCAACAAGCTACCCAAGGGACCAGCTCTCTCCCTGGACTAGCAGTATAGGCCCCAGGGTGCCCCTGGGCCTCCAAGTAAGGGCCCATGAGCCCAGCTAACTAACCAGGGGTCCACCTCTCTCCCTGGACTTGCAGTATAGGCCCCAGGTTTACCCCTGGCCCTCCATCTAGGTGCCCCTGACCCCAGCAAGCTACCCAGGGGTCCGTGTCTATCCCTGGACTTGCAGTGAAGGCCCCAGGATGCCCCCTGGCCCTCCACCTAGTGGTCTCTGACCCCAGCAAGCTACCCAGGGGTCCACCTCTCTTCCTGGAATTGCCTTATAGGCCCCAGGATGCCACCTGGCTCTCCACCTAAGGGCCCCTGACCCCAGCAAGCTACCAAGGGGTCCACCTCTCTCCCTGGACATGCAGTGTAGGCCGCAGGGTGCCCCCTGGCCCTCCACCTAGGGGCTTCTGAACCCAGCAAGCTACCCAGGGGTCCACCTCTCTCCCTGGACCAGCAGTATAGGCCCCATTGTGCCACCTGGCCCTCCACCTAAGGGCCCCTGACCCCAGCAAGCTACCCAGGGGTACACCTCTCTCTCTGGTCTTGCAGTATAGGCCCCAGGGTGCCCCCTGGCCCTCCTCCTAGGGGCCCCTTACCCCAGCAAGCTACCCAGGGGTCCACCTCTCTCCCTGGACTTGCAGTATAGGCCCCAGGGTGCCCCCTTGCACCCCACCTAGGGGCTTCTGACCCCAACAAGCTACCCAAGGGACCAGCTCTCTCCCTGGACTAGCAGTATAGGCCCCAGGGTGCCCCTGGCCCTCCAAGTAAGGGCCCATGAGCCCAGCTAACTAACCAGGGGTCCACCTCTCTCCCTGGACTTGCAGTATAGGCCCCAGGGTTACCCCTGGCCCTCCATCTAGGTGCCCCTGACCCCAGCAAGCTACCCAGGGGTCCGTGTCTATCCCTGGACTTGCAGTGTAGGCCCCAGGATGCCCCCTGGCCCTCCACCTAGTGGTCTCTGACCCCAGCAAGCTACCCAGGGGTCCACCTCTCTTCCTGGAATTGCCTTATAGGCCCCAGGATGCCACCTGGCCCTCCACCTAAGGGCCCCTTACCCCAGCAAGCTACCCAGGGGTCCACCACTCTCCCTGGACATGCAGTGTAGGCCGCAGGGTGCCCCCTGGCCCTCCACCTAGGGGCTTCTGAACCCAGCAAGCTACCCAGGGGTCCACCTCTCTCCCTGGACCAGCAGTATAGGCCCCATTGTGCCACCTGGCCCTCCACCTAGGGGCCTCTGACCCCAGCAAGCTACCCAGGGGTCCACCTCTCTCCCTGGACTTGCAGTGTAGGCCCCAGGGTGCCCCCTTGCCCTCCACCTAAGGGCCCCTGACGCCAGCAAGCTACCCAGGGGTCCACCTCTTTCCCTGGTCTTGCAGTATAGGCCCCAGGGTGCCCCCTGGCCGTCCTCCTAGGGGCCCCTTACCCCAGCAAGCTACCCAGGGGTCCACCTCTCTCCCTGGACTTGCAGTAAAGGCCCCAAGGTGCCCCCTTGCATCCCACCTAGGGGCTTCTGACCCCAACAAGCTACGCAGAGGACCAGCTCTCTCCCTGGACTTGCAGTATAGGCCCCAGGGTGCCCCTGGCCCTCCATGTAAGGGCCCATGAGCCCAGCAAACTAACCAGGGGTCCACCTCTCTCCCTGGACTTGCAGTATAGGCCCCAGGGTTACCCCTGGCCCTCCATCTAGGTGCCCCTGACCCCAGCAAGCTACCCAGGGGTATGTGTCTATCCCTAGACTTGCAGTGTAGGCCCCAGTATGCCACCTGGCCCTCCACCTAAGGGCCCCTGACCCCAGCAAGCTACCCAGGGGTCCACCTCTCTCCCTGGACTTGCAGTATAGGCCCCAGGGTGCCCCTGGCACTCCACTTAGGGGCCTATGACCCCAGCAAGCTACCCAGGGGTCCACATATCTTCCTGGACTTGCAGTATAGGCCCCAGGGTGCGCCCTGGCCTTCCACCTAGGGGATTCTGACCCCAGCAAGCTACCCAGGGTCCACTTCCCTCCCTGGACTTCCATTAAAGGCCCCAAGGTGCCCCCTTGCCCTCAAACTAGGGGTCTCTGACCCCAGCAAGCTACCCAGGGGTCCACCTCTCTCCCTGGACTTGCAGTGGAGGCCCCAGGGTGCCCCCTTGCCCTCCACCTAGGGGTCTCTGACCCCAGCAAGCTACCCAGGGGTCCACCTCTCTTCCTAGACTTGCATTATAGGCCCAAGGGTGCCACCTGGCCCTCCACCTAAGGGCCCCTGACCCCAGCAAGCTACCCAGGGGTCCACCTCTCTCCCTGGACTTGCAGTATAGGCCCCAGGGTGCCCCTGGCACTCCACTTAGGGGCCTATGACCCCAGCAAGATATCCATGGGTCCACATCTCTTCCTGGACTTGCAGTATAGGCCCCAGGGTGCCCCCTGGGCCTCCACCTAAGGGCCCCTGACCCCAGCAAGCTACCCAGATGTCTACCTCTCTCCCTGGACATGCAGTGTAGGCCCTAGGGTGCCCCCTTGCCCTCCACCTAAGGGACCCTGACCCTAGCAAGCTACCCAGGGGTCCACCTCTCTCCCTGGACTTGCAGTATAGGCCCCAGGGTGCGCCCTGGCCTTCCACCTAGGGGAATCTGACCCCAGCTAGCTACCCAGGGTCCACTTCCCTCACTGGACTTCCATTAAAGGCCCCAGGGTGCCCCCTTGCCCTCCAACTAGGGGTCTCTGACCCCAGCAAGCTACCCAGTGGTCCACCTCTCTCCCTGGTCTTGCAGTATAGGCCCCAGGGTGCCCCCTGGCCCTCCTCCTAGGGGCCCCTTACCCCAGCAAGCTACCCAGGGGTCCACCTCTCTCCCTGGACTTGCAGTATAGGCCCCAGGGTGCCCCCTTGCACCCCACCTAGAGACTTTTGACCCCAGCAAGCTACCCAGGGGTCCATGTCTATCCCTGGACTTGCAGTGTAGGCCCCAGGATGCCCCCTGGCCCTCCACCTATGAGCCTCTGACCCCAGCAAGCTATCCAGGGGTCCACCTCTCTTCCTGAACTTGCAGTATAGGCCCCAGGGTGCCCCCTTGCACCCCACCTAGGGGCTTTTGACCAGGGCAAGCTACCCAGAGGACCAGCTTTCTCCCTGGATTTGCAGTGTAGGCCCCAGGGTTACCCCTGGCCCTCCATCTAGGTGCCCCAGACCCCAGCAAGCTACCCAGGGGTCCATGTCTATCCCTGGACTTGCAGTTTAGGCCCCTGGATGCCCCCTGGCCCTCCACCTAGGGGCCTCTGACCCCAGCAAGCTACTCCGGGGTCCACCTCTCTTCCTAGACTTGCATTATAGGCCCAAGGGTGCCACCTGGCCCTCCACCTAAGGGCCCCTGACCCCAGCAAGCTACCCAGGGGTCCACCTCTCTCCCTGGACTTGCAGTATAGGCCCCAGGGTGCCCCTGGCACTCCACTTAGGGGCCTATGACCCCAGCAAGATATCCATGGGTCCACATCTCTTCCTGGACTTGCAGTATAGGCCCCAGGGTGCCCCCTGGGCCTCCACCTAAAGGCCCCTGACCCCAGCAAGCTACCCAGGGGTCTACCTCTCTCCCTGGACTTGCAGTGTAGGCCCAGGGTTCCCCCTTGCCCTCCACCTAAGGGTCTCTGACCCCAGCAAGCTACCCAGGGGTCCACCTCTCTTCCTAGACTTGCATTATAGGCCCAAGGGTGCCACCTGGCCCTCCACCTAAGGGCCCCTGACCCCAGCAAGCTACCCAGGGGTCCACCTCTCTCCCTGGACTTGCAGTATAGGCCCCAGGGTGCCCCTGGCACTCCACTTAGGGGCCTATGACCCCAGCAAGATATCCATGGGTCCACATCTCTTCCTGGACTTGCAGTATAGGCCCCAGGGTGCCCCCTGGGCCTCCACCTAAGGGCCCCTGACCCCAGCAAGCTACCCAGATGTCTACCTCTCTCCCTGGACATGCAGTGTAGGCCCTAGGGTGCCCCCTTGCCCTCCACCTAAGGGACCCTGACCCTAGCAAGCTACCCAGGGGTCCACCTCTCTCCCTGGACTTGCAGTATAGGCCCCAGGGTGCGCCCTGGCCTTCCACCTAGGGGAATCTGACCCCAGCTAGCTACCCAGGGTCCACTTCCCTCACTGGACTTCCATTAAAGGCCCCAGGGTGCCCCCTTGCCCTCCAACTAGGGGTCTCTGACCCCAGCAAGCTACCCAGTGGTCCACCTCTCTCCCTGGTCTTGCAGTATAGGCCCCAGGGTGCCCCCTGGCCCTCCTCCTAGGGGCCCCTTACCCCAGCAAGCTACCCAGGGGTCCACCTCTCTCCCTGGACTTGCAGTATAGGCCCCAGGGTGCCCCCTTGCACCCCACCTAGAGACTTTTGACCCCAGCAAGCTACCCAGGGGTCCATGTCTATCCCTGGACTTGCAGTGTAGGCCCCAGGATGCCCCCTGGCCCTCCACCTATGAGCCTCTGACCCCAGCAAGCTATCCAGGGGTCCACCTCTCTTCCTGAACTTGCAGTATAGGCCCCAGGGTGCCCCCTTGCACCCCACCTAGGGGCTTTTGACCAGGGCAAGCTACCCAGAGGACCAGCTTTCTCCCTGGATTTGCAGTGTAGGCCCCAGGGTTACCCCTGGCCCTCCATCTAGGTGCCCCAGACCCCAGCAAGCTACCCAGGGGTCCATGTCTATCCCTGGACTTGCAGTTTAGGCCCCTGGATGCCCCCTGGCCCTCCACCTAGGGGCCTCTGACCCCAGCAAGCTACTCCGGGGTCCACCTCTCTTCCTAGACTTGCATTATAGGCCCAAGGGTGCCACCTGGCCCTCCACCTAAGGGCCCCTGACCCCAGCAAGCTACCCAGGGGTCCACCTCTCTCCCTGGACTTGCAGTATAGGCCCCAGGGTGCCCCTGGCACTCCACTTAGGGGCCTATGACCCCAGCAAGATATCCATGGGTCCACATCTCTTCCTGGACTTGCAGTATAGGCCCCAGGGTGCCCCCTGGGCCTCCACCTAAAGGCCCCTGACCCCAGCAAGCTACCCAGGGGTCTTCCTCTCTCCCTGGACTTGCAGTGTAGGCCCAGGGTTCCCCCTTGCCCTCCACCTAAGGGATCCTGACCCCAGCAAGCTACCCAGGGGTCCACCTCTATCCCTGGACTTGCAGTGTAGGCCCCAGGAGCCCTCTTGCCCTCCACCTAAGGGGCCCTGACCCAGCAAGCTACCCAGGGGTCCACCTCTCTCCCTGGACTTGCAGTATAGGCCCCAGGGTGCGCCCTGGCCTTCCACCTAGGGAAATCTGACCCCAGCAAGCTACCCAGGGTCCACTTCCCTCCCTGGACTTCCATTAAAGAACCCAGGGTGCCCCCTTGCCCTCCAACTATGGGTCTCTAACCCCAGCAAGGTACCCAGTGGTCCACCTCTCTCCCTGGTCTTGCAGTATAGGCCCCAGGGTGCCCCCTGGCCCTCTTCCTAGGGGTCCCTTACCCCAGCAAGCTACCCAGGAGTCCACCTCTCTCCCTTGACTTGCAGAATAGGCCCTACGGTGCCCCCTTGCACCCTACCTAGAGGCTTTTGACCCCAGCAAGCTACCCAGGGGTCTATGTCTATCCCTGGACTTGCAGTGTAGGCCCCAGCATGCCTCCTGGCCCTCCACCTAGGAGCCTCTGACCCCAGCAAGCTACCCAGGGGTCCACCTCTCTTCCTAGACTTGCAGTATAGGCCCCAGGGTGCCCCCTTGCACCCCACATATGGGCTTTTGACCCCAGCAAGCTACCCAGAGGACCAGCTCTCTCCCTGGATTTGCTGTATAGGCCCCAGGGTTACCCCTGGCCCTCCACCTAGGTGCCTCTGACCCCAGCAAGCTACCCAGGGGTCCATGTCTATCCCTGGACTTGCAGTTTAGGCCCCTGGATGCCCCCTGGCCCTCCACCTAGGGGCCTCTGACCCCAGCAAGCTACCCAGGGGTCCACCTCTCTCCCTGGACTTGCAGTATAGGCCCCAGGGTGCCCCTGGCACTCCACTTAGGGGCCTATGACCCCAGTAAGATACCCATGGGTCCACATCTCTTCCTGGACTTGCAGTATAGGCCTCAGGGTGCCCCCTGGGCCTCCACCTAAGGGCCCCTGACCCCAGCAAGCTACCCAGGAGTCTACCTCTCTCCCTGGACATGCAGTGTAGGCCCCAGGGTTCCCCCTTGCCCCCCACCTAAGGGATCCTGACCCCAGCAAGCTACCCAGGGGTCCACCTCTCTCCCTGGACTTGCAGTGTAGGCACCAGGTGCCCCCTTGCCCTCCACCTAAGGGGCCCTGACCCAGCAAGCTACCCAGGGGTCCACCTCTCTCCCTGGACTTGCAGTATAGGCCCCAGGGTGCGCCCTGGCCTTTCACCTAGGGGAATCTGACCCCAGCAAGCTACCCAGGGTCCACTTCCCTCCCTGGACTTCCATTAAAGGCCCCAGGGTGACTCCTTACCCTCCACTAGGGGTCTCTGACCCCAGCAAGCTACCCAGTGGTCCACCTCTCTCCCTGGTCTTGCAGTATAGGCCCCAGGGTGCCCCCTGGCCCTCCTCCTAGGGGCCCCTTACCCCAGCAAGCTACCCAGGGGTCCACCTCTCTCCCTGGACTTGCAGTATAGGCCCCAGGGTGCCCCCTTGCACCCCACCTAGGGGTGTCTGACCCCAGCAAGCTACCCAGGGGTCCACCTCTCTCCCTGGACTTGCAGTATTTACCCCTGGATGTCCCCTGACCCTCTACCTTGGGGCTTCTGACCCCAGCAAGCTACCCAGAGGTCCAGATCTCTCCCTGGACTTGCAGTATAGGCCCCAGGGTGCCCCTTTGCACTCCATCTAGGGGTTTCTGACCCCAGCAAGCTACCCAGGGGTCCACCTCTCTCCCTGGACTTGCATTGTAGGCCCCAGGGTGCCCCCTGGCCCTCCACCTAAGGGCCCCTGACCCCAGCAAGCTACCCAGGTGTCTACCTCTCTCCCTGGACTTGCAGTGTAGGCCCTAGGGTGCCCCCTTGCCCTCCACCTAAAGGACCCTGACCCTAGCAAGCTACCCAGGGGTCCACCTCTCTCCCTGGACTTGCAGTATATGCCCCAGGGTGCCCCCTTGCACCCCACCTAGGGGCTTTTGACCCCAGCAAGCTACCCAGAGGACCAGCTCTCTCCCTGGATTTGCTGTATAGGCCCCAGGGTTACCCCTGGCCCTCCACCTAGGTGCCCCTGACCCCAGCAAGCTACCCAGGGGTCCATGTCTATCCCTGGACTTGCAGTTTAGGCCCCTGGATGCCCCCTGGCCCTCCACCTAGGGGCCTCTGACCCCAGCAAGCTACCCAGGGGTCCACCTCTCTTCCTGGACTTGCATTATAGGCCCAAGGGTGCCACCTGGCCCTCCACCTAAGGGCCCCTGACCCCAGCAAGCTACCCAGGGGTCCACCTCTCTCCCTGGACTTGCAGTATAGGCCCCAGGGTGCCCCTGGCACTCCACTTAGGGGCCTATGACCCCAGCAAGATACCCATGGGTCCACATCTCTTCCTGGACTTGCAGTATAGGCCTCAGGGTGCCCCCTGGGCCTCCACCTAAGGGCCCCTGACCCCAGCAAGCTACCCAGGAGTCTACCTCTCTCCCTGGACATGCAGTGTAGGCCCCAGGGTTCCCCCTTGCCCTCCACCTAAGGGATCCTGACCCCAGCAAGCTACTCAGGGGTCCACCTCTCTCCCTGGACTTGCAGTGTAGGCACCAGGTGCCCCCTTGCCCTCCACCTAAGGGGCCCTGACCCAGCAAGCTACCCAGGGGTCCACTTCTCTCCCTGGACTTGCAGTATAGGCTCCAGGGTGCGCCCTGGCCTTTCACCTAGGGGAATCTGACCCCAGCAAGCTACCCAGGGTCCACTTCCCTCCCTGGACTTCCATTAAAGGCCCCAGGGTGACTCCTTACCCTCCACCTAGGGGTCTCTGACCCCAGCAAGCTACCCAGTGGTCCACCTCTCTCCCTGGTCTTGCACTATAGGCCCCAGGGTGCCCCTGGCCCTCCTCCTAGGGGCCCCTTACCCCAGCAAGCTACCCAGGGGTCCACCTCTCTCCCTGGACTTGCAGTATAGGCCCCAGGGTGCCCCCTTGCACCCCACCTAGGGGTGTATGACCCCAGCAAGCTACCCAGGGGTCCACCTCTCTCCCTGGACTTGCAGTATTTACCCCTGGATGTCCCCTGGCCCTCTACCTTGGGGCTTCTGACCCCAGCAAGCTACCCAGAGGTCCAGATCTCTCCCTGGACTTGCAGTAAAGGCCCCAGGGTGCCCCTTTGCATTCCATCTAGGGGTTTCTGACCCCAGCAAGCTACCCAGGGGTCCACCTCTCTCCCTGGACTTGCATTGTAGGCCCCAGGGTGCCCCCTGGCCCTCCACCTAAGGGCCCCTGACCCCAGCAAGCTACCCAGGTGTCTACCTCTCTCCCTGGACATGCAGTGTAGGCCCTAGGGTGCCCCCTTGCCCTCCACCTAAAGGACCCTGGCCCTAGCAAGCTACCCAGGGGTCCACTTCTCTCCCTGGACTTGCAGTATAGGCCCCAGGGTGCCCCCTGGCCTTCCACCTAGGGAAATCTGAACCCAGCAAGCTACCCAGGGGTCCACCTCTCTCCTTCGACCCGCAGAAAAGGCCCCAGGGTGCCCCCTTGCCCTCCACCTAGGGGCCCCTTGTCCCAGCAAGCTACGCAGGGGTCAACCTCTCTCCCTGGACTTGCAGTATAGGCCCCAGGGTGCCCCTTTGCACTCCATCTAGGGGTCTCTTACCCCAGCAAGCTCCCCGGGGGTTTACCTCTCTCCCTTGACTTGCAGTGTAGGCCCCAGGGTGCCCCCTTGCCTTCCACCTAAGGGCCCCTGACCCCAGCAAGCTACCCAGGTGTCCGCCTCTCTTCCTGGAATTGCAGCATAGGCCCCAGGGTGCCCCTGGCCCTCCACCTAAGGGCCCATTATGTAAGCAAACTACCCAGGGGTCCACCTCTCTCCATGGACTTGCAGTGTAGGCCCCAGGATGCCCCCTGGCCCTCCACCTAGGGGCCTCTGACCCCAGCAAGCTACCAAGAGGTCCAGCTCTCTCGCTGGACTTGCAGTATAGCCCCCAGGGTGCCCCCTGGCCCTCCATCTAAGGGCCACTGACCCCAGCAAGCTACCCAGGGGTCCACCTCTCTCCCTGGACTTGCAGTGTTGGCCCCAGGGTGCCCCCTGCCCCTCCACCTAAGGGCCCCTGACCCCAGCAAGCTACCCAGGGGTCCACCTCTCTTCCTGGACTTGCTGTATAGGACCCCAGGGTGCCCCCTGGCTCTCCACCTAAGGGCCCCTGACCCCAGCAAGCTACCCAGGGGTCCACCTCTCTCCCTGGACTTGCAGTATAGGCCCCAGGCTGCCCCTGGAACTCCACTTAGGGGCCTATGACCCCAGCAAGCTACCCAGGAGTCCACCTCTCTCCCTGAACTTACAGTTTAGGCCCCAGGGTGCCCCCTGGCCCTCCACTTGTGGGCCTCTGACCCCAGCAAGCTACCCAGGGGTCCACCTCTTTCCCTGGACTTGCAGTGTAAGCCCCAGGGTGCATCCTGGCCCTCCACCTAAGGGCCCCTGACCCCAGCAAGCTACCAAGGGGTCTTCCTCCCTCCCTTGACTTGCAGTATAGGCCCCAGGGTGTGCCCTGGCCCTCCACCTGGGTGCCTCTGACCCCAGCAAGCTACCCAGTGGTCCACCTCTCTCCCTGGACTTGCAGTGTAGGCTCCGGGGTGCCCCCTGGCCCTCCTCCTAAGGGCCCTTGACCCCAGAAAGCTACCCAGGGGTCCACCTCTCTTCCTGGACTTGCAGAATAGGCCCCAGGGTGCCTTCTGGCTCTCCACCTAAGGGCCCCTGACCCCAGAAAGCTACTCAGGGATCCACCTCTCTCCCTGGACCTGCAGTATAGGCCCCAGGGTTCCCGTGGCACTCCACTTAGGGGCCTATGACCCGAGCAAGCTACCCAGGGGTCCACCTTTCTCCCTGGACTTGCAGTATAGGCCCCAGGGTGCCCCTGGCACTCCACTTAGGGGCCTTTGACCCCAGCAAGCTAGCCAGGGGTCCACCTCTCTCCCTGGACCAGCAGTATAGGTCCCAGGGTGCCCCCTTGCACCCCACCTAGGGGTGTCTGACCCCAGCAAGCTACCCAGGGGTCAACCTCTCTCCCTGGACTTGCAATTTTTGCCCCTGGATGCCCCCTGGCCCTCCACTTAGGGGCCTCTGACCCCAGCAAGCTACCCAGAGGTCCAGCTCTCTCCCTGGACTTGCAGTATAGCCCCTAAGGTGTCCCCTGGCCCTCCACCTAAGGGCCCCTGTCCCCAACAAGCTACCCAGGGGTCCATCTCTCTTCCTGGACTTGCAATATAGGCCCAAGGGTGCCCCCTGGCCCTCCACCTAATTGCCCCTGACCCCAGCAAGCTACCCAGGGGTCTACCTCTCTACCTGGACTTGCAGTGTAGGCCCCAGGGTGCCCCCTTGCCCTCCACCTTAGGGCCCCTGACCCCAGCAAGCTACCCAGGAGTCCACCTCTCTCCCTGGACTTGCAGTAAAGGCCCCAAGGTGCCCCCTGGTCCTACACCTAGGGGTCTCTGACCCCAGCAAGCTACCCAGTGGTCCACCTCTCTCCCTGGTCTTGCAGTATAGGCCCCAGGGTGCCCCATGGCCCTCCTCCTAGGGGCCCCTTACCCCAGCAAGCTACCCAGGGATCCACCTCTCTTCCTGGACTTGCAGTATAGGCCCCAGGGTGCCCCCTTGCCCTCCTCCTAGGGGTCTTTGACCCCAGCAAGCTACCCAGGGGTCAACCTCTCTCCCTGGACTTTTAGTGTAGGCCCCAAGGTGCCCCCTGGCCCTCCTCCTAGGGGCTTCTGACCCCAGCAAGCTACCCAGTAGCCCACCTCTCTCCCTGGACCAGCAGTATAGGTCCCAGGGTGCCCCCTGGCTCTCCACCTAGGGGCTTCTGACCCCAGCAAGCTACCCAGGGGTCCACCTCTCTCCCTTGACTTGCAGTATAGGCCCAAGGGTGCTCGCTGGCCTTCCACCTAGGGGAATCTAACCCTAGCAAGCAACCCAGGGTCCACTTCCCTCCCTGGACTTCCAATAAAGGCCCCAGGGTGCCCCCTTGTCCTCCACTTGGGGGTCTCTGACCCCAGCAAGCTACCCAGTGGTCCAACTCTCTCCCTGGTCTTGCAGTATCGGCCAAGGGTGCCCCCTGGCCCTCCTCCTAGGGGCCCCTTACCCCAGCAAGCAACCCAGGGGTCCACGTCTCTCCCTGGACTTGCAGTATAGGCCCAAGGGAGCCCCCTGGCCCCCCACCTAAGGGCCCCTGACCCCAGCAAGCTACCCAGGGGTCCACCTCTCTTCCTGGATTTGCAATATAGCCCCCAGGGTGCCCCCTGGCCCTCCACATAATTGCCCCTGACCCCAGCAAGCTACCCAGGGGTCTACCTCTCTCCCTGAACATGCAGTGTAGGCCCTAGGGTGCCCCCTTGCCCTCCACCTAAGGGACCCTGACCCTAGCAAGCTACCCAGGGGTCCACCTCTCTCCCTGGACTTGCAGTATAGGCCCCAGGGTGCCCCCTGGCCTTCCATCTAGGGAAATCTGACCCCAGTAAGCTACCCAGGGGATCACCTCTCTCCCTGGACTTGCAATATAGGCCCCAGGGTGCCCCTTTGCACTACACCTAGGGGTCTCTGACCCCAGCAAGCTACCCAGGGGTCCACCTCTCTCCCTGGACTTGCAATATAGGCCCTAAGGTGCCCCCTGGCCCTACACCTAGGGGTCTCTGACCCCAGCAAGCTACTCAGGGGTCCACCTCTCTCCCTGGACTTGCAGTTTAGGCCCCTGGATGCCACCAGGCCCTCCACCTAGGGGCCTCTGACCCCAGCAAGCTACCCAGGGGTCCACCTCTCTTCCTGAACTTGCATTATAGGCCCAAGGGTGCCACCTGGCTCTCCACCTAAGGGCCCCTGACCCCAGCAAGCTACCCAGGGGTCCACCTCTCTCCCTGGACTTGCAGTATAGGCCCCAGGGTGCCCCTGGCACTCCACTTAGGGGCCTATGACCCCAGCAAGATACCCATGGGTCCACATCTCTTCCTGGACTTGCAGTATAGGCCCCAGGGGGCCCCCTGGGCCTCCACCTAAGGGCCCCTGACCCCAGCAAGCTATCCAGGGGTCTACCTCTCTCCCTGGACATGCAGTGTAGGCCCCAGGGTTCCCCCTTGCCCTCCACCTAAGGGATCCTGACCCCAGCAAGCTACCCAGCGGTCTACCTCTCTCCCTGGACTTGCAGTGTAGGCACCAGGTGCCTCCTTGCCCTCCACCTAAGGGGCCCTGACCCAGCAAGCTACCCAGGGGTCCACCTCTCTCCCTGGACTTGCAGTAATGGCCCCAGGGTGCGCCCTGGCCTTCCATCTAGGGGAATCTGACCCCAGCAAGCTACCCAGAGGTCCAGATCTCTCCCTGGACTTGCAGTATAGGCCCCAGGGTGCCCGTTTGCACTCCATCTAGGGGTTTCTGACCCCAGCAAGCTACCCAGTGGTCCACCTCTCTCCCTGGTCTTGCAGTATAGGCCCCAGGGTGCCCCATGGCCCTCCTCCTAGGGGCCCCTTACCACAGCAAGCTACCCAGGGGTCCACCTCTCTCCCTGGACTTGCAGTATAGGCCCCAGGGTGCCCCCTTGCACCCCACCTAGGGGTCTCTGACCCCAGCAAGCTACCCAGGGGTCCACCTCTCTCCCTGGACTTGCAGTATTTACACCTGGATGTCCCCTGGCCCTCTACCTTGGGGCTTCTGACCCCAGCAAGCTACCCAGAGGTCCAGATCTCTCCCTGGACTTGCAGTATAGGCCCCAGGGTGCCCGTTTGCACTCCATCTAGGGGTTTCTGACCCCAGCAAGCTACCCAGGGGTCCACCTCTCTCCCTGGACTTGTATTGTAGGCCCCAGGGTGCCCCCTGGCCCTCCACCTAAGGGCCCCTGACCCCAGCAAGCTACCCAGGTGTCTACCTCTCTCCCTGGACATGCAGTGTAGGCCCTAGGGTGCCCCCTTGCCCTCCACCTAAGGGACCCTGACCCTAGCAAGCTACCCAGGGGTCCACCTCTCTCCCTGGACTTGCAGTATAGGCACCAGGGTGCGCCCTGGCCTTCCACCTAGGGGAATCTGACCCCAGCTAGCTACCCAGGGTCCACTTCCCTCACTGGACTTCCATTAAAGGCCCCAGGGTGCCCCCTTGCCCTCCAACTAGGGGTGTCTGACCCCAGCAAGCTACCCAGGGGTCCACCTCTCTCCCTGGACTTGCAGTGTAGGCCCAAGGGTGCCCCCTGGCCCTCCACCTGGGGGCCTCTGACCCCAGCAAGCTACCCAGGGGTCCACCTCTCTCCCTGGACTTGCAGTGGAGGCCCCAGGGAGCCCCCTTGCCCTCCACCTAGGGGTCTCTGACCCCAGCAAGCTACCCAGGGGTCCACATCTCTCCCTGATCTTGCAGTATAGGCCCCAGGGTGCCCCCTGGCCCTCCACCTAGGGGCTTCTGAAACCAGCAAGCTACCCAGGGGTCCACCTCTCTCCCTGGACCAGGAGTATAGGCCTCATTGTGCCTCCTGGCCCTCCACCTAGGGGCCTCTGAACCCAGCAAGCTACCCAGGGGTCCACCTCTCTCCCTGGACTTGCAGTGTCGGCTCCAGGGTGCCCCCTTGCCCTCCACCTAAGGGCCCCTGACCCCAGCAAGCTACCCAGGGGTCCACCTCTCTCCCTGGTCTTGCAGTATAAGCCCCAGGGTGCCCCCTGGCCCTCCTCCTAGGGGCCCCTTAACCCAGCAAGCTACCCAGGGGTCCACCTCTCTCGCTGGACTTGCAGTATAGGCCCCAGGGTGCCCCCTTGCACCCCACCTGGGAGCTTCTGACCCCAGCAAGCTACCCAGAGGACCAGCTTTCACCCTGGACTTGCAATAGAGGCCCCAGGGTGCCCCTGGCCCTCCACCTAATTGCCCATGAGCCCAGCAAACTAACCAGGGGTCCACCTCTCTCCCTGGACTTGCAGCATAGGCCCCAGGGTTACCGCTTGCCCTCCATCTAGGTGCCCCTGACCCCAGCAAGCTACCCAGGGGTCCATGTCTATCCCTGGACTTGCAGTGTAGGCCCCAGGATGCCCCTGGCCCTCCACCTAGGGGCCTCTGACCCCACCAAGCTACCCAGGAGTCCACCTCTCTTCCTGGACTTGCAGTATAGGCCCCAGGGTGCCACCTGGCCCTCCACATAACGGCCCCTGACCCCAGCAAGCTACCCAGGGGTCCACCTCTCTCCCTGAACATGCAGTGTAGGCCCTAGGGTGCCCCCTTGCCCTCCACCTAAGGGACCCTGACCCTAGCAAGCTACCCAGGGGTCCACCTCTCTCCCTGGACTTGCAGTATAGGCCCCATGGTGCCCCCTGGCCTTCCATCTAGGGAAGTCTGACCCCAGTAAGCTACCCAGGGGATCACCTCTCTCCCTGGACTTGCAATATAGGCCCCAGGGTGCCCCTTTGCACTACACCTAGGGGTCTCTTACCCCAGCAAGCTACCCAGGGGTCCACCTCTCTCCCTGGACTTGCAATATAGGCCCTAAGGTGCCCCCTGGCCCTACACCTAGGGGTCTCTGACCCCAGCAAGCTACTCAGGGGTCCACCTCTCTCCCTGGACTTGCGTTTAGGCCCCTGGATGCCACCAGGCCCTCCACCTAGGGGCCTCTGACCCCAGCAAGCTACCCAGGGGTCCACCTCTCTTCCTGAACTTGCATTATAGGCCCAAGGGTGCCACCTGGCTCTCCACCTAAGGGCCCCTGACCCCAGCAAGCTACCCAGGGGTCCACCTCTCTCCCTGGACTTGCAGTATAGGCCCCAGGGTGCCCCTGGCACTCCACTTAGGGGACTATGACCCCAGCAAGATACCCATGGGTCCACATCTCTTCCTGGACTTGCAGTATAGGCCCCAGGGTGCCCCCTGGGCCTCCACCTAAGGGCCCCTGACCCCAGCAAGCTATCCAGGGGTCTACCTCTCTCCCTGGACATGCAGTGTAGGCCCCAGGGATCCCCCTTGCCCTCCACCTAAGGGATCCTGACCCCAGCAAGCTACCCAGCGGTCTACCTCTCTCCCTGGACTTGCAGTGTAGGCACCAGGTGCCTCCTTGCCCTCCACCTAAGGGGCCCTGACCCAGCAAGCTACCCAGGGGTCCACCTCTCTCCCTGGACTTGCAGTAATGGCCCCAGGGTGCGCCCTGGCCTTCCACCTAGGGGAATCTGACCCCAGCAAGCTACCCAGAGGTCCAGATCTCTCCCTGGACTTGCAGAATAGGCCCCAGGGTGCCCGTTTGCACTCCATCTAGGGGTTTCTGACCCCAGCAAGCTACCCAGTGGTCCACCTCTCTCCCTGGTCTTGAAGTATAGGCCCCAGGGTGCCCCATGGCCCTCCTCCTAGGGGCCCCTTACCCCAGCAAGCTACCCAGGGGTCCACCTCTCTCCCTGGACTTGCAGTATAGGCCCCAGGGTGCCCCCTTGCACCCCACCTAGGGGTCTCTGACCCCAGCAAGCTACCCAGGGGTCCACCTCTCTCCCTGGACTTGCAGTATTTACACCTGGATGTCCCCTGGCCCTCTACCTTGGGGCTTCTGACCCCAGCAAGCTACCCAGAGGTCCAGATCTCTCCCTGGACTTGCAGTATAGGCCCCAGGGTGCCCGTTTGCACTCCATCTAGGGGTTTCTGACCCCAGCAAGCTACCCAGGGGTCCACCTCTCTCCCTGGACTTGTATTGTAGGCCCCAGGGTGCCCCCTGGCCTTCCACCTAAGGGCCCCTGACCCCAGCAAGCTACCCAGGTGTCTACCTCTCTCCCTGGACATGCAGTGTAGGCCCTAGGGTGCCCCCTTGCCGTCCACCTAAGGGACCCTGACCCTAGCAAGCTACCCAGGGGTCCACCTCTCTCCCTGGACTTGCAGTATAGGCACCAGGGTGCGCCCTGGCCTTCCACCTAGGGGAATCTGACCCCAGCTAGCTACCCAGGGTCCAATTCCCTCACTGGACTTCCATTAAAGGCCCCAGGGTGCCCCCTTGCCCTCCAACTAGGGGTGTAAGACCCCAGCAAGCTACCCAGGGGTCCACCTCTCTCCCTGGACTTGCAGTGTAGGCCCAAGGGTGCCCCCTGGCCTTCCACCTGGGGGCCTCTGACCCCAGCAAGCTACCCAGGGGTCCACCTCTCTCCCTGGACTTGCAGTGGAGGCCCCAGGGAGCCCCCTTGCCCTCCACCTAGGGGTCTCTGACCCCAGCAAGCTACCCAGGGGTCCACATCTCTCCCTGATCTTGCAGTATAGGCCCCAGGGTGCCCCCTGGCCCTCCACCTAGGGGCTTCTGAAACCAGCAAGCTACCCAGGGGTCCACCTCTCTCCCTGGACCAGGAGTATAGGCCCCATTGTGCCTCCTGGCCCTCCACCTAGGTGCCTCTGAACCCAGCAAGCTACCCAGGGGTCCACCTCTCTCCCTGGACTTGCAGTGTCGGCCCCAGGGTGCCCCCTTGCCCTCCACCTAAGGGCCCCTGACCCCAGCAAGCTACCCAGGGGTCCACCTCTCTCCCTGGTCTTGCAGTATAAGCCCCAGGGTGCCCCCTGGCCCTCCTCCTAGGGGCCCCTTACCCCAGTAAAGCTACCCAGGGGTCCACCTCTCTCGCTGGACTTGCAGTATAGGCCCCAGGGTGCCCCCTTGCACCCCACCTGGGAGCTTCTGACCCCAGCAAGCTACCCAGAGGACCAGCTTTCACCCTGGACTTGCAATAGAGGCCCCAGGGTGCCCCTGGCCCTCCACCTAATTGCCCATGAGCCCAGCAAACTAACCAGGGGTCCACCTCTCTCCCTGGACTTGCAGTATAGGCCCCAGGGTTACCGCTTGCCCTCCATCTAGGTGCCCCTGACCCCAGCAAGCTACCCAGGGGTCCATGTCTATCCCTGGACTTGCAGTGTAGGCCCCAGGATGCCCCTGGCCCTCCACCTAGGGGCCTCTGACCCCAGCAAGCTACCCAGGAGTCCACCACTCTTCCTGGACTTGCAGTATAGGCCCCAGGGTGCCACCTGGCCCTCCACATAAAGGCCCCTGACCCCAGCAAGCTACCCAGGGGTCCACCTCTCTCCCTGGACTTGCAGTATAGGCCCTAGTGTGCCCCTGGCACTCCACTTAGGGGCTTATGACCCCAGCAAGCTACCCAGGGGTCCACCTCTCTCCCTGGACTTGCAGTGTAGGCCCAAGGGTGCCCCCTGGCCCTCCACCTGGGGGCCTCTGACCCCAGCAAGCTACCCTGGGGTCCACCTCTCTCCCTGGACTTGCAGTGTAGGCCCCAGGGTGCCCCCTTGCCCTCCACCTAAGGGCCCCTGACCCCAGCAAGCTACCCAGGGGTCCACCTCTCACCCTGGACTTGCAGTGTAGGCCCCAGGGTGCCCCCTTGCACCCCACCTAGAGGCTTTTGACCCCAGCAAGCTACCCAGGGTTCCATGTCTATCCCTGGACTTGCAGTGTAGGCCCCAGGATGCCCCCTGGCCCTCCACCTAGGAGCCTCTGACCCCAGCAAGCTACCCAGGGGTCCACCTCTCTTCCTGGACTTGCAGTATAGGCCCCAGGGTGCCCCCTTGCACCCCACCTAGGGGCTTTTGACCCCAGCAAGCTACCCAGAGGACCAGCTCTCTCCCTGGATTTGCAGTATAGGCCCCAGGGTTACCCCTGGCCCTCCACCTAGGTGCCCCTGACCCCAGCAAGCTACCCAGGGGTCCATGTCTATCCCTGGACTTGCAGTTTAGGCCCCTGGATGCCCCCTGGCCCTCCACCTAGGGGCCTCTGACCCCAGCAAGCTACCCAGGGGTCCACCTCTCTTCCTGGACTTGCATTATAGGCCCAAGGGTGCCACCTGGCTCTCCACCTAAGGGCCCCTGACCCCAGCAAGCTACCCAGGGGTCCACCTCTCTCCCTGGACTTGCAGTATAGGCCCCAGGGTGCCCCTGGCACTCCACTTAGGGGCCTATGACCCCAGCAAGATACCCATGGGTCCACATCTCTTCCTGGACTTGCAGTATAGGCCCCAGGGTGCCACCTGGGCCTCCACCTAAGGGCCCCTGACCCCAGCAAGCTACCCAGGGGTCTACCTCTCTCCCTGGACATGCAGTGTAGGCCCCAGGGTTCCCCCTTGCCCTCCACCTAAGGGATCCTGACCCCAGCAAGCTACCCAGGGGTCCACCTCTCTCCCTGGACTTGCAGTGTAGGCACCAGGTGCCCCCTTGCCCTCCACCTAAGGGGCCCTGACCCAGCAAGCTACCCAGGGGTCCATCTCTCTCCCTGGACTTGCAGTAGAGGCCCCAGGGTGCACCATGGCCCTCCTCCTAGGGGCCCCTTACCCCAGCAAGCTACCCAGGGGTCCACCTCTCTCCCTGGACTTGCAGTATAGGCCCCAGGGTGCCCCCTTGCACCCCATCTAGGGGTGTCTGACCCCAGCAAGCTACCCAGGGGTCCACCTCTCTCCCTGGACTTGCAGTATTTACCCCTGGATGTCCCCTGGCCCTCTACCTTGGGGCTTCTGACCCCTGCAAGCTACCCAGAGGTCCAGATCTCTCCCTGGACTTGCAGTATAGGCCCCAGGGTGCCCCTTTGCACTCCATCTAGGGGTTTCTGACCCCAGCAAGCTACCCAGAGGACCAACTTTCTCCCAGGATTTGCAGTATAGGCCCCAGGGTTACCCCTGGCCCTCCATCTAGGTGCCCCTGACCCCAGCAAGCTACCCAGGGGTCCATGTCTATCCCTGGACTTGCAGTTTAGGCCCCTGGATGCCCCCTGGCCCTCCACCTAGGGGCCTCTGACCCCAGCAAGCTACCCAGGGGTCCACCTCTCTTCCTGGACTTGCATTATAGGCCCAAGGGTGCCACCTGGCCCTCCACCTAAGGGCCCCTGACCCCAGCAAGCTACCCAGGGGTCCACCTCTCTCCCTGGACTTGCAGTATAGGCCCCAGGGTGCCACTGGCACTCCACTTAGGGGCTTTTGACCCCAGCAAGATACCTATGGGTCCACATCTCTTCCTGGACCTGCAGTATAGGCCCCAGGGTGCCCCCTGGGCCTCCACCTAAGGGCCCCTGACCCCAGCAAGCTACCCAGGGGTCTACCTCTCTCCCTAAACATGCAGTGTAGGCCCCAGGGTTCCTCCTTGCCCTCCACCTAAGGGATCCTGACCCCAGCAAGCTACCCAGGGGTCCACCTCTCTCCCTGGACTTACAGTATAGGCCCCAGGTTGTGCCCTGGCCTTCGACCTAGGGGAATCTGACCCCAGCAAGCTACCCAGGGTCCACTTCCCTCCCTGGACTTCCATTAAAGGCCCCAGGGTGCCCCCTTGCCCTCCAACTAGGGGTCTCTAACCCCAGCAAGCTACCCAGTGGTCCACCTCTCTCCCTGGTCTTGCAGTATAGGCCCCAGGGTGCCCCCTGGCCCTCCTCCTAGGGGCCCCTTACCCCAGCAAGCTACCCAGGGGTCCAACTCTCTCCTTGGACTTGCAGTATAGGCCCCAGGGTGCCCCCTTGCACCCCACCTAGAGTCTTTTGACCCCAGCAAGCTACCCAGGGGTCCATGTCTATCCCTGGACTTGCAGTTTAGGCCCCAGGATGCCCCCAGCCCTCCACCTAGGAGCCTCTGACCCCAGCAAGCTACCCAGGGGTCCACCTCTCTTCCTAAACTTGCAGTATAGGCCCCAGGGTGCCCCCTTGCACCCCACCTAGGGGCTTTTGACCCCAGCAAGCTACCCAGAGGACAAGCTCTCTCCCTGGATTTGCAGTATAGGCCCCAGGGTTACCCCTGGCCCTCCACCTAGGTGCCCCTGACCCCAGCAAGCTACCCAGGGGTCCATGTCTATCCCTGGACTTGCAGTATAAGCCCCAGGGTGCCCCCTGGCCCTCCTCCTAGGGGCCCCTTACCCCAGCAAGCTACCCAGGGGTCCACCTCTCTCGCTGGACTTGCAGTATAGGCCCCAGGGTGCCCCCTTGCACCCCACCTGGGAGCTTCTGACCCCAGCAAGCTACCCAGAGGACCAGCTTTCACCCTGGACTTGCAATAGAGGCCCCAGGGTGCCCCTGGCCCTCCACCTAATTGCCCATGAGCCCAGCCAACTAACCAGGGGTCCACCTCTCTCCCTGGACTTGCAGCATAGGCCCCAGGGTTACCGCTTGCCCTCCATCTAGGTGCCCCTGACCCCAGCAAGCTACCCAGGGGTCCATGTCTATCCCTGGACTTGCAGTGTAGGCCCCAGGATGCCCCTGGCCCTCCACCTAGGGGCCTCTGACCCCACCAAGCTACCCAGGAGTCCACCTCTCTTCCTGGACTTGCAGTATAGGCCCCAGGGTGCCACCTGGCCCTCCACATAACGGCCCCTGACCCCAGCAAGCTACCCAGGGGTCCACCTCTCTCCCTGAACATGCAGTGTAGGCCCTAGGGTGCCCCCTTGCCCTCCACCTAAGGGACCCTGACCCTAGCAAGCTACCCAGGGGTCCACCTCTCTCCCTGGACTTGCAGTATAGGCCCCATGGTGCCCCCTGGCCTTCCATCTAGGGAAGTCTGACCCCAGTAAGCTACCCAGGGGATCACCTCTCTCCCTGGACTTGCAATATAGGCCCCAGGGTGCCCCTTTGCACTACACCTAGGGGTCTCTGACCCCAGCAAGCTACCCAGGGGTCCACCTCTCTCCCTGGACTTGCAATATAGGCCCTAAGGTGCCCCCTGGCCCTACACCTAGGGGTCTCTGACCCCAGCAAGCTACTCAGGGGTCCACCTCTCTCCCTGGACTTGCAGTTTAGGCCCCTGGAAGCCACTAGGCCCTCCACCTAGGGGCCTCTGACCCCAGCAAGCTACCCAGGGGTCCACCTCTCTTCCTGAACTTGCATTATAGGCCCAAGGGTGCCACCTGGCTCTCCACCTAAGGGCCCCTGACCCCAGCAAGCTACCCAGGGGTCCACCTCTCTCCCTGGACTTGCAGTATAGGCCCCAGGGTGCCCCTGGCACTCCACTTAGGGGACTATAACCCCAGCAAGATACCCATGGGTCCACATCTCTTCCTGGACTTGCAGTATAGGCCCCAGGGTGCCCCCTGGGCCTCCACCTAAGGGCCCCTGACCCCAGCAAGCTATCCAGGGGTCTACCTCTCTCCCTGGACATGCAGTGTAGGCCCCAGGGATCCCCCTTGCCCTCCACCTAAGGGATCCTGACCCCAGCAAGCTACCCAGGGGTCCACCTCTCTTCCTGAACTTGCATTATAGGCCCAAGGGTGCCACCTGGCTCTCCACCTAAGGGCCCCTGACCCCAGCAAGCTACCCAGGGGTCCACCTCTCTCCCTGGACTTGCAGTATAGGCCCCAGGGTGCCCCTGGCACTCCACTTAGGGGACTATAACCCCAGCAAGATACCCATGGGTCCACATCTCTTCCTGGACTTGCAGTATAGGCCCCAGGGTGCCCCCTGGGCCTCCACCTAAGGGCCCCTGACCCCAGCAAGCTATCCAGGGGTCTACCTCTCTCCCTGGACATGCAGTGTAGGCCCCAGGGATCCCCCTTGCCCTCCACCTAAGGGATCCTGACCCCAGCAAGCTACCCAGCGGTCTACCTCTCTCCCTGGACTTGCAGTGTAGGCACCAGGTGCCTCCTTGCCCTCCACCTAAGGGGCCCTGACCCAGCAAGCTACCCAGGGGTCCACCTCTCTCCCTGGACTTGCAGTAATGGCCCCAGGGTGCGCCCTGGCCTTCCACCTAGGGGAATCTGACCCCAGCAAGCTACCCAGAGGTCCAGATCTCTCCCTGGACTTGCAGATAAGGCCCCAGGGTGCCCGTTTGCACTCCATCTAGGGGTTTCTGACCCCAGCAAGCTACCCAGTGGTCCACCTCTCTCCCTGGTCTTGAAGTATAGGCCCCAGGGTGCCCCATGGCCCTCCTCCTAGGGGCCCCTTACCCCAGCAAGCTACCCAGGGGTCCACCTCTCTCCCTGGACTTGCAGTATAGGCCCCAGGGTGCCCCCTTGCACCCCACCTAGGGGTCTCTGACCCCAGCAAGCTACCCAGGGGTCCACCTCTCTCCCTGGACTTGCAGTATTTACACCTGGATGTCCCCTGGCCCTCTACCTTGGGGCTTCTGACCCCAGCAAGCTACCCAGAGGTCCAGACCTCTCCCTGGACTTGCAGTATAGGCCCCAGGGTGCCCGTTTGCACTCCATCTAGGGGTTTCTGACCCCAGCAAGCTACCCAGGGGTCCACCTCTCTCCCTGGACTTGTATTGTAGGCCCCAGGGTGCCCCCTGGCCCTCCACCTAAGGGCCCCTGACCCCAGCAAGCTACCCAGGTGTCTACCTCTCTCCCTGGACATGCAGTGTAGGCCCTAGGGTGCCCCCTTGCCGTCCACCTAAGGGACCCTGACCCTAGCAAGCTACCCAGGGGTCCACCTCTCTCCCTGGACTTGCAGTATAGGCACCAGGGTGCGCCCTGGCCTTCCACCTAGGGGAATCTGACCCCAGCTAGCTACCCAGGGTCCAATTCCCTCACTGGACTTCCATTAAAGGCCCCAGGGTGCCCCCTTGCCCTCCAACTAGGGGTGTCTGACCCCAGCAAGCTACCCAGGGGTCCACCTCTCTCCCTGGACTTGCAGTGTAGGCCCAAGGGTGCCCCCTGGCCTTCCACCTGGGGGCCTCTGACCCCAGCAAGCTACCCAGGGGTCCACCTCTCTCCCTGGACTTGCAGTGGAGGCCCCAGGGAGCCCCCTTGCCCTCCACCTAGGGGTCTCTGACCCCAGCAAGCTACCCAGGGGTCCACATCTCTCCCTGATCTTGCAGTATAGGCCCCAGGGTGCCCCCTGGCCCTCCACCTAGGGGCTTCTGAAACCAGCAAGCTACCCAGGGGTCCACCTCTCTCCCTGGACCAGGAGTATAGGCCCCATTGTGCCTCCTGGCCCTCCACCTAGGGGCCTCTGAACCCAGCAAGCTACCCAGGGGTCCACCTCTCTCCCTGGACTTGCAGTGTCGGCCCCAGGGTGCCCCCTTGCCCTCCACCTAAGGGCCCCTGACCCCAGCAAGCTACCCAGGGGTCCACCTCTCTCCCTGGTCTTGCAGTATAAGCCCCAGGGTGCCCCCTGGCCCTCCTCCTAGGGGCCCCTTACCCCAGTAAAGCTACCCAGGGGTCCACCTCTCTCGCTGGACTTGCAGTATAGGCCCCAGGGTGCCCCCTTGCACCCCACCTGGGAGCTTCTGACCCCAGCAAGCTACCCAGAGGACCAGCTTTCACCCTGGACTTGCAATAGAGGCCCCAGGGTGCCCCTGGCCCTCCACCTAATTGCCCATGAGCCCAGCAAACTAACCAGGGGTCCACCTCTCTCCCTGGACTTGCAGTATAGGCCCCAGGGTTACCGCTTGCCCTCCATCTAGGTGCCCCTGACCCCAGCAAGCTACCCAGGGGTCCATGTCTATCCCTGGACTTGCAGTGTAGGCCCCAGGATGCCCCTGGCCCTCCACCTAGGGGCCTCTGACCCCAGCAAGCTACCCAGGAGTCCACCTCTCTTCCTGGACTTGCAGTATAGGCCCCAGGGTGCCACCTGGCCCTCCACATAAGGGCCCCTGACCCCAGCAAGCTACCCAGGGGTCCACCTCTCTCCCTGGACTTGCAGTATAGGCCCCAGTGTGCCCCTGGCACTCCACTTAGGGGCTTATGACCCCAGCAAGCTACCCAGGGGTCCACCTCTCTCCCTGGACTTGCAGTGTAGGCCCAAGGGTGCCCCCTGGCCCTCCACCTGGGGGCCTCTGACCCCAGCAAGCTACCCTGGGGTCCACCTCTCTCCCTGGACTTGCAGTGTAGGCCCCAGGGTGCCCCCTTGCCCTCCACCTAAGGGCCCCTGACCCCAGCAAGCTACCCAGGGGTCCACCTCTCACCCTGGACTTGCAGTGTAGGCCCCAGAGTGCCCCCTTGCACCCCACCTAGAGGCTTTTGACCCCAGCAAGCTACCCAGGGTTCCATGTCTATCCCTGGACTTGCAGTGTAGGCCCCAGGATGCCCCCTGGCCCTCCACCTAGGAGCCTCTGACCCCAGCAAGCTACCCAGGGGTCCACCTCTCTTCCTGGACTTGCAGTATAGGCCCCAGGGTGCCCCCTTGCACCCCACCTAGGGGCTTTTGACCCCAGCAAGCTACCCAGAGGACCAGCTCTCTCCCTGGATTTGCAGTATAGGCCCCAGGGTTACCCCTGGCCCTCCACCTAGGTGCCCCTGACCCCAGCAAGCTACCCAGGGGTCCATGTCTATCCCTGGACTTGCAGTTTAGGCCCCTGGATGCCCCCTGGCCCTCCACCTAGGGGCCTCTGACCCCAGCAAGCTACCCAGGGGTCCACCTCTCTTCCTGGACTTGCATTATAGGCCCAAGGGTGCCACCTGGCTCTCCACCTAAGGGCCCCTGACCCCAGCAAGCTACCCAGGGGTCCACCTCTCTCCCTGGACTTGCAGTATAGGCCCCAGGGTGCCCCTGGCACTCCACTTAGGGGCCTATGACCCCAGCAAGATACCCATGGGTCCACATCTCTTCCTGGACTTGCAGTATAGGCCCCAGGGTGCCACCTGGGCCTCCACCTAAGGGCCCCTGACCCCAGCAAGCTACCCAGGGGTCTACCTCTCTCCCTGGACATGCAGTGTAGGCCCCAGGGTTCCCCCTTGCCCTCCACCTAAGGGATCCTGACCCCAGCAAGCTACCCAGGGGTCCACCTCTCTCCCTGGACTTACAGTATAGGCCCCAGGTTGCGCCCTGGCCTTCGACCTAGGGGAATCTGACCCCAGCAAGCTACCCAGGGTCCACTTCCCTCCCTGGACTTCCATTAAAGGCCCCAGGGTGCCCCCTTGCCCTCCAACTAGGGGTCTCTAACCCCAGCAAGCTACCCAGTGGTCCACCTCTCTCCCTGGTCTTGCAGTATAGGCCCCAGGGTGCCCCCTGGCCCTCCTCCTAGGGGCCCCTTACCCCAGCAAGCTACCCAGGGGTCCAACTCTCTCCTTGGACTTGCAGTATAGGCCCCAGGGTGCCCCCTTGCACCCCACCTAGAGTCTTTTGACCCCAGCAAGCTACCCAGGGGTCCATGTCTATCCCTGGACTTGCAGTTTAGGCCCCAGGATGCCCCCAGCCCTCCACCTAGGAGCCTCTGACCCCAGCAAGCTACCCAGGGGTCCACCTCTCTTCCTAAACTTGCAGTATAGGCCCCAGGGTGCCCCCTTGCACCCCACCTAGGGGCTTTTGACCCCAGCAAGCTACCCAGAGGACAAGCTCTCTCCCTGGATTTGCAGTATAGGCCCCAGGGTTACCCCTGGCCCTCCACCTAGGTGCCCCTGACCCCAGCAAGCTACCCAGGGGTCCATGTCTATCCCTGGACTTGCAGTTTAGGCCCCTGGATGCCCCCTGGCCCTCCACCTAGGGGCCTCTGACCCCAGCAAGCTACCCAGGGGTCCACCTCTCTTCCTGAACTTGCATTATAGGCCCAAGGGTGCCACCTGGCTCTCCACCTAAGGGCCCCTGACCCCAGCAAGCTACCCAGGGGTGCACCTCTCTCCCTGGACTTGCAGTATAGGCCCCAGGGTGCCCCTGGCACTCCACTTAGGGGCCTAGGACCCCAGCAAGATACCCATGGGTTCACATCTCTTCCTGGACTTGCAGTATAGGCCCCAGGGTGCCCCCTGGGCCTCCACCTAAGGGCCCCTGACCCCAGCAAGCTACCCAGGGGTCTACCTCTCTCCCTGGACATGCAGTGTAGGCCCCAGGGTTCCCCCTTGCCCTCCACCTAAGGGATCCTGACCCCAGCAAGCTACCCAGCGGTCTACCTCTCTCCCTGGACTTGCAGTGTAGGCACCAGGTGCCTCCTTGCCCTCCACCTAAGGGGCCCTGACCCAGCAAGCTACCCAGGGGTCCACCTCTCTCCCTGGACTTGCAGTAATGGCCCCAGGGTGCGCCCTGGCCTTCCACCTAGGGGAATCTGACCCCAGCAAGCTACCCAGGGTCCACTTCCCTCCCTGGACTTCCATTAAAGGCCCCAGGGTGACTCCTTACCCTCCACCTAGGGGTCTCTGACCCCAGCAAGCTACCCAGTGGTCCACCTCTCTCCCTGGTCTTGCAGTATAGGCCCCAGGGTGCACCATGGCCCTCCTCCTAGGGGCCCCTTACCCCAGCAAGCTACCCAGGGGTCCACCTCTCTCCCTGGACTTGCAGTATAGGCCCCAGGGTGCCCCTTTGCACTCCATCTAGGGGTTTCTGACCCCAGCAAGCTACCCAGGGGTCCACCTCTCTTCCTGAACTTGCATTATAGGCCCAAGGGTGCCACCTGGCTCTCCACCTAAGGGCCCCTGACCCCAGCAAGCTACCCAGGGGTGCACCTCTCTCCCTGGACTTGCAGTATAGGCCCCAGGGTGCCCCTGGCACTCCACTTAGGGGCCTAGGACCCCAGCAAGATACCCATGGGTTCACATCTCTTCCTGGACTTGCAGTATAGGCCCCAGGGTGCCCCCTGGGCCTCCACCTAAGGGCCCCTGACCCCAGCAAGCTACCCAGGGGTCTACCTCTCTCCCTGGACATGCAGTGTAGGCCCCAGGGTTCCCCCTTGCCCTCCACCTAAGGGATCCTGACCCCAGCAAGCTACCCAGCGGTCTACCTCTCTCCCTGGACTTGCAGTGTAGGCACCAGGTGCCTCCTTGCCCTCCACCTAAGGGGCCCTGACCCAGCAAGCTACCCAGGGGTCCACCTCTCTCCCTGGACTTGCAGTAATGGCCCCAGGGTGCGCCCTGGCCTTCCACCTAGGGGAATCTGACCCCAGCAAGCTACCCAGGGTCCACTTCCCTCCCTGGACTTCCATTAAAGGCCCCAGGGTGACTCCTTACCCTCCACCTAGGGGTCTCTGACCCCAGCAAGCTACCCAGTGGTCCACCTCTCTCCCTGGTCTTGCAGTATAGGCCCCAGGGTGCACCATGGCCCTCCTCCTAGGGGCCCCTAACCCCAGCAAGCTACCCAGGGGTCCACCTCTCTCCCTGGACTTGCAGTATAGGCCCCAGGGTGCCCCTTTGCACTCCATCTAGGGGTTTCTGACCCCAGCAAGCTACCCAGGGGTCCACCTCTCTCCCTGGACTTGTATTGTAGGCCCCAGGGTGCCCCCTGGCCCTCCACCTAAGGGCCTCTGACCCCAGCAAGCTACCCAAGTGTCTACCTCTCTCCCTGGACATGCAGTATAGGCCCTAGGGTGCCCCCTTGCCCTCCACCTAAGGGACCCTGACCCTAGCAAGCTACCCAGGGGTCCACCTCTCTCCCTGGACTTGCAGTATAGGCCCCAGGGTGCGCCCTGGCCTTCCACCTAGGGGAATCTGACCCCAGCTAGCTACCCAGGGTCCACTTCCCTCACTGGACTTCCATTAAAGGCCCCAGGGTGCCCCCTTGCCTTCAACTAGGGGTCTCTGACCCCAGCAAGCTACCCAGTGGTCCACCTCTCTCCCTGGTCTTGCAGTATAGGCCCCAGGGTGCCCCCTGGCCCTCCTCCTAGGGGCCCCTTACCCCAGCAAGCTACCCAGGGGTCCACCTCTCTCCCTGAACTTGCAGTATAGGCCCCAGGGTGCCCCCTTGCACCCCACCTAGAGACTTTTGACCCCAGCAAGCTACCCAGGGGTCCATGTCTATAACTGGACTTGCAGTGTAGGCCCCAGGATGCCCCCTGGCCCTCCACCTATGAGCCTCTGACCCCAGCAAGCTACCCAGGGGTCCACCTCTCTCCCTGGACTTGCAGTGTAGGCCCAAGGGTGCCCCCTGGCCTTCCACCTGGGGGCCTCTGACCCCAGCAAGCTACCCAGGGGTCCACCTCTCTCCCTGGACTTGCAGTGGAGGCCCCAGGGAGCCCCCTTGCCCTCCACCTAGGGGTCTCTGACCCCAGCAAGCTACCCAGGGGTCCACATCTCTCCCTGATCTTGCAGTATAGGCCCCAGGGTGCCCCCTGGCCCTCCACCTAGGGGCTTCTGAAACCAGCAAGCTACCCAGGGGTCCACCTCTCTCCCTGGACCAGGAGTATAGGCCCCATTGTGCCTCCTGGCCCTCCACCTAGGGGCCTCTGAACCCAGCAAGCTACCCAGGGGTCCACCTCTCTCCCTGGACTTGCAGTGTCGGCCCCAGGGTGCCCCCTTGCCCTCCACCTAAGGGCCCCTGACCCCAGCAAGCTACCCAGGGGTCCACCTCTCTCCCTGGTCTTGCAGTATAAGCCCCAGGGTGCCCCCTGGCCCTCCTCCTAGGGGCCCCTTACCCCAGTAAAGCTACCCAGGGGTCCACCTCTCTCGCTGGACTTGCAGTATAGGCCCCAGGGTGCCCCCTTGCACCCCACCTGGGAGCTTCTGACCCCAGCAAGCTACCCAGAGGACCAGCTTTCACCCTGGACTTGCAATAGAGGCCCCAGGGTGCCCCTGGCCCTCCACCTAATTGCCCATGAGCCCAGCAAACTAACCAGGGGTCCACCTCTCTCCCTGGACTTGCAGTATAGGCCCCAGGGTTACCGCTTGCCCTCCATCTAGGTGCCCCTGACCCCAGCAAGCTACCCAGGGGTCCATGTCTATCCCTGGACTTGCAGTGTAGGCCCCAGGATGCCCCTGGCCCTCCACCTAGGGGCCTCTGACCCCAGCAAGCTACCCAGGAGTCCACCTCTCTTCCTGGACTTGCAGTATAGGCCCCAGGGTGCCACCTGGCCCTCCACATAAGGGCCCCTGACCCCAGCAAGCTACCCAGGGGTCCACCTCTCTCCCTGGACTTGCAGTATAGGCCCCAGTGTGCCCCTGGCACTCCACTTAGGGGCTTATGACCCCAGCAAGCTACCCAGGGGTCCACCTCTCTCCCTGGACTTGCAGTGTAGGCCCAAGGGTGCCCCCTGGCCCTCCACCTGGGGGCCTCTGACCCCAGCAAGCTACCCTGGGGTCCACCTCTCTCCCTGGACTTGCAGTGTAGGCCCCAGGGTGCCCCCTTGCCCTCCACCTAAGGGCCCCTGACCCCAGCAAGCTACCCAGGGGTCCACCTCTCACCCTGGACTTGCAGTGTAGGCCCCAGAGTGCCCCCTTGCACCCCACCTAGAGGCTTTTGACCCCAGCAAGCTACCCAGGGTTCCATGTCTATCCCTGGACTTGCAGTGTAGGCCCCAGGATGCCCCCTGGCCCTCCACCTAGGAGCCTCTGACCCCAGCAAGCTACCCAGGGGTCCACCTCTCTTCCTGGACTTGCAGTATAGGCCCCAGGGTGCCCCCTTGCACCCCACCTAGGGGCTTTTGACCCCAGCAAGCTACCCAGAGGACCAGCTCTCTCCCTGGATTTGCAGTATAGGCCCCAGGGTTACCCCTGGCCCTCCACCTAGGTGCCCCTGACCCCAGCAAGCTACCCAGGGGTCCATGTCTATCCCTGGACTTGCAGTTTAGGCCCCTGGATGCCCCCTGGCCCTCCACCTAGGGGCCTCTGACCCCAGCAAGCTACCCAGGGGTCCACCTCTCTTCCTGGACTTGCATTATAGGCCCAAGGGTGCCACCTGGCTCTCCACCTAAGGGCCCCTGACCCCAGCAAGCTACCCAGGGGTCCACCTCTCTCCCTGGACTTGCAGTATAGGCCCCAGGGTGCCCCTGGCACTCCACTTAGGGGCCTATGACCCCAGCAAGATACCCATGGGTCCACATCTCTTCCTGGACTTGCAGTATAGGCCCCAGGGTGCCACCTGGGCCTCCACCTAAGGGCCCCTGACCCCAGCAAGCTACCCAGGGGTCTACCTCTCTCCCTGGACATGCAGTGTAGGCCCCAGGGTTCCCCCTTGCCCTCCACCTAAGGGATCCTGACCCCAGCAAGCTACCCAGGGGTCCACCTCTCTCCCTGGACTTACAGTATAGGCCCCAGGTTGCGCCCTGGCCTTCGACCTAGGGGAATCTGACCCCAGCAAGCTACCCAGGGTCCACTTCCCTCCCTGGACTTCCATTAAAGGCCCCAGGGTGCCCCCTTGCCCTCCAACTAGGGGTCTCTAACCCCAGCAAGCTACCCAGTGGTCCACCTCTCTCCCTGGTCTTGCAGTATAGGCCCCAGGGTGCCCCCTGGCCCTCCTCCTAGGGGCCCCTTACCCCAGCAAGCTACCCAGGGGTCCAACTCTCTCCTTGGACTTGCAGTATAGGCCCCAGGGTGCCCCCTTGCACCCCACCTAGAGTCTTTTGACCCCAGCAAGCTACCCAGGGGTCCATGTCTATCCCTGGACTTGCAGTTTAGGCCCCAGGATGCCCCCAGCCCTCCACCTAGGAGCCTCTGACCCCAGCAAGCTACCCAGGGGTCCACCTCTCTTCCTAAACTTGCAGTATAGGCCCCAGGGTGCCCCCTTGCACCCCACCTAGGGGCTTTTGACCCCAGCAAGCTACCCAGAGGACAAGCTCTCTCCCTGGATTTGCAGTATAGGCCCCAGGGTTACCCCTGGCCCTCCACCTAGGTGCCCCTGACCCCAGCAAGCTACCCAGGGGTCCATGTCTATCCCTGGACTTGCAGTTTAGGCCCCTGGATGCCCCCTGGCCCTCCACCTAGGGGCCTCTGACCCCAGCAAGCTACCCAGGGGTCCACCTCTCTTCCTGAACTTGCATTATAGGCCCAAGGGTGCCACCTGGCTCTCCACCTAAGGGCCCCTGACCCCAGCAAGCTACCCAGGGGTGCACCTCTCTCCCTGGACTTGCAGTATAGGCCCCAGGGTGCCCCTGGCACTCCACTTAGGGGCCTAGGACCCCAGCAAGATACCCATGGGTTCACATCTCTTCCTGGACTTGCAGTATAGGCCCCAGGGTGCCCCCTGGGCCTCCACCTAAGGGCCCCTGACCCCAGCAAGCTACCCAGGGGTCTACCTCTCTCCCTGGACATGCAGTGTAGGCCCCAGGGTTCCCCCTTGCCCTCCACCTAAGGGATCCTGACCCCAGCAAGCTACCCAGCGGTCTACCTCTCTCCCTGGACTTGCAGTGTAGGCACCAGGTGCCTCCTTGCCCTCCACCTAAGGGGCCCTGACCCAGCAAGCTACCCAGGGGTCCACCTCTCTCCCTGGACTTGCAGTAATGGCCCCAGGGTGCGCCCTGGCCTTCCACCTAGGGGAATCTGACCCCAGCAAGCTACCCAGGGTCCACTTCCCTCCCTGGACTTCCATTAAAGGCCCCAGGGTGACTCCTTACCCTCCACCTAGGGGTCTCTGACCCCAGCAAGCTACCCAGTGGTCCACCTCTCTCCCTGGTCTTGCAGTATAGGCCCCAGGGTGCACCATGGCCCTCCTCCTAGGGGCCCCTTACCCCAGCAAGCTACCCAGGGGTCCACCTCTCTCCCTGGACTTGCAGTATAGGCCCCAGGGTGCCCCCTTGCACTCCATCTAGGGGTTTCTGACCCCAGCAAGCTACCCAGGGGTCCACCTCTCTCCCTGGACTTGTATTGTAGGCCCCAGGGTGCCCCCTGGCCCTCCACCTAAGGGCCTCTGACCCCAGCAAGCTACCCAAGTGTCTACCTCTCTCCCTGGACATGCAGTGTAGGCCCTAGGGTGCCCCCTTGCCCTCCACCTAAGGGACCCTGACCCTAGCAAGCTACCCAGGGGTCCACCTCTCTCCCTGGACTTGCAGTATAGGCCCCAGGGTGCGCCCTGGCCTTCCACCTAGGGGAATCTGACCCCAGCTAGCTACCCAGGGTCCACTTCCCTCACTGGACTTCCATTAAAGGCCCCAGGGTGCCCCCTTGCCTTCAACTAGGGGTCTCTGACCCCAGCAAGCTACCCAGTGGTCCACCTCTCTCCCTGGTCTTGCAGTATAGGCCCCAGGGTGCCCCCTGGCCCTCCTCCTAGGGGCCCCTTACCCCAGCAAGCTACCCAGGGGTCCACCTCTCTCCCTGAACTTGCAGTATAGGCCCCAGGGTGCCCCCTTGCACCCCACCTAGAGACTTTTGACCCCAGCAAGCTACCCAGGGGTCCATGTCTATAACTGGACTTGCAGTGTAGGCCCCAGGATGCCCCCTGGCCCTCCACCTATGAGCCTCTGACCCCAGCAAGCTACCCAGGGGTCCACCTCTCTTCCTGGACTTGCAGTATAGGCCCCAGGGTGCCCCCTTGCACCCCACCTAGGGGCTTTTGACCAGGGCAAGCTACTCAGAGGACCAGCTTTCTCCCTGGATTTGCAGTATAGGCCCCAGGGTTACCCCTGGCCCTCCATCTAGGTGCCCCAGACCCCAGCAAGCTACCCAGGGGTCCATGTCTATCCCTGGACTTGCAGTTTAGACCCCTGGATGCCCCCTGGCCCTCCACCTAGGGGCCTCTGACCCCAGAAAGCTACCCAGGGGTCCACCTCTCTTCCTAGACTTGCATTATAGGCCCAAGGGTGCCACCTGGCCCTCCACCTAAGGGCCCCTGACCCCAGCAAGCTACCCAGGGGTCCACCTCTCTGCCTGGACTTGCAGTGTAGGCCCCAGGGTTCCCCCTTGCCCTCCACCTAAGGGATCCTGACCCCAGCAAGCTACCCAGGGGTCCACCTCTCTCCCTGGACTTGCAGTGTAGGCACCAGGTGCCCCCTTGCCCTCCACCTAAGGGGCCCTGACCCAGCAAGCTACCCAGGGGTCCACCTCTCTCCCTGGACTTGCAGTATAGGCCCCAGGGTGCGCCCTGGCCTTTCACCTAGGGGAATCTGACCCCAGCAAGCTACCCAGAGGTCCAGATCTCTCCCTGGACTTGCAGTATAGGCCCCAGGGTGCCCGTTTGCACTCCATCTAGGGGTCTCTGACCCCAGCAAGCTACCCAGTGGTCCACCTCTCTCCCTGGTCTTGCACTATAGGCCCCAGGCTGCCCCCTGGCCCTCCTCCTAGGGGCCCCTTACCCCAGCAAGCTACCCAGGGGTCCACCTCTCTCCCTGGACTTGCAGTATAGGCCCCAGGGTGCCCCCTTGCACCCCACCTAGGGGTGTCTGACCCCAGCAAGCTACCCAGGGGTCCACCTCTCTCCCTGGACTTGCAGTATTTACCCCTGGATGTCCCCTGACCCTCTACCTTGGGGCTTCTGACCCCAGCAAGCTACCCAGAGGTCCAGATCTCTCCCTGGACTTGCAGTATAGGCCCCAGGGTGCCCCTTTGAACTCCATCTAGGGGTTTCTGACCCCAGCAAGCTACCCAGGGGTCCACCTCTCTCCCTGGACTTGCATTGTAGGCCCCAGGGTGCCCCCTGGCCCTCCACCTAAGGGCCCCTGACCCCAGCAAGCTACCCAGGTGTCTACCTCTCTCCCTGGACATGCAGTGTAGGCCCTAGGGTGCCCCTTGCCCTCCACCTAAAGGACCCTGACCCTAGAAAGCTACCCAGGGGTCCACCTCTCTCCCTGGACTTGCAGTATAGGCCCCAGGGTGCCCCCTTGCACCCCACCTAGGGGCTTTTGACCCCAGCAAGCTACCCAGAGGACCAGTTCTCTCCCTGGATTTGCTGTATAGGCCCCAGGGTTACCCCTGGCCCTCCACCTAGGTGCCCCTGACCCCAGCAAGCTACCCAGGGGTCCATGTCTATCCCTGGACTTGCAGTTTAGGCCCCTGGATGCCCCCTGGCCCTCCACCTAGGGGCCTCTGACCCCAGCAAGCTACCCAGGGGTCCACCTCTCTTCCTGGACTTGCATTATAGGCCCAAGGGTGCCACCTGGCCCTCCACCTAAGGGCCCCTGACCCCAGCAAGCTACCCAGGGGTCCACCTCTCTCCCTGGACTTGCAGTATAGGCCCCAGGGTGCCCCTGTCACTCCACTTAGGGGCCTATGACCCCAGCAAGATACCCATGGGTCCACATCTCTTCTTGGACTTGCAGTATAGGCCTCAGGGTGCCCCCTGGGCCTCCACCTAAGGGCCCCTGACCCCAGCAAGCTACCCAGGAGTCTACCTCTCTCCCTGGACATGCAGTGTAGGCCCCAGGGTTCCCCCTTGCCCTCCACCTAAGGGATCCTGACCCCAGCAAGCTACTCAGGGGTCCACATCTCTCCCTGGACTTGCAGTGTAGGCACCAGGTGCCCCTTTGCCCTCCACCTAAGGGGCCCTGACCCAGCAAGCTACCCAGGGGTCCACCTCTCTCCCTGGACAAGCAGTGTAGGCCCTAGGGTGCCCCCTTGCCCTCCACCTAAAGGACCCTGGCCCTAGCAAGCTACCCAGGGGTCCACCTCTCTCCCTGGACTTACAGTATAGGCCCCAGGGTGCCCCCTGGCCTTCCACCTAGGGAAATCTAAACCCAGCAAGATACCCAGGGGTCCACCTCTCTCCTTCGACCAGCAGAAAAGGCCCCAGGGTGCCCCTTTGCCCTCCACCTAGGGGCCCCTTGTCCCAGCAAGCTACGCAGGGGTCAACCTCTCTCCCTGGACTTGCAGTATAGGCCCCAGGGTGCCCCTTTGCACTCCATCTAGGGGTCTCTGACCCCAGCAAGCTCCCCGGGGGTTTACCTCTCTCCCTTAACTTGCAGTGTAGGCCCCAGGGTGCCCCCTTGCCTTCCACCTAAGGGCCCCTGACCCCAGCAAGCTACCCAGGTGTCCGCCTCTCTTCCTGGAATTGCAGTATAGGCCCCAGGGTGCCCCTGGCCCTCCACCTAAGGGCCCATAATGTAAGCAAACTACCCAGGGGTCCACCTCTCTCCATGGACTTGCAGTGTAGGCCCCAGGATGTCCCCTGGCCCTCCACCTAGGGGCCTCTGACCCCAGCAAGCTACCAAGAGGTCCAGCTCTCTCCCTGGACTTGCAGTATAGCCCCCAGGGTGCCCCCTGGCCCTCCATCTAAGGGCCACTGACCCCAGCAAGCTACCCAGGGGTCCACCTCTCTCCCTGGACTTGCAGTGTTGGCCCCAGGGTGCCCCCTGCCCCTCCACCTAAGGGCCCCTGACCCCAGCAAGCTACCCAGGGGTCCACCTCTCTTCCTGGACTTGCTGTATAGGCCCCAGGGTGCCCCATGGCTCTCCACCTAAGGGCCCCTGACCCCAGCAAGCTACCCTGGGGTCCACCTCTCTCCCTGGACTTGCAGTATAGGCCCCAGGCTGCCCCTGGAACTCCACTTAGGGGCCTATGACCCCAGCAAGCTACCCAGGGTGTCCACCTCTCTCCCTGGACTTGCAGTATAGGCCCCAGGGTGCCCCTGGCACTCCACTTAGGGGCCTATGACCCCAGCAAGCTACCCTGGGGTCCACCTCTCTCCCTGAACTTACAGTTTAGGCCCCAGGGTGCCCCCTGGCCCTCCACTTGTGGGCCTCTGACCCCAGCAAGCTACCCAGGGGTCCACCTCTTTCCCTGGACTTGCAGTGTAGGCCCCAGGGTGCATCCTGGCCCTCCACCTAAGGGCCACTGACCCCAGCAAGCTACCAAGGGGTCTTCCTCTCTCCCTTGACTTGCAGTATAGGCCCCAGGGTGTGCCCTGGCCCTACACCTGGGTGCCTCTGACCCCAGCAAGCTACCCAGTGGTCCACCTCTCTCCCTGGACTTGCAGTGTAGGCTCCGGGGTGCCCCCTGGCCCTCCTCCTAAGGGCCCTTGACCCCAGAAAGCTACCCAGGGGTCCACCTCTCTTCCTGGACTTGCAGAATAGGCCCCAGGGTGCCTTCTGGCTCTCCAACTAAGGGCCCCTGACCCCAGAAAGCTACTCAGGGATCCACCTCTCTCCCTGGACCTGCAGTATAGGCCCCAGGGTGCCCGTGGCACTCCACTTAGGGGCCTATGACCCGAGCAAGCTACCCAGGGGTCCACCTTTCTCCCTGGACTTGCAGTATAGGCCCCAGGGTGCCCCTGGCACTCCACTTAGGGGCCTTTGACCCCAGCAAGCTAGCCAGGGGTCCACCTCTCTCCCTGGACCAGCAGTATAGGTCCCAGGGTGCCCCCTTGCACCCCACCTAGGGGTGTCTGACCCCAGCAAGCTACCCAGGGGTCAACCTCTCTCCCTGGACTTGCAATTTTTGCCCCTGGATGCCCCCTGGCCCTCCACTTAGAGGCCTCTGACCCCAGCAAGCTACCCAGAGGTCCAGCTCTCTCCCTGGACTTGCAGTATAGCCCCTAAGGTGTCCCCTGGCCCTCCACCTAAGGGCCCCTGTCCCCAACAAGCTACCCAGGGGTCCATCTCTCTTCCTGGACTTGCAATATAGGCCCCAGGGTGCCCCCTGGCCCTCCACCTAATTGCCCCTGACCCCAGCAAGCTACCCAGGGGTCTACCTCTCTACCTGGACTTGCAGTGTAGGCCCCAGGGTGCCCCCTTGCCCTCCACCTTAGGGCCCCTGACCCCAGCAAGCTACCCAGGAGTCCACCTCTCTCCCTGGACTTGCAGGAAAGGCCCCAAGGTGCCCCCTGGTCCTACACCTAGGGGTCTCTGACCCCAGCAAGCTACCCAGTGGTCCACCTCTCTCCCTGGTCTTGCAGTATAGGCCCCAGGGTGCCCCATGGCCCTCCTCCTAGGGGCCCCTTACCCCAGCAAGCTACCCAGGGATCCACCTCTCTCCCTGGACTTGCAGTATAGGCCCCAGGGTGCCCCCTTGCCCTCCTCCTAGGGGTCTTTGACCCCAGCAAGCTACCCAGGGATCAACCTCTCTCCCTGGACTTTTAGTGTAGGCCCCAAGGTGCCCCCTGGCCCTCCTCCTAGGGGCTTCTGACCCCAGCAAGCTACCCAGTAGCCCACCTCTCTCCCTGGACCAGCAGTATAGGTCCCAGGGTGCCCCCTGGCTCTCCACCTAGGGGCTTCTGACCCCAGCAAGCTACCCAGGGGTCCACCTCTCTCCCTTGACTTGCAGTATAGGCCCAAGGGAGCTCGCTGGCCTTCCACCTAGGGGAATCTAACCCTAGCAAGCAACCCAGGGTCCACTTCCCTCCCTGGACTTCCAATAAAGGCCCCAGGGTGCCCCCTTGTCCTCCACTTGGGGGTCTCTGACCCCAGCAAGCTACCCAGTGGTCCAACTCTCTCCCTGGTCTTGCAGTATAGGCCCCAGGGTGCCCCCTGGGCCTCCACCTAAAGGCCCCTGACCCCAGCAAGCTACCCAGGGGTCTACCTCTCCCTGGACTTGCAGTGTAGGCCCCAGGGTTCCCCCTTGCCCTCCACCTAAGGGATCCTGACCCCAGCAAGCTACCCAGGGGTCCACCTCTCTCCCTGGACTTGCAGTGTAGGCACCAGGTGCCCCCTTGCCCTCCACCTAAGGGGCCCTGACCCAGCAAGCTACCCAGGGGTCCACCTCTCTCCCTGGACTTGCAGTATAGGCCCCAGGGTGCGCCCTGGCCTTTCACCTAGGGGAATCTGACCCCAGCAAGCTACCCAGAGGTCCAGATCTCTCCCTGGACTTGCAGTATAGGCCCCAGGGTGCCCGTTTGCACTCCATCTAGGGGTCTCTGACCCCAGCAAGCTACCCAGTGGTCCACCTCTCTCCCTGGTCTTGCACTATAGGCCCCAGGCTGCCCCCTGGCCCTCCTCCTAGGGGCCCCTTACCCCAGCAAGCTACCCAGGGGTCCACCTCTCTCCCTGGACTTGCAGTATAGGCCCCAGGGTGCCCCCTTGCACCCCACCTAGGGGTGTCTGACCCCAGCAAGCTACCCAGGGGTCCACCTCTCTCCCTGGACTTGCAGTATTTACCCCTGGATGTCCCCTGACCCTCTACCTTTGGGCTTCTGACCCCAGCAAGCTACCCAGAGGTCCAGATCTCTCCCTGGACTTGCAGTATAGGCCCCAGGGTGCCCCTTTGCACTCCATCTAGGGGTTTCTGACCCCAGCAAGCTACCCAGGGGTCCACCTCTCTCCCTGGACTTGCATTGTAGGCCCCAGGGTGCCCACTGGCCCTCCACCTAAGGGCCCCTGACCCCAGCAAGCTACCCAGGTGTCTACCTCTCTCCCTGGACATGCAGTGTAGGCCCTAGGGTGCCCCTTGCCCTCCACCTAAAGGACCCTGACCCTAGCAAGCTACCCAGGGGTCCACCTCTCTCTCTGGACTTGCAGTATAGGCCCCAGGGTGCCCCCTTGCACCCCACCTAGGGGCTTTTGACCCCAGCAAGCTACCCAGAGGACCAGTTCTCTCCCTGGATTTGCTGTATAGGCCCCAGGGTTACCCCTGGCCCTCCACCTAGGTGCCCCTGACCCCAGCAAGCTACCCAGGGGTCCATGTCTATCCCTGGACTTGCAGTTTAGGCCCCTGGATGCCCCCTGGCCCTCCACCTAGGGGCCTCTGACCCCAGCAAGCTACCCAGGGGTCCACCTCTCTTCCTGGACTTGCATTATAGGCCCAAGGGTGCCACCTGGCCCTCCACCTAAGGGCCCCTGACCCCAGCAAGCTACCCAGGGGTCCACCTCTCTCCCTGGACTTGCAGTATAGGCCCCAGGGTGCCCCTGGCACTCCACTTAGGGGCCTATGACCCCAGCAAGATACCCATGGGTCCACATCTCTTCCTGGACTTGCAGTATAGGCCTCAGGGTGCCCCCTGGGCCTCCACCTAAGGGCCCCTGACCCCAGCAAGCTACCCAGGAGTCTACCTCTCTCCCTGGACATGCAGTGTAGGCCCCAGGGTTCCCCCTTGCCCTCCACCTAAGGGATCCTGACCCCAGCAAGCTACTCAGGGGTCCACATCTCTCCCTGGACTTGCAGTGTAGGCACCAGGTGCCCCTTTGCCCTCCACCTAAGGGGCCCTGACCCAGCAAGCTACCCAGGGGTCCACCTCTCTCCCTGGACATGCAGTGTAGGCCCTAGGGTGCCCCCTTGCCCTCCACCTAAAGGACCCTGGCCCTAGCAAGCTACCCAGGGGTCCACCTCTCTCCCTGGACTTGCAGTATAGGCCCCAGGGTGCCCCCTGGCCTTCCACCTAGGGATATCTGAACCCAGCAAGCTACCCAGGGGTCCACCTCTCTCCTTCGACCAGCAGAAAAGGCCCCAGGGTGCCCCCTTGCCCTCCACCTAGGGGCCCCTTGTCCCAGCAAGCTACGCAGGGGTCAACCTCTCTCCCTGGACTTACAGTATAGGCCCCAGGTTGCGCCCTGGCCTTCGACCTAGGGGAATCTGACCCCAGCAAGCTACCCAGGGTCCACTTCCCTCCCTGGACTTCCATTAAAGGCCCCAGGGTGCCCCCTTGCCCTCCAACTAGGGGTCTCCAACCCCAGCAAGCTACCCAGTGGTCCACCTCTCTCCCTGGTCTTGCAGTATAGGCCCCAGGGTGCCCCCTGGCCATCCTCCTAGGGGCCCCTTACCCCAGCAAGCTACCCAGGGGTCCAACTCTCTCCTTGGACTTGCAGTATAGGCCCCAGGGTGCCCCCTTGCACCCCACCTAGAGTCTTTTGACCCAAGCAAGCTACCCAGGGGTCCATGTCTATCCCTGGACTTGCAGTTTAGGCCCCAGGATGCCCCCTGGCCCTCCACCTAGGAGCCTCTGACCCCAGCAAGCTACCCAGGGGTCCACCTCTCTTCCTAAACTTGCAGTATAGGCCCCAGGGTGCCCCCTTGCACCCCACCTAGGGGCTTTTGACCCCAGCAAGCTACCCAGAGGACAAGCTCTCTCCCTGGATTTGCAGTATAGGCCCCAGGGTTACCCCTGGCCCTCCACCTAGGTGCCCCTGACCCCAGCAAGCTACCCAGGGGTCCATGTCTATCCCTGGACTTGCAGTTTAGGCCCCTGGATGCCCCCTGGCCCTCCACCTAGGGGCCTCTGACCCCAGCAAGCTACCCAGGGGTTCACCTCTCTTCCTGAACTTGCATTATAGGCCCAAGGGTGCCACCTGGCTCTCCACCTAAGGGCCCCTGACCCCAGCAAGCTACCCAGGGGTGCACCTCTCTCCCTGGACTTGCAGTATAGGCCCCAGGGTGCCCCTGGCACTCCACTTAGGGGCCTATGACCCCAGCAAGATACCCATGGGTCCACATCTCTTCCTGGACTTGCAGTATAGGCCCCAGGGTGCCCCCTGGGCCTCCACCTAAGGGCCCCTGACCCCAGCAAGCTACCCTGGGGTCTACCCCTCTCCCTGGACATGCAGTGTAGGCCCCAGGGTTCCCCCTTGCCCTCCACCTAAGGGATCCTGACCCCAGCAAGCTACCCAGCGGTCTACCTCTCTCCCTGGACTTGCAGTGTAGGCACCAGGTGCCTCCTTGCCCTCCACCTAAGGGGCCCTGACCCAGCAAGCTACCCAGGGGTCCACCTCTCTCCCTGGACTTGCAGTAATGGCCCCAGGGTGCGCCCTGGCCTTCCACCTAGGGGAATCTGACCCCAGCAAGCTACCCAGGGTCCACTTCCCTCCCTGGACTTCCATTAAAGGCCCCAGGGTGACTCCTTACCCTCCACCTAGGGGTCTCTGACCCCAGCAAGCTACCCAGTGGTCCACCTCTCTCCCTGGTCTTGCAGTATAGGCCCCAGGGTGCCCCCTGGCCCTCCTCCTAGGGGCCCCTTACCCCAGCAAGCTACCCAGGGGTCCACTTCTCTCCCTGGACTTGCAGAATAGGCCCCAGGGTGCCCCCTTGCACCCCACCTAGGGGTCTCTGACCCCAGCAAGCTACCCAGGGGTCCACCTCTCTCCCTGGACTTGCAGTATTTACACCTGGATGTCCCCTGGCCCTCTACCTTGGGGCTTCTGACCCCAGCAAGTTACCCAGAGGTCCAGATCTCTCCCTGGACTTGCAGTATAGGCCCCAGGGTGCCCCTTTGCACTCCATCTAGGGGTTTTTGACCCCAGCAAGCTACCCAGGGGTCCACCTCTCTCCCTGGACTTGTATTGTAGGCCCCAGGGTGCCCCCTGGCCCTCCACCTAAGGGCCCCTGACCCCAGCAAGCTACCCAGGTGTCTACCTCTCTCCCTGGACATGCAGTGTAGGCCCTAGGGTGCCCCCTTGCCCTCCACCTAAGGGACCCTGACCCTAGCAAGCTACCCAGGGGTCCACCTCTCTCCCTGGACTTGCAGTAAAGGCCCCAGGGTGCGCCCTGGCCTTCCACCTAGGGGAATCTGACCCCAGCTAGCTACCCAGGGTCCACTTCCCTCACTGGACTTCCATTAAAGGCCCCAGGGTGCCCCCTTGCCCTCCAACTAGGGGTCTCTGACCCCAGCAAGCTACCCAGTGGTCCACCTCTCTCCCTGGTCTTACAGTATAGGCCCCAGGGTGCCCCCTGGCCCTCCTCCTAGGGGCCCCTTACCCCAGCAAGCTACCCAGGGGTCCACCTCTCTCCCTGGACTTGCAGTATAGGCCTCAGGGTGCCCCCTTGCACCCCACCTAGAGACTTTTGAGCCCAGCAAGCTACCCAGGGGTCCATGTCTATCCCTGGACTTGCAGTGTAGGCCCCAGGATGCCCCCTGGCCCTCCACCTATGAGCCTCTGACCCCAGCAAGCTACCCAGGGGTCCACCTCTCTTCCTGGACTTGCAGTATAGGCCCCAGGGTGCCCCCTTGCACCCCAACTAGGGGCTTTTGACCAGGGCAAGCTACCCAGAGGACCAGCTTTCTCCCTGGATTTGCAGTATAGGCCCCAGGGTTACCCCTGGCCCTCCATCTAGGTGCCCCAGACCCCAGCAAGCTACCCAGGGGTCCATGTCTATCCCTGGACTTGCAGTTTAGGCCCCTGGATGCCCCCTGGCCCTCCACCTAGGGGCCTCTGACCCCAGCAAGCTACCCAGGGGTCCACCTCTCGTCCTAGACTTGCATTATAGGCCCAAGGGTGCCACCTGGCCCTCCACCTAAGGGCCCCTGACCCCAGCAAGCTACCCAGGGGTCCACCTCTCTCCCTGGACTTGCAGTATAGGCCCCAGGGTGCCCCTGGCACTCCACTTAGGGGCCTATGACCCCAGCAAGATATCCATGGGTCCACATCTCTTCCTGGACTTGCAGTATAGGCCCCAGGGTGCCCCCTGGGCCTCCACCTAAAGGCCCCTGACCCCAGCAAGCTACCCAGGGGTCTACCTCTCTCCCTGGACTTGCAGTGTAGGCCCCAGGGTTCCCCCTTGCCCTCCACCTAAGGGATCCTGACCCCAGCAAGCTACCCAGGGGTCCACCTCTCTCCCTGGACTTGCAGTGTAGGCCCCAGGTGCCCCCTTGCCCTCCACCTAAGGGGCCCTGACCCAGCAAGCTACCCAGGGGTCCACCTCTCTCCCTGGACTTGCAGTATAGGCCCCAGGGTGCGCCCTGGCCTTCCACCTAGGGGAATCTGACCCCAGCAAGCTACCCAGGGTCCACTTCCCTCCCTGGACTTCCATTAAAGGCCCCAGGGTGCCCCCTTGCCCTCCAACTATGGGTCTCTAACCCCAGCAAGGTACCCAGTGGTCCACCTCTCTCCCTGGTCTTGCAGTATAGGCCCCAGGGTGCCCCCTGGCCCTCCTCCTAGGGGCCCCTTACCCCAGCAAGCTACCCAGGGGTCCACCTCTCTCCCTTGACTTGCAGTATAGGCCCCAGGGTGCCCCCTTGCACCCCACCTAGAGGCTTTTGACCCCAGCAAGCTACCCAGGGGTCCATGTCTATCCCTGGACTTGCAGTGTAGGCCCCAGCATGCCCCCTGGCCCTCCACCTAGGAGCCTCTGACCCCAGCAAGCTACCCAGGGGTCAACCTCTCTTCCTGGACTTGCAGTATAGGCCCCAGGGTGCCCCCTTGCACCCCACATAGGGGCTTTTGACCCCAGCAAGCTTCCCAGAGGACCAGCTCTCTCCCTGGATTTGCTGTATAGGCCCCAGGGTTACCCCTGGCCCTCCATCTAGGTGCCCCTGACCCCAGCAAGCTACCCAGGGGTCCATGTCTATCCCTGGACTTGCAGTTTAGGCCCCTGGATGCCCCCTGGCCCTCCACCTAGGGGCCTCTGACCCCAGCAAGCTACCCAGGGGTCCACCTCTCTTCCTGGATCTGCATTATAGGCCCAAGGGTGCCACCTGGCCCTCCACCTAAGGGCCCCTGACCCCAGCAAGCTACCCAGGGGTCCACCTCTCTCCCTGGACTTGCAGTATAGGCCCCAGGGTGCCCCTGGCACTCCACTTAGGGGCCTATGACCCCAGTAAGATACCCATGGGTCCACATCTCTTCCTGGACTTGCAGTATAGGCCTCAGGGTGCCCCCTGGGCCTCCACCTAAGGGCCCCTGACCCCAGCAAGCTACCCAGGAGTCTACCTCTCTCCCTGGACATGCAGTGTAGGCCCCAGGGTTCCCCCTTGCCCTCCACCTAAGGGATCCTGACCCCAGCAAGCTACCCAGGGGTCCACCTCTCTCCCTGGACTTGCAGTGTAGGCACCAGGTGCCCCCTTGCCCTCCACCTAAGGGGCCCTGACCCAGCAAGCTACCCAGAGGTCCACCTCTCTCCCTGGACTTGCAGTATAGGCCCCAGGGTGCGCCCTGGCCTTTCACCTAGGGGAATCTGACCCCAGCAAGCTACCCAGGGTCCACGTCCCTCCCTGGACTTCCATTAAAGGCCCCAGGGTGACTCCTTACCCTCCACCTAGGGGTCTCTGACCCCAGCAAGCTACCCAGTGGTCCACCTCTCTCCCTGGTCTTGCACTATAGGCCCCAGGCTGCCCCCTGGCCCTCCTCCTAGGGGCCCCTTACCCCAGCAAGCTACCCAGGGGTCCACCTCTCTCCCTGGACTTGCAGTATAGGCCCCAGGGTGCCCCCTTGCACCCCACCTAGGGGTGTCTGACCCCAGCAAGCTACCCAGGGGTCCACCTCTCTCCCTGGACTTGCAGTATTTACCCCTGGATGTCCCCTGACCCTCTACCTTGGGGCTTCTGACCCCAGCAAGCTACCCAGAGGTCCAGATCTCTCCCTGGACTTGCAGTATAGGCCCCAGGGTGCCCCTTTGCACTCCATCTAGGGGTTTCTGACCCCAGCAAGCTACCCAGGGGTCCACCTCTCTCCCTGGACTTGCATTGTAGGCCCCAGGGTGCCCCCTGGCCCTCCACCTAAGGGCCCCTGACCCCAGCAAGCTACCCAGGTGTCTACCTCTCTCCCTGGACATGCAGTGTAGGCCCTAGGGTGCCCCTTGCCCTCCACCTAAAGGACCCTGACCCTAGCAAGCTACCCAGGGGTCCACCTCTCTCCCTGGACTTGCAGTATAGGCCCCAGGGTGCCCCCTTGCACCCCACCTAGGGGGCTTTTGACCCCAGCAAGCTACCCAGAGGACCAGCTCTCTCCCTGGATTTGCTGTATAGGCCCCAGGGTTACCCCTGGCCCTCCACCTAGGTGCCCCTGACCCCAGCAAGCTACCCAGGGGTCCATGTCTATCCCTGGACTTGCAGTTTAGGCCCCTGGATGCCCCCTGGCCCTCCACCTAGGGGCCTCTGACCCCAGCAAGCTACCCAGGGGTCCACCTCTCTTCCTGGACTTGCATTATAGGCCCAAGGGTGAAACCTGGCCCTCCACCTAAGGGCCCCTGACCCCAGCAAGCTACCCAGGGGTCCATCTCTCTCCCTGGACTTGCAGTATAGGCCCCAGGGTGCCCCTGGCACTCCACTTAGGGGCCTATGACCCCAGCAAGATACCCATGGGTCCACATCTCTTCCTGGACTTGCAGTATAGGCCTCAGGGTGCCCCCTGGGCCTCCACCTAACGGCCCCTGACCCCAGCAAGCTACCCAGGAGTCTACCTCTCTCCCTGGACATGCAGTGTAGAACCCAGGGTTCCCCCTTGCCCTCCACCTAAGGGATCCTGACCCCAGCAAGCTACTCAGGGGTCCACCTCTCTCCCTGGACTTGCAGTGTAGGCACCAGGTGCCCCTTTGCCCTCCACCTAAGGGGCCCTGACCCAGCAAGCTACCCAGGGGTCCACCTCTCTCCCTGGACTTGCAGTATAGGCCCCAGGGTGCGCCCTGGCCTTTCACCTAGGGGAATCTGACCCCAGCAAGCTACCCAGGGTCCACTTCCCTCCCTGGACTTCCATTAAAGGCCCCAGGGTGACTCCTTACCCTCCACCTAGGGGTCTCTGACCCCAGTAAGCTACCCAGTGGTCCACCTCTCTCCCTGGTCTTGCACTATAGGCCCCAGAGTGCCCCCTGGCCCTCCTCCTAGGGGCCCCTTACCCCAGCAAGCTACCCAGGGGTCCACCTCTCTCCCTGGACTTGCAGTATAGGCCCCAGGGTGCCCCCTTGCACCCCACCTAGGGGTGTCTGACCCCAGCAAGCTACCCAGGGGTCCACCTCTCTCCCTGGACTTGCAGTATTTACCCATGGATGTCCCCTGGCCCTCTACCTTGGGGCTTCTGACCCCAGCAAGCTACCCAGAGGTCCAGATCTCTCCCTGGACTTGCAGTATACGCCCCAGGGTGCCCCTTTGCACTCCATCTAGGGGTTTCTGACCCCAGCAAGCTACCCAGGGGTCCACCTCTCTCCCTGGACTTGCATTGTAGGCCCCAGGGTGCCCCCTGGCCCTCCACCTAAGGGCCCCTGACCCCAGCAAGCTACCCAGGTGTCTACCTCTCTCCCTGGACATGCAGTGTAGGCCCTAGGGTGCCCCCTTGCCCTCCACCTAAAGGACCCTGACCCTAGCAAGCTACCCAGGGGTCCACCTCTCTCCCTGGACTTGCAGTATAGGCCCCAGGGTGCCCCCTGGCCTTCCACCTAGGGAAATCTGAACCCAGCAAGCTACCCAGGGGTCCACCTCTCTCCCTCGACCAGCAGAAAAGGCCCCAGGGTGCCCCCTTGCCCTCCACCTAGGGGCCCCTTGTCCCAGCAAGCTACGCAGGGGTCAACCTCTCTCCCTGGACTTGCAGTATAGGCCCCAGGGTGCCCCTTTGCACTCCATCTAGGGGTATCTGACCCCAGCAAGGTCCCCGGGGGTTTACCTCTCTCCCTTGACTTGCAGTGTAGGCCCCAGGGTGCCCCCTTGCCTTCCACCTAAGGGCCCCTGACCCCAGCAAGCTACCCAGGTGTCCGCCTCTCTTCATAGAATTGCAGTATAGGCCCCAGGGTGCCCCTGGCCCTCCACCTAAGGGCCCATAATGTAAGCAAATTACCCAGGGGTCCACCTCTCTCCATGGACTTGCAGTGTAGGCCCCAGGATGCCCCCTGGCCCTCCACCTAGGGGCCTCTGACCCCAGCAAGCTACCAAGAGGTCCAGCTCTCTCCCTGGACTTGCAGTATAGCCCCCAGGGTGCCCCCTGGCCCTCCATCTAAGGGCCACTGACCCCAGCAAGCTACCCAGGGGTCCACCTCTCTCCCTGGACTTGCAGTGTTGGCCCCAGGGTGCCCCCTGCCCCTCCACCTAAGGGCCCCTGACCCCAGCAAGCTACCCAGGGGTCCACCTCTCTTCCTGGACTTGCTGTATAGGCCCCAGGGTGCCCCCTGGCTCTCCACCTAAGGGCCCCTGACCCCAGCAAGCTACCCAGGGGTCCACCTCTCTCCCTGGACTTGCAGTATAGGCCCCAGGCTGCCCCTGGAACTCCACTTAGGGGCCTATGACCCCAGCAAGCTACCCAGGGTGTCCACCTCTCTCCCTGGACTTGCAGTATAGGCCCCAGGGTGCCCCCTTGCACCCCACCTAGGGGGCTTTTGACCCCAGCAAGCTACCCAGAGGACCAGCTCTCTCCCTGGATTTGCTGTATAGGCCCCAGGGTTACCCCTGGCCCTCCACCTAGGTGCCCCTGACCCCAGCAAGCTACCCAGGGGTCCATGTCTATCCCTGGACTTGCAGTTTAGGCCCCTGGATGCCCCCTGGCCCTCCACCTAGGGGCCTCTGACCCCAGCAAGCTACCCAGGGGTCCACCTCTCTTCCTGGACTTGCATTATAGGCCCAAGGGTGAAACCTGGCCCTCCACCTAAGGGCCCCTGACCCCAGCAAGCTACCCAGGGGTCCATCTCTCTCCCTGGACTTGCAGTATAGGCCCCAGGGTGCCCCTGGCACTCCACTTAGGGGCCTATGACCCCAGCAAGATACCCATGGGTCCACATCTCTTCCTGGACTTGCAGTATAGGCCTCAGGGTGCCCCCTGGGCCTCCACCTAACGGCCCCTGACCCCAGCAAGCTACCCAGGAGTCTACCTCTCTCCCTGGACATGCAGTGTAGAACCCAGGGTTCCCCCTTGCCCTCCACCTAAGGGATCCTGACCCCAGCAAGCTACTCAGGGGTCCACCTCTCTCCCTGGACTTGCAGTGTAGGCACCAGGTGCCCCTTTGCCCTCCACCTAAGGGGCCCTGACCCAGCAAGCTACCCAGGGGTCCACCTCTCTCCCTGGACTTGCAGTATAGGCCCCAGGGTGCGCCCTGGCCTTTCACCTAGGGGAATCTGACCCCAGCAAGCTACCCAGGGTCCACTTCCCTCCCTGGACTTCCATTAAAGGCCCCAGGGTGACTCCTTACCCTCCACCTAGGGGTCTCTGACCCCAGTAAGCTACCCAGTGGTCCACCTCTCTCCCTGGTCTTGCACTATAGGCCCCAGAGTGCCCCCTGGCCCTCCTCCTAGGGGCCCCTTACCCCAGCAAGCTACCCAGGGGTCCACCTCTCTCCCTGGACTTGCAGTATAGGCCCCAGGGTGCCCCCTTGCACCCCACCTAGGGGTGTCTGACCCCAGCAAGCTACCCAGGGGTCCACCTCTCTCCCTGGACTTGCAGTATTTACCCATGGATGTCCCCTGGCCCTCTACCTTGGGGCTTCTGACCCCAGCAAGCTACCCAGAGGTCCAGATCTCTCCCTGGACTTGCAGTATACGCCCCAGGGTGCCCCTTTGCACTCCATCTAGGGGTTTCTGACCCCAGCAAGCTACCCAGGGGTCCACCTCTCTCCCTGGACTTGCATTGTAGGCCCCAGGGTGCCCCCTGGCCCTCCACCTAAGGGCCCCTGACCCCAGCAAGCTACCCAGGTGTCTACCTCTCTCCCTGGACATGCAGTGTAGGCCCTAGGGTGCCCCCTTGCCCTCCACCTAAAGGACCCTGACCCTAGCAAGCTACCCAGGGGTCCACCTCTCTCCCTGGACTTGCAGTATAGGCCCCAGGGTGCCCCCTGGCCTTCCACCTAGGGAAATCTGAACCCAGCAAGCTACCCAGGGGTCCACCTCTCTCCCTCGACCAGCAGAAAAGGCCCCAGGGTGCCCCCTTGCCCTCCACCTAGGGGCCCCTTGTCCCAGCAAGCTACGCAGGGGTCAACCTCTCTCCCTGGACTTGCAGTATAGGCCCCAGGGTGCCCCTTTGCACTCCATCTAGGGGTATCTGACCCCAGCAAGGTCCCCGGGGGTTTACCTCTCTCCCTTGACTTGCAGTGTAGGCCCCAGGGTGCCCCCTTGCCTTCCACCTAAGGGCCCCTGACCCCAGCAAGCTACCCAGGTGTCCGCCTCTCTTCATAGAATTGCAGTATAGGCCCCAGGGTGCCCCTGGCCCTCCACCTAAGGGCCCATAATGTAAGCAAATTACCCAGGGGTCCACCTCTCTCCATGGACTTGCAGTGTAGGCCCCAGGATGCCCCCTGGCCCTCCACCTAGGGGCCTCTGACCCCAGCAAGCTACCAAGAGGTCCAGCTCTCTCCCTGGACTTGCAGTATAGCCCCCAGGGTGCCCCCTGGCCCTCCATCTAAGGGCCACTGACCCCAGCAAGCTACCCAGGGGTCCACCTCTCTCCCTGGACTTGCAGTGTTGGCCCCAGGGTGCCCCCTGCCCCTCCACCTAAGGGCCCCTGACCCCAGCAAGCTACCCAGGGGTCCACCTCTCTTCCTGGACTTGCTGTATAGGCCCCAGGGTGCCCCCTGGCTCTCCACCTAAGGGCCCCTGACCCCAGCAAGCTACCCAGGGGTCCACCTCTCTCCCTGGACTTGCAGTATAGGCCCCAGGCTGCCCCTGGAACTCCACTTAGGGGCCTATGACCCCAGCAAGCTACCCAGGGTGTCCACCTCTCTCCCTGGACTTGCAGTATAGGCCCCAGGGTGCCCCTGGCACTCCACTTAGGGGCCTATGACCCCAGCAAGCTACCCTGGGGTCCACCTCTCTCCCTGAACTTACAGTTTAGGCCCCAGGGTGCCCCCTGGCCCTCCACTTGTGGGCCTCTGACCCCAGCAAGCTACCCAGGGGTCCACCTCTGTCCCTGGACTTGCAGTGTAGTCCCCAGGGTGCATCCTGGCCCTCCACCTAAGGGCCCCTGACCCCAGCGAGCTACCAAGGGGTCTTCCTCTCTCCCTTGACTTGCAGTATAGGCCCCAGGGTGTGCCCTGGCCCTCCACCTGGGTGCCTCTGACCCCAGCAAGCTACCCAGTGGTCCACCTCTCTCCCTGGACTTGCAGTGTAGGCCCCGGGGTGCCCCCTGGCCCTCCTCCTAAGGGCCCTTGACCCCAGAAAGCTACCCAGGGGTCCACCTCTCTTCCTGGACTTGCAGTATAGGCCCCAGGGTGCCTTCTGGCTCTCCACCTAAGGGCCCCTGACCCCAGAAAGCTACTCAGGGATCCACCTCTCTCCCTGGACCTGCAGTATAGGCCCCAGGGTGCCCGTGGCACTCCACTTAGGGGCCTATGACCCCAGCAAGCTACCCAGGGGTCCACCTTTCTCCCTGGACTTGCAGTATAGGCCCCAGGGTGCCCCTGGCACTCCACTTAGGGGCCTTTGACCCCAGCAAGCTAGCCAGGGGTCCACCTCTCTCCCTGGACCAGCAATATAGGTCCCAGGGTGCCCCCTTGCACCCCACCTAGGGGTGTCTGACCCCAGCAAGCTACCCAGGGGTCAACCTCTCTCCCTGGACTTGCAATTTTTGCCCCTGGATGCCCCCTGGCCCTCCACTTAGGGGCCTCTGACCCCAGCAAGCTACCCAGAGGTCCAGCTCTCTCCCTGGACTTGCAGTATAGCCCCTAAGGTGTCCCCTGGCCCTCCACCTAATGGCCCCTGACCCCAACAAGCTACCCAGGGGTCCATCTCTCTTCCTGGACTTGCAATATAGGCCCCAGGGTGCCCCCTGGCCCTCCACCTAATTGCCCCTGACCCCAGCAAGCTACCCAGGGGTCTACCTCTCTACCTGGACTTGCAGTGTAGGCCCCAGGGTGCCCCCTTGCCCTCCACCTTAGGGCCCCTGACCCCAGCAAGCTACCCAGGAGTCCACCTCTCTCCCTGGACTTGCAGTAAAGGCCCCAAGGTGCCCCCTGGCCCTACACCTAGGGGTCTCTGACCCCAGCAAGCTACCCAGTGGTCCACCTCGCTCCCTGGTCTTGCAGTATAGGCCCCAGGGTGCCCCATGGCCCTCCTCCTAGGGGCCCCTTACCCCAGCAAGCTACCCAGGGGTCCACCTCTCTCCCTGGACTTGCAGTATAGGCCCCAGGGTGCCCCCTTGCCCTCCTCCTAGGGGTCTTTGACCCCAGCAAGCTATCCAGGGGTCCACCTCTCTCCCTGGACTTGTAGTGTAGGCCCCAAGGTGCCCCCTGGCCCTCCTCCTAGGGGCTTCTGACCCCAGCAAGCTACCCAGTAGCCCACCTCTCTCCCTGGACCAGCAGTATAGGTCCCAGGGTGCCCCCTGGCTCTCCACCTAGGGGCTTCTGACCCCAGCAAGCTACCCAGGGGTCCACCTCTCTCCCTTGACTTGCAGTATAGGCCCAAGGGTGCTCGCTGGCCTTCCACCTAGGGGAATCTAACCCCAGCAAGCAACCCAGGGTCCACTTCCCTCCCTGGACTTCCAATAAAGGCCCCAGGGTGCCCCCTTGTCCTCCACTTGGGGGTCTCTGACATCAGCAAGCTACCCAGTGGTCCAACTCTCTCCCTGGTCTTGCAGTATCGGCCCAAGGGTGCCCCCTGGCCCTCCTCCTAGGGGCCCCTTACCCCAGCAAGCAACCCAGGGGTCCACGTCTCTCCCTGGACTTGCAGTGTAGGCCCAAGGGTGCCCTCTTGCACCCCACCTAGGGGTGTCTGACCCCAGCAAGCTACCCAGGGGTCCAGCTCTCTCCCTGGACTTGCAGTTTAGCCCCCAGGGTGCCCCCTGGCCCCCCACCTAAGGGCCCCTGACCCCAGCAAGCTACCCAGGGGTCCAGCTCTCTTCCTGGACTTGCAATATAGCCCCCAGGGTGCCCCCTGGCCCTCCACGTAAGGGCCCCTGACCCCAGCAAGCTACCCAGGGGTCTACCTCTCTCCCTGAACATGCAGTGTAGGTCCTAGGGTGCCCCCTTGCCCTCCACCTAAGGGACCCTGACCCTAGCAAGCTACCCAGGGGTTCACCTCTCTCCCTGGACTTGCAGTATAGGCCCCAGGGTGCCCCCTGGCCTTCCATCTAGGGAAATCTGACCCCAGTAAGCTACCCAGGGGATCACCTCTCTCCCTGGACTTGCAATATAGGCCCCAGGGTGCCCCTTTGCACTACACCTAGGGGTCTCTGACCCCAGCAAGCTACCCAGGGGTCCACCTCTCTCCCTGGACTTGCAATATAGGCCCTAAGGTGCCCCCTGGCCCTACACCTAGGGGTCTCTGACCCCAGCAAGCTACTCAGGGGTCCACCTCTCTCCCTGGACCTGCAGTAAAGGCCCCAGGGTGCCCCTGGCACTCCACTTAGGGGCCTATGACCCCAGCAAGCTACGCAGGGGTCCACCTCTCTCCCCCTAGACTTGCAGTGTAGGCCCCAGGATGCCCCCTATCCCTCCACCTTGGGGCCTCTGACCCCAGCAAGCTACCAAGGGGTCCACCTCTCTTCCTGGACTTGCATTATAGGCCCCAGGGTACCCCTTTACACTCCATCTAGGGGTCTCTGACCCCAGCAAGCTACCCATGGGTCCACCTCTCTCCCTGGACTTGCAGTGTAGGCCCCAGGGTGCCCCCTGGCCCTCCACCTAAGGGCCCCTGACCCCAGCAAGCTACCAAGGGATCCACCTCTCTCTCTGGAACTGCAGTATAGGCCCCAGGGTGCCCCTGGCACTCCACTTAGGGGCCTATGACCCCAGCAAGCTACCCAGGGGTCCACCTCTCTCCCCCCGGACTTGCAGTGTAGGCCCCAGGATGCCCCCTGTTCTCCACCTAGGGGCCTCTGACCCCAGCAAGGTACCCAGGGGTCCACCTCTCTTCCTGGACTTGCATTATAGGCCCCAGGGTGCCCCTTTGCACTCCATCTAGGGGTCTCTGACCCCAGCAAGCTACCCAGGGGTCCACCTCTATCCATGGACTTGCAGTGTAGGCCCCAATATGCCCCCTGGCCCTCCACCTAGGGGCCTCTGACCCCAGCAAGCTACCCAGGGGTCCACCTCTCTTCCTGTACTTGCATTATAGGCCCCAGGGTGCCAGCTGGCCCTCCAACCAAGGGCCCCTGACCATAGCAAGCTACCCAGGGTCCACCTCTCTCCTTGGACTTGCAGTATAGGCCCCAGGGTGACCCCTGGCTCTCCATCTAGGTGCCCCTGACAACAGCAAGCTACCCAGGGGTCCACGTCTATCCCTGGACTTGCAGTGTAGGCCCCAGGATGCCCCCTGGCCCTCCTCCTAGGGGCCTCTGACCCCAGCAAGCTACCCAGGGGTCCACCTCTTTTCCTAGACTTGCAGTATAGGCCCCAGGGTGCCACCTGGCCTTCCACCTAGGGGAATCTGACCCCAGCAAGCTACCCAGGGGTCCACCTCTCTCCCTGATCTTGCAGTATAGGCCCCAGGGTGCCCCCTGGCCCTCCACCTAGAGGCTTCTGAACCCAGCAAGCTACCCAGGGGTCCACCTCTCTCCTTGGACCAGCAGTATAGGCCCCATTGTGCCTCGTGGCCCTCCACCTAGGGGCCTCTGACCCCAGCAAGCTACTCGGGGGTCCACCTCTTTCCCTGGACCAGCAGAAAAGGCCCCAGGGTGCCCCCTGGCCCTCCACCTAGTGGCCCCTTATCCCAGCAAGCTACCCAGGGGTCAACCTCTCTCCCTGGACTTGCAGTATAGGCCCCAGGGTGCCCCCGGCACTCCACTTAGGGGCCTATGACCCCAGCAAGCTACCCTGGGGTCCACCTCTCTCCCTGAACTTGCAGTTTAGGCCTCAGGGTGCCCCCTGGCCCTCCACCTGGGGGCCTCTGACCCCAGCAAGCTACCCAGGGGTCCACCTCTTTCCCTGGACTTGCAGTGTAGGCCCCAGGGTGTCCCCTGGCCCTCCACCTAAGGGCCCCTGACCCCAGCAAGCTACCCAGGGGTCTACCTCTCTCCCTTGACTTGCAGTATAGGCCCCAGGATTCCCCTGGCACTCCACTTAGGGGCCTATGACCCCAGCAAGTTAGCCATGGGTCCACCTCTCGCCCTGGACTTGCAGTATAGGCCCCAGGGTGCCCCTGGCACTCCACTTAGGGGCCTATGACCCCAGCAAGCTACCCAGGGGTCCACCTCTATCCCTGAACTTGCAGTGTAGGCCCCTGGGTGCGCCCTGCCCTTCCACCTAGGGGAATCTGACCCCAGCAAGCTACCCTGGGTCCACTTCCCTCCCTGGACTTCCATTAAAGGCCCCAGGGTGCCCCCTTGCCCTCCACTTAGGGGTCTCTGACCCCAGCACGCTACCCAGGGGTCCACCTCTCTCCCAGGACTTGCAGTATAGGCCCCAGGGTGCCCCCTTGCACCCCATCTAGGGGTGTCTGACCCCTGCAAGCTACCCAGGTGTCCACCTCTCTCCCTGGACTTGCAGAATAGGCCCCAGGGTGCCCCATGGCCCTCCACCTAGGGGCCCATTACCCCAGCAAGCTACCCAGGGGTTCACCTCTCTCCCTGGACTTGCAGTATAGGCCCCAAGGTGCCCCTTTACACTCCATCCAGGGGCTTCTGACCCCAGCAAGCTACCCAGAGGTCCAGCTCTCTCCCTGGACTTTCAGTATAGGCCCCAGGGTTCCTCTTTGCTCTCCATCTTGGGGTCTCTGACCCCAGAAAGCTACCCAGGGGTCCACCTCTCTCCCCCTGGACTTACAGTGTATGCCCCAGGATGCCCCCTGGCCCTCCACCTAGGGGCCTCTGACCCCAGCAAGCTACCCAGGGGTTCACCTCTCTTCCCGGACTTGCATTATAGGCCCCAGGGTGCCCCTTTGCACTCCATCTAGGGTTCTCTGACCCCAGCAAGCTACACAGGGGTCCACCTCTCTTCCTGGACTTGCAGTATAGGCCCCAGGGTGCCCCTTTGCACTCCATCTAGGGGTCTCTGACCCCAGCAAGCTACCCAGGTGTCCGCCTCTATTCCTGGAATTGCAGTATAGGCCCCAGGGTGCCCCTGGCCCTCCACCTAAGGGCCCATGAGCCCAGCATACTACCCAGGGGTGCACCTCTCTCCCTGGAATTGCAGTATAGGACCCAGGGTTACCCCTGGCCCTCCATCTAGGTGCCCCTGACACCAGCAAGCTACCCAGGGGTCGATGTCTATCCCTGGACTTGTATTATAGGCCCCAGGGTGCCACCTGGCCCTCCAACTAAGGGCCCCTGATCCCAGCAAGCTAACCAGGGGTCCACCTCTCTCCCTGGACTTGCAGTATAGGCAACAGGGTGACCCCTGGCTCTCCATCTAGGTGCCCCTGACCCCAGCAAGCTACCCAGGGGTCCACGTCTATCCCTGGACTTGGAGTGGAGGCCCCAGGATGCCCCCTGGCCCTCCACCTAGGGGCCTCTGACCCCAGCAAGCTACCCAGGGGTCCACTTCTCTTCCTGGACTTGCAGTATAGGCCCCAGGGTGCCACCTGGCCCTCCACCTAAGGACCCCTGACCCCAGCAAGCTACCCAGGGGTCAACCTCTCTCCCTGGACTTGCAGTATAGACCCCAGTGTGCCCCTGGCACTCCACTTAGGGGCCTATGACCCCAGGAAGCTACCCTGGGCTCCACCTCTCTCCCTGGACTTGCAGTGTAGGCCCAAGGGTGCCCCCTTGCCCTCCACCTAAGGACCCCTGACCCCAGCAAGCTACCCAGGGGTCAACCTCTCTCCCTGGACTTGCAGTATAGGCCCCAGGGTGCCCCCTTGCCCTCCACCTAAGGGCCCCTGACGCCAGCAAGCTACCCAGGGGTCCACCTCTCTCCCTGGACTTGCAGTATAGGCCCCAGGGTGCGCCCTGGCCTTCCACCTTGAAGAATCTGACCCCAGCAAGCTACCCAGGGTCCACTTCCCTCCCTGGACTTCCATTAAAGGCCCCAGGGTGCCCCCTTGCCCTCCACCTAGGGGTCTCTGACCACAGCAAGCTACCCAGTGGTCCACCTCTCTCCCTGGTCTTGCACTATAGGCCCCAGGGTGCCCCCTGGCCCTCCTCCTAGGGGCTTCTGACCCCAGCAAGCTACCCAGAGGACCAGCTCTCTCCCTGGACTTGCAGTAGAGGCCCCAGGGTGCGCCCTGGCCCTCCACCTAAGGGCCTATGAGCCCAGCAAACTAACCAGGGGTCCAACTCTCTCCCTGGACTTGCAGTATAGGCCCCAGGGTTACCCCTGGCCCTCCATCTAGGTGCCCCTGACCCCAGCAAGCTACCCAGGGGTCCACATCTATTCCTGGACTTGCAGTATAGGCCACAGTGTGCCCCCTGGCCCTCCACCTAAGGGCCCCTGACCCCAGCAAGCTACCCAGGGGTCCACGTCTATCCCTGGACTTGCAGTGTAGGCCCCAGGATGCCCCCTGGCCCTCCTCCTAGGGGCCTCTGACCCCAGCAAGCTACCCAGGGGTCCACCTCTCTTCCTAGACTTGCAGTTTAGGCCCCAGGGTGCCACCTGGCCCTCCACCTAAGGACCCCTGACCCCAGCAAGCTACTCAGGGGTCCACCTCTCTCCCTGGACTTGCAGTATAGGCCCCAGAGTGCCCCTGGCACTCAACTTAGGGGCCTATGACCCCAGCAAGCTACCCAGGGCTCCACCTCTCTCCCTGGACTTGCAGTGTAGGCCCAAGGGTGCCCCCTGGCCTTCCACCTGGGGGCCTCTGACTCCAGCAAGCTACCCAGGGGTCCACCTCTCTCCCTGGACTTGCAGTGTAGGCCCCAGGGTGCCCCCTTGCCCTCCACCTAAGGGCCCCTGACCCCAGCAAGCTACCCAGGGGTCCACCTCTCTCCCTGTACTTGCAGTATAGGCCCCAGGGTGCGCCCTGGCCTTCCACCTAGGGGAATCTAACCCCAGCAAGCTACCCAGGGTCCACTTCCCTCCCTGGACTTCCATTAAAGGCCCCTGGGTGCCCCTTGCCCTCCACCTAGGGGTCTCTGACCACAGCAAGCTACCCAGTGGTCCACCTCTCTCCCAGGTCTTGCAGTGTAGGCCCAAGGTTGCCCCCTGGCCTTCCACCTGGGGGCCTCTGACTCCAGCAAGCTACCCAGGGGTCCACCTCTCTCCCTGGACTTGCAGTGTAGGCCCCAGGGTGCCCCCTTGCCCTCCACCTAAGGGCCCCTGACCCCAGCAAGCTACCCAGGGGTCCACCTCTCTCCCTGGACTTGCAGTATAGGCCCCAGGCTGTGCCCTGGCCTTCCACCTAGGGGAATCTAACCCCAGCAAGCTACCCAGGGTCCACTTCCCTCCCTGGACTTCCATTAAAGGCCCCAGGGTGCCCCCTTGCCCTCCACCTAGGGGTCTCTGACCACAGCAAGCTACCCAGTGGTCCACCTCTCTCCCTGGTCTTGCACTATAGGCCCCAGGGTGCCCCTTGGCCCTCCTCCTAGGGGCCCCTGACCCCAGCAAGCTACCCAGGGGTCTACCTCTCTACCTGGACTTGCAGTGTAGGCCCCAGGGTGCCCCCTTGCCCTCCACCTTAGGGCCCCTGACCCCAGCAAGCTACCCAGGAGTCCACCTCTCTCCCTGGACTTGCAGTAAAGGCCCCAAGGTGCCCCCTGGTCCTACACCTAGGGGTCTCTGACCCCAGCAAGCTACCCAGTGGTCCACCTCTCTCCCTGGTCTTGCAGTATAGGCCCCAGGGTGCCCCATGGCCCTCCTCCTAGGGGCCCCTTACCCCAGCAAGCTACCCAGGGATCCACCTCTCTCCCTGGACTTGCAGTATAGGCCCCAGGGTGCCCCCTTGCCCTCCTCCTAGGGGTCTTTGACCCCAGCAAGCTACCCAGGGGTCAACCTCTCTCCCTGGACTTTTAGTGTAGGCCCCAAGGTGCCCCCTGGCCCTCCTCCTAGGGGCTTCTGACCCCAGCAAGCTACCCAGTAGCCCACCTCTCTCCCTGGACCAGCAGTATAGGTCCCAGGGTGCCCCCTGGCTCTCCACCTAGGGGCTTCTGACCCCAGCAAGCTACCCAGGGGTCCACCTCTCTCCCTTGACTTGCAGTATAGGCCCAAGGGTGCTCGCTGGCCTTCCACCTAGGGGAATCTAACCCTAGCAAGCAACCCAGGGTCCACTTCCCTCCCTGGACTTCCAATAAAGGCCCCAGGGTGCCCCCTTGTCCTCCACTTGGGGGTCTCTGACCCCAGCAAGCTACCCAGTGGTCCAACTCTCTCCCTGGTCTTGCAGTATAGGCCCCAGGGTGCCCCCTGGGCCTCCACCTAAGGGCCCCTGACCCCAGCAAGCTACCCAGGGGTCTACCTCTCCCTGGACTTGCAGTGTAGGCCCCAGGGTTCCCCCTTGCCCTCCACCTAAGGGATCCTGACCCCAGCAAGCTACCCAGGGGTCCACCTCTCTCCCTGGGCTTGCAGTGTAGGCACCAGGTGCCCCCTTGCCCTCCACCTAAGGGGCCCTGACCCAGCAAGCTACCCAGGGGTCCACCTCTCTCCCTGGACTTGCAGTATAGGCCCCAGGGTGCGCCCTGGCCTTTCACCTAGGGGAATCTGACCCCAGCAAGCTACCCAGAGGTCCAGATCTCTCCCTGGACTTGCAGTATAGGCCCCAGGGTGCCCGTTTGCACTCCATCTAGGGGTCTCTGACCCCAGCAAGCTACCCAGTGGTCCACCTCTCTCCCTGGTCTTGCACTATAGGCCCCAGGCTGCCCCCTGGCCCTCCTCCTAGGGGCCCCTTACCCCAGCAAGCTACCCAGGGGTCCACCTCTCTCCCTGGACTTGCAGTATAGGCCCCAGGGTGCCCCCTTGCACCCCACCTAGGGGTGTCTGACCCCAGCAAGCTACCCAGGGGTCCACCTCTCTCCCTGGACTTGCAGTATTTACCCCTGGATGTCCCCTGACCCTCTACCTTGGGGCTTCTGACCCCAGCAAGCTACCCAGAGGTCCAGATCTCTCCCTGGACTTGCAGTATAGGCCCCAGGGTGCCCCTTTGCACTCCATCTAGGGGTTTCTGACCCCAGCAAGCTACCCAGGGGTCCACCTCTCTCCCTGGACTTGCATTGTAGGCCCCAGGGTGCCCCCTGGCCCTCCACCTAAGGGTCCCTGACCCCAGCAAGCTACCCAGGTGTCTACCTCTCTCCCTGGACATGCAGTGTAGGCCCTAGGGTGCCCCTTGCCCTCCATCTAAAGGACCCTGACCCTAGCAAGCTACCCAGGGGTCCACCTCTCTCTCTGGACTTGCAGTATAGGCCCCAGGGTGCCCCCTTGCACCCCACCTAGGGGCTTTTGACCCCAGCAAGCTACCCAGAGGACCAGTTCTCTCCCTGGATTTGCTGTATAGGCCCCAGGGTTACCCCTGGCCCTCCACCTAGGTGCCCCTGACCCCAGCAAGCTACCCAGGGGTCCATGTCTATCCCTGGACTTGCAGTTTAGGCCCCTGGATGCCCCCTGGCCCTCCACCTAGGGGCCTCTGACCCCAGCAAGCTACCCAGGGGTCCACCTCTCTTCCTGGACTTGCATTATAGGCCCAATGGTGCCACCTGGCCCTCCACCTAAAGGCCCCTGACCCCAGCAAGCTACCCAGGGGTCCACCTCTCTCCCTGGACTTGCAGTATAGGCCCCAGGGTGCCCCTGGCACTCCACTTAGGGGCCTATGACCCCAGCAAGATACCCATGGGTCCACATCTCTTCCTGGACTTGCAGTATAGGCCTCAGGGTGCCCCCTGGGCCTCCACCTAAGGGCCCCTGACCCCAGCAAGCTACCCAGGAGTCTACCTCTCTCCCTGGACATGCAGTGTAGGCCCCAGGGTTCCCCCTTGCCCTCCACCTAAGGGATCCTGACCCCAGCAAGCTACTCAGGGGTCCACATCTCTCCCTGGACTTGCAGTGTAGGCACCAGGTGCCCCTTTGCCCTCCACCTAAGGGGCCCTGACCCAGCAAGCTACCCAGGGGTCCACCTCTCTCCCTGGACATGCAGTGTAGGCCCTAGGGTGCCCCCTTGCCCTCCACCTAAAGGACCCTGGCCCTAGCAAGCTACCCAGGGGTCCACCTCTCTCCCTGGACTTGCAGTATAGGCCCCAGGGTGCCCCCTGGCCTTCCACCTAGGGATATCTGAACCCAGCAAGCTACCCAGGGGTCCACCTCTCTCCTTCGACCAGCAGAAAAGGCCCCAGGGTGCCCCCTTGCCCTCCACCTAGGGGCCCCTTGTCCCAGCAAGCTACGCAGGGGTCAACCTCTCTCCCTGGACTTACAGTATAGGCCCCAGGTTGCGCCCTGGCCTTCGACCTAGGGGAATCTGACCCCAGCAAGCTACCCAGGGTCCACTTCCCTCCCTGGACTTCCATTAAAGGCCCCAGGGTGCCCCCTTGCCCTCCAACTAGGGGTCTCCAACCCCAGCAAGCTACCCAGTGGTCCACCTCTCTCCCTGGTCTTGCAGTATAGGCCCCAGGGTGCCCCCTGGCCCTCCTCCTAGGGGCCCCTTACCCCAGCAAGCTACCCAGGGGTCCAACTCTCTCCTTGGACTTGCAGTATAGGCCCCAGGGTGCCCCCTTGCACCCCACCTAGAGTCTTTTGACCCAAGCAAGCTACCCAGGGGTCCATGTCTATCCCTGGACTTGCAGTTTAGGCCCCAGGAAGCCCCCTGGCCCTCCACCTAGGAGCCTCTGACCCCAGCAAACTACCCAGGGGTCCACCTCTCTTCCTAAACTTGCAGTATAGGCCCCAGGGTGCCCCCTTGCACCCCACCTAGGGGCTTTTGACCCCAGCAAGCTACCCAGAGGACAAGCTCTCTCCCTGGATTTGCAGTATAGGCCCCAGGGTTACCCCTGGCCCTCCACCTAGGTGCCCCTGACCCCAGCAAGCTACCCAGGGGTCCATGTCTATCCCTGGACTTGCAGTTTAGGCCCCTGGATGCCCCCTGGCCCTCCACCTAGGGGCCTCTGACCCCAGCAAGCTACCCAGGGGTTCACCTCTCTTCCTGAACTTGCATTATAGGCCCAAGGGTGCCACCTGGCTCTCCACCTAAGGGCCCCTGACCCCAGCAAGCTACCCAGGGGTGCACCTCTCTCCCTGGACTTGCAGTATAGGCCCCAGGGTGCCCCTGGCACTCCACTTAGGGGCCTATGACCCCAGCAAGATACCCATGGGTCCACATCTCTTCCTGGACTTGCAGTATAGGCCCCAGGGTGCCCCCTGGGCCTCCACCTAAGGGCCCCTGACCCCAGCAAGCTACCCAGGGGTCTACCTCTCTCCCTGGACATGCAGTGTAGGCCCCAGGGTTCCCCCTTGCCCTCCACCTAAGGGATCCTGACCCCAGCAAGCTACCCAGCGGTCTACCTCTCTCCCTGGACTTGCAGTGTAGGCACCAGGTGCCTCCTTGCCCTCCACCTAAGGGGCCCTGACCCAGCAAGCTACCCAGGGGTCCACCTCTCTCCCTGGACTTGCAGTAATGGTCCCAGGGTGCGCCCTGGCCTTCCACCTAGGGGAATCTGACCCCAGCAAGCTACCCAGGGTCCACTTCCCTCCCTGGACTTCCATTAAAGGCCCCAGGGTGACTCCTTACCCTCCACCTAGGGGTCTCTGACCCCAGCAAGCTACCCAGTGGTCCACCTCTCTCCCTGGTCTTGCAGTATAGGCCCCAGGGTGCCCCCTGGCCCTCCTCCTAGGGGCCCCTTACCCCAGCAAGCTACCCAGGGGTCCACTTCTCTCCCTGGACTTGCAGAATAGGCCCCAGGGTGCCCCCTTGCACCCCACCTAGGGGTCTCTGACCCCAGCAAGCTACCCAGGGGTCCACCTCTCTCCCTGGACTTGCAGTATTTACACCTGGATGTCCCCTGGCCCTCTACCTTGGGGCTTCTGACCCCAGCAAGTTACCCAGAGGTCCAGATCTCTCCCTGGACTTGCAGTATAGGCCCCAGGGTGCCCCTTTGCACTCCATCTAGGGGTTTTTGACCCCAGCAAGCTACCCAGGGGTCCACCTCTCTCCCTGGACTTGTATTGTAGGCCCCAGGGTGCCCCCTGGCCCTCCACCTAAGGGCCCCTGACCCCAGCAAGCTACCCAGGTGTCTACCTCTCTCCCTGGACATGCAGTGTAGGCCCTAGGGTGCCCCCTTGCCCTCCACCTAAGGGACCCTGACCCTAGCAAGCTACCCAGGGGTCCACCTCTCTCCCTGGACTTGCAGTATAGGCCCCAGGGTGCGCCCTGGCCTTCCACCTAGGGGAATCTGACCCCAGCTAGCTACCCAGGGTCCACTTCCCTCACTGGACTTCCATTAAAGGCCCCAGGGTGCCCCCTTGCCCTCCAACTAGGGGTCTCTGACCCCAGCAAGCTACCCAGTGGTCCACCTCTCTCCCTGGTCTTACAGTATAGGCCCCAGGGTGCCCCCTGGCCCTCCTCCTAGGGGCCCCTTACCCCAGCAAGCTACCCAGGGGTCCACCTCTCTCCCTGGACTTGCAGTATAGGCCTCAGGGTGCCCCCTTGCACCCCACCTAGAGACTTTTGAGCCCAGCAAGCTACCCAGGGGTCCATGTCTATCCCTGGACTTGCAGTGTAGGCCCCAGGATGCCCCCTGGCCCTCCACCTATGAGCCTCTGACCCCAGCAAGCTACCCAGGGGTCCACCTCTCTTCCTGGACTTGCAGTATAGGCCCCAGGGTGCCCCCTTGCACCCCACCTAGGGGCTTTTGACCAGGGCATGCTACCCAAAGGACCAGCTTTCTCCCTGGATTTGCAGTATAGGCCCCAGGGTTACCCCTGGCCCTCCATCTAGGTGCCCCAGACCCCAGCAAGCTACCCAGGGGTCCATGTCTATCCCTGGACTTGCAGTTTAGGCCCCTGGATGCCCCCTGGCCCTCCACCTAGGGGCCTCTGACCCCAGCAAGCTACCCAGGGGTCCACCTCTCGTCCTAGACTTGCATTATAGGCCCAAGGGTGCCACCTGGCCCTCCACCTAAGGGCCCCTGACCCCAGCAAGCTACCCAGGGGTCCACCTCTCTCCCTGGACTTGCAGTATAGGCCCCAGGGTGCCCCTGGCACTCCACTTAGGGGCCTATGACCCCAGCAAGATATCCATGGGTCCACATCTCTTCCTGGACTTGCAGTATAGGCCCCAGGGTGCCCCCTGGGCCTCCACCTAAAGGCCCCTGACCCCAGCAAGCTACCCAGTGGTCTACCTCTCTCCCTGGACTTGCAGTGTAGGCCCCAGGGTTCCCCCTTGCCCTCCACCTAAGGGATCCTGACCCCAGCAAGCTACCCAGGGGTCCACCTCTCTCCCTGGACTTGCAGTGTAGGCCCCAGGTGCCCCCTTGCGCTCCACCTAAGGGGCCCTGACCCAGCAAGCTACCCAGGGGTCCACCTCTCTCCCTGGACTTGCAGTATAGGCCCCAGGGTGCGCCCTGGCCTTCCACCTAGGGGAATCTGACCCCAGCAAGCTACCCAGGGTCCACTTCCCTCCCTGGACTTCCATTAAAGGCCCCAGGGTGCCCCCTTGCCCTCCAACTATGGGTCTCTAACCCCAGCAAGGTACCCAGTGGTCCACCTCTCTCCCTGGTCTTGCAGTATAGGCCCCAGGGTGCCCCCTGGCCCTCCTCCTAGGGGCCCCTTACCCCAGCAAGCTACCCAGGGGTCCACCTCTCTCCCTTGACTTGCAGTATAGGCCCCAGGGTGCCCCCTTGCACCCCACCTAGAGGCTTTTGACCCCAGCAAGCTACCCAGGGGTCCATGTCTATCCCTGGACTTGCAGTGTAGGCCCCAGCATGCCCCCTGGCCCTCCACCTAGGAGCCTCTGACCCCAGCAAGCTACCCAGGGGTCAACCTCTCTTCCTGGACTTGCAGTATAGGCCCCAGGGTGCCCCCTTGCACCCCACATAGGGGCTTTTGACCCCAGCAAGCTTCCCAGAGGACCAGCTCTCTCCCTGGATTTGCTGTATAGGCCCCAGGGTTACCCCTGGCCCTCCATCTAGGTGCCCCTGACCCCAGCAAGCTACCCAGGGGTCCATGTCTATCCCTGGACTTGCAGTTTAGGCCCCTGGATGCCCCCTGGCCCTCCACCTAGGGGCCTCTGACCCCAGCAAGCTACCCAGGGGTCCACCTCTCTTCCTGGATCTGCATTATAGGCCCAAGGGTGCCACCTGGCCCTCCACCTAAGGGCCCCTGACCCCAGCAAGCTACCCAGGGGTCCACCTCTCTCCCTGGACTTGCAGTATAGGCCCCAGGGTGCCCCTGGCACTCCACTTAGGGGCCTATGACCCCAGTAAGATACCCATGGGTCCACATCTCTTCCTGGACTTGCAGTATAGGCCTCAGGGTGCCCCCTGGGCCTCCACCTAAGGGCCCCTGACCCCAGCAAGCTACCCAGGAGTCTACCTCTCTCCCTGGACATGCAGTGTAGGCCCCAGGGTTCCCCCTTGCCCTCCACCTAAGGGATCCTGACCCCAGCAAGCTACCCAGGGGTCCACCTCTCTCCCTGGACTTGCAGTGTAGGCACCAGGTGCCCCCTTGCCCTCCACCTAAGGGGCCCTGACCCAGCAAGCTACCCAGAGGTCCACCTCTCTCCCTGGACTTGCAGTATAGGCCCCAGGGTGCGCCCTGGCCTTTCACCTAGGGGAATCTGACCCCAGCAAGCTACCCAGGGTCCACGTCCCTCCCTGGACTTCCATTAAAGGCCCCAGGGTGACTCCTTACCCTCCACCTAGGGGTCTCTGACCCCAGCAAGCTACCCAGTGGTCCACCTCTCTCCCTGGTCTTGCACTATAGGCCCCAGGCTGCCCCCTGGCCCTCCTCCTAGGGGCCCCTTACCCCAGCAAGCTACCCAGGGGTCCACCTCTCTCCCTGGACTTGCAGTATAGGCCCCAGGGTGCCCCCTTGCACCCCACCTAGGGGTGTCTGACCCCAGCAAGCTACCCAGGGGTCCACCTCTCTCCCTGGACTTGCAGTATTTACCCCTGGATGTCCCCTGACCCTCTACCTTGGGGCTTCTGACCCCAGCAAGCTACCCAGAGGTCCAGATCTCTCCCTGGACTTGCAGTATAGGCCCCAGGGTGCCCCTTTGCACTCCATCTAGGGGTTTCTGACCCCAGCAAGCTACCCAGGGGTCCACCTCTCTCCCTGGACTTGCATTGTAGGCCCCAGGGTGCCCCCTGGCCCTCCACCTAAGGGCCCCTGACCCCAGCAAGCTACCCAGGTGTCTACCTCTCTCCCTGGACATGCAGTGTAGGCCCTAGGGTGCCCCTTGCCCTCCACCTAAAGGACCCTGACCCTAGCAAGCTACCCAGGGGTCCACCTCTCTCCCTGGACTTGCAGTATAGGCCCCAGGGTGCCCCCTTGCACCCCACCTAGGGGGCTTTTGACCCCAGCAAGCTACCCAGAGGACCAGCTCTCTCCCTGGATTTGCTGTATAGGCCCCAGGGTTACCCCTGGCCCTCCACCTAGGTGCCCCTGACCCCAGCAAGCTACCCAGGGGTCCATGTCTATCCCTGGACTTGCAGTTTAGGCCCCTGGATGCCCCCTGGCCCTCCACCTAGGGGCCTCTGACCCCAGCAAGCTACCCAGGGGTCCACCTCTCTTCCTGGACTTGCATTATAGGCCCAAGGGTGAAACCTGGCCCTCCACCTAAGGGCCCCTGACCCCAGCAAGCTACCCAGGGGTCCACCTCTCTCCCTGGACTTGCAGTATAGGCCCCAGGGTGCCCCTGGCACTCCACTTAGGGGCCTATGACCCCAGCAAGATACCCATGGGTCCACATCTCTTCCTGGACTTGCAGTATAGGCCTCAGGGTGCCCCCTGGGCCTCCACCTAACGGCCCCTGACCCCAGCAAGCTACACAGGAGTCTACCTCTCTCCCTGGACATGCAGTGTAGAACCCAGGGTTCCCCCTTGCCCTCCACCTAAGGGATCCTGATCCCAGCAAGCTACTCAGGGGTCCACCTCTCTCCCTGGACTTGCAGTGTAGGCACCAGGTGCCCCTTTGCCCTCCACCTAAGGGGCCCTGACCCAGCAAGCTACCCAGGGGTCCACCTCTCTCCCTGGACTTGCAGTATAGGCCCCAGGGTGCGCCCTGGCCTTTCACCTAGGGGAATCTGACCCCAGCAAGCTACCCAGGGTCCACTTCCCTCCCTGGACTTCCATTAAAGGCCCCAGGGTGACTCCTTACCCTCCACCTAGGGGTCTCTGACCCCAGTAAGCTACCCAGTGGTCCACCTCTCTCCCTGGTCTTGCACTATAGGCCCCAGAGTGCCCCCTGGCCCTCCTCCTAGGGGCCCCTTACCCCAGCAAGCTACCCAGGGGTCCACCTCTCTCCCTGGACTTGCAGTACAGGCCCCAGGGTGCCCCCTTGCCCTCCACCTAGGGGTGTCTGACCCCAGCAAGCTACCCAGGGGTCCACCTCTCTCCCTGGACTTGCAGTATTTACCCATGGATGTCCCCTGGCCCTCTACCTTGGGGCTTCTGACCCCAGCAAGCTACCCAGAGGTCCAGATCTCTCCCTGGACTTGCAGTATAGGCCCCAGGGTGCCCCTTTGCACTCCATCTAGGGGTTTCTGACCCCAGCAAGCTACCCAGGGGTCCACCTCTCTCCCTGGACTTGCATTGTAGGCCCCAGGGTGCCCCCTGGCCCTCCACCTAAGGGCCCCTGACCCCAGCAAGCTACCCAGGTGTCTACCTCTCTCCCTGGACATGCAGTGTAGGCCCTAGGGTGCCCCCTTGCCCTCCACCTAAAGGACCCTGACCCTAGCAAGCTACCCAGGGGTCCACCTCTCTCCCTGGACTTGCAGTATAGGCCCCAGGGTGCCCCCTGGCCTTCCACCTAGGGAAATCTGAACCCAGCAAGCTACCCAGGGGTCCACCTCTCTCCCTCGACCAGCAGAAAAGGCCCCAGGGTGCCCCCTTGCCCTCCACCTAGGGGCCCCTTGTCCCAGCAAGCTACGCAGGGGTCAACCTCTCTCCCTGGACTTGCAGTATAGGCCCCAGGGTGCCCCTTTGCACTCCATCTAGGGGTATCTGACCCCAGCAAGGTCCCCGGGGGTTTACCTCTCTCCCTTGACTTGCAGTGTAGGCCCCAGGGTGCCCCCTTGCCTTCCACCTAAGGGCCCCTGACCCCAGCAAGCTACCCAGGTGTCCGCCTCTCTTCATAGAATTGCAGTATAGGCCCCAGGGTGCCCCTGGCCCTCCACCTAAGGGCCCATAATGTAAGCAAATTACCCAGGGGTCCACCTCTCTCCATGGACTTGCAGTGTAGGCCCCAGGATGCCCCCTGGCCCTCCACCTAGGGGCCTCTGACCCCAGCAAGCTACCAAGAGGTCCAGCTCTCTCCCTGGACTTGCAGTATAGCCCCCAGGGTGCCCCCTGGCCCTCCATCTAAGGGCCACTGACCCCAGCAACCTACCCAGGGGTCCACCTCTCTCCCTGGACTTGCAGTGTTGGCCCCAGGGTGCCCCCTGCCCCTCCACCTAAGGGCCCCTGACCCCAGCAAGCTACCCAGGGGTCCACCTCTCTTCCTGGACTTGCTGTATAGGCCCCAGGGTGCCCCCTGGCTCTCCACCTAAGGGCCCCTGACCCCAGCAAGCTACCCAGGGGTCCACCTCTCTCCCTGGACTTGCAGTATAGGCCCCAGGCTGCCCCTGGAACTCCACTTAGGGGCCTATGACCCCAGCAAGCTACCCAGGGTGTCCACCTCTCTCCCTGGACTTGCAGTATAGGCCCCAGGGTGCCCCTGGCACTCCACTTAGGGGCCTATGACCCCAGCAAGCTACCCTGGGGTCCACCTCTCTCCCTGAACTTACAGTTTAGGCCCCAGGGTGCCCCCTGGCCCTCCACTTGTGGGCCTCTGACCCCAGCAAGCTACCCAGGGGTCCACCTCTGTCCCTGGACTTGCAGTGTAGTCCCCAGGGTGCATCCTGGCCCTCCACCTAAGGGCCCCTGACCCCAGCAAGCTACCAAGGGGTCTTCCTCTCTCCCTTGACTTGCAGTATAGGCCCCAGGGTGTGCCCTGGCCCTCCACCTGGGTGCCTCTGACCCCAGCAAGCTACCCAGTGGTCCACCTCTCTCCCTGGACTTGCAGTGTAGGCCCCGGGGTGCCCCCTGGCCCTCCTCCTAAGGGCCCTTGACCCCAGAAAGCTACCCAGGGGTCCACCTCTCTTCCTGGACTTGCAGTATAGGCCCCAGGGTGCCTTCTGGCTCTCCACCTAAGGGCCCCTGACCCCAGAAAGCTACTCAGGGATCCACCTCTCTCCCTGGACCTGCAGTATAGGCCCCAGGGTGCCCGTGGCACTCCACTTAGGGGCCTATGACCCCAGCAAGCTACCCAGGGGTCCACCTTTCTCCCTGGACTTGCAGTATAGGCCCCAGGGTGCCCCTGGCACTCCACTTAGGGGCCTTTGACCCCAGCAAGCTAGCCAGGGGTCCACCTCTCTCCCTGTACCAGCAGTATAGGTCCCAGGGTGCCCCCTTGCACCCCACCTAGGGGTGTCTGACCCCAGCAAGCTACCCAGGGGTCAACCTCTCTCCCTGGACTTGCAATTTTTGCCCCTGGATGCCCCCTGGCCCTCCACTTAGGGGCCTCTGACCCCAGCAAGCTACCCAGAGGTCCAGCTCTCTCCCTGGACTTGCAGTATAGCCCCTAAGGTGTCCCCTGGCCCTCCACCTAATGGCCCCTGACCCCAACAAGCTACCCAGGGGTCCATCTCTCTTCCTGGACTTGCAATATAGGCCCCAGGGTGCCCCCTGGCCCTCCACCTAATTGCCCCTGACCCCAGCAAGCTACCCAGGGGTCTACCTCTCTACCTGGACTTGCAGTGTAGGCCCCAGGGTTCCCCCTTGCCCTCCACCTTAGGGCCCCTGACCCCAGCAAGCTACCCAGGAGTCCACCTCTCTCCCTGGACTTGCAGTAAAGGCCCCAAGGTGCCCCCTGGCCCTACACCTAGGGGTCTCTGACCCCAGCAAGCTACCCAGTGGTCCACCTCGCTCCCTGGTCTTGCAGTATAGGCCCCAGGGTGCCCCATGGCCCTCCTCCTAGGGGCCCCTTACCCCAGCAAGCTACCCAGGGGTCCACCTCTCTCCCTGGACTTGCAGTATAGGCCCCAGGGTGCCCCCTTGCCCTCCTCCTAGGGGTCTTTGACCCCAGCAAGCTACCCAGGGGTCCACCTCTCTCCCTGGACTTGTAGTGTAGGCCCCAAGGTGCCCCCTGGCCCTCCTCCTAGGGGCTTCTGACCCCAGCAAGCTACCCAGTAGCCCACCTCTCTCCCTGGACCAGCAGTATAGGTCCCAGGGTGCCCCCTGGCTCTCCAACTAGGGGCTTCTGACCCCAGCAAGCTACCCAGGGGTCCACCTCTCTCCCTTGACTTGCAGTATAGGCCCAAGGGTGCTCGCTGGCCTTCCACCTAGGGGAATCTAACCCCAGCAAGCAACCCAGGGTCCACTTCCCTCCCTGGACTTCCAATAAAGGCCCCAGGGTGCCCCCTTGTCCTCCACTTGGGGGTCTCTGACATCAGCAAGCTACCCAGTGGTCCAACTCTCTCCCTGGTCTTGCAGTATCGACCCAAGGGTGCCCCCTGGCCCTCCTCCTAGGGGCCCCTTACCCCAGCAAGCAACCCAGGGGTCCACGTCTCTCCCTGGACTTGCAGTGTAGGCCCAAGGGTGCCCTCTTGCACCCCACCTAGGGGTGTCTGACCCCAGCAAGCTACCCAGGGGTCCAGCTCTCTCCCTGGACTTGCAGTTTAGCCCCCAGGGTGCCCCCTGGCCCCCCACCTAAGGGCCCCTGACCCCAGCAAGCTACTCAGGGGTCCAGCTCTCTTCCTGGACTTGCAATATAGCCCCCAGGGTGCCCCCTGGCCCTCCACGTAAGGGCCCCTGACCCCAGCAAGCTACCCAGGGGTCTACCTCTCTCCCTGAACATGCAGTGTAGGCCCTAGGGTGCCCCCTTGCCCTCCACCTAAGGGACCCTGACCCTAGCAAGCTACCCAGGGGTTCACCTCTCTCCCTGGACTTGCAGTATAGGCCCCAGGGTGCCCCCTGGCCTTCCATCTAGGGAAATCTGACCCCAGTAAGCTACCCAGGGGATCACCTCTCTCCCTGGACATGCAATATAGGCCCCAGGGTGCCCCTTTGCACTACACCTAGGGGTCTCTGACCCCAGCAAGCTACCCAGGGGTCCACCTCTCTCCCTGGACTTGCAATATAGGCCCTAAGGTGCCCCCTGGCCCTACACCTAGGGGTCTCTGACCCCAGCAAGCTACTCAGGGGTCCACCTCTCTCCCTGGACCTGCAGTAAAGGCCCCAGGGTGCCCCTGGCACTCCACTTAGGGGCCTATGACCCCAGCAAGCTACGCAGGGGTCCACCTCTCTCCCCCTAGACTTGCAGTGTAGGCCCCAGGGTGCCCCCTGGCCCTCCACCTTGGGGCCTCTGACCCCAGCAAGCTACCAAGGGGTCCACCTCTCTTCCTGGACTTGCATTATAGGCCCCAGGGTACCCCTTTACACTCCATCTAGGGGTCTCTGACCCCAGCAAGCTACCCATGGGTCCACCTCTCTCCCTGGACTTGCAGTGTAGGCCCCAGGGTGCCCCCTGGCCCTCCACCTAAGGGCCCCTGACCCCAGCAAGCTACCAAGGGATCCACCTCTCTCTCTGGAACTGCAGTATAGGCCCCAGGGTGCCCCTGGCACTCCACTTAGGGGCCTATGACCCCAGCAAGCTACCCAGGGGTCCACCTCTCTCCCCCCGGACTTGCAGTGTAGGCCCCAGGATGCCCCCTGTTCTCCACCTAGGGGCCTCTGACCCCAGCAAGGTACCCAGGGGTCCACCTCTCTTCCTGGACTTGCATTATAGGCCCCAGGGTGCCCCTTTGCACTCCATCTAGGGGTCTCTGACCCCAGCAAGCTACCCAGGGGTCCACCTCTATCCATGGACTTGCAGTGTAGGCCCCAATATGCCCCCTGGCCCTCCACCTAGGGGCCTCTGACCCCAGCAAGCTACCCAGGGGTCCACCTCTCTTCCTGTACTTGCATTATAGGCCCCAGGGTGCCAGCTGGCCCTCCAACCAAGGGCCCCTGACCATAGCAAGCTACCCAGGGTCCACCTCTCTCCTTGGACTTGCAGTATAGGCCCCAGGGTGACCCCTGGCTCTCCATCTAGGTGCCCCTGACCCCAGCAAGCTACCCAGGGGTCCACGTCTATCCCTGGACTTGCAGTGTAGGCCCCAGGATGCCCCCTGGCCCTCCTCCTAGGGGCCTCTGACCCCAGCAAGCTACCCAGGGGTCCACCTCTTTTCCTAGACTTGCAGTATAGGCCCCAGGGTGCCACCTGGCCTTCCACCTAGGGGAATCTGACCCCAGCAAGCTACCCAGGGGTCCACCTCTCTCCCTGATCTTGCAGTATAGGCCCCAGGGTGCCCCCTGGCCCTCCACCTAGAGGCTTCTGAACCCAGCAAGCTACCCAGGGGTCCACCTCTCTCCTTGGACCAGCAGTATAGGCCCCATTGTGCCTCGTGGCCCTCCACCTAGGGGCCTCTGACCCCAGCAAGCTACTCGGGGGTCCACCTCTTTCCCTGGACCAGCAGAAAAGGCCCCAGGGTGCCCCCTGGCCCTCCACCTAGTGGCCCCTTATCCCAGCAAGCTACCCAGGGGTCAACCTCTCTCCCTGGACTTGCAGTATAGGCCCCAGGGTGCCCCCGGCACTCCACTTAGGGGCCTATGACCCCAGCAAGCTACCCTGGGGTCCACCTCTCTCCCTGAACTTGCAGTTTAGGCCTCAGGGTGCCCCCTGGCCCTCCACCTGGGGGCCTCTGACCCCAGCAAGCTACCCAGGGGTCCACCTCTTTCCCTGGACTTGCAGTGTAGGCCCCAGGGTGTCCCCTGGCCCTCCACCTAAGGGCCCCTGACCCCAGCAAGCTACCCAGGGGTCTACCTCTCTCCCTTGACTTGCAGTATAGGCCCCAGGATTCCCCTGGCACTCCACTTAGGGGCCTATGACCCCAGCAAGTTAGCCATGGGTCCACCTCTCTCCCTGGACTTGCAGTATAGGCCCCAGGGTGCCCCTGGCACTCCACTTAGGGGCCTATGACCCCAGCAAGCTACCCAGGGGTCCACCTCTATCCCTGAACTTGCAGTGTAGGCCCCTGGGTGCGCCCTGCCCTTCCACCTAGGGGAATCTGACCCCAGCAAGCTACCCTGGGTCCACTTCCCTCCCTGGACTTCCATTAAAGGCCCCAGGGTGCCCCCTTGCCCTCCACTTAGGGGTCTCTGACCCCAGCACGCTACCCAGGGGTCCACCTCTCTCCCAGGACTTGCAGTATAGGCCCCAGGGTGCCCCCTTGCACCCCATCTAGGGGTGTCTGACCCCTGCAAGCTACCCAGGTGTCCACCTCTCTCCCTGGACTTGCAGAATAGGCCCCAGGGTGCCCCATGGCCCTCCACCTAGGGGCCCATTACCCCAGCAAGCTACCCAGGGGTTCACCTCTCTCCCTGGACTTGCAGTATAGGCCCCAAGGTGCCCCTTTACACTCCATCCAGGGGCTTCTGACCCCAGCAAGCTACCCAGAGGTCCAGCTCTCTCCCTGGACTTTCAGTATAGGCCCCAGGGTTCCTCTTTGCTCTCCATCTTGGGGTCTCTGACCCCAGAAAGCTACCCAGGGGTCCACCTCTCTCCCCCTGGACTTACAGTGTATGCCCCAGGATGCCCCCTGGCCCTCCACCTAGGGGCCTCTGACCCCAGCAAGCTACCCAGGGGTTCACCTCTCTTCCCGGACTTGCATTATAGGCCCCAGGGTGCCCCTTTGCACTCCATCTAGGGTTCTCTGACCCCAGCAAGCTACACAGGGGTCCACCTCTCTTCCTGGACTTGCAGTATAGGCCCCAGGGTGCCCCTTTGCACTCCATCTAGGGGTCTCTGACCCCAGCAAGCTACCCAGGTGTCCGCCTCTATTCCTGGAATTGCAGTATAGGCCCCAGGGTGCCCCTGGCCCTCCACCTAAGGGCCCATGAGCCCAGCATACTACCCAGGGGTGCACCTCTCTCCCTGGACTTGCAGTATAGGACCCAGGGTTACCCCTGGCCCTCCATCTAGGTGCCCCTGACACCAGCAAGCTACCCAGGGGTCGATGTCTATCCCTGGACTTGTATTATAGGCCCCAGGGTGCCACCTGGCCCTCCAACTAAAGGCCCCTGATCCCAGCAAGCTAACCAGGGGTCCACCTCTCTCCCTGGACTTGCAGTATAGGCAACAGGGTGACCCCTGGCTCTCCATCTAGGTGCCCCTGACCCCAGCAAGCTACCCAGGGGTCCACGTCTATCCCTGGACTTGCAGTGGAGGCCCCAGGATGCCCCCTGGCCCTCCACCTAGGGGCCTCTGACCCCAGCAAGCTACACAGGGGTCCACTTCTCTTCCTGGACTTGCAGTATAGGCCCCAGGGTGCCACCTGGCCCTCCACCTAAGGACCCCTGACCCCAGCAAGCTACCCAGGGGTCAACCTCTCTCCCTGGACTTGCAGTATAGACCCCAGTGTGCCCCTGGCACTCCACTTAGGGGCCTATGACCCCAGGAAGCTACCCTGGGCTCCACCTCTCTCCCTGGACTTGCAGTGTAGGCCCAAGGGTGCCCCCTTGCCCTCCACCTAAGGACCCCTGACCCCAGCAAGCTACCCAGGGGTCAACCTCTCTCCCTGGACTTGCAGTATAGGCCCCAGGGTGCCCCCTTGCCCTCCACCTAAGGGCCCCTGACGCCAGCAAGCTACCCAGGGGTCCACCTCTCTCCCTGGACTTGCAGTATAGGCCCCAGGGTGCGCCCTGGCCTTCCACCTTGAAGAATCTGACCCCAGCAAGCTACCCAGGGTCCACTTCCCTCCCTGGACTTCCATTAAAGGCCCCAGGGTGCCCCCTTGCCCTCCACCTAGGGGTCTCTGACCACAGCAAGCTACCCAGTGGTCCACCTCTCTCCCTGGTCTTGCACTATAGGCCCCAGGGTGCCCCCTGGCCCTCCTCCTAGGGGCTTCTGACCCCAGCAAGCTACCCAGAGGACCAGCTCTCTCCCTGGACTTGCAGTAGAGGCCCCAGGGTGCGCCCTGGCCCTCCACCTAAGGGCCTATGAGCCCAGCAAACTAACCAGGGGTCCAACTCTCTCCCTGGACTTGCAGTATAGGCCCCAGGGTTACCCCTGGCCCTCCATCTAGGTGCCCCTGACCCCAGCAAGCTACCCAGGGGTCCACATCTATTCCTGGACTTGCAGTATAGGCCACAGTGTGCCCCCTGGCCCTCCACCTAAGGGCCCCTGACCCCAGCAAGCTACCCAGGGGTCCACGTCTATCCCTGGACTTGCAGTGTAGGCCCCAGGATGCCCCCTGGCCCTCCTCCTAGGGGCCTCTGACCCCAGCAAGCTACCCAGGGGTCCACCTCTCTTCCTAGACTTGCAGTTTAGGCCCCAGGGTGCCACCTGGCCCTCCACCTAAGGACCCCTGACCCCAGCAAGCTACTCAGGGGTCCACCTCTCTCCCTGGACTTGCAGTATAGGCCCCAGAGTGCCCCTGGCACTCAACTTAGGGGCCTATGACCCCAGCAAGCTACCCAGGGCTCCACCTCTCTCCCTGGACTTGCAGTGTAGGCCCAAGGGTGCCCCCTGGCCTTCCACCTGGGTGCCTCTGACTCCAGCAAGCTACCCAGGGGTCCACCTCTCTCCCTGGACTTGCAGTGTAGGCCCCAGGGTGCCCCCTTGCCCTCCACCTAAGGGCCCCTGACCCCAGCAAGCTACCCAGGGGTCCACCTCTCTCCCTGTACTTGCAGTATAGGCCCCAGGGTGCGCCCTGGCCTTCCACCTAGGGGAATCTAACCCCAGCATGCTACCCAGGGTCCACTTCCCTCCCTGGACTTCCATTAAAGGCCCCTGGGTGCCCCCTTGCCCTCCACCTAGGGGTCTCTGACCACAGCAAGCTACCCAGTGGTCCACCTCTCTCCTTGGTCTTGCAGTGTAGGCCCAAGGTTGCCCCCTGGCCTTCCACCTGGGGGCCTCTGACTCCAGCAAGCTACCCAGGGGTCCACCTCTCTCCCTGGACTTGCAGTGTAGGCCCCAGGGTGCCCCCTTGCCCTCCACCTAAGGGCCCCTGACCCCAGCAAGCTACCCAGGGGTCCACCTCTCTCCCTGGACTTGCAGTATAGGCCCCAGGCTGTGCCCTGGCCTTCCACCTAGGGGAATCTAACCCCAGCAAGCTACCCAGGGTCCACTTCCCTCCCTGGACTTCCATTAAAGGCCCCAGGGTGCCCCCTTGCCCTCCACCTAGGGGTCTCTGACCACAGCAAGCTACCCAGTGGTCCACCTCTCTCCCTGGTCTTGCACTATAGGCCCCAGGGTGCCCCTTGGCCCTCCTCCTAGGGGCCCCATACCCCAGCAAGCTACCCAGGGGTCCACCTCTCTCCCTGGACTTGCAGTATAGGCCCCAGGGTGCCCCCTTGCACCCCACCTAGGGGCTTCTGACCCCAGCAAGCTACCCAGAGGACCAGCTCTCTCCCTGGACTTGCAGTAAAGGCCCCAGGGTGCGCCTTGGCCCTCCACCTAAGGGCCCATGAGCCCAGCAAACTAACCAGGGGTCCACCTCTCTCCCTGGACTTGCAGTATAGGCCTCAGGGTTACCCCTGGCCCTCCACCTAGGTGCTCCTGACCCCAACAAGCTACCCAGGGGTCCACATCTCTTCCTGGACTTGCAGTATAGGCCCCAGGGTGCCCCCTGGCCCTCCACCTAAAGGCCCCTGACCCCAGCAAGCTACCCAGGGGTCTACCTCTCTCCCTGGAGATGCAGTGTAGGCCCCAGGGTGCCCCTTGCCCTCCACCTAAGGGATCCTGACCCCAGCAAGCTACCCAGGGGTCCACCTCTCTCCCTGGACTTGCAGTGTAGGCCCCAGGGTGCCCCCTTGCCCTCCACCTAAGGGCCCCTGACCCCAGCAAGCTTCCCAGGGGTCCACCTCTATCCCTGGACTTGCAGTATAGGCCCCAGGTTGAGCCCTGGCCTTCCACCTAGGGGAATCTGACCCCAGCAAGCTACCCAGGGTCCACTTCCCTCCCTTGACTTCCATTAAAGGCCCCAGGGTGCCCCCTGGCCCTAATCCTAGGGGCCCCTTACCCCAGCAAGCTACCCAGGGGTCCACCTCTCTCCCTGGACATGCAGTATAGGCCCCAGGGTGCCCCCTTGCCCTCCACCTAAGGGCCCCTGACCCCAGCAAACTACCCAGGGGTCAACCTCTCTCCCTGGACTTGCAGTATAGGCCCCAGGGTGTCCCCTGGCCCTCCACCTAGGGGCCCCTTACCCCAGCAAGCTACCCAGGGGTAAACCTCTCTTCCTGGACTTGCAGTATAGGCCCCAGGGTGCCCCCTTACACTACACCTAGGGGTCTCTGACCCCAGCAAGCTACCCAGGGGTCCACCTCTCTCCCTGGACTTGCAGTATAGGCCCCAAGGTGCCCCCTGGCCCTACACCTAGGAGTTTCTGACCCCAGCAAGCTACTCAGGGGTCCACCTCTCTCCCTGGAATTGCAGAATAGGCCCCAGGGTGCCCCTTTGCCCTTCTCCTAGGGGTCTTTGACCCCAGCAAGCTACCCAGCGATCCACCTCTCTCCTTGGACCAGAAGAATATGCCCCACTGTGCCCCCTGGCCCTCCGCCTAGTGGCCTCTGACCCCAGCAAGCTACCCAGGGGTCCACCTCTCTCCCTGGACTTGCAGTATAGGCCCCAGGATGCCCCTTTGGACTCTATCTAGGGGTCTCTGACCCCAGTAAGCTACCCAGGGGTCCACCTCTCTCCCTGGACTTGCAGTGTAGGCCCCAGGGTGCCCCCTTGCCCTCCACCTAAGGGCCCCTGACCCTAGCAAGCTACCCAGGTGTACGCCTCTTTTCCTGGAATTGCAGTGTAGGCCCCAGGGTGCCCCCTTGCCCTCCACCTAAGGGCCCCTGACCCCAGCAAGCTACCCAGAGGACCAGCTCTCTCCCTGGACTTGCAGTATAGGCCCCAGGGTGCCCCTGGCCCTCCACCTAAGGGCCCATGAGCCCAGCAAACTAACCAGGGGTCCACCTTTCTCCCTGGACTTGCAGTATAGGCCCCAGGGTTACCCCTGGCCCTCCATCTAGGTGCCCCTGACCCTATCAAGCTACCCAGGGGTCCATGTCTATCCCTGGACTTGCAGTGTAGGCCCCAGGATGCCCCCTGGTCCTCCACCTAGGGGCCTCTGACCCCAGCAAGCTACCCAGGGGTCCACCTCTCTTCCTGGACTTGCAGTATAGGCCCCAGGGTGCCACCTGGACCTCCACCTAAGGGGCCCTGACCCCAGCAAGCTACCCAGGGGTCCACCTCTCTCCCTGGACTTGCAGTATAGGCCCCAGTGTGCCCCTGGCACTCCATTTAGGGGCCTATGACCCCAGCTAGCTACCCAGGGGTCCACCTCTCTCCCTGGACTTGCAGTGTAGGCCCCAGGGTGCCCCCTGGCGCTCCACCTGGGGGCCTCTGACCCCAGCAAGCTTCCAAGGGGTCCACCTCTCTCCCTGGACTTGAAGTGTAGGCCCCAGGGTGCCCCCTTGCCCTCCACCTAGGGGCCCCTGACCCCAGCAAGCTACCCAGGGGTCCACCTCTCTCCCTGGACTTGCAGTATAGGCCCAAGGGTGCACCCTGGCCTTCCACCTACGGGAATCTGACCCCAGCAAGCTACCCAGGGTCCACTTCCCTCCCTGGACTTCCATTAAAGGCCCCAGGGTGCCCCCTTGCCCTCCATTTAGGGGCCTTTGACCACAGCAAGCTACCCAGTGGTCCACCTCTCTCCCTGGTCTTGCACTATAGGCCCCAGGTTGCCCCCTGGCCCTCCTTCTAGGGGCCCCTTACCCCAGTAAGCTACCCAGGGGTCCACCTCTCTCCCTGGACTTGCAGTATAGGCCCCAGAGTGCCCCCTTGCACCCCACCTAGGGGCTTAAACCCCAGCAAGCTACCCAGAGGACCAGCTCTCTCCCTGGACTTGCAATAAAGGCTCCAGGTTGCACCCTGGCCCTCCACCTAAGGGCCCATGAGCCCAGCAAACTAACCAGGGGTCCACCTCTCTCCCTGGACTTGCAGTATAGGCCTCAGGGTTACCCCTGGCCCTCCATCTAGGTGCTCCTGAACCCAGCAAGCTACCCAGGGGTCCACATCTCTTCCTGGACTTGCAGTATAGGCCCCAGGGTGCCCCCTGGCCCTCCACCTATGGGCCCCTGACCCCAGCAAGCTACCCAGGGGTCTACCTCTCTCCCTGGACATGCAGTGTAGGCCCCAGGGTGCCCCTTGCCCTCCACCTAAGGGATCCTGACCCCAGCAAGCTACCCAGGGGTCCACCTCTCTCCCTGGACTTGCAGTGTAGGCCCCAGGGTGCCCCCTTGCCCTCCACCTAAGGTACCCTGACCCCAGCAAGCTTCCCATGGGTCCACCTCTATCCCTGGACTTGCAGTAAAGGCCCCAGGGTGCGCCCTGGCCTTCCACCTAGAGGAATCTGACCCCAGCAAGCTACCCAGGGTCCACTTCCCTCCCTTGACATCCATTAAAGGCCCCAGGGTGCCCCCTGGCCCTAATACTAGGGGCCCCTTACCCCAGCAAGCTACCCAGGGGTCCACCTCTCTCACTGGACATGCAGTATAGGCCCCATTGTGCCCCCTTGCCCTCCACCTAAGGGCCCCTGACCCCAGCAAACTACCCAGGGGTCCACCTCTCTCCCTGGACTTGCAGTATAGGCCCCAGGGTGTCCCCTGGCCCTCCACCTAGGGGCCCCTTACCCCAGCAAGCTACCCAGGGGTAAACCTCTCTTCCTGGACTTGCAGTATAGGCCCCAGGGTGCCCCCTTGCACTACACCTAGGGGTCTCTGACCCCAGCAAGCTACCCAGGGGTCCACCTCTCTCCCTGGACTTGCAGTATAGGCCCCAAGGTGCCCCCTGGCCCTACACCTAGGAGTCTATGACCCCAGCAAGCTACTCAGGGGTCCACCTCTCTCCTTGGACTTGTAGCGTAGGCCCCAGGGTGCCCCCTGGCCCTCCATCTAGGGGCTTCTGACCCCAGCAAGCTACCCAGGGGTCCACCTCTCTCATTGGACCAGCAGTATATGCCCCACTGTGCCCAATGGCCCTCCGCCTAGGGGCCTCTGACCCCAGCAAGCTACCCAGGGGTCCACCTTTCTCCCTGGACTTGCAGTATAGGCCCCAGGATGCCCCTTTGCACTCTATCTAGGGGTCTCTGACCCCAGCCAGCTACCCAGGGGTCCACTTCTCTCCCTGGACTTGCAGTGTAGGCCCCAGGGTGCCCCCTTGCCCTCCACCTAAGGGCCCCTGACCCCAGCAAGCTACCCAGGTGTCCGCCTCTTTCCCTGGAATTGCAGTGTAGGCCCCAGGGTGCCCCCTTGCCCTCCACCTAAGGGCCCCTGACCCAGCAAGCTACCCAGGGGTCCACCTCTCTCCCTGGACTTGCAGTAATGGCCCCAGGGTGCGCCCTGGCCTTCCACCTAGGGGAATCTGACCCCAGCAAGCTACCCAGGGTCCACTTCCCTCCCTGGACTTCCATTAAAGGCCCCAGGGTGACTCCTTACCCTCCACCTAGGGGTCTCTGACCCCAGCAAGCTACCCAGTGGTCCACCTCTCTCCCTGGTCTTGCAGTATAGGCCCCAGGGTGCCCCCTGGCCCTCCTCCTAGGGGCCCCTTACCCCAGCAAGCTACCCAGGGGTCCACCTCTCTCCCTGGACTTGCAGAATAGGCCCCAGGGTGCCCCCTTGCACCCCACCTAGGGGTCTCTGACCCCAGCAAGCTACCTAGGGGTCCACCTCTCTCCCTGGACTTGCAGTATTTACACCTGGATGTCCCCTGGCCCTCTACCTTGGGGCTTCTGACCCCAGCAAGTTACCCAGAGGTCCAGATCTCTCCCTGGACTTGCAGTATAGGCCCCAGGGTGCCCCCTTGCCCTCCACCTAAGGGACCCTGACCCTAGCAAGCTACCCAGGGGTCCACCTCTCTCCCTGGACTTGCAGTATAGGCCCCAGGGTGCGCCCTGGCCTTCCACCTAGGGGAATCTGACCCCAGCTAGCTACCCAGGGTCCACTTCCCTCACTGGACTTCCATTAAAGGCCCCAGGGTGCCCCCTTGCCCTCCAACTAGGGGTCTCTGACCCCAGCAAGCTACCCAGTGGTCCACCTCTCTCCCTGGTCTTACAGTATAGGCCCCAGGGTGCCCCCTGGCCCTCCTCCTAGGGGCCCCTTACCCCAGCAAGCTACCCAGGGGTCCACCTCTCTCCCTGGACTTGCAGTATAGGCCTCAGGGTGCCCCCTTGCACCCCACCTAGAGACTTTTGACCCCAGCAAGCTACCCAGGGGTCCATGTCTATCCCTGGACTTGCAGTGTAGGCCCCAGGATGCCCCCTGGCCCTCCACCTATGAGCCTCTGACCCCAGCAAGCTACCCAGGGGTCCACCTCTCTTCCTGGACTTGCAGTATAGGCCCCAGGGTGCCCCCTTGCACCCCACCTAGGGGCTTTTGACCAGGGCAAGCTACCCAGAGGACCAGCTTTCTCCCTGGATTTGCAGTATAGGCCCCAGGGTTACCCCTGGCCCTCCATCTAGGTGCCCCAGACCCCAGCAAGCTACCCAGGGGTCCATGTCTATCCCTGGACTTGCAGTTTAGGCCCCTGGATGCCCCCTGGCCCTCCACCTAGGGGCCTCTGACCCCAGCAAGCAACCCAGGGGTCCACCTCTCGTCCTAGACTTGCATTATAGGCCCAAGGGTGCCACCTGGCCCTCCACCTAAGGGCCCCTGACCCCAGCAAGCTACCCAGGGGTCCACCTCTCTCCCTGGACTTGCAGTATAGGCCCCAGGGTGCCCCTGGCACTCCACTTAGGGGCCTATGACCCCAGCAAGATATCCATGGGTCCACATCTCTTCCTGGACTTGCAGTATAGGCCCCAGGGTGCCCCCTGGGCCTCCACCTAAAGGCCCCTGACCCCAGCAAGCTACCCAGGGGTCTACCTCTCTCCCTGGACTTGCAGTGTAGTCCCCAGGGTTCCCCCTTGCCCTCCACCTAAGGGATCCTGACCCCAGCAAGCTACCCAGGGGTCCACCTCTCTCCCTGGACTTGCAGTGTAGGCCCCAGGTGCCCCCTTGCCCTCCACCTAAGGGGCCCTGACCCAGCAAGCTACCCAGGGGTCCACCTCTCTCCCTGGACTTGCAGTATAGGCCCCAGGGTGCGCCCTGGCCTTCCACCTAGGGGAATCTGACCCCAGCAAGCTACCCAGGGTCCACTTCCCTCCCTGGACTTCCATTAAAGGCCCCAGGGTGCCCCCTTGCCCTCCAACTATGGGTCTCTAACCCCAGCAAGGTACCCAGTGGTCCACCTCTCTCCCTGGTCTTGCAGTATAGGCCCCAGGGTGCCCCCTGGCCCTCCTCCTAGGGGCCCCTTACCCCAGCAAGCTACCCAGGGGTCCACCTCTCTCCCTTGACTTGCAGTATAGGCCCCAGGGTGCCCCCTTGCACCCCACCTAGAGGCTTTTGACCCCAGCAAGCTACCCAGGGGTCCATGTCTATCCCTGGACTTGCAGTGTAGGCCCCAGCATGCCCCCTGGCCCTCCACCTAGGAGCCTCTGACCCCAGCAAGCTACCCAGGGGTCAACCTCTCTTCCTGGACTTGCAGTATAGGCCCCAGGGTGCCCCCTTGCACCCCACATAGGGGCTTTTGACCCCAGCAAGCTTCCCAGAGGACCAGCTCTCTCCCTGGATTTGCTGTATAGGCCCCAGGGTTACCCCTGGCCCTCCATCTAGGTGCCCCTGACCCCAGCAAGCTACCCAGGGGTCCATGTCTATCCCTGGACTTGCAGTTTAGGCCCCTGGATGCCCCCTGGCCCTCCACCAAGGGGCCTCTGACCCCAGCAAGCTACCCAGGGGTCCACCTCTCTTCCTGGATCTGCATTATAGGCCCAAGGGTGCCACCTGGCCCTCCACCTAAGGGCCCCTGACCCCAGCAAGCTACCCAGGGGTCCACCTCTCTCCCTGGACTTGCAGTATAGGCCCCAGGGTGCCCCTGGCACTCCACTTAGGGGCCTATGACCCCAGTAAGATACCCATGGGTCCACATCTCTTCCTGGACTTGCAGTATAGGCCTCAGGGTGCCCCCTGGGCCTCCACCTAAGGGCCCCTGACCCCAGCAAGCTACCCAGGAGTCTACCTCTCTCCCTGGACATGCAGTGTAGGCCCCAGGGTTCCCCCTTGCCCTCCACCTAAGGGATCCTGACCCCAGCAAGCTACCCAGGGGTCCACCTCTCTCCCTGGACTTGCAGTGTAGGCACCAGGTGCCCCCTTGCCCTCCACCTAAGGGGCCCTGACCCAGCAAGCTACCCAGAGGTCCACCTCTCTCCCTGGACTTGCAGTATAGGCCCCAGGGTGCGCCCTGGCCTTTCACCTAGGGGGATCTGACCCCAGCAAGCTACCCAGGGTCCACGTCCCTCCCTGGACTTCCATTAAAGGCCCCAGGGTGACTCCTTACCCTCCACCTAGGGGTCTCTGACCCCAGCAAGCTACCCAGTGGTCCACCTCTCTCCCTGGTCTTGCACTATAGGCCCCAGGCTGCCCCCTGGCCCTCCTCCTAGGGGCCCCTTACCCCAGCAAGCTACCCAGGGGTCCACCTCTCTCCCTGGACTTGCAGTATAGGCCCCAGGGTGCCCCCTTGCACCCCACCTAGGGGTGTCTGACCCCAGCAAGCTACCCAGGGGTCCACCTCTCTCCCTGGACTTGCAGTATTTACCCCTGGATGTCCCCTGACCCTCTACCTTGGGGCTTCTGACCCCAGCAAGCTACCCAGAGGTCCAGATCTCTCCCTGGACTTGCAGTATAGGCCCCAGGGTGCCCCTTTGCACTCCATCTAGGGGTTTCTGACCCCAGCAAGCTACCCAGGGGTCCACCTCTCTCCCTGGACTTGCATTGTAGGCCCCAGGGTGCCCCCTGGCCCTCCACCTAAGGGCCCCTGACCCCAGCAAGCTACCCAGGTGTCTACCTCTCTCCCTGGACATGCAGTGTAGGCCCTAGGGTGCCCCTTGCCCTCCACCTAAAGGACCCTGACCCTAGCAAGCTACCCAGGGGTCCACCTCTCTCCCTGGACTTGCAGTATAGGCCCCAGGGTGCCCCCTTGCACCCCACCTAGGGGGCTTTTGACCCCAGCAAGCTACCCAGAGGACCAGCTCTCTCCCTGGATTTGCTGTATAGGCCCCAGGGTTACCCCTGGCCCTCCACCTAGGTGCCCCTGACCCCAGCAAGCTACCCAGGGGTCCATGTCTATCCCTGGACTTGCAGTTTAGGCCCCTGGATGCCCCCTGGCCCTCCACCTAGGGGCCTCTGACCCCAGCAAGCTACCCAGGGGTCCACCTCTCTTCCTGGACTTGCATTATAGGCCCAAGGGTGAAACCTGGCCCTCCACCTAAGGGCCCCTGACCCCAGCAAGCTACCCAGGGGTCCACCTCTCTCCCTGGACTTGCAGTATAGGCCCCAGGGTGCCCCTGGCACTCCACTTAGGGGCCTATGACCCCAGCAAGATACCCATGGGTCCACATCTCTTCCTGGACTTGCAGTATAGGCCTCAGGGTGCCCCCTGGGCCTCCACCTAAGGGCCCCTGACCCCAGCAAGCTACCCAGGAGTCTACCTCTCTCCCTGGACATGCAGTGTAGAACCCAGGGTTCCCCCTTGCCCTCCACCTAAGGGATCCTGACCCCAGCAAGCTACTCAGGGGTCCACCTCTCTCCCTGGACTTGCAGTGTAGGCACCAGGTGCCCCTTTGCCCTCCACCTAAGGGGCCCTGACCCAGCAAGCTACCCAGGGGTCCACCTCTCTCCCTGGACTTGCAGTATAGGCCCCAGGGTGCGCCCTGGCCTTTCACCTAGGGGAATCTGACCCCAGCAAGCTACCCAGGGTCCACTTCCCTCCCTGGACTTCCATTAAAGGCCCCAGGGTGACTCCTTACCCTCCAGCTAGGGGTCTCTGACCCCAGTAAGCTACCCAGTGGTCCACCTCTCTCCCTGGTCTTGCACTATAGGCCCCAGAGTGCCCCCTGGCCCTCCTCCTAGGGGCCCCTTACCCCAGCAAGCTACCCAGGGGTCCACCTCTCTCCCTGGACTTGCAGTATAGGCCCCAGGGTGCCCCCTTGCACCCCACCTAGGGGTGTCTGACCCCAGCAAGCTACCCAGGGGTCCACCTCTCTCCCTGGACTTGCAGTATTTACCCATGGATGTCCCCTGGCCCTCTACCTTGGGGCTTCTGACCCCAGCAAGCTACCCAGAGGTCCAGATCTCTCCCTGGACTTGCAGTATAGGCCCCAGGGTGCCCCTTTGCACTCCATCTAGGGGTTTCTGACCCCAGCAAGCTACCCAGGGGTCCACCTCTCTCCCTGGATTTGCATTGTAGGCCCCAGGGTGCCCCCTGGCCCTCCACCTAAGGGCCCCTGACCCCAGCAAGCTACCCAGGTGTCTACCTCTCTCCCTGGACATGCAGTGTAGGCCCTAGGGTGCCCCCTTGCCCTCCACCTAAAGGACCCTGACCCTAGCAAGCTACCCAGGGGTCCACCTCTCTCCCTGGACTTGCAGTATAGGCCCCAGGGTGCCCCCTGGCCTTCCACCTAGGGAAATCTGAACCCAGCAAGCTACCCAGGGGTCCACCTCTCTCCCTCGATCAGCAGAAAAGGCCCCAGGGTGCCCCCTTGCCCTCCACCTAGGGGCCCCTTGTCCCAGCAAGCTACGCAGGGGTCAACCTCTCTCCCTGGACTTGCAGTATAGGCCCCAGGGTGCCCCTTTGCACTCCATCTAGGGGTATCTGACCCCAGCAAGGTCCCCGGGGGTTTACCTCTCTCCCTTGACTTGCAGTGTAGGCCCCAGGGTGCCCCCTTGCCTTCCACCTAAGGGCCCCTGACCCCAGCAAGCTACCCAGGTGTCCGCCTCTCTTCATAGAATTGCAGTATAGGCCCCAGGGTGCCCCTGGCCCTCCACCTAAGGGCCCATAATGTAAGCAAATTACCCAGGGGTCCACCTCTCTCCATGGACTTGCAGTGTAGGCCCCAGGATGCCCCCTGGCCCTCCACCTAGGGGCCTCTGACCCCAGCAAGCTACCAAGAGGTCCAGCTCTCTCCCTGGACTTGCAGTATAGCCCCCAGGGTGCCCCCTGGCCCTCCATCTAAGGGCCACTGACCCCAGCAAGCTACCCAGGGGTCCACCTCTCTCCCTGGACTTGCAGTGTTGGCCCCAGGGTGACCCCTGCCCCTCCACCTAAGGGCCCCTGACCCCAGCAAGCTACCCAGGGGTCCACCTCTCTTCCTGGACTTGCTGTATAGGCCCCAGGGTGCCCCCTGGCTCTCCACCTAAGGGCCCCTGACCCCAGCAAGCTACCCAGGGGTCCACCTCTCTCCCTGGACTTGCAGTATAGGCCCCAGGCAGCCCCTGGAACTCCACTTAGGGGCCTATGACCCCAGCAAGCTACCCAGGGTGTCCACCTCTCTCCCTGGACTTGCAGTATAGGCCCCAGGGTGCCCCTGGCACTCCACTTAGGGGCCTATGACCCCAGCAAGCTACCCTGGGGTCCACCTCTCTCCCTGAACTTACAGTTTAGGCCCCAGGGTGCCCCCTGGCCCTCCACTTGTGGGCCTCTGACCCCAGCAAGCTACCCAGGGGTCCACCTCTGTCCCTGGACTTGCAGTGTAGTCCCCAGGGTGCATCCTGGCCCTCCACCTAAGGGCCCCTGACCCCAGCAAGCTACCAAGGGGTCTTCCTCTCTCCCTTGACTTGCAGTATAGGCCCCAGGGTGTGCCCTGGCCCTCCACCTGGGTGCCTCTGACCCCAGCAAGCTACCCAGTGGTCCACCTCTCTCCCTGGACTTGCAGTGTAGGCCCCGGGGTGCCCCCTGGCCCTCCTCCTAAGGGCCCTTGACCCCAGAAAGCTACCCAGGGGTCCACCTCTCTTCCTGGACTTGCAGTATAGGCCCCAGGGTGCCTTCTGGCTCTCCACCTAAGGGCCCCTGACCCCAGAAAGCTACTCAGGGATCCACCTCTCTCCCTGGACCTGCAGTATAGGCCCCAGGGTGCCCGTGGCACTCCACTTAGGGGCCTATGACCCCAGCAAGCTACCCAGGGGTCCACCTTTCTCCCTGGACTTGCAGTATAGGCCCCAGGGTGCCCCTGGCACTCCACTTAGGGGCCTTTGACCCCAGCAAGCTAGCCAGGGGTCCACCTCTCTCCCTGGACCAGCAGTATAGGTCCCAGGGTGCCCCCTTGCACCCCACCTAGGGGTGTCTGACCCCAGCAAGCTACCCAGGGGTCAACCTCTCTCCCTGGACTTGCAATTTTTGCCCCTGGATGCCCCCTGGCCCTCCACTTAGGGGCCTCTGACCCCAGCAAGCTACCCAGAGGTCCAGCTCTCTCCCTGGACTTGCAGTATAGCCCCTAAGGTGTCCCCTGGCCCTCCACCTAATGGCCCCTGACCCCAACAAGCTACCAAGGGGTCCATCTCTCTTCCTGGACTTGCAATATAGGCCCCAGGGTGCCCCCTGGCCCTCCACCTAATTGCCCCTGACCCCAGCAAGCTACCCAGGGGTCTACCTCTCTACCTGGACTTGCAGTGTAGGCCCCAGGGTGCCCCCTTGCCCTCAACCTTAGGGCCCCTGACCCCAGCAAGCTACCCAGGAGTCCACCTCTCTCCCTGGACTTGCAGTAAAGGCCCTAAGGTGCCCCCTGGCCCTACACCTAGGGGTCTCTGACCCCAGCAAGCTACCCAGTGGTCCACCTCGCTCCCTGGTCTTGCAGTATAGGCCCCAGGGTGCCCCATGGCCCTCCTCCTAGGGGCCCCTTACCCCAGCAAGCTACCCAGGGGTCCACCTCTCTCCCTGGACTTGCAGTATAGGCCCCAGGGTGCCCCCTTGCCCTCCTCCTAGGGGTCTTTGACCCCAGCAAGCTACCCAGGGGTCCACCTCTCTCCCTGGACTTGTAGTGTAGGCCCAAAGGTGCCCCCTGGCCCTCCTCCTAGGGGCTTCTGACCCCAGCAAGCTACCCAGTAGCCCACCTCTCTCCCTGGACCAGCAGTATAGGTCCCAGGGTGCCCCCTGGCTCTCCACCTAGGGGCTTCTGACCCCAGCAAGCTACCCAGGGGTCCACCTCTCTCCCTTGACTTGCAGTATAGGCCCAAGGGTGCTCGCTGGCCTTCCACCTAGGGGAATCTAACCCCAGCAAGCAACCCAGGGTCCACTTCCCTCCCTGGACTTCCAATAAAGGCCCCAGGGTGCCCCCTTGTCCTCCACTTGGGGGTCTCTGACATCAGCAAGCTACCCAGTGGTCCAACTCTCTCCCTGGTCTTGCAGTTTCGGCCCAAGGGTGCCCCCTGGCCCTCCTCCTAGGGGCCCCTTACCCCAGCAAGCAACCCAGGGGTCCACGTCTCTCCCTGGACTTGCAGTGTAGGCCCAAGGGTACCCTCTTGCACCCCACCTAGGGGTGTCTGACCCCAGCAAGCTACCCAGGGGTCCAGCTCTCTCCCTGGACTTGCAGTTTAGCCCCCAGGGTGCCCCCTGGCCCCCCACCTAAGGGCCCCTGACCCCAGCAAGCTACCCAGGGGTCCAGCTCTCTTCCTGGACTTGCAATATAGCCCCCAGGGTGCCCCCTGGCCCTCCACGTAAGGGCCCCTGACCCCAGCAAGCTACCCAGGGGTCTACCTCTCTCCCTGAACATGCAGTGTAGGCCCTAGGGTGCCCCCTTGCCCTCCACCTAAGGGACCCTGACCCTAGCAAGCTACCCAGGGGTTCACCTCTCTCCCTGGACTTGCAGTATAGGCCCCAGGGTGCCCCCTGGCCTTCCATCTAGGGAAATCTGACCCCAGTAAGCTACCCAGGGGATCACCTCTCTCCCTGGACTTGCAATATAGGCCCCAGGGTGCCCCTTTGCACTACACCTAGGGGTCTCTGACCCCAGCAAGCTACCCAGGGGTCCACCTCTCTCCCTGGACTTGCAATATAGGCCCTAAGGTGCCCCCTGGCCCTACACCTAGGGGTCTCTGACCCCAGCAAGCTACTCAGGGGTCCACCTCTCTCCCTGGACCTGCAGTAAAGGCCCCAGGGTGCCCCTGGCACTCCACTTAGGGGCCTATGACCCCAGCAAGCTACGCAGGGGTCCACCTCTCTCCCCCTAGACTTGCAGTGTAGGCCCCAGGATGCCCCCTATCCCTCCACCTTGGGGCCTCTGACCCCAGCAAGCTACCAAGGGGTCCACCTCTCTTCCTGGACTTGCATTATAGGCCCCAGGGTACCCCTTTACACTCCATCTAGGGGTCTCTGACCCCAGCAAGCTACCCATGGGTCCACCTCTCTCCCTGGACTTGCAGTGTAGGCCCCAGGGTGCCCCCTGGCCCTCCACCTAAGGGCCCCTGACCCCAGCAAGCTACCAAGGGATCCACCTCTCTCTCTGGAACTGCAGTATAGGCCCCAGGGTGCCCCTGGCACTCCACTTAGGGGCCTATGACCCCAGCAAGCTACCCAGGGGTCCACCTCTCTCCCCCCGGACTTGCAGTGTAGGCCCCAGGATGCCCCCTGTTCTCCACCTAGGGGCCTCTGACCCCAGCAAGGTACCTAGGGGTCCACCTCTCTTCCTGGACTTGCATTATAGGCCCCAGGGTGCCCCTTTGCACTCCATCTAGGGGTCTCTGACCCCAGCAAGCTACCCAGGGGTCCACCTCTATCCATGGACTTGCAGTGTAGGCCCCAATATGCCCCCTGGCCCTCCACCTAGGGGCCTCTGACCCCAGCAAGCTACCCAGGGGTCCACCTCTCTTCCTGTACTTGCATTATAGGCCCCAGGGTGCCAGCTGGCCCTCCAACCAAGGGCCCCTGACCATAGCAAGCTACCCAGGGTCCACCTCTCTCCTTGGACTTGCAGTATAGGCCCCAGGGTGACCCCTGGCTCTCCATCTAGGTGCCCCTGACCCCAGCAAGCTACCCAGGGGTCCACGTCTATCCCTGGACTTGCAGTGTAGGCCCCAGGATGCCCCCTGGCCCTCCTCCTAGGGGCCTCTGACCCCAGCAAGCTACCCAGGGGTCCACCTCTTTTCCTAGACTTGCAGTATAGGCCCCAGGGTGCCACCTGGCCTTCCACCTAGGGGAATCTGACCCCAGCAAGCTACCCAGGGGTCCACCTCTCTCCCTGATCTTGCAGTATAGGCCCCAGGGTGCCCCCTGGCCCTCCACCTAGAGGCTTCTGAACCCAGCAAGCTACCCAGGGGTCCACCTCTCTCCTTGGACCAGCAGTATAGGCCCCATTGTGCCTCGTGGCCCTCCACCTAGGGGCCTCTGACCCCAGCAAGCTACTCGGGGGTCCACCTCTTTCCCTGGACCAGCAGAAAAGGCCCCAGGGTGCCCCCTGGCCCTCCACCTAGTGGCCCCTTATCCCAGCAAGCTACCCAGGGGTCAACCTCTCTCCCTGGACTTGCAGTATAGGCCCCAGGGTGCCCCTTTGCACTCCATCTAGGGGTCTCTGACCCCAGCAAGCTCCCCAGGGGTCCACCTCTCTCCCTGGACTTGCAGTGTAGGCTCAGGGTGCCCCCTTGCCCTCCACCTAAGGGCCCCTGACCCCAGCAAGCTACCCAGGTGTCCGGCTCTCATCCTGGAATTGCAGTATAGGCCCCAGGCTGCCCCTGGCACACCGCCTAGGGGCCTATGACCCCAGCAAGCTACCCAGGGGTCCACCTCTGTCCCTGGACTTGCAGTATAGACCCCAGGGTGCCCCCGGCACTCCACTTAGGGGCCTATGACACCAGCAAGCTACCCTGGGGTCCACCTCTCTCCCTGAACTTGCAGTTTAGGCCTCAGGGTGCCCCCTGGCCCTCCACCTGGGGGCCTCTGACCCCAGCAAGCTACCCAGGGGTCCACCTCTTTCCCTGGACTTGCAGTGTAGGCCCCAGGGTGTCCCCTGGCCCTCCACCTAAGGGCCCCTGACCCCAGCAAGCTACCCAGGGGTCTACCTCTCTCCCTTGACTTGCAGTATAGGCCCCAGGATGCCCCTGGCACTCCACTTAGGGGCCTATGACCCCAGCAAGCTACCCATGGGTCCACCTCTCTCCCTGGACTTGCAGTATAGGCCCCAGGGTGCCCCTGGCACTCCACTTAGGGGCCTATGACCCCAGCAAGCTACCCAGGGGTCCACCTCTATCCCTGAACTTGCAGTGTAGGCCCCTGGGTGCCCCTGGCACTCCACTTAGGGGCCTATGACCCCAGCAAGCTACCAATGGGTCCACCTCTCTCCCAGGACTTGCAGTATAGGCCCCAGGGTGCCCCCTTGCACCCCATCTAGGGGTGTCTGACCCCTGCAAGCTACCCAGGTGTCCACCTCTCTCCCTGGACTTGCAGAATAGGCCCCAGGGTGCCCCATGGCCCTCCACCTAGGGGCCCATTACCCCAGCAAGCTACCCAGGGGTTCACCTCTCTCCCTGGACTTGCAGTATAGGCCCCAAGGTGCCCCTTTACACTCCATCCAGGGGCTTCTGACCCCAGCAAGCTACCCAGAGGTCCAGCTCTCTCCCTGGACTTTCAGTATAGGCCCCAGGGTTCCCCTTTGCTCTCCATCTTGGGGTCTCTGACCCCAGAAAGCTACCCAGGGGTCCACCTCTCTCCCCCTGGACTTACAGTGTATGCCCCAGGATGCCCCCTGGCCCTCCACCTAGGGGCCTCTGACCCCAGCAAGCTACCCAGGGGTTCACCTCTCTTCCCGGACTTGCATTATAGGCCCCAGGGTGCCCCTTTGCACTCCATCTAGGGTTCTCTGACCCCAGCAAGCTACACAGGGGTCCACCTCTCTTCCTGGACTTGCAGTATAGGCCCCAGGGTGCCCCTTTGCACTCCATCTAGGGGTCTCTGACCCCAGCAAGCTACCCAGGTGTCCGCCTCTCTTTCTGGAATTGCAGTATAGGCCCCAGGGTGCCCCTGGCCCTCCACCTAAGGGCCCATGAGCCCAGCAAACTACCCAGGGGTGCACCTCTCTCCCTGGACTTGCAGTATAGGCCCCAGGGTGCCCCTGGCACTCCACTTAGGGGCCTATGACCCCAGTAAGATACCCATGGGTCCACATCTCTTCCTGGACTTGCAGTATAGGCCTCAGGGTGCCCCCTGGGCCTCCACCTAAGGGCCCCTGACCCCAGCAAGCTACCCAGGAGTCTACCTCTCTCCCTGGACATGCAGTGTAGGCCCCAGGGTTCCCCCTTGCCCTCCACCTAAGGGATCCTGACCCCAGCAAGCTACCCAGGGGTCCACCTCTCTCCCTGGACTTGCAGTGTAGGCACCAGGTGCCCCCTTGCCCTCCACCTAAGGGGCCCTGACCCAGCAAGCTACCCAGAGGTCCACCTCTCTCCCTGGACTTGCAGTATAGGCCCCAGGGTGCGCCCTGGCCTTTCACCTAGGGGAATCTGACCCCAGCAAGCTACCCAGGGTCCACGTCCCTCCCTGGACTTCCATTAAAGGCCCCAGGGTGACTCCTTACCCTCCACCTAGGGGTTTCTGACCCCAGCAAGCTACCCAGTGGTCCACCTCTCTCCCTGGTCTTGCACTATAGGCCCCAGGCTGCCCCCTGGCCCTCCTCCTAGGGGCCCCTTACCCCAGCAAGCTACCCAGGGGTCCACCTCTCTCCCTGGACTTGCAGTATAGGCCCCAGGGTGCCCCCTTGCACCCCACCTAGGGGTGTCTGACCCCAGCAAGCTACCCAGGGGTCCACCTCTCTCCCTGGACTTGCAGTATTTACCCCTGGATGTCCCCTGACCCTCTACCTTGGGGCTTCTGACCCCAGCAAGCTACCCAGAGGTCCAGATCTCTCCCTGGACTTGCAGTATAGGCCCCAGGGTGCCCCTTTGCACTCCATCTAGGGGTTTCTGACCCCAGCAAGCTACCCAGGGGTCCACCTCTCTCCCTGGACTTGCATTGTAGGCCCCAGGGTGCCCCCTGGCCCTCCACCTAAGGGCCCCTGACCCCAGCAAGCCACCCAGGTGTCTACCTCTCTCCCTGGACATGCAGTGTAGGCCCTAGGGTGCCCCTTGCCCTCCACCTAAAGGACCCTGACCCTAGCAAGCTACCCAGGGGTCCACCTCTCTCCCTGGACTTGCAGTATAGGCCCCAGGGTGCCCCCTTGCACCCCACCTAGGGGGCTTTTGACCCCAGCAAGCTACCCAGAGGACCAGCTCTCTCCCTGGATTTGCTGTATAGGCCCCAGGGTTACCCCTGGCCCTCCACCTAGGTGCCCCTGACCCCAGCAAGCTACCCAGGGGTCCATGTCTATCCCTGGACTTGCAGTTTAGGCCCCTGGATGCCCCCTGGCCCTCCACCTAGGGGCCTCTGACCCCAGCAAGCTACCCAGGGGTCCACCTCTCTTCCTGGACTTGCATTATAGGCCCAAGGGTGAAACCTGGCCCTCCACCTTAGGGCCCCTGACCCCAGCAAGCTACCCAGGGGTCCACCTCTCTCCCTGGACTTGCAGTATAGGCCCCAGGGTGCCCCTGGCACTCCACTTAGGGGCCTATGACCCCAGCAAGATACCCATGGGTCCACATCTCTTCCTGGACTTGCAGTATGGGCCTCAGGGTGCCCCCTGGGCTTCCACCTAACGGCCCCTGACCCCAGCAAGCTACCCAGGAGTCTACCTCTCTTCCTGGACATGCAGTGTAGAACCCAGGGTTCCCCCTTGCCCTCCACCTAAGGGATCCTGACCCCAGCAAGCTACTCAGGGGTCCACCTCTCTCCCTGGACTTGCAGTGTAGGCACCAGGTGCCCCTTTGCCCTCCACCTAAGGGGCCCTGACCCAGCAAGCTACCCAGGGGTCCACTTCTCTCCCTGGACTTGCAGTATAGGCCCCAGGGTGCGCCCTGGCCTTTCACCTAGGGGAATCTGACCCCAGCAAGCTACCCAGGGTCCACTTCCCTCCCTGGACTTCCATTAAAGGCCCCAGGGTGACTCCTTACCCTCCACCTAGGGGTCTCTGACCCCAGTAAGCTACCCAGTGGTCCACCTCTCTCCCTGGTCTTGCACTATAGGCCCCAGAGTGCCCCCTGGCCCTCCTCCTAGGGGCCCCTTACCCCAGCAAGCTACCCAGGGGTCCACCTCTCTCCCTGGACTTGCAGTATAGGCCCCAGGGTGCCCCCTTGCACCCCACCTAGGGGTGTCTGACCCCAGCAAGCTACCCAGGGGTCCACCTCTCTCCCTGGACTTGCAGTATTTACCCATGGATGTCCCCTGGCCCTCTACCTTGGGGCTTCTGACCCCAGCAAGCTACCCAGAGGTCCAGATCTCTCCCTGGACTTGCAGTATAGGCCCCAGGGTGCCCCTTTGCACTCCATCTAGGGGTTTCTGACCCCAGCAAGCTACCCAGGGGTCCACCTCTCTCCCTGGACTTGCATTGTAGGCCCCAGGGTGCCCCCTGGCCCTCCTCCTAAGGGCCCCTGACCCCAGCAAGCTACCCAGGTGTCTACCTCTCTCCCTGGACATGCAGTGTAGGCCCTAGGGTGCCCCCTTGCCCTCCACCTAAAGGACCCTGACCCTAGCAAGCTACCCAGGGGTCCACCTCTCTCCCTGGACTTGCAGTATAGGCCCCAGGGTGCCCCCTGGCCTTCCACCTAGGGAAATCTGAACCCAGCAAGCTACCCAGGGGTCCACCTCTCTCCCTCGACCAGCAGAAAAGGCCCCAGGGTGCCCCCTTGCCCTCCACCTAGGGGCCCCTTGTCCCAGCAAGCTACGCAGGGGTCAACCTCTCTCCCTGGACTTGCAGTATAGGCCCCAGGGTGCCCCTTTGCACTCCATCTAGGGGTATCTGACCCCAGCAAGGTCCCCGGGGGTTTACCTCTCTCCCTTGACTTGCAGTGTAGGCCCCAGGGTGCCCCCTTGCCTTCCACCTAAGGGCCCCTGACCCCAGCAAGCTACCCAGGTGTCCGCCTCTCTTCATAGAATTGCAGTATAGGCCCCAGGGTGCCCCTGGCCCTCCACCTAAGGGCCCATAATGTAAGCAAATTACCCAGGGGTCCACCTCTCTCCATGGACTTGCAGTGTAGGCCCCAGGATGCCCCCTGGCCCTCCACCTAGGGGCCTCTGACCCCAGCAAGCTACCAAGAGGTCCAGCTCTCTCCCTGGACTTGCAGTATAGCCCCCAGGGTGCCCCCTGGCCCTCCATCTAAGGGCCACTGACCCCAGCAAGCTACCCAGGGGTCCACCTCTCTCCCTGGACTTGCAGTGTTGGCCCCAGGGTGCCCCCTGCCCCTCCACCTAAGGGCCCCTGACCCCAGCAAGCTACCCAGGGGTCCACCTCTCTTCCTGGACTTGCTGTATAGGCCCCAGGGTGCCCCCTGGCTCTCCACCTAAGGGCCCCTGACCCCAGCAAGCTACCCAGGGGTCCACCTCTCTCCCTGGACTTGCAGTATAGGCCCCAGGCTGCCCCTGGAACTCCACTTAGGGGCCTATGACCCCAGCAAGCTACCCAGGGTGTCCACCTCTCTCCCTGGACTTGCAGTATAGGCCCCAGGGTGCCCCTGGCACTCCACTTAGGGGCCTATGACCCCAGCAAGCTACCCTGGGGTCCACCTCTCTCCCTGAACTTACAGTTTAGGCCCCAGGGTGCCCCCTGGCCCTCCACTTGTGGGCCTCTGACCCCAGCAAGCTACCCAGGGGTCCACCTCTGTCCCTGGACTTGCAGTGTAGTCCCCAGGGTGCATCCTGGCCCTCCACCTAAGGGCCCCTGACCCCAGCAAGCTACCAAGGGGTCTTCCTCTCTCCCTTGACTTGCAGTATAGGCCCCAGGGTGTGCCCTGGCCCTCCACCTGGGTGCCTCTGACCCCAGCAAGCTACCCAGTGGTCCACCTCTCTCCCTGGACTTGCAGTGTAGGCCCCGGGGTGCCCCCTGGCCTTCCTCCTAAGGGCCCTTGACCCCAGAAAGCTACCCAGGGGTCCACCTCTCTTCCTGGACTTGCAGTATAGGCCCCAGGGTGCCTTCTGGCTCTCCACCTAAGGGCCCCTGACCCCAGAAAGCTACTCAGGGATCCACCTCTCTCCCTGGACCTGCAGTATAGGCCCCAGGGTGCCCGTGGCACTCCACTTAGGGGCCTATGACCCCAGCAAGCTACCCAGGGGTCCACCTTTCTCCCTGGACTTGCAGTATAGGCTCCAGGGTGCCCCTGGCACTCCACTTAGGGGCCTTTGACCCCAGCAAGCTAGCCAGGGGTCCACCTCTCTCCCTGGACCAGCAGTATAGGTCCCAGGGTGCCCCCTTGCACCCCACCTAGGGGTGTCTGACCCCAGCAAGCTACCCAGGGGTCAACCTCTCTCCCTGGACTTGCAATTTTTGCCCCTGGATGCCCCCTGGCCCTCCACTTAGGGGCCTCTGACCCCAGCAAGCTACCCAGAGGTCCAGCTCTCTCCCTGGACTTGCAGTATAGCCCCTAAGGTGTCCCCTGGCCCTCCACCTAATGGCCCCTGACCCCAACAAGCTACCAAGGGGTCCATCTCTCTTCCTGGACTTGCAATATAGGCCCCAGGGTGCCCCCTGGCCCTCCACCTAATTGCCCCTGACCCCAGCAAGCTACCCAGGGGTCTACCTCTCTACCTGGACTTGCAGTGTAGGCCCCAGGGTGCCCCCTTGCCCTCCACCTTAGGGCCCCTGACCCCAGCAAGCTACCCAGGAGTCCACCTCTCTCCCTGGACTTGCAGTAAAGGCCCCAAGGTGCCCCCTGGCCCTACACCTAGGGGTCTCTGACCCCAGCAAGCTACCCAGTGGTCCACCTCGCTCCCTGGTCTTGCAGTATAGGCCCCAGGGTGCCCCATGGCCCTCCTCCTAGGGGCCCCTTACCCCAGCAAGCTACCCAGGGGTCCACCTCTCTCCCTGGACTTGCAGTATAGGCCCCAGGGTGCCCCCTTGCCCTCCTCCTAGGGGTCTTTGACCCCAGCAAGCTACCCAGGGGTCCACCTCTCTCCCTGGACTTGTAGTGTAGGCCCCAAGGTGCCCCCTGGCCCTCCTCCTAGGGGCTTCTGACCCCAGCAAGCTACCCAGTAGCCCACCTCTCTCCCTGGACCAGCAGTATAGGTCCCAGGGTGCCCCCTGGCTCTCCACCTAGGGGCTTCTGACCCCAGCAAGCTACCCAGGGGTCCACCTCTCTCCCTTGACTTGCAGTATAGGCCCAAGGGTGCTCGCTGGCCTTCCACCTAGGGGAATCTAACCCCAGCAAGCAACCCAGGTTCCACTTCCCTCCCTGGACTTCCAATAAAGGCCCCAGGGTGCCCCCTTGTCCTCCACTTGGGGGTCTCTGACCCCAGCAAGCTACCCAGTGGTCCAACTCTCTCCCTGGTCTTGCAGTATCGGCCCAAGGGTGCCCCCTGGCCCTCCTCCTAGGGGCCCCTTACCCCAGCAAGCAACCCAGGGGTCCACGTCTCTCCCTGGACTTGCATTATAGGCCCAATGGTGCCCTCTTGCACCCCACCTAGGGGTGTCTGTCCCCAGCAAGCTACCCAGGGGTCCAGCTCTCTCCCTGGACTTGCAGTATAGCCCCCAGGGTGCCCCCTGGCCCCCCACCTAAGGGCCCCTGACCCCAGCAAGCTACCCAGGGGTCCAGCTCTCCTCCTGGACTTGCAATATAGCCCCCAGGGTGCCCCCTGGCCCTCCACATAATTGCCCCTGACCCCAGCAAGCTACCCAGGGGTCTACCTCTCTCCCTGAACATGCAGTGTAGGCCCTAGGGTGCCCCCTTGCCCTCCACCTAAGGGACCCTGACCCTACCAAGCTACCCAGGGGTCCACCTCTCTCCCTGGACTTGCAGTATAGGCCCCAGGGTGCCCCCTGGCCTTCCATCTAGGGAAATCTGACCCCAGTAAGCTACCCAGGGGATCACCTCTCTCCCTGGACTTGCAATATAGGCCCCAGGGTGCCCCTTTGCACTACACCTAGGGGTCTCTGACCCCAGCAAGCTACTCAGGGGTCCACCTCTCTCCCTGGACCTGCAGTAAAGGCCCCAGGGTGCCCCTGGCACTCCACTCAGGGGCCTATGACCCCAGCAAGCTACGCAGGGGTCCACCTCTCTCCCCCTAGACTTGCAGTGTAGGCCCCAGGATGCCCCCTATCCCTCCACCTTGGGGCCTCTGACCCCAGCAAGCTACCAAGGGGTCCACCTCTCTTCCTGGACTTGCATTATAGGCCCCAGGGTACCCCTTTACACTCCATCTAGGGGTCTCTGACCCCAGCAAGCTACCCATGGGTCCACCTCTCTCCCTGGACTTGCAGTGTAGGCCCCAGGGTGCCCCCTGGCCCTCCACCTAAGGGCCCCTGACCCCAGCAAGCTACCAAGGGATCCACCTCTCTCTCTGGAACTGCAGTATAGGCCCCAGGGTGCCCCTGGCTCTCCACTTAGGGGCCTATGACCCCAGCAAGCTACCCAGGGGTCCACCTCTCTCCCCCCGGACTTGCAGTGTAGGCCCCAGGATGCCCCCTGTTCTCCACCTAGGGGCCTCTGACCCCAGCAAGGTACCCAGGGGTCCACCTCTCTTCCTGGACTTGCATTATAGGCCCCAGGGTGCCCCTTTGCACTCCATCTAGGGGTCTCTGACCCCAGCAAGCTACCCAGGGGTCCACCTCTATCCATGGACTTGCAGTGTAGGCCCCAATATGCCCCCTGGCCCTCCACCTAGGGGCCTCTGACCCCAGCAAGCTACCCAGGGGTCCACCTCTCTTCCTGTACTTGCATTATAGGCCCCAGGGTGCCAGCTGGCCCTCCAACCAAGGGCCCCTGACCATAGCAAGCTACCCAGGGTCCACCTCTCTCCTTGGACTTGCAGTATAGGCCCCAGGGTGACCCCTGGCTCTCCATCTAGGTGCCCCTGACCCCAGCAAGCTACCCAGGGGTCCACGTCTATCCCTGGACTTGCAGTGTAGGCCCCAGGATGCCCCCTGGCCCTCCTCCTAGGGGCCTCTGACCCCAGCAAGCTACCCAGGGGTCCACCTCTTTTCCTAGACTTGCAGTATAGGCCCCAGGGTGCCACCTGGCCTTCCACCTAGGGGAATCTGACCCCAGCAAGCTACCCAGGGGTCCACCTCTCTCCCTGATCTTGCAGTATAGGCCCCAGGGTGCCCCCTGGCCCTCCACCTAGAGGCTTCTGAACCCAGCAAGCTACCCAGGGGTCCACCTCTCTCCTTGGACCAGCAGTATAGGCCCCATTGTGCCTCGTGGCCCTCCACCTAGGGGCCTCTGACCCCAGCAAGCTACTCGGGGGTCCACCTCTTTCCCTGGACCAGCAGAAAAGGCCCCAGGGTGCCCCCTGGCCCTCCACCTAGTGGCCCCTTATCCCAGCAAGCTACCCAGGGGTCAACCTCTCTCCCTGGACTTGCAGTATAGGCCCCAGGGTGCCCCCGGCACTCCACTTAGGGGCCTATGACCCCAGCAAGCTACCCTGGGGTCCACCTCTCTCCCTGAACTTGCAGTTTAGGCCTCAGGGTGCCCCCTGGCCCTCCACCTGGGGGCCTCTGACCCCAGCAAGCTACCCAGGGGTCCACCTCTTTCCCTGGACTTGCAGTGTAGGCCCCAGGGTGTCCCCTGGCCCTCCACCTAAGGGCCCCTGACCCCAGCAAGGTACCCAGGGGTCTACCTCTCTCCCTTGACTTGCAGTATAGGCCCCAGGATTCCCCTGGCACTCCACTTAGGGGCCTATGACCCCAGCAAGCTACCCATGGGTCCACCTCTCTCCCTGGACTTGCAGTATAGGCCCCAGGGTGCCCCTGGCACTCCACTTAGGGGCCTATGACCCCAGCAAGCTACCCAGGGGTCCACCTCTATCCCTGAACTTGCAGTGTAGGCCCCTGGGTGCGCCCTGCCCTTCCACCTAGGGGAATCTGACCCCAGCAAGCTACCCTGGGTCCACTTCCCTCCCTGGACTTCCATTAAAGGCCCCAGGGTGCCCCCTTGCCCTCCACTTAGGGGTCTCTGACCCCAGCACGCTACCCAGGGGTCCACCTCTCTCCCAGGACTTGCAGTATAGGCCCCAGGGTGCCCCTTGCACCCCATCTAGGGGTGTCTGACCCCTGCAAGCTACCCAGGTGTCCACCTCTCTCCCTGGACTTGCAGAATAGGCCCCAGGGTGCCCCATGGCCCTCCACCTAGGGGCCCATTACCCCAGCAAGCTACCCAGGGGTTCACCTCTCTCCCTGGACTTGCAGTATAGGCCCCAAGGTGCCCCTTTAAACTCCATCCAGGGGCTTCTGACCCCAGCAAGCTACCCTGAGGTCCAGCTCTCTCCCTGGACTTTCAGTATAGGCCCCAGGGTTCCTCTTTGCTCTCCATCTTGGGGTCTCTGACCCCAGAAAGCTACCCAGGGGTCCACCTCTCTCCCCCTGGACTTACAGTGTATGCCCCAGGATGCCCCCTGGCCCTCCACCTAGGGGCCTCTGACCCCAGCAAGCTACCCAGGGGTTCACCTCTCTTCCCGGACTTGCATTATAGGCCCCAGGGTGCCCCTTTGCACTCCATCTAGGGTTCTCTGACCCCAGCAAGCTACACAGGGGTCCACCTCTCTTCCTGGACTTGCAGTATAGGCCCCAGGGTGCCCCTTTGCACTCCATCTAGGGGTCTCTGACCCCAGCAAGCTACCCAGGTGTCCGCCTCTATTCCTGGAATTGCAGTATAGGCCCCAGGGTGCCCCTGGCCCTCCACCTAAGGGCCCATGAGCCCAGCATACTACCCAGGGGTGCACCTCTCTCCCTGGACTTGCAGTATAGGACCCAGGGTTACCCCTGGCCCTCCATCTAGGTGCCCCTGACACCAGCAAGCTACCCAGGGGTCGATGTCTATCCCTGGACTTGTATTATAGGCCCCAGGGTGCCACCTGGCCCTCCAACTAAGGGCCCCTGATCCCAGCAAGCTAACCAGGGGTCCACCTCTCTCCCTGGACTTGCAGTATAGGCAACAGGGTGACCCCTGGCTCTCCATCTAGGTGCCCCTGACCCCAGCAAGCTACCCAGGGGTCCACGTCTATCCCTGGACTTGCAGTGGAGGCCCCAGGATGCCCCCTGGCCCTCCACCTAGGGGCCTCTGACCCCAGCAAGCTACCCAGGGGTCCACTTCTCTTCCTGGACTTGCAGTATAGGCCCCAGGGTGCCACCTGGCCCTCCACCTAAGGACCCCTGACCCCAGCAAGCTACCCAGGGGTCAACCTCTCTCCCTGGACTTGCAGTATAGACCCCAGTGTGCCCCTGGCACTCCACTTAGGGGCCTATGACCCCAGGAAGCTACCCTGGGCTCCACCTCTCTCCCTGGACTTGCAGTGTAGGCCCAAGGGTGCCCCCTTGCCCTCCACCTAAGGACCCCTGACCCCAGCAAGCTACCCAGGGGTCAACCTCTCTCCCTGGACTTGCAGTATAGGCCCCAGGGTGCCCCCTTGCCCTCCACCTAAGGGCCCCTGACGCCAGCAAGCTACCCAGGGGTCCACCTCTCTCCCTGGACTTGCAGTATAGGCCCCAGGGTGCGCCCTGGCCTTCCACCTTGAAGAATCTGACCCCAGCAAGCTACCCAGGGTCCACTTCCCTCCCTGGACTTCCATTAAAGGCCCCAGGGTGCCCCCTTGCCCTCCACCTAGGGGTCTCTGACCACAGCAAGCTACCCAGTGGTCCACCTCTCTCCCTGGTCTTGCACTATAGGCCCCAGGGTGCCCCCTGGCCCTCCTCCTAGGGGCTTCTGACCCCAGCAAGCTACCCAGAGGACCAGCTCTCTCCCTGGACTTGCAGTAGAGGCCCCAGGGTGCGCCCTGGCCCTCCACCTAAGGGCCTATGAGCCCAGCAAACTAACCAGGGGTCCAACTCTCTCCCTGGACTTGCAGTATAGGCCCCAGGGTTACCCCTGGCCCTCCATCTAGGTGCCCCTGACCCCAGCAAGCTACCCAGGGGTCCACATCTATTCCTGGACTTGCAGTATAGGCCACAGTGTGCCCCCTGGCCCTCCACCTAAGGGCCCCTGACCCCAGCAAGCTACCCAGGGGTCCACGTCTATCCCTGGACTTGCAGTGTAGGCCCCAGGATGCCCCCTGGCCCTCCTCCTAGGGGCCTCTGACCCCAGCAAGCTACCCAGGGGTCCACCTCTCTTCCTAGACTTGCAGTTTAGGCCCCAGGGTGCCACCTGGCCCTCCACCTAAGGACCCCTGACCCCAGCAAGCTACTCAGGGGTCCACCTCTCTCCCTGGACTTGCAGTATAGGCCCCAGAGTGCCCCTGGCACTCAACTTAGGGGCCTATGACCCCAGCAAGCTACCCAGGGCTCCACCTCTCTCCCTGGACTTGCAGTGTAGGCCCAAGGGTGCCCCCTGGCCTTCCACCTGGGGGCCTCTGACTCCAGCAAGCTACCCAGGGGTCCACCTCTCTCCCTGGACTTGCAGTGTAGGCCCCAGGGTGCCCCCTTGCCCTCCACCTAAGGGCCCCTGACCCCAGCAAGCTACCCAGGGGTCCACCTCTCTCCCTGTACTTGCAGTATAGGCCCCAGGGTGCGCCCTGGCCTTCCACCTAGGGGAATCTAACCCCAGCAAGCTACCCAGGGTCCACTTCCCTCCCTGGACTTCCATTAAAGGCCCCTGGGTGCCCCCTTGCCCTCCACCTAGGGGTCTCTGACCACAGCAAGCTACCCAGTGGTCCACCTCTCTCCCTGGTCTTGCAGTGTAGGCCCAAGGTTGCCCCCTGGCCTTCCACCTGGGGGTCTCTGACCACAGCAAGCTACCCAGTGGTCCACCTCTCTCCCTGGTCTTGCAGTGTAGGCCCAAGGTTGCCCCCTGGCCTTCCACCTGGGGGTCTCTGACCACAGCAAGCTACCCAGTGGTCCACCTCTCTCCCTGGTCTTGCAGTGTAGGCCCAAGGTTGCCCCCTGGCCTTCCACCTGGGGGTCTCTGACCACAGCAAGCTACCCAGTGGTCCACCTCTCTCCCTGGTCTTGCAGTGTAGGCCCAAGGTTGCCCCCTGGCCTTCCACCTGGGGGCCTCTGACTCCAGCAAGCTACCCAGGGGTCCACCTCTCTCCCTGGACTTGCAGTGTAGGCCCCAGGGTGCCCCCTTGCCCTCCACCTAAGGGCCCCTGACCCCAGCAAGCTACCCAGGGGTCCACCTCTCTCCCTGGACTTGCAGTATAGGCCCCAGGCTGTGCCCTGGCCTTCCACCTAGGGGAATCTAACCCCAGCAAGCTACCCAGGGTCCACTTCCCTCCCTGGACTTCCATTAAAGGCCCCAGGGTGCCCCCTTGCCCTCCACCTAGGGGTCTCTGACCACAGCAAGCTACCCAGTGGTCCACCTCTCTCCCTGGTCTTGCACTATAGGCCCCAGGGTGCCCCTTGGCCCTCCTCCTAGGGGCCCTATACCCCAGCAAGCTACCCAGGGGTCCACCTCTCTCCCTGGACTTGCAGTATAGGCCCCAGGGTGCCCCCTTGCACCCCACCTAGGGGCTTCTGACCCCAGCAAGCTACCCAGAGGACCAGCTCTCTCCCTGGACTTGCAGTAAAGGCCCCAGGGTGCGCCTTGGCCCTCCACCTAAGGGCCCATGAGCCCAGCAAACTAACCAGGGGTCCACCTCTCTCCCTGGACTTGCAGTATAGGCCTCAGGGTTACCCCTGGCCCTCCACCTAGGTGCTCCTGACCCCAACAAGCTACCCAGGGGTCCACATCTCTTCCTGGACTTGCAGTATAGGCCCCAGGGTGCCCCCTGGCCCTCCACCTAAGGGCCCCTGATCCCAGCAAGCTACCCAGGGGTCTACCTCTCTCCCTGGAGATGCAGTGTAGGCCCCAGGGTGCCCCTTGCCCTCCACCTAAGGGATCCTGACCCCAGCAAGCTACCCAGGGGTCCACCTCTCTCCCTGGACTTGCAGTGTAGGCCCAAGGGTGCCCCCTTGCCCTCCACCTAAGGGCCCCTGACCCCAGCAAGCTTCCCAGGGGTCCACCTCTATCCCTGGACTTGCAGTATAGGCCCCAGGTTGAGCCCTGGCCTTCCACCTAGGGGCCCCTTACCCCAGCAAGCTACCCAGGGGTCCACCTCTCTCCCTGGACATGCAGTATAGGCCCCAGGGTGCCCCCTTGCCCTCCACCTAAGGGCCCCTGACCCCAGCAAACTACCCAGGGGACCACCTCTCTCCCTGGACTTGCAGTATAGGCCCCAGGGTGTCCCCTGGCCCTCCACCTAGGGGCCCCTTACCCCAGCAAGCTACCCAGGGGTAAACCTCTCTTCCTGGACTTGCAGTATAGGCCCCAGGGTGCCCCCTTGCACTACACCTAGGGGTCTCTGACCCCAGCAAGCTACCCAGGGGTCCACCTCTCTCCCTGGACTTGCAGTATAGGCCCCAAGGTGCCCCCTGGCCCTACACCTAGGAGTTTCTGACCCCAGCAAGCTACTCAGGGGTCCACCTCTCTCCCTGGAATTGCAGTATAGGCCCCAGGGTGCCCCTTTGCCCTTCTCCTAGGGGTCTTTGACCCCAGCAAGCTACCCAGCGATCCACCTCTCTCCTTGGACCAGAAGTATATGCCCCACTGTGCCCCCTGGCCCTCCGCCTAGTGGCCTCTGACCCCAGCAAGCTACCCAGGGGTCCACCTCTCTCCCTGGACTTGCAGTATAGGCCCCAGGATGCCCCTTTGGACTCTATCTAGGGGTCTCTGACCCCAGTAAGCTACCCAGGGGTCCACCTCTCTCCCTGGACTTGCAGTGTAGGCCCCAGGGTGCCCCCTTGCCCTCCACCTAAGGGCCCCTGACCCTAGCAAGCTACCCAGGTGTACGCCTCTTTTCCTGGAATTGCAGTGTAGGCCCCAGGGTGCCCCCTTGCCCTCCACCTAAGGGCCCCTGACCCCAGCAAGCTACCCAGAGGACCAGCTCTCTCCCTGGACTTGCAGTATAGGCCCCAGGGTGCCCCTGGCCCTCCACCTAAGGGCCCATGAGCCCAGCAAACTAACCAGGGGTCCACCTTTCTCCCTGGACTTGCAGTATAGGCCCCAGGGTTACCCCTGGCCCTCCATCTAGGTGCCCCTGACCCTATCAAGCTACCCAGGGGTCCATGTCTATCCCTGGACTTGCAGTGTAGGCCCCAGGATGCCCCCTGGTCCTCCACCTAGGGGCCTCTGACCCCAGCAAGCTACCCAGGGGTCCACCTCTCTTCCTGGACTTGCAGTATAGGCCCCAGGGTGCCACCTGGACCTCCACCTAAGGGGCCCTGACCCCAGCAAGCTACCCAGGGGTCCACCTCTCTCCCTGGACTTGCAGTATAGGCCCCAGTGTGCCCCTGGCACTCCATTTAGGGGCCTATGACCCCAGCTAGCTACCCAGGGGTCCACCTCTCTCCCTGGACTTGCAGTGTAGGCCCCAGGGTGCCCCCTGGCGCTCCACCTGGGGGCCTCTGACCCCAGCAAGCTTCCAAGGGGTCCACCTCTCTCCCTGGACTTGAAGTGTAGGCCCCAGGGTGCCCCCTTGCCCTCCACCTAGGGGCCCCTGACCCCAGCAAGCTACCCAGGGGTCCACCTCTCTCCCTGGACTTGCAGTATAGGCCCAAGGGTGCACCCTGGCCTTCCACCTACGGGAATCTGACCCCAGCAAGCTACCCAGGGTCCACTTCCCTCCCTGGACTTCCATTAAAGGCCCCAGGGTGCCCCCTTGCCCTCCATTTAGGGGCCTTTGACCACAGCAAGCTACCCAGTGGTCCACCTCTCTCCCTGGTCTTGCACTATAGGCCCCAGGTTGCCCCCTGGCCCTCCTTCTAGGGGCCCCTTACCCCAGCAAGCTACCCAGGGGTCCACCTCTCTCCCTGGACTTGCAGTATAGGCCCCAGAGTGCCCCTTTGCACCCCACCTAGGGGCTTAAACCCCAGCAAGCTACCCAGAGGACCAGCTCTCTCCCTGGACTTGCAGTAAAGGCTCCAGGTTGCACCCTGGCCCTCCACCTAAGGGCCCATGAGCCCAGCAAACTAACCAGGGGTCCACCTCTCTCCCTGGACTTGCAGTATAGGCCTCAGGGTTACCCCTGGCCCTCCATCTAGGTGCTCCTGAACCCAGCAAGCTACCCAGGGGTCCACATCTCTTCCTGGACTTGCAGTATAGGCCCCAGGGTGCCCCCTGGCCCTCCACCTATGGGCCCCTGACCCCAGCAAGCTACCCAGGGGTCTACCTCTCTCCCTGGACATGCAGTGTAGGCCCCAGGGTGCCCCTTGCCCTCCACCTAAGGGATCCCGACCCCAGCAAGCTACCCAGGGGTCCACCTCTCTCCCTGGACTTGCAGAATAGGCCCCAGGGTACACCCTGGCCCTCCACCTAGGGGCCCCTTACCCCAGCAAGCTACCCAGGGGTCAACCTCTCTCCCTGGACTTGCAGTATACTCCCCAGGGTGTCCCTTTGCACTCCCTCTAGGGGTCTCTGACCCCAGCAAGCTACCCAGGGGTCCACCTCTCTCCCTGGATTTGCAGTGTAGGCCCCAGGGTGCCCCCTTGCCCTCCACCAAAGGCCCCTGACCCCAGCAAGCTACCCAGGTGTCCGCCTCTCTTCCTGGAATTGCAGTATAGGGCCCAGGGTGCCCCTGGCCCTCAACCTAAGGGCCCCTGACCCAAGCAAACTACCCCGGGGTCCACCTCTCTCCCTGGACTTGCAATTTAGGCCCCAGGGTGCCCCCTGGCCCTCAACCTAAGGGCCCATGAGCCAAGCAAACTACTCAGGGGTCCACCTCTCTCGCTGGACTTGCAGTATACGCCCCAGGGTGCCCCCTGGCCCTCCATCTAGGTGCCCCTGACCCCAGCAAGCTACCCAGGGGTCCGTGTCTATCCCTGGACTTGCAGTGTAGGCCCCAGGATGCCCCCTGCCCCTCCACCTAGGGGCCTCTGACCCCAGCAAGCTACTAAGTGGTTCACCTCTCTTCCTGGACTTGCATTATAGGCCCCAGGGTGCCACCTGGCCCTCCACCTAAGGGCCCCTGACCCCAGCAAGCTACCCAGGGGTCTACCTCTCTCCCTGGACTTGCAGAATAGGCCCCAGTGTGCCCCTGGCACTCCATTTAGGGGCCTATGACCCCAGCAAGCTACCCAGGGGTCCGTGTCTATCCCTGGACTTGCAGTGTAGGCCCCAGGATGCCCCCTGCCCATCCACCTAGGGGCCTCTGACCCCAGCAAGCTACTAAGTGGTCCACCTCTCTTCCTGGACTTGCACTATAGGCCCCAGGGTGCCACCTGGCCCTCCACCTAAGGGCCCCTGACCCCAGCAAGCTACCCAGGGGTCTACCTCTCTCCCTGGACTTGCAGTATAGGCCCCAGTGTGCCCCTGGCACTCCATTTAGGGGCCTATGACCCCAGCTACCTACCCAGGGGTCCACCTCTCTCCCTGGACTTGCAGTGTAGGCCCAAGGGTGCCCCCTGGCGCTCCACCTGGGGGCCTCTGACCCCAGCAAGCTACCAAGGGGTCCACCTCTCTCCCTGGACTTGAAGTGTAGGCCACAGGGTGCCCCCTTGCCCTCCACCTAGTGGCCCCTGACCCCAGCAAGCTACCCAGGGGTCTACCTCTCTCCCTGCACTTGCAGTATAGGCCCCAGGGTGCACCCTGGCCTTCCACCTACGGGAATCTGACCCCAGCAAGCTACCCAGAGTGCACTTCCCTCCCTGGACTTTCATTAAAGGCCCCAGGGTGCCCCCTTGCCCTCCACCTAGGGGTCTCTGACCACAGCAAGCTACCCAGTCGTCCACCTCTCTCCCTGGTCTTGCAGTATAGGCCCCAGGGTGACCCCTGGTTCTCCTCCTGGGGGCCCCTTTCCCCTCAAGCTACCCAGGGGTCCACCTTTCTCCCTGGACTTGCAGTATAGGCCCTAGGGTGCCCCCTTGCACCCCACCTAGGGGCTTTTGACCCCAGCAAGCTACCCAGAGAACCATCTCTCTCCCTAGACTTGCAGTATAGGCCCCAGGGTGCCCCTGGCCCTCCACGTAAGGGCCCATGAGCCCAGCAAACTAACCAGGGGTCCACCTCTCTCCCTGGACTTGCAGTATAGGCCCCAGGGTTACCCCTCGCCCTCCATCTAGGTGCCCCTGACCCCAGCAAGCTACCCAGGGGTCCGTGTCTATCCCTGGACTTGCAGTGTAGGCCACAGGATGCCCCCTGGCCCTCCACCTAGGGGCCTCTGACCCCAGCAAGCTACCCAGGGGTCCACCTCTCCTCCTGGACTTGCATTATAGGCCCCAGGATGCCACCTGGCCCTCCATCTAAGGGCCCCTGACCCCAGCAAGCTACCCAGGGGTCCACCTCTCTCCCTGGACTTGCAGTAAAGGCCCCAGGGTGCCCCTGGCACTCCACTTACGGGCCTATGACCCCAGCCAGCTACCCAGGGGTCCACATCTCTTCCTGGACTTGCAGTATGGGCCCCAGGGTGCCCCCTGGCCCTCCACCTAAGGGCCCCTGACCCCAGCAAGCTACCCAGGGGTCCACCTCTCTCCCTGGACTTGTAGTGTAGGCCCCAGGGTGCCCCCTGGCCCTCCACCTAGGGGCTTTTGACCCCAGCAAGCTACCCAGGGGTCCACCTCTCTCCCTGGACCAGCAGTATAGGCCCCAGTGTGCCCCCTGTCCCTCCGCCTAGGGGCCTCTGAATCCAGCAAGCTACCCATTGGTCCACCTCTCTCCCTGGACTTGCAGAATAGGCCCCAGGGTGCCCCATGGCCCTCCACCTAGGGGCCCCTTACCCCAGCAAGCTACCCAGGGGTCCAACTCTCTCCCTGGACATGCAGTATAGGCCCCAGGGTGCCCCTTTGCACTCCATCTAGGGGTCTCTGACCCCAGCAAGCTAGCAAGGGGTCCACCTCTCTCCCTGGACCAGCAGTATAGGTCCCAGTGTGCCCACTGGCCTTCCACCTAGGGGAATCTGACCCCAGCAAGCTACCCAGGGTCCACTTCTCTCCCTGGACTTCCATTAAAGGCCCCAGGGTGCCCCCTTGCCCTCCAACTAGGGGTCTCTGACCCCGGCCAGCTACCCAGGGGTCCACCTCTCTACCTGGACTTGCAGTGTAGGCCCAAGGGTGCCCCCTGTCACTCCACCTGGGGGCCTCTGACCCCAGCAAGCTACCCAGGAGTCCACCTCTCTCCCTGGACTTGCAGTGGAGGCCCCAGGGTGCCCCCTTGCCCTCCACATAGGGGTCTCTGACCCCAGCAAGCTACCCAGGGGTCCACCTTTCTCCCTGATCTTGCAGTATAGGCCCCAGGGTGCCCCCTGGCCCTCCACCTAGTGGCCTCTGACCCCAGCAAGCTACCCAAGGGTCCACTTTTCTCCCTGGACTTGCAGAATGGGCCCCAGGGTACACCCTGGCCCTCCACCTAGGGGCCCCTTACCCCAGCAAGCTACCCAGGGGTCAACCTCTCTCCCTGGACTTGCAGTATACTCCCCAGGGTGTCCCTTTGCACTCCCTCTAGGGGTCTCTGACCCCAGCAAGCTACCCAGGGGTCCACCTCTCTCCCTGGATTTGCAGTGTAGGCCCCAGGGTGCCCCCTTGCCCTCCACCAAAGGCCCCTGACCCCAGCAAGCCACCCAGGTGTCCGCCTCTCTTCCTGGAATTGCAGTATAGGGCCCAGGGTGCCCCTGGCCCTCAACCTAAGGGCCCCTGACCCAAGCAAACTACCCCGGGGTCCACCTCTCTCCCTGGACTTGCAATTTAGGCCCCAGGGTGCCCCCTGGCCCTCAACCTAAGGGCCCATGAGCCAAGCAAACTACTCAGGGGTCCACCTCTCTCGCTGGACTTGCAGTATACGCCCCAGGGTGCCCCCTGGCCCTCCATCTAGGTGCCCCTAACCCCAGCAAGCTACCCAGGGGTCCGTGTCTATCCCTGGACTTGCAGTGTAGGCCCCAGGATGCCCCCTGCCCCTCCACCTAGGGGCCTCTGACCCCAGCAAGCTACTAAGTGGTCCACCTCTCTTCCTGGACTTGCAATATAGGCCCCAGGGTGCCACCTGGCCCTCCACCTAAGGGCCCCTGACCCCAGCAAGCTACCCAGGGGTCTACCTCTCTCCCTGGACTTGCAGTATAGGTCCCAGGGTGCCCCTGGCACTCCACTTAGGGGCCTATGACCCCAGCAAGCTACCCAGGGGTCCACATCTCTTCCTGGACTTGCAGTATAGGCCCCAGGGTGCCCCCTGGCCCTCCACCTAAGGGCCCCTGACCCCAGCAAGCTACCCAGGGGTCCACCTCTCTCCCTGGACTTGCAGTATAGGCCCCAGGGTGCGCCCTGGCCCTCCAACTAGGGGTCTCTGACCCCGGCAAGCTACCCAGGGGTCCACCTCTCTCCCTGGACTAGCAGTGTAGGCCCAAGGGTGCTCCCTGGCACTCCACCAGGGGGCCTCTGACCCCAGCAAGCTACCCAGGGGTCCACCTCTCTCCCTGGACTTGCAGTGGAGGCCCCAGGGTGCCCCCTTGCCCTCCACCTAGGGGTCTCTGACCCCAGCAAGCTACCCAGGGGTCCACCTCTCTCCCTGATCTTGCAGTATAGGCCCCAGGGTATCCCCTGGCCCTCCACCAAGGGGCTTCTGAACCCAGCAAGCTACCCAGGGGTCCACCTCTCTCCCTGGACCAGCAGTATAGGCCCCATTGTGCCTCCTGGCCCTCCACCTAGGGGCCTCTGACCCCAGCAAGCTACCCAGGGGTCCACCTCTCTCCCTTGACTTGCAGAGTAGGCCCCAGGGTGCGCCCTTGCCCTCCACCTAAGGGCCCCTGACCCCAGCAAACTACCCAGGGGTCCACCTCTCTCCCTGGTCTTGAGGTATAGGCCCCAGGGTGCCACCTGGCCCTCCTCCTAGGGGCCCCTTACCCCAGCAAGATACCCAGGGGTCCACCTCTCTCCCTGGACTTGCAGTATAGGCACCAGGGTGCCCCTTTGCACCCCACCTAGGGGCTTCTGACCCCAACAAGCTACCCAGAGAACCAGCTCTCTCCCTGGACTAGCAGTATAGGCCCCAGGGTGCCCCTGGCCCTCCACGTAAGGGCCCTTGAGCCCAGCAAACTAACCAGGGGTCCACCTCCCTCCCTGGACTTGCAGTATAGGCCCCAGGGTTACCCCTGGCCCTCCATCTAGGTGCCCCTGACCCCAGCAAGCTACCCAGGGGTCCGTGTCTATGACTGGACTTGCAGTATAGGCCCCTGGATGCCCCCTGGCCCTCCACCTAGGGGCCTCTGACCCCAGCAAGCTACCCAGGGGTCCACCTCTCTTCCTGGACTTGCATTATAGGCCCCAGGGTGCCACCTGGCCCTCCACCTAAGGGCCCCTGACCCCAGCAAGCTACCCAGGGGTCCACCTCTCTCCCTGGACTTGCAGTATAGGCCCCAGGGTGCCCCTGGCACTCCACTTAGGGGCCTATGACCCCAGCAAGCTACCCAGGGGTCCACATATCTTCCTGGACTTGCAGTATAGGCCCCAGGGTGCGCCCTGGCCTTCCATCTAGGGGAATCTGACCCCAGCAAGCTATCCAGGGTTCACTTCCCTCCCTGGACTTCCATTAAAGGCCCCAGGGTGCCCCCTTGCCCTCCAAATAGGGGTCTCTGACCCCGGCAAGCTACCCAGGGGTCCACCTCTCTCCCTGGACTTGCAGTGTAGGCCCAAGGGTGCCCCCTGGCACTCCACTTGGGGGCCTCTGACCCCAGCAAGCTACCCAGGGGTCCACCTTTCTCCCTGGACTTGCAGTGTAGGCCCCAGGGTGCCCCCTTGCCCTCCACCTAAGGGCCCCTGACCCCAGCAAGCTACCCAGGGGTCCACCTCTCTCCCTGGTTTTGCAGTATAGGCCCCAGGGTGCCCCCTGGCCCTCCTCCTAGGGGCCCCTTACCCCATCAAGCTACCCAGGGGTCCACCTCTCTCCCTGGACTTGCTGTATAGGCCCCAGGGTGCCCCTTGCACCCCACCTAGGGGCTTCTGACCCCAACAAGCTACAAAGAGGACCAGCTCTCTCCCCGGACTTGCAGTATAGGCCCCAGGGTGCCCCTGGCCCTCCACGTAAGGGCCCATGAGACCAGCAAACTAACCAGGGGTCCACCTCTCTCCCTGGACTTGCAGTATAGGCCCCAGGGTTACCCCTGGCCCTCCATCTAGGTGCCCCTGACCCCAGCAAGCTACCCAGGGGTCCGTGTCTATCACTGGGCTTGCAGTGTAGTTCCCAGTAAGCCCCCTGGCCCTCCACCTAGGGGTGTCTGACCCCAGCAAGCTACCCAGGGGTCCACCTCTCTTCCTGGACTTGCATTCTAGGCCCCAGGGTGCCACCTGGCCCTCCACCTAAGGGCCCCTGACCCCAGCAAGCTACCCAGGGGTCCACCTCTCTCCCTGGACTTGCAGTATAGGCCCCAGGGTGCCCCTGGCACTCCACCTAGGGGCCTATGACCCCAGCAAGCTACCCAGGGGTCCACATCTCTTCCTGGACTTGCAGTATAGGCCCCAGGGTGCCCCCTGGCCCTCCACCTAAGGGCCCCTGACCCCAGCAAGTTACCCAGGGGTCTACCTCTCTCCCTGGACATGCAGTGTAGGCCCGAGGGTGCCCCCTTGCATTCCACCTAAGGGATCCTGACCCCAGCAAGCTACCCAGGGGTCCATCTCTCTTCCTGGACTTGCAGTGTAGGCCCCAGGGTGCCCCCTTGACCTCCACCTAAGGGCCCCAGACCCCAGCAAGCTACCCAGGGGTCAACCTCTCTCCTTGGACTTGAAGTATAGGCCCCAGGGTGCCCCCTTGCCCTCCACCAAAGGCCCCTGACCCCAGCAAGCTACCCAGGTGTCCGCCTCTCTTCCTGGAATTGCAGTATAGGGCCCAGGGTGCCCCTGGACCTCAACCTAAGGGCCCATGATCCAAGCAACCTGCCCAGGGGTCAACCTCTCTCCCTGGACTTGCAGTATAGGCCCCAGGGTGCCCCCTGGCCCTCCATCTAGGTGCCCCTGACCCCAGCAAGCTACCCAGGGGTCCATGTCTATCCCTGGATTTGCAGTGTAGGCCCCACAATGCCCACTGGCCCTCCACCTAAGGGCCACTGACCCCAGCAAGCTACCCAGGGGTCCACCTCTATCCCTGGACTTGCAGTATAGGCCCCAGGGTGCGCGCTGGCCTTCCACCTAGGGGAATCTGACCCCAGCAAGCTACTCAGGGTCCACTTCCCTCCCTGGACTTCCGTTAAAGGCCCCAGGGTGCCCCATTGCCCTCCAACTAGGGGTCTCTGACCCCGGCAAGCTACCCAGGGGTCCACCTCTCTCCCTGGACTTGCAGTGAGGCCCCAGGGTGCCCCCTTGCCCTCCACCTAGGGGTCTCTGACCCCAGCAAGCTACCCAGGGGTCCTCCTCTCTCCCTGATCTTGCAGTATAGGCCTCAGTGTGCCCCCTGGCCCTCCACCTAGGGGCTTCTGAACCCAGCAAGCTACTCAGGGGTCCACCTCTCTCCCTGGTCTTGCAGTATAGGCCCCAGGGTGCCCCCTGGCCCTCCTCCTAGGGGCCCCTTACCCCAGCAAGCTACCCAGGGGTCCACCTCTCTCCCTGGACTTGCAGTATAGGCCCCAGGGTGCCCCCTTGCACCCCACCTAGGGGCTTCTGACCCCAACAAGCTACCCAAGGGACCAGCTCTCTCCCTGGACTAGCAGTATAGGCCCCAGGGTGCCCCTGGCCCTCCAATTAAGGGCCCATGAGCCCAGCTAACTAACCAGGGGTCCACCTCTCTCCCTGGACTTGCAGTATAGGCCCCAGGGTTACCCCTGGCCCTCCATCTAGGTGCCCCTGACCCCAGCAAGCTACCCAGGGGTCCGTGTCTATCACTGGACTTGCAGTGTAGGCCCCAGGATGCCCCCTGGCCCTCCACCTAGTGGTCTCTGACCCCAGCAAGCTACCCAGGGGTCCACCTCTCTTCCTGGAATTGCCTTATAGGCCCCAGGATGCCACCTGGCCCTCCACCTAAGGGCCCCTGACCCCAGCAAGCTACCCAGGGGTCCACCTCTCTCCCTGGACTTGCAGTATAGGCCCCAGGGTGCCCCTGGCACTCCACTTAGGGGCCTATGACCCCAGCAAGCTACCCAGGGGTCCACATATCTTCCTGGACTTGCAGTATAGGCCCCAGGGTGCGCCCTGGCCTTCCACCTAGGGGAATCTGAATCCAGCAAGCTACCCAGGGTCCACTTCCCTCCCTGGACTTCCATTAAAGGCCCCAGGGTGCCCCCTTTCCCTCCAACTAGGGGTCTCTGACCCTGGCAAGCTACCCAGGGGTCCATCTCTCTCCCTGGACTTGCAGTGTAGGCCCAAGGGTGCCCCCTGGCACTCCACCTGGGGGCCTCTGACCCCAGCAAGCTACCCAGGGGTCCACCTCTCTCCCTGGACTTGCAGTGGAGGCCCCAGGGTGCCCCCTTGCCCTCCACCTAGGGGTCTCTGAACCCAGCAAGCTACCCAGGGGTCCACCTCTCTCCCTGATCTTGCAGTATAGGCCGCAGGGTGCCCCCTGGCCCTCCACCTAGGGGCTTCTGAACCCAGCAAGCTACCCAGGGGTCCACCTCTCTCCCTGGACCAGCAGTATAGGCCCCATTGTGCCACCTGGCCCTCCACCTAGGGGCCTCTGACCCCAGCAAGCTACCCAGGGGTCCACCTCTCTCCCTGGACTTGCAGTGTAGGCCCCAGGGTGCCCCCTTGCCCTCCACCTAAGGGCCCCTGACGCCAGCAAGCTACCCAGGGGTCCACCTCTTTCCCTGGTCTTGCAGTATAGGCCCCAGGGTGCCCCCTGGCCGTCCTCCTAGGGGCCCCTTACCCCAGCAAGCTACCCAGGGGTCCACCTCTCTCCCTGGACTTGCAGTAAAGGCCCCAAGGTGCCCCCTTGCATCCCACCTAGGGGCTTCTGACCCCAACAAGCTACGCAGAGGACCAGCTCTCTCCCTGGACTTGCAGTATAGGCCCCAGGGTGCCCCTGGCCCTCAACCTAAGGGCCCATGAGCCCAGCAAACTAACCAGGGGTCCACCTCTCTCCCTGGACTTGCAGTCTAGGCCCCAGGGTTACCCCTGGCCCTCCATCTAGGTGCCCCTGACCCCAGCAAGCTACCCAGGGGTATGTGTCTATCCCTAGACTTGCAGTGTAGGCCCCAGTATGCCACCTGGCCCTCCACCTAAGGGCCCCTGACCCCAGCAAGCTACCCAGGGGTCCACCTCTCTCCCTGGACTTGCAGTATAGGCCCCAGGGTGCCCCTGGCACTCCACTTAGGGGCCTATGACCCCAGCAAGCTACCCAGGGGTCCACATATCTTCCTGGACTTGCAGTATAGGCCCCAGGGTGCGCCCTGGCCTTCCACCTAGGGGAATCTGACCCCAGCAAGCTACCCAGGGTCCACTTCCCTCCCTGGACTTCCATTAAAGGCCCCAAGGTGCCCCCTTGCCCTCAAACTAGGGGTCTCTGACCCCGGCAAGCTACCCAGGGGTCCACCTCTCTCCCTGGACTTACAGTGTAGGCCCAAGGGTGCCCCCTGGCACTCCACCTGGGGGCCTCTGACCCCAGCAAGCTACCCAGGGGTCCACCTCTCTCCCTGGACTTGCAGTGGAGGACCCAGGGTGCCCCCTTGCCCTCCACCTAGGGGTCTCTGACCCCAGCAAGCTACCCAGGGGTCCACCTCTCTCCCTGATCTTGCAGTATAGGCCGCAGGGTGCCCCCTGGCCCTCCACCTAGGGGCTTCTGAACCCAGCAAGCTACCCAGGGGTCCACCTCTCTCCCTGGACCAGCAGTATAGGCCCCATTGTGCCACCTGGCCCTCCACCTAGGTGCCTCTGACCCCAGCAAGCTACCCTGGGGTCCACCTGTCTCCCTGGACTTGCAGTGTAGGCCCCAGGGTGCCCCCTTGCCCTCCACCTAAGGGCCCCTTACCCCAGCAAGCTACCCAGGGGTCCACCTCTTTCCCTGGTCTTGCAGTATAGGCCCCAGGGTGCCCCCTGGGCGTCCTCCTAGGGGCCCCTTACCCCAGCAAGCTACCCAGGGGTCCACCTCTCCCTGGACTTGCAGTAAAGGCCCCAGGGTGCCCCCTTGCATCCCACCTAGGGGCTTCTGACCCCAACAAGCTACCCAGAGGACCAGCTCTCTCCCTGGACTTGCAGTATAGGCCCCAGGGTGCCCCTGTCCCTCCACGTAAGGGCCCATGAGCCCAGCAAACTAACCAGGGGTCCACCTCTCTCCCTGGACTTGCAGTATAGGCCCAGGGTTACCCCTGGCCCTCCATCTAGGTGCCCCTGACCCCAGCAAGCTACCCAGGGGTACGTGTCTATCCCTGGACTTGCAGTGTAGGCCCCAGTATGCCCCCTGGCCCACCACCTAGGGGCCTCTGACCCCAGCAAGCTACCCAGGGGTCCTCCTCTCTCCCTGGACTTGAGGTATAGGCCCCAGAATGCCCCCTGGCCCTCCACCTAGGGGCCTCTGACCCCAGCAAGCTACCCAGAGGTCCACCTCTCTCCCTGGACTTGCAGTATAGGCCCCAGGGTGCCCCTGGCACTCCACTTAGGGGCCTATGACCCCAGCAAGCTACCCAGGGGTCCACATATCTTCCTGGACTTGCAGTATAGGCCCCAGGGTGCGCCCTGGCCTTCCACCTAGGGGAATCTGACCCCAGCAAGCTACCCAGGGTCCACTTCCCTCCCTGGACTTCCATTAAAGGCCCCAAGGTGCCCCCTTGCCCTCAAACTAGGGGTCTCTGACCCCGGCAAGCTACCCAGGGGTCCACCTCTCTCCCTGGACTTGCAGTGTAGGCCCAAGGGTGCCCCCTGGCCCTCCACCTATGGGCCCCTGACCCCAGCAAGCTACCCAGGGTTCCACCTCTCTTCCTGTACTTGCAGTATAGGTCCCAGGGTGCCCCCTGGCCTTCCACCTAAGGGCCCCTGACCCCAGCAAGCTACCCAGGGATCCACCTCTCTCCCTGGACTTGCAGTGTAGGCCCCAGGGTGCCCGCTGGATCTCCACCTACGTGCCCCTGACCCCAGCAAGCTACCCAGCGGTCCACCTCTCTCCCTGGACTTGCAGTATTTGGTCCAGGATGCCCCCTGGCCCTCCACCTATGGGCCTCTGACCCCAGCAAGCTACCCAGAGGTCAAGCACTCTCCCTGGACTTGCAGTATAGCCCCCAGGTTGCCCCCTTGCCCTCCACCTAGGGGCCTCTGTCCCCAGCAAGCTTTCCAGGGGTTCACCTCTCTCCCTGGACTTGCAGTATAGGCCCCAAGGTGCCCCCTGGCCCTCCACATAAGGGCCTCTGACCCCAGCAAGCTACCCAGGGGTCCACCTCTCTCCCTGGACTTGCAGTGTGAGCCCCAGGGTGGCCCCTGGCCCTCCACCTAGGGGCACCCTATCCTAGCAAGTAACCCAGGGGTCCACCTCTTTCCCTGCACATGAAGTATAGGCCCCAGGGTGCCCGCTGACCCTCTACCTTAGGGCCCCTGACCCCAGCAAGCTACCCAGAGGTCCACCTCTCTCCCTAGACTTGCAGTATAGGCCCCAGGGTGCCCCCTTGCCCTCCTCCTAGGGCTCTTTGACCCCAGCAAGCTACCCAGGGGTCCACCTCTCTCCCTGGACTTGAAGTGTAGGCCCCAGGGTGCCCCCTGGCCCTCCTCCTAGGGGCTTTTGACCCCAGCAAGCTACCCAGGGGTCCTCCTCTCTCCCTGGACCAGCAGTATAGGCCCCAGTGTGCCCCCTGGCCCTCCGCCTAGGGGGCTCTGAATCCAGCAAGCTACCCATTGGTCCACCTCTCTCCCTGGACTTGCAGAATAGGCCCCAAGGTGCCCCCTGGCCCTCCACCTAGGGGCCCCTTACCCCAGCAAGCTACCCAGGGGTCCACCTCTCTCCCTGGACTTGCAGTGTAGGCCCAAGGGTGCCCCCTGGCCCTCCACCTATGGGCCCCTGACCCCAGCAAGCTACCCAGGGTTCCACCTCTCTTCCTGTACTTGCAGTATAGGTCCCAGGGTGCCCCCTGGCCTTCCACCTAAGGGCCCCTGACCCCAGCAAGCTACCCAGGGATCCACGTCTCTCCCTGGACTTGCAGTGTAGGCCCCAGGGTGCCCGCTGGATCTTCACCTACGTGCCCCTGACCCCAGCAAGCTACCCAGCGGTCCACCTCTCTCCCTGGACTTGCAGTACTTGGTCCAGGATGCCCCCTGGCCCTCCACCTATGGGCCTCTGACCCCAGCAAGCTACCCAGAGGTCAAGCACTCTCCCTGGACTTGCAGTATAGGCCCCAGGGTGCCCCTGTCCCTCCACGTAAGGGCCCATGAGCCCAGCAAACTAACCAGGGGTCCACCTCTCTCCCTGGACTTGCAGTATAGGCCCCAGGGTTACCCCTGGCCCTCCATCTAGGTGCCCCTGACCCCAGCAAGCTACCCAGGGGTACGTGTCTATCCCTGGACTTGCAGTGTAGGCCCCAGTATGCCCCCTGGCCCTCCACCTAGGGGCCTCTGACCCCAGCAAGCTACCCAGGGGTCCTCCTCTCTCCCTGGACTTGAGGTATAGGCCCCAGAATGCCCCCTGGCCCTCCACCTAGGGGCCTCTGACCCCAGCAAGCTACCCAGAGGTCCACCTCTCTCCCTGGACTTGCAGTATAGGCCCCAGGGTGCCCCTGGCACTCCACTTAGGGGCCTATGACCCCAGCAAGCTACCCAGGGGTCCACATATCTTCCTGGACTTGCAGTATAGGCCCCAGGGTGCGCCCTGGCCTTCCACCTAGGGGAATCTGACCCCAGCAAGCTACCCAGGGTCCACTTCCCTCCCTGGACTTCCATTAAAGGCCCCAAGGTGCCCCCTTGCCCTCAAACTAGGGGTCTCTGACCCCGGCAAGCTACCCAGGGGTCCACCTCTCTCCCTGGACTTGCAGTGTAGGCCCAAGGGTGCCCCCTGGCCCTCCACCTATGGGCCCCTGACCCCAGCAAGCTACCCAGGGTTCCACCTCTCTTCCTGTACTTGCAGTATAGGTCCCAGGGTGCCCCCTGGCCTTCCACCTAAGGGCCCCTGACCCCAGCAAGCTACCCAGGGATCCACGTCTCTCCCTGGACTTGCAGTGTAGGCCCCAGGGTGCCCGCTGGATCTCCACCTACGTGCCCCTGACCCCAGCAAGCTACCCAGCGGTCCACCTCTCTCCCTGGACTTGCAGTACTTGGTCCAGGATGCCCCCTGGCCCTCCACCTATGGGCCTCTGACCCCAGCAAGCTACCCAGAGGTCAAGCACTCTCCCTGGACTTGCAGTATAGCCCCCAGGTTGCCCCCTTGCCCTCCACCTAGGGGCCTCTGTCCCCAGCAAGCTTTCCAGGGGTTCACCTCTCTCCCTGGACTTGCAGTATAGGCCCCAAGGTGCCCCCTGGCCCTCCACATAAGGGCCTCTGACCCCAGCAAGCTACCCAGGGGTCCACCTCTCTCCCTGGACTTGCAGTGTGAGCCCCAGGGTGGCCCCTGGCCCTCCACCTAGGGGCACCCTATCCTAGCAAGTAACCCAGGGGTCCACCTCTTTCCCTGCACATGAAGTATAGGCCCCAGGGTGCCCGCTGACCCTCTACCTTAGGGCCCCTGACCCCAGCAAGCTACCCAGAGGTCCACCTCTCTCCCTAGACTTGCAGTATAGGCCCCAGGGTGCCCCCTTGCCCTCCTCCTAGGGCTCTTTGACCCCAGCAAGCTACCCAGGGGTCCACCTCTCTCCCTGGACTTGTAGTGTAGGCCCCAGGGTGCCCCCTGGCCCTCCTCCTAGGGGCTTTTGACCCCAGCAAGCTACCCAGGGGTCCTCCTCTCTCCCTGGACCAGCAGTATAGGCCCCAGTGTGCCCCCTGGCCCTCCGCCTAGGGGGCTCTGAATCCAGCAAGCTACCCATTGGTCCACCTCTCTCCCTGGACTTGCAGAATAGGCCCCAAGGTGCCCCCTGGCCCTCCACCTAGGGGCCCCTTACCCCAGCAAGCTACCCAGGGGTCCATCTCTCTCCCTGGACTTGCAGAATAGGCCCCAGGGTGCCCCCTGGCCCTCCACCAAAGGGCCCCTGACCCCAGCAAGCTACCCAGGGATCCACCTCTCTCCCTGGACTTGCAGTGTAGGCCCCAGGGTGCCCGCTGGATCTCCACCTACGAGCCCCTGACCCCAGCAAGCTACCCAGCGGTCCACCTCTCTCCCTGGACTTGCAGTATTTGGTCCAGGATGCCCCCTGGCCCTCCACCTATGGGCCTCTGACCCCAGCAAGCTACCCAGCGGTCCACCTCTCTCCCTGGACTTGCAGTATTTGGTCCAGGATGCCCCCTGGCCCTCCACCTATGGGCCTCTGACCCCAGCAAGCTACCCAGAGGTCAAGCACTCTCCCTGGACTTGCAGTATAGCCCCCAGGTTGCCCCCTTGCCCTCCACCTAGGGGCCTCTGTCCCCAGCAAGCTTTCCAGGGGTTCACCTCTCTCCCTGGACTTGCAGTATAGGCCCCAAGGTGCCCCCTGGCCCTCCACATAAGGGCCTCTGACCCCAGCAAGCTACCCAGGGGTCCACCTCTCTCCCTGGACTTGCAGTGTGAGCCCCAGGGTGGCCCCTGGCCCTCCACCTAGGGGCACCCTATCCTAGCAAGTAACCCAGGGGTCCACCTCTTTCCCTGCACATGAAGTATAGGCCCCAGGGTGCCCGCTGACCCTCTACCTTAGGGCCCCTGACCCCAGCAAGCTACCCAGAGGTCCACCTCTCTCCCTAGACTTGCAGTATAGGCCCCAGGGTGCCCCCTTGCCCTCCTCCTAGGGCTCTTTGACCCCAGCAAGCTACCCAGGGGTCCACCTCTCTCCCTGGACTTGTAGTGTAGGCCCCAGGGTGCCCCCTGGCCCTCCTCCTAGGGGCTTTTGACCCCAGCAAGCTACCCAGGGGTCCTCCTCTCTCCCTGGACCAGCAGTATAGGCCCCAGTGTGCCCCCTGGCCCTCCGCCTAGGGGGCTCTGAATCCAGCAAGCTACCCATTGGTCCACCTCTCTCCCTGGACTTGCAGATTAGGCCCCAAGGTGCCCCCTGGCCCTCCACCTAGGGGCCCCTTACGCCAGCAAGCTACCCAGGGGTCCATCTCTCTCCCTGGACTTGCAGAATAGGCCCCAGGGTGCCCCCTGGCCCTCCACCAAAGGGCTCTTGACCCCAGCAAGCTACCCAGGGGTCCACCTCTCTCCCTGGACTTGCAGTATAGGCCACAGGGTGCCCCCTTGCCCTTCAGCTAGGTGCAACTGACACCAGCAAGTTACCCAGGGGTCCACCTCTCTCCCTGGACTTGCAGTGTAGGCCCCAGGGTGTCCCATGGCCCTCCACCTTGGGGCCCCTGACACCAGCAAGCTACCCAGGGGTCCACCACTCTCCCTGGACTTGCATTATAGGCCCCCGGGTGCCCCCTGGCCCTCCACTTAGGGGCCTATGACCCCAGCAAGCTACCCATGGGTCCACCACTCTCCCTGGTTTTGCATTATAGGCCCCAGGGTGCCCCCTGGCCCTCCATCTGGGGGTCTCTGACCCCAGCAAGCTACCCAGCGGTCGACCTCTCTCCCTGGATTTGCAGTATAGGCCCCAGGGTGCCTACTGGCCCTCCACCCAAGGGCCCCCGACCCCAGCAAGCTACCAAGGGGTCCACCTCTCTCCCTGGACTTGTAGTGTAGGCCCCAGGGTGCCCCCTGGCCCTCCACCTAGGGGCCCATGACCCAAGCAAGCTACCCTTATCTCCACCTCTCTTCCTGGACTTGCAGTGTAGGCCCCAGGGTGCCCCCTGGCCCTCCATCTGGGGGTCTCTGACCCCAGCAGGCTACCCAGCGGTCCACCTCTCTCCCTGGACTTGCAGTATAGGCCACAAGGTAACCCCTGGCCCTCCACCCAGGCACCCCTGACTCCAGCAAGCTACCCAGTGGTCCACATCTCTTGATGGACTTGCAGTGAAGGGCCCAGGGTGCCCAATGAAACTTCACCTAGGGGCCCCTGACCCCAGCAAACTACCCAGGGGTCCACATCTCTACCTGGACTTGCATAGTAAGCCCCAGGGTGCCCCCTTGCCCTCCACCTGCTGGCCTCTGACCCTAGCAAACTACCCAGGGGTCCACCTCTCTCCCTGGACTTGCAGTGTAGGCCCCAGGGTGCCCCCTGGCCCTCCACCTTAGGGCAAGCTACCCAGGGTTCCACCTCTCTCCCTGGACTTGCAGTGTAGATCCCAGTGTGCCCCCTTGCCCTCCACCTAAGGGCCCCTGACCCCAGCAAGATACCCAGGGGTCCACCTCTCTTCCTGGACTTGCAGTATAGGCCCCAGGGTGCCCCCTTGCACTTCAACTAGGGGTCGCTGACCCCAGCAAGCTACCCAGGGGTCCACCTCTCTCCCTGGACTTGCAGTAAAGGCCCCAATGTGCCCCTTGGCCCTACACCCAAGGGTTTCTGACCCCAGCAAGCTACTCAGGGGTCCAAATCTCTCTGCCTGGATTTGCAGTATAGGCCCCAGGGTGCCCCCTTGCCCTCCAACTAAGGGCTTCTGACCCCAGCAAGCTACCCAGAGGTCCAGCTCGATCCCTGGACTTGCAGTATAGCCCCAGGGTGCCCCCTGGCTCTCCACCTAAGGGCCCCTGACCCCAGCAAGCTAACCAGGGGTCCACCTCTCTTCCTGGACTTGCAGTATAGGCCCCAGGGTGCCCCCTGGCCCTCCACCTAAGGGCCCCTGACCCAAACAAGCTACCCAGGGGTCCACCTCTCTCCCTGGACTTGCAGTATAGGCCCCAGGGTGCCCCTGGCACTCCACTTAGGGGCCTATGACCCCAGCAAGCTACATAGGGGTCCACCTCTCTACCTGGACTTGCATAGTAAGCCCCAGGGTGCCCCCTTGCTCTCCACCTGCTGGCCTCTGACCCTAGCAAACTACCCAGGGGTCCACCTCTCTCCCTGGACTTGCAGTGTAGGCCCCAGGGTGCCCCCTGGCCCTCCACCTAAGGGCAAGCTACCCAGGGTTCCACCTCTCTCCCTGGACTTGCAGTGTAGATCCCAGTGTGCCCCCTTGCCCTCCACCTTAGGGCCCCTGACCCCAGCAAGCTACCCAGAGGTCCAGCTCTCTCCCTGGACTTGCAGTATAAACCCCAGGGTGCCCCCTGGCCCTACACCTATGGGCCCCAGACCCCAGCAAGCTACCCAGGGGTCCACCTCTCTCCCTGGACTTGCAGTATAGGCCCCAGGGGGCCCTCTTGCCCTCCACCTAAGGGCCCCTGACCCCAGCAAGCTACCCAGAGGACCAGCTCTCTCCCTTGACTTGCAGTATAGGCCCCAGGGTGCCCCTGGCCCTCCACCTAAGAGCCCATGAGCCCAGCAAACTAACCAGGGGTCCACCTTTCTCCCTGGACTTGCAGTATAGGCCCCAGGGTTACCCCTGGCCCTCCATCTAGGTGCCCCTGACCCCATCAAGCTACCCAGGGGTCCATGTCTATCCCTGGACTTGCAGTGTAGGCCCCAGGTTCCCCCTGGTCCTCCTCCTAGGGGCCTCTGACCCCAGCAAGCTACCCAAGGGTCAACCTCTCTTCCTGGACTTGCAGTATAGGCCCCAGGATGCCACCTGGCCCTCCACCTAATTGCCCCTGACCCCAGCAAGCTACCCAGGGGTCCACCTCTCTCCCTGGACTTGCAGTATAGGCCCCAGTGTGCCCCTGGCACTCCATTTAGGGGCCTATAAGCCCAGCAAGCTGCCCAGGGGTCCACCTCTCTCCCTGGACTTGCAGTTTAGGCCCAAGGGTGCCCCCTGTCCCTCCACCTGGTGGCCTCTGACCCCAGCAAGCTACCAAGGGGTCGACCTCTCTCCCTGGACTTGAAGTGTAGGCCCCAGGGTGCCCCCTTGCCCTCCACCTAAGGGCCCCTGAAACCAGCAAGCTACCCAGGGATCCACCTCTCTCCCTGGACTTGCAGTATAGGCCCCAGGGAGCACCCTGGCCTTCCACCTAGGGGGATCTGACCCCAGCAAGCTACCCAGGGTCCACTTCCCTCAATGGACTTCCATTAAAAGCCCCAGGGTGCCCCCTTGCCCTCCACCTAGGGATCTCTGACAACAGTAAGCTACCCAGGGGTCCACGTCTCTCCCTGGACTTGCAGTATAGGCCCCAGGGTGCCCCCTTGCACCCCACCTAGGGGCTTTTGACCCCAGCAAGCTACCCAGAGAACCAGCTCTCTCCCTGGACTTGCAGTATAGGCCCCAGGGTGCTCCTGGCCCTCCACGTAAGGGCCCATGAGCCCAGCAAACTAACCAGGGGTCCACCTCTCTCCCTGGACTTGCATTATAGGCCCCAGGGTTACCCCTGGCCCTCCATCTAGGTGGCCCTGACCCCAGCAAGCTACCCAGGGGTCCGTGTCTATCCCTGGACTTGCAGTGTAGGCCCCAGGATGCCCCCTGCCCCTCCACCTAGGGGCCTCTGACCCCAGCAATCTACCCAGGGGTCCACCTCTCTTCCTGGACTTGCATTATAGGCCCCAGGGTGCCACCTGGCCCTCCACCTAAGGGCCCCTGACCCCAGCAAGCTACCCAGGGGTCTACCTCTCTCCCTGGACTTGCAGTATAGGCCCCAGGGTGCCCCTGGCACTCCACTTAGGGGCCTATGACCCCAGCAAGCTACCCAGGGGTCCACATCTCTTCCTGGACTTGCAGTATAGGCCCCAGGGTGCCCCCTGGCCCTCCACCTAAGGGCCCCTGACCCCAGCAAGCTACCCAGGGGTCCACCTCTCTCCCTGGACTTGAAGTATAGGCCCCAGGGTGCCCCCTGGCCCTCCACCTAAGGGCCCCTGACCCCAGCAAGCTACCCAGGGGTCCACCTCTCTCCCTGGACATGCAGTGTAGGCCCCAGGGTGCCCCCTTGCCCTCCACCTAAGGGATCCTGACCCCAGCAAGCTACCCAGGGGTCCACCTCTCTCCCTGGACTTGCAGTGTAGGCCCCAGGGTGCCCCCTTGACCTCCACCTAAGGGCCCCTGACCCCAGCAAGCTACCCAGGGGTCCACCTCTCTCCTTGGACTAGCAGTATAGGCCCCAGGGTGCCCCCTTGCACCCCACCTAGGGGCTTCTGACCCCAGCAAGCTACCCAGGGGTCCACTTCTCTCCCTGGACTTGAAGTATAGGCCCCAGGGTGCCCACTGGCCCTTCACATAGGGGTCTCCGACCCCAGCAAGCTACTCAGGGGTCCACCTCTCTCCCTAGATTTGCAGTGAAGGCCCCAGGGTGCCCCCTTGCCCTCCTCCTAGGGCTCTTTGACCCCAGCTAGGTACCCAGGGGTCCACCTCTCTCCCTAGACTTGTAGTGTAGGCCCCAGGGTGCCCCCTGTCCCTCCGCCTAGGGGCCTCTGAATCCAGCAAGCTACCCATTGGTCCACCTCTCTCCCTGGACTTGCAGAATATTCCCCAGGGTGCCCCCTGGCCCTCCACCTAGGGGCCCCTTACCCCAGCAAGCTACCCAGGGGTCCACCTCTCTCCCTGGACCAGCAGTATAGGCCCCAGTGTGCCCCCTGTCCCTCCGCCTAGGGGCCTCTGAATCCAGCAAGCTACCCATTGGTCCACCTCTCTCCCTGGACTTGCAGAATATTCCCCAGGGTGCCCCCTAGCCCTCCACCTAGGGGTCTCTGACCCCAGCAAGCTACCCAGGGGTCCACCTCTCTCCCTGGACCAGCAGTATAGGTCCCAGTGTGCCCCCTGGCCCTCCACATAGGGGCCTCTGACCCCAGCAAGCTACGCAAGGGTCCACCCTTCTCCCTGGACTTGCAGAATAGGCCCCAGGGTAACTCCTGGCCCTCATCCTAGGGGCCCCTTACCCCAGCAAGCTACCCAGGGGTCCACCTCTATCCCTGGACTTGCAGTATAGGCCCCAGGGTGCCCCCTTGCACCCCACCTAGGGGCTTCTGACCCCAACAAGCTACAAAGAGGACCAGCTCTCTCCCTGGACTTGCAGTATAGGCCCCAGGGTGCCCCTGGCCCTCCACGTAAGGGTCCATGAGCCCAGCAACTAACCAGGGGTCCACCTCTCTCCCTGGACTTGCAGTATAGGCCCCAGGGTTACCCCTGGCTCTCCATCTAGGTGCCCCTGACCCCAGCAAGCTACCCAGGGGTCCGTGTCTATCCCTGGGCTTGCAGTGTAGGCCCCAGTTTGCCCCCTGGCCCTCCATCTAGGGGCCTCTGACCCCAGCAAGCTACCCAGGGGTCCACCTCTCTTCCTGGACTTGCATTCTAGGCCCCAGGGTGCCACCTGGCCCTCCACCTAAGGGCCCCTGACCCCAGCAAGCTACCCAGGTGTCCGCCTCTCTTCCTGGAATTGCAGTATAGGCCCCAGGGTGCCCCTGGCCCTCCACCTAAGGGCCCATAATCTAAGCAAACTACCCAGGGGTCCACCTCTCTCCATGGACATGCAGTGTAGGCCCCAGGATGCCCCCTGGCCCTCCACCTAGGGGCCTCTGACCCCAGCAAGCTACCAAGAGGTCCAGCTCTCTCCCTGGACTTGCAGTATAGCCCCCAGGGTGCCCCCTGGCCCTCCATCTAAGGGCCACGGACCCCAGCAAGCTACCCAGGGGTCCACCTCTCTCCTTGGACTTGCAGTGTAGGCCCCAGGGTGTCCCCTGCCCCTCCACCTAAGGGCCCCTGACCCCAGCAAGCTACCCAGGGGTCCACCTCTCTTCCTGGACTTGCAGTATAGGCCCCAGGGTACCCCCTGGCTCTCCACCTAAAGGCCCCTGACACCAGCAAGCTACCCAGGGGTCCACCTCTCTCCCTGGACTTGCAGTATAGGCCCCAGGCTGCCCCTGGCACTCCACTTAGGGGCCTATGACCCCAGCAAGCTACCCAGGGGGTCCACCTCTCTCCCTGGACTTGCAGAATAGGCCCCAGGGTGCCCCTGGCACTCCACTTAGGGGCCTATGACTCCAGCAAGCTACCCTGTGGTCCACCTCTCTCCCTTAACTTACAGTTTAGGCCCCAGGGTGCCTCCTGGCCCTCCACCTGGGGGCCTCTGACCCCAGCAAGCTACCCAGGGGTCCACCTCTCTCCCTGGACCAGCAGTGTAGGCCCCATTGTGCCTCCTGGCCCTCCACCTAGGGGCCTCAAACCCCAGCAAGCTACCCAGAGGTCCAGCTCTCTCCCTGGACTTGAAGTATAGGCCCCAGGGTGCCCCTGGCCCTCCACGTAAGGGCCCATGAGCCCAGCAAACTAACCAGGGGTCCATCTCTCTCCCTGGACTTGCAGTATAGGCCCCAGGGTTACCCCTGGCCCTCCATCTAGGTGCCCCTGACCCCAGCAAGCTACCCAGGGGTCCGTGTCTATCCCTGGACTTGCAGTGTAGGCCCCAGGATGCCCCCTGGCCCTCCACCTAGGGGCCTCTGACCCCAGCAAGCTACCCAGGGGTCCACCTCTCTTCCTGGACTTGCATTATAGGCCCCAGGGTGCCACCTGGCCCTCCACTTAAGGGTCCCTGACCCCAGCAAGCTACCCAGGGGTCCACCTCTCTCCCTGGACTTGCAGTATAGGCCCCAGGGTGCCCCTGGCACTCGACTTAGTGGCCTATGACCCCAGCAAGCTACCCAGGGGTCCACATCTCTTCCTGGACTAGCAATATAGGCCCCAGGGTGCCCCCTGGCCCTCCACCTAAGGGCCCCTGGCCCCAGCAAGTTACCCAGGGGTCTACCTCTCTCCCTGGACATGCAGTGTAGGCCCCAGGGTGCCCCCTTGCCCTCCACCTAAGGGATCCTGACCCCAGCAAGCTACCCAGGGGTCCACTTCTCTCCCTGGACTTGCGGTGTAGGCCCCAGGGTGCCCCCTTGACCTCCACCTAAGGGCCCCTGACCCCAGCAAGCTACCCAGGGGTCCACCTCTCTCCTTGGACTTGCAGTATAGGCCCCAGGGTGCCCCCTTGCACCCCACCTAGGGGCTTCTGACCCCAGCAAGCTACCCAGAGGACCAGCTCTCTCCCTGGACTTGCAGTATAGGCCCCAGGGTGCCCCTGGCCCTCCACCTAAGGGCCCATGAGCCCAGCAAACTAACCACGGGTCCACCTCTCTCCCTGGACTTGCAGTATACGCCCCAGGGTTACCCCTGGCACTCCTACTAGGTGCCCCTGACCCCATCAAGCTACCCAGGGGTCCATGTCTATCCCTGGACTTGCAGTGTAGGCCCCAGGATGCCCCCTGGCCCTCCACCTAGGGGCCTCTGACCCCAGCAAGCTACCCAGGGGTCCACCTCTCTTCCTGGACTTGCAGTATAGGCCCCAGGGTGCCACATGGCCCTCCACCTAAGGGCCCCTGACCCCAGCAAGCTACCCAGGGGTCCACCTCTCTCCCTGGACTTGCTGTGTAGGCCCCAGTGTACCCCTGGCACTCCATTTAGGGGCCTATGACCCCAGCAAGCTACCCAGGGGTCCACCTCTCTCCCTGGACTTGCAGTATAGGCCCAAAGGTGCACCCTGGCCTTCCACCTAGGAGAATCTGACCCCAGCAAGCTATCCAGGGTCCACTTCCCTACCTGGACTTCAATTAAAGGCCCCAGGGTGCCCCCTTGCCCTCCACCTAGGGGTCTCTGACCACAGCAAGCTACCCAGTGGTCCACCTCTCTCCCTGGTCTTGCAGTATAGGCCACAGGGTGCCCCCTGGCACCCCACCTAGGGGCTTCTGACCCCGGCAAGCTACCCAGGGGTCCACCTCTCTCCCTGGACTTGCAGTGTAGGCCCAAGGGTGCCCCCTGGCACTCCACCTGGGGGCCTCTGATCCCAGCAAGCTACCAAGGGGTCCACCTCTCTCCCTGGACTTGCAGTGGAGGCCCCAGGGTGCCCCCTTGCCCTCCACCTAGGGGTCTCTGACCCCAGCAAGCTACCTAGGGGACCACCTCTCTCCCTGATCTTGCAGTATAGGCCCCAGGGTGCCCCCTGGCCCTCCACCTAGGGGCTTCTGAACCCAGCAAGCTACCCAGGGGTCCACCTCTCTCCCTGGACCAGCAGTATAGGCCCCATTGTGCCTCCTGGCCCTCCACCAAGGGGCCTCTGACCCCGTTAAGCTACCCAGGGGTCCACCTCTCTCCCTGGACTTGCAGTGTAGGCCCCAGGGTGCCCCCTGGCCCTCCACCTTAGGGCCCCTGACCCCAGCAAGCTACCCAGCGGTCCACCTCTCTCCCTGGACTTGCCGTATAGGCCCCAGGGTGCCCCTGGCACTCCACTAAGGGGCCTATGACCCCAGCAAGCTACCCAGGGGTCCACATCTCTTCCTGGACCTGCGGTATAGGCCCCAGGGTGCCCCTGGCCCTCCACCTAAGGGCCCCTGACCCCAGCAAGCTACCCAGGGGTCCACCTCTCTCCCTGGACTTGCAGTATAGGCCCCAGGTTGCGCCCTGGCCTTCCACCCAAGGGAATATGACCCCAGCAGGCTACCCAGGGTCCACTTCCCTCCCTGGACTTCCATTAAAGGCCCAAGGGTGCCCCCTTGCCCTCCAACTAGGGGTCTCTGACCCCAGCAAGCTACCCAGGGGTCCACCTCTCTCCCTGGACTTGCAATGTAGGCCCAAGGGTGCCCCCTGGCCCTCCACCTGGGGGCCTCTGACCCCAGCAAGCTACCCAGGGGTCCACCTCTCTCCCTGGACTTGCAGTGGAGGCCCCAGAGTGCCCCCTTGCCCTCCACCTAGGGGTCTCTGACCCCAGCAAGCTACCCAGGGGTCCACCTCTCTCCTTGATCTTACAGTATAGGCCCCAGGGTGCCCCCTGGCCCTCCACCTAGGGGCTTCTGAACCCAGCAAGCTACCCAGGGGTCCACCTCTCTCCCTGGACTTGCAGTGTAGTCCCCAGGGTGCCCCCTTGCCCTCCACCTAAGGGCCTCTGACCCCAGCAGGCTACCCAGGGGTCCACCTCTCTCCCTGGACTTGCAGTGTAGGCCCCAGGGTGCCCCTTGCCCTCCACCTAAGGGCCCCTGACACCAGCAAGCTACCCAGAGGACCAGCTCTCTCCCTGGACTTGCAGTAAAGGCCCCAGGGTGCCCCTGGCCCTCCACCTAAGGGCCCATGAGCCCAGCAAACTAACCAGGAGTCCACCTCTCTCACTGGACTTGCAGTATAGGCCCCAGGGTTACCCCTTTTGCCCTCCATCTAGGTGCCCCTGACCCCATCAAGCTACCCAGGGGTCCATGTCTATCCCTGGACTTGCAGTGTAGGCCCCAGGATGCCCCCTGGTCCTCCACCTAGGGGCCTATGACCCCAGCAAGCTACCCAGGGGTCCACCTCTCTCCCTGGACTTGCAGTGTAGGCCCCAGGGTGCCCCCTGGCCCTCCACCTAAGGGCCCCTGACCCCAGCAAGCTACCCAGCGGTCCACCTCTCTCCCTGGACTTGCAGTATAGGCCCCAGGGTGCCCCTGGCACTCCACTTAGGGGCCCCTGACCCCAGCAAGCTACCCAGGGGTCCACCTCTCTCCCTGGACTTGCAGTGTAGGCCCAAGGGTGCCCCCTGGCCCTCCACCTGGGGGTCTCTGACCCCAGCAAGCTACCCATGGGTCCACCTCTCTCCCTGGACTTTTAGTTTAGGCCCCAGGGTGCCCACTTGCCCTCCACCTAAGGGCCCCTGACCCCAGCAAGCTACCCAGTTTTCCACGTCTCTCCCTGGACTTGCAGTGTAGGCCCCAGGGTGCACCCTGGCCTTCCACCTAGGGGAATCTGACCCCAGCAAGCTACCCAGGGTCCACTTCCCTACCTGGACTTCCATTAAAGGCCCCAGGGTGCCCCAATGTCTTTCACCTAGGGATCTCTGACCACAGCAAGCTACCCAGTGGTCCACCTCTCTCCCTGGTCTTGCAGTATAGGCCCCAGGGTGCCCTCTTGCACCCCACCTAGGGGCTTCTGACCCCGGCAAGCTACCCATTGGTCCACCTCTCTCCCTGGACTTGCAGTGTAGGCCCAAGAGTGCCCCCTGGCACTCCATCTGGGGGCCTCTGACCCCAGCAAGCTACCCAGGGGTCCACCACTCTCCCTGGACTTGCAGTGGAGGCCCCAGGGTGCCCCCTTGCCCTCCACCTAGGGGTCTGTGACCCCAGCAAGCTACCCAGGGGTCCACCTCTCTCCCTGATCTTGCAGTATAGGCCCCAGGGTGCCCCCTGGCCCTCCACCTAAGGGCCCCTGACCCTAGCAAGCTACCCAGGGGTCCACCTCTCTCCCTGGACTTGCAGTATAGGTCCCAGGGTGCGGCCTGGCCTTCCACCTGGGGGAATCTGACCCTAGCCAGCTACCCAGGGTCCACTTCCCTCCCTGGACTTCCATTAAAGACCCCAGGGTGCCCCCTTGCCCTCCAACTAGGGGTCTCTGACCCCGGCAAGCTACCCAGGGGTGCACCTCTCTCCCTGGACTTGCAGTGTAGGCCCAAGGGTTCCCCTTGGCACTCCACCTGGGGGCCTCTGACCCCAGCAATTTACCCAGGGGTCCACCTCTCTCCCTGGACTTGCAGTGGAGGCCCCAGGGTGCCCTCTTGCCCTCCGCCAAGGGGTCTCTGAACCCAGCAAGCTACCCAGGGGTCCACCTCTCTCCCTGATCTTGCAGTATAGGCCCCAGGGTGCCTCCTGGCCCTCCACTTAGGGGCTTCTGAACCCAGCAAGCTACCCAGGGGTCCACCTCTCTCCCTGGACCAGCAGTATAGGCCCCATTGTGCCTCCTGGCCCTCCACCTAGGGGCCTCTGACCCCAGCAAGCTACCCAGGGGTCCACCTCTCTCCCTGGACTTGCAGTGTAGGCCCCAGGGTGCCCCCTTGCCCTCCACCTAAGGGCCCCTGACCCCAGCAAGCTACCCAGGGGTCAGCCTCTCTCCCTGGTCTTGCAGTATAGGCCCCAGGGTGCCCCTTGGACCTCTTCCTAGGGGCCCCTTACCCCAGCAAGCTACCCAGGGGTCCACCTCTCTCCCTGGACTTGCAGTATAGGCCCCAGGGTGCCCCCTTGCACCCCACCTAGGGGCTTCTGACCCGAGCAAGCTACCCAGAGGACCATCTCTCTCCCTGGACTTGCAGTATAGGGCCCAGGGTGCCCCTGGCCCTCCACGTAAGGGCCCATGAGCCCAGCAAACTAACCAGGGGTCCACCTCTCTCCCTGGACTTGCAGTATAGGCCCCAAGGTTACCCCTGGCCCTCCATCTAGGTGACCCGGACCCCAGCAAGCTACCCAGGGTTCCGTGTCTATCCCTGGACTTGCAGTGTAGGCCCCAGGATGCCCCCTGGCCCTCCACGTAGGGGCCTCTGACCCCAGCAAGCTACCCAGGGCTCCACCTCTCTTCCTGGACTTGCATTATAGGCCCCAGGGTGCCACCTGGCCCTCCACCTAAGGGCCCCTGACCCTAGCAAGCTACCCAGGGGTCAGCCTCTCTCCCTGGTCTTGCAGTATAGGCCCCAGGGTGCCCCCTGGCCCTCTTCCTAGGGGCCCCTTACCCCAGCAAGCTACCCAGTGGTCCACCTCTCTCCCTGGTCTTGCAGTATAGGCCCCAGGGTGCCCCCTTCCACCCCACCTAGGGGCTTCTGACCCTGGCAAGCTACCCAGGGGTCCACCTCTCTCCCTGGACTTGCAGTGTAGGCCCTAGGGTGCCCCCTTGCCCTCCACCTAGGGGTCTCTGACCACAGCAAGCTACCCAGTGGTCCACCTCTCTCCCTGGTCTTGCAGTATAGGCCACAGGGTGCCCCCTTGCACCCCACCTAGGGGCTTCTGACCCCGGCACGCTACCCAGGGGTCCACCTCTCTCCCTGGACTTGCAGTGTAGGCCCAAGGGTGCCCCCTGGCACTCCACCTGGGGGCCTCTGATCCCAGCAAGCTACCAAGGGGTCCACCTCTCTCCCTGGACTTGCAGTGGAGGCCCCAGGGTGCCCCCTTGCCCTCCACCTGGGGGTCTCTGACCCCAGCAAGCTACCCATGGGTCCACCTCTCTCCCTGGACTTTTAGTTTAGGCCCCAGGGTGCCCACTTGCCCTCCACCTAAGGGCCCCTGACCCCAGCAAGCTACCCAGTTTTCCACGTCTCTCCCTGGACTTGCAGTGTAGGCCCCAGGGTGCACCCTGGCCTTCCACCTAGGGGAATCTGACCCCAGCAAGCTACCCAGGGTCCACTTCCCTACCTGGACTTCCATTAAAGGCCCCAGGGTGCCCCAATGTCTTTCACCTAGGGATCTCTGACCACAGCAAGCTACCCAGTGGTCCACCTCTCTCCCTGGTCTTGCAGTATAGGCCCCAGGGTGCCCTCTTGCACCCCACCTAGGGGCTTCTGACCCCGGCAAGCTACCCATTGGTCCACCTCTCTCCCTGGACTTGCAGTGTAGGCCCAAGAGTGCCCCCTGGCACTCCATCTGGGGGCCTCTGACCCCAGCAAGCTACCCAGGGGTCCACCACTCTCCCTGGACTTGCAGTGGAGGCCCCAGGGTGCCCCCTTGCCCTCCACCTAGGGGTCTGTGACCCCAGCAAGCTACCCAGGGGTCCACCTCTCTCCCTGATCTTGCAGTATAGGCCCCAGGGTGCCCCCTGGCCCTCCACCTAAGGGCCCCTGACCCTAGCAAGCTACCCAGGGGTCCACCTCTCTCCCTGGACTTGCAGTATAGGTCCCAGGGTGCGGCCTGGCCTTCCACCTGGGGGAATCTGACCCTAGCCAGCTACCCAGGGTCCACTTCCCTCCCTGGACTTCCATTAAAGACCCCAGGGTGCCCCCTTGCCCTCCAACTAGGGGTCTCTGACCCCGGCAAGCTACCCAGGGGTGCACCTCTCTCCCTGGACTTGCAGTGTAGGCCCAAGGGTTCCCCTTGGCACTCCACCTGGGGGCCTCTGACCCCAGCAATTTACCCAGGGGTCCACCTCTCTCCCTGGACTTGCAGTGGAGGCCCCAGGGTGCCCTCTTGCCCTCCGCCAAGGGGTCTCTGAACCCAGCAAGCTACCCAGGGGTCCACCTCTCTCCCTGATCTTGCAGTATAGGCCCCAGGGTGCCTCCTGGCCCTCCACTTAGGGGCTTCTGAACCCAGCAAGCTACCCAGGGGTCCACCTCTCTCCCTGGACCAGCAGTATAGGCCCCATTGTGCCTCCTGGCCCTCCACCTAGGGGCCTCTGACCCCAGCAAGCTACCCAGGGGTCCACCTCTCTCCCTGGACTTGCAGTGTAGGCCCCAGGGTGCCCCCTTGCCCTCCACCTAAGGGCCCCTGACCCCAGCAAGCTACCCAGGGGTCAGCCTCTCTCCCTGGTCTTGCAGTATAGGCCCCAGGGTGCCCCTTGGACCTCTTCCTAGGGGCCCCTTACCCCAGCAAGCTACCCAGGGGTCCACCTCTCTCCCTGGACTTGCAGTATAGGCCCCAGGGTGCCCCCTTGCACCCCACCTAGGGGCTTCTGACCCGAGCAAGCTACCCAGAGGACCATCTCTCTCCCTGGACTTGCAGTATAGGGCCCAGGGTGCCCCTGGCCCTCCACGTAAGGGCCCATGAGCCCAGCAAACTAACCAGGGGTCCACCTCTCTCCCTGGACTTGCAGTATAGGCCCCAAGGTTACCCCTGGCCCTCCATCTAGGTGACCCGGACCCCAGCAAGCTACCCAGGGTTCCGTGTCTATCCCTGGACTTGCAGTGTAGGCCCCAGGATGCCCCCTGGCCCTCCACGTAGGGGCCTCTGACCCCAGCAAGCTACCCAGGGCTCCACCTCTCTTCCTGGACTTGCATTATAGGCCCCAGGGTGCCACCTGGCCCTCCACCTAAGGGCCCCTGACCCTAGCAAGCTACCCAGGGGTCAGCCTCTCTCCCTGGTCTTGCAGTATAGGCCCCAGGGTGCCCCCTGGCCCTCTTCCTAGGGGCCCCTTACCCCAGCAAGCTACCCAGTGGTCCACCTCTCTCCCTGGTCTTGCAGTATAGGCCCCAGGGTGCCCCCTTCCACCCCACCTAGGGGCTTCTGACCCTGGCAAGCTACCCAGGGGTCCACCTCTCTCCCTGGACTTGCAGTGTAGGCCCTAGGGTGCCCCCTTGCCCTCCACCTAGGGGTCTCTGACCACAGCAAGCTACCCAGTGGTCCACCTCTCTCCCTGGTCTTGCAGTATAGGCCACAGGGTGCCCCCTTGCACCCCACCTAGGGGCTTCTGACCCCGGCACGCTACCCAGGGGTCCACCTCTCTCCCTGGACTTGCAGTGTAGGCCCAAGGGTGCCCCCTGGCACTCCACCTGGGGGCCTCTGATCCCAGCAAGCTACCAAGGGGTCCACCTCTCTCCCTGGACTTGCAGTGGAGGCCCCAGGGTGCCCCCTTGCCCTCCACCTAGGGGTCTCTGACCCCAGCAAGCTACCCAGGGGACCACCTCTCTCCCTGATCTTGCAGTATAGGCCCCAGGGTGCCCCCTGGCCCTCCACCTAGGGGCTTCTGAACCCAGCAAGCTACCCAGGGGTCCACCTCTCTCCCTGGACCAGCAGTATAGGCCCCATTGTGCCTACTGGGCCTCCACCTAGGGATCTCTGACCCCAGCAAGCTACCCAGGGGTCCACCTCTCTCCCTGGACTTGCAGTGTAGGCCCCAGGGTGCCCCCTGGCCCTCCACCTAAGGGCCCCTGACCCCAGCAAGCTACCCAGCGGTCCACCTCTCTCCCTGGACTTGCAGTATAGGCCCCATTGTGCCCCTGGCACTCCACTTAGGGGCCTATGACCCCAGCAAGCTACCCAGGGGTCCACATCTCTTTCTGGACTTGCAGTATAGGCCCCAGGGTGCCCCCTGGCCCTCCACCTAAGGGCCCCTGACCCTAGCAAGCTACCCAGGGGTCCACCACTCTCCCTGGACTTGCAGTATAGGTCCCAGGGTGCGGCCTGGCCTTCCACCTGGGGGAATCTGACCCTAGCCAGCTACCCAGGGTCCACTTCCCTCCCTGGACTTCCATTAAAGACCGCAGGGTGCCCCCTTGCCCTCCAACTAGGGGCCTCTGACCCCGGCAAGCTACCCAGGGGTGCACCTCTCTCCCTGGACTTGCAGTGTAGGCCCAAGGGTGCCCCTTGGCACTCCACCTGGGGGCCTCTGACCCCAGCAATTTACCCAGGGGTCCACCTCTCTCCCTGGACTTGCAGTGGAGGCCCCAGGGTGCCCTCTTGCCCTCCGCCAAGGGATCTCTGAACCCAGCAAGCTACCCAGGGGTCCACCTCTCTCCCTGATCTTGCAGTATAGGCCCCAGGGTGCCTCCTGGCCCTCCACTTAGGGGCTTCTGAACCCAGCAAGCTACCCAGGGGTCCACCTCTCTCCCTGGACCAGCAGTATAGGCCCCATTGTGCCTCCTGGCCCTCCACCTAGGGGCCTCTGACCCCAGCAAGCTACCCAGGGGTCCACCTCTCTCCCTGGACTTGCAGTGTAGGCCCCAGGGTGCCCCCTTGCCCTCCACCTAAGGGCCCCTGACCCCAGCAAGCTACCCAGGGGTCAGCCTCTCTCCCTGGTCTTGCAGTATAGGCCCCAGGGTGCCCCCTGGCCCTCTTCCTAGGGGCCCCTTACCCCAGCAAGCTACCCAGGGGTCCACCTCTCTCCCTGGACTTGCAGTATAGGCCCCAGGGTGCCCCCTTGCACCCCACCTAGGGGCTTCTGACCCGAGCAAGCTACCCAGAGGACCATCTCTCTCCCTGGACTTGCAGTATAGGCCCCAGGGTGCCCCTGGCCCTCCACGTAAGGGCCCATGAGCCCAGCAAACTAACCAGGGGTCCACCTCTCTCCCTGGACTTGCAGTATAGGCCCCAGGGTTACCCCTGGCCCTCCATCTAGGTGACCCGGACCCCAGCAAGCTACCCAGGGTTCCGTGTCTATCCCTGGACTTGCAGTGTAGGCCCCAGGATGCCTCCTGGCCCTCCACGTAGGGGCCTCTGACCCCAGCAAGCTACCCAGGGCTCCACCTCTCTTCCTGGACTTGCATTATAGGCCCCAGGGTGCCACCTGGCCCTCCACCTAAGGGCCCCTGACCCCAGCAAGCTACCCAGGGGTCAGCCTCTCTCCCTGGTCTTGCAGTATAGGCCCCACGGTGCCCCCTGGCCCTCTTCCTAGGGGCCCCTTACCCCAGCAAGCTAATCAGTGGTCCACCTCTCTCCCTGGTCTTGCAGTATAGGCCCCAGGGTGCCCCCTTCCACCCCACCTAGGGGCTTCTGACCCTGGCAAGCTACCCAGGGGTCCACCTCTCTCCCTGGACTTGCAGTGTAGGCCCAAGGGTGCCCCCTTGCCCTCCACCTAGGGATCTCTGACCCCAGCAAGCTACCCAGGGGTCCACCTCTCTCCCTTGACTTGCAGTATAGGCACCAGGGTGCGCCCTGGCCTTCCACCTAAGGGAATCTGACCCCAGCAGGCTACCCAGGGTCCACTTCCCTCCCTGGACTTCCATTAAAGGCCCCAGGGTGCCCCCTTGCCCTCCAACTAGAGGTCTCTGACCCCAGCAAGCTACCCAGGGGTCCCCCTCTCTCTCTGGACTTGCAGTGTAGGCCCAAGGGTGCCCCCTGGCCCTCCACCTGGGGGCCTCTGACCCCAGCAAGCTACCCAGGGGTCCACCTCTCTCCCTGGACTTGCAGTAGAGGCCCCAGAGTGCCCCCTTGCCCTCCACCTAGGGGTCTCTGACCCCAGCAAGCTACCCAGGGGTCCACATCTCTCCCTGATCTTGCAGTATAGGCCCCAGGGTGCCCCCTGGCCTTCCACCTAGGGGCTTCTGAACCCAGCAAGCTACCCAGGGGTCCACCTCTCTCCCTGGACCAGCAGTATAGGCCATAATATGCCTCCTGGCCCTCCACCTAGGGGCCTCTGACCCCAGCAAGCTACCCAGGGGTCCACCTCTCTCCCTGGACTTGCAGTATAGGCCCCAGTGTGCCCCTGGCACTCCATATAGGGGCCTATGACCCCAGCTAGCTACCCAGGGGTCCACCTCTCTCCCTGGATTTGCAGTGTAGGCCCAAGGGAGCCCCCTGGCCCTCCACGTGGGGGCCTCTGACCCCAGCAAGCTACCAAGGGGTCCACCTCTCTCCCTGGACTTGAAGTGTAGGCCCCAGGGTGCCCCTGGCACTCCACTTAGGGGCCTATGACCCCAGCAAGCTACCCAGGGGTCCACATCTCTTCCTGGACTTGCAGTATAGGCCCCAGGGAGCCCCTGGCCCTCCACCTAAGGGCCCCTGACCCCAGCAAGCTACCCAGGGGTCCACCTCTCTCCCTTGACTTGCAGTATAGGCCCCAGGGTGCGCCCTGGCCTTCCACCTAAGGGAATCTGACCCCAGCAGGCTACCCAGGGTCCACTTCCCTCCCTGGACTTCCATTAAAGGCCCCAGGGTGCCCCCTTGCCCTCCAACTAGAGGTCTCTGACCCCAGCAAGCTACTCAGGGGTCCCCCTCTCTCTCTGGACTTGCAGTGTAGGCCCAAGGGTGCCCCCTGGCCCTCCACCTGGGGGCCTCTGACCCCAGCAAGCTACCCAGGGGTCCACCTCTCTCCCTGGACTTGCAGTAGAGGCCCCAGAGTGCCCCCTTGCCCTCCACCTAGGGGTCTCTGACCCCAGAAAGCTACCCAGGGGTCCACATCTCTCCCTGATCTTGCAGTATAGGCCCCAGGGTGCCCCCTGGCCCTCCACCTAGGGGCTTCTGAACCCAGCAAGCTACCCAGGGGTCCACCTCTCTTCCTGGACCAGCAGTATAGGCCATATTGTGCCTCCTGGCCCTCCACCTAGGGGCCTCTGACCCCAGCAAGCTACCCAGGGGTCCACCTCTCTCCCTGGACTTGCAGTGTAGGCCCCAGGGTGCCCCCTTGCCCTCCACCTAAGGGCCTCTGACCCCAGCAAGCTACCCAGGGGTCCACCTCTCTCCCTGGACTTGCAGTGTAGGCCCCAGGGTGCTCCCTTGCCCTCCACCTAAGGGCCCCTGACCCCAGCAAGCTACCCAGGGGTCCACATCTCTTCCTGGACTTGCAGTATAGGCCCCAGGGTGCCCCCTGGCCCTCCACCTAAGGGCCCCTGACCCCAGCAAGCTACCCAGGGGTCCACCTCTCTCCCTGGACATGCAGTGTAGGCCCCTGGGTGCCCCCTTGCCCTCCACCTAAGGGATCCTGAACCCAGCAAGCTACCCAGGGGTCCACCTCTCTCCCTGGACTTGTAGTGTAGGCCCCAGGGTGCCCCCTTGCCCTCCATCTAAGGGCCTCCCACCCCAGCAAGCTACCCAGAGGACAAGCTCTCTCCCTGGACTTGCAGTATAGGCCCCAGGGTGCCCCCTGGCCCTCCACCTAGGGGCTTCTGAACCCAGCAAGCTACCCAGGGGTCCACCTCTCTCCCTGGACCAGCAGTATAGGCTATATTGTGCCTCCTGGCCCTCCACCTAGGGGCCTCTGACCCCAGCAAGCTACCCAGGGGTCCACCTCTCTCCCTGGACTTGCAGTGTAGGCCCCAGGGTGCCCCCTTGCCCTCCACCTAAGGGCCTCTGGCCCCAGCAAGCTACCCAGGGGTCAAACTCTCTCCCTGGACTTGCAGTGTAGGCCCCAGGGTGCCCCCTTGCCCTCCACCTAAGAGCTCCTGACCCCAGCAAGCTACCCAGGGGTCCACATCTCTTCCTGGACTTGCAGTATAAGCCCCAGGGAGCCCCCTGGCCCTCCACCTAAGGGCCCCTGACCCCAGCAAGCTACCCAGGGGTCCAGCTCTCTCCCTGGACATGCAGTGTAGGCCCCAGGGTGCCCCCTTGCCCTCCACCTAAGGGATCCTGACCCCAGCAAGCTACCCAGGGGTCCACCTCTCTCCCTGGACTTGCAGTGTAGGCCCCAGGGTGCCCCCTTGCCCTCCATCTAAGGGCCCCCCACCCCAGCAAGCTACCCAGAGGACAAGCTCTCTCCCTGGACTTGCAGTATAGGCCCCAGGGTGCCCCTGGCCCTCCACCTAAGGGCCCATGAGCCCAGCAAACTAACCAGGGGTCCACCTCTCTCCCTGGACTTGCAGTATAGGCCACAGGGTTACCCCTTGCCCTCCATCTAGGTGTCCCTGACCCCAGCAAGCTACCCAGGGTCTACTTCCTCTCCCTAGACTTCTATTAAAGGCCCCAGGGTGCCCCCTTGCCCTCCATCTAGGGGTCTCTGACCCCAGCAAGCTACCCAGGGGTCCACCTCTCTCCCTGATCTTGCAGTATAGGCCCCAGGGTGTCCCCTGGCCCTCCACCTAGGGGCCCCTTACGCCAGCAAGCTACCCAGGGGTCCACCTCTCTATCTGGACTTGCAGTATAGGCCCCACGGTGCCCCCTTGCACCCCACCTAGGGGCTTCTGACCCCAACAAGCTACCCAAGGGACCAGCTCTCTCCCTGGACTAGCAGTATAGGCCCCAGGGTGCCCCTGGCCCTCCAATTAAGGGCCCATGAGCCCAGCTAACTAACCAGGGGTCCACCTCTCTCCCTGGACTTGCAGTATAGGCCCCAGGGTTACCCCTGGCCCTCCATCTAGGTGCCCCTGACCCCAGCAAGCTACCCAGGGGTCCGTGTCTATCACTGGACTTGCAGTGTAGGCCCCAGGATGCCCCCTGGCCCTCCACCTAGTGGTCTCTGACCCCAGCAAGCTACCCAGGGGTCCACCTCTCTTCCTGGAATTGCCTTATAGGCCCCAGGATGCCACCTGGCCCTCCACCTAAGGGCCCCTGACCCCAGCAAGCTACCCAGGGGTCCACCTCTCTCCCTGGACTTGCAGTATAGGCCCCAGGGTGCCCCTGGCACTCCACCTAGGGGCCTATGACCCCAGCAAGCTACCCAGGGGTCCACATCTCTTCCTGGACTTGCAGTATAGGCCCCAGGGTGCCCCCTGGCCCTCCACCTAAGGGCCCCTGACCCCAGCAAGTTACCCAGGGGTCTACCTCTCTCCCTGGACATGCAGTGTAGGCCCGAGGGTGCCCCCTTGCATTCCACCTAAGGGATCCTGACCCCAGCAAGCTACCCAGGGGTCCATCTCTCTTCCTGGACTTGCAGTGTAGGCCCCAGGGTGCCCCCTTGACCTCCACCTAAGGGCCCCAGACCCCAGCAAGCTACCCAGGGGTCAACCTCTCTCCTTGGACTTGAAGTATAGGCCCCAGGGTGCCCCCTTGCCCTCCACCAAAGGCCCCTGACCCCAGCAAGCTACCCAGGTGTCCGCCTCTCTTCCTGGAATTGCAGTATAGGGCCCAGGGTGCCCCTGGACCTCAACCTAAGGGCCCATGATCCAAGCAACCTGCCCAGGGGTCAACCTCTCTCCCTGGACTTGCAGTATAGGCCCCAGGGTGCCCCCTGGCCCTCCATCTAGGTGCCCCTGACCCCAGCAAGCTACCCAGGGGTCCATGTCTATCCCTGGATTTGCAGTGTAGGCCCCACAATGCCCACTGGCCCTCCACCTAAGGGCCACTGACCCCAGCAAGCTACCCAGGGGTCCACCTCTATCCCTGGACTTGCAGTATAGGCCCCAGGGTGCGCGCTGGCCTTCCACCTAGGGGAATCTGACCCCAGCAAGCTACTCAGGGTCCACTTCCCTCCCTGGACTTCCGTTAAAGGCCCCAGGGTGCCCCATTGCCCTCCAACTAGGGGTCTCTGACCCCGGCAAGCTACCCAGGGGTCCACCTCTCTCCCTGGACTTGCAGTGAGGCCCCAGGGTGCCCCCTTGCCCTCCACCTAGGGGTCTCTGACCCCAGCAAGCTACCCAGGGGTCCTCCTCTCTCCCTGATCTTGCAGTATAGGCCTCAGTGTGCCCCCTGGCCCTCCACCTAGGGGCTTCTGAACCCAGCAAGCTACTCAGGGGTCCACCTCTCTCCCTGGTCTTGCAGTATAGGCCCCAGGGTGCCCCCTGGCCCTCCTCCTAGGGGCCCCTTACCCCAGCAAGCTACCCAGGGGTCCACCTCTCTCCCTGGACTTGCAGTATAGGCCCCAGGGTGCCCCCTTGCACCCCACCTAGGGGCTTCTGACCCCAACAAGCTACCCAAGGGACCAGCTCTCTCCCTGGACTAGCAGTATAGGCCCCAGGGTGCCCCTGGCCCTCCAATTAAGGGCCCATGAGCCCAGCTAACTAACCAGGGGTCCACCTCTCTCCCTGGACTTGCAGTATAGGCCCCAGGGTTACCCCTGGCCCTCCATCTAGGTGCCCCTGACCCCAGCAAGCTACCCAGGGGTCCGTGTCTATCACTGGACTTGCAGTGTAGGCCCCAGGATGCCCCCTGGCCCTCCACCTAGTGGTCTCTGACCCCAGCAAGCTACCCAGGGGTCCACCTCTCTTCCTGGAATTGCCTTATAGGCCCCAGGATGCCACCTGGCCCTCCACCTAAGGGCCCCTGACCCCAGCAAGCTACCCAGGGGTCCACCTCTCTCCCTGGACTTGCAGTATAGGCCCCAGGGTGCCCCTGGCACTCCACTTAGGGGCCTATGACCCCAGCAAGCTACCCAGGGGTCCACATATCTTCCTGGACTTGCAGTATAGGCCCCAGGGTGCGCCCTGGCCTTCCACCTAGGGGAATCTGAATCCAGCAAGCTACCCAGGGTCCACTTCCCTCCCTGGACTTCCATTAAAGGCCCCAGGGTGCCCCCTTTCCCTCCAACTAGGGGTCTCTGACCCTGGCAAGCTACCCAGGGGTCCATCTCTCTCCCTGGACTTGCAGTGTAGGCCCAAGGGTGCCCCCTGGCACTCCACCTGGGGGCCTCTGACCCCAGCAAGCTACCCAGGGGTCCACCTCTCTCCCTGGACTTGCAGTGGAGGCCCCAGGGTGCCCCCTTGCCCTCCACCTAGGGGTCTCTGAACCCAGCAAGCTACCCAGGGGTCCACCTCTCTCCCTGATCTTGCAGTATAGGCCGCAGGGTGCCCCCTGGCCCTCCACCTAGGGGCTTCTGAACCCAGCAAGCTACCCAGGGGTCCACCTCTCTCCCTGGACCAGCAGTATAGGCCCCATTGTGCCACCTGGCCCTCCACCTAGGGGCCTCTGACCCCAGCAAGCTACCCAGGGGTCCACCTCTCTCCCTGGACTTGCAGTGTAGGCCCCAGGGTGCCCCCTTGCCCTCCACCTAAGGGCCCCTGACGCCAGCAAGCTACCCAGGGGTCCACCTCTTTCCCTGGTCTTGCAGTATAGGCCCCAGGGTGCCCCCTGGCCGTCCTCCTAGGGGCCCCTTACCCCAGCAAGCTACCCAGGGGTCCACCTCTCTCCCTGGACTTGCAGTAAAGGCCCCAAGGTGCCCCCTTGCATCCCACCTAGGGGCTTCTGACCCCAACAAGCTACGCAGAGGACCAGCTCTCTCCCTGGACTTGCAGTATAGGCCCCAGGGTGCCCCTGGCCCTCAACCTAAGGGCCCATGAGCCCAGCAAACTAACCAGGGGTCCACCTCTCTCCCTGGACTTGCAGTCTAGGCCCCAGGGTTACCCCTGGCCCTCCATCTAGGTGCCCCTGACCCCAGCAAGCTACCCAGGGGTATGTGTCTATCCCTAGACTTGCAGTGTAGGCCCCAGTATGCCACCTGGCCCTCCACCTAAGGGCCCCTGACCCCAGCAAGCTACCCAGGGGTCCACCTCTCTCCCTGGACTTGCAGTATAGGCCCCAGGGTGCCCCTGGCACTCCACTTAGGGGCCTATGACCCCAGCAAGCTACCCAGGGGTCCACATATCTTCCTGGACTTGCAGTATAGGCCCCAGGGTGCGCCCTGGCCTTCCACCTAGGGGAATCTGACCCCAGCAAGCTACCCAGGGTCCACTTCCCTCCCTGGACTTCCATTAAAGGCCCCAAGGTGCCCCCTTGCCCTCAAACTAGGGGTCTCTGACCCCGGCAAGCTACCCAGGGGTCCACCTCTCTCCCTGGACTTACAGTGTAGGCCCAAGGGTGCCCCCTGGCACTCCACCTGGGGGCCTCTGACCCCAGCAAGCTACCCAGGGGTCCACCTCTCTCCCTGGACTTGCAGTGGAGGACCCAGGGTGCCCCCTTGCCCTCCACCTAGGGGTCTCTGACCCCAGCAAGCTACCCAGGGGTCCACCTCTCTCCCTGATCTTGCAGTATAGGCCGCAGGGTGCCCCCTGGCCCTCCACCTAGGGGCTTCTGAACCCAGCAAGCTACCCAGGGGTCCACCTCTCTCCCTGGACCAGCAGTATAGGCCCCATTGTGCCACCTGGCCCTCCACCTAGGTGCCTCTGACCCCAGCAAGCTACCCTGGGGTCCACCTGTCTCCCTGGACTTGCAGTGTAGGCCCCAGGGTGCCCCCTTGCCCTCCACCTAAGGGCCCCTTACCCCAGCAAGCTACCCAGGGGTCCACCTCTTTCCCTGGTCTTGCAGTATAGGCCCCAGGGTGCCCCCTGGGCGTCCTCCTAGGGGCCCCTTACCCCAGCAAGCTACCCAGGGGTCCACCTCTCCCTGGACTTGCAGTAAAGGCCCCAGGGTGCCCCCTTGCATCCCACCTAGGGGCTTCTGACCCCAACAAGCTACCCAGAGGACCAGCTCTCTCCCTGGACTTGCAGTATAGGCCCCAGGGTGCCCCTGTCCCTCCACGTAAGGGCCCATGAGCCCAGCAAACTAACCAGGGGTCCACCTCTCTCCCTGGACTTGCAGTATAGGCCCAGGGTTACCCCTGGCCCTCCATCTAGGTGCCCCTGACCCCAGCAAGCTACCCAGGGGTACGTGTCTATCCCTGGACTTGCAGTGTAGGCCCCAGTATGCCCCCTGGCCCACCACCTAGGGGCCTCTGACCCCAGCAAGCTACCCAGGGGTCCTCCTCTCTCCCTGGACTTGAGGTATAGGCCCCAGAATGCCCCCTGGCCCTCCACCTAGGGGCCTCTGACCCCAGCAAGCTACCCAGAGGTCCACCTCTCTCCCTGGACTTGCAGTATAGGCCCCAGGGTGCCCCTGGCACTCCACTTAGGGGCCTATGACCCCAGCAAGCTACCCAGGGGTCCACATATCTTCCTGGACTTGCAGTATAGGCCCCAGGGTGCGCCCTGGCCTTCCACCTAGGGGAATCTGACCCCAGCAAGCTACCCAGGGTCCACTTCCCTCCCTGGACTTCCATTAAAGGCCCCAAGGTGCCCCCTTGCCCTCAAACTAGGGGTCTCTGACCCCGGCAAGCTACCCAGGGGTCCACCTCTCTCCCTGGACTTGCAGTGTAGGCCCAAGGGTGCCCCCTGGCCCTCCACCTATGGGCCCCTGACCCCAGCAAGCTACCCAGGGTTCCACCTCTCTTCCTGTACTTGCAGTATAGGTCCCAGGGTGCCCCCTGGCCTTCCACCTAAGGGCCCCTGACCCCAGCAAGCTACCCAGGGATCCACCTCTCTCCCTGGACTTGCAGTGTAGGCCCCAGGGTGCCCGCTGGATCTCCACCTACGTGCCCCTGACCCCAGCAAGCTACCCAGCGGTCCACCTCTCTCCCTGGACTTGCAGTATTTGGTCCAGGATGCCCCCTGGCCCTCCACCTATGGGCCTCTGACCCCAGCAAGCTACCCAGAGGTCAAGCACTCTCCCTGGACTTGCAGTATAGCCCCCAGGTTGCCCCCTTGCCCTCCACCTAGGGGCCTCTGTCCCCAGCAAGCTTTCCAGGGGTTCACCTCTCTCCCTGGACTTGCAGTATAGGCCCCAAGGTGCCCCCTGGCCCTCCACATAAGGGCCTCTGACCCCAGCAAGCTACCCAGGGGTCCACCTCTCTCCCTGGACTTGCAGTGTGAGCCCCAGGGTGGCCCCTGGCCCTCCACCTAGGGGCACCCTATCCTAGCAAGTAACCCAGGGGTCCACCTCTTTCCCTGCACATGAAGTATAGGCCCCAGGGTGCCCGCTGACCCTCTACCTTAGGGCCCCTGACCCCAGCAAGCTACCCAGAGGTCCACCTCTCTCCCTAGACTTGCAGTATAGGCCCCAGGGTGCCCCCTTGCCCTCCTCCTAGGGCTCTTTGACCCCAGCAAGCTACCCAGGGGTCCACCTCTCTCCCTGGACTTGAAGTGTAGGCCCCAGGGTGCCCCCTGGCCCTCCTCCTAGGGGCTTTTGACCCCAGCAAGCTACCCAGGGGTCCTCCTCTCTCCCTGGACCAGCAGTATAGGCCCCAGTGTGCCCCCTGGCCCTCCGCCTAGGGGGCTCTGAATCCAGCAAGCTACCCATTGGTCCACCTCTCTCCCTGGACTTGCAGAATAGGCCCCAAGGTGCCCCCTGGCCCTCCACCTAGGGGCCCCTTACCCCAGCAAGCTACCCAGGGGTCCACCTCTCTCCCTGGACTTGCAGTGTAGGCCCAAGGGTGCCCCCTGGCCCTCCACCTATGGGCCCCTGACCCCAGCAAGCTACCCAGGGTTCCACCTCTCTTCCTGTACTTGCAGTATAGGTCCCAGGGTGCCCCCTGGCCTTCCACCTAAGGGCCCCTGACCCCAGCAAGCTACCCAGGGATCCACGTCTCTCCCTGGACTTGCAGTGTAGGCCCCAGGGTGCCCGCTGGATCTTCACCTACGTGCCCCTGACCCCAGCAAGCTACCCAGCGGTCCACCTCTCTCCCTGGACTTGCAGTACTTGGTCCAGGATGCCCCCTGGCCCTCCACCTATGGGCCTCTGACCCCAGCAAGCTACCCAGAGGTCAAGCACTCTCCCTGGACTTGCAGTATAGGCCCCAGGGTGCCCCTGTCCCTCCACGTAAGGGCCCATGAGCCCAGCAAACTAACCAGGGGTCCACCTCTCTCCCTGGACTTGCAGTATAGGCCCCAGGGTTACCCCTGGCCCTCCATCTAGGTGCCCCTGACCCCAGCAAGCTACCCAGGGGTACGTGTCTATCCCTGGACTTGCAGTGTAGGCCCCAGTATGCCCCCTGGCCCTCCACCTAGGGGCCTCTGACCCCAGCAAGCTACCCAGGGGTCCTCCTCTCTCCCTGGACTTGAGGTATAGGCCCCAGAATGCCCCCTGGCCCTCCACCTAGGGGCCTCTGACCCCAGCAAGCTACCCAGAGGTCCACCTCTCTCCCTGGACTTGCAGTATAGGCCCCAGGGTGCCCCTGGCACTCCACTTAGGGGCCTATGACCCCAGCAAGCTACCCAGGGGTCCACATATCTTCCTGGACTTGCAGTATAGGCCCCAGGGTGCGCCCTGGCCTTCCACCTAGGGGAATCTGACCCCAGCAAGCTACCCAGGGTCCACTTCCCTCCCTGGACTTCCATTAAAGGCCCCAAGGTGCCCCCTTGCCCTCAAACTAGGGGTCTCTGACCCCGGCAAGCTACCCAGGGGTCCACCTCTCTCCCTGGACTTGCAGTGTAGGCCCAAGGGTGCCCCCTGGCCCTCCACCTATGGGCCCCTGACCCCAGCAAGCTACCCAGGGTTCCACCTCTCTTCCTGTACTTGCAGTATAGGTCCCAGGGTGCCCCCTGGCCTTCCACCTAAGGGCCCCTGACCCCAGCAAGCTACCCAGGGATCCACGTCTCTCCCTGGACTTGCAGTGTAGGCCCCAGGGTGCCCGCTGGATCTCCACCTACGTGCCCCTGACCCCAGCAAGCTACCCAGCGGTCCACCTCTCTCCCTGGACTTGCAGTATTTGGTCCAGGATGCCCCCTGGCCCTCCACCTATGGGCCTCTGACCCCAGCAAGCTACCCAGAGGTCAAGCACTCTCCCTGGACTTGCAGTATAGCCCCCAGGTTGCCCCCTTGCCCTCCACCTAGGGGCCTCTGTCCCCAGCAAGCTTTCCAGGGGTTCACCTCTCTCCCTGGACTTGCAGTATAGGCCCCAAGGTGCCCCCTGGCCCTCCACATAAGGGCCTCTGACCCCAGCAAGCTACCCAGGGGTCCACCTCTCTCCCTGGACTTGCAGTGTGAGCCCCAGGGTGGCCCCTGGCCCTCCACCTAGGGGCACCCTATCCTAGCAAGTAACCCAGGGGTCCACCTCTTTCCCTGCACATGAAGTATAGGCCCCAGGGTGCCCGCTGACCCTCTACCTTAGGGCCCCTGACCCCAGCAAGCTACCCAGAGGTCCACCTCTCTCCCTAGACTTGCAGTATAGGCCCCAGGGTGCCCCCTTGCCCTCCTCCTAGGGCTCTTTGACCCCAGCAAGCTACCCAGGGGTCCACCTCTCTCCCTGGACTTGTAGTGTAGGCCCCAGGGTGCCCCCTGGCCCTCCTCCTAGGGGCTTTTGACCCCAGCAAGCTACCCAGGGGTCCTCCTCTCTCCCTGGACCAGCAGTATAGGCCCCAGTGTGCCCCCTGGCCCTCCGCCTAGGGGGCTCTGAATCCAGCAAGCTACCCATTGGTCCACCTCTCTCCCTGGACTTGCAGAATAGGCCCCAAGGTGCCCCCTGGCCCTCCACCTAGGGGCCCCTTACCCCAGCAAGCTACCCAGGGGTCCATCTCTCTCCCTGGACTTGCAGAATAGGCCCCAGGGTGCCCCCTGGCCCTCCACCAAAGGGCCCCTGACCCCAGCAAGCTACCCAGGGATCCACCTCTCTCCCTGGACTTGCAGTGTAGGCCCCAGGGTGCCCGCTGGATCTCCACCTACGAGCCCCTGACCCCAGCAAGCTACCCAGCGGTCCACCTCTCTCCCTGGACTTGCAGTATTTGGTCCAGGATGCCCCCTGGCCCTCCACCTATGGGCCTCTGACCCCAGCAAGCTACCCAGCGGTCCACCTCTCTCCCTGGACTTGCAGTATTTGGTCCAGGATGCCCCCTGGCCCTCCACCTATGGGCCTCTGACCCCAGCAAGCTACCCAGAGGTCAAGCACTCTCCCTGGACTTGCAGTATAGCCCCCAGGTTGCCCCCTTGCCCTCCACCTAGGGGCCTCTGTCCCCAGCAAGCTTTCCAGGGGTTCACCTCTCTCCCTGGACTTGCAGTATAGGCCCCAAGGTGCCCCCTGGCCCTCCACATAAGGGCCTCTGACCCCAGCAAGCTACCCAGGGGTCCACCTCTCTCCCTGGACTTGCAGTGTGAGCCCCAGGGTGGCCCCTGGCCCTCCACCTAGGGGCACCCTATCCTAGCAAGTAACCCAGGGGTCCACCTCTTTCCCTGCACATGAAGTATAGGCCCCAGGGTGCCCGCTGACCCTCTACCTTAGGGCCCCTGACCCCAGCAAGCTACCCAGAGGTCCACCTCTCTCCCTAGACTTGCAGTATAGGCCCCAGGGTGCCCCCTTGCCCTCCTCCTAGGGCTCTTTGACCCCAGCAAGCTACCCAGGGGTCCACCTCTCTCCCTGGACTTGTAGTGTAGGCCCCAGGGTGCCCCCTGGCCCTCCTCCTAGGGGCTTTTGACCCCAGCAAGCTACCCAGGGGTCCTCCTCTCTCCCTGGACCAGCAGTATAGGCCCCAGTGTGCCCCCTGGCCCTCCGCCTAGGGGGCTCTGAATCCAGCAAGCTACCCATTGGTCCACCTCTCTCCCTGGACTTGCAGATTAGGCCCCAAGGTGCCCCCTGGCCCTCCACCTAGGGGCCCCTTACGCCAGCAAGCTACCCAGGGGTCCATCTCTCTCCCTGGACTTGCAGAATAGGCCCCAGGGTGCCCCCTGGCCCTCCACCAAAGGGCTCTTGACCCCAGCAAGCTACCCAGGGGTCCACCTCTCTCCCTGGACTTGCAGTATAGGCCACAGGGTGCCCCCTTGCCCTTCAGCTAGGTGCAACTGACACCAGCAAGTTACCCAGGGGTCCACCTCTCTCCCTGGACTTGCAGTGTAGGCCCCAGGGTGTCCCATGGCCCTCCACCTTGGGGCCCCTGACACCAGCAAGCTACCCAGGGGTCCACCACTCTCCCTGGACTTGCATTATAGGCCCCCGGGTGCCCCCTGGCCCTCCACTTAGGGGCCTATGACCCCAGCAAGCTACCCATGGGTCCACCACTCTCCCTGGTTTTGCATTATAGGCCCCAGGGTGCCCCCTGGCCCTCCATCTGGGGGTCTCTGACCCCAGCAAGCTACCCAGCGGTCGACCTCTCTCCCTGGATTTGCAGTATAGGCCCCAGGGTGCCTACTGGCCCTCCACCCAAGGGCCCCCGACCCCAGCAAGCTACCAAGGGGTCCACCTCTCTCCCTGGACTTGTAGTGTAGGCCCCAGGGTGCCCCCTGGCCCTCCACCTAGGGGCCCATGACCCAAGCAAGCTACCCTTATCTCCACCTCTCTTCCTGGACTTGCAGTGTAGGCCCCAGGGTGCCCCCTGGCCCTCCATCTGGGGGTCTCTGACCCCAGCAGGCTACCCAGCGGTCCACCTCTCTCCCTGGACTTGCAGTATAGGCCACAAGGTAACCCCTGGCCCTCCACCCAGGCACCCCTGACTCCAGCAAGCTACCCAGTGGTCCACATCTCTTGATGGACTTGCAGTGAAGGGCCCAGGGTGCCCAATGAAACTTCACCTAGGGGCCCCTGACCCCAGCAAACTACCCAGGGGTCCACATCTCTACCTGGACTTGCATAGTAAGCCCCAGGGTGCCCCCTTGCCCTCCACCTGCTGGCCTCTGACCCTAGCAAACTACCCAGGGGTCCACCTCTCTCCCTGGACTTGCAGTGTAGGCCCCAGGGTGCCCCCTGGCCCTCCACCTTAGGGCAAGCTACCCAGGGTTCCACCTCTCTCCCTGGACTTGCAGTGTAGATCCCAGTGTGCCCCCTTGCCCTCCACCTAAGGGCCCCTGACCCCAGCAAGATACCCAGGGGTCCACCTCTCTTCCTGGACTTGCAGTATAGGCCCCAGGGTGCCCCCTTGCACTTCAACTAGGGGTCGCTGACCCCAGCAAGCTACCCAGGGGTCCACCTCTCTCCCTGGACTTGCAGTAAAGGCCCCAATGTGCCCCTTGGCCCTACACCCAAGGGTTTCTGACCCCAGCAAGCTACTCAGGGGTCCAAATCTCTCTGCCTGGATTTGCAGTATAGGCCCCAGGGTGCCCCCTTGCCCTCCAACTAAGGGCTTCTGACCCCAGCAAGCTACCCAGAGGTCCAGCTCGATCCCTGGACTTGCAGTATAGCCCCAGGGTGCCCCCTGGCTCTCCACCTAAGGGCCCCTGACCCCAGCAAGCTAACCAGGGGTCCACCTCTCTTCCTGGACTTGCAGTATAGGCCCCAGGGTGCCCCCTGGCCCTCCACCTAAGGGCCCCTGACCCAAACAAGCTACCCAGGGGTCCACCTCTCTCCCTGGACTTGCAGTATAGGCCCCAGGGTGCCCCTGGCACTCCACTTAGGGGCCTATGACCCCAGCAAGCTACATAGGGGTCCACCTCTCTACCTGGACTTGCATAGTAAGCCCCAGGGTGCCCCCTTGCTCTCCACCTGCTGGCCTCTGACCCTAGCAAACTACCCAGGGGTCCACCTCTCTCCCTGGACTTGCAGTGTAGGCCCCAGGGTGCCCCCTGGCCCTCCACCTAAGGGCAAGCTACCCAGGGTTCCACCTCTCTCCCTGGACTTGCAGTGTAGATCCCAGTGTGCCCCCTTGCCCTCCACCTTAGGGCCCCTGACCCCAGCAAGCTACCCAGAGGTCCAGCTCTCTCCCTGGACTTGCAGTATAAACCCCAGGGTGCCCCCTGGCCCTACACCTATGGGCCCCAGACCCCAGCAAGCTACCCAGGGGTCCACCTCTCTCCCTGGACTTGCAGTATAGGCCCCAGGGGGCCCTCTTGCCCTCCACCTAAGGGCCCCTGACCCCAGCAAGCTACCCAGAGGACCAGCTCTCTCCCTTGACTTGCAGTATAGGCCCCAGGGTGCCCCTGGCCCTCCACCTAAGAGCCCATGAGCCCAGCAAACTAACCAGGGGTCCACCTTTCTCCCTGGACTTGCAGTATAGGCCCCAGGGTTACCCCTGGCCCTCCATCTAGGTGCCCCTGACCCCATCAAGCTACCCAGGGGTCCATGTCTATCCCTGGACTTGCAGTGTAGGCCCCAGGTTCCCCCTGGTCCTCCTCCTAGGGGCCTCTGACCCCAGCAAGCTACCCAAGGGTCAACCTCTCTTCCTGGACTTGCAGTATAGGCCCCAGGATGCCACCTGGCCCTCCACCTAATTGCCCCTGACCCCAGCAAGCTACCCAGGGGTCCACCTCTCTCCCTGGACTTGCAGTATAGGCCCCAGTGTGCCCCTGGCACTCCATTTAGGGGCCTATAAGCCCAGCAAGCTGCCCAGGGGTCCACCTCTCTCCCTGGACTTGCAGTTTAGGCCCAAGGGTGCCCCCTGTCCCTCCACCTGGTGGCCTCTGACCCCAGCAAGCTACCAAGGGGTCGACCTCTCTCCCTGGACTTGAAGTGTAGGCCCCAGGGTGCCCCCTTGCCCTCCACCTAAGGGCCCCTGAAACCAGCAAGCTACCCAGGGATCCACCTCTCTCCCTGGACTTGCAGTATAGGCCCCAGGGAGCACCCTGGCCTTCCACCTAGGGGGATCTGACCCCAGCAAGCTACCCAGGGTCCACTTCCCTCAATGGACTTCCATTAAAAGCCCCAGGGTGCCCCCTTGCCCTCCACCTAGGGATCTCTGACAACAGTAAGCTACCCAGGGGTCCACGTCTCTCCCTGGACTTGCAGTATAGGCCCCAGGGTGCCCCCTTGCACCCCACCTAGGGGCTTTTGACCCCAGCAAGCTACCCAGAGAACCAGCTCTCTCCCTGGACTTGCAGTATAGGCCCCAGGGTGCTCCTGGCCCTCCACGTAAGGGCCCATGAGCCCAGCAAACTAACCAGGGGTCCACCTCTCTCCCTGGACTTGCATTATAGGCCCCAGGGTTACCCCTGGCCCTCCATCTAGGTGGCCCTGACCCCAGCAAGCTACCCAGGGGTCCGTGTCTATCCCTGGACTTGCAGTGTAGGCCCCAGGATGCCCCCTGCCCCTCCACCTAGGGGCCTCTGACCCCAGCAATCTACCCAGGGGTCCACCTCTCTTCCTGGACTTGCATTATAGGCCCCAGGGTGCCACCTGGCCCTCCACCTAAGGGCCCCTGACCCCAGCAAGCTACCCAGGGGTCTACCTCTCTCCCTGGACTTGCAGTATAGGCCCCAGGGTGCCCCTGGCACTCCACTTAGGGGCCTATGACCCCAGCAAGCTACCCAGGGGTCCACATCTCTTCCTGGACTTGCAGTATAGGCCCCAGGGTGCCCCCTGGCCCTCCACCTAAGGGCCCCTGACCCCAGCAAGCTACCCAGGGGTCCACCTCTCTCCCTGGACTTGAAGTATAGGCCCCAGGGTGCCCCCTGGCCCTCCACCTAAGGGCCCCTGACCCCAGCAAGCTACCCAGGGGTCCACCTCTCTCCCTGGACATGCAGTGTAGGCCCCAGGGTGCCCCCTTGCCCTCCACCTAAGGGATCCTGACCCCAGCAAGCTACCCAGGGGTCCACCTCTCTCCCTGGACTTGCAGTGTAGGCCCCAGGGTGCCCCCTTGACCTCCACCTAAGGGCCCCTGACCCCAGCAAGCTACCCAGGGGTCCACCTCTCTCCTTGGACTAGCAGTATAGGCCCCAGGGTGCCCCCTTGCACCCCACCTAGGGGCTTCTGACCCCAGCAAGCTACCCAGGGGTCCACTTCTCTCCCTGGACTTGAAGTATAGGCCCCAGGGTGCCCACTGGCCCTTCACATAGGGGTCTCCGACCCCAGCAAGCTACTCAGGGGTCCACCTCTCTCCCTAGATTTGCAGTGAAGGCCCCAGGGTGCCCCCTTGCCCTCCTCCTAGGGCTCTTTGACCCCAGCTAGGTACCCAGGGGTCCACCTCTCTCCCTAGACTTGTAGTGTAGGCCCCAGGGTGCCCCCTGTCCCTCCGCCTAGGGGCCTCTGAATCCAGCAAGCTACCCATTGGTCCACCTCTCTCCCTGGACTTGCAGAATATTCCCCAGGGTGCCCCCTGGCCCTCCACCTAGGGGCCCCTTACCCCAGCAAGCTACCCAGGGGTCCACCTCTCTCCCTGGACCAGCAGTATAGGCCCCAGTGTGCCCCCTGTCCCTCCGCCTAGGGGCCTCTGAATCCAGCAAGCTACCCATTGGTCCACCTCTCTCCCTGGACTTGCAGAATATTCCCCAGGGTGCCCCCTAGCCCTCCACCTAGGGGTCTCTGACCCCAGCAAGCTACCCAGGGGTCCACCTCTCTCCCTGGACCAGCAGTATAGGTCCCAGTGTGCCCCCTGGCCCTCCACATAGGGGCCTCTGACCCCAGCAAGCTACGCAAGGGTCCACCCTTCTCCCTGGACTTGCAGAATAGGCCCCAGGGTAACTCCTGGCCCTCATCCTAGGGGCCCCTTACCCCAGCAAGCTACCCAGGGGTCCACCTCTATCCCTGGACTTGCAGTATAGGCCCCAGGGTGCCCCCTTGCACCCCACCTAGGGGCTTCTGACCCCAACAAGCTACAAAGAGGACCAGCTCTCTCCCTGGACTTGCAGTATAGGCCCCAGGGTGCCCCTGGCCCTCCACGTAAGGGTCCATGAGCCCAGCAACTAACCAGGGGTCCACCTCTCTCCCTGGACTTGCAGTATAGGCCCCAGGGTTACCCCTGGCTCTCCATCTAGGTGCCCCTGACCCCAGCAAGCTACCCAGGGGTCCGTGTCTATCCCTGGGCTTGCAGTGTAGGCCCCAGTTTGCCCCCTGGCCCTCCATCTAGGGGCCTCTGACCCCAGCAAGCTACCCAGGGGTCCACCTCTCTTCCTGGACTTGCATTCTAGGCCCCAGGGTGCCACCTGGCCCTCCACCTAAGGGCCCCTGACCCCAGCAAGCTACCCAGGTGTCCGCCTCTCTTCCTGGAATTGCAGTATAGGCCCCAGGGTGCCCCTGGCCCTCCACCTAAGGGCCCATAATCTAAGCAAACTACCCAGGGGTCCACCTCTCTCCATGGACATGCAGTGTAGGCCCCAGGATGCCCCCTGGCCCTCCACCTAGGGGCCTCTGACCCCAGCAAGCTACCAAGAGGTCCAGCTCTCTCCCTGGACTTGCAGTATAGCCCCCAGGGTGCCCCCTGGCCCTCCATCTAAGGGCCACGGACCCCAGCAAGCTACCCAGGGGTCCACCTCTCTCCTTGGACTTGCAGTGTAGGCCCCAGGGTGTCCCCTGCCCCTCCACCTAAGGGCCCCTGACCCCAGCAAGCTACCCAGGGGTCCACCTCTCTTCCTGGACTTGCAGTATAGGCCCCAGGGTACCCCCTGGCTCTCCACCTAAAGGCCCCTGACACCAGCAAGCTACCCAGGGGTCCACCTCTCTCCCTGGACTTGCAGTATAGGCCCCAGGCTGCCCCTGGCACTCCACTTAGGGGCCTATGACCCCAGCAAGCTACCCAGGGGGTCCACCTCTCTCCCTGGACTTGCAGAATAGGCCCCAGGGTGCCCCTGGCACTCCACTTAGGGGCCTATGACTCCAGCAAGCTACCCTGTGGTCCACCTCTCTCCCTTAACTTACAGTTTAGGCCCCAGGGTGCCTCCTGGCCCTCCACCTGGGGGCCTCTGACCCCAGCAAGCTACCCAGGGGTCCACCTCTCTCCCTGGACCAGCAGTGTAGGCCCCATTGTGCCTCCTGGCCCTCCACCTAGGGGCCTCAAACCCCAGCAAGCTACCCAGAGGTCCAGCTCTCTCCCTGGACTTGAAGTATAGGCCCCAGGGTGCCCCTGGCCCTCCACGTAAGGGCCCATGAGCCCAGCAAACTAACCAGGGGTCCATCTCTCTCCCTGGACTTGCAGTATAGGCCCCAGGGTTACCCCTGGCCCTCCATCTAGGTGCCCCTGACCCCAGCAAGCTACCCAGGGGTCCGTGTCTATCCCTGGACTTGCAGTGTAGGCCCCAGGATGCCCCCTGGCCCTCCACCTAGGGGCCTCTGACCCCAGCAAGCTACCCAGGGGTCCACCTCTCTTCCTGGACTTGCATTATAGGCCCCAGGGTGCCACCTGGCCCTCCACTTAAGGGTCCCTGACCCCAGCAAGCTACCCAGGGGTCCACCTCTCTCCCTGGACTTGCAGTATAGGCCCCAGGGTGCCCCTGGCACTCGACTTAGTGGCCTATGACCCCAGCAAGCTACCCAGGGGTCCACATCTCTTCCTGGACTAGCAATATAGGCCCCAGGGTGCCCCCTGGCCCTCCACCTAAGGGCCCCTGGCCCCAGCAAGTTACCCAGGGGTCTACCTCTCTCCCTGGACATGCAGTGTAGGCCCCAGGGTGCCCCCTTGCCCTCCACCTAAGGGATCCTGACCCCAGCAAGCTACCCAGGGGTCCACTTCTCTCCCTGGACTTGCGGTGTAGGCCCCAGGGTGCCCCCTTGACCTCCACCTAAGGGCCCCTGACCCCAGCAAGCTACCCAGGGGTCCACCTCTCTCCTTGGACTTGCAGTATAGGCCCCAGGGTGCCCCCTTGCACCCCACCTAGGGGCTTCTGACCCCAGCAAGCTACCCAGAGGACCAGCTCTCTCCCTGGACTTGCAGTATAGGCCCCAGGGTGCCCCTGGCCCTCCACCTAAGGGCCCATGAGCCCAGCAAACTAACCACGGGTCCACCTCTCTCCCTGGACTTGCAGTATACGCCCCAGGGTTACCCCTGGCACTCCTACTAGGTGCCCCTGACCCCATCAAGCTACCCAGGGGTCCATGTCTATCCCTGGACTTGCAGTGTAGGCCCCAGGATGCCCCCTGGCCCTCCACCTAGGGGCCTCTGACCCCAGCAAGCTACCCAGGGGTCCACCTCTCTTCCTGGACTTGCAGTATAGGCCCCAGGGTGCCACATGGCCCTCCACCTAAGGGCCCCTGACCCCAGCAAGCTACCCAGGGGTCCACCTCTCTCCCTGGACTTGCTGTGTAGGCCCCAGTGTACCCCTGGCACTCCATTTAGGGGCCTATGACCCCAGCAAGCTACCCAGGGGTCCACCTCTCTCCCTGGACTTGCAGTATAGGCCCAAAGGTGCACCCTGGCCTTCCACCTAGGAGAATCTGACCCCAGCAAGCTATCCAGGGTCCACTTCCCTACCTGGACTTCAATTAAAGGCCCCAGGGTGCCCCCTTGCCCTCCACCTAGGGGTCTCTGACCACAGCAAGCTACCCAGTGGTCCACCTCTCTCCCTGGTCTTGCAGTATAGGCCACAGGGTGCCCCCTGGCACCCCACCTAGGGGCTTCTGACCCCGGCAAGCTACCCAGGGGTCCACCTCTCTCCCTGGACTTGCAGTGTAGGCCCAAGGGTGCCCCCTGGCACTCCACCTGGGGGCCTCTGATCCCAGCAAGCTACCAAGGGGTCCACCTCTCTCCCTGGACTTGCAGTGGAGGCCCCAGGGTGCCCCCTTGCCCTCCACCTAGGGGTCTCTGACCCCAGCAAGCTACCTAGGGGACCACCTCTCTCCCTGATCTTGCAGTATAGGCCCCAGGGTGCCCCCTGGCCCTCCACCTAGGGGCTTCTGAACCCAGCAAGCTACCCAGGGGTCCACCTCTCTCCCTGGACCAGCAGTATAGGCCCCATTGTGCCTCCTGGCCCTCCACCAAGGGGCCTCTGACCCCGTTAAGCTACCCAGGGGTCCACCTCTCTCCCTGGACTTGCAGTGTAGGCCCCAGGGTGCCCCCTGGCCCTCCACCTTAGGGCCCCTGACCCCAGCAAGCTACCCAGCGGTCCACCTCTCTCCCTGGACTTGCCGTATAGGCCCCAGGGTGCCCCTGGCACTCCACTAAGGGGCCTATGACCCCAGCAAGCTACCCAGGGGTCCACATCTCTTCCTGGACCTGCGGTATAGGCCCCAGGGTGCCCCTGGCCCTCCACCTAAGGGCCCCTGACCCCAGCAAGCTACCCAGGGGTCCACCTCTCTCCCTGGACTTGCAGTATAGGCCCCAGGTTGCGCCCTGGCCTTCCACCCAAGGGAATATGACCCCAGCAGGCTACCCAGGGTCCACTTCCCTCCCTGGACTTCCATTAAAGGCCCAAGGGTGCCCCCTTGCCCTCCAACTAGGGGTCTCTGACCCCAGCAAGCTACCCAGGGGTCCACCTCTCTCCCTGGACTTGCAATGTAGGCCCAAGGGTGCCCCCTGGCCCTCCACCTGGGGGCCTCTGACCCCAGCAAGCTACCCAGGGGTCCACCTCTCTCCCTGGACTTGCAGTGGAGGCCCCAGAGTGCCCCCTTGCCCTCCACCTAGGGGTCTCTGACCCCAGCAAGCTACCCAGGGGTCCACCTCTCTCCTTGATCTTACAGTATAGGCCCCAGGGTGCCCCCTGGCCCTCCACCTAGGGGCTTCTGAACCCAGCAAGCTACCCAGGGGTCCACCTCTCTCCCTGGACTTGCAGTGTAGTCCCCAGGGTGCCCCCTTGCCCTCCACCTAAGGGCCTCTGACCCCAGCAGGCTACCCAGGGGTCCACCTCTCTCCCTGGACTTGCAGTGTAGGCCCCAGGGTGCCCCTTGCCCTCCACCTAAGGGCCCCTGACACCAGCAAGCTACCCAGAGGACCAGCTCTCTCCCTGGACTTGCAGTAAAGGCCCCAGGGTGCCCCTGGCCCTCCACCTAAGGGCCCATGAGCCCAGCAAACTAACCAGGAGTCCACCTCTCTCACTGGACTTGCAGTATAGGCCCCAGGGTTACCCCTTTTGCCCTCCATCTAGGTGCCCCTGACCCCATCAAGCTACCCAGGGGTCCATGTCTATCCCTGGACTTGCAGTGTAGGCCCCAGGATGCCCCCTGGTCCTCCACCTAGGGGCCTATGACCCCAGCAAGCTACCCAGGGGTCCACCTCTCTCCCTGGACTTGCAGTGTAGGCCCCAGGGTGCCCCCTGGCCCTCCACCTAAGGGCCCCTGACCCCAGCAAGCTACCCAGCGGTCCACCTCTCTCCCTGGACTTGCAGTATAGGCCCCAGGGTGCCCCTGGCACTCCACTTAGGGGCCCCTGACCCCAGCAAGCTACCCAGGGGTCCACCTCTCTCCCTGGACTTGCAGTGTAGGCCCAAGGGTGCCCCCTGGCCCTCCACCTGGGGGTCTCTGACCCCAGCAAGCTACCCATGGGTCCACCTCTCTCCCTGGACTTTTAGTTTAGGCCCCAGGGTGCCCACTTGCCCTCCACCTAAGGGCCCCTGACCCCAGCAAGCTACCCAGTTTTCCACGTCTCTCCCTGGACTTGCAGTGTAGGCCCCAGGGTGCACCCTGGCCTTCCACCTAGGGGAATCTGACCCCAGCAAGCTACCCAGGGTCCACTTCCCTACCTGGACTTCCATTAAAGGCCCCAGGGTGCCCCAATGTCTTTCACCTAGGGATCTCTGACCACAGCAAGCTACCCAGTGGTCCACCTCTCTCCCTGGTCTTGCAGTATAGGCCCCAGGGTGCCCTCTTGCACCCCACCTAGGGGCTTCTGACCCCGGCAAGCTACCCATTGGTCCACCTCTCTCCCTGGACTTGCAGTGTAGGCCCAAGAGTGCCCCCTGGCACTCCATCTGGGGGCCTCTGACCCCAGCAAGCTACCCAGGGGTCCACCACTCTCCCTGGACTTGCAGTGGAGGCCCCAGGGTGCCCCCTTGCCCTCCACCTAGGGGTCTGTGACCCCAGCAAGCTACCCAGGGGTCCACCTCTCTCCCTGATCTTGCAGTATAGGCCCCAGGGTGCCCCCTGGCCCTCCACCTAAGGGCCCCTGACCCTAGCAAGCTACCCAGGGGTCCACCTCTCTCCCTGGACTTGCAGTATAGGTCCCAGGGTGCGGCCTGGCCTTCCACCTGGGGGAATCTGACCCTAGCCAGCTACCCAGGGTCCACTTCCCTCCCTGGACTTCCATTAAAGACCCCAGGGTGCCCCCTTGCCCTCCAACTAGGGGTCTCTGACCCCGGCAAGCTACCCAGGGGTGCACCTCTCTCCCTGGACTTGCAGTGTAGGCCCAAGGGTTCCCCTTGGCACTCCACCTGGGGGCCTCTGACCCCAGCAATTTACCCAGGGGTCCACCTCTCTCCCTGGACTTGCAGTGGAGGCCCCAGGGTGCCCTCTTGCCCTCCGCCAAGGGGTCTCTGAACCCAGCAAGCTACCCAGGGGTCCACCTCTCTCCCTGATCTTGCAGTATAGGCCCCAGGGTGCCTCCTGGCCCTCCACTTAGGGGCTTCTGAACCCAGCAAGCTACCCAGGGGTCCACCTCTCTCCCTGGACCAGCAGTATAGGCCCCATTGTGCCTCCTGGCCCTCCACCTAGGGGCCTCTGACCCCAGCAAGCTACCCAGGGGTCCACCTCTCTCCCTGGACTTGCAGTGTAGGCCCCAGGGTGCCCCCTTGCCCTCCACCTAAGGGCCCCTGACCCCAGCAAGCTACCCAGGGGTCAGCCTCTCTCCCTGGTCTTGCAGTATAGGCCCCAGGGTGCCCCTTGGACCTCTTCCTAGGGGCCCCTTACCCCAGCAAGCTACCCAGGGGTCCACCTCTCTCCCTGGACTTGCAGTATAGGCCCCAGGGTGCCCCCTTGCACCCCACCTAGGGGCTTCTGACCCGAGCAAGCTACCCAGAGGACCATCTCTCTCCCTGGACTTGCAGTATAGGGCCCAGGGTGCCCCTGGCCCTCCACGTAAGGGCCCATGAGCCCAGCAAACTAACCAGGGGTCCACCTCTCTCCCTGGACTTGCAGTATAGGCCCCAAGGTTACCCCTGGCCCTCCATCTAGGTGACCCGGACCCCAGCAAGCTACCCAGGGTTCCGTGTCTATCCCTGGACTTGCAGTGTAGGCCCCAGGATGCCCCCTGGCCCTCCACGTAGGGGCCTCTGACCCCAGCAAGCTACCCAGGGCTCCACCTCTCTTCCTGGACTTGCATTATAGGCCCCAGGGTGCCACCTGGCCCTCCACCTAAGGGCCCCTGACCCTAGCAAGCTACCCAGGGGTCAGCCTCTCTCCCTGGTCTTGCAGTATAGGCCCCAGGGTGCCCCCTGGCCCTCTTCCTAGGGGCCCCTTACCCCAGCAAGCTACCCAGTGGTCCACCTCTCTCCCTGGTCTTGCAGTATAGGCCCCAGGGTGCCCCCTTCCACCCCACCTAGGGGCTTCTGACCCTGGCAAGCTACCCAGGGGTCCACCTCTCTCCCTGGACTTGCAGTGTAGGCCCTAGGGTGCCCCCTTGCCCTCCACCTAGGGGTCTCTGACCACAGCAAGCTACCCAGTGGTCCACCTCTCTCCCTGGTCTTGCAGTATAGGCCACAGGGTGCCCCCTTGCACCCCACCTAGGGGCTTCTGACCCCGGCACGCTACCCAGGGGTCCACCTCTCTCCCTGGACTTGCAGTGTAGGCCCAAGGGTGCCCCCTGGCACTCCACCTGGGGGCCTCTGATCCCAGCAAGCTACCAAGGGGTCCACCTCTCTCCCTGGACTTGCAGTGGAGGCCCCAGGGTGCCCCCTTGCCCTCCACCTGGGGGTCTCTGACCCCAGCAAGCTACCCATGGGTCCACCTCTCTCCCTGGACTTTTAGTTTAGGCCCCAGGGTGCCCACTTGCCCTCCACCTAAGGGCCCCTGACCCCAGCAAGCTACCCAGTTTTCCACGTCTCTCCCTGGACTTGCAGTGTAGGCCCCAGGGTGCACCCTGGCCTTCCACCTAGGGGAATCTGACCCCAGCAAGCTACCCAGGGTCCACTTCCCTACCTGGACTTCCATTAAAGGCCCCAGGGTGCCCCAATGTCTTTCACCTAGGGATCTCTGACCACAGCAAGCTACCCAGTGGTCCACCTCTCTCCCTGGTCTTGCAGTATAGGCCCCAGGGTGCCCTCTTGCACCCCACCTAGGGGCTTCTGACCCCGGCAAGCTACCCATTGGTCCACCTCTCTCCCTGGACTTGCAGTGTAGGCCCAAGAGTGCCCCCTGGCACTCCATCTGGGGGCCTCTGACCCCAGCAAGCTACCCAGGGGTCCACCACTCTCCCTGGACTTGCAGTGGAGGCCCCAGGGTGCCCCCTTGCCCTCCACCTAGGGGTCTGTGACCCCAGCAAGCTACCCAGGGGTCCACCTCTCTCCCTGATCTTGCAGTATAGGCCCCAGGGTGCCCCCTGGCCCTCCACCTAAGGGCCCCTGACCCTAGCAAGCTACCCAGGGGTCCACCTCTCTCCCTGGACTTGCAGTATAGGTCCCAGGGTGCGGCCTGGCCTTCCACCTGGGGGAATCTGACCCTAGCCAGCTACCCAGGGTCCACTTCCCTCCCTGGACTTCCATTAAAGACCCCAGGGTGCCCCCTTGCCCTCCAACTAGGGGTCTCTGACCCCGGCAAGCTACCCAGGGGTGCACCTCTCTCCCTGGACTTGCAGTGTAGGCCCAAGGGTTCCCCTTGGCACTCCACCTGGGGGCCTCTGACCCCAGCAATTTACCCAGGGGTCCACCTCTCTCCCTGGACTTGCAGTGGAGGCCCCAGGGTGCCCTCTTGCCCTCCGCCAAGGGGTCTCTGAACCCAGCAAGCTACCCAGGGGTCCACCTCTCTCCCTGATCTTGCAGTATAGGCCCCAGGGTGCCTCCTGGCCCTCCACTTAGGGGCTTCTGAACCCAGCAAGCTACCCAGGGGTCCACCTCTCTCCCTGGACCAGCAGTATAGGCCCCATTGTGCCTCCTGGCCCTCCACCTAGGGGCCTCTGACCCCAGCAAGCTACCCAGGGGTCCACCTCTCTCCCTGGACTTGCAGTGTAGGCCCCAGGGTGCCCCCTTGCCCTCCACCTAAGGGCCCCTGACCCCAGCAAGCTACCCAGGGGTCAGCCTCTCTCCCTGGTCTTGCAGTATAGGCCCCAGGGTGCCCCTTGGACCTCTTCCTAGGGGCCCCTTACCCCAGCAAGCTACCCAGGGGTCCACCTCTCTCCCTGGACTTGCAGTATAGGCCCCAGGGTGCCCCCTTGCACCCCACCTAGGGGCTTCTGACCCGAGCAAGCTACCCAGAGGACCATCTCTCTCCCTGGACTTGCAGTATAGGGCCCAGGGTGCCCCTGGCCCTCCACGTAAGGGCCCATGAGCCCAGCAAACTAACCAGGGGTCCACCTCTCTCCCTGGACTTGCAGTATAGGCCCCAAGGTTACCCCTGGCCCTCCATCTAGGTGACCCGGACCCCAGCAAGCTACCCAGGGTTCCGTGTCTATCCCTGGACTTGCAGTGTAGGCCCCAGGATGCCCCCTGGCCCTCCACGTAGGGGCCTCTGACCCCAGCAAGCTACCCAGGGCTCCACCTCTCTTCCTGGACTTGCATTATAGGCCCCAGGGTGCCACCTGGCCCTCCACCTAAGGGCCCCTGACCCTAGCAAGCTACCCAGGGGTCAGCCTCTCTCCCTGGTCTTGCAGTATAGGCCCCAGGGTGCCCCCTGGCCCTCTTCCTAGGGGCCCCTTACCCCAGCAAGCTACCCAGTGGTCCACCTCTCTCCCTGGTCTTGCAGTATAGGCCCCAGGGTGCCCCCTTCCACCCCACCTAGGGGCTTCTGACCCTGGCAAGCTACCCAGGGGTCCACCTCTCTCCCTGGACTTGCAGTGTAGGCCCTAGGGTGCCCCCTTGCCCTCCACCTAGGGGTCTCTGACCACAGCAAGCTACCCAGTGGTCCACCTCTCTCCCTGGTCTTGCAGTATAGGCCACAGGGTGCCCCCTTGCACCCCACCTAGGGGCTTCTGACCCCGGCACGCTACCCAGGGGTCCACCTCTCTCCCTGGACTTGCAGTGTAGGCCCAAGGGTGCCCCCTGGCACTCCACCTGGGGGCCTCTGATCCCAGCAAGCTACCAAGGGGTCCACCTCTCTCCCTGGACTTGCAGTGGAGGCCCCAGGGTGCCCCCTTGCCCTCCACCTAGGGGTCTCTGACCCCAGCAAGCTACCCAGGGGACCACCTCTCTCCCTGATCTTGCAGTATAGGCCCCAGGGTGCCCCCTGGCCCTCCACCTAGGGGCTTCTGAACCCAGCAAGCTACCCAGGGGTCCACCTCTCTCCCTGGACCAGCAGTATAGGCCCCATTGTGCCTACTGGGCCTCCACCTAGGGATCTCTGACCCCAGCAAGCTACCCAGGGGTCCACCTCTCTCCCTGGACTTGCAGTGTAGGCCCCAGGGTGCCCCCTGGCCCTCCACCTAAGGGCCCCTGACCCCAGCAAGCTACCCAGCGGTCCACCTCTCTCCCTGGACTTGCAGTATAGGCCCCATTGTGCCCCTGGCACTCCACTTAGGGGCCTATGACCCCAGCAAGCTACCCAGGGGTCCACATCTCTTTCTGGACTTGCAGTATAGGCCCCAGGGTGCCCCCTGGCCCTCCACCTAAGGGCCCCTGACCCTAGCAAGCTACCCAGGGGTCCACCACTCTCCCTGGACTTGCAGTATAGGTCCCAGGGTGCGGCCTGGCCTTCCACCTGGGGGAATCTGACCCTAGCCAGCTACCCAGGGTCCACTTCCCTCCCTGGACTTCCATTAAAGACCGCAGGGTGCCCCCTTGCCCTCCAACTAGGGGCCTCTGACCCCGGCAAGCTACCCAGGGGTGCACCTCTCTCCCTGGACTTGCAGTGTAGGCCCAAGGGTGCCCCTTGGCACTCCACCTGGGGGCCTCTGACCCCAGCAATTTACCCAGGGGTCCACCTCTCTCCCTGGACTTGCAGTGGAGGCCCCAGGGTGCCCTCTTGCCCTCCGCCAAGGGATCTCTGAACCCAGCAAGCTACCCAGGGGTCCACCTCTCTCCCTGATCTTGCAGTATAGGCCCCAGGGTGCCTCCTGGCCCTCCACTTAGGGGCTTCTGAACCCAGCAAGCTACCCAGGGGTCCACCTCTCTCCCTGGACCAGCAGTATAGGCCCCATTGTGCCTCCTGGCCCTCCACCTAGGGGCCTCTGACCCCAGCAAGCTACCCAGGGGTCCACCTCTCTCCCTGGACTTGCAGTGTAGGCCCCAGGGTGCCCCCTTGCCCTCCACCTAAGGGCCCCTGACCCCAGCAAGCTACCCAGGGGTCAGCCTCTCTCCCTGGTCTTGCAGTATAGGCCCCAGGGTGCCCCCTGGCCCTCTTCCTAGGGGCCCCTTACCCCAGCAAGCTACCCAGGGGTCCACCTCTCTCCCTGGACTTGCAGTATAGGCCCCAGGGTGCCCCCTTGCACCCCACCTAGGGGCTTCTGACCCGAGCAAGCTACCCAGAGGACCATCTCTCTCCCTGGACTTGCAGTATAGGCCCCAGGGTGCCCCTGGCCCTCCACGTAAGGGCCCATGAGCCCAGCAAACTAACCAGGGGTCCACCTCTCTCCCTGGACTTGCAGTATAGGCCCCAGGGTTACCCCTGGCCCTCCATCTAGGTGACCCGGACCCCAGCAAGCTACCCAGGGTTCCGTGTCTATCCCTGGACTTGCAGTGTAGGCCCCAGGATGCCTCCTGGCCCTCCACGTAGGGGCCTCTGACCCCAGCAAGCTACCCAGGGCTCCACCTCTCTTCCTGGACTTGCATTATAGGCCCCAGGGTGCCACCTGGCCCTCCACCTAAGGGCCCCTGACCCCAGCAAGCTACCCAGGGGTCAGCCTCTCTCCCTGGTCTTGCAGTATAGGCCCCACGGTGCCCCCTGGCCCTCTTCCTAGGGGCCCCTTACCCCAGCAAGCTAATCAGTGGTCCACCTCTCTCCCTGGTCTTGCAGTATAGGCCCCAGGGTGCCCCCTTCCACCCCACCTAGGGGCTTCTGACCCTGGCAAGCTACCCAGGGGTCCACCTCTCTCCCTGGACTTGCAGTGTAGGCCCAAGGGTGCCCCCTTGCCCTCCACCTAGGGATCTCTGACCCCAGCAAGCTACCCAGGGGTCCACCTCTCTCCCTTGACTTGCAGTATAGGCACCAGGGTGCGCCCTGGCCTTCCACCTAAGGGAATCTGACCCCAGCAGGCTACCCAGGGTCCACTTCCCTCCCTGGACTTCCATTAAAGGCCCCAGGGTGCCCCCTTGCCCTCCAACTAGAGGTCTCTGACCCCAGCAAGCTACCCAGGGGTCCCCCTCTCTCTCTGGACTTGCAGTGTAGGCCCAAGGGTGCCCCCTGGCCCTCCACCTGGGGGCCTCTGACCCCAGCAAGCTACCCAGGGGTCCACCTCTCTCCCTGGACTTGCAGTAGAGGCCCCAGAGTGCCCCCTTGCCCTCCACCTAGGGGTCTCTGACCCCAGCAAGCTACCCAGGGGTCCACATCTCTCCCTGATCTTGCAGTATAGGCCCCAGGGTGCCCCCTGGCCTTCCACCTAGGGGCTTCTGAACCCAGCAAGCTACCCAGGGGTCCACCTCTCTCCCTGGACCAGCAGTATAGGCCATAATATGCCTCCTGGCCCTCCACCTAGGGGCCTCTGACCCCAGCAAGCTACCCAGGGGTCCACCTCTCTCCCTGGACTTGCAGTATAGGCCCCAGTGTGCCCCTGGCACTCCATATAGGGGCCTATGACCCCAGCTAGCTACCCAGGGGTCCACCTCTCTCCCTGGATTTGCAGTGTAGGCCCAAGGGAGCCCCCTGGCCCTCCACGTGGGGGCCTCTGACCCCAGCAAGCTACCAAGGGGTCCACCTCTCTCCCTGGACTTGAAGTGTAGGCCCCAGGGTGCCCCTGGCACTCCACTTAGGGGCCTATGACCCCAGCAAGCTACCCAGGGGTCCACATCTCTTCCTGGACTTGCAGTATAGGCCCCAGGGAGCCCCTGGCCCTCCACCTAAGGGCCCCTGACCCCAGCAAGCTACCCAGGGGTCCACCTCTCTCCCTTGACTTGCAGTATAGGCCCCAGGGTGCGCCCTGGCCTTCCACCTAAGGGAATCTGACCCCAGCAGGCTACCCAGGGTCCACTTCCCTCCCTGGACTTCCATTAAAGGCCCCAGGGTGCCCCCTTGCCCTCCAACTAGAGGTCTCTGACCCCAGCAAGCTACTCAGGGGTCCCCCTCTCTCTCTGGACTTGCAGTGTAGGCCCAAGGGTGCCCCCTGGCCCTCCACCTGGGGGCCTCTGACCCCAGCAAGCTACCCAGGGGTCCACCTCTCTCCCTGGACTTGCAGTAGAGGCCCCAGAGTGCCCCCTTGCCCTCCACCTAGGGGTCTCTGACCCCAGAAAGCTACCCAGGGGTCCACATCTCTCCCTGATCTTGCAGTATAGGCCCCAGGGTGCCCCCTGGCCCTCCACCTAGGGGCTTCTGAACCCAGCAAGCTACCCAGGGGTCCACCTCTCTTCCTGGACCAGCAGTATAGGCCATATTGTGCCTCCTGGCCCTCCACCTAGGGGCCTCTGACCCCAGCAAGCTACCCAGGGGTCCACCTCTCTCCCTGGACTTGCAGTGTAGGCCCCAGGGTGCCCCCTTGCCCTCCACCTAAGGGCCTCTGACCCCAGCAAGCTACCCAGGGGTCCACCTCTCTCCCTGGACTTGCAGTGTAGGCCCCAGGGTGCTCCCTTGCCCTCCACCTAAGGGCCCCTGACCCCAGCAAGCTACCCAGGGGTCCACATCTCTTCCTGGACTTGCAGTATAGGCCCCAGGGTGCCCCCTGGCCCTCCACCTAAGGGCCCCTGACCCCAGCAAGCTACCCAGGGGTCCACCTCTCTCCCTGGACATGCAGTGTAGGCCCCTGGGTGCCCCCTTGCCCTCCACCTAAGGGATCCTGAACCCAGCAAGCTACCCAGGGGTCCACCTCTCTCCCTGGACTTGTAGTGTAGGCCCCAGGGTGCCCCCTTGCCCTCCATCTAAGGGCCTCCCACCCCAGCAAGCTACCCAGAGGACAAGCTCTCTCCCTGGACTTGCAGTATAGGCCCCAGGGTGCCCCCTGGCCCTCCACCTAGGGGCTTCTGAACCCAGCAAGCTACCCAGGGGTCCACCTCTCTCCCTGGACCAGCAGTATAGGCTATATTGTGCCTCCTGGCCCTCCACCTAGGGGCCTCTGACCCCAGCAAGCTACCCAGGGGTCCACCTCTCTCCCTGGACTTGCAGTGTAGGCCCCAGGGTGCCCCCTTGCCCTCCACCTAAGGGCCTCTGGCCCCAGCAAGCTACCCAGGGGTCAAACTCTCTCCCTGGACTTGCAGTGTAGGCCCCAGGGTGCCCCCTTGCCCTCCACCTAAGAGCTCCTGACCCCAGCAAGCTACCCAGGGGTCCACATCTCTTCCTGGACTTGCAGTATAAGCCCCAGGGAGCCCCCTGGCCCTCCACCTAAGGGCCCCTGACCCCAGCAAGCTACCCAGGGGTCCAGCTCTCTCCCTGGACATGCAGTGTAGGCCCCAGGGTGCCCCCTTGCCCTCCACCTAAGGGATCCTGACCCCAGCAAGCTACCCAGGGGTCCACCTCTCTCCCTGGACTTGCAGTGTAGGCCCCAGGGTGCCCCCTTGCCCTCCATCTAAGGGCCCCCCACCCCAGCAAGCTACCCAGAGGACAAGCTCTCTCCCTGGACTTGCAGTATAGGCCCCAGGGTGCCCCTGGCCCTCCACCTAAGGGCCCATGAGCCCAGCAAACTAACCAGGGGTCCACCTCTCTCCCTGGACTTGCAGTATAGGCCACAGGGTTACCCCTTGCCCTCCATCTAGGTGTCCCTGACCCCAGCAAGCTACCCAGGGTCTACTTCCTCTCCCTAGACTTCTATTAAAGGCCCCAGGGTGCCCCCTTGCCCTCCATCTAGGGGTCTCTGACCCCAGCAAGCTACCCAGGGGTCCACCTCTCTCCCTGATCTTGCAGTATAGGCCCCAGGGTGTCCCCTGGCCCTCCACCTAGGGGCCCCTTACGCCAGCAAGCTACCCAGGGGTCCACCTCTCTATCTGGACTTGCAGTATAGGCCCCACGGTGCCCCCTTGTACTACACCTAGGGGTCTCTGACCCCAGCAAGTTACCCAGGGGTCCACCTCTCTCCCTGGACTTGCAGTATAGGCCCCAAGTTGCCCCCTGGTCCTACACCTAGGAGTCTCTGACCCCAGCAAGCTACTCAGGGGTCCACCTCTCTCCCTGGACTTGCAGTATAGGCCCCACGGTGCCCCCTTGTACTACACCTAGGGGTCTCTGACCCCAGCAAGTTACCCAGGGGTCCACCTCTCTCCCTGGACTTGCAGTATAGGCCCCAAGTTGCCCCCTGGTCCTACACCTAGGAGTCTCTGACCCCAGCAAGCTACTCAGGGGTCCACCTCTCTCCCTGGACTTGCAGTATAGGCCCCAGGGTGCCCCCTTGCCCTTCTCCTAGGGGTCTTTGACCCCAGCAAGCTACCCAGGGGTCCACCTCTCTCCCTGGACTTGTAGCGTAGGCCCCAGGGTGCCCCCTGGCCCTCCACCTAGGGACTTCTGACCCCAGCAAGCTACCCAGGGGTCCACCTCTCTCCTTGGACCAGCAGTATATGCCCCACTGTGACCCCTGGCCCTCCGCCTAGGGGCCTCTGACCCCAGCAAGCTACCCAGGGGTCCACCTCTCTCCCTGGACTTGCAGTATAGGCCCCTGGATGCCCCTTTGCACTCTATCTAGGGGTCTCTGACCCCAGCAAGCTACCCAGGGGTCCACCTCTCTCCCTGGACTTGCAGTGTAGGCCCCAGGGTGCCCCCTTGCCCTCCACCTAAGGGCCCCTGACCCCAGCAAGCTACGCAGGTGTCCGCCTCTTTTCCTGGAATTGCAGTGTAGGCCCCAGGGTGCCCCCTTACCCTCCACCTAAGGGCCCCTGAGCCCAGCAAGCTACCCAGAGGACCAGCTCTCTCCCTGGACTTGCAGTATAGGCCCCAGGGTTACCCCTGGTCCTCCATCTAGGTGCCCCTGACCCCATCAAGCTACCCAGGGGTCCATGTCTATCCCTGGACTTGCAGTGTAGGCCCCAGGATGCCCCCTGGTCCTCCACCTAAGGGCCTCTGACCACAGCAAGCTAGCCAGGGGTCCACCTCTCTTCCTGGACTTGCAGTGTAGGCCCCAGGGTGCCACCTGGCCCTCCACCTAAGGGCCCCTGAACCCAGCAAGCTACCCAGGGGTCCACCTCTCTCCCTGGACTTGCAGTATAGGCCCCAGTGTGCCCCTGGCACTCCATTTAGGGGCCTATGACCCCAGCTAGCTACCCAGGGGTCCACCTCTCTCCCTGGACTTGCAGTGTAGGCCCAAGGGTGCCCCCTGGCTCTCCACATGGGGGCCTCTGACCCCAGAAAGCTACCAAGGGGTCCAGCACTCTCCCTGGACTTGAAGTGTAGGCCCCAGGGTGCCCCCTTGCCCTCCACCTAAGGGCCCCTGACCCCAGCAAGCTACCAAAGGGTCCACCTCTCTTCTTTTACTTGCAGTATAGACCCCAGGGTGCACCCTGGCCTTCGACCTAGGGGAATCTGACCCCAGGAAGCTACCCAGGGTCCACTTCCATCCATGGACTTCCATTAAAGGCCCCAGGGTGCCCCCTTGCCCTCCACCTAGGGGTCCCTGACCACAGCAAGCTACCCAGGGGTCCACCTCTCTCCCTGGACTTGCAGTGTAGGCCCCAGGGTGCCCCCTTGCCCTCCACCTAAGGGCCTCTGGCCCCAGCAAGCTACCCAGGGGTCAAACTCTCTCCCTGGACTTGCAGTGTAGGCCCCAGGGTGCCCCCTTGCCCTCCACCTAAGAGCTCCTGACCCCAGCAAGCTACCCAGGGGTCCACATCTCTTCCTGGACTTGCAGTATAAGCCCCAGGGAGCCCCCTGGCCCTCCACCTAAGGGCCCCTGACCCCAGCAAGCTACCCAGGGGTCCAGCTCTCTCCCTGGACATGCAGTGTAGGCCCCAGGGTGCCCCCTTGCCCTCCACCTAAGGGATCCTGACCCCAGCAAGCTACCCAGGGGTCCACCTCTCTCCCTGGACTTGCAGTGTAGGCCCCAGGGTGCCCCCTTGCCCTCCATCTAAGGGCCCCCCACCCCAGCAAGCTACCCAGAGGACAAGCTCTCTCCCTGGACTTGCAGTATAGGCCCCAGGGTGCCCCTGGCCCTCCACCTAAGGGCCCATGAGCCCAGCAAACTAACCAGGGATCCACCTCTCTCCCTGGACTTGCAGTATAGGCCACAGGGTTACCCCTTGCCTTCCATCTAGATGCCCCTGACCCCAGCAAGCTACCCAGGGTCTACTTCCTCTCCCTAGACTTCTATTAAAGGCCCCAGGGTGCCCCCTTGCCCTCCATCTAGGGGTCTCTGACCCCAGCAAGCTACCCAGGGGTCCACCTCTCTCCCTGATCTTGCAGTATAGGCCCCAGGGTGCCCCATGGCCCTCTTCCTAGGGGCCCCTTACCCCAGCAAGCTACCCAGGGATCCACCTCTCTTCCTGGACTTGCAGTATAGGCCCCAGGGTGCCCCCTTGCCCTCCTCCTAGGGGTCTTTGACCCCAGCAAGCTACCCAGGGGTCAACCTCTCTCCCTGGACTTTTAGTGTAGGCCCCAAGGTGCCCCCTGGCCCTCCTCCTAGGGGCTTCTGACCCCAGCAAGCTACCCAGGAGTCCACCTCTCTCCCTGGACTTGCAGTAAAGGCCCCAAGGTGCCCCCTGGTCCTACACCTAGGGGTCTCTGACCCCAGCAAGCTACCCAGGGGTCCACCTCTCTTCCTGGACTTGCAGTATAGGCCCCAGGGTGCCCCCTTGCACCCCACCTAGGGGCTTCTGACCCCAACAAGCTACCCAAGGGACCAGCTCTCTCCCTGGACTAGCAGTATAGGCCCCAGGGTGCCCTTGGCCCTCCATGTAAGGGCCCATGAGCCCAGCAAACTAACCAGGGGTCCACCTCTCTCCCTGGACTTGCAGTATAGGCCCCAGGGTTACCCCTGGCCCTCCATCTAGGTGCCCCTGACCCCAGCAAGCTACCCAGGGGTCCGTTTCTATCCCTGGACTTGCAGTGTAAACCCCAGGATGCCCCCTGGCCCTCCACCTAGGGGCCTCTGACCCCAGCAAGCTACCCAGGGGTCCACCTCTCTTCCTGGACTTGCATTATAAGGCAAGGCAAGGCAAGGCAAGTTTATTTATATAGCACATTTCATACACAATGGCAATTCAAAGTGCTTTACATAAACAAGAATAAAAGAAACAAGTAAAATAAAAATAAAAACAAATAATAAAAATGCATAAAAACAAAACAAAACATAAAAACAGGTAAAATGTGATATAAAAGAATGAAGAAGAAGAGAAAAACATGATAGTGCAATCTGTCGGACGCAGCACAGTGCTCATTCAGTAAAGGCACAGCTAAACAGATGTGTTTTCAGTCTTGATTTGAATGTGCCTAATGTTGGAGCACATCTGATCATTTCTGGAAGCTGATTCCAGCAGCGAGGGGCGTAGTGGCTAAAAGCCGATTCACCCTGCTTTGACTGAACTCTTGGAACTTCTAGTTTATATGATCCTAAAGATCTGAGTGATCTGTTAGGTTTGTATTGAGTGAGCATATCTGTGATGTATTTAGGTCCTAGGCCATTTAGTGATTTATAGACCAGTAATAATACTTTAAAATCTATTCTGAATGTAACTGGCAGCCAGTGTAAAGACCTGAGGACAGGTGTGATGTGCTCTGATTTTCTGGTTCTGGTTAGAATTCTGGCTGCAGCATTCTGGATGAGCTGCAACTGTCTGACTGTCTTTTTAGGAAGGCCAGTGAGGAGTCCATTACAGTAATCCACCCTGCTGCTGATAAAAGCATGAACAAGTTTTTCTAAATCTTCACTAGAAACAAAGCATCTGATTCTTGCTATGTTTTTGAGATGATAGTATGCTGATTTACTGACTGCTTTGACATGACTGTTGAAACTCAGATCTGACTCCAGAGTCACACCAAGATTCTTGACCTTATTTTTTGTCGTTTGACCTTTAGTGTCAAGGTACGCATTTACCTTGAGAACCTCATCTTTGTTTCCAAACACAATAGTTTCAGTTTTCTCTTTGTTTAACTGAAGAAAGTTTTGGCACATCCAATTGCTCATTTCATCAATACATTGGCAGAGGGTGTCAATGGGGCTGTAGTCATTAGGCTGTAAGGCTAGGTAGATCTGAGTGTCATCAGCATAGCTGTGGTAGGAGATTTGGTTCTTTCTCATTATTTGGCTTAGAGGGAGCATGTAAAGGTTGAACAGGAGAGGTGCCAGAATCGAGCCTTGTGGGACTCCACACGTCATGGGTGTCCACCTCGACCTATGGTCACCTATACTGACATGGTAACCTCTACCTTCTAGGTAAGATCTAAACCATTTGAGGACCGTGCCAGATAGTCCGACCCAGTTTTCCAGCCTATCCAGAAGTATGCTGTGATCGACAGTGTCAAATGCAGCACTGAGATCCAACAATACCAGCACTGTTATTTTACCTGAATCTGTATTTAGGCGTATATCATTGATTATATTTATAAGAGCGCTCTCTGTACTGTGATGTGCTCTGAACCCCGATTGAAAATTGTCTAAACACCCCCTGAAGTTTAAGAACTTGTTGACCTGGTTAAAAACAACTTTTTCAATGATTTTGCCAATGAAAGGGAGATTTGAGATTGGCCTGTAATTGCTCAATAGGGTGTTATCCAGGTTGCTCTTCTTCAAGAGGGGTTTAACAACTGCAGTTTTAAGTGAGGTTGGAAAAACCCCTGATAGAAGTGAAGTGTAACCCTTACCTATGTGTTATTGATGCGTTTTCTATTGTGTTATTTTTACAGTATTTGCTATTTTCTTATTAGGACCAGATGTCAGAAGATTTTAATTCGCTCGCAAGAGTGTATAGAAATAACAACCAGTTTTAGATAGATAAATAAGTCAGACTCAAAGATAAATTTGAATAACTGAGGTAAGTATATTGTTTAAGCAAGTTGGATGAGGAAAACAAAATAAAACAAATAAATAAATGTCAAAACAGTTCAGTTTAGTGACTACTAGAATAAAACAATAAAAGATATAATGAAATCACCACACTTCAGATGATAATCTCACTTCAGAAAAATTCAGTTTCACAAATCATATACAATGAGGAAGAAAAATAAAAAAAACGAAGGAAAAGATTGAATAAAAGTAGTAATTCAGAGTCCAAGTTCAATGTTCAACACTCAAAAGTTCTTTTAGCTCCAGTTCGATGTGAAAAATCCAAAAAATCAGTCCAGATAGAGAAAAAATCCAAAATTGAATAAAAACAAAAATATGAGCGCGGTGAAAGTGCAAGAATGTTTTGTCCTACCAGTTCAATGAGCAACGGATTAATTTACTTCCAGTTATGATCTTTCAGAAGGGCGGCTCGCCATGTCCAGACCACCGAGAAAGCATCCACGGCAGGGACAGATCGGGATATTGTAGCAGAAACGAAAGGGGAAACACACGCACACACACAAAAAAACCCGGCCTTGATAAAACACAAAGCCAAAAGAGAAACAAGGATTAATAACTCAATAAACATGTTTAAATAAAACACATTGTCTGTGTCACTCATTTCAGCATAGATAACATACATGCTAGTCAGTCACATGTTCTCACTGAATACATTAAAGTCAATGTACACGGCTAGCAAAGCTAGCGTCACATGCAATACATTTTCAATGAAAAACAAAGAAAAATAAATGCAAATTCAACCAATGCACATTTTCGAAGTGCATAAACAATATTTACAATTATGTGGTAATAAAATAAACTCCAGATAAACATTTTTAAATAAATCATCCTTGCTTTCTATTCTAAACAGCTACAAAAACATGTCAAAACCAATTAACAGCTAATAATAATGATCTCTTACTCACCAAGGAAAGATAAAGATGAACAGGGAGAATAAAGAAGAATGTGTCTCATTTAAATATAAGTTTTATGTTCTCTCGATCGCATTAATGTGCTCCGCTCGCACTTCTCTCGTTTCTATTGCTTGTTGTCAGCTTACTATCCTTAAAATCAGAAACTTTAGGGCTTTTCTCAGTCAATCACCGAAACAATATGATTTTTAGATCGTTTGGATTATCTAAACTTCTGTTTCACAGTGTCTGATGTCGTTCAATCCGCTCGCGCTGATTAATCAAAGTGACTCTCCGTCACCGGCAGCTCTCACACACACGCAAGGGGGCGGAGCTAACCTCCGACCTCCACCGAGTCAAAACTTACTTTATTCTCTATTTATTATTAACTTTTAAACATTATGTATATAATATAAATGAACTATTTAATATTTCTCCTCACAATCATAAAATAAAATGTTATAATTTAAAATAAACTATTTATAATTTGTTTTAGTGACCTAGTCAGTGAGCTGGGTTACACTCTCCCCTCCTGAATGCATGCAGGTCCCTCTGCATCTGGGGTTGAACAGTCACAATGGTGGGCACACTATTAAACTGTTCCAGGTTTTCTTCCAGGGAGTTGGTAAACGCTGTGCTCAGGCCTGATAGCAAGGACTGGATCACCATACTGAGAGGATTTCCCAACTGAGGATATTGAAGTCTTTTGGGGGGTTCATGGGATCTTTGACTGCGTCTTTGAGTTTTTTCAGGTTGAGGCATTTCATCTTGATCTATCAGAGGACTCTGGCAAGGGGTATGGTCCTTTTGTGAAGAAATATAATTTATTTCATTCTCTGTAGATTGGTGGTTAATTAATTCCTCTACATTCTCTCTTTCAGATTCACATAGGAGATCTTGATCTTCAGCTTCAGGTAAGTATGGTATATTTCTTTCCACAGGTTCAGGTAAGTTGTCTTTAATGGGTTCATGCTGGATAGGACATTTTGTGCTTGGCTCTATCGCAGTTTCCACACTTGGTAAGTTCTTTGTTTGTCGATTTCTGATACAAGCAACAGGATTTGTATTTGACACAATCCTTGTTTCAATTTCCAAAGTCCTTTCAGGAGCATAGCTCTCACTTAGATCGTCATCTTCTGAATGTTCACTTTGGGATTCACATTTCTCAAGTTCTTTGGCAGAACTGGCTCTGGTTCTGGGTTTCACAGGCACTTCCTTATCAAGTGGTTCTTTGGGTTTGTCCATCAGTAGAAATCCACAAGGCAATAACAGATCTCGATGTAAAGTTCGAAGAGGTCCATCCTTCCCTTCAGGCTTCACTGTATAGACGGGCAACTCAACAGCCTTCTTGACTACAACATACACATCAGATTCCCATTTATCTGCTAGCTTGTGTTTTCCTCTCAAACGGACATTTCTCACAAGCACGCGGTCACCCACATCCAAAGTTGAGGAAACAACACGTTGGTCATACCTTGTCTTGTTACGTGCAGCCACTTTTGAAGCATTTTTAGTAGCAACCATGTAGCTCTCTTCCAAACGATTTTTTAGAGATTGCACATATTTTGAATGGGATTCAGGCTGACTGCTGACCGGTAAACCAAAAGCCAAGTCAATAGGTAATCTAGGTTGTCTTCCGAACATAAGTTCATAGGGTGAGAATCCAGTCACATCATTCCTTGTGCAATTGTATGCATGGACGAGAGGTTTTACGAAATCCTTCCAGTTAGACTTCTCCTTTGTATTCAAAGTTCCCAGCATTTGAAGGAGAGTCCGGTTAAACCGCTCTACCGGATTACCTCTTGGATGGTAAGGAGTAGTTCTTGTTTTGGAAATTCCTGCCACTCTACACAACTCTTTTATCGTTCGAGACTCGAAATCTGGACCTTGGTCACTATGGAGTTTTTCTGGAAAGCCATAATGCACCAGAAAGTTGTCCCACAGAGTCTTGGCCACCGTCTGGGCCTTCTGATTTCTCGTCGGCACAGCCACAGCATACTTTGTGAAATGGTCGGTTATGACCAGTATGTCCTTAATGTTACTTTGGTCAGGCTCAATTGACAGGAAATCCATACAAACTAACTCCAATGGCCTGCTGGTTTTGATGTTAACTAATGGAGCGGCTTTCTCTGGAGGAGTTTTTCGTCGAATACATCGTTCACAGGTTTTCACTTTCTGCTCTATGGTCAAAGACATTTTAGGCCAGAAGAATCTGGATCGAACTAGATCAAGGGTTCGTTCAATGCCTAAGTGTCCCATCTCATCATGCAGTTCCTTCATAACTACATCACGAAGATTAACAGGTAATGCCAACTGATATGACTCACTTCCTTGCTCGTTCCTTTTCCTGAAAAGCACTCCATTTTTCATTACCAGGCGATTCCATTCTCTTAACCACAGGGCTAAATGAGAAGGTATGGTTTTAAGACAAGGCTTTTCCTCATGTTCTAGGTGTTTGATAATGATTCCAATTTCTGGATCTGCTCTCTGTCTTTCCCTTAAATCTTGCTCTGACAGAAGGAATATCTCACCAGATCGACAAGTTTCTTCCTGCTGGAATGATTGAGGTAAGACTTTTTCACCAACAGCAAGAGATTCTACAAGGGTCACTGGTTGGTACAAGGAATCAGTGTGACTGTTTGACTGGCAAACTTCATGACGTTCACAGATGGCTTTTATTGCTTCTGATGAAACAACTGCACTTGACGCATCTGTGAGGTGATGATAAGCAAACTGTCGGATTCTCTCTCTCTCTTTTGTTGTTTCTAGATCATCAGGCATTGCTTCTTGTGGACGTCTGGATAAACCATCCGCATCCTGATTCCTGTTTCCAGCTCTGTACTGAATTTTAAAGTTAAAAGTTGACAGACTCGACAACCACCTGTAGCTGGTTGCATCCAGTTTGGCAGAGGTTAAAACGTATGTCAGCGGATTACTGTCCGTCACCACTGTGAAGTCAGCTCCATACAGATAATCATTGAATTTAGCAGTGACTGCCCACTTCAGCGCCAGGAACTCTAACTTATGAGCTGGATATTTCGCCTCACTCTTGGTAAGACCTCTGCTTGCAAAGGCAATGACTCTCTTCTGCCCATCTTGCTCTTGATATAGGGCTGCACCAAGGCCGGTGGTACTGGCATCTGTGTGCAACACATATGGCAACTTTGGATCAGCGAATCCTAAGACTGGAGCAGATGTAAGTTTTTCAATGACAGTGTCAAACGCTTGCTGACATTCCAGAGTCCACCTTTCTTCAAACTGTTCCTTTGGATTAAAGTACTGTTTGGTCTCATCTCTCTTTTTGTTACAATGCTTCTGCAGTGGTGGATATCCTGCAGTAAGATCATTGAGTGGTTTTACTATTTTAGAGTAATCTTGCACAAATCTTCTGTAGTACCCTGAAAATCCAAGGAAAGATCTTAACTCCTTTAGATTATTCGGTCTTGGCCAGGTTTTTAGGGCTTCTACTTTAGATGGATCAGTTTCCACTCCATGTTGAGAAACAATGTGGCCCAAGTATTTAACAGAGGTTTGACAAAACTTGCACTTTTCTGGTGAAAGCTTTAATCCAAACTCCTTAAGTCTTTTAAGCACTTGCATTAATCTCGTCTCATGTTCCTCCAAAGTTTCTGAGAAAACAATGAGGTCGTCGATGAACACAAGAACTTCCTTCCGGTTCAAATCTCCCATACAACGTTCCATGAGCCGTTGGAATGTGCTTGGTGCGTTTGTGATTCCCTGTGGCATCCGGTTAAATTCCCAAAAACCTAGTGGGCACACAAAGGCGGTTTTTTGCTTATCAGCCTCTTCCATCTCAATCTGATAATAGCCTGACTTTAAATCAAGGACTGAAAACCATCTTGATCCAGTTAGGACTGAAAAAGCTTCTTCCAGGTTAGGAAGGGCGTACGCATCCTTTATGGTCTGGGAGTTTAACTTGCGGAAGTCAATACACAGGCGCACAGAGTTGTTTTTCTTCCGTACAATGACTATGGGAGACGAAAATGGAGATTCTGACTCCCTGATGATACCTGCCTCCAACAGTTCTTGGAGATGCTTCCTGACTGCATCCACATCTTGGGGATGAATTGGACGAGCTCGATGCTTGAATGGTGTTTCATCATTAAGCTTTATTCTGTGTTTTACTTTATCTGTGTGTCCGTAATCCAAATCATTTAAAGCAAAGACATCAGGCATGGAGTTCAACACAGAGGTTATTCTCTTCTTCCACTCAGGTGAAAGTGGGGAGTTTCCAAAATCAATTGGGATCTTTTGTTCGTTTAATTCCATCTTCTCATTTTCAGCACTTTTCTTTGAAATTTCTCTCTCTACGATTCGTTCTACAGCATGAGCTTCAGCAATAATAGCCCTTGATGGAATGATCAGGTCAGTTTGGGTTTCGTTTTTCACCAGAATTGACAACTGTGCAACACGTTGTCTTGCAGGTAAAGTGTGGAGACTGTTTGCCACTAGAAGACCACCGGGTAAGTGAGATGACATAGGTGACTCCACTGACACCACTTTCTTGAACAGAGGACTTTTTAACTGCATGACTCCCTCCAACACTACAACGCATCCTGCTGGTATTATCTCTTGTTTTCCTTTTAACCTTACAGATCCCACAGTTTCAATGGAAGCTTGTTGGTTCCTCCTCTCCAGTACATTTATGACCGCTTGATAGCCATAAAAGTTTGACTTGCAGGCAGATGTTTCTCCTTCAGTATAATTGGTGTACAGCACGTCCAGTGAGTTTGTGCCAATAAGTATTTGAGGTACAGTTGTTAGATCAGGAACTATCAAAGCCAGGGTCGGGATTTCAACTTCTACACCAAGAAATTCTTTGGGAAACTTTAAATTGAGCTCCACATAACCCAGGTAGGGTACAGACTGGCCATTGGCTCCTTCAACTTCGAGTAGGTGCTCCACTGACTTCATGGGGTGTCTGGATAGATGCTTTTTATAATAGGACATTGGAATTGTGGTCACCTGCGATCCGGTATCTAGAAGACAGCTGACTACTTTTCCCTCAATTTGAATACTTGCAGTGCACCTTGTTCCAACCAATCTTGCAGGTAATTTAGAAGTGCTGTTAACATTTTGCTTGTAGCTGTGTTTCTTTGGGCATTGTTTGTTTCCTCCAGTCTCTGTTCGCCCCACAACTGAGACTGATCTCAGTTTAAAGAATTCTGTAGATCCCATGCAGCTTGTCTGTCCCTCAGCTCACGGCGCTTTTCTTCAACTCTTTGGGGGTTTGGAGCATTTTTGCAGTGGACTGCTAGATGACCATCTTCTCCACACTGAAAGCAGTAACCAGGACGAGGTCTATTGGTAGAGTTCCAGGTGGGTCTTTCCTCTTTATGCATCTCTGGTCCCATTACATTGGGTCTGTGTCTCACAGGGAAATTTTTAGAAGCTGGAGATTTCTCAAAACATCTCCCTTGCACTACTGGTACAAGATGAGCCTGTAGTTCAGCAACTTGTTTCTTCAGTTGATTAAATTCATTGGCATCAGAGGAAGCTTTCTTTTTATTTTCTCTGATAGGGTCAGCCATCATTGAAGAAATCTTGGCCTGCAGCTTTGCGACTTCTTTCTTCAGTGCATCCAATTCAGACTGATCAGATTTACTTTTAGGCTTAGCTGACTTCTGCCTCAGACTCTCATGATTGTTCTCAACTCTGGGCTCATCAATTGCATCAGCATAATAGACAGACTGTTGGTGAGTGGCTGTTCGGAACTTGACTGGAACAGAAACATGCTTATTTATTCCAAGATGTTTTTTCATTCTTTCTTCTTTTAACAACAGTTTGTCTTCTGCAGTACGGATGAGTACGATGAGTTCAGCAAAAGAGGGGGGTGCGGCTTTTCTTCGCTCCAGCTGCAGATCTGAAATCAAATTGTTGTCCCAGCAGCCACGACAGAATTGTTTGAGAAGATAGCCTTTGCGTTCAGCCTCTGTAACACCACCTCGTCGGATTGTAGCGCTTAACATTACATGAAGACGATGCAGGTAGGCTGATGGTTTTTCTCCCTGGTTCTGCAGAGTGCTTATAAACTTCACTAGCAGCTCATCAGCATCCTCCACTGAGCCATACACAGATTCTAAAAGTTCAAGGCATTTGGTTGGTGAAACATCTGGACCAACATGCCGGACAACATCTGAGGCTGGGGGCAGCAGACTGTCAAGAATTTTTCGGGTTTTGTGCGAATCAGAAAGGGACTGGTCATTAATCAGAAAGTCAATGCTGGCCCTCCAAGTTTCAAAATCTCGTTCAGTGTTCTGTCTTGGGCTTCTTCCTGAGAAGGCTTTGAGACGGTAAGCAGCATTTGAAGAAGAAACGGCATCACTGGTTTTCACAACATGTTCTAAGACTACTCGTTGAATGCCAGGGGGATTCAGAGCACTTGTAGGTAGTTTTAAGGATATGGTGTCTGCAGTACTAGCATTGTGGCTTATAGAATAGTAGGGTGACTTATCTGGTGTGCTTTCCTTGACAGGGTTTTCAGGTTCTGGAATCATTTGCACAGGTGTATCAGGTCTAGGGGAGTCAGATGCTGGAAGCTTCAAAGCATTCATCTTTTGCAGCTCCATTTGTAGAACATCCTGCAGAGGCTTTCCGCTGGCTTGGGCAATGGCTACCAGACTCTCCAAGTAACCTTCAGTTAGACTGCTGCTGGCTGCAGAGGCATACACGCTCCCTAGGCTGCGAACATGAAAGACAGAATTTGAATCCTGTGTACTTTGGATATCCATAGGGAGAGAGGGCTCCAAATTACTCATTGCAGTATCACAGTCGAACTCCACAATTGTATTATGATGATATTCTGATTCTGGATTATCAATAAGCAAGCTACGTTTGACTGATCCATATCTTTTCAGATAATCTTCTAACTCTTCATCTAGAGCAGAGAGTGTTAAGCCACTGACAATAACAGAATTCTGAATCTCAATATTTTCACGCTTGACAATTTCCATTTCTATTTATTTTAAATGCTAAAGTGCAATAAATGATAATTAAAACGGTTGAAATTTAGCTATTTACACTCCTGGCTGGCTCGCCAACTTTTCTGTAACCCTTACCTATGTGTTATTGATGCGTTTTCTATTGTGTTATTTTTACAGTATTTGCTATTTTCTTATTAGGACCAGATGTCAGAAGATTTTAATTCGCTCGCAAGAGTGTATAGAAATAACAACCAGTTTTAGATAGATAAATAAGTCAGACTCAAAGATAAATTTGAATAACTGAGGTAAGTATATTGTTTAAGCAAGTTGGATGAGGAAAACAAAATAAAACAAATAAATAAATGTCAAAACAGTTCAGTTTAGTGACTACTAGAATAAAACAATAAAAGATATAATGAAATCACCACACTTCAGATGATAATCTCACTTCAGAAAAATTCAGTTTCACAAATCATATACAATGAGGAAGAAAAATAAAAAAAACGAAGGAAAAGATTGAATAAAAGTAGTAATTCAGAGTCCAAGTTCAATGTTCAACACTCAAAAGTTCTTTTAGCTCCAGTTCGATGTGAAAAATCCAAAAAATCAGTCCAGATAGAGAAAAAATCCAAAATTGAATAAAAACAAAAATATGAGCGCGGTGAAAGTGCAAGAATGTTTTGTCCTACCAGTTCAATGAGCAACGGATTAATTTACTTCCAGTTATGATCTTTCAGAAGGGCGGCTCGCCATGTCCAGACCACCGAGAAAGCATCCACGGCAGGGACAGATCGGGATATTGTAGCAGAAACGAAAGGGGAAACACACGCACACACACAAAAAAACCCGGCCTTGATAAAACACAAAGCCAAAAGAGAAACAAGGATTAATAACTCAATAAACATGTTTAAATAAAACACATTGTCTGTGTCACTCATTTCAGCATAGATAACATACATGCTAGTCAGTCACATGTTCTCACTGAATACATTAAAGTCAATGTACACGGCTAGCAAAGCTAGCGTCACATGCAATACATTTTCAATGAAAAACAAAGAAAAATAAATGCAAATTCAACCAATGCACATTTTCGAAGTGCATAAACAATATTTACAATTATGTGGTAATAAAATAAACTCCAGATAAACATTTTTAAATAAATCATCCTTGCTTTCTATTCTAAACAGCTACAAAAACATGTCAAAACCAATTAACAGCTAATAATAATGATCTCTTACTCACCAAGGAAAGATAAAGATGAACAGGGAGAATAAAGAAGAATGTGTCTCATTTAAATATAAGTTTTATGTTCTCTCGATCGCATTAATGTGCTCCGCTCGCACTTCTCTCGTTTCTATTGCTTGTTGTCAGCTTACTATCCTTAAAATCAGAAACTTTAGGGCTTTTCTCAGTCAATCACCGAAACAATATGATTTTTAGATCGTTTGGATTATCTAAACTTCTGTTTCACAGTGTCTGATGTCGTTCAATCCGCTCGCGCTGATTAATCAAAGTGACTCTCCGTCACCGGCAGCTCTCACACACACGCAAGGGGGCGGAGCTAACCTCCGACCTCCACCGAGTCAAAACTTACTTTATTCTCTATTTATTATTAACTTTTAAACATTATGTATATAATATAAATGAACTATTTAATATTTCTCCTCACAATCATAAAATAAAATGTTATAATTTAAAATAAACTATTTATAATTTGTTTTAGTGACCTAGTCAGTGAGCTGGGTTACAGAAGCATTTACCACTTTTAGAAGATCCATTTCTAAACATGTAAACACCGTTTTGAAGAATGATGTGGGGAGCGTGTCAAGACTGCAGGTTGATGTTTTCATAGCTTGCACAGTCTCTTCTAAGATTTTGCTGTTAATTGCCATGAAATCAGACATAGTGTCTGATTTCTTAAGTTGTGGTTGAGCTTGTTTGATATCGACACAACTTGGCTGATTGGATGAGCTGATTGCCTTTCTGATATTATTAATCTTATCAGTGAAGAAATGAGCAAACTCATTACATTTGCTTTCAGAGAGGAGCTCACTGGGAATCTGACTGGGGGGGTTTGTGAGTCTCTCTATCGTTGCAAAGAGTGTACGAGCATTATTTAAGTTGCTGTTTATAAGGCTTGAAAAGAAAGTCTGTCTAGCAGTGTTTAGTTCCATATTAAAGGCATGAAGACTGTCTTTATAGATGTTATAATGGACTACTAGTTTCGTTTTTCTCCACATACGCTCAGCTTTTCTGCACTGTCTTTTCATCATTTGTACTCTCGGTGACCTTGTCCAAGATCCCTTTTGCCTGCCAGTCATCTTCTTGACTTTAACAGGAGCGATGTCATTTATGACATTCTCAATTTTAGAATTGAACAAATCAAGGAGAGAATCAACAGAATCTGCAGATATACTTGGTGCTAGTGATATGGCCTTCATAAACTGCTCACTAGTGTTCTCATTTATGCATCTCTTTCTGACAGAGACAGATCTGTCTTTAATAGCTGGAGTGATCAATATATCAAAAAAATATACAGAAATGATCAGATAGTGCCACATCCTTAACAAAAGTTGATGAAATGTGTAAACCCTTAGTTATAAGTAGATCAAGAGTGTGTCCACGATTGTGTGTGGGTCCTTGAACATGCTGAGTCAGATCAAAAGTGTTAAAAACAGTCATCAGTTCTTTTACAGCATTGATTTCTGGATTATCAATGTGAATATTAAAATCCCCAGCAATACTAAAATAATCAAATTCAGAGGTTACTATTGATAACAGCTCTGTAAAATCCTCAATAAAAGCTGGAGAATATTTTGGAGGTCTGTAGATAATGATTAGTAAGATGCGTGGAGCACCTTTTAGTGCTATACTCAGATATTCAAAAGACAGATAGTCACCAAATGACACTTGTTTACATTCATACACATCTTTAAACAGGGCAGCGATGCCTCCACCTCTCCTATTAGCTCTGCAAACACTCAAAAAGTCAAAGTTTAAAGGAGCTGCTTCATTCAGAACTGCTGCACTACAACTGTCATCTAGCCAAGTTTCAGTTAAAAGCATAAAATCAAGGCAATTTGTGTTGATAAAATCATTGACTAAAAGAGACTTATTGTTGAGCGATCTGATGTTTAAAAGCGCTAACTTAACAGTTTTAGCTGTTTTTTCTATAGTAGTCTCAGATCTACATTTAATAGACACCAGATTTGAATGATTTGCTAAACGGCCTGATGAAGTCTTTGGTTTTCTGTCACTTAACACAACACATATCTGCTTAGAGAAAGCTACAGACACACTGGGTTCCTGCTTGTTCTGAAAACATTTGATAAAGACACTGTTATCTAAGCAGGTCCCCGACACACATCACAGAGAGCTCTTGTGTTCACCAGCTGAAGATGGGGCGTTGTTGTTTGGGCCCTGGCGGTGTGATCTGAGGGCTCTTCCAGGTGGGCTCATAGGTGGTTGTGGAGCAGGCCGCTTTTTGGTTGGTAACTGGGGGCTTGCGGCAATGGAGTGTGAAAGTTTAGTTCCAGCATATACCAGTTCCTCCATCTTTTTTGAAAAACCCAAGAGTGGTGAACATTGTGACAATGAGAACGTGTCCGGTGACAGAGGCTGTGCATCTGGAGATTCTGTCTGCAGAAATATGTTTTCCTGAGGATCATTTTTGAGTGACGAGACTTGATGCTGTTCTGATGCGTCACAGTCTGCCTGTGTTGAGCAGAGGGCAACTGATAGTGTCTCTATCAACATTGGGTGTTTTGGCTGCGTGGCATTATCACTGTCCTTGGGTGATTCGTCAGCCACAAGTCCACTCAGGAGCTGATTTGAAGTCCTGTGGTCATCCGAACATTTGCTAGGTGTGTGTTTGCAATTCAGTTCAGTGGCATACACAGCAGATGGATGATTGAGGGAGAAAAAAATATTGTCCTTTAGCACCTTTGCACCAAGTTTGTTTGGATGAAGGCCGTCTGATGTAAACAGCTGTCTTTGGTTCCAGAAGAGATTAAAGTTGTCGATGAAATTCAGTCCTTTCTTGTTACATGTTTTCTGTAGCCATACATTTAGACCAAGAAGCCGTGAAAACATATTTGTCCCTCTTGCAGGGAGTGGTCCACTTATGAACGCCTGAACCTTCAATCTTTCAGCTGTTTCCAAGAGCTCACAGAAATCTTTCTTGAGCAGTTCTGACTGTTCTTTCCGAATATCATTCTTCCCCACATGGATGATAATCCGTTTTGCCGTCTTGTGCTTTTTCAGAATTTCCTCAAGCTCTTTGTTTACATCAGAAACTGTTGCATGAGGAAAGCAGTATGTCATTGTAGATCTGCTCCTGAAATTCTTGATTATTGAATCTCCTACGACTAGTGTTCTTATCTCAGGTGTGATCGGAGCAGAATGCCGCTGTCTAGTCGGCCTTGAGCCTCTGTTCCATGCAGAATTAGTTGCTGAATCATGCGATCTCTGTCTGACTACATTTGGGGATTCTTCACCCATATTACTCAAAACTTCATATCTGTTCTGAAGCTGTATTTGAGTCCGAGCTGTATTTGGGGTAGAAGACGCTAATGCGGCAGCGTATGATCTGACCCCTCGAGTACCCTTTGGTCTCGCACCTTGTTTATGCCAATGCTCATTTTCAACAGTTCTTTTCTGTTTTTCTGTGCTCAAAACAGTAGCAGGAACAGATTTATGGGACTCACCGGCTGTGTGCTGAGAGAATCCACAATGAAGCTGAAGTTCTGGTCGGATCGCAAGCAACTTCGTTTCAAGAACTGCAATCTTTTGTAGAAGTTTGTGGCAGTTTGTACAGCAGTGAGAATCTGAATTAATCCGATCCAGAGGCATTTTCACAGCCGTGTCTTCCCGTCTCCGGAATGTAAGCAGCTGATAGCTGATAGCGGGAGGATTGTTTAGACGGTAATTCCTTTCTTGTTAGTAAAGCTATATTGCAGAAAGTTTGTAGAATCGATGCTGATCTTCAAGCCGTGTTGTTTGAGCACTGTGCTGATAGGCTCAAGTTAAAATTAGGGTATAAGATATAAAAGCAAGAGTGCGAAGAGCGGAGCAGTGGGCAAAGACGTCCGAACAGTAGCAAAGCAGGAAGTGGAAGTCTATTATAGGCCCCAGGGTGCCCCTGGCACTCCACTTAGGGGCCTATGACCCCAGCAAGCTACCCAGGGTCCACCTCCCTCCCTGGACTTGCAGTGTAGGCACCAGGGTACCCCCTTGCCCTCCACCTAAGTCCTCTGACCCCAGCAAGCTACCCAGGGGTCCACCTCTCTCCCAGGACTCGCAGTATAGGCCCCAGGGGGCTCCCTGGGGCCTATACTGCAAGTCCAGGGAGAGAGGTGAACCCCTGGGTAGCTTGCTGTGGTCATAGGCCCATAAGTTGAGGGCCAGGGGGCACCCTGGGGCCTATACTGAGGGTCCAGGGAGAGAGGTGAACCCCTGGGTAATTGCTGGGGTCAGGGGCTCCTAGGTGGAGGGCCAGGAGGCACCTTTTGGCGTATACTGCAAGTCCAGGGAGAGAGGTGGATCCCTGGGTAGATGCTGGGGTCAAGGTTCCCTAGGTGGAGCGCCAGGGGGCACCCTGGGGCTTACACTGCAAGTCCAGGGAAAAAGGTGGACCCCTGGGTAGCTTGCTGGGGTCAGGGGCCCCTAAGTGGAGGACCAAGAGGCACCCTGGGGCCTTTACTGCAAGTCCAGGAAGAGAGGTGGACCCCTTGGTAGCTTGCAGGGGTCAAGGGCCCCTAGGTTGAGGGCCAGGGGGCACCTTGGGCCCTACACTGCAAGTCCATCGAGAAATGTGGTAACCTGGGTAGCTTGCTGGAGTCAGGGGCCCCTAGGTGGAGGGCCAGGGGTTACCCTGGGGCCTATACTGCAAGTCCATTAAAGGAGTGGGACCATTGGGTAGCTTGCTGGGGTCAGGGGCCCTTAAGTGGAGGGCCAGGGGGCACCCTGAGGGCTCTAATAGAAGTCCAGGGAGAGAGCTGGACCTCTGGGTAGCTTGCTGGGGTCAAAGGCCCCTATGTGGAGGGCCAGGGGGCACCCTAGTACCTATACAGCAAGTCCAGGGAGAGAGGTGGAACCATAGGTATCTTGCTGGGGTCAGAGGACTAAGGTGGAGGGCAAGGGGGCACCCTGGGGCCTACACTGCAAGCCCAGGGAGAGAGGTGGACCCCTTGGTAGCTTGCTGGGGTCAGAGACCCCCAGGTGGAGTGCCAGGGGGCACCCTGGGGCCTACAATGTAAGTCCAGTGAGAGAGGTTGACCCCTGGGTAGCTTGCTGGGGTCATAGGCCCCTAAGTGTAGTGCCAGGTGGAACCCAGTGGCCTATACTGCAAGTCCAGGGAGAGAGGTGGACCCCTGGGTAGCTTGCTGGGGTCATGGGCCCTTAGGTGGAGGGCCAGGGGGCACCCTGGGGGCTATACTAGAAGTCCAGGGAGAGAGCTGGACCTCTGGGTAGCTTGCTGGGGTCAGAGGCCCATATGTGGAGGGCCAGGGGGCATCCTGGGGCCTATACTGCAAGTCCAGGGAGAGAGGTGAACCCGTGGGTAGCTTGCTAGGGTCAGGGGCCCCTAATTGGAGGACCAGGAGGCACCTGGTCAGAGGCTCCTAGGTGGAGGGCCGGGGGGCACCATGGGGCCTATACTGCAAGTCCAGGGAGAGAGGTGGACCCCTGGGTAGCTTGCTGGGGTCAGAGACCCCTAGGTGGAAGGCAAGGGGGCACCCTGGGGCCTTTACTGGAAGTCCACGGAGGGAGGTGGACCCTGGGTAGCTTGCTGGGGTCAGTGGCCCCTAGGTGGAGGGCCAGGGTGCACCCTGTGGCCTATACTGCAAGTAAAGGAAGAAAGGTGGACCCCTGGGTAGGTTGCTGGGGTCAGGGGGCCATAGGTGGAGGGCCAGATGGCACTCTGTGTCCTATACTGCAAGTCCAGGAAAAGAGATGGATCCCTGGGTAGATTGCTGGGGTCAGGGTTCACTGGGTGGAGGGCCAGAGGGCACCCTGGGGCCTAAACTGCAAGTTTAGGGAGATAGGTGGACGACTGGGTAGCTTGCTGGGGTCAGGGATCTTCAGGTGGAGGGCCAGGGGGCACCCTGAAGCCTACACTACAAGTCCAGGGAGAGAGGTGGACCCCTGGGTAGCTTGCTGTTGTCAGAGGCCCCCAGGTGGAGTTTGAGGGGGCACCCTGGGGCCTATACTGCAAGTCCAGGGAGAGAGGTGGACCCCAGGGTAGCTTGCTGGGGTAAGCGGCCCCTAGGTAGAGGGCCAGGGGGCACCCTGGGGCCTATACTGCAAGTCCAGGGAGAGAGGTGAACGCCTGGGTAGCTTGCTGGGGTCAGGGGCCCCTAGGTGGAGGGCCAGGAGGCACCTTTTGGCGTATACTGCAAGTCCAGGAAGAGAGGTGGACCCCAGGGTAGCTTGCTGGGGTCAGGAGCCCCTAGGTGGAGGGCAAGGGGGCACCCTGGGGCCTACACAGCAAGTCCAGGGAGATAGGTGGACCCCTGGGAAGCTTGCTGGTGTCAGGAGATCTTAGATGGAGGGCCAGGGGGCACCCTGCAGCCTACACTGAAAGTCCAGGGAGAGAGGTGGACCCCTGGGTAGCTTGCTGGGATCAGGGGCCCTAAGGTGGAGGGCAAAGGGGCACCCTGGGGCCTACACTGCTAGTCCAGGGAGAGAGGTGGACCCCTGGTTTGCTTGCTGGGGTCAGAGGCCCTTAAGTGGAGGGCCAGGGAACACCATGGGGCCTATACTGCAAGTCCAGGAAGAGAGGTGGACCCCTGGGTAGCTTGCTGGGGTCAGAGACCCCTAGTTGGAGGGCAAGGGGGCACCCTGGTACCTTTTCTGGAAGTCCAGGGAGGGAAGTGGACCCTGGGTAGCTGGCTGGGGTCAGGGGCCCCTAGGTGGAGTGCCAGGGTGCACCCTGTGGCCAATACTGCAAGTAAAGGAAGAGAGGTAGACCCGTGGGTAGGTTGCTGGGGTCAGGGGCACCTAGGTGGAGGGCCAGGGGGAACCCTGGGGCCTATACTGCAAGTCCAGGGAGAGAGGTGGACCCCTGGGTAGTTTGCTGGGGTCATGGGCCCTTAGGTGGAGAGCCAGAGGCACCCAGAGGCCTATACTGCAATTCCAGGAAGAGAGCCAGACCCCTGGGTAGCTTGCTGGGGTCAGATTCCCCTAGGTGGAGGGCCAGGGGGCAACCTTGGTCATATACTGCAAGTCCAGGGAAAGAGGTGGACCCCTGGGTATTTTGCTGGGGTCAGGGGCCATTAGGTGGAGGGCAAGGAGCACCCTTGGACCTACACTACAAGTCCAGGGAGAGAGGTTGACCCCTAGGTAGCTTGCTGGGGTCAGAAGCCCCCAGGTTGAGAACCAGGGGGCACCCTGGGGCCTACCATGCAAGTCCAGGGAGAGAGGTGGACACCTGTGTAGCTTGCTGGGGTCATAGGCCCCTAATTGGAGAGCCAGGGGGCACCCTGGGGCCTAAACTGCAAGTCCAGGGAGAGAGGTGGACCTCTGGGTAGCTTGCTGGGGTCAGACACCCCTAGGTGGAGGGAAAGGGGGCACCCTGGGGCCTTTACTGGAAGTCCAGGGAGGAAAGTGGACCCCTGGGTAGCTTAGTGGGTTCAGGGGCCCCTAGGTGGAGGGCCAGGGGGCACCCCGTAGCCTATCCTGCAAGTCCAGGAAGAGAGGTGGATCCCTGGGTAAATTGCTGGGGTCAGGGTTCCCTAGGTGGAGGGCCAGGGGGGCCCTGGGGCCTACACTGCAAGTCCAGGGAGATTGGTGGACCCCTGGGAAGCTTGCTGGGGTCAGGAGCCCTTAGGTGGAGGGCAAGGGGGCACCCTGGGGCCTACACTGCAAGTCCAGGGAGAGAGGTGGACCCCTGGGTAACTTGCTGGGGTCAGACACCCCTAGGTGGAGGGCAAGGGCGCACCCTAGGGCCTTTACTGGTAGTCCAGGGAGGGAAGTGGTCCCCTGGGTAGCTCAGTGGGGTCAGGGGCCCTTAGGTGGAGGGCCAGGGGGCACCCTGTGGACTATACTGCAAGTCCAGGAAAAGAGGTGGATCTCTGGGTAAAATGCTGGGGTCAGGGTTCCCTAAGTGGAGGGCCAGGGGGCACCCTGGGGCCTATACTGCAAGTTCAGGATGAGAGAGCTTGACCTCTGGGTAGCTTGCTGGGGTCAGAGGCCCCTATGTGGAGGGCCAGGGGGCACCCTGTGGCCTATACAGCAAGTCCAGGGAGAGAGGTCAACCACTGGGTAGCTTGCTGGGGTCATAGGCCCCTAAGTGGAGGACCAGGCGGCACCCTGTGGCCTATACTTCAAGTCCAGGGAGAGAGGTGAACCCCTGGGTAGCTTGTTTAGGTCAGGAGCCCATAAGTGGAGGGCCGGGGGGCACCCTGGGGCCTATAATGCAAGTCCAGGGAGAGAATTGGGCCCCTGGGTAGCTTGCTGGGGTCAGGGGCCCCTAGGTAGAAGGCCAGGGGGCACTTTGTGGCCTAAACTGCAAGTCCAGGGAGAGAGGTGGAACCCTGGGTAGCTTGCTGGTGTCAGAGGCCCCTAAGTGGAGGGCCAGGGGGCACCCTGAGGCCTATACTGGCAGTCCAGGGAGAGAGGTGGACCCCTTGGTAGCTTGCTGGGGTCAGGGGCCCATAGGTGGAGGGCCAGGAGACACCCTGGGGCCTACAATGCAAGTCCAGTGAGAGAGGTGGACCCCTGGGTAGCTTGCTGGGCTCAGAGGCCCCTAGGTGGAGGGCCAGCGGGCATCCTGGGGCAAATACTGCAAGTACAGGGAGAGAGGTTGACCCCTGGGTAGCTTGCTGGGATCAGGGGCCCTTAGGTGGAGGGCCAGGGGGCACCCTGGGGGCTATACTAGAAGTCCAAGGAGAGAGCTTGACCTCTGGGTAGCTTGCTGGGGTCAGGGGCGCCAAGGTTGAGGGCCAGGGGGCAACCTGGGGCCTATACTGCAAGTCCACGAAGAGAGGTGGACCCCTGAGTAGCTTGCTGGGGTCAGGGGCTCATAGGTGGAGGGCCAGGGGACACCCTGGGGCATACAGTGCAAGTCCAGGGAGAAAGGTGGACCCCATGGTAGCTTGCTGGGGTCAGAGGCCCCCAGGTGGAGGGCCAGGGGGCACCCAGGGGTCTATACTGCAAGTTCAGGATGAGAGAGTTGATCCCCTGGGTGGCTTGCTGGGGTCAAAGGCCCCCAGGTGGAGGGCCAGGGGGCACCCTGGGGCCTATACTCTAAGTCCAGGGAGAAAGGTGGACCCCTGGGAAGCTCTCTGGGGTCATAGGCCCCGAAGTGGAGGGCCAGTGGGAACCCTGGGCCTATACTGCAAGTCCAGGGAGAGAGGAGGACCCCTGGGTAGCTTGCTGGGTTCAGAGGCCCCTTGGTGGAGGAAAAGGGGGCACCCTGGGGCCTTACTGCAAGTCCAGGAAGAGAGGTGGACCCCTGGGTAGCTTGCTTGGGTCAGTGGCCCCATGGTGGATGGCAAGGGGGCACCCTGAGGCCTATACTGCAAGTCCAGGGAGTTAGGTGGACCCCTGGGTAGCTTGCTGGGGTCAGAGGCCCCTAGGTGGAGGGCCAGGGGGCACCCTGGGGCATTTACTGCAAGTCCAGGGAGAGAGGTGGACCCCTGGGAAGCTTGCTGGGGTCAGAGGCCCATAGGTGGAGGGCCAGGGGGCACCCTGGGGCCTACACTGCAAGTCCAGGGAGAAAGGTGGACCCCTGTGTAGCTTGCTGGGGTCAGACAACCCTAGTTGGAGGGCAAGGGGGCACCCTGGGGCCTTTACTGGAAGTCCAGGGAGGGAAGTGGACCCCTGGTTAGCTTTGTGGGGTCAGGGGCCCTTAGGTGGAGAGCCAGGGTGCACCCTGGAGGCTATACTAGAAGTCCAGGGAGAGAGCTGGACCTCTGGGTAGCTTGCTGGAATCAGAGGCCACTAGGTGGAGGGCCAGGGGGCACTCTGTGGCCTTTACTGCAAGTCCAGGGAGAGAGATGGACCCCTGGGTAGCTTGCTGGGGTCAGGGACCCTTAGGTGGAGGGCAAGGGGGCACTCTGGGGCCTATACTGCAAGTCTAGGGAGTTAGGTGGACCCCTGGGTAGCTTGCTGGGGTCAGAGGCCCATAGGTGGAGGGCCAGGGGGCACCCTGGGGCCTACAATGCAAGTCCAGGGAGAAAGGTGGACCCCTGGGTAGCTTGCTGGGGCCAGAGACCCTATGTGGAGGGCCAGGGGGCACCCTGGGGCCTATACTGCAAGTCCAGGAAGAGAGGTGGACCCCTGGGTAGTTTGCTGGGGTCAGAAGCCCTTAGGTGGAGGGCTAAGGGGAACCCTGAGGGCTATACTGCAAGTCCAGGAAGAGAGGTGGACCCCTGGGTTGCTTGCTGGGGTCAGAGACCCTTAAGTGGAGGGCCAGGGGGCACCCTAGGGCCTGTACTGCAACTCCAGGACGAGAGGTGGACCCCTTGGTAGCTTGCTGGGGTCAGGGGCCCATAGATGGAGGGCCAGGTTACACCCTGGGGCCTATACTGCAAGTCCACGGAGAGAGGTGGACCTCTGGGTAGCTAGCTGGGGTAAGGGGCCCCTAGGTGGAGGGCCAGGGGACACCCTGGGGCCTACACTGCAAGTCCAGGGAGAGAGGTGGACACCTGGGTAGCCTGCTGGTGTCAGAGGCCCCCAGGTGGAGTGCCAGGGGGCACCCAGGGGTCTATACTGCAAGTCCAGGGAGAGAGGTGGACCCCTGGGTAGCTTGCTGGGGTCAGGGCCCTTAGGTGGAGGGCCAAGGGGCACCCTGGGGCCTATACTGCAAGTCCAGGAAGAGAGGTGGACCCCTGGGTAGCTTGTTGGGGTCAGGGGCCCTTAGGTGGAGGGCCAGGGGGCACCCTGGGGGCTATACTAGCAGTCCAGGCAGAGAGCTGGACCTCTGGGTAGCTTGCTGCACTTAGAGGCCCCGAGGTGGAGGGCCAGGGGGCATCCTGGGGCAAATACTGCAAGTACAGGGAGGGAGGTGGACCCCTGGGTAGCTTGCAGGGGTAAGGGGCCCCTAGGTGGAGGGCCAGGGGGCACCCTGGGGCCTATACTGCAAGTCCAGGGAGAGAGGTGGACCCCTGGGTAGCTTGCTGGGGTTAGAGGCCCCCAGGTGGAGGGCCATGGGGCACCCTGGGGCCTACAATGCAACTTCGGGGAGAGAGATGGACCCCTGGGTAGCTTGCTGGGGTCATAAGCCCCCAGGTGGAGTTCCAGGGGGCACCCTGGGGGCTATACTAGAAATCCAGGGAGAGAGCTGGACCTCTGGGTAGCTTGCTGGGCTCAGAGGCCCCTAGGTGGAGGGCCAAGCGGCATACTGGGGAAAATAATGCAAGTACAGGGAGAGAGGTGGACCCCTGTGTAGCTTGCTGGGGTAAGGGGCCCCTAGGTGGAGGGCCAGGGGGCACCCTGGGGCCTATACTGCAAGACCAAAGAGAGAGATGAACCCCTGGGTAGCTTGCTGGGGTCACAGACCCATAGGTGGAGGGCAAGTGGGCACCCTGGGGCCTTTACTGGATGTCCAGGGAGGAAAGTGGACCCCTGGGTAGCTTGCTGGGGTCAAGGGCCCCTAGGTGGAGGGCCAGGGGGAACCCTGTGGCCTATACTGCAAGTCCAGGGAGAGAGGTGGACCCCTGGGTAGGTTGCTGGGGTCAGGGGCCCATAGGTGGAGGGCCAGGGGACACCCTGGGGCCTACACTGCAAGTCCAGGGAGAGAGGTGGACCCCTGGGTAGTTTGCTGGGCTCATGGGCCCTTACGTGGAGAGCCAGGGGCATGCTGAGGCCTATACTGGCAGTCCTGGGAGAGAGGTGGACCCCTGGGGAGCTTGCTGGGGTCGGGGGCCCTTAGGTGGAAAGCAAGGGGGCACCCTGAGGCCTACACTGCCAGTCCAGGGTGGAGAGGTGGACCCCTGGGTAGCTTGCTGGGGTCGGAGACCCCTAGGTGGAGTTTAAGGGGGCACCCTGGGGCATATACTGCAAATCCAGGAAGAGAGGTGGACCCCGGGGTAGCTTGCTGGGGTCAGAGACCCCAAGGTGGAGGGCAAGTGGGAACCCTGGGGCCTTTACTAGATGTCCAGGGAGGGAAGAGGACCCTGGGTAGCTTGCTGCGGTAAAGGGCCTCTAGGTGGAGGGCCAGGGGGCACCTTGTGGCCTATACTGCAAGCCCAGGGAGGGAGGTGGACCCCTGGATAGCTTGCTGGGGTCAGGACCCTTTAGGTGGAGGGCTAGGGGGCACCCTGGGGCCTATACTGCAAGTCCAGGAAGAGAGGTGGACCCCTGGGTAGCTTGCTGGGGTCACTGGCCCCTAAGTGGAAGGCCAAGGTGCACCCTGTGTCCTATACTGCAAGTCCAGGGAGAGAGGTTGACCCCTGGGTAGCTTGCTGGGGTCAGGGAAACATAGGTGGAGTGCAAGGGGGCACCCTGAGGCCTATACTGGCAGTATAGGGAGAGAGGTGGACCCCTGGGGAGCTTGCTGGGGTCGGGGGCCCTTAGGTGGAGGGTAAGGGGGCACCCTGGGGCCTTTACTGGAAGTCCAGGAAGGAAAGTGTACCCCTGGGTAGCTTGCTGGGGTCAAAGGCCCCTAAGAGGAGGGCCAGGGGGCACCTTGAGGCCTATACTGCAAGTCCAGAGAGAGAAGTGGACCCCTGGGTAGCTTACTGGGGTCAGGGGCCCTTAGGTGGAGGGCCAGGGACACCCTGGGGGGCTATACTAGAAGTCCAGGGAGAGAGCTGGACCTCTGGGTAGCTTGCTGAGCTCAGAGGCCCCTAGGTGGAGTTCCAGGGGGCATCTTGGGGCAAATACTGCAAGTACAGTGAGAGAGGTGGACCCCTTGGTAGCTTGCTGGGCTCAGAGACCACTAGGTGGAGGGCAAGTGGGCACCCTGGGGCCTTTACTGGATGTCCAGGGAGGGAAGTGGACATTAGGTAGCTTGCTGGGGTCAAGGGCCCCTAGGTGGAGGGCCAGGGGGCACCCTGTGGCCTATACTGCAAGTCCAGGGAGAGAGGTGGACCCCTGGGAAGGTTGCTGGGGTCAGGGGCTCATAGGTGGAGGGCCAGGGGACACCCTGGGGCATACAGTGCAAGTCCAGGGAGAAAGGTGGACCCCATGGTAGCTTGCTGGGGTCAGAGGCCCCCAGGTGGAGGGCCAGGGGGCACCCAGGGGTCTATACTGCAAGTCCAGGGAGAGAGGTGGACCCCTGGGTAGCTTGCTGGGGTCAGGCGCCCTTAGGTTGAGGGCCAGGGGGCACCCTATGGCCGATATTGCAAGTCCAGGAAGAGAGGTGGACCCCTGGGTAGCTTGCTGGGGTCAGGTCCCTTAGGTCGAGGGAAAGGGGGCACCCTGGGGGCTATACTAGAAGTCCAGGGAGAGAGCTGGACCTCTGGGTAGCTTGCTGGGCTCAGAGGCCCCTAGGTGGAGGGCCAGGGGGCAACCTGGGGCAAATACTGCAAGTGCAGGGATGGAAGTGGACCCTGGGTAGCTTGCTGGGGTCAAGGGCCCCTAGGTGGAGGGCCAGGGGGCACCCTGCGGCCTATACTTCAAGTCCAGGGAGAGAGGTGGACCCCTGAGTAGCTTGCTGGGGTCAGGTCCCTTAGGTGGAGGGAAAGGGGGCACCCTGGGGGCTATAATAGAAGTCCAGGGAGAGAGCTGGACCTCTGGGTAGCTTGCTGGGGTCAGAGGCCCCTATGTGGTAGGCCGGGGGGCACCCTGGGGCCTATACTGCAAGTACAGGAAGAGAGGTGGACCCCTGGGTAGCTTGTCTGGGTCAGTGGCCCCCAGGTGGAGGACTAGGGGGCACCCTGGGGCCTATACTGCAAGTCCAAGGAGTGAGGTGGACCCCTGGGTAGCTTGCTGGGGTCAGAGGCCCCTAGGTGGAGGGCCAGGGGGCACCCTGGGGCATTTACTGCAAGTCCAGGGAGAGACGTTGACCCCTGGGTAGCTTTCTAGGTTCAGAGGCCCATAGGTGGAGGGCCAGGGGGCACCCTGGGGCCTTTACTGCAAGTCCAGGGAAAGAGGTGGACCCCTGGGTAGCTTGCTGGGGTCAGAGTCCCCTGGGTGGAGGGCCAGGGGGCACCCTGGGGCCTATACTGCAATTCCAGGGAGAGAGGTGGACCCCTGGGTAGCTTGCAGGGGTCAGGGACCCTTAGGTGGAGTGCAAGGGGGCACCCTGGGGCCTACACTGCAAGTCCAGGGAGAGAGTTGGACCCCTGGGTAGCTTGCTGGGTTCAGAGGCCCCCAGGTGGAGGGCCAGGGGGCACCCTGGGGCCTATACTGCAAGTCCAGGGAGAGAGTTGGACCCCTGGGTAGCTTGCTGGGGTCATAGGCCCCTAAGTCGAGGGCTAAAGGGCACGCTTTGGCCAATACTGCAAGTCCAGGGAGAGAGGTGGACCCCTGGGTAGCTTGCTGGGGTCACAGATCCTATGTGGAGGGCCAGGGGGCACCCTGGGGCCTTTACTGGAAGTCCAGGAAGAGAGGTGGACCCCTGGGTAGTTTGCTGGGATCAGAAGCCATTAGTTGGAGGGCTAAGGGGAACCCTGAGGCCTATACTGCAAGCCCAGGAAGAGAGGTGGACCCCTGGGTTGCTTGCTGGGGTCAGAGGCCCTTAAGCAAAGGGCCAGGGGGCACCCTAGGGCCTGTACTGCAACTCCAGGACGAGAGGTGGACCCCTTGGAAGCTTGCTGGGGTCAGGGGCCCATAGGCGGAGGGCCAGGTTACACCCTGGGGCCTATACTGCAAGTCCACGGAGAGAGGTGGACCCCTGGGTAGCTAGCTGGGGTAAGGGGCCCTTAGGTGGAGGGCAAGGGGGCACCCTGGGGCCTACACTGCAAGTCCAGGGAGAGAGGTGGACCCCTGGGTAAATTATTGGCGTCAGGGGCCCTTAGGTGGAGGGGCAGGGGGCACCCTGGGGGCAATACTAGAAGTCCAGGGAGAGAGCTGGACCTCTGGGTACCTTGCTGCGCTCAGACGCCCCTAGGTGGAAGGCCAGGGGACATCCTGGGGCAAATACTGCAAGTACAGGGAGAGAGGTGGACCCCAGGGTAGCTTGCAGGGGTAAGGGGCCCCTAGGTGGAGGGCCAGGGGGCACCCTGGGGCCTATACTGCAAGTCCAGGGAGAGAAGTGGACCTCTGGGTAGCTTGCTGGGGTCATACGCCCCCAGGTGGAGGGCAAGGGGGCACCCTGGGTCCTATACTGCAAGTCCAGGGAGAGAGGTGGACCCCTGGGTAGCTTTCTGGGGTCAGGGGCCCTTAGGTGGAGGGCCAGGGTGCACCCTGGGGTCTATACTGCAAGTCCAGGAAGAGAGGTGGACCCCTGGGTAGCTTGCTGGGGTCAGGGGCCTTTAGGTGGAGGACCAGGGGGCACCCTGGGGGCTATACTAGAAGTCCAGGGAGAGAGCTGGACCTCTGGGTAGCTTGCTCGGCTCAGAGGCCACTAGGTGGAGGGCCAGGCGGCATATTGGGGCAAATAATGCAAGTACAGGGAGAGAGGTGGACCCCTGTGTAGCTTGCTGGGGTAAGGGGCCCCTAGGTGGAGGGCCAGGGGGCACCCTGGGGCCTATACTCCAAGACCAAAGAGAGAGGTGAACCCCTGGGTAGCTTGCTGGGGTCACAGACCCATAGGTGGAGGGCAAGTGGGCACCCTGGGGCCTTTACTGGATGTCCAGGGAGGAAAGTGGACCCCTGGGTAGCTTGCTGGGGTCAAGGGCCCCTAGGTGGAGGGCCAGGGAGAACCCTGTGGCCTATACTGCAAGACCAGGGAGAGAGGTGGACCACTGGGTAGGTTGCTGGGGTCTGGGGCCCATAGGTGTAGGGCCAGGGGACACCCTGGGGCCTACACTGCAAGTCCAGGGATAGACGTGGACCCCTGAGTAGCTTGCTGGGGTCAGGGGCCCCTAGGTGGAGGGCCAGGGGGAACCCTGGGGCCTATACTGCAAGTCAAGGAAGAGAGGTGGACCCCTGGGTAGCTCGCTTAGATCAGGGGCCCCTAAGTGGAGGGCCAGGAAGCACCCTGGGGCATAAACTGCAAGTCCAGGGAGAGAGGTGAACCCTTTGGTAGCTTGCTGGGGTCAAGGGCCCCTAGGTTGAGGGCCAAGGGGCACCTTGGGCCCTACACTGCAAGTCCATCGAGAGATGTGGACCCCTGGGTAGCTTGCTGGAGTCAGGGGTGCCTGGGTGGAGGGCCAGGGGGCACACTGGGGCCTATACTGCAAGTCCAGGGAGAGAGGTGGGCCCCTGGGTAGGTTGCTGGGGTAAGCGGCCCCTAGGTGGAGGGCCAGGGGGCACCCTGGGGTATTGCTGCAAGTCCAGGAAAAGAGGTGGACCCCTGGGTAGCTTGCTGGGGTCAGGGGCCCTTAGGTGGAGGGCCAGGGGGCACCCTGAGGGCTATACTAGAAGTCCAGGGAGAAAGCTGGACCTCTGGGTAGCTTGCTTGGGTCAGAGGCCCCTATGTGGAGGGCCAGGGGGCACCCTGGGGCCTATACTGCAAGTCCACGAAGAGAGGTGGACCCCTGAGTAGCTTGCTGGGGTCAAGGGCCCCTAGCCGGAGGGCCAGGGGGCACCCTGCAGCCTACACTGCAAGTCCAGGGAGAGAGGTGCACCCCTGGGTAGCTTGCTGGGGTCAGGGGCCCTAAGGTGGAGGGCAAGGGGGAGCCCTGGGGCCTATACTGCAATTCCAGGGAGAGAGGTGGACCCCTGGGTAGTTTGCTGGGGTCAGGAGCAATTAGATGGAGGGCCAGGGGGCACTCTGTGGCCTATACTGCAAGTCCAGGGAGACAGGTGGACCCCTGGGTAGCTTGCTGGGGTCAGGGACCCTTAGTTGGAGTGCAAGGGAGCACCCTGGGGCCTACACTGCAAGTCCAGGGAGAGAGTTGGACCCCTGGGTAGCTTGCTGGGGTCAAAGGCCCCCAGGTGGAGGGCCAGGGGGCACCCTGGGGCCTATACTGCAAGTCCAGGGAGAGAGGTGGACCCCTGGGTAGCTTGCTGGGGTCATAGGCCCCTAAGTCTAGGGCCAGGGGTCACCCTGGGGCCTATACTGCAAGTCCAGGGAGAGAGGTGGACCCCTGGGTAGCTTGCTGGGGTCACAGACCCTAAGTGGAGTGCCAGGGGGCACCCAGGTACCTATACTGCAAGTCCAGGGAGAGAGGTCGACCTCTGGGTAGCTTGCTGGGTTCAGGGGCCCTTAGGTGGAGGGCCTGGCGGCACCCAGGGGCCTAAAATACAAGTCCAGGGAGAGAGGTGGAACCCTAGGTAGTTTGCTGGGGTCAGGAGCCCTTAGGTGGAGGGTCAGGGGGCACCCTGGGTCCTATACTGCAAGTCCAGGAAGAGAGGTGGACCCCTGGTTAGCTTGCTGGGGTCAGAGGCTCCTACGTGGAGGGCCAGGGGGCACCCTGTGTCCTATACTGCAAGACCAGGGAGAGAGGTGGACCCCTGGGTAGCTTGCTGGGGTCAGGGGCCCATAGCTGGAGGGCAAGGGGGAACCCTGAGGCATATACTGGCAGTCCAGGGAGAGAGGTGGACCCCTGGGTAGCTTGCTGGGGTTATAGGCCCCTAAGTGGAGTGCCAGGGGGCACCCAGGGGCCTATACTGCAAGTCCAGGGAGAGAGGTGGACCCCTGGGTAGCTTGCTGGGGTCAGGGGCCCTTATGTGGAGGGCCAGGGGGCACCCTGGGGGCTATACTAGAAGTCCAGGGAAAGAGCTGGACCCCTTGGTAGCTTGCTGGGGTTATGGGCCCATAGGTGGAGGGCCAGGGGACACCCTGGCGGCTATACTAGAAGACAAGGGAGAGAGCTGGACTTCTGGGTAGCTTGCTGGGGTCAGAGGCCCCTATGTGGAGGGCCAGGGGGCACCCTGGGGCCTATACTGCAAGTCCAGGGAGAGAGGTGGACCCCTGGGTAGCTTGCTGGGGTCAGGAGCAATTAGGTGGAGGGCAAGGGGCACCCTGGGGCCTATATTGCAAGACCAAAGAGAGAGGTGGACCCTGGGTAGCTTGCTGGGGTCAGAGACCCCTAGGTGGAGGGCAAGTGGGCACCCTGGGGCCTTTAATGGATGTCCAGGGAGGAAAGTGGACCCTGGGTAGCTTGCAGAGGTCTAGGGCCCCTAGGTGGAGGGCCAGGGGGCACCCCTTGGCCTATACTGCAAGTCCAGGGAGATAGGTGGACCCTGGGTAGGTTGCTGGAGTCAGGGGCCCATAGGTGGAGGGCCAGGGAACACCCTGGGGCCTACACTGCAAGTCCAGGGATAGACGTGGACCCCTGGGTAGCTTTCTGGGGTCAGGGGCACCTAGGTGGAGGGCCAGGGGGCACCCTGGGGCCTATACTGCAAGTCCAGGGAGAGAGGCGGCCCCTGGGTAGTTTGCTGGGGTCATGGGCCCTTAGGTGGAGGGCCAGGGGCACCCTGGGGCCTATACTGCAATTCCAAGAAGAGAGCCGGACCCCTGGGTAGCTTGCTGGGGTCAGATTCCCCTAGGTGGAAGGCCAGCGGGCACCCTGTGGCCTATACTGCAAGTCCAGGGAGAGAGGTGGACCCCTGGGTAGCTTGCTGGGGTCAGGGACCCTTAGGTGGATGGCAAGGGGGCACCCTGGGGCCTACACTGCAAGTCCAGGGAGACAGGTGGACCCCTGGGTAGCTTGCAGAGGTCAAGGGCCCTTAGGTGGAGGGCCAGGGGCACCCTGTGGCCTATACTGCAAGTCCAGGGAGATAGGTGGACCCCTGGGTAGGTTGCTGGGGTCAGAACCCATAGGTGGAGGGCCAGGGAACACCCTGGGGCCTACACTGCAAGTCCAGGGATAGACGTGGACCCCTGGGTAGCTGTCTGGGGTCAGGGGCACCTAGGTGGAGGGCCAGGGGGCACCCTGGGGCCTATACTGCAAGTCCAGGGAGAGAGGCGGACCCTGGGTTGTTTGCTGGGGTCATGGACCCTTAGGTGGAGGGCCAGGGGCACCCTGGGGCCTATACTGCAATTCCAGGAAGAGAGCCGGACCCCTGGCTAGCTTGCTGGGGTCAGATTCCCCTAGGTGGAAAGGCCAGCGGGCACCCTGGGGCCTATACTGCAAGTCCAGGGAAAGAGGTGGACCACTGGGTAGCTTGCTGGGGTAAGGGGGCCTTAGGTGGAGGGCAAGGGAGCACCCTGGGGCCTATACTGCAAGTCCAGGGAGAGAGGTGGACGCCTGGGTAGCTTGCTGGGGTCAGAGGCCCCCAGGTGGAGGGCCAGGGGGCACCCTGGGGCCTACAATGCAAGTCCAGAGAGAGAGGTGGACCCCTGGGTGGCTTGCTGGGGTCATAGGCCCCTAAGTGGAGTGCCAGGGGGCACCCAGGTACCTATACTGCAAGTCCAGGGAGAGACGTCGACCCCTGGGTAGCTTGTTGGGGTCAGGGGCCCTTAGGTGGAGGGCCTGGGGGCACCCAGGGGCCTAAACTACAACTCCAGGGAGAGAGGTGGAACCCTGGGTAGTTTGCTGGGGTCAAGAGCCCTTATGTGGAGGGCCAGGGGGCACCCTGGGTCCTATACTGCAAGTCCAGGAAGAGAGGTGGACCCCTGGTTAGCTTGCTGGGGTCAGAGGCCCCTAAGTGGAGGGCCAGGGGGCACCCTGTGTCCTATACTGCAAGTCCAGGGAGAGAGGTGGACCCCTGGGTAGCTTGCTGGGGTCAAGAGCAATTAGGTGGAGGGCAAGGGGCACCCTCGGGCCTATATTGCAAGACCAAAGAGAGAGGTGGACCCTGGGTAGCTTGCTGGGGTCAGAGACCCCTAGGTGGAGGGCAAGTGGGCACCCTGGGGCCTTTAATGGATGTCCAGGGAGGAAAGTGGACCCTGGGTAGCTTGCAGAGATCAAGGGCCCCTAGGTGGAGGGCCAGGGGGCACCCTGTGGCCTATACTGCATGTCCAGGGAGATAGGTGGACCCCTGGGTAGATTGCTGGGGTCAGGGGCCCATAGGTGGAGGACCAGGGAACACCCTGGGGCCTACACTGCAAGTCCAGCGATAGACGAGGACCCCTGGGTAGCTTTCTGGGGTCATAGGCCCCTAAGTGGAGTGCCAGGGGGCACCCAGGTACCTATACTGCAAGTCCAGGGAGAGAGGTCGACCCCTGGGTAGCTTGCTGGGGTCAGGGGCCCTTGAGTGGAGGGCCTGGGGGAACCCAGGGGCCTAAACTACAAGTCCAGGGAGAGAGGTGGAACCCTGGGTAGTTTGCTGGGGTCAGGAGCCCTTAGGTGGACGGCCAGGGGGCACCCTGGGTCCTATACTGCAAGTCCAGGAAGAGAGGTGGACCCCTGGTTAGCTTGCTGGGGTCAGGGGCCCATAGGTGGAGGCCAAGGGGGCACCCTGAGGCCTATACTGGCAGTCCAGGGAGAGAGATGGACCCCTGGGGAGCTTGATGGGGTAGTGGGCCCTAAGGTTGAGAGCCAGGGGGCACCCTGAGGCCTACACTGCAAGTCCAGGGAGAGAGGTGGACCCTTGGGTAGTTTGCTGGGGTCAGGAGCAAAAAGGTGAAGGGCCAGGGGGCACTCTGTGGCCTATACTGCAAGTCCAGGGAGAGAGGTGGACCCCTGGGTAGCTTGCTAGGGTCAGGGACCCTTAGGTGGATGGCAAGGGGGCACCCTGGGGCCTACACTGCAAGTCCAGGGAGAGAGGTGGACCCCTGGGTAGCTTGCTGTGGTCAGAGGCCCCCAGGTGGAGGGCCAGGGGACACCCTGGGGCCTACACTGCAAGTCCAGGGATAGACGTGGACCCCTGGGTAGCTTGCTGGGGTCAGGGGCGCCTTGGTAGAGGGCCAGGGGGCACCCTGGGGCCTACACTGCAAGTCCAGGGAGAGAGGTGGACCCTTGTGTAGCTTGCTGGGGTCAGGAGCCCTTAGATCGCGGGCTAAGGGGCACCCTCTGGCCTACACTGCAAGTCCAGGGAGAAAGGTGTACCCCTGGGTAGCTTGCTGGGTTCAGGAGCTCTAGGGTGGAGGGCAAGGGGGCACCCTGGGGCCTACACTGATAGTCCAGGAAGAGATGTGGACCCCTGGGTAGCTTGCTGGAGTCAGGGATGCCTGGGTGGAGGGCCAGGGGGCACCCTAGGGCCTATACTGCAAGTCTAGGGAGAGAGGTGGACCCCTGGGTAGCTTGCTGGGGTCAAGGGCCCCTAGGTGGAGGGCCAGGGGGTACCCTGGGGCCTATACTGCAAGACCAGGAAGAGAGTTGGACACCTGGGTAGCTTGCTTGGGTCAGGGGCCACTAGGTGGAGGGCCAGGGGGCACACTGGGGCCTATACTGCAAGTCCAGGGAGAGAAGTGGACCTCTGGGTAGCTTGCTGGGGTAAAGGGCCCCTAGGTGGAGGGCCAGGGGGCACCCTGTTGCCTATACTGCAAGTCCGGGGAGAGAGTAGGACCCCTGGGTAGCTTGCTGGGGTCAGAGGCCCCCAGGTGGAGGACCAGGGGGCACCCTGGGGCCTATACTGCAAGTCCAGGGAGAGAGTCGGACACCTGGGTAGATTGCTGGGGTCAGAGGCCCCTAGGTGGGGGGCCAGGGGCTACCCTGGGGCCTACACTGCAAGTCCAGGGAGAGAGATGGATCTCTGGGTAGCTTGCTGGGGTCAAAGACCCCTAGGAGGAGGGCAAGGGGCACCCTGGGGCCAATACTGCAAGTCCAGGGAGAGAGGTGGACCCCTGAGTAGCTTGCTGGGGTCAGATACCTCTAGGTATAGGGCAAGAGGTCACCCTGAGGCCTTTACTTGAAGTCCAGGAAGGAAAGTGTACCCCTGGGTAGCTTGTTGGGGTCAGGGTCCCCTAGGTGGAGGGCTAGGGAGCACCCTGTGGCCTATACTGCTAGTCCAGGAAGAGAGGTGGACCCCTGGGTAGCTTGCTGGGGTCAGAGGCCCCTAAGTGGAGGGCGGGCCAGGTGGCAACTTGGGATCTATTAATTCAAGTCCAGGGAGAGATGTGTCCCCCTTGGTAGCTTTCTGGGGTAAAGAGCCCCTATGTGTAGGGCCAGGGGGCACCCTGGGGCCTATACTGCAAGTCCAGGGAGAGAGTTGCACCCCTGGGTAGCTTGCTGGTGTCAAAGGCCCCTAGGTGGAGGGTCAGGGGGCACTCTACGGCCTATACTGCAAGTCCTGGGAGAGAGGTGGACCCCTGGGTAGCTTGCTGGGGTTAGAGACCCCTAGGTGTAGGGCCAGGGGGCAACCTGGGTCCTATACTAAAAGTCCAGGAAGAGAGGTGGACCCCTGGGTAGCTTGCTTGGCTCAGGGGCCCCTAGGTGGAGGGCCAGGGGGCACCCTGGGGCCTATACTGCAAGTTCAGGGAGAGAGATTGACCACTGGTTTGCTTGCTGGTGTCAGAGGCCCCTAGGTGGAGTGCAAGGGGACACCCTGGGGCCTATACTGCAATTCCAGGAAGAGAGCCGGACCCCTGGGTAGCTTGCTGGGGTCAGATTCCCCTAGGTGGAAGGACAGGGGGCACCCTAGGGCCTATATTGCAAGTCCGGGGAAAGAGGTGGACCCCTGGGTAGCTTGCTGGTGTCAGGGCGCCTTAGGTGGAGGGCAAGGGGGCACCCTGGGACCTACACTGCAAATCCAGGGAGAGAGGTGGACCCCTGGGTAGCTTGCTGGGGTCAGAGGCCCCCAGGTGGAGGGCCAGGGGGCACCCTGGGGCCTACAATGCAAGTCCAGAGAAAGAGGTGGACCCCTGGGTAGCTTGCTGGGGTCATAGGCCCCTAAGTGGAGTGCTATGGGGCATCCAGGTACCTATACTGCAAGTCAGGGGAGAGAGGTGGACCCCTGGGTAGCTTGCTGGGGTCAGAGGCTCCTAGGTGGAGGGCCAGGGGGCACCCTGGAGCCTATACTGCAAGTCCAGGTAGAGAACTGGACCTCTGGGTAGCTTGCTGGGGTCAGGGGCAACTAAGTGGAGGGCCAGGAGGCACCTTGGGGCCTAAACTGAAAGTCCAGGAAGAGAGGAAGACCCCAGGGTAGCTTGCTGGGGTCAGGGGCCCCTAGGTGGAGAGCCAGGGTGCACCCTGGGGCCTATACTGCAAGTCCAGGGAGAGAAGTGGCCCCTTGGTAGACTGCTGGGGTCAGGGGCCCCTAGTTGGAGGGCCAGGGGGCACCCTGGGCCCTACACTGCAAGTCGATCGAGAGATGTGGACCCATGGGTAGCTTGCTGGAGTCAGGAATGCCTAGGTGCAGGGCCAGGGGGCACCCTGGGGCCTATACTAAAAGTCCAGGGAGAGAGGTGGACCCCTGGGTAGCTTGCTGGTGTCAGGGGCACCTAGCTGGAGGTCCAGGGGGCACCCTGGCGCCTACACTGCAAGTCCATTGAGAGAGGTGGACCCCTGGGTAGCTTGCTGGGGTGAGGAGCCTTTAGGTGGAGGGCCAGGGGGCACCCCTTGGCCTATACTGCAAGTCCAGGGAGATAGGTGGACCCCTGGGTAGGTTGCTGGAGTCAAGGGCCCATAGGTGGAGGGCCAGGGAACACCCTGGGGCCTACACTGCAAGTCCAGGAAGAGAAGTGGACCCCTGGGTAGCTTGCTAGGGTCAGGAACTTCTAGGTGGAGGGCCAGGGGGCACCATGGGGCCTACATTGTAAGTCCTGGGAGAGAGGTGGACCCCTGGGTAGCTTGCTGGTGTCAGGGGCGCTTAGCTGGAGGGCCAAGGGGCACCCTGGGGCCTACACTGCAAGTCCATTGAGAGAGGTGGACCCCTGGGTAGCTTGCTGGGGTGAGGAGCCCTTAGGTGGAGGGCCAGGGGGCACCCTGGGGCCTATACTGCATTTCCATGGATAGAGGTGGACCCCTGGGTAGTTTGCTGGGGTCAGGAGCAATTAGGTGGAGGGCCAGGGGGCACTCTGTGGCCTACACTGCAAGTCCAGGGAGAGATGTGGACCCCTGGGTAGCTTGCTGGGGTCAGGGATCTTAAGTGGAGGGCAAGCGGGCACCATGGGGCCTACACTGTAAGTCCAGGGAGAGAGGTGGACCCCTGGGTAGCTTGCTGGGGTCAGAGGCCCACAGGTGGAGGGCCAGGTGGCACCCTGGGGCCTATACTGCACGTCCAGGGCGAGAGGTAGACCCCTGGGTAGCTTGCAGGGGTCAGAGGCCCCCAGGAGGAGGGCCAGGGGGCACCCTGGGGCCTATACTGCAAGTTCAGGGCGAGAGGTAGACCCCTGGGTAGCTTGCTTGGGTCAGGGATCATTAGGTGGAGGGCCAGGGGGGCACCCTGGGGCCTATACTGCAAGTCCAGGGAGAGAGGTGGACCCCTGGGTAGTTTGCTGGTGTCAGAGGCCCCTAGGTGGAGGGCCAGGGGGCAACCTGTGGCCTATACTACAAGTCCAGGGAGAGAGTTGGAACTCTGGGTAGTTTGCTGGGGTCATTAGCCCTTAGGTGGAGGGCCAGGGGGCAACCTGGGGCCTATACTACAAGTCCAGGGAGAGAGTTGGACCCCTGGGTAGCTTGCTGGGGTAAAGGGCCCCTAGGTGGAGGGCCAGGGGGCACCCTGTAGCCAATACTGCAAGTCCAGGGAGAGAGGTGGACCCTCGGGTAGCTTGCTGGGGTCTCAAGCCCTTAGGTGGAGGGCCAGATGGCACCCTGGGGCCTATACTGCTAGTCAAGGGAGATAGGTGGACCCCTGAGAAGCTTGTTGGGGTCATAGGCCCCTAAGTGGAGGGCCAGGCTGCACCCTGGAGCCTACACTGCAAGTCCAAAGAGAGAGGTGGACCCCTGGGTAGCTTGCTGGACTCAGAGACAATTAGGTTGAGTGCCAAAAGACACCATTTGGCCTATACTGCAAGTCCAGGAAGAGAGGTGGTCCCCTGGGTAGCTTGCTAGGGTCAGGGGCTCTTAGTTGGAGGGCCAGGGGGCACCCTGGGGCCTACACTGTAAGTCCAGGGAGAGAGGTGGACCCCTGGGTAGCTTGCTGGTGTCAGGGGCACCTAGCTGGAGGGCCGGGGGGCACCCTGGGGCCTACACTGCAGGTCCATTAAGAGAGGTGGACCCCTGGGTAGCTTGCTGGGGTGAGGAGCCCTTAGGTGGAGGGCCAGGGGATACCCTGGAGCCTATACTGCAATTCCATGGAGAGAGGTGGACCCCTGGGTAGTTTGCTGGGGTCAGGAGCAATTAGGTGGAGGGCCAGGGGGCACTCTGTGGCCTATACTGCAAATCCAGGGAGAGAGGTAGACCCTTGGGTAGGTTGCTCAGGTCAGGGATCTTAAGTGGAGGTCAAGGGGGCACCCTGGGGCCTACACTGCAAGTCCAGGGAGAGAGGTGGACCCCTGGGTAGCTTGCTGGGGTCAGAGCCTCCTAGGTGGAGGGCCAGGGGGCACCCTGGGGCCTATACTGCAAGTGCAGGGAGAGAGGTGGACTCTCGGGTAGCTTGCTGGGGTCTGAGGCCCTTAGGTGCAGGGCCAAGGGGCACCCTGGAACCTACACTGCAAGTCCAGGGAGAGAGGTGGACCCCTGGGTAGCTTGCTGGGGTCAGAGACCCCTAGGTTGAGGGCCAGGAGGCACCTTTTGGCCTATACTGCAAATCCAGGAAGAGAAGTGGACCCCTGGGTAGCTTGCTAGGGTCAGGGGCTTCTAGGTGGAGGGTCAGAGGGCGCCCTGGGGCCTACACTGTAAGTCCAGGGAGAGAGGTGGACCTCTGGGTAGCTTGCTGGTGTCAGGGGCGCCTAGCTGGAGGGCCAAGGGGCACACTGGGGCCTACACTGCAAGTCCATTGAGAGAGGTGGACCCCTGGGTAGCTTGCTGGTGTCAGAGGCCCCTAGGTGGAGGACCTGGGGGCAACCTGGGAAATATACTACAAGTCCAGGGAGAGAGTTGGACCCCTGGGTAGCTTGCTGGTGTAAAGGGCCCCTAGGTGGAGGGCCAGGGGGCACCCTGTAGCCAATACTGCAAGTCCAGGGAGAGAGGTGGACCGTCGGGTAGCTTGCTGGGGTCTGAAGCCCTTAGGTGGAGGGCCAGATGGCACCCCGGGGCCTATACAACTAGTCCAGGGAAATAGGTGGACCCCTGAGTAGCTTGTTGGGGTCATAGGCCCCTATGTGGAGGGCCGGGCTGCACACTGGAGCCTACACTGCAAGTCCATGGATAGAGGTGGACCCCTGGGTAGTTTGCTGGGGTCAGGAGCAATTAGGTGGAGGGCCAGGGGGCACTCTGTGGCCTACACTGCAAGTCCAGGGAGTGACGTGGACCCCTGGGTAGCTTGCTGGGGTCAGAGGCCCCCAGGTGGAGGGCCAGGGGGCACCCTGGGGCCTATACTGCAAGTCCAGGGCGAGAGGTAGACCCCTGGGTAGCTTGCTTGGGTCAGGGATCATTAGGTGGAGGGCCAGGGGGCACCCTGGGGTCTAAACTGCAAGTCCAGGGAGAGAGGTGGACCCCTGGGTAGTTTGCTGGTGTCAGAGGCCCCTAGGTGGAGGGCCAGGGGGCAACCTGGGGCCTATACTACAAGTCCAGGAAGAGAGTTGGACTCCTGGGTAGCTTGCTGGGGTAAAGGGCCCCTAGGTGGAGTGCCAGGGGGCACCCTGTAGCCAATACTGCAAGTCCAGGGAGAGAGGTGGACCCTCGGGTAGCTTGCTGGGGTCTGAAGCCCTTAGGTGGAGGGCCAGATGGCACCCTGGGGCCTATACTGCTAGTCCAGGGAGATAGGTGGACCCCTGAGTAGCTTGTTGGGGTCATAGGCCCCTAAGTGGAGGACCAGGCTGCACCCTGGAGCCTATACTGCAAGTCCAAGGAGAGAGGTGGACCCCTGGATAGCTTGCTGGAGTCAGAGACCCCTAGGTTGAGGGCCAAAAGACACCTTTTGGCCTATACTGCAAGTCCAGGAAGAGAGGTGGTCCCCTGGGTAGCTTGCTAGGGTCAGGGGCTCTTAGTTGGAGGGCCAGGGGGCACCCTGGGGACTACACTGTAAGTCCAGGGAGAGAGGTGGACCCCTGGGTAGCTTGCTGGTGTCAGGGGCACCTAGCTGGAGGGCCAGGGGGCACCCTGGCGTCTACACTGCAAGTCCATTGAGAGAGGTGGACCCCTGGGTAGCTTGCTGGGTTGAGGAGCCCTTAGGTGGAGGGCCAGGGGATACCCTGGAGCCTATACTGCAATTCCATGGATAGAGGTGGACCCCTGGGTAGTTTGCTGGGGTCAGGAGCAATTAGGTGGAGGGCCAGGGGGCACTCTGTGGCCTATACTGCAAATCCAGCGAGAGAGGTAGACCCCTGGGTGGGTTGCTCAGGTCAGGGATCTTAAGTGGAGGTCAAGGGGGCATCCTGGGGCCTACACTGCAAGTCCAGGGAGAGAGGTGGACCCCTGGGTAGCTTGCTGGGGTCAGAGCCTCCTAGGTGGAGGGCCAGGGGACACCCTGGAGCCTATACTGTAAGTCCAGGTAAAGAACTGGACCTCTGGGTACCTTGCTGGGCTCACAGGCCACTAGGTGGAGGGCCAGGGGCCACCCTGGGGCCTACACTGCAAGTCCAGGGAGAGAGGTGGAACTCTGGATAGTTTGCTGGGGTCATTAGCCCTTAGGTGGAGAGCCAGGGGGCACCCTGGTGCCTATAATGCAAAACCAGGGAGAGAGTTGGACCCCAGGGTAGCTTCCTGGCGTACGAGACCCCTAGGTGTAGGGCAAGGGGGCACCCTGGGGCCTTTACTGGAAGTCCAGGGAGGAAAGTGTACCCCTCGGTAGCTTGCTGGGGTCAGAAGCCCCTAGGTGGAGGGCCAGGGGGCACCCTGTGGCCTATACTGCAAGTCCAGGAAGAGAGGTTGACCCCTGGGTAGCTTGCTGGGGTCAGAGACCCTATGTGGAGGGCAAGGGGGCAGCCTGGGGCCTATACTGCAAGTCCAGGAAGAGAGGTGGATTCCTGGGTAGTTTGCTGGGGTCAGAATCCCTTAGGTTGAGAGCTAAAGGGAACCCTGAGGCCTATACTGCAAGTCTAGGAAGAGAGGTGGACCCCTGGGTAGCTTGCTGGGGTCAGAGGCCCCTAAGTGGAGGGCCAGGGGGTACCCTAGGGCCTGTACTGCAACTCCAGGACGAGAGGTGGACCCCTTGGTAGCTTGCTGGGGTCATTGGACCATAGGTGGAGGGCCAGGGGACACCCTGGGGCCTACACGGCAAGCCCAGGGATAGACGTGGACCCCTGGGTAGCTTGCTGGGGTCAGGGGCTCCTAGGTTGAGGGCCAGGGGGCAACCTGGGGCCTATACTGCAAGTCCACGGAGAGAGGTGGACCCCTGGTTTGCTTGCTGGTGTCAGAGACCCCTAGGTGGAGTGCCAGGGGGCACCCTGGGGAATTTACTGGAAGTCCAGGGAGGGAAGTGGACCGCTGGGTAGCTTGCTTGGGTCAGGGGACATTAGGTGGAGGGCAAAGGGGAACCCTGTGGCCTACACTGCAAGTCCAGGGAGAGAGGTGGACCCCTGCGTAGCCTGCTGGGGTCAGAGAACATTAGGTGGAGGGCAGGGGGCCACCCTGGGGCCTACACTGCAAGTCCAGGGAGAGAGGTGGACCTCTGGGTAGTTTGCTGGGGTCAGGAGCAATTAGGTGGAGAGCAAGGGGGCACTCTGTGGCCTATACTGCAAATCCAGGGAAAGAGGTGGACCCTTGGGTAGTTTGCTGGGGTCAGGAGCAAAAAGGTGAAGGGCCAGGGGGCACTCTGTGGCCTATACTGCAAGTCCAGGGAGAGAGGTGGACCCCTGGGTAGCTTGCTGGGGTCAGGGAACCTTAGGTGGATGGCAAGGGGGCACCCTGGGGCCTATACTGCAAGTCCAGGGAGAGAGGTGGACCCCTTGGTAGCTTGCTGGGGTCAAGGGCCCCTAGTGGAGGGCCAGGGGGCACCCTGGGCCCTACACTGCAAGTCCATCGAGAGATGTGGACCCCTGGGTAGCTTGCTGGAGTCAGGGGTGCCTAGCTGGAGGGCCAGGGGGCACCCTGGGGCCTACACTGCAAGTCCATTGAGAGAGGTGGACCCCTGGGTAGCTTGCTGGGGTCAGGAGCCCTTAGGTGGAGGGCCAGGGGGCACCCTGGGGCCTATATTGCATTTCCATGGAGAGAGGTGGACCCCTGGGTAGTTTGCTGGGGTCAGGGGCAATTTGGTGGAGGGCCAGGGGGCACTCTGTGGCCTAAACTGCAAGTCCAGGGAGAGAGGTGGACCCCTGGGTAGCTTGCTGGGGTCAGGCATCTTAAGTGGAGGGCAAGGGGGCACCCTGGGGCCTACACTGAAAGTCCAGGGAGAGGGGTGGGCCCCTGGGAAGCTTGCTGGGGTCAGGGGCCCCTAGGTGGAAGGCCTGGGGGCACCCTGGGGCCTAAACTACAAGTCCAGGGAGAGAGGTGGAACCCTGGGTAGCTTGCTGGGGTCAGGGGCACCTAGCTGGAGGAAAAGGGAGCACCCAGGGGCCTATACTGTAAGTCCAAGTAGAGAGATGGATCCCTGGGTAGTTTGCCAGGGTCAAGAGCTTTTAGATGGAGGGCCAGGGGGCACCCTGGGGCCTACACTGTAAGTCCTGGGAGAGAGGTGGACCCCTGGGTAGCTTGCTGGTGTCAGGGGCGCCTAGCTGGAGGGCCAGGGGGCACCCTGGGGCCTACACTGCAAGTCCATTGAGAGAGGTGGACCCCTGGGTAGCTTGCTGGGGTCAGGAGCCCTTAGGTGGAGGGCCAGGGGGCACCATGGGGCCTATATTTCATTTCCATGGAGAGAGGTGGACCCCTGGGTAGTTTGCTGGGGTCAGGGGCAATTTGGTGGAGGGCCAGGGGGCACTCTGTGGCCTATACTGCAAGTCCAGGGAGAGAGGTGGACCCCTGGGTAGCTTGCTGGGGTCAGGCATCTTAAGTGGAGGGCAAGGGGGCAACCTGGGGCCTACACTGTAAGTCCAGGGAGAGAGGTGGACGCCTGGGTAGCTTGCTGGGGTCAGAGGCCCCGAGGTGGAGGGCCAGGGGGCAGCCTGGGGCCTATACTGCAAGTCCAGGGCGAGAGGTAGACCCCTGGGTAACTTGCTTGGGTCAGGGATCATTAGGTGGAGGGCCAGGGGGCAACCTGGTGCCTATACTGCAAGTCCAGGGAGAGAAGTGGACCCCTGGGTAGCTTGCTGGTGTCATGGGCCCCTAGGTGGAGGGCCAGGGGGCAACCTGGGGCCTATACTACAAGTCCAGGGAGAGAGTTGGACCCCTGGGTAGCTTGCTGGGGCAAAGGGCCCCTAGGTGGAGGGCCAGGGGGCACCCTGGGGCCTATACTGCAAGTCAAGGGAGAGAGGTGGACCCTCGGGTGACTTGCTGGGGTCTGAAGCCCTTAGGTGGAGGGCCAGATTGCACCCTGGGGCCTATACTGCTAGTCCAGGAAGATAGGTGGACCCCTGAGTAGCTTGTTGGGTTCATAGGCCCCTAAGTGGAGGGCCAAGCGGCACCCTGTGGCCTACACTGATAGTCCAGGAAGAGAGGTGGACCCCTGGGTAGCTTGCTGGGTTCAGGAGCCCTAAAGTGGAGGGCAAGGGGGCATCCTGGGGCCTACACTGATAGTCCAGGAAGAGAGGTGGACCCCTGGGTAGCTTGCTAGGGTCAGGGGCTCTTAGGTGCAGGGCCGGGGGGCGCCCTGGGGCCTACACTGATAGTCCAGGGAGAGAGGTGAACCCCTGGGTAGCTTGCTGGGGTCAGGGGCCCCTAGGTGGAAGGCCAGGAGGCACCCTGGGGCCTATACTGCTAGTCCAGGGAGAGAGGTGGACCCCTGGGTAGCTTTTTGGGGTCATAGGCCCCTAATTGGAGGGCCAGGGGGCACCCTGTTACCTACACTGCAAGTCCAGGGAGAGAGGTGGACCCCTGGGTAGCTTGCTGGGGTCAGAAACCCCTAGGTTGATGGGCCAAGAGGCACCTTTTGGCCAATACTGCAAGTCCAGGAAGAGAGGTGGTCCCCTGGGTAGCTTGCTAGGGTCAGGGGCTCTTAGTTGGAGGGCCAGGGGGCACCCTGGGGCCTACACTGTAAGTCCAGGGAGAGAGGTGGACCCCTGGGTAGCTTGCTGGTGTCAGGGGCGCCTAGCTGGACGGCCAGGGGGCACCCTGGGGCCTACACTGCAAGTCCATTGAGAGAGGTGGACCCCTGGGTAGCTTGCTGGGGTGAGGAGCTCTTAGGTGGAGGGCCAGTGGGCAGCCTGGGGCCTACACTGTAAGTCCAGTGAGAGAGGTGGACCCCTGGGTAGCTTGCTGGTTTCAGAGGCGCCTAGCTGGAGTGCCAGGGGGCACCCTGTGGCCTATACTGCAAGTCCAGGGAGAGAGGTGGACCAATGGGTAGCTTGCTGGGGTCAGGATCCCTTAGGTGGAGGGCCAAGGGGAACCTTGGGGCCTATGCTGCAATTCCAGGGAGAGAGGTGGACCCCTGGGTAGTTTGCTGGGGTCAGGAGCAATTAGGTGGAGGGCCAGGGGGCACTCTGTGGCCTATACTGCAAGTTCAGGGAGAGAGGTGGACCCCTGGGTAGCTTGCTGGGGTCAGAGAACATTAGGTGGAGGGCAGGGGACCACCCTGGGGCCTACACTGCAAGTCCAGGGAGAGAGGTGGACCCCTGCGTAGCTTGCTGGGGTCGGAGGCCCTCAGGTGGAGGGCCAGGGGGCACCCTGGGGCCTATACTGCAAGTCCAGGGAGAGAGGTGGACCCCTGGGTAGCTTGCTGGGGTCAGGGGCCCCTAGGTGGAGGGCCAGGGGAAACCCTGGGGCCTATACTGCAAGTCCAGGAAGAGATGTGGACCCTTAGGTAGCTTGGAGGATTCAGAGGCCCCTAGGTGGAGGGCCAGGTGGCACCCTGGGGCATTTACTGCAAGTCCGGGGAGAGAGGTGGACCCCTGGGTAGCCTACAGGGGTCAGAGGCCCCTAGGTGAAGAGCAAGGGGGCACCCTGGGGCCTACACTGCAAGTCCAAGGAGAGAGGTGGACCCCTTGTCAGCTTGCTGGGGTAAGAGCCCCTAGGGGGAGGAACAGGGGGCACGCTGGGGCCTATACTGCAAGTCCAGCGAGAGAGTTGCACCCATGAGTAGCTTGCTGGGGTCAGATGCCCCTAGGTGGAGGACCAGTGGGCAAACAGGGGGCATTTACTGCAAGTCCAGGGAGAGAGGTTGACCCCTGGGTAGATTGCTGGGGTCAGAGGCCCCTAGGTGGAGGGCCAGGGGGCACCGTGGGGCCTATAATGCAAGTCCAGGGAGAGAGGTGGACCCCTGTGTAGCTTGCTGGGGTCAGAGACCCCTAGGAGGAGGGCAAGGGGGCACCCTGGGGCCATTACTGGAAGTCGAGGGAGGGAAGTGGCCCCCTGGGTTAATTATTGGGGTCAGGGGCCCCTAGGTGGAGGGCCAGTGGGCACCCTGTGGCCTAAACTGCAAGTCCAAGAAGAGAGGTGGATCCCTTGGTCGCTTGCTGGGGTCAGGGGCCTCTAGGTGGAGGGCCAGGGGGCACCCTGGGGCCTACACTGCAAGTTCAGGGAGAGAGGTGGACTCCTGTGTAGCTTGGTGGGGTTAATAGCCCTTAGGTGGAGGGCCAAGGGCACCCTGTGGCCTACACTGCAAGTCCAGGGAGAGAGGTGGACCCTTGGGTAGCTTGCTGGGGTCAGGAGCCCTAAGGAGGAGGGCAAGGGGGAACCCTGGGGCCTACACTGCTAGTCCAGGGAGAGAGGTGGACCCCTGGGTAGCTTGCTGGGGTCAGAGGCCCCCAGGTGGAGGGCCAGGGGGCACCCTGGGGCCTATACTGCAAGTCCAGGGAGAGAGGTGAACCCCTGGGTAGTTTGCTGGGGTCAGCGGCCACTGAGTGGATTGCCAGGGGGCACCCTGGGGCCTTTACTGCAAGTCCAAGAAGAGAGGTGAACCCCTGGGTAGCTTGCTGGGGTCAGGGGCCCCTAGGTGGAGGGCCAGGAGGCACCCTGGGGCCTACACTGCAAGTCCAGGAAGAGAGGTGGACCAACGGGGAGGCTTGCTTGGGTCAGGAGCCCCTAGTTGGAAGGCCAGGGGAAACCCTGGGCCCTACACTGCAAGTCGATCGAGAGATGTGGACTCATGGGTAGCTTGCTGGAGTCAGGGATGCCTGCGTGGAGGGCCAGTGGGCACCCTGGGGCCAATCTGCAAGTTCAGGGAGAGAGGTGGACCCCTGGGTAGCTTGCTGGGGTCAGAGAACATTAGGTGGAGGGCAGGGGGCCACCCTGGGGCCTACACTGCAAGTCCAGGGAGAGAGGTGGACCCCTGGGTAGTTTGCTGGGGTCAGGAGCAATTAGGTGGAGAGCAAGGGGGCACTCTGTGGCCTATACTGCGAATCCAGGGAAAGAGGTGGACCCTTGGGTAGCTTGCTGGGGTCAGGGAACCTTAGGTGGATGGCAAGGGGGCACCCTGGGGCCTATACTGCAAGTCCAGGGAGAGAGGTGGACCCCTTGGTAGCTTGCTGGGTTCAAGGGCCCCTAGTGGAGGGCCAGGGGGCACCCTGGGCCCTACACTGCAAGTCCATCGAGAGATGTGGACCCCTGGGTAGCTTGCTGGAGTCAGGGGTGCCTAGCTTGAGGGCCAGGGGGCACCCTGGGGCCTACACTGCAAGTCCATTGAGAGAGGTGGACCCCTGGGTAGCTTGCTGGGGTCAGGAGCCCTTAGGTGGAGGGCCAGGGGGCACCCTGGGACCTATATTGCATTTTCATGGAGAGAGGTGGACCCCTGGGTAGTTTGCTGGGGTCAGGGGCAATTTGGTGGAGGGCCAGGGGGCACTCTGTGGCCTAAACTGCAAGTCCAGGGAGAGAGGTGGACCCCTGGGTAGCTTGCTGGGGTCAGGCATCTTAAGTGGAGGGCAAGGGGGCACCCTGGGGCCTACACTGTAAGTCCAGGGAGAGGGGTGGGCCCCTGGGAAGCTTGCTGGGGTCAGGGGCCCCTAGGTGGAAGGCCTGGGGGCACCCTGGGGCCTAAACTACAAGTCCAGGGAGAGAGGTGGAACCCTGGGTAGCTTGCTGGGGTCAGGGGCACCTAGCTGGAGGAAGGGGAGCACCCAGGGGCCTATACTGTAAGTCCAAGTAGAGAGATGGATCCCTGGGTAGTTTGCCAGGGTCAAGAGCTTTTAGATGGAGGGCCAGGGGGCACCCTGGGGCCTACACTGTAAGTCCTGGGAGAGAGGTGGACCCCTGGGTAGCTTGCTGGTGTCAGGGGCGCCTAGCTGGAGGGCCAGGGGGCACCCTGGGGCCTACACTGCAAGTCCATTGAGAGAGGTGGACCCCTGGGTAGCTTGCTGGGGTCAGGAGCCCTTAGGTGGAGGGCCAGGGGGCACCATGGGGCCTATATTTCATTTCCATGGAGAGAGTTGGACCCCTGGGTAGTTTGCTTGGGTCAGGGGCAATTTGGTGGAGGGCCAGGGGGCACCCTGTGGCCTATACTGCAAGTCCAGGGAGAGAGGTGGACCCCTGGGTAGCTTGCTGGGGTCAGGCATCTTAAGTGGAGGGCAAGGGGGCACCCTGGGGCCTACACTGTAAGTCCAGGGAGAGAGGTGGACGCCTGGGTAGCTTGCTGGGGTCAGAGGCCCCGAGGTGGAGGGCCAGGGGGCAGCCTGGGGCCTATACTGCAAGTCCAGGGCGAGAGGTAGACCCCTGGGTAGCTTGCTTGGGTCAGGGATCATTAGGTGGAGGGCCAGGGGGCAACCTGGTGCCTATACTGCAAGTCCAGGGAGAGAGGTGGACCCCTGGGTAGCTTGCTGGTGTCAGGGGCCCCTAGGTGGAGGGCCAGGGGGCAACCTGGGGCCTATACTACAAGTCCAGGGAGAGAGTTGGACCCCTGGGTAGCTTGCTGGGGCAAAGGGCCCCTAGGTGGAGGGCCAGGGGGCACCCTGGGGCCTATGCTGCAAGTCAAGGGAGAGAGGTGGACCCTCGGGTGACTTGCTGGGGTCTGAAGCCCTTAGGTGGAGGGCCAGATTGCACCTTGGGGCCTATACTGCTAGTCCAGGGAGATAGGTGGACCCCTGAGTAGCTTGTTGGGGTCATAGGCCCCTAAGTGGAGGGCCAAGCGGCACCCTGTGGCCTACACTGATAGTCCAGGAAGAGAGGTGGACCCCTGGGTAGCTTGCTGGGTTCAGGAGCCCTAAAGTGGAGGGCAAGGGGGCATCCTGGGGCCTACACTGATAGTCCAGGAAGAGAGGTGGACCCCTGGGTAGCTTGCTAGGGTCAGGGGCTCTTAGGTGCAGGGCCGGGGGGCGCCCTGGGGCCTACACTGATAGTCCAGGGAGAGAGGTGAACCCCTGGGTAGCTTGCTGTGGTCAGGGGCCCCTAGGTGGAAGGCCAGGAGGCACCCTGGGGCCTATACTGCTAGTCCAGGGAGAGAGGTGGACCCCTGGGTAGCTTTTTGGGGTCATAGGCCCCTAATTGGAGGGCCAGGGGGCACCCTGTTACCTACACTGCAAGTCCAGGGAGAGAGGTGGACCCCTGGGTAGCTTGCTGGGGTCAGAGACCCCTAGGTTGATGGGCCAAGAGGCACCTTTTGGCCAATACTGCAAGTCCAGGAAGAGAGGTGGTCCCCTGGGTAGCTTGCTAGGGTCAGGGGGTCTTAGTTGGAGGGCCAGGGGGCACCCTGGGGCCTACACTGTAAGTCCAGGGAGAGAGGTGGACCCCTTGGTAGCTTGCTGGTGTCAGGGGCGCCTAGCTGGACGGCCAGGGGGCACCCTGGGGCCTACACTGCAAGTCCATTGAGAGAGGTGGACCCCTGGGTAGCTTGCTGGGGTGAGGAGCTCTTAGGTGGAGGGCCAGGGGACAACCTGGGGCCTAAACTGTAAGTCCTGGGAGAGAGGTGGACCCCTGGGTAGCTTGCTGGTGTCAGGGGCGCCTAGCTGGAGGGCCAGGGGGCACCCTGGGGCCTACACTGCAAGTCCATTGAGAGAGGTGGACCCCTGGGTAGCTTGCTGGGGTCAGGAGCCCTTAGGTGGAGGGCCAGGGGGCACCCTGGGGCCTATATTGCATTTCCATGGAGAGAGGTGGACCCCTGGGTAGTTTGCTGGGGTCAGGGGCAATTTGGTGGAGGGCCAGGGGGCACTCTGTGGCCTATACTGCAAGTCCAGGGAGAGAGGTGGACCCCTGGGTAGCTTGTTGGGGTCAGGCATCTTAAGTGGAGGGCAAGGGGGCACCCTGGGGCCTACACTGTAAGTCCAGGGAGAGAGGTGGACCCCTGGGTAGCTTGCTGGGGTCAGAGGCCCCGAGGTGGAGGGCCAGGGGGCAGCCTGGGGCCTATACTGCAAGTCCAGGGCGAGAGGTAGACCCCTGGGTAGCTTGCTTGGGTCAGGGATCATTAGGTGGAGGGCCAGGGGGCAACCTGGTGCCTATACTGCAAGTCCAGGGAGAGAGGTGGACCCCTGGGTAGCTTGCTGGTGTCAGGGGCCCCTAGGTGGAGGGCCAGGGGGCAACCTGGGGCCTATACTACAAGTCCAGGGAGAGAGTTGGACCCCTGGGTAGCTTGCTGGGGCAAAGGGCCCCTAGGTGGAGGGCCAGGGGGCACCCTGGGGCCTATACTGCAAGTCAAGGGAGAGAGGTGGACCCTCGGGTGACTTGCTGGGGTCTGAAGCCCTTAGGTGGAGGGCCAGATTGCACCCTGGGGCCTATACTGCTAGTCCAGGGAGATAGGTGGACCCCGAAGTAGCTTGTTGGGGTCATAGGCCCCTAAGTGGAGGGCCAAGCGGCACCCTGTGGCCTACACTGATAGTCCAGGAAGAGAGGTGGACCCCTGGGTAGCTTGCTGGGTTCAGGAGCCCTAAAGTGGAGGGCAAGGGGGCATCCTGGGGCCTACACTGATAGTCCAGGAAGAGAGGTGGACCCCTGGGTAGCTTGCTAGGGTCAGGGGCTCTTAGGTGGAGGGCCGGGGGGCGCCCTGGGGCCTACACTGATAGTCCAGGGAGAGAGGTGAACCCCTGGGTAGCTTGCTGGGGTCAGGGGCCCCTAGGTGGAAGGCCAGGAGGCACCCTGGGGCCTATACTGCTAGTCCAGGGAGAGAGGTGGACCCCTGGGTAGCTTTTTGGGGTCATAGGCCCCTAAGTGGAGGGCCAGGGGGCACCCTGTTACCTACACTGCAAGTCCAGGGAGAGAGGTGGACCCCTGGGTAGCTTGCTGGGGTCAGAGACCCCTAGGTTGATGGGCCAAGAGGCACCTTCTGGCCTATACTGCAAGTCCAGGAAGAGAGGTGGTCCCCTGGGTAGCTTGCTAGGGTCAGGGGCTCTTAGTTGGAGGGCCAGGGGGCACCCTGGGGCCTATACTGTAAGTCCAGGGAGAGAGGTGGACCCCTGGGTAGCTTGCTGGTGTCAGGGGCGCCTAGCTGGACGGCCAGGGGGCACCCTGGGGCCTACACTGCAAGTCCATTGAGAGAGGTGGACCCCTCGGTAGCTTGCTGGGTCGAGGAGCTCTTAGGTGGAGGGCCAGTGGGCACCCTGGAGCCTACACTGCAATTCCATGGAGAGAGGTGGACCCCTGGGTAGTTTGCTGGGGTCAGGAGCAATTAGGTGGAGGGCCTGGGGGCACCCTGGGGCCTACACTGTAAGTCCAGGGAGAAAGGTGGACCCCTGGGTAGCTTGCTGGGGTCAGGAGCCCTTAGGAGGAGGGTCAGGGGGCACCCTGTGGCCTCTACTGCAATTACAGGAAGAGAGGTGGACCCTTGGGTAGTTTGCTGGGGTCAGGAGCAATTAGGTGGAGGGCCAGGGGGCACTCTGTGGCCTATACTGCAAGTCCAGGGAGAGAGGTGGACCCCTGGGTAGCTTTTTGGGGTCATAGGCCCCTAAGTGGAGGGCCAGGGGGCACCCTGTTACCTACACTGCAAGTCCAGGGAGAGAGGTGGACCCCTGGGTAGCTTGCTGGGGTCAGAGACCCCTAGGTTGATGGGCCAAGAGGCACCTTTTGGCCTATACTGCAAGTCCAGGAAGAGAGGTGGTCCCCTGGGTAGCTTGCTAGGGTCAGGGGCTCTTCGTTGGAGGGCCAGGGGGCACCCTGGGGCCTACTCTGCAAGTCCAGGGAGAGAGGTGGACCCCTGCTTAGCTTGCTGGGGTCAGAGGCCCCCAGGTGGAGGGCCAGGGGGCACCCTAGGGCCTATACTGCAAGTCCAGGGAGAGAGGTGGACCCCTGGGTAGCTTGCTTGGGTCAGGGATCATTAGGTGGAGGGCCAGGGGAAACCCTGGGTGCTATACTACAAATCCAGGGAGAGAGGTGGACCCCTGGGTTGCTTGCTGGGGTCAGAGACCCCCATGTGGAGGGCCACGGGGCACCTTGGGGCCTAAGCTGCAAGTCCAGGCAGAGAGGTGGACCCCTGGGTAGCTTGCTTGGGTAAGGGATCATTAGGTGGAGGGCCAGGGGGCTTCCTGGGGCCTATACTGCAAGTCCAGGGAGAGAGGTTGACCCCTGAGTAGCTTGCTGTAGTCAGAGGCCCCTAAGTGGAGGGCCAGGGGGCACCCTGGGGCATTTACTGCAAGTCCAGGGAGAGAGGTGGATCCCTGGGTAGCTTGCTGGGGTCAGAGGCCCCTAGATGGAGGGCCAGGGGGCATCTTTTGGCCTATACTGCAAGTCCAGGAAGAGAAGTGGACCCCTGGGTAGCTTGCTGGGATCAGGGGCTCCTAGGAGGAGGGCCAGGGGGCACCCTGGGGCCTACACTGTAAGTCCAGGGAGAGAGGTGGACCCCCTGGGTAGCTTGCTGGTGTCAGGGGAACCTAGCTGGAGTGCCAGGGGGCACCCTGTGGCCTATACTGCAAGTCCAGGGAGAGAAGTGGACCCCTGGGTAGCTTGCTGGGGTTAGGAGCCCTTAGGTGGAGGGCCAGTGGGCACCCTGGGGCCTATACTGCAATTCCAGGGAGAGAGGCGGACCCCTGGGTAGTTCGCTGGGGTCAGGAGCAATTAGGTGGAGGGCAAGGGGGCACTCTGTGGCCTATACTCCAAGTCCAGGGAGAGAGGTGGAACCCTGGGTAGCTTCCTGGGGTCAGGGAACATTGGGTGGAGGGCAAGGGGCAACCCTGGGGCCTACACTGCAAGTCCAGGGAGAGAGGTGGACCCCTGCGTAGTTTGCTGGGGTCAGAGGCCCTCAGGTGGAGGGCCAGGGGGCACCCTGGGGCCTATACTGCAAGTCCAGGGAGAGAGGTGGACCCCTAGCTTGCTTGCTTGGGTCAGGGATCATTAGGTGGAGGGCCAGGGGAAACCCTGGCGCCTATAGTGCAAGTCCAGGGAGAGAGGTGGACCCCTAGGTAGCTTGCTGGAGTCAGAGGCCCCTAGGTGGAGGGCCTGGTGGCACCCTGGGGCATTTACTGCAAGTCCAGGGAGAGAGGTGGACCCCTGGGTAGCTTGCTGGGGTCAGAGGCCCCTAGGTGGAGAGCCAGGGGGCACCCTGGGGCCTACACTGGAAGTCCAGGGAGAGAGGTGGACCCTGTGTAGCTTGCTGGTGTCAGGAGCCCTTAGGTGGAGGGCCAAGGGGCACCCTGTGGCCTACACTGCAAGTCCAGGAGGGAAGTGGACCCCTGGGTAGCTTGCTGGGGTCAGGGGCCCCTAGGTGGAGGGCCAGTGGTTACCCTGGGGCCTATACTGCAAGTCCAGGGAGAGAGGTGGACCCCTGGGTAATTTGCTGGGGTCAGGGGCCCCTAGTTGGAGGGCCAGGGGGCACCCTGTGCCCTACACTGCAAGTCGATCGAGAGATGTGGACCCATGGGTAGCTTGCTAGAGTCAGGGATGCCTGGGTGGAGGGCCAGGGGGCACCCTGGGGCCTATACTGCAAGTCCAGGGAGAGAGGTGGACCCCTGGGCAGCTTGCTTGGGTCCTAGGCCCCGAGGTGGAGGGCCAGGGGGCACCCTGGGGCCTACACTGCAAGTCCAGGGAGAGAGGTGGACCCCTGGGTAGCTTGCTGGGGTCAGGAGCCCTTAGGTGGAGGGCCAGGGGGAACCTTGGGGCCTATACTGCAGTTCCAGGGAGTGAGGTGGACCCCTGTGTAGTTTGCTGGGGTCAGGAGCAATTAGGTAGAGGGCCAGGGGGCACTCTGTGGCCTTTACAGCAAGTCCAGGGAGAGAGGTGGACCCCTGGGTAGCTTGCTGGGGTCAGGGATCTTAAGTGGAGGGCAAGGGGGCACCCTGGGCCTGCACTGCAAGTCCAGGGAGAGAGGTGGACCCCTGGGTTGCTTGCTGGGGTCAGAGGCCCCCATGTGGAGGGCCAGGGGGCACCCTGGGGCCTAAACTGCAAGTCCAGGGAGAGAGGTGTACCCCTGGGTAGCTTGCTTGGGTCATTGATCATTAGGTGGAGGGCCAGGGGGCACCCTGGGGCCTATACTGCAAGTCCAGGGAGAGAGGTGGACCCCTGAGTAGCTTGCTGGAGTCAGAGGCCCCTAAGTGGAGGGCCAGGGGGCACCTTGGGGCATTTACTGCAAGTGCAGGGAGAGAGTTGGACCCCTGGGTAGCTTGCTGGGGTCAGAGGCCCCTAGGTGGAGGGCAAGGGGGCACCTTTTGGCCTATACTGCAAGTCCAAGAAGAGAGGTGGACCCCTGGGTAGCTTGCTAGGGTCAGGGGCTCCTAGGAGGAGGGCCAGGGGGCACCCTGGGGCCTACACTGTACGTCCAGGGAGAGAGGTAGACCCCTGGGTAGCTTGCTGGTGTCAGGGGCGCCTAGCTGAAGTGCCAGGGGGCACCCTGTGGCCTATACTGCAAGTCCAGGGAGAGAGGTGGACCCCTGGGTAGCTTGCTGGGGTCAGGGGCCCCTATTTGGAGGGCCAGGGGGCACCCTGTGCCCTACACTGCAAGTCGATAGAGACATGTGGACCCATGGGTAGATTGCTGGAGTCAGGGATGCCTGGGTGGAGTGCCAGGGGGCACCCTGTGCCTATACTGCAAGTCCAGGGAGAGAGGTGGACCCCTGGGTAGCTTGCTGGGGTCCTAGGCCCTTAGGTGTAGAGCCAGGGGGCACCCTGGGGCCTACACTGCAAGTCCAGTGAGAGAGGCGAACCCCTGGGTAGTTTGCTGGGGTTGGGAGCCCTTAGGTGGGGGCCATTGGGCACCCTGTGGCCACTACTGCAAGTCAGGGGAGAAAGATGGACCCCTGGGTAGCTTGCTAGGGTCAGGGGCTCCTAGTAAGAGGGCTGGGGGGCACTCTGGGGCCTACACTGTAAGTCCAGGGAGAGAGGTGGACCCCTGGATAGCTTGCTAGTGTCAGGGGCGCCTAGCTGGAGGGCCAGGGGGCACCCTGGGGCCTACACTGCAAGTCCAGGGAGAGAAGTGGACCCTTGGGTAGCTTGCTGGAGTCAGGAGCCCTTAGGTGGAGGGCCAGGGGGCACCCTGGGGCCTATACTGCAATTCCAAGGAGTGAGGTGGACCCCTGGGTAGCTTGCTGGGGTCAGGAGCAATTAAGTGGAGGGCCAGGGGGCACTCTGTGGCCTATACTGCAAGTTCAGGGAGAGAGGTGGACCCCTGGGTAGCTTGCTGGGGTCAGAGGCCCCCATGTGGAGGGCCAGGGTGCACCCTGGGGCCTATACTGCAAGTCCAGGGAGAGAGGTGGACCCCTGAGTAGCTTGCTGGAGTCAGAGGCCCCTAAGTGGAGGGCCAGGGGGCACCTTGGGGCATTTACTGCAAGTGCAGGGAGAGAGGTGGACCCCTGGGTAGCTTGCTGGGGTCAGAGGCCCCTAGGTGGAGGGCAAGGGGGCACCTTTTGGCCTATACTGCAAGTCCAGGAAGAGAGGTGGACCCCTGGGTAGCTTGCTGGGGTCAGGAGCCCTTAGGTGGAGGGCCCGGGGGCACCCTGTGGCCTACACTGCAAGTCCAGGGAGAGAGGTGGACCCCTGGGTAGCTTGCTGGGTTCAGGAGCCCTAAGGTGGAGGGCAAGGGGGCACCCTGGGGCCTACACTGCTAGTCCAGGGAGAGAGGTGGACCCCTGGGTAGCTTGCTGGGGTCAGAGGCCCCCAGGTGGAGGGCCAGGGGGCACCCTGGGGCCTATACTGCAAGTCCAGGGAGAGAGGTGAACCCCTGGGTAGCTTGGTGGGGTCATAGACCCCTAAGTAGATTGCCAGGGGGCACCTTGGGGCCTATACTGCAAGTCCAGGGAAAGAGGTGGCCCCTTGGTAGCTTGCTGGGGTCAGGGGCCCCTAGTTGGAGGGCCAGGGGGCACCCTGGGCCCTACATTGCAAGTCGATCGAGAGATGTGGACCCATGGGTAGCTTGCTGGAGTCAGGGACGCCTGGGTGGAGGGCCAGGGGGCATCCTGGGGCCTATACTGCAAGTCCAGGGAGAGAGGTGGACCCCTGGGTAGCTTGCTTGGGTCAGGGGGCACCCTGTGGCCTACACTGCAAGTCCAGGAGGGAAGTGGACTCCTGGGTAGCTTAGTGGGGTCAGGGGCCCCTAGGTGGAGGGCCAGTGGGCACCCTGGGGCCTATACTGCAAGTCCAGGGAGAGAGGTGGACCCCTGGGTAATTTGCTGGGGTCAGGGGCCCCTAGTTGGAGGGCCAGGGGGCACCCTGTGCCCTACACTGCAAGTCGATCGAGAGATGGGGACCCATGGGTAGCTTGCTGGAGTCAGGGATGCCTGGGTGGAGGGCCAGGGGGCACCCTGTGCCCTACACTGCAAGTCGATCAAGAGATGTGGACCCATGGGTAGCTTGCTGGAGTTAGGGATGCCTGGGTGGAGGGCCAGGGGGCACCCTGGGGCCTATACTGCAAGTCCAGGGAGAGAGGTGGACCCCTGGGTAGCTTGCTGGGGTCCTAGGCCCCTAGGTGGAGGGCCAGGGGGCACCCTGGGGCCTACACTGCAAGTCCAGGGAGAAAGGCGAACCCCTGGGTAGTTTGCTGGGGTTTGGAGCCCTTAGGTGGGGGCCTTTGGGCACCCTGTGGCCTCTGCTGCAAGTCAAGGGAGAGAGATGGACCCCTGGGTAGCTTGCTAGGGTCAGGGGCTCCTAGTAAGAGGGCTGGGGGGCACTCTGGGCCCTACACTGTAAGTCCAGGGAGAGAGGTGGACCCCTGGATAGCTTGCTAGTGTCAGGGGCGCCTAGCTGGAGGGCCAGGGGGCACCCTGGGGCCTCCACTGCAAGTCCAGGGAGAGAGGTGGACCCCTGGGTAGCTTGCTGGGGTCAGGAGTCCTTAGGTGGAGGGCCAGGGGGCACCCTGGGGCCTATACTGCAATTCCAGGGAGTGAGGTGGACCCCTGGGTAGTTTGCTGGGGTCAGGAGCAATTAAGTGGAGGGCCAGGGGGCACTCTGTGGCCTATACTGCAAGTACATGAAGAAAGGTGGACCCCTGGGTAGCTTGCTGGGGTCAGGGATCTTAAGTGGAGAGAAAGGGGGCACCCTGGGGCCTACACTGCAAGTCCAGGGAGAGAGGTGGACCCCTGGGTTGCTTGCTGGGTTCAGAGGCCCCAATGTGGAGGGCCAGGGGGCACCCTGGGGCCTATACTGCAAGTCCAGGGAGAGAGGTGGACCCCTGAGTAGCTTGCTGGAGTCAGAGGCCCCTAAGTGGAGGGCCAGGGGCACCTTGGGGCATTTACTGCAAGTGCAGGGAGAGAGGTGGACCCCTGGGTAGCTTGCTGGGGTCAGAGGCCCCTAGGTGGAGGGCAAGGGGGCACCTTTTGGCCTATACTGCAAGTCCAGGAAGAGAGGTGGACCCCTGGGTAGCTTGCTGGGGTCAGGAGCCCTTAGGTGGAGGGCCAGGGGGCACCCTGTGGCCTACACTGCAAGTCCAGGGAGAGAGGTGGACCCCTGGGTAGCTTGCTGGGGTCAGAGGCCCCCAGGTGGAGGGCCAGGGGGCACCCTGGGGCCTATACTGCAAGTCCAGGGAGAGAGGTGAACCCCTGGGTAGCTTGGTGGGGTCATAGGCCCATAAGTGGATTGCCAGGGGGCACCCTGGGGCCTATACTGCAAGTCCAGGGAGAGAGGTGGCCCTTTGGTAGCTTGCTGGGGTCAGGGGCCCCTAGTTGGAGGGCCAGGGGTCACCCTGGGCCCTACATTGCAAGTCGATCGAGAGATGTGGACCCATGGGTAGCTTGCTGGAGTCAGGGATGCCTGGGTGGAGGGCCAGGGGGCACCCTGGGGCCTATACTGCAAGTCCAGGCAGAGAGGTGGACCCCTGGGTAGCTTGCTTGGGTCAGGGCCCCCCTGGGTGGAGGGCCAGTGGGCGCCCGGGGGCCCGGGGGACGTCACTGGCGTCACTGTCTCTGTTCGGTCACACACTGTGTGCGCTTGAAGTTTGGACTTGCTATTTACTCGCAATTTAAATCTTAATCATAAAATTCTTCCTCATTCGCTAAGTATTTGTCTCTCCTACTTAGGGTGACCAAACCCTTAATACATTTATACAAACAAAACTACTTTAAAAACGGTCTGTCCCTCGAGCATCCACCTGTTGTTTGTAGCTTTAGCTTTTAGACTTTTTTTCTCATACACTTTTGACTTACTGGCTTTGCTCTTTACCCCGTAAAATGTCGCTTCCGTCTCTGTCCTTGTGTGCAGGAGAAGCATCGATGGAGGCGTTGGAGCTGGAGCTGGAAGAAGTGGAGTCCCAGATCCGGGCACTGGTGGTGAGAAGGTCGCGGCTACGGGAACAACTTCGTGTTGTACCTAATGCTAAGGCCGTCTCATCACCTAAGGTACATGGAAATTACAACCACATCATTCCCTCTACCTCAACCCCGCGTCCTTCTCTGTCCAGGCCCAGCGCACCCGGGGCGCGGCTCAGCCAGGCGTCGTTCACGCCGACACCCGGCTACCACGGTGCCTGGGTGCAGCCGCGCAAGGTGCTTCCCAGATCCCGGGGCAGAACGTCTCCTCCTGTGTTCGAGATCTCCACGGAGAACCGCTTCTCCCCTCTCCGCGAGTCGGGTCCCGATGTGGCCATCATCGGTGACTCGATCGTTCGTCACGTCCGTGCCGCCTCCTCAAAAGGTAATAAAGTACGTACTTTCTGCTTTCCTGGTGCCCGTGTGAGAAATATTTCTACACAGATTCCAACCATCCTGGGGGCTGCCGAGAGCCCTGGTGCCGTTGTCCTCCATGTGGGGTAAAAAAACGACACCGGGCTCCGGCAGTCGGAGATCCTGAAGAAGGACTTCAGGAGCCTGATCGAGATGGTTCGACGCACCTCGCCCGCCACGCAGATCATCGTTTCTGGGCCGCTTCCTACCTACCGCCGAGGAAATGAAAGGTTCAGTAGACTTTTAGCTCTGAATGAATGGCTAATAACATGGTGTAAAGAACAGAAATTGCTCTTTGCTAATAACTGGAATCTTTTCTGGGAGCGTCCTAGGCTCTTCCGTCCTGACGGCCTGCACCCCAGTCGAGCCGGAGCTGAACTCCTGTCGGACAACATCTCCAGACTACTTCGCACCATCTGACTAGCAGGTAAAAATTCACAAAATTCACACTATAGCCACCTAGACTCTTGTTCACCCCACTTAAACATCAGTAACGCATATCTGGCGAATCCTATAGAGACTGTGTCTGTTCCTCGTATTATTAGATTAAGAAATAAACGTACTGTGTGCTCCAGAAAAAATCTATTAACAATCAAACCAGAAAAACCAGTAGAAAGTGAAAATACAAATTTCGTAAAACTTGGTCTCCTAAACATCAGGTCACTTGCACCTAAAGCACTTATCATTAATGAAATAATAACAGAAAACAATCTTAATGCACTCTGTCTCACTGAAACCTGGCTGAAACAAAATGACTATATTAGCTTAAATGAAGCAACTCCTCCAGGATTCTTATATAAACATGAGGCTCGTCAAACTGGTCGTGGTGGTGGAGTTGCATCAATCTTTAGTGATTTCCTTAATATTAAACAGAGAAACGGACTTATGTTTAGCTCCTTTGAAGTATTATCGCTTAATGTTTAGCTTCCAGATACTATGCAAAAACCTATGTTATCTCTCGCTTTAATCACCATATATAGACCCCCAGGACCCTATGTCAAATTTCTAAAAGAATTTTCTGATTTTATTTCTGACTTACTAGTCAAAACTGATAAAATGCTAATTGTAGGTGACTTTAACATCCACATAGATGACGCTAATGATACATTAGGGCTCACGTTTATGGATTTAATACACTCACTTGGGATAAAGCAAAACGTTGTGGGTCCAACCCATCGCTTAAAGCATACATTAGATCTAATTCTGTCTTATGGAATCGAGGTTATTGACCTAGACATTATACCACAAAGTGATGATATTACAGATCACTACCTCTTACTATATAAGCTGTGTTTACCTGAAATCAGCAAACCCGCTCCAATACTCCGCCCTAGTAGAACTATTGTTCCGTCAACTAAGATGAATTTATAAATAACTTACCTGATCTTTCTCTATTTCGTAATGCACCCGCAAACTCAAATGATCTTGATGTAGTAACCAGCAGTATGGATGCCATCTTTACTAGCACACTAAATACTGTGGCACCCATCAAATTAAAAAAGGCTAGAGAGCAAAACAGCAACCCGCGCCCTGGAACGTAAATGGAAAAAAACTAATTTAGAGGTCTTTAGAATTGCGTACAAAGACAGTATGTACAGCTATAGGAGGGCTCTAAAATCTGCCAGGACCGAGCACCTGCGCAAACTGATAGAAAATAATCATAACAATCCTAGATTTTTATTTAACACCATCTCTAAATTAGCTAATAATCGGTCATCCTTGGAACAAACTACTCCACCGCAAATTAGTAGTGATGACTTCATGAATTTTTTCAGTAATAAAATAGAAGGCTTTAGACAGAAAATAGGAGATGCCAAACTTTCTGCACCGGCTTATACTCCAAATCCTGTAAATATTTCGTTAAATCATAATAATAACCTACACTGCTTCAAAATCATAGAACATGAAGAGTTAGTAAAAATTATAAATAGCTCTAAACCAGCTACGTGTATGCTGGACTCAATTCCAACAAAATTACTGAAAGAGCTGCTACCTGCTATAGGAGAACCTCTTCTTAACATTATTAACTCTTCTTTATTCCACTCAATTATGCTCTTTTCTGCAGACGAACAATAATTTTGAAGTGTTTCAGTCAGGTTTCAGGGCTCACCACAGTACAGAAACCGCCTTAGTGAAAATAACCAATGATTTACTCTTAGCTGCTGACCGAGGGTGCGTCTCGCTATTAGTTTTACTCGATCTTAGTACTCCATTTGATACCATTGACCACAATATCCTCATAAATCGCTTAAAGTCTACAGGTGTCCAGGGACAGGCTCTACAATGGTTTAAGTCATACTTAACTGACCGCTACCAGTTTGTGAATCTTAATGGACAGCCTTCACAAATCTGCCCAGTAAAGTATGGGGTGCCTCAAGGATCAGTTTTAGGCCCTTTACTGTTTACAATTTACATGCTACCTTTGGGAGACATTATTAGAAGACATGGGATCAGCTTTCACTGCTCTGCTGATAATACTCAATTATATATTTCAACTAAACCTGACGAGACGTCTGAACTTTCTAAACTAACTGAGTGTATCAAAGACATCAAAGACTGGATGACCAACAATTTTCTTCTCTTAAACTCAGACAAAACAGAATTATTACTTATTGGGCCTAAATCTTGCACACAGCAGATCTCGCAACTCAATTTACAATTAGAGGGATACAAAGTTAGCTTTAGCTCTACTATAAAAGATTTGGGTGTCATATTAGACAGCAATCTAACTTTTAAAAACCATATATCCCATGTCACAAAAACTGCCTTCTTTCATCTGAGAAATATCGCTAAATTACGAAATATGCTATCCATCTCAGATGCAGAAAAGCTAGTCCATGCTTTTATGACTTCGAGACTGGATTACTGTAATGCTCTATTTGCTGGCTGCCCAGCATCCTCTATTAACAAACTTCAATTAGTACAAAATGCAGCAGCCAGAGTTCTGACCAGGTCTAGAAAATATGATCATATAACCCCAATTTTATCCTCCCTACACTGGCTGCCTGTTAAGTTTCGTATTGAATTTAAAATATTACTTCTCACCTATAATGCTCTAAATAATCTAGCTCCTGTTTATCTAACCAACCTTCTGTCTCGCTACAAACCAACTCGCTCTTTAAGATCTCAAAATTCAGGGCTTCTGGTAGTACCTAGAATAGCAAAATCAAGTAAAGGAGGTCGAGCCTTCTCTTTCATGGCTCCTACACTCTGGAATAGCCTTCCTGATACTGTCCGAGGCTCAGACACACTCTCCCAGTTCAAAACTAGATTAAAGACCTATCTGTTTAGTAAAGCATACACTCAATGCATCACCTAGCGGGTTCCACACTAGCTTCTACATCTTGCTTATATACACTATGAGCAGCAGCTACGCTAATTATTCTCTTTATTCTCTATTTTCACCTGGGGATACTCATCCCGAGGTCCTCAGATTATGCGGAGTCACTGATTGGATCCAAGACCAGCGACGTGATGATCCCAAGGATTCCATATCCGGGACCAGGCCATATCCTGAGCTGCTGCTGCGCTGATGGTCGTGGGGAGTGGAGAACATGAGTCTGATTCCAGCAACGCTCCAGGGACAGACGAGTCTTCGCTGAGGCCATCTTCCAGCCTAAACCACGACGAATGAAGTTCTGCACAAGACTTTTGGCCAGCGGAGAAATTAAAATGGTCGTGCCCAACTGAGTCTGGTTCTCTCAAGGTTTTTTTTTCTTCACTCCCATCAGGTGAAGTTTTTTTTCCCTCTCCGCTGTCGCCACTGCCTCGCATGGTTCAGGATTGGTAGAGCTACGCATCGATGAATTGGCTCTTCAGTGTTTGAACTCTCAGTAATGATTAAATCACACTGAACTGAGCTAAACTGAACTGAACTGAACTTAAACACTAAAACCTGAACCACACTGTTCCAGTTACTGAACCACACTGTTCCAGTTACTATGACCATTTATGTGAAGCTGCTTTGACACAATCTACATTGTAAAAGTGCTATACAAATAAAGCTGAATTTACTGCAAGTCCAGGGAAAGAGGTGGACCCCTGGGTAGCTTGCTTGGGCCAAGGGGCACCCTGTGGCCTACACTGCAAGTTCAGGAGGGAAGTGGATCCCTGGGTAGCTTAGTGGGGTCAGGGGCCCCTAGGTGGAGGGCCAGTTGGCACCCTGGGGCCTATACTGCAAGTCCAGGGAGAGAGGTGGACCCCTGGGTAATTTGCTGGGGTCAGGGGCCCCTAGTTGGAGGGCCAGGGGGCACCCTGTGCCCTACACTGCAAGTCGATCGAGAGATGTGGACCCATGGGTAGCTTGCTGGAGTCAGGGATGCCTGGGTGGAGGGCCAGGGGGCACCCTGTGCCCTACACTGCAAGTCGATCGAGAGATGTGGACCCATGGGTAGCTTGCTGGAGTCAGGGATGCCTGGGTGGAGGGCCAGGGGGCACCCTGGGGCCTACACTGCAAGTCCAGGGAGAGAGGTGGACCCCTGGGTAGCTTGCTGGGGTCAGGAGCCCTTAGGTGGAGGGCCAGGGGCACCCTGGGGCCTATACTGCAATTCCAGGGAGTGAGGTGGACACCTGGGTAGTTTGCTGGGGTCAGGAGCAATTAAGTGGAGGGCCAGGGGGCACTCTGTGGTCTATACTGCAAGTCCAGGGAGAAAGGTGGACCCCTGGGTAGCTTGCTGGGGTCAGGGATCTTAAGTGGAGAGCAAGGGGGCACCCTGGGGCCTACACTGCAAGTCCAGGGAGAGAGGTGGACCCCTGGGTTGCTTGCTGGGGTCAGAGGCCCCCATGTGGAGGGCCAGGGGGCACCCTGGGGCATATACTGCAAGTCCAGGGAGAGAGGTGGACCCCTGAGTAGCTTGCTGGAGTCAGAGGCCCCTAAGTGGAGGGCCACGGGGCACCTTGGGGCATTTACTGCAAGTGCAGGGAGAGAGGTGGACCCCTGGGTAGCTTGCTGGGGTCAGAGGCCCCTAGGTGGAGGGCAAGAGGGCACCTTTTGGCCTATACTGCAAGTCCAGGAAGAGAGGTGGACCCCTGGGTAGCTTGCTGGGGTCAGGAGCCCTTAGATGGAGGGCCAGGGGGCACCCTGTGGCCTACACTGCAAGTCCAGGGAGAGAGGTGGACCCCTGGGTAGCTTGCTGGGTTCAGGAGCCCTAAGGTGGAGGGCAAGGGGGCACCCTGGGGCCTACACTGCTAGTCCAGGGAGAGAGGTGGACTCCTGGGTAGCTTGCTGGGGTCAGAGGCCCCCAGGTGGAGGGCCAGGGGGCACCCTGGGGCCTATACTGCAAGTCCAGGGAGAGAGGTGAACCCCTGGGTAGCTTGGTGGGGTCATAGGCCCCTAAGTGGATTGCCAGGGGGCACCCTGGGGCCTATACTGCAAGTCCAGGGAGAGAGGTGGCCCCTTGGTAGCTTGCTGGGGTCAGGGGCCCCTAGTTGGAGGGCCAGGAGGCACCCTGGGCCCTACATTGCAAGTCGATCGAGAGATGTGGACCCATGGGTAGCTTGCTGGAGTCAGGGATGCCTGGGTGGAGGGCCAGGGGGCACCCTGGGGCCTATACTGCAAGTCCAGGCAGAGAGGTGGACCCCTGGGTAGCTTGCTTGGGGCAGGGCCCCTGGGTGGAGGGCCAGTGGGCACCCGGGGGCATTTACTGCAAGTCCAGGGAGAGAGGTGGACCCCTGGGTAGCTTGCTTGGGCCAAGGGGCACCCTGTGGCCTACACTGCAAGTCCAGGAAGGAAGTGGACCCCTGGTTAGCTTAGTGGGGTCAGGGGCCCCTAGGTGGAGGGCCAGTTGGCACCCTGGGGCCTATACTGCAAGTCCAGGGAGAGAGGTGGACCCCTGGGTAATTTGCTAGGGTCAGGGGCCCCTAGTTGGAGGGCCAGGGGGCATCCTGTGCCCTACACTGCAAGTCGATCGAGAGATGTGGACCCATGGGTAGCTTGCTGGAGTCAGGGATGCCTGGGTGGAGGGCCAGGGGGCACCCTGTGCCCTACAGTGCAAGTCGATCGAGAGATGTGGACCCATGGGTAGCTTGCTGGAGTCAGGGATGCCTGGGTGGAGGGCCAGGGGGCACCCTGGGGCCTATACTGCAAGTCCAGGGAGAGAGGTGGACCCCTGGGCAGCTTGCTGGGGTCTTAGGCCCCTAGGTGGAGGGCCAGGGGGCACCCTGGGGCCTACACTGCAAGTCCAGGGAGAGAGGCGAACCCCTGGGTAGTTTGCTGGGGTTTGGAGCCCTTAGGTGGGGGCCATTGGGCACCCTGTGGCCTCTGCTGCAAGTCAAGGGAGAGAGAGGGAACCCTGGGTAGCTTCCTATGGTCAGAAGCTCCTAAGTAGAGGGCCGGGGGGCACCCTGGGGCCTACACTGTAAGTCCAGGGAGAGAGGTGGACCCCTGGATAGCTTGCTAGTGTCAGGGGCGCCTAGCTGGAGGGCCAGGGGGCACCCTGGGGCCTACACTGCAAGTCCAGGGAGAGAGGTGGACCCCAGGGTAGCTTGCTGGGGTCAGGAGCCCTTAGGTGGAGGGCCAGGGGGCACCCTGGGGCCTATACTGCAATTCCAGGGAGTGAGGTGGACCCCTGGGTAGTTTGCTGGGGTCAGGAGAAATTAGGTGGAGGGCCAGGGGCACTCTGTTGCCTTTACAGCAAGTCCAGGGAGAGAGGTGGACCCCTGGGTAGCTTGCTGGGGTCAGGGATCTTAAGTGGAGGGCAAGGGGGCACCCTGGGGCCTGCACTGCAAGTCCAGGGAGAGAGGTGGACCCCTGGGTTGCTTGCTGGGTTCAGGAGCCCTAAGGTGGAGGGCAAGGGGGCACCCTGGGGCCTACACTGCTAGTCCAGGGAGAGAGGTGGACTCCTGGGTAGCTTGCTGGGGTCAGAGGCCCCCAGGTGGAGGGCCAGGGGGCACCCTGGGGCCTATACTGCAAGTCCAGGGAGAGAGGTGAACCCCTGGGTAGCTTGGTGGGGTCATAGGCCCCTAAGTGGATTGCCAGGGGGCACCCTGGGGCCTATACTGCAAGTCCAGGGAGAGAGGTGGCCCCTTGGTAGCTTGCTGGGGTCAGGGGCCCCTAGTTGGAGGGCCAGGGGGCACCCTGGGCCCTACATTGCAAGTCGATCGAGAGATGTGGACCCATGGGTAGCTTGCTGGAGTCAGGGATGCCTGGGTGGAGGGCCAGGGGGCACCCTGGGGCCTATACTGCAAGTCCAGGCAGAGAGGTGGACCCCTGGATAGCTTGCTTGGGTCAGGGCCCCTGGGTGGAGGGCCAGTGGGCACCCGGGGGCATTTACTGCAAGTCCAGGGAGAGAGGTGGACCCCTGGGTAGCTTGCTTGGGCCAAGGGGCACCCTGTGGCCTACACTGCAAGTCCAGGAAGGAAGTGGACCCCTGGTTAGCTTAGTGGGGTCAGGGGCCCCTAGGTGGAGGGCCAGTTGGCACCCTGGGGCCTATACTGCAAGTCCAGGGAGAGAGGTGGACCCCTGGGTAATTTGCTAGGGTCAGGGGCCCCTAGTTGGAGGGCCAGGGGGCATCCTGTGCCCTACACTGCAAGTCGATCGAGAGATGTGGACCCATGGGTAGCTTGCTGGAGTCAGGGATGCCTGGGTGGAGGGCCAGGGGGCACCCTGTGCCCTACACTGCAAGTCGATCGAGAGATGTGGACCCATGGGTAGCTTGCTGGAGTCAGGGATGCCTGGGTGGAGGGCCAGGGGGCACCCTGGGGCCTATACTGCAAGTCCAGGGAGAGAGGTGGACCCCTGGGCAGCTTGCTGGGGTCTTAGGCCCCTAGGTGGAGGGCCAGGGGGCACCCTGGGGCCTACACTGCAAGTCCAGGGAGAGAGGCGAACCCCTGGGTAGTTTGCTGGGGTTTGGAGCCCTTAGGTGGGGGCCATTGGGCACCCTGTGGCCTCTGCTGCAAGTCAAGGGAGAGAGAGGGAACCCTGGGTAGCTTCCTATGGTCAGAAGCTCCTAAGTAGAGGGCCGGGGGGCACCCTGGGGCCTACACTGTAAGTCCAGGGAGAGAGGTGGACCCCTGGATAGCTTGCTAGTGTCAGGGGCGCCTAGCTGGAGGGCCAGGGGGCACCCTGGGGCCTACACTGCAAGTCCAGGGAGAGAGGTGGACCCCAGGGTAGCTTGCTGGGGTCAGGAGCCCTTAGGTGGAGGGCCAGGGGGCACCCTGGGGCCTATACTGCAATTCCAGGGAGTGAGGTGGACCCCTGGGTAGTTTGCTGGGGTCAGGAGCAATTAGGTGGAGGGCCAGGGGCACTCTGTTGCCTTTACAGCAAGTCCAGGGAGAGAGGTGGACCCCTGGGTAGCTTGCTGGGGTCAGGGATCTTAAGTGGAGGGCAAGGGGGCACCCTGGGGCCTGCACTGCAAGTCCAGGGAGAGAGGTGGACCCCTGGGTTGCTTGCTGGGGTCAGAGGCTCCTAGGAGGAGGGCCAGGGGGCACCCTGGGGCCTACACTGTACGTCCAGGGAGAGAGGTAGACCCCTGGGTAGCTTGCTGATGTCAGGGGCGCCTAGCTGGAGTGTCAGGGGGCACCCTGTGGCCTATACTGCAAGTCCAGGGAGAGAGGTGGACCCCTGGGTAGCTTGCAGGGGTCAGGAGCCCTTAGGTGGAGGGCCAGGGGGCACCCTGTGGCCTATACTGCAATTCCAGGGAGAGAGGTGGACCCCTGGGTAGCTTGCTGGCGTCAGGGGCCCCTAGTTGGAGGGTCAGGGGGCACCCTGTGCCCTACACTGCAAGTCGATAGAGAGATGTGGACCCATGGGTAGCTTGCTGGAGTCAGGGATGCCTGGGTGGAGGGCCAGGGGGAACCCTGGGGCCTATACTGCAAGTCAAGGGACAGAGGTGGACCCCTGGGTAGCTTGCTGGGGTTCTAGGCCCTTAGGTGTAGGGCCAGGGGGCACCCTCGGGCCTACACTGCAAGTCCAGGGAGAGAGGCGAACCCCTGGGTAGTTTGCTGGGGTTGGGAGCCCTTAGGTGGGGGCCATTGGGCACCCTGTGTCCTCTACTGCAAGTCAAGGGAGAGAGATGGACCCCTGGGTAGCTTGCTGGGGTCAGGGGCTCCTAGTAAGAGGGCTGGGGGGCACTCTGGGGCCTAAACTGTAAGTCCAGGGAGAGAGGTGGACCCGTGGATAGCTTGCTAGTGTCAGGGGAGCCTAGCTGGAGGGCCAGGAGGCACCCTCGGGCCTACACTGCAAGTCCAGGGAGAGAGGTGGACCCCTGGGTAGCTTGCTGGGGTCAGGAACCCTTAGGTGGAGGGCCAGGGGGCACCCTGGGGCCTATACTGCAATTCCAGGGAGTGAGGTGGACCCCTGGGTAGTTTGCTGGGGTCAGGAGCAATTAAGTGGAGGGCCAGGGGGCACTCTGTGGCCTATACTGCAAGTCCAGGGAGAGAGGTGGACCCCTGGGTAGCTTGCTGGGGTCAGGGATATTAAGTGGAGAGCAAGGGGGCACCCTGGGGCCTACACTGCAAGTCCAGGGCGAGAGGTGGACCCCTGGGTTGCTTGCTGGGGTCAGAGGACCCCATGTGGAGGGCCAGGGGGCACCCTGGGGCCTATACTGCAAGTCCAGGGAGAGAGGTGGACCCCTGGGTAGCTTGCTGGAGTCAGAGGCCCCTAGGTGGAGGGCCAGGGGGCACCTTGGGGCATTTACTGCAAGTCCAGGAAGAGAGGTGGACCCCTGGGTAGCTTGCTAGGGTCAGGGGCTCCTAGGAGGAGGGCCAGGGGGCACAGGGTGCCCCCTGGCACTCCAGCTAGGTGCCCCTGACACCAGCAAGCGACCTAGGGGTCCACCTCTCTGCCTGGACTTGCAGTATAGGCCCCAGGGTTTCCCCTGGCCCTCCACCTAGGGGCCCCTGACCCCAGCAAGCTACCCAGGGGTCCACCTCTCTCCCTGGACTTGCAGTATAGGCCCCAGGGTGACCCCTGGCCCTCCACCTAATTATCCCTGACCCAAGCAAGCTACCCAGGGGTTCACCTCTCTCCCTGGACTTGCAGTATAGGTCCCAGGGTGCCCCCTGGCCCTCCACCTGGGGGCCTCTGACCCCAGCAAGCTACGCAGGGGTCCACCTCTCTCCCTGGACTTGCAGTGTAGGCCCCAGGGTGCCCCCTTACCCTCCACCTAAGATCCCTGACCCCAGCAAGCTACCCAGAGGTCCACCTCTCTCCCTGGACTTGCAGTATAGGCCACAGAGTGCCCCTGGCCCTCCACCTAATTAATCCTGACCCCAGCAAACTATCCAGGGGTCCACCTCTCTCCCTGGAATTGCAGTATAGGCCCCAGGGTGCCCCCTGGCCCTCCACCTAAGGGCTCCTGACCCCAGCAAGCTACTCAGGGGTCCACCTCTCTCCCTGGACTTGCAGTATAGGCCACAGGGTGCCCCCTGGCACTCCAGCTAGGCGCCCCTGACACCAGCAAGCTACCCAGGGGTCTACCTCTCTTCCTGGACGTACAGTGTAGGCCCCAGGGTGCCCCCTGGCCCTCCTGTGTCCTCTAGTCAAGGGAGAGAGGTGGACCCCTGGGTAGCTTGCTGGGGTCAGGGGCCCCTAGGTGGAGGGCCAGGGGAAACCCTGGGGCCTATACTGCAAGTCCAGGCAGAGAGGTGGACCCCTAGGTCGCTTGCTGGAGTCAGAGGCCCCTAGGTGGAGGGCCAGGTGGCACCCTGGGGCATTTACTGCAAGTCCAGGGAGAGAGGTGGACCCCTGGGTAGCTTGCTGGGGTCAGAGGCCCCTAGGTGGAGAGCCAGCGGGCACCCTGGGGCCTATACTGCAAGTCCAGGGAGAGAGGTGGACCCCAGGGTAGCTTGCTTGGGTCAGGAACCCCTAGGTGGAGGGCCAGGGGGCACCCTGGGGCCTATACTGCAAGTCCAGGGAGAGAGGTGGACCCCTTGGTAGCTTGCTGGGGTCAGGGGCCCCTAGGTGGAGGGCCAGGGGGCACGCTGGGGCCTATACTGCAAGTCCAGGGAGAGAGGTGGACCCCAGGGTAGCTTGCTTGGGTCAGGAACCCCTAGGTGGAGGGCCAGGGGGCCCCCTGGGGCCTACACTGCAAGTTCAGGGAGAGAGGTGGACCCCTGGGTAGTTTGCTGGGGTCATGAGCTCTTAGGTGGAGGGCCAGGGGGCACGCTGGGGCCTATACTGCAAGTCCAGGGAGAGAGGTGGACCCCTGGGTAGTTTGCTAGGGTCATGAGCTCTTAGGTGGAGGGCTAGTGGGCACCCGGGGGCATTTACTGCAAGTCCAGGGAGAGAGGTTGACCACTGGGTAGCTTGCTGGGGTCAGAGACCCCTAGGAGGAGGGCAAGGGGGCACCCTGAGGCCATTACTGGAAGTCCAGGGAGGGAAGTGGACCCCTGGGTTGCTCAGTGGGGTCAGGGGCCCCTAGGTGGAGGGCCAGGGGGCACCCTGGGGCCTATACTGCAAGTCTAAGAAGAGAGGTGGATCCCTGGGTAGGTTGCTGGGGTCAGGGGCCCCTAGGTGGAGGGCCAGGGGGCACCCTGGGGCCTACACTGCAATTCCAGGGAGAGAGGTGGACCCCTGTGTAGCTTGCTGGGGTCAGGAGCCCTTAGGTGGAGGGCCAGGGGGCACCCTGTGGCCTACACTGCAAGTCCAGGGAGAGAGGTGGACCCCTGGGTAGCTTGCTGGGTTCAGGAGCCCTAAGGTGGAGGGCAAGGGGGCACCCTGGGGCCTACACTGCTAGTCCAGGGAGAGAGGTGGACCCCTGGGTAGCTTGCTGGGGTCAGAGGCCCCCAGTTGGAGGGCCAGGGGGCACCCTGGGGCCTATACTGCAAGTCCAGGGAGAGAGGTGAACCCCTGGGTAGCTTGGTGGGGTCATAGGCCCCTAAGTGGATTGCCAGGGGGCACCCTGGGGCCTATACTGCAAGTCCAGGGAGAGAGGTGGCCCCTTGGTAGCTTGCTGGGGTCAGGGGCCCCTAGTTGAAGGGCCAGGGGGCACCCTGGGCCCTACACTGCAAGTCGATCGAGAGATGTGGACCCATGGGTAGCTTGCTGGAGTCAGGGATGCCTGGGTGGAGGGCCAGGGGGCACCCTGGGGCCTATACTGCAAGTCCAGGGAGAGAGGTGGACCTCTGGGTAGCTTGGTGGGGTCCTAGGCCCCTAAGTGGAGGGCCAGGGGGCACCCTGGGGCCTACACTGCAAGTCCAGGGAGAGACGCGAACCCCTGGGCAGCTTGCTGGGGTCAGAGGCCCCTAGGTGGAGGGCCAGGGGGCACCCTGGGGCCTATACTGCAAGTCCAGGGAGAGAGGTGGATCCCTGGGTAGCTTGCTGGGGTCAGAGGCCCCTAAGTGGAGGGCAAGGGGGCACTCTGGGCTCTCTACTGCAAGTCCAGGGAGAGAGGGGGACCCCTGGGTAGCTTACTGGGGTCAGAGGCCTCAAGGTGGAGGGCCAGGGGGCATTCTCCGGTCTATACTGCAAGTCCAGGGAGAGGTGGACCCCTGGGTAGCTTGCTGGGGCAAGAGGCTCCTAGGTAGAGGGCCAAGGGGCACACTGGTTCCTATACTGCAAGACCAGGGAGAGAGGTGGAACCCTGGGTAGCTTGACGGGGTCAGAGGCCCCTAGGTGGAGAGCCAGGGGGCACCCTGGGGCCTATATTGCAAGTCCAGGGAGAGAGGTGGCCCCCTGGGTAGCTTGCTGGAGTCAGAGGCCCCTAGGTGGAGGGCCAGGGGGCACTTTGCTGCCTATCTTCAAGTTCAGGAAGAGAGGTGGACCCCTGGATAGCTTTCTGGGGCCATAGGCCGCAAAGAAATTTTAGATGATGGGTAATAAATGGGCCCACATGGATGAATTTTGTGTCCCGCATCATTCTGAAGCTTAATATATTTTTTATTATAATTTGAGCTCAAAAGTACTGCAAAAATTAAGCTTTATGCTTATGTCATTTAAATGCAGTTGACATTTTCGTGACACAGGACTAGAAGCGCAGCGGCCCGCCTCTGTGCACGGGGACTTTTGGCCGGGCGCTTCCTGTGATTTTTTGGCGCTTGTCTGCTGCACCTGACAGTGTTTACCTTTCACTTACGCTTGCCTCTTTTACGCTAAACACCTAAATGAATGCTCAGGTCTATTTAACTGACTATATTTCAGTTATACATGATCAATAAGAACATTATCATGGCTGAAAGCACTTCCCTGTTTATGGCTTGCGTTCCTAAGTAACCGATCAGCTGGGTGCTGCGGAGTGCGCGCCTCTCTGCGCAGGCTTCACTCATAGGGAACAAATAGCATTTTAAAGACACGGCACAACATTGCACTTCGTCCACAGTGCGACAGGCTTCACACTTTGCATTGTACTAATATCAGACGGTCCTCTTTGCAGCATGGCAAACAAACATATTAAAATTGTAAAACAAAAAGTGCTGCAATAACAATGAATGGAGCTGTCATTACATCAGCAAGTTCTCAGAGTTTCACTCCTGTTACACTAATGACAGCTTGATGAGCTCTGCAGTGGACCTCTTACTTGCATTGGTTCATAACTGGATGATTAAAAAAAAACTATATTGTATACGCCCTGAGTAAAACCACTATAACCTATAAAAATTATAATGTATCTTTTTGTGTTATGTTATAGGGCTAATTAATTATTAAATATTAAAATGTATTAGTGCTCTGTATTTAATGGAGCTCAACATATCTGATCAAATTTCAATACTCTGAATATAAATGCATTTTTTTCAACATGTTCCACTTTTTCCCATATTTATTTGTGTAACTAATTTAAATGTAATGTTCAGTATTATTATTAATAGAACAAACTGGTATGAACATTTTAAAGTCAGCAAAGCTTCTAAAATTATGCAAAGTAAAAGTTGTGGCTCTTTGAACTTGAATACCCAATTCTAGATTGCATTTAGGACATTTTTTTTTTAATTATTCAAAAATGGAATAAAAATAAACAAAACACTGAACCACTACAGCCACCATTGTAGTATTGCTAGTTACAACAGTACAGTTAACTGTTAACAGGCTTATGAATGACAAAACTCTTTAAAACTTTAAGTCTTTAAATCTTTAGATACATTTAGACTCTTAGCTGTAAGGGTAAATACAGAAGAGTCTAGCTGTGCATAGGCAGAAAAAAAGCATAAAAATAGCATAAAAGACTGTGTAAAGTGACGACTCGTACACAAAATATGGCTTGATGGAATCCAGTGAGAGCAGACCACAATGAACACTGCGCATGAAGATTTGATCAATCCAGATAATCCAGATAATGAATAGTATAGATTTATTGAATAATATATAATAATATAAATGTATTGAATAATACAATTTAAAAAAAATTAAGTACAGTTTTTAATTTGAGTGGGTGGCGTCATTTTTGTTTTTTGGGGGTCCCCAAAAGAATTCGCCCTACACAAAGGGGCCTTCAGCTGAAAATGTTTGAAAACCCCTGCATTAGGCCACTGGGGCACGACACAAAATGTATTGGTCAGTTGGAGAGTTAGTGACCTGTGGCAAGAATACTCTTCCACAATGAGGCATCCCAGTGAACGAGGCATTTATTCGGGGTTAAATGATTTGTCTCCATGAATGCAAACAACAAATCACACTTAATAGAGGGTGGTTTCCCTCCTTCACCCTCTGAGTTATGGGCCAAGTGAACCAATGTTCTATCCCAGGTCATTTTAAAATGGTCAGCAAATGAGCAAAAGCAGATTTTGCAAGCAGAGTGGCTCAGAGGAAAGTTGCTGGGTCCTTAACCCAGAGCTTGATGGACCGAAACCATCCTCTGCTAAAACGGTTACATTTACACATATATAGCCAACTTGCAAGACTTTTTGCTCAATAGGCAAAAAGATTTAAATGTCCATGGTTTGAACATGTACTCTCAGCTCCTGTTTCGTAGATGGTATAAGGTAAAGAAACTATCATAGCAGAAGATGGTTTTGATCCATCGACCTCTTGGTTATGGGCCCAGCACACTTCCGCTGCTCCACTCTGCTCCAAACCACCTCTGATGGGACTCAAACCCCCAATCCCTGGCTTAGGAGGCCAGAGCCTTATCCATTAGGCCACTGGGGCACGACACAAAAAGTATTGGGCAGCTGGAGAGTTAGTGACCTGTGGCAAGAATACTCCTCCACAATGAGGCATACCAGTGAACAAGGCATTTATTAGGGGTTAAATGATTTGTCTCCATGCATGCAAACAACAAATCACACTTAATAGAGGGTGGTTTCCCTTCTTCACCCTCTGAGTTATAGACCAAGTGAACCAATGTTTTATCCCAGGTCATTTTAAAATGATCAGCAAACAAGCAAAAGTAGTTTTACAAGCAGAGTGGTGCAGCGGTAGTGTGCTGGGCCCATAACCCAGAGGTTGATGGATCAAAACCATCCTCGGCTGAAACGGTTACATTTACACATATATAGCCAACTTGCAACACCTTTTGCTCAAAAGGCAAAAGAATTGAAATGTCCATGGTTTGAACATGTACTCTCAGCTCCTGTTTCAGAGGTGGAATTAGGTAAAGAAGCTATCACAGCAGAGGATAATTTCGATGCATCAACCTTTAGATCATGAGCTCAGCACGCTTCCGCTGCGCCACTCTACTGCTACAAACCACCCCAGATGGGACTCAAACCCACAATGCCTGGCTTAGGAGGCCAGTGCCTTATCCATTAGGCCACTGGGGCACGACACAAAAAGTATTGGGCAGCTGGAGAGTTAGTGACCTGTGGCAAGAATACTCCTCCACAATGAGGCATCCCAGTGAACAAGGCATTTATTAGGGGTTAAATAATTTGTCTCCATGCATGCAAACAACAAATCACACTTAATAGAGGGTGGTTTCCCTTCTTCACCCTCTGAGTTATAGACCAAGTGAACCAATGTTTTATCCCAGGACATTTTAAAATGATCAGCACACAAGCAAAAGTAGTTTTACAAGCAGAGTGGCGCAGCGGTAGTGTGCTGGGCCCATAACCCAGAGGTTGATGGATCAAAACCATCCTCGGCTAAAACGGTTACATTTACACATATATAATTAATTTACATTAATTATGTAAGTTACATTACAATCACATTCAAGTTGCTGCCAAAGTGCCACTTCTTCACACTGCCCTACAAAAACATCTCAGCATTTGTTAAGTACTCCAAAGCAAACGCTTACTCTGTACTGACAGATAATTTCTTTTGCTTGGTCCTCTGACATGTGGCCCTGAAATACAATCAAAACACAAATAATACCACTGAGGTTAAAGAAACCATTAAGCAAAGTCACATTGTATTGTGCCTCTGCATAAAAGGCATGACAGCGTTGTGTAATTTCATTGGCTCCAGACAAACTGACTGCATGGAGCTGATAGAGTTTCCAGCAACCAGCCAGAGGGCCTTCTGGAAGTTCAGCAGGATTATCAGCTCACCACAGTAGGGTAATACTATTCTTTCAGCTCAGCAAACACATCCACTGGCTCCATTCACACAACATTGAGATGACATTGGGAGATTTGGTCTTGCTCTGGAAGGGGTGTGATGTGCACAGATGCACGGTGTGTGCTCATGTTATTTCACTGATGTTCGCTATTACGGTCCATGTAACACTCTTCAACTCTGCTGGTTTACTCAAAATCCAAGGTTTACACTGTAAGAAAATATTATATTCTATTCCTTATATGCTAATGAAAGACTACTGAGACATTCCAAGCATTGGATGGGTCCTCCTGGTGTGGCAGAGTTTCTCACAGCTCCCATACACATCTCTGCCATTTGCTTACAGTAACTATGTGCTTTTCACCATAAAAAATTGATCTGCCTATGATAATCTTTTATATAACTATACTATTGTCGAGTCATGGCCTGAGGAAAGTATGTTAATGTACTTCTCCCTCATTTTATCTCCTCAACTTTGCTTTGATGTTCAGCTGGTTTTAAGGGTTTGGTATTTCACACATTTGACAATGCTTTGTTAAGGGTATAAGAAGGAAAAGTAACTGTTGATCGGGGAAAATGGCTTTTACGCTGCTTCTCCCGGTGTGTAGCGTCATATGCTAACAAAGGCAGTTTCACTGTCTTTGTTACACAGCGGTTCATATTTTACAGCTATGTTTCTTTATACAGTATGTTAGTTTGTTTCATTCTACTGTTTGTATATTTAAACATGTAACTTAATAAACAACTTTGCCTAATTTAAGGAGTTGAGATTCTTTTTCTTTATCAATGATGATAGCAACTTTAATGGAGTCAGATTAATACAATGGAATCAGATAAATAAATAATAAAACAAATTGATTTAAACACGCCATCCTTCAACTGCTTTCTGTTCTCGATTATTGGTTCAGAATAGTAGTATAAGCAACACCAAAATCTAGAGCTGCATGATATTGGAAAAATCTGACATTGTGATATCTTCTTTTGCCATGATATATTGTGCGATATGAATAAAAATTCGGTAGGTGATTTGAATAGTCCTATTTGGAAAGATTGCATCAATTTAGATCGACTGGGATGATCAAGTCTATTTCTTTGCAGTGCATCAATAAATTACAAGCAAAAATTAATAAATAAACAGGGCTTTATGGTTTTCAGTGGAGTCTAACAGTAATTAAGTACAATCAATTGGTCTGCATCATATAAATTATAAAAAAATAAAAAAAACGAAAAATTGAATGTCTTTATCTTTTAATCTTTAATAAATAATCTAATCCTGCCATGTGACTTGCAGATACACACATTGCGATATGGATGCTCAAACAATATATTGTTCGGACCTACCAAAATCTCATATTTATATCTTTTTATTACATAACTATTTCTCATAATGTCATTGTGTATTATGTGTCATCATTTTAAATCATCATAATTCATTTCTAGTCATAATTTTGGCTAGACTGTCATGTTTCCTTTTTTTTATCTCAAAATTGACTGAATACTTAAAAAAAAAAAAAATCTTTCATATTTAATAGTTTGGCCATGCTTTTGACTTTTCATTTTGACTTTTACGTCTGATATTTTCATCCATTTATCTAATACTTTTAACAAGTACTTCATAAATTCAACATTTCATGATAACTTTTTAATAATTAAAATGTTTGTCCAAAATATGAAGCATCTTATATTTTTAAGTGATGTCTCATAATCAACATTAATCGTCTCATAATCAACATTCCCTGTCATCATCTCAACTTTTTTGTCATTTCTATCTCATAATCATAAAAAGTTCTTTATACTTATGATTATATCTCAAAATTATGGCATAACATCTATTTTTTTAACAAATATATCTCAGTGTCAGTGTTTTATGTCATCATTTGAAATCATCATAATTAGGTACTTTCATATTTCCAGTTTTCTATCTCATATTATGACATCTTAACTTTTTATTTCATAATGACTAAATTGTTATGTTTTCGTTTTTCTTGTAATTGACTCTTGACTCTTTTTAACATTTTCATAATTATATTTCTATTTTTTGACTCATATAAGTCAAGCTTTTGACTCCTATTTTCATCATTTTATTTAATATGTGCACCATTTAGGCTCAAAATTACTTGTCTCATGTTTTCATTTCATAATTAGAACTTCCAGGTCAGAATTGACTTAAAATCACACATTTTTAAATGCTGTATCATAATTGACATATATCATCTAATTTCAAGTACCTCATAATCTTAAAAAACTGTTAGAATTATAATTCTATCTCAAACTAAGCCTTTTATATTTTTATCTCAAGATTATGAAAAAATATAAGCGTATCATATCATAATGATCACATTTTGTCAACTCTCGAAGAGATTTAATATGATAAATTGTTATCTTGTGGATGTGTCAGGGGGAATAGCTCTTCTATGCTACTGCTGCTTTGACTAAAGGTGCAGAGCAAGTATGGAGACTTGGTACATCCAGTATATTCATAAACATGCAGTCATACATGAAACCCCCACAGCAGATCTGAACACAGGTGGAGGTTGGGTAAAGGAGGTTCTCCGAAAACCCATTGCAGATTGCTAGTGCAAAGGAAAATGTCAAGGTAGGTTGAGGGACAAGCTTATTGGCTGGCAAGGAGACAGCAACCAATCACCAGCGTCTTGTAAATATAATAATGGGGTTGAAATCCGAATGGAACATCAGCCTCTGTGCATGCATAGTTTCATAACAGACCTTTGTATAAATCTGAGGTTTCATGAATCTTTTAATTATTTTAAAATATTATTTTAAAGTTAAAAGAACAAACATTGCACATATGTCTTGGAAAATGCTAACTGAAATACAGAAATACACTGCCATGTACATATTGCATTATCGTTTTGTGTATTACATTTCAAAATTAATTTTGCTACACACATCCCATGCTGTTATGCTGAAAATGTAATCCTGCGATTTCTAGACGCGAGTGTAAATTCATTTAAGACAAATAACATTTAAATGATCATTTTGCTACAGTTTCTGCTTGTACTTTATTCACATCAAATTCAGTTTGTGTATAGCATTTTCAATTGAATTTTGCAACTCATAAAGCTTTAAAATGTGGATACAATTTACATATTAAAACAGTGTTTGAAATGAGAAATGCGAACAATGTAATTTAATTTACATTTTTATTCTGCACCAAACATTGCTCATATGTCTTGGAAAATGCAAATTCAAATACAGAAATACATTGCCATTTAACATATTGCATTGCCCTTTTGCATATTACATTGTGAATTGAATTATGCTACTCATATGCTTCCATACTTCACGGGACTCCACATTTGTAAACAATCGCTCCATCAACCGCTCTCGGTCCCGCCCCGCCCAGACTCATCAGCGCTACCAAGCCGACCAATCACAGAGCTTGCGCTACGCGTTGGTGCGATGTGTAGTTACATTTTTTGAGAGGTGCACGCCGATGGCCACGGCGAAGGGTATGAGAAGTATAAATCAGCCTTTTACGCCCCATTCACACGGAGCGTCAGCGTCAACGCTTCCCATTCACTTTGAATGGGTGATGTCAGGCGTTGCCGAACTGCATTGTGGATCCGTCGGCACCGCTTCAGAAGCGTAGCTCGCTAAAGAAGTTGGGACTAGCTCAACTTTTCAAGCGCCAATGAAAGCGTCAGCCAATCAGATCGCTGTATGCAAATACACCAGCTCAGACAGTGGCCTTTTGCTGACTGAATTTCATTGGCTGACGCTTTATAACGATCGCTTCAGCCCCAACTTCAGACACGCCTTCAGTCAAGCGTTGACGCTGAAGCCCCGTGTGAATGTAAGGCTGTAATAACAAAATGTGGAAAAAGTGAAGCGCTATGAATACTGAGTTTACGAATGCACTGTATATTATAATACTAGACTGTAAAATGTGATATTAAGCTCATATTGTAAATATACGTTTGTCATGCTATATTTTGTAATGTTTTGATGTCTAAATTTAAGTGTAGTATTTAAAGGTTCAGGACAGCCTGGAGAACTTTTTTTTTTTTATATTAACAGATTTTTGTGTGTTGAGCATCAGTTAAGACAATGTTAGCACCTGTCAGCTTTAATTGTGGGGAAAACTGGATAATTTTGAGCTTTTGTCAGCAAATTTCAGCTTCCGGGTTTAAATGATTTTTGAGGAGGGATCAAAATCGGCGACGTAGCGCAGAACTGCAAGTGCAATGATGACGCGTCGGTTTCTCGTTATTATTCATAGCGGAGTTTTCTTATCCTATGAGAAGAGCCGGCTGCTTAATTATTCATGAGAGTGTGCTTTCCGAAGGCAGACCTGCCAGTTTCAAGCAAGCTGTGAGACACAGACCAACGGCACATAGCCGTTCATGAAGGCTCGTATGTGTTTGTTTCCATGATCCACGGGGTTTGTTGCATGTTTTTTCCCCACGATCCTGTCAGGACCGATCATACAGCAAAGCTGTGTGTGTGCTGCAAGCATTTTTGTCGGGAGAGCAGTATGAGAATTTAAGAATGGCGGACGTTGACTTTTATGAGGAGTTCGTTCACATTCAGACACATCGTCGTGCTGCTGTGTTTGCCTAATCCTCTATATTACCAGCAGGGCTAATGGTTAAAATAGGCACGTCAGGAGACCTGCTGCACTGAGTCTGCATTCAAGATCTATAATTTAGACACGGGGATTGAGGGAGAATCCTCATTTATAGTGTTTACATAAACACACTTATCTTTATAATGATATAAATTGTGGTTATGTGTATATGAAATTACGAATAAAAAATGTTGCAGGGCATTAAAATACTATTTATTTCTTTGCATTTTAACTTTGTGAACTATAAACTCATGCGTCTCCTCACGGTTTGTGTCTCAGTTTGTGAGCTAACTGTCAACAACAGTTATTCGCTCCTCTTCTCCCCTGCTGGCCACGCCCACTCCTGCCCGATGCTCGCGGAGCTCCACGCCCATTAATCATGCATCTTTTTAAAAAATTCTGAAGTAGACTTTAACCGAAAGTGGGGGGTGTCATGGCCCTTTAAAACAAATTATTTTAAAGGTGAAAATCTAATAATGATTTATTAAATAGCTTATTTTTCACCCAAACATTTAATTATGTTCCATCAATACTCACAATAACAACAAACCAGTCCCATTTTATGCTGATTCAAACATTTTTTCCTCATACAGCAAATCAGTATAATTCAAAAAGGCTCATATGTGCTAAACAAGAGTGCACAGTGTAACACAAACACATACGTTTACAAAAAAATAACCTCTCAGGCTCAACATTAAACCTACAATCAGAATGGAAATTTATATTACAATAGTCATTGCACAATGATAGTAATCATAATCACTTCCTGGAAAACTGTAATGATGCCTAAGTATGAGAGTCATTCAGTGTTATTACTGCTTCATAGTGTTTGGAGTTGTATCCGTTTCTGAATTGGATGTTTTCTTTTTATCCCACAGTCACCTGACTGAATCCTAGAACTGAGATTAGTTTGCAGACAGCAAGATGTGAATCTTGTAAACTGACACAGGTTTATGAGGTCCTTGAATTTGCCATGATGAATCGTCAAAATGTTGAAACCCAGAGAGCCTTCCTCTGAGAAATATTGCCTTCAAATTTGGTAATTTTCCTTCTAAACTGACACAATATCAAGCAATGTCAATGACACCTTGCTGGAAAAAACTATTAGCTGTTATTATGTATCACTCAAAAATTTCGTCCATTTTATAACTCTCTCAGGACACTGTTGGCAAGGTCAAAATCATTGCTTTGCTCTTCTAACACTTAATACATAAGGAAAAAAACTGTTATTTCTGAAAATGTGATAAAAGCCATAAAAGTAATATATCCCTGTACTGTTAATGCCTCTATAAACCGTCCTTGAAAGCTAATGAATAATTTGCAATTCTCTTCCCATCAAAGATGCATCACATTACTTGTGTATCTTCACTATCCACAATGCCAACTGCTTTTCTTCTTCATTTCGTTTTTTAAAAATGCTTGGCGAAGCATTTTTATCTGTCAGACTGCAATTATGTTCCAGTTCAGAAGCTCCGAAGAGCATTGCTTTAGGGGTTTCAAAGCATTTAGCTCTACACCCTGTCATGTTCTTCCAATGTGATGCAACAGAGAAGGACTTTGTTTAATCATGAGCCTGAAATGCAGACAAAAGGCTCTGGAGCAGCACCTGAGCACCCTGATGTCACGTTCAATTCACTCTGTCTCAGGGCACATTAAGCAGGCAGACACAATAAATGAGCAGTAATTAGCAGATTTAGATAAATTGGATAGGACAGATGTTATGCAAATTGCTATGAATAACTCAGCTGCAGCTAATTGGATTTGGAGCCTCGATGACCAAATTTCTTGTTGCACTTAAAAGGGTTTTATGTATAACATTCTATTAATGTTTTGATTTCTTATGATCATGATAGTGCCAAATCAAGGTAGACTTTATTCCACACTTCAGAATCCTATTATTGCTCCTATATACCACTACTAGCCAAATTAATAGACAAGGGTCAAATTGTCATGGCAAGGCATATCTCTGAAACAGCACTTAGTAGTGATGAGGATTTTCCAAGAGTGGCCAATAGAAAAAACAAACTGGCATGACACATCAAGCTGGCTCCCAAAGCTCAATTTTTAAATGTTTATTTAAACTGTCAAACCGATATAATTGTGGTATATGTGTATATATTTTATTCTAACATTGTTTTTTATTGAAGCTACAAAACACAAAAGAGCTTTGAGTATTTCTCGCATTGGCCATATGGGTCAAATTGGCCATATTCAATTCTGAGAGTTTGGAATATGCACCTTTGTTTCCTAGCAAGTTTCTGCTAACAAAAACATAACTATCTTATAGGAAAATCATTAATCATTAATCATTATTATCATCACTTATTAATCAGACTTGTATTTCAAAGCAACATATTCATTAGGGTGAAAAAACATTCCAATGAGGTATGTGCCTTGGGATCACTCTAGTAACGCATCTACAATTATAAGCTGTACTACAAAAAAATAATATTTTTAGGATAATGACTTTATAAAGTATGATGACAGACATTCAAAATGTAATTCTAAAATCTCAAATTTGAGTCTTATATAAATAGTCAGCACTATAGACATTCTGGTAGTTCTAGTGTTAATCCATATGGGCTCCAAATGGCTTTTGGGATTAAAAGAAATGTCACAACACACAGGGCATCACACCATGCTATACTTATTATCTATATATTGCATGCAAGCATCCCTAGCAAGCTTTTTTTTGGCTTGTTTTAAAAGATGTCAAATAAATGTCTAATACAAGTCTAAACATAGTTGTCCTGGCTAAAACAAGGCTAAATTTGGGCTGTCCGTGAAAATCTACAGTAACAGTGGTCTGAGAATTTCAATTCAGCTTTATTTGTATAGCGCTTCACATAAATGGTCATAGTAACTGGAACAGTGTAGTTCAGTTTTTAGTGTTTAAGTTCAGCTCAGTTCAGTTTAGCTCAGTTCAGTGTGATTTAATCATTACTGAGAGTCCAAACACTGAAGAGCAAATTCATTGATGCGTAACTCTACCAATCCTGAACCATGCGAGCCAGTGGCGACAGCGGAGAGGGAAAAAAAACTTCACCTGATGGGAGTGAAGAAAAAAAAAACCTTGAGAGAACCAGACTCAGTTGGGCACGACTATTTTAATTTCTCCGCTGGCCAAAAGTCTTGTGCAGAGCTTCAGTCACTGGGTGGAGGCTGGAAGATGGCCTCAGCGAAGACTCGTCTGTCCCTGGAGCGTTGCTTGAGAATAGGCCAAAACTAGACTAGTCATCAAATAAACAGAAATGAATGACTACACGTAAAGTCTGTCTAATGAAAAGTTCAGACTGCATGATTTTAGCCCTGATTTTGACTCACTGACAGGCTCTGAGAAATCTCAGACAAATGCCAGAAATAACGGGCAAATCGTTGCTTGTTCACGTAAATAATATACACACAGTGTGAACTATCAAAGACATGATCTAAGAGAATTGCAGATGAGTCGCCGACACCCGTGAGATATTTGGCATGCTAAATATCTGGACCTGTTGGCGATTCAAATCATGCCGTGTGAAATGTGTTCTGATTGAAAAAACCATTGGTGATTAACTACAGCCAATGAGAAAGCAACATTCACTAGTGTGGGTATCTGCAGGCCAGTCGGAGGTTGGGGGAGAAGTTAAAAGCGCTCATTTTTAGTTGATTTGGACCCAAAAAAATTGAAGAAAAACTAGAGTAAATTTGGCATGAGTAAACGTGTCTGTTTGACGTGTCATCTGAGCAATATTACAATTGGGTTGAAAAGTAAAAAAGTTGAGGAGAAATTGCTCATTTTCTTCAAAACCCAGGTGAGCAAAAGAAGTATTTTCTACCACACTAACCTTGAGCAATATTACAATTGGGTTGAAAAGTAAAAAAGTTGAGGAGAAATTGCTCATTTTCTTCAAAACCCAGGTGAGCAAAAGAAGTATTTTCTACCACACTAACCTTCTTTTTCCATTATGTACTTTATAACGAAAGATAAATTACGTCACCTTGCATATTTCCATGTCACTTCTCACGTGTGTTTGGTTGTGAGATATAGTTTGGACAAAGTTGTCGGTGATTCTTCCTATTTTAAAGTCATGCAGTGAGAAATCCCCATTCGCTGATCCACCCTACAGTGTAAACACAGCACCGACCGAACTCTAACCCAGATAGTCATGCAGTGTGAAAACATGACACGACTACTTTGAAAATCATGCAGTCTGAACTCGGCATAATCTGTCCATTTGACTACTAGTCTGGTTTTGGGCTATTCTTAGATGTCTATTAGATTTTCACTGACAGCCCAAATTTAGCCTTGTTTTAGCCAAGTTGTCTATATATGGATGTTTATTAGACATCTAATAAACACAAAATGGTTTACTTCACCTTTGAGCAGTGAAAAATAGCCACCTGGTATGAACAATATTTTCTCATGTGGGCATCTGTGTACATGTAACCCATATACCTGGGAATCAGAGAGCACCAGAATAAACTGTGGGACGATGAGCCAGTGGATGGAGTCTGATGCTCTAAACAGTGTTTGAAACCATCGCTCAGGCCTTTCATGTGGATGTAAGCTTGAAACATGCAATACACCTGTTCCAAAACATGTACACCCTTTCATGACAATACTGCTCACTGCTGGAAGTAGGCACCTCTTTCAGGAGGATAATGCAATTGCACCTCTTGAATTTGCCAAGTATGATGCCATCCTGGATTAACATGTCTGTAGATCCTGGAACATCATTTTTGTTCAAAAATGTAATCCATACCTATTTCCTACCCCTAAACCAAACCATAATTGTAAATTATTCCCAAAATCAGAGGGGAATAATAGTTGGATAACAATCATGAAGAAGTGCATAAACCTAACTGTAAGCCTAAACCTAACATAAACGGTAAATATATCCCCTAATTCTGATTGGCTAATTGGAATGTTGTTCCAAAATCAACTTAGATGTTAATCCAGGAACATCTCCTACTTGGTGAAATTAGGTTGGCGTAATGCAATCACAAATTGTTTAGGAATGGTTTGAAGAACAGGATGAAGAGTTTAATTTGTTGCCTTAGCCTCCAAAACCCCACAATTCTCAATCTGGCTGAGCATATATGAGATTTACTGGACCAAAAAGTTCAATCTATTAACTCCACTTCAAACCTATGAGATTTTAAGAAATATTTTGCTAATGATTTAGTGCTCAAATCACACATGACAACTTGAGGGGTCTTGTAGAATCCATGTCTCGGCAGGTCAACACAGTTTTGGCAATTATGCAATGGACCAAGTGTATATTAAGCAGGCAATCTCAATGTTTTGCTCAGCGGTCTATTACATATTCTACAAGGAAGATGATTACCTCCCACCCCAAATACTTTGAGAAGAAAACAAGAAGCTGAAAGTCAGTCAGAATACGACTTTCAGTTGGGTTGCCTTGCAGGAAAACTCCAGAGACGCATCAACTCTGGATGATGGGCAATAAAACCAGCCGCAGTCTCCTGCATGCCACTGTACTAATGTCTACTGAATTTCCTTTTCATTAAAATACACATTTCCATACCTTTGAGTGATCAGCCACCTTAAATTCTGAACTCAGCAACATCTCTCAGAGGAGATGAAACTATTAGCCAATAAAGATCACATTTCACTCAAGAGGAAACAGTGACAGTGCATGGCGAAGATTAGAGATAATGTCTTGTTTACTCGAATAAGTGGCTTAAATCAGCAATCTTGCTTTTAAATAACTCCATTACAAGCATTGTGAATGCTAAGGCTCAGAATTAACAACTGCTAAGAGGCACGCTGTTGGAACTGGTGCAAACTGTAGTGGGACATAATGGAAAAAAGTTATAAAAATGGAAATATTTCAATCTTCTTTATTAATACATTTGGGAAGTGCATTGGTGTGCATTAATTGAATGGTTTTTGGGGGTCTGGGTTGACAGGGACTGTATTAATTAGTAATAAAAAGGAGGAAACATTTGGTTTTTGGGATGTTCCTGAAAATAAAGGGTCTCTCTTTCCAAACGGGGCCCATACGGGTCTTGTTTTAGGCATCAAAATAAAAACAGGGGGAATCACTGATGAAGAGTTTGTTTTAATGAGCTGTGTTAGAAAAAGCATCCAGTCATTCGGCTCTGTCGAATTCACGCACAAATTTATTCAAAATAAAAACCATCAGCTTTCCAACTTCAAGTAGTTATACTAATGAATCAAACAAAACTGTTTCCAGGAGCATTTGGAAATATGAATGTGTTCAATCTGAACTATATATGTGATGACAGTAGATATGAGTGTCGTGGATATAAAATATTTCCCCAATCTGCCTCAGGCAAAAGCAAAGTGCTTCTCGGAATGCTTCCTGAAGGCAATAAAGTCTTGCACAGCAAACAACAAACAAATACCTGGAATGGCAAGTCTATTTAAAACATATTTTCAGACTTTTTGAGAAGAATGGTGCCAGAGGCAAACGGGATGCGAAACACATCAACGGTGGAGATGGGACTGTAAAAATCTGCATACATTTTTCAGCTGGCACGCCACGAAGACGCCGGATGGAAAACAATGTCCCTGCAGTCTGAGGTACAAAACAGTGTGGTGGTGACTCATCACTTAAACAGTGAAGTCTACTGGAGTAAAAAAAAAAAAAAAAAAAAGCCAGCACAAACACACACAAATCTGACCTTCAGTTTCAAAATCAGCTTGTGTCTAAAGCAGCATTCGGTCTCAGTCTAGTGACTGTTTTTTTCTAATTTTTCAAAATATTTGATGTCACATAATATTAATATAATAACAGCCACTGCTGTAATTAAAATTAATTACACTTCAAAATATTTAATGAGCACATTTATACTAAAGAAACTAGCCATTGCAATTCTTGCTTCTATTTGTTTAACTTAAATGAAATTAATATTAGTTATATTATTATGCATCAATATATTTGCATACATTATATACTGTTATAATAATATAAAATGTAATATTTATATAAAAGTATATAATATAAATATTTATTAGTAAATTACACACATATACACTCACCGGCCACTTTATTAGGTACACCTGTCCAACTGCTTGCTAACGCAAATTTCTAATCAGCCAATCACATGACAGCAACTCAATGCATTTAGGCATGTAGACATGGTCAAGACAATCTGTTGCAGTTTAAACAGAGCATCAGAATGTGGAAGAAAGGTGATTTAAATGACTTTGAACGTGACATAGTTGTTGGTGCCAGATGGGCTGGTCAGAGTATTTCAGAAACTGCTGATCTGCTGGGATTTTCACGCACAACCATATCTAGGGTTTACAAAGAATGGTTCAAAAAAGACATATCCAGCAAGCGGCAGTTCTGTGGGCATAACTGCCTTGTTGATCTCAACATTCCAGCTGATACAAAGACAACAGAAGAGCATTACTTGAACGCACAATATGTCATGAGACGTATGGGCTACAGCAGCAGAAGACCACACCAGGTGCCACTCCTGTCAGGTAAGAACAGGAAACTGAGGCTACAAATCCTATAAGCTCGCCAAAATTGAACAATAAACGATTAGAAAAACGTTGCCTGGTCTGATGAGTGTCAATTTCTGCTGCAAAATTCAAATGGTAAGGTCAGAATTCGGCATCAAAAACATGAAATCATGGATCCATCCTGCCTTGTATCAAAAGTTCAGGCTGCTGCTGGTGGTGTAATGGTGTGGGGGATATTTTCTTGGCACACTTTGGGCCCATTATTACTAACTGAGCATCGTGTCAAGACCACAGCCTACATGAGCATTGTTTCTGACCATGTTCATGCCTTTATGACAACAGCTTACCCATCTTCTGATGGCTGAAGTCATAAGACTGAAGTCATAAAGCAAGAATCATCTCAGACTGGTTTCTTAAACAGGACAACGAGTTCACTGTACTTAAATGGACTCCACAGTCACCAGAACTCAATCCAACAGAGCACTTTTGAGATGTGGGGGATCAGGAGATTTGCATCATGGATGTGCAGCCGACAAATCTGCAACAACTGCGTGATGCTATCATGTCAATATGGATCAAAATGTCTGAGAAATATTTGCAGTACTTTGTTGAATCTATGCCACGAGAAATTAAAGCAGTTCTGAGAGCAAAAGAGGTTCCAAACCAGTACTAGTAAGGTGTACCTAATAAAGTTGCCGGTGAGTGTATATATATTTTAAATAATTATATTTTTTGAATTATGTGCTATATAAATATGAATAAATATTTTTTAATGTATACAACTACCATAATTACATTAGTTTATTCAGATAATATATAAATGTAAAATATATTTACATATATTTTATAGATATAATCTATTATTAATTATAACATGCAATATTACAATATTTATTTAATAATAATCTATGTAAAAAAAAATTTAAGTGAAATAATAATCATTTATTTTATTAAATTAATTTAGTAAATAAAATCTATGTAACCTTGAAAAATCCAATTGATTAAATCAAAACTGACATGTTTAGAAAGTCTGGATGCTTCACATTATAATTTTTAATGGACTGACTTAGGTGTGTATCATAATGAAAGCAATATCTCACTTCATGGTAGGTCTACTCCATACTATTCTGCAATTCTATTCAAAAACTGTCCTTCAAAGCAATTTGCATATATAACTCACGTCTAATTGAATTTCAGGGAGTAATATAATTAGCTCTAATCCTCAAGTTAGATTTTCCACAAGATTTTCACCTTCTTCCAACTACTTGCCAGATGGCCTTGAATGCGTAATGTATGATAATACATGATAAAATATACAGCCTTGGACACATCCATATTTCGCTGTACATTCAATATTTGTGGGTGGATCTGATTGTTGTTGTAGCCACAAGAAAAAAATGTATGAGGCCTCAGATGCACCATTGAAAATAATTACCCATAACTTTGATATCTGAGGAGATATATATTTCCTTCATCTCACTGGAGGGCCAAATGACACAACAATATGCTAAAGAATAAAATACAAACATAATAATAGAAAAGGAAAAAATATGTCAGTGGATTGAAATGTGTTGAATATGCTTTCTGCAATGTTTAGGTTTTGAAAGTAGCAAGATGTTGGTGAAGTGACAAAACATTTCATTTTGACCTAACTACAACTTTGGCAGGTTATAAATTAATTTTTAGTTAACAACTATTTAGGTGCTGCTTGGTCTTGTGTAATTATGTAAAAATGATAAGATGCTTTTTAGGTTTTAATATATACTCTGCAGAGAGTCAAAGTCAGAGAAGAACCACTGCAACTACAACAACAGAGTTTGGTTACAGAATGGTTTGGTTACAGAATAACTTTGCTTTGTTCCTGAATATATAATTTGTTCTAAGCAATTCGCTTGAATTAAGGAATTAATAAATCACTTATTTGTTAAGACTGGTGTAATTTTGGTTTGCTGGTGCCAGCAATCGAATCGAATGCAAATGTTTTAATACTGGTATAGGTCTATATTTTGTTATCATTTTAAATTGTCTGCATAGAAAAAATACTACTGCAATTTTAGTTAATATTATAGTGTTAAAGCATACTATAAAGTGTCTTCTACTGTATATAAAAAGTATTCTCTATAACTCTTTGTTACTGAATGGTCCAGCATTGTGTTAACTATACTGAACTGCAAAACTAATAAATACTGTAAAATATTTTTCTACAGTTTTTACGACAACTAGACTATAGGTATACTGTATATAGCTGTAGAAAACTAGTACAGCAGGGTTCTTTATATATCTAAAGCTGTATCACAACAACAAAAATAATTATGACAACACATTTATTTAACTTTCTTATAGTATGGGTCAAAAGCATTCATTTTAAATGACTTATGATTTAATTAATTGATTACACTGCTGAAAAAAATCCAGCTTGGTTGGCTGGTCGACTAACCTGGTTAGAGAGGGGTTACAGCCATTTCCAGCCTGATGTTAGGTGGTAAAACCAGGCAGGTCAAGCTGTTTTTAGCTGGTCAAACCTCTAAAACCAGACTGGTCGACCAACTAAAACCAGCCAACAAGCTTAGTTAAACAGCTATAAGATTTTACTACAAAACAACACCATGAGTTTTGTAGTTGAAATAATAACTCAGAACTAAAATACACTATGGTTTCGTTATACTGCTAACCATAGAAAAACTGGTCAAAGAAATATGGTACTAAGTTAAGAATTTGCACAAACGGCGACACAACCTAAGAAGTAGCCCCTAAAGTATTAAATATATTTTAAATTTTATTAAGAGTAAAACTGAAAAACACTCTTTAGTTATATATATAGCCTACCTTTTTTCATCGTGAGCTGCAAGCCCATAGCGTCCTCTGTTTGGTTTGAAAAGGCCATGAGGCACAGACCTACAAGTGGGGGAAAAAACTAAATATTCCTCAGAAATGTTAAATAATAAATAAAAGTGTATTTCTCACTTCACGGTTTGTTTTTTACAAAGCTGGACTGCCAGATACACGTAGCCTCTCAAAATTCCCCATAGTTTTACAACAAATAAAACACTTGGTAACCACAAATTCATCAAAGATTACTGCACTGTGTAATGTGTAGTGAAACTGAGCAATGCTAACTTTCTTTGAGTTTACATTTAGTTAACAAAACTTCTATAAATTTAAAAGTTATACGAGTTATCCCATAATCTAGTATCAGAGGCATTGTAAAGACTCGCAGGCTTATTCAATTGCGTTAAATTTAATAAGTAGTCTATAAAGTGCGAAATTACCTTACCTGTAGACAATTGGAAGAGATTTTCAGCCGAAAAGGTGGTTTATTACGCCCTCTTTTGGTAGTATCTGTAACGTTTTTATACTGACACAGACTGTCTTACTTCGTACTTTTGCCTGACGAGATAAAAAACACAGAAGCACTGGCTGGTCTGAGGATAAACACAGCAAGTTTGAGATACATGCTCTGACACACAAATTGGATTGTCATGTTTTCCTGTTTTGTTTTTCAGCAGAGGACAAGCACACAGCACAAATAAAAAATCTTTAATGCAGTTTATTTGTATATCACTTTACAATTCACTGCACATGAGACATATGACAATGTGTCTAAATCCATGGCACATTAAACAGGCAGTTTGTGCTCTGATAAACATTTCCATCAAACACGGAAAGAAAGTCATCCTTGTAGATTGTGACGTCATGAAATCCATGCCAAAAACACAAGGTTATGTGGTGCAACAGGATGAAAACAAACAAATACCAAATCAAACTGGCAGGTGTTTGAGGCATTCATTAAAACATGAACAATTGCCTTGTGAAGTCACTCTGTTAAGACATCTCAAGCTATTGTGCGATAACAGGAATGTCTCTACTACTTAAACTAAGACTTAGCAATGTATGTAGTGTATTTACAAAAGATACTGCTCCAAAATACATCTTAATGCATATAATTAGCTGATAATATAGCATGCTGCGAAATCAGCTGTAACGTAATGAGGCATAACAATCTTAAAACCGACATCAAAACACATCCCTTTATATACGAGCGCACAAATTCATTTCTCACGTCAACATTTCTGCAACAGTATTTATATCCAAAATGTAAAAGTGCAAAATGTATCCTGTGTAGTTGCATACATTGTGTTTTGAAACAAAGGACAAAAAAAACAACTATTTTTAAAGATCTGAAATGCTACTCAGATGGAAATGCGATAAAATGTCAACATGGCTCATAACCATAACACTAAGCCCAAGCATCAGTTGATTTAGGCACCGAAAATGGCAGAGAAACTAATAAATCTGCCTGTGGATCACTATTTCAAGAACTGTCACGGATTTAAAAAACAAACAGTCTCCAGCCAAAATGGATGAGTACAGCACATTTATAAACAGAGAGGCCATCAATCTACCTCTGTTCCTGAATTTGATAAAGCAGTTTTAGCTGATGCACTCAACAAGCAGGTTATATGACCAGTCATACAGCAGAAAAAGGGAGCATCGGCAGAAAATCACTCAGCTCAATGAGTAGTGCAAGCTTTTCCAAAAGGCACTGGAGTGGACTAGAAAATATCAATCATCTATAAAGTCAACAAGCTTAAAGAAACAAAATTGATGATGAACACAGTCTACAGTTCAAGACAGACAAACACTTAAAATCAATTGACATACAGAGATATTGCAGTGAAAAGGATAGATCATGCAAAAAATAAATAAAGTATGACGTTAATCTCAGCCCAGATCAGATTTTTCCAGTAGAACATTAAATAAATTTTAGCTGAAACCTTGATTTAAAATAAAGCACTGGCACTTAAAGAGTCAAAATAACATATAGACAACATATAAAGTAGTGTAAGAAATGAGTCTGTTTTGACCCAACTTCCACTCTAAATGGTTGATTGATGCTCATTTCCGAAAAGGGCTGACTTATGAGAAAAAAGAGAATCTCTGCATTGTTTGAAGTGACTACATCTCGACCAAATGCTACCAATTGTAGAATGGGGATGGGTGTGGTGCACAGAGAACCAATTCACCAATAGCGTTGAAACTGCATTAACATAGAGAGATAGAGAGAACAGCTGGGTCAACAGCCAAGGAGCAACTTCATTAACATCTAAAGGCAAGTCTAAAAGGCAACATCTAAAACACTATAAAGGTTTGAGTCTAAGCAGTTTTAGGGTTGGATTCACTCCGGTGAACCCAAGGTACAGTTGTGTATTTTGAGACTGCTATGCTGAATAAACATCTTTATTGAGATTTTCTTCGTCACCATTTTTTCTAACAGTAGTGTTGTCACAGTACTGGAATTCGATACCAATCGTTACTGGAATTTTAAAAATGTCCACCAACATTTGAGCGCTGTTGAGCATGTTCTTAAACAGCCCTGATTTGCCATTGTGTTCATTTGTTCAATAGAAATGACTGTGATTGGCTGTGAAGGTCATCAGTTCACCAAACTCACTGCTGTTTACAGAGTGTAATCACAGATACAGAGACACTGGAGCATTTTAAAGTTGTAAAGATTAGCTGGACGAGCAATCCACTGATGAATAAACTGATCTTCACAGCTTTAAAACGCTCCAGTGTCCATGTATCTGTGGTTACACTCAGTAAATTGCGGTGAGTTCGGTGGACTGATGATCTTTACGGCCAATCACAGTCAGGACCGGAGCAAGCTAAACTGGTTCTCTAGGCAAACGACAATCACGTACCCCTCATTCTGAAAGTGAAAACGAAAGTGACCAATTCACAAAGTGAAGACCAGAGGTGGGGGTTGTGTTGCGGACACCGGCCTCATTATTCTGTGGACTCTATGGACACGCCGGCCCTGATCATAGTAATTTCTGTTAAGAATGTGTCAACAGCGCTCACATGTTAGCGGGAAATGGATGTTTTTAACATGTCAGTACTGATTAGTATCGAATTCCAATATCATGACAACACTAACGAAGGCAAAACACAATTAATTGAACATCCAGGGGTGCCCAAACTTGGTTCTGGAGGGCCGGTGTCCTGCATATTTTAGTTCCAACCCTGATTAAACACACCTGAACCAGCTAGTCAAGATCTTTCTAGGTATACTAAAACTTCCAGGCAAGTGTGTTGAAGGAAGTTGGAGATAAACTATCCAAGACACCAGCCCTCCAGGACTGAATTTGGACATCCCTGCTGTAGGCTGCTAGAATGGGTGAAGAATAAAAACAAAAGTTGTAAATAATTTCCAGTTTCTTGCACAAAACCGAACCATGAAAACTCGTTTATCATGTTTATCACCATGAGCCACATGTTAATTTTGTTTAGCCTGAATGTTTTTTAATCTCAAAGTGCTGGTAGCTGTATGTTTGCATTTTAGGATTCCCCAAGTATTAACGTTCTACTGAAGAAATGAAAAAGTCAAGTCACCTACATCTTGTATAACTTCTGAGTAAATTAACCGCAATTTGTAATTTTTGGGTGAACTATCCTCTCAAAACCTGTGTCGTGTTAAAGGCACCTAGTTTTAAAAAGATCAAGCAACCCATAGGAAAAAAGAGTAGAAGGTAAATACAATAAAAATACATTCTAAACCATAGTGTGTTTTTTTTCTGGTGATGTTGAAACCTGATAAAATCTGAAGGCACAGAAATATCCCTTAATGCCTTGCATGCATTTCTGACACGTTTTTGGCATATGATCAACAATATGCTTTCATATGCTTGAAAGTGTCAAACTGTATGTGTTATTAGTAATACATGACATTTGAGGTGAACACAAAACCAAAAACTGGCTGGTAGAGAAATATATTAATTTTCAAAAAGCACAGTATATGAGGTTGCTGCATATTTTGGTGTACATGCACGCTTCAGTGATAGCTGCAAACTGTTCCTCCAGACCCTGCCTCTCCTCCAACAGAGCTCGGATTGTTCTTTCACACCTCTTCGTAGAAGGCCATCTGAGCCATGTAGGCAGAGTTTCTCTGCAAGACACATAAACGGCAGAATAACTAGATTGTTGCAGTCTTTTGAGGAATGTGAACTATTTCATGAAAAGAATTTGAAAGAAAAGAAAAATAAACTTTTTGGTTCAGCACACTTTTACCAAGTAGCCCAATTTCTAAATCCATTAATTATTTGAACTACTGAAATATTTATTACACATTAAATATTAATAAATGTATTGTGAATAAGTAAATCAATAAAAAAAAATACACTACCGGTCAAAAGTTTGGGGTCAGTTTTGTTTTGTTTATTCATGTTTTTCGTTTTTTAATTGTTCTGTTCATCAAGGCGGCATTTATTAAATGTAAAAAAAAAAATTGTTAGTTATTAAATATATATTTATTACTTACTGTATGTAGTTTCAAATGAAATGATCTCTCTAGTCATTATTGCTTTTATTACTATTAGCATTATTAATAATAATATTAGTAATGATAATAACAATAATAATAATTAACACTAGAGTGATTTCTGAAGAAACTGGAGCAATGAGGCAAAAAAATCATCTGTAAAATCAATGGAAAAAAATGTTAAATTATAAACTACTTTTGTACAGTTATTTTATAGTGCAATAACATTTCACATTTTACATTTTGTACTGTATTTTTAACTAAATAAATACAGCCTTGGAGAGCAGGAGAAGCTTATTTTAAAACATTTAAAAATCCTACTGACCCCAAACGGTAGTGTAGGTTGTATTGTATTGAACAAAATGCATATTTAGTGAGCATAATAGAAACTACAAAACAAAATCCTGGTTTGTAGTGTGCTGCCACTTTTGATTAATTTAAAATTTTCTTAAAAAGACTGCTTGAATGGTTGTTTTAGTGAAAAATATTTATAATATAGTATAGTATACGTACAGTGTAGTATAGTAGAGTAGAGTATAGTATAGTATAGTATAGTATAGTATAGTATAGTATAGTATAGTATAGTATAGTATAGTATAGTATAGGGCGATGTAGTGGCGCAGTAGGTAGTGGGTTGTTGGTTCGAGCCTCAGCTGGGTCAGTTGGCGTTTCAATGTGGAATTTGCATGTTCTCCGTGTTCATGTGGGGTTTCCTACAGGTGCTCTGGTTTCCCCCAGACATGCGGTACAGGTGAATTGGGTAGGCTAGATTGTCCGTAGTGTGTGAATGAGTGTGTGTGGATGGATGTTTCCCAGAGATGGGTTGCGGCTGAAAGGGCATCCGCTGCGTAAAAACATTCCGCTGTGGCAACCCCAGATTAATAAAGGGGCTAAGCCGAAAAGAAAAATGAATGAATGAGTATAGTCAACAAAGTACAATAGTATATAGTGTAGTATAATAGTTGTTTTCATACAATTATTGCTTTTAAACCAATTATACTTAATTAATTCAAGAACTGGACTGATCCAATTCTGTTCCTGAGTCAACAACTCACTGATGAGTCTCCAGGTATTGAATCACAAATCTGTCTCAAAATAAACTCAAAGGCAGAAATCTTAAGAGCTTGAGTGCCCACGACAGGTTTTAATGTGTATTATTGATGTATTAAAACTTTAAATTATTAATGATAAATTGTACAGTATCCTGTATCTCTTATTGTTTATTTCATTTGAGCATTCATATGGTCTAAAAGCTGCTTTCTCATCAAAGACATTTTGCTTTTCAACATTTCAAGTCAAATCAAAACCTGATGGCCATTTATTTTCATATTTTATAATGTGGAAAAGTAGACATGCACTAAGCAGGATAAAGTACATGTTCTTACATTGCTGGGTGGGATAAAAGGCGGTTCTGCATAACTTCTGAGATTGTAAACGCCAGCCTGCTGCTGTTCTTCCAGCTTCAGGGATTCAATCTCTGACTTGAGCTCCTTCAGCTGGTCTTGAAGATGTTTGCTCTTCTCCATATACTCGAGCCTGACATAAACAAACACAAGAAAACCTATAGTATGTTCAGCTTAAATTCAGACAATCAAATTAAAAAAACCTGTTCAAGTTCATACCGTTCTCTCTCAATCTCCATCGAAAGTCTCTTCATGTCCGAGTCTTTAAAGTCCATTTGGATGGGGTTGCCCATCTCTATTGCCATTTCTGGACTCTCTGGTCCAGCAGGTGGAGGAGGGTTGGAGTATGCTGCTATTAACTGAGAACAGATCACATGTTTTAAAATGACAATGCAGGCAATAAACAGAATAGTAAATTAGTTACAAATTGTTGATTACAAATCCTTACAGGGTATGTTGTTTTGGTGATTTCTAGAAGTTTCTGTTTTGCCCTCCGTTCTGCATCTTTAGCTTCATTCAGATCTTGTTTAAGGTGGTCTGCCTCTTTTAGCCTAAAGGTCACAAAAAAACAAAAAACAAGCAAAAATTAAAATGAAAAATTATAAGCTCTTTGGAAATCAGTGGTGAATTATGGCACAGTGTGGAGAAACATTTTAGCATTTTTTTTAAAGAAAATTTAATTTTGAGTTTGTGCGTTTAAACCTTTTTAGTCAAGATAACCCTAGGGCGCCTTTAGTATTCAGCAACAATCAAAGCCTGCAAGCTAATTTTTTAAAATAGTTTTATTACTATTTATAATAATATGAGTAAACACATAATTTAATGATCAAAATTTTGTTACAAAGCCCTTAAAATAACCAGGGTTCTATACCAAGACTAAACAAATTCAGAATTATTGCATGAGTTTTGAGTTTGACAAAGCTAAACCAGTGCAATCAGGCCTTTTCAATACCTGACACTAATCTTTGTCTGTTAACTCAGGCTTTGATCCTGAGGCCAAGAGCATGTGTACATGAAGGCTGGACATCAGCAGTAAACAGCCAGTCACATGCCTTGAAACATAAAGATGCTGTGACTGACTTCTCGTGAGAGAGGCAAAGATTAAATAGCTTAAAATACAAATAATTTAAAAGCATTAATACAGCAAGATGAAAAGAGCTGTCCATAAAAGAAGACCGCTAAAATAAATAGCTAGCATTATTGCTGCAAGTGTAGTAGTTTAGTCTAATTTAGCTTATACAGTATAGCTGACAAAGAGACTCAAAAACCTAAGCTCATGTGTAATCATTTTTAAAGCTTTAGCTAATGATTCAAAAATAAGGCTGTCATGTTGCAAATATTTGTATTTATTAACAATGTAATAATTGTGTAAATTATCTATAATAATTACAATAAATATTCTTTGCTAAAATTAATTTTATTTATAAAAATGTTTTTGATATATAGTGATCTATAATTTGGAGCAGGTGAAACTGGGGGAGTGTTTTTATCGAGTCAGAATTATGTTATGTCCAAAACATGTCCTCCACCAGAGAAGGTCATCCATGCCATGTAAGATGTCATAGCAATAAAGAGTGAATAAAGCCTAGCTAACTTTGTGGTACCTGAACCCAAGGACGGATGCAAACTAAATTGAAACTTAATTGGCTAAACAGCTAATCTGGCTTCATGGTACGGGCCCCAGCTAAACAAGTATGTACGTGTACATATAATTGTACAAATAAAACCTGACTCTACATTCATATAAAATTGATTCATGGTTCATAAAGAATTGACACATACATGTTCACTGGCGTTTCAATTTGAAACTTTCCAATTAAAAGGTGTGATTATTAATTTAAAGGGGAGATAATCTTGTTAATCTTCAAACACAAATGAAAATATTATTTCAAAAACAGATCTACCCCTCCATTTCAAGTCAGATCTAAAATACTCAACCCAATACTGTGACACGTCAAAATGTTCATAGAGGGATCAAAAATTGAAATTGGTTTAATCCAAGTCTTTGAAGATATTTTATGAACATTAATCAAGCATTAAAAAGGGTTTCTACAGGTTTCACAAAATCGAATTTAAGACTTTAAGACCTTTTTAAAACCATTATGAATTAAATTTCAGCCTTCATACAGGGTTGAACACCAAGGATTTAAGACGTTTACTTGCAAAAAAGATCATCCAAAAAATACGAGTTATTTCCTTCATTTATTCATTCATTAATTTTCTTTTTGACTTCATCTATTTATTAATCAACAGAACAACAAAATATCGCAATGTTAGATTTTTCCAATATCGTGCAGCCCTATTATGGATCACAGTAACATTTCATTTTTGTAAATAAATTATGTAAATGGCATTACTTGTAAGCAGTTACATAAAATAATTAAACTATTATGATAAAAAGAGTTTAAAATAACCCTTTTTTTTTTTTTTAAAAAGTGTAGTTAAAAAAATTTAATAAAAAGTTTTACTGAAATGATTGTTGGTGATTGTATGGGTTTTGGCCAGATTTGGTAGCAATGCATGAACAAAGGAAATTTAAGACCTGTTTAAAAAAGATTTAAGACCAACAACACAATATTTCAGTAAATTTAAGACTTTTTAAGGCGTAAAGTTTGGATTTAGAGATTTAACACATTTTAAGACTTAAGACCCAGCAGAAACCCTGTTTAAATGAATATAGAAAAATCAAGATATAAATGAAGACCTACAAGATAATATTCCAGTGAATTTAAGACTTTTTAAGGCTTAAAATTTAGTTTTTGCAATTTAAGACTTTTAAAAAGCCTGCAGAAACCCTGTTAAATGTAAATAAATGTCTAAAAAAAATTATAAATCAATGTGTCTCTTCAAAAGATATTGAAAAAAACGACTTGATTTGTTTTATTGAACTTAGATGTTTTTGCTTTTGATTCATATGGACACATTTTATCTATGTTTTGACACATTAAAGTTTTGAGTAAACAGGTTTTCAATGAAAAAGAATGTTCTGTTCTCTCAGATATCTGTGCTTCAAAGATGAACAAAAATCATATGGGTTTGTGATGACATGAGAGTGAGGAAATGCTGACATAACTGGCAATTTTTGCTGATTTAACACCCTTTATCAAGATTATTATTGATACAAATTTTTCTCTAGTACTGATATCAATGGCCTACCTCCTCTCTGACTGCTCAACAAGCTTAACGGCCAGTTGTTCTGCTTCTCTCATCTTTTGCTCCATCAGCCTCTTCTCTTCTTTGGTTTTAAGAGCCGTGACCTCCAGCCTCTGCCTCTCCTGTTCAGCCTCAGCCGCTTTGTGGGCCAGCAGCTTGGCCTCCTCCTCAGCGATCTGGGCTTTCTCCGCCAGAAGATCGGCTGTTTCCTCAGAGCGCAGCTGCAGAAAGGAAAAAGCGATAAGAAAGACTTACAGACTCAAGCACAGGGAGTTTCACAACCTGACTGGAATTCTAATGGGAGCCCAGGACAATGGTTTAGACCTCAATATGTCTGCAGTTCATCTCAAATTTACGTCTGGACCACATACTTCTATACTTCAGGGCCTTTGAGGACATAAAACACAAGCTGGCGGGGGAAAGAAAGCTATTTGGCATCGCTCAATTTCAATCTTGGCAAAATCCTCACTAGAGCTTCATTGGCCATTCGAGCCTCGTCTTGCAGCTGAAACATACGCCGCTCCATCTCTTCTTTCGCTCGCTCTGCTTCCTCTCTCATCTGCTTCTCCCGTGCAAGAATCTGACGTTCAACCTAGACACACAGCATAAATCAAAGGCAGACATTAGAAAAAAGAGAATGCTGAATGAGAAACATTTTAATATAAATCTTCAAAATGATTTTTAGTCTTAGTCTTTTGAATAAAATTCCAATTTAGTTTTAGGCATATTTTAGTCTTCTGAATCATTTTAGTTTTAGTCTAGTTTTAGTTTTAATTTATAATATTTAGGTTGACTAAATCTACTCAAGATAGATTTGATCAAATACATTTGGTTTAATTTAAGTGTGATTGTAGCTACCCGCAGGTTATTAAACAGTCCACGCTTCCCAAATACAGATAGCCATGCATTTTATTTATTGAACATTGTGAAAACTAAAAAGATAAACAAACAAACCAAATGTTTCACACAATCACAATCAAAATAAACAAATAATAAACAAAATGTTTACCGTTATAATGTTTACCGTGTTGGCCTGATAACCAGCAGTGGAATAATCAGGAGCATTTAACATGTGTCTGCATTGAGATCTCACTATGCTGTCCATACCAACTCTTGCAGGGTACATCAATCAAAGAGGATCGTGTGACCTCTGACTCAAGCCAACCGGAAACAAGGAAGTTTATAAAATAAACAAACTAATACACTTTATTTTTTTTAATTACACTAATTGTTCTGTAAATCTGTACTGTTTATTTATGCTCAATATATGTTGTCACAAATACAATATATTTACAATATACTCCTTTTATTCAAAGCTGAATTTTCACAGCTTCTTAATACCTTTGAAATAAAAAAAATTGTTTCAGGACTCTTTAAAACAAGTATTAATTGTAAAATAAATGGTACTGGCCAAAATAACATCTTTAACAAATGAAACATGTACTGCATGATAGGGCTGTGCAATAAAGACAAAATAATCATATTGCGATTTTTTTGAACGAATATTGTGATTGCGATTTTATTTGTGATTTTGGCAACTGTTTTTGCTTTTGCAAACAAGCAACATACATACATTCTATATGTATTCAGTGCACAATATTTGCTTAACAAAACATAACATAGTATTAAGTTTAATAAACAAAACTGTCGTAAAATTGTCTTTAAAACAGACAACATAAAATAAACTTGTTGAAATACACCTGCTCAATTTAATTCATCCTTATTTCTATAGTGCTTTTACAATGTAGATTGTGTCAAAGCAGCTTTACATAGAAGATTATAGTAAATTTAAACTGTGTCAGTTCAGTTTTCAGAGTTGAAGCTCAGTTTAGTTCATTTCAGTGTGATTTTCACTGTTGAAAGTCCAAACACTGAAGAGCAAATCCATCTTATGCGCAGCTCCAGAAGTCCTGAACCATGCAAGCCAGTGACGACAACGGCGAGGAATAAACTTCACCAATTGGAGAAAGTGAAAGAAAAACAACTCTGAGAGAAACCAGGCTCAGTTGGGTATGACCATTTCTCCAATGGCCAAACGTTTTGTGCAGAGCTGCAGTCTAGGCACCAGAGGTTGGAGAACGCTGGTCATCAATCAAGGAGAAACTGCAGGTGGGAGAGGTCACTGGCTGGCGTACATGCTGGCCCTTCAAGATCAATTCAAGGACTCGTCTGTCACTGGGGTCTTACAGGAATCAGTCTCATGCGCTTCACTCCTCCATGACCACCACAGCAGCTGGTGATACAGCCTGGTCCAGGATTATGGAAACCTCGGGAATAACTTGTTGCTCTTCACAAAGCATGATGGTAAAGCTTCTTTAAAACCTTCAGATATATTTTCTCTAGTGTGGTCTTCTTGGAAGAATGCTGTTTGCAAACAACCACTTTTCATTTCAAAGTTATCATTAAAATAGTGGACCGTTAAATAAAGTATTTCACCTACTTGAGCTTGTGTTCAACGCCCGCCATACATTTCGGAAATAGCAAATCGTGTGAAATGAGTGCGAGATGGCAGCTGGTATCTTTTGTCAAGCGTTTGTATTAGTTTTCGGAAGCTGTCTTTACTGACAATGTGCGCAGGCATGATATCTTTGCATATATGATAGGTGATAGCGTCGTTAATTTCTTTGTGCCGTTTTGATCCTTTCTCATAAGCCATGGCGCTTGCAAATGCTTGAACAATGGATACTTGTACAATCTGTTGTGCTTTTCTTTGTTTCATTGGATTTTGTCGACATGCATTGATCATGCAGTTTTTTATGACGCTGTTTTAAATGTTAGAACAGTCTTGCAAATTACCTTGCTCTGTGACACATCCTCTCTTCTGAATCCAAAATACTCCCAATTGACTGACGTTGATTTTTTTTTGCCACCAAATTATTTTTACTTTGACCTGCATCCATATTTTATGTTCTGTCCTCCCGCTACTCTATTCGGTTCCCCACTCAACTTTGTTGTGCACAGAGTGTGCTGGTTAACATCTTTCTCCTGCTCAGCTTATCTGTGATTGTATGCGTCAGCTCTATTTGGTTAAAATTAAAGTCGTGCAAACAAGAACATTTTCTGGATAAAAAGAAGTAAATTTTAAAGTAAAAAGATAAAAATCGCAGCCTAATACGGTTTAGAAATACCATGTGCTTATATTGCGTTTTTTTCACGATTATGATTAATTGAACAGCCCTACTGCATAAGTTATATTTTAATGTTTAAACAAATAAATGTTTACTATATTTCATTGTATATCTGCATAAACATTAAATTCATAAAGAAAAGAATTAATTTGGAGTAACACCACTATGGTTAACATATGTAGAATGGAAGAAAATTACCTTCTTCCTAGCTTTCTCCTCTTTGGCCTGAGCCTTCATCTGCTGCACTTCTATTGAATCCACCTTCCTCCTCCTCATGAACAGGTCATGGTTCCCAATACACAGCTGTAAGATCTAAAATATACAGTAAAAAATTTATGTGAGCAACTACTTGAATATACTTTATTACACAAATACTCATAGAAGTAGCTCACCAGTTTGTTAACTCTAAGCTGGGATGAGTAGAATTTAAACACTTCCTTTTTCTTGTCCAGTGGTTTGATAGTAAACTGAGAATAGACAAATACAGAATGTTTAAATATTTTTGTGAGAGTTCTGTAAAATTATTTGCATATTTTGTGTTTAAAAAAAGAGGTAATCTTTCAACCTCTTTCTCGCTGTAGGAGATGTTTCGGATTCCACTCCAGGGGAAGGATTTGTTAGGGCTCAGCTTGTTGTTGGGGTTGTAAATGTGAAGACCCTGAGCATCAACTCCAAGAAGAAGCTCTGTGTCCCTCTTATTTTGCTGTGAAACATCATGGTGGGACAGTTTGAATTGTACATTAGAGTCAGAAATCAACCATGTTGTGGAAAAAAAATGGCTTCACAATGTCATAAAAGGTCAAATTAGACAATATCTATTATCAAAATGTAAAAAATAAAGAAAATATTAAACAATTATAAATATTAAATCTAAATATATATATTAGTGGTCCTTCACTATAATGCGGTTCACTTTTTGCGACCTCGCAGTTTCGCAGATTTTTTCACATGTTTTTTTTCTACAGTGCCTGACTGGCTGTAGACCGTTGCCAATCAACATTCTCCGTGCCATGTCTTCTGTACAGTACAGATCGCTAAAGGTGTGCTTCTGAAGTGCTGTACAGTATGCAAGCTTTCTCCCCACAATATCAATGAAACGTTCTGCACCATCAAAGGCACTTGTGGTAGCACTCAAAAAGCAGAGGAAGATGCTAACCATTTCACAAAAAGTTAAACTTCTGGACATGCTAAAGAAAGGTAGATGTTACGTGACGGCAGGGCACCATTATGGAATAAATAAGTGAAGATCAGATGGTTTTGATCTTTGGTTTTATTCTACAATACTAGACTTATTTTTCTACAAAGGTTTGAACTTTGAGTGTTTAAACAACAGAAAAAAGTGTGAAAATATTATGCTTGTCCGAGAAAAGTGTATAAAGTGTGTAGTGATGGGGTTTTTTAGCCTTATAACATCTATATTTGTAAAAATAAAGCTGACAACTTAACCGATTTCACCTAGTGCGAGTTATTTTTAAAACAATGTAATGTAAATGTACATTGTGATTAGATGGTTGTAATCCCTAATATACTTAATTCTGGTTCATTCATTACAATGGATCTCCAAATCTGTTCACGTGATTAGAAATCAGGCTTGATCAGGCAAATTCAGACTCGATCGGAATCCGACATTACCTCCGGATCAGCAACGTGTGCGGTGTGACATCACTTTGTTGCAGAGACGCTACTGGTAAAATGGCGGAAAACTAGAACACAGAAGCTGCTTAAAACGGACAGGGCAGGTATGTCTGCAGTCTGAAGGTATTAAAAGGTTGATGAGACAGCCTCAAACCTGACAAGGTAGAGATGTTAGTTTTCATTAAAAAAACATTCATCTCCTTCTGTGAAACTTACTACTGTGATGACAGTTAGAGTTAAGAGTGCAGTTCCTAAAAGCAAATTACTGATTTCGCAAACACTTTGGCACTTTTATTTATTTTTTGTTTACAAATCTGCCGGGTATTTTAAGTTGAGGTGCTATTTTTTTTTTTTTTTTTACATGTGATTGTTTTTATATTTACTGTTGCACTTAAGTCCAAAGGTGAAGAATTCATGTTATTTATTAATTGATTGTTCAAACTACTTTCCCATAGATGGGTTGCAGCTGGAAGGGCATCCGCTGCGTAAAAACTTGCTGGATAAGCTGGCGGTTCATTCCGCTGTGGCGACCCCGGATTAATAAAGGGACTAAGCCGACAAGAAAATGAATGAATGAATGAATGAATGAATGAATGAATGAATGAATGAATGAATGTTCAAACTACCTCACATAAGTGCTCTGTTTGTTAACAGAATTGTTGAATGTTAAAATAAGGTGAATTAAATAAAAAATAAAAAAAACATCCTGGATCTGTTTCTTCACTCATCTTTATTTTTTTAATGTATTATAGAAGCATCGGATCGGGTTTCAGTATCGCTATATGTTCAAAATCAAATGACTCGGGGGCAAAAAAAAATAGGGAAATCCCTATTCATAACTATATGGAAAAATGGACTACTGAAAATTCAATTTCAAGCCAACTTTAAAAAATAAAAAAATACTTACTGTAATCGAAAAGTAGCTAACTCCATACATGTCTAGATCCTGGGCTATTTTAAGATATTCCATCTCAGCCTCGTCCCTACAAACAAAGCTCAATTGTAGTTCATCTTTCATGAGGAAGGTGGTTTAGACACACACACACACACACACACACACACACACACACAAACAGCAGCAGGACGTGCACAGTTTTACCTTGTGATGTTTCTGTGTTCAGCATACCAAGCGGTTATCTTCTCCTCCCACATGTCTGGTGTCATCTGATACTGCATCAACACCTGCACAATAAAGCACACAGATCACATAAACCATCTTAAAGAATGCAAATGTTGGCTTATTTTCAAGTAGTCAAGTAGAGCCATTACTCACTCTTTTGGGCAAGAGTTCATCTTGAGCTAAGAAACCTGGTTTGTGAAAGTTTGGATCGTAGTCCCCGTACTGCAGAAAGAATGTCATATTTAATAAAACGATATACATTGAGTGTGTCCCTTCATAAAACACTGATACGGAGACCTACCTTGGCTTGAACAGCATATGAGGCTAAAAGAACGGAGGCTTCTGGAGAACAAAATATCTCCTCATCTAGTATCTGCTTTTTAACCTTTGTAAAAAAACAGAAGGGATTTTAATCTCAAGAATTTGGCCTGAAGAAAATAAGATTATTCATTCCCCCAAATGAGGTTTCTGTACAGCGGAAAAGACCATGATGGAGAGCAATCATGCCAAATTCACAAGAACAACTCCCACATACTTGTAAGAAGAAGAGGTGCTGAGTAATTTCCTGAACGAGCTCGTCCTCAACTTTTTCTGGGAAGAATTTAGCAAGAAAGTGAAATGTTATCGGAGAGTCCTTTGGAACCTCTTGATCCAAAACCTAGATGGATTTAAAAAGTCAACAAATATGTTAGGGGCCAAACAACATCAAAATAAATTTCTCCTGAAGTCAAACCAAGGTGTTATGAAAATCAAAGGTCAGTCTGTAATAGAAACTGTATGCACCAACACCACGAAACTTGACTGCCATGAACTTGGTTAGTACTGTTTTTCTAGGATTGTGGATTAATTTAGTAAATTACGTTCAGTTTTTAATACAGACCAACAATTCAATTTGCTTTACAAGATTTCAATGTCACTATTCCCTCTTGCCTATATTTCACTTGGTTGTACTAATTGATCTTGAAGTGTACATATCCACTGCACATACATGTATACATGTTTTTTATCTATCTGCATACTTCTGATTATTAATAGCAACCTGTACATAAATTCATCTATTGTAAATCTCTGTTCACAGTTAATACAATCTGTTTATAATGTTCATAGTACATCCATATGTAAATATCACCATAGTTTTTCTATAATTGCACTTTATAACCTATATCCTGCACTTGATGCTATGGCACTCTTGGTTAGGCCAAAACTGAATTTTGTTACCTTGTACTTGTAAATTTGTTATGACAATAAAGCTGAATCTAATCTAATCTATTTTGTAACTAATTATTTGTGTTATAATTAACACCAAGAAGCAGTTTGAGCAGAAATTAAATTGTATTCAATGTTACACTGCACTTAAAAAGTCAGCTACATTGTGGATAACCTAAAATGGGGAGAACTTTAACAACATATTTGTATTTTGGGTACTTGTTCATGCTTAATGTCTTCATGGGTCACATAAATCTAAAAACCCATGGTCTGAACGAAGAACCCAGATGGGTTTTGTGCCTTGGACACAGGTTAGGTTAGTAAGTTAGTAGCCTCAGGTCTCGGTTAATTTAACATTTAGTGTGCTTTTGAAAATGCACCCAATAAGAAGGCCCATGCGGAAACTGCGCGTGCAAAAATCCATCAAGCCTATTTATTTACTTCTGTAAATGTGTGTAAATTTATATTCATTCAGTTTTTAAATTAATTTCAGTAATATTATTGACTAATATGAAAATTTTTATATGATTTTTAACTATTTAATTTGTAAAGTAATAATTGTCTTTTAGTAGATCAGTTATCAGAGTTGCTTTGCTTACCAAATAAGTGGATCTAATTACATTTGCACTGTAAACGTTAAATAAAAGTTAAAATGGTAATATTTAAAGTTTTATTTTTAAGTTTTAATATTAAGTTTTTAGTTACGATACTACCAAAATTATTTCACATAAATCTGCTAATTTTTCATTACAAAATGCTGCGTAGAAATAGCAAACAATGTCTGAACATTCTCGCTGGTACTACCAAAAAGACATGAAAACTTATAGGATGTGATCATCATAACTGAGTGATAAGTAAATGAGCTTTAAGAATTTCAGCAATCAGCATGTACTTGACCAATTAGACTACTGGTATTAAATTTTTAAGAAACTTATAAAAAAATGGAAGAAGCATTTGAAACCTCAAACAAAGAAATATATCCTCATTGAAAAAAGATAAAAACCAGGAAACGCCATTTGCTTTATTATGCAGTGTGTTAAAACAATGTGTTTGTGTGTGTGTGTGTGCGTGCGTGTGTGTGTGTGTGTGTGTGTGTGTGTGTAGAAGCCACTGGTCACAGTTAAAAGCTGGGCCCAGGAATAACTGGTTTTCTGGAGTCAAAACTATTCAGTTACAGAAATTGAATAATAAAATCAAAATAACATTGTATAGTCTTTATTGTATAAATAATTCAGTTAAAGTATTATTCTTTAAAGTCACAAATTAACTTTTTGTGCCAAAACGTTTTAAACTCTTATGACATTGCCTTAAGAAACACATTCAAATTATAAACTTTCACTCTGTTATGCTTATACTTTGCAAAGACTCCACAAATCTCATTTATTCTCAACTGTTGTGCTGATCAACTATAATAACAACTCAACATTGCAGATCCTGCGATGTGACTATTGCAGACACACACATAGAGATATAAACGCTGAAACAATATATTGTGCAGCCCTACTTCAATGCAGTTTACTTTTGGGTTAAAAATAAATGCCATTGGGTCAGACTCAGGTCTAATTTGATTGACTTTGTCTTGGGTCAAGATTTCCTTCTTTCATTTCTGTAGATTGGGTTCAGTGAGTAGTGATTTGGGAACAGATTTTAGGCTCTAAACTACAATTACATCTCACCCGTTTATCAGGCTTCAGCCAGGCATATGTGTCTTTTACTGTGTATCGAAGACCAAAAAACCACGTTTCCCTCAGGCCAATGGTCCGGCATACCAGGTCAAATAAATCTTTCCCTTTCCATTTGACCTAGAAGTTATAGACAAACATTAAACTTTGTAGGACATTTTAGGACACAGAATCAGACAGACACATGTATTAAGTATTTCCATACGTTTACCTCACAACTAAACTCCATTTCAGCATCCATAGTGCTGACTTTGACTTTAAAAGTCTTTGGTTGCTTCTTTTTCAGACCCAAAATTGACATAGTGACTTTATATACACCTGAAAACACAAATAATTACTTTAATACCTCAATATAGTAAAGTATATTTAGCATTTAACAAAATGAAGCTAACATTCATTTACTTAAATATATATCTAAAAACTAAAACAAAGTGCATCAATACATACATAAAAAGATAATTTAGACATTTTAAAAAGTCTATCAGAGCTTTAATTAGAAAATTACTTCAACTTATTCCTTCCCTTATTATGCATCATTATTATCATCATTTATCTAACGTACTAGTGCTACTATCACAAGGCAGATGAATGAAGTCAGCCACAGGTAAGTCGCATTCACGAGTACTTTACGCAAAGTGCTGTAACTTAACAACTGTAACAATGCCCACTCTCCTTAAAATAAACACATTGTTAGTTTTCAACCTTTATAAGTAAGATATAACACAATCTGCCTTGTTATATCGAGCGAGAATGTAGAAAGCGACTCACAAAGCTTAACGTTAACGTTACATCCTGGCTAACGTGACAGAAAGTAAGCTGGCAAATTTACTCCCTTTACAGCGACACAGTATACGTTTAAACGATAAGTATAATCCATTCTGAACACTGTTAAAAATATGTGAATGAAACTAGCCAAATATCAGTCAGTTACCTTGATTAGGTTATGTGTTAAACCAGGCCCGATCCACAGCAAGGAGTTTCCAGGCACTCCGCTAAACCACAACAATGCAAACCGGATTTCGTCGGTCACCTACATGGAAATGGTTGTAAGCTTGTCCGAAACTGTAGAAATCGTTTAAAGAGTGTCCATTTTGGTAATAAACTATTAACTGGACGATTGTGGAATATAAATACGATGTTATCTTGAGTAGAAAATGTTGGATAGGGAGTTAGCAGGACTTTGTTGTTGGTTTTCTTTGCCGCCCTCTTCCTGCTGGATGGAGAAGAGCAGTTGAGGAATGTTCATGACGGTGTGTATACAGTGATTTATGTCACTCTTTCTATGCTCAATAAGATCAATTAACGTCATTTATTATGTAAGTGTTAAATGTTTTATTTTGTTTAATTTATTATATTGGTTTGTTTTGTAATATCATGCTGTTTTATATCAAGTATTGTACAGTCAACTACACAACACAATTACTGCTAATTTAGCCCTCTGAAGTTGTTGTGATTTAGTTTATTTTATTGGTCTATTATGTAATATCATTCTGTTGCAAGTATTGTATGTACAGACCATTTTGAAGGATGTAAACAAAAACAATGTGCCCTTTGCATTTCCTGTTTTGCATTTTTAATTTCTATAGCTTCGGAGAATCCAAAAAGAGCCACATATGAATAAATAATGTTATGATAGCTGTTTTAATATTAAGTTATGATTGAATTGCCTCTTTACATTTCTGATATAATTTGATAACAAGCAGGAACTGTTCACGGGCCAATGATATGACCACATTGAAATGATCTATAACAGTTACTATTTTAGCCCTTTGATATTATTAGAGTGGTTTGTAAAATGAGTGTAAAATTGTAAAAAGTTTTTATTTTAGTGAAATGACTGTACTGTATTTTGTATTATCTGTAAAAAAAAATCTGTAAATCTGTATTTTGTTTTATATTTTGTACCAATAAGGGAGTTTATGCTTTTTTTAATAATAAATTTCCAACTTTTAAACAGCAACTTCCAAAATATTTATTTATTTATTTATTTATTATATTTTCAGATAAGACACTTGGTAAATTATTGCTTAGTTATAAAAAGTTTTATTTAGTTTTAGAGTAAATCATGATTTATTTACACACACACACACACACACACACACACACATAGCCAAAATAAAGCAAATAAGACTTTCTCCAGAAGAAAAAATATCAAACATACTGTGAAAATTTCCTTGCTCTGTTAACTTCATTTGGAAAATATAAAAAATCAAAGGAGGGCTAATAATTCTGACTTCAACTGTATGTATGAATATATAATTTACTCTAATGCTAAATAAAACTACTTTTTTTTTAAATACTCTTTTAAAATATTTTGGTTGAGTGCAGTGCCAATTTATTCCACTCGATGAAATGTCATGTACTGCATAGCAATGGTCTCAAACTCAATTCCTGGAGGGCCGCAGCTCTGCATAGTCCCAACCACCTCCAACTCACACCTGCTTAGTTTCTAGTAGTCTTGAACACCTTGGTTAGTAGGATCAGCGGTGTTTGATTAGGGTTGGAGCAAAACTGTGCAGAGACCATTGCTGTATAGTATCTGCACATAACTACATATTATAATAAAATGTCTGTAAAATGCTTCTAAAATTATCTGTAAGATATTGTCCTATAGATAGACCATTTCAATATGACAATACCATTAGTCCATAAACAGTTCCTGCTTGTCCTAAAACTTTTTCATAACTGAAACAAGAGGTGTCATAACGTTAACACAGCTGTCATTAAAATTGTATTAACATGTGAAGCTTTCTGGTTCTCAGAATCTTTTGAAATGAAAGATCTAAAACAGAAAATACATTTGGACTATTGTTATTGTTTACATCCCTCAAAATGGTAAATAATGTTTCATTTCCCCTGAAGGATGGCAAACACCAGCCGGACCTTTTCTGATGTTAGGAATGTGATTCTGTCGGCTCATAAAAACACAGAGGCCCAGGATAAGGTGGGCTTCTATGACACCTGGGCTGATAACTATGAGCAGGTAAACTTTAGGCTGCAAGAATTTCTTCCTTTTTCAGAAAAGCTATTTCAATTCTAATGTTTTTTTTCTCAGGATGTAGCTGTGCTGGATTACAGAGCCCCGTTGCTGGCAGCCGAGTGTGTGAGCTCGTTTTTCAACGATGACAGAGAGAAGGCCACTGTTCTGGATGTGGCCTGTGGAACAGGACTGGTCTCCAAACACGTAAGTATTGCTTCATTTGGATTCTGAGCCTGCAATGAGCCTCCTAAATCAAAGAGTAGTGTGATTTTATTTTCTCAATTGATAATTCTTCGAGGAAAGTTGAAGAGAATGGGGTTTCGTCACTTCGATGGAGTAGATGGAAGTCTGAGGATGCTGGAGGGGGCAAAGAAAACAGGACTTTATAAGCAGCTTATGCATTGCATGCTGGGTCAAGACAGAATTCCTGTTAAAGCCGGTAACGAACCATACCATGCTGGAATGTTTTTGACGTTTACTGTCAAAGTTTAACTGAATAATCTAGGTTTTCTTATCAGAATTGTATGTTTGGATCTCATTTTTTCAGTTTATGGCTGTTGTAATAATGATAACCAGTTAGAGAGTTGTCACTAGAAATGCTGGTTTAGTGATTAGGATATTCTCAACAAAATATACTGCACATTTTAAGTAGTTCTAAACAAATAATCCTAACTACAAAACAGCACTTTCTGCTGATGATCTTTATGTTGATAAGCTCTGTTTGATTATGTTTTCTCTTTTGTCTCAGAAACGTATGATGTTGTTATAATTGTTGGAGCTCTAAGTGTTGGACAGGTGCCCTTGAAAGTCATTAGAGAGCTCTGGGATGCTACAAAACCAGGTACCATGTAAATTTCACAAGAATAATCATTGTTACATGCATTTGAGTTAAGGACTAAAAATGGGTTTCAAGCATTATAACTGTAACAGTCCAATGCAATATCATAGATTCTATCATAGATTTTACCATGATTTACAGAAGACATCCACTAAAATGTCATTCAAATCAACCATTGGCAACTTATATATCAACAGATCTCGTCAGAGATATTTAGCAAATTAGTAAATGACATATTGATACACTCTTATTTAATGATCAGACCCCAGTCCCAAAAATACTAATGAATTGTTGTTGCTGTTTTAAATCTTTTTACTTTGCCAATATTATTCAACCCACCATGTTATATATCAGTTTTTAAATGATTTAAAATATGATTTAGGATGATCCCTTTTGTCATTATAAACCATTTTTTCAAATAATATAATTTTGTTAAGACTGTTAAGTCAGAATTTTCCAGAAATAAATCAGTTATGCAATGGAGCATTATTTCACCCATCATTTTTTTCTTCAAAGATAATTTGAATTATAAAAAGTAGATTCATTGGATTTACAATTTTTTAGGTATATGTGCTAAATTAAAACTAGCAAAAAAAGTTGTTCAGCTAAATTTATTTGTTTAAATTCAACCCATATACATTTTTGCAACCATGTACCTTAAAAAAAAAGAATCAATCCAAGGAATCATTTTATTCAGTGTTTTTAATTTGATGCAGACATCCAAATGGGGCATCTTGCTTTCTAATACACAACAGACCCATGTCCAGCCTGGGAAATATTTATCTTTGCGCTTTATATATATTGTGATAACACAAGGAAACATGCTTATCTGGGAATGTGGAGGAGAATGGCTGCTAAAATAAAATCCACTGACTTCTTTGCTAAATAATTATCAGCTAAATACCTTAAATAGTCCAGCGTTTACCGAACATTACCTCAACTTTTGATGGTTTAACTAAACACCACATTTGGCCACTACTGTGCACGTTTAGTATTATTATTAGGAAATTTTTATAAAGGCATAGTTCAACCAATAATGATCATTCTGTCATCATTTACTCATCTTTCACTTTTCTTCGGTTCAACAAAATCAGATAGTTTGAAAAAAAAATGCTGGTTGCCGAAGAGGGGTCTGGCTGCAGGTTCAGTGCAGATGCAATCTGAGCTGCATCCAATGTTTTTTTATTGCGCTCACCTAACACTACCCCTCACAGTGACGTCACTAGCTCCATTAAGTGCATTAATTGTGTCTAACATTGAATTTCTGAGTGATGCAATCTCAGCTTGCATCATAAAGGATGCATCCAGATACTATTGGGTTGCTGGGACCAAGGGCGTAGAATTGGCATGAACGGAGGGGGCATGTCCCCTGTAATATCCACCAATTACTGAAATGTCCCCACCAATAATTTAACCATCTTCAAAATAAAATATTGCTATCAACCTTTAGTACCCTAGATTTGCTCAAAGGGATAAATCCAAAGACATATAAAAGATAACAGGTGATAAATTGGTTAGGTTGTGTCACATAGCTATCTATATTTCTATACATTCATACCTCCTCAAAGCCATACTACAGTAAAATCATAAATTGACATTAGCAGCATATAGGACGTGCTTCATTAATTGTTATTTTTATTATTAAGTGTTTAAATGTTTTTAAAAGCACAAAATATAATTTGTGCTGTTCAATACATTCTACTCAAGGGATCTACGTCCCCACCAATATCAAGAGCAAATCTACACCCTTGGCTGGGACCCATTGACATCCATAGTATTTTTTTCCTATAATGAAGTCAATGAGTCCCAGTAGTAACAAGCATTTCTTTTTTGTGTTCAACAGAAGAAAGAAATTCATAATGGTTTAAAATTACATGAGGGAGTGTAAATAATGATGTAATTTTACTTTTTGGGTGAACTATGCCTTTAAGTGCTCTCAAGTTTGTATTTTTGAAAGGGTGTAATTAAGGTGAGTGATTTTCAGTTATCTTCCCTAAACCCATTATTCTCTGATACAGGCGGTTATGTGTGCATGACTACAAGAGCCAACACTGATAACCAAAAGTACAAGGCTGAATTGGAGCAAATGATCAAAGCATTGGAAGAAGAGCAGAAATGGAGAAGTGTGGCTGTTGTTGAGGTGGAGGAGTGGGAGAGAGGCGTATCAGAACTGGACACCGGGTACATTCCAGGAGCCGTTTATCTGTATCAGAAAGGGTTTTTATAATTTTATGAGCACATGATTGCAACCAAACACTAAAACTTTTTAAAGGAATTCATAATCCACCAGCAGGTGGCGGTAGTTAATCAGAAACTGGACGACCACTTGTTTATTTTTGAAAGTTCTTTTGCTCCCCAGAGAAGCGCCTGAAATGTCAAAACCTGATCCATTAGTTTAACACACAACTATTTTCACTTCATAAACACTGAAACACACTGGGTACATTTAAAAATACATTTGTTCAGCCGAAGTGTATGAACCTAAAGGAATTTGTGAGAAATGTCTCAGGTGTATTATTACAAAGCTTTCGATCCCAGTTACATCTAACCTTTCAGTTTGCCACTCCTCGATACTCCGACCACAATTTTTTTTTGGAGCCGCCATTTGCATTTGTGTCAAGTAAGTGACGTAAATAAACGAGAATCTGTTTCATCTTATTGACCGCAATTTCAATATCCAATTTGAAGATTTGTATTATAAATAAACACACTCCAAAAGTTTACACAGTTTAAAAATAATTTATTAGCTTGCATTTCCGGAAACATGCAGCATCACAGTGTTTTCATTAAACAGACATTATAATGGCATAAAAGTATTCAGGAAGTGTTGTATTTATACTTTATAAACTTTTGTAGCTAATCAATTTATTTTAAACGAAACTGTTGAATATTGCTAACTTTTGTCTAAACAAGTAGCCTCATTACAGCACACTCCATTGAACTCTTTTTAAATGCTCTTTGTACTGACAAAATGCAAAGCGCTATTACGAGGTGATACTCTCTGTTGAACCGGTTTTGCCTGGATCTGCCGTTTCACTGAGGGCTCGAATTGACGTAGAAGAAAGGCTAACAAAGAAGAGAGTGTACTTTTCCCTCCCTTGTAAAATCTGAACCAAACCATTGTCCAACTATGAAAGACCACCAATGTCGGCAAGGTCATAGCAGTGCTTCATACATCAGAAATGTGTTCATTCTAGTTTCCTAACAGGAAGCAAAACATGAGATTTGAATGAAACAAAAAAATTCTGTATGCTTGTTGAAGAGGCATCAGCTTTTTATGTTACATATAAGAACAAGCTTTTGTAAGTAGCTTACTGATGGCCACATTGTCCATTGAATTTTGTAGGTAACATGAGGCTTATATAAGACACACAATGAAGAATATGAATTACTTCGAGTAGGTGTACACACATACATACTTTTAGAAATGAACTATAATAGCAACAACGATAATCTTGGCTCCTGAGGTTTGAGTGTAGTTCAGTGCAAATTACCTCAGTCAGTTTCCTTATACCTCAAGGACCTCTTAAAGTGCCTCCACTTCTTCAAAAATGCCTAATAATTGACAAGCAATAATTTCAGCCTTCATTAGAATCCTTCATTTTATCAATAATAGCAGTAATTAATAGTGCAATGGCAGATATATGACTGTCCAAGTGCAAGTCTCTTGATCTGCATACTTTTTGCAGTCTCCACAATCAAAAGCATGTCAATGGAGCATCTCTCTTGTTGAGTTGGTCAGTGTATGAAGCCATCATGAAACAGCTGGGACTTTGTTGACATCCCCTCGTCCTGCTCAGACACTAGCATTGATTCAGAACTGGCAAGCTGCGACTTTGTAGGTGTTGGCCTGCTCTGGTTGGAGCCTACTGACTGAGGTCTGCCCTGAATAAAAGGGGCTTTCTGACTCCACTGGGACCTCACAGATGGGGCACCACTCTGAAGTGACCTCACAGAGATTGGATGCATCCTTTGAGAGCCCGGCCTGCTGGATCCTGCCTGCGAAGATCGCACAACCAGATACTTCACCGAAGGACCACGGTCATCCTCTGGTTTGTCTTTACATTTGGAGGTGCAAAGAATTCCTCCACTCAATATGAGGACAATGGCTCCCCCCCAACCAAGATAAATGGCCCCTCCAAGCTCTCTGCGCTGTGGATCCGCTAACTGTGGATTGTAAAACGCCTTTACCACCATGCCAGCCGACCATGAGGGTGGGATCAAGCAGAGAATTCCTGCAATGATTAAAATGGCACCTGCCGCTGTGACAATCTTCATTTTGGATCTTTCGGATCTGATCAGAAAAATGGTGCACTTTCCTCCAATGAAGGTCAAAATGAGGCCCACAGCTCCAACAATGACGGACATAACCATGAGGGCCCGAGAGGCCTGCAGATTCACATCTAGAGCGAGTGTCGATTCATACGGCTTGCACTGGATTTGACCTGTGCTCTGTACCACGCAGTTCATCCAGATGCCTTCCCACATGATCTCTGAGGTGACGATGGTGGTTCCGATGAAGGCTGTCACTCGCCACATTGGCAGGATGCAGCACAGGAGGGCTGCGGTCCATCCCATTAAAGCCAAAGCGCTCGCCAGCATGTGCATGCCGAGGGACGCCATTGTGCCGGGGTTAAACGTCCACAGCTATTTGAGGCCTCTTTGTTTTTCTCAAAGCCTTTTTGAAGGCCTTGTGATGTTTGCTTCCTCGCTCATTGCTGTCTACAGCTCAGCTTTCACTCTCAGGACGATGGTGAGGTGTTTATGTGCTAAAAAAAAGAGAGAATAAGAGAGGAGGTGTGTGCAGTTAAACAGACCATGCCTCCAGTAATTCAAATACTACCAGACTAACCAGATTCCTTCTTCTAGCTCCGGACAATATGGGCGGGTCATGAAAAAGCAGGTAGATAGGCTGCTGGAAATTTGCATTAGATGCTTTGGATGTTTGTGTGATATCAGAGGAAGTTTTGATATCACTTTGTTTCTTTTGTTGTATCCGAGATTTTGAAGACCTTTATATAAGAGCACCAAGTCTCTATTTATTTGTTTAAGTGTTTATAATGGATGTAACAATCTTTTTATACTGTATTTTAAAGGGAAAGCTCAGTCATTTGGAAGAAAACTGTAAACCTGCAACCATTAACTTATGGAGGTCAATATTTGCAGGTTTTATCTTTCTTCGAAATATCTTCTTTTTCTGCTCAACAAAAGAAAGAAAGTCAAACAGGTTTGGCACAATCCCTTTAAAAAGATAATAATAATAAAATTAAAATGGTGCCTTCATATATTCACTTTAATATGATGTTAATGTACAGTTGAATTTAGAATTATTTCTGTTTAACAGTGAGATTTTTTCAACACATTTCTAAACATAATAGTTTTAACAACTCATTTCTAATAACTGATTTATTTTATCTTTGTCATGATGGCAGTAAATAATATTTTACTTGATATTTTTCAAAACACTTTTATACAGCTTAAAGTCGCATTTACAGGCTCAATTATGTAATTTTTAGTTATGCAGGTTAAGGTAATTAAGCAAGTCATTGTATAACAATGGTTTCTTCTGTAGACTATCAAAAAAATATAGCTTAAAGGGGCTAATCATTTTGACCTTAAAATGGTTTTTAAAAAATTTAAAAAACTGCTTTTATTCCACCCAAAATAAAACAAATAAGACTTTCTACAGAAAAAAAAATATTATCAAACTGTGACAATTTCCTTGCTCTGTTCATCATTTGGGAAATATTTAAAAAAAGAAAAACAAAATCAAAAGGGGGCTATTAATTCTTTCAACATAGATATTTAACAATAGTTACGATTAAAGTTCTAAACTAGTCAATTTAATGGCAAACAGGAAAATTGCTCACTTATTTGCTTTGAATGTCTTTCCATGAGTCACTGATTATTTATACAATCTTAGGAGTTCTTAAAATGACGATGAAGCTGCTCATTGCATTTAGGTTTCATACCTAAGTGTTGAAACACTGGTTTTGAGTTAGACACGGTGTGGAAAATACTTGCTGTAAACAATACTGAGGAAAGCCTCTTCTTGATGCCGAAAAAAAATCTTTATGACACATTGTATGTCGCCATTTTCTCGTTTCATGCTTTATTTTACATTTTGCACAGATTATTGTTTTATGATGGGTTTGTCTGTCTGTTCTTTGTTTTTCTGTCTGCAAAAAAATATTCAAAAATATAATTAATTAATTAATATGAAACTTTTTGTGTTCTTTTATGAGCCGTTTTCCTCACGGGCATAAAAAGTATGTCCCCACAAGGTCAAAACGTACTTGCTTTGCTATACTTGTGGGGGCCTCTGGACACACACACACACACACACACACACACACACACACACACACACAAAGTAGAAGACAATCAGGATCTTGGGATTTTACTATTTTATGCAAAAAATATATTTATACTTTTTTGCAAAAGAAATGTAATCACAGATGTACAAAGAAAATACATAGTATGATATAATTAATGCTAGATCACCAATCAAATCAGCTGATTTATGACCATATAAATGATGCAGTTTTACAAGCTAAATAACTTTACACTGTAAAAAAAATCCTGGTTGCCTTAAAAAATTTGATTTTAAGCTGAATCAAATTAATATTATGAGTCCATTGAACCTATATTATGTTGAACTGACTTAAAACAGCTTGCATAACTTATCAAATTAAGTTAGAACATTATTAACTTAGCTTAATAAGTTACAATGACCTAAAGCATATGCTGTCAGTACTAAATAATCATTTTTACATTGTACTTTTTAAAGTGAGTAAACCCGTTGCCATAAACCTATTAAAGTAAATGAATTACGTGCATGATTATACAGTTAAACTGTCAGCTTAACCGTTCCAAGTTACAATTGATTACTTGATTATTATTTTTTTCTTTTGGTATACATGACAAAATAATACAGACACATATTACAAATGATCACTGGTAGGCCTACTACATATAAAGCCAGAGTGCATACAATGCTTACTATCAACAAAAGTGCAATATTATAAAGAAAACCTGTTGAGTGATTTTCAATTGTGTTACAAGACGTCGTCACATAAGACCAAAAGTCTTCCCACACTGGGATACAGGGACCTGTGTTTTGTCCTTGTTATTTCATTAATAAAGTAAACATTCACAGGAAGCTGTTTTAGTCATTATATTGTCCCATTATTTTAACTTTGGAGTTTACCAGTTTTTTAAGATGACTCTAGCCGTTACTGAAATCCTCGCCATGATCACTGTGAACTCTCTTTTTGTAATATTTGGCATCTGTTCCCTATTTCCCAGTAAGCTTAACCTTGGTGACAGTGCAGTCGAACAGGTGTGAAGTAAAACCTGTGTAAAATTTTATACTGAGTAAATTAGTTTACTCGATTTTTAAAGTAAAACCAATAATCGCTTTTTACAGTGGAGACATTCATTGAAACAGTTATTGAATATTATTGCATGTAATTCTCAACAAATGTATGTATTTATTTATATACTGTGCTACATCTGATGGTTTTTTCTGTGCAACTAGTAGCCGTTCTACAGCTAAGTGTTTAATCTGAGTCAATATGTCAAAACAGCTGGCATAAGTAGCCAGGGAGGTTTGGGTGGTTTGAAAGACCCATCCCCTTTCCCACAAAGTCCAGGTTTTGACTCCAAACCGAGCACATTTGTCCAATTTTTGACAGTATGCCATCATAAATTGTGAAAATAACCAAGAGAAGAAGACTTTAAGAAGAATAAATAATAAAATAAAGAATGAAAGAAGGTTTTTATTATTTAAATAGGCAATTTATACCTATAGTTATTGGCCTATAGGCAGGGCCAGACAGAATCTGCTGAGATTTTTTGCTATTTCTGGGCAGACTTAAAAATCTGTGGATTTATGCAGAATTAATCTAGGGGTATCATAACTAGTACTTTGCGGGTTGTCAAAGAAAGCGTTACCAATATATGTAATAAAAAAGTAATAGCTTTTAAACTTTTATCTAATGCTTACAATGCAAATCCAATTAGGATCCACTTTACTTGGTAAACAAAGCAAGTCTCACATATATCTACTAAAAGTCAGAAAATATTACTTTACAAACTGTATTGTGAATAAATCATATGAATATTTTCATATTATTCAATAATATTACTGTAATTAATTTGAAAACTGAATAAATATAAATTTAATCACATTTACACAAGTAAATAAACAGAATCAATAATGGGCTAAAAATCTGTGGAATTCTGCATGTGCAGATTTCATGTGGGCCAACCTATAGGCTAAAGTTTTTCATCAAAAACTAGTTTTAACATATTCTTAAGTTTTTGTTGCTTGTTTGTTTTTTTGTTTGTTTTTAATGATGGATGATAATAAATAAGCATTTAAAAATCAGTATTTTTCAATATTTCTAAAAATTCTAATCTCAATACATTACATATAAAACTGTTACAACTTGTGAATAAACATACATTTTTGTAAACAAAAAAATAGTATTATAAGCACTTTGATAAAAATGTAGGAAGTATTTTTGTTGGATCAAAAAATGTGGTAATGAAAAATGTGGTAATGATAACCACCCAACAAGCTAATCCAGCACAAATTAGTGCTTAAAATGTGTTTAAAAATACAGTATTTAAACCTTGAATAACTGTAAAAAGATTTACTTTTAGTAGGCTGGCTACGGGCCTGAGTAAGTACTGATACACAGTATTACAAACAAACATTTGACAGTCTTAAAAACAGCTCTGAAGAATTGGGGGATCCAGAAAAAAACATTTTATCCTCCAAGGAAAAATAGAAACAATCCGGCGTCAAACTGAGTCAGTTGAGTCTTATTAACCCCAAATCTGGTCAACAACATCGGTTGGAGTATGTGCTTAAAAGCAGTCCACCGCCAATAATTAGCAAAAATCCAGCGACCCATCCTATATAGATGCAGGCTCCCAGCTCTCCTTGTGTCCCTGCTATTACTTGAGGATTATAAAAGTTCATGACAATAATAGACGTCTGCCAGCAGACAGCAACAAGGCACATTACACCTCCAACTATATACAATGCGCCAGCTGATATTCCAATGTTGGTCTTTTTAAGTTGATCTTCTCTGTAAAACCGTGTACAATTGGCCCCAACAACCATCATTCCAAAGGCAATTGCACTGACACCGATAGAAGCACAAATCAAACCACGAGCGGCCTGGAGATCTTGAGTCAGTGCCAGAACAGAGTAATACGCCATGCACTGCATGTGGCCAGTGCTTTGCAAGACGCAGTTCATCCACAAGCCTTGCCAGTAGACCTGTGCAGTCACAATGTTCGCTCCGACAAAGGCCGACACTTTCCACATAGGCAAGGCACAAATCAGGATGGTCCCGCACAGGCCAACCAAAGCCAGAAATGCAGCCACGAACTGTCGTGTCCTCATTTTTCATAGAGCGAAGACAAACCATCTGCAATGAAAGGAAGGAAAATGTGGTAGTTGTGCAAGTGAAAGACTATTTACAATGTGAATTCTCTTCCTTGTTGTGCCTCAGGTATTGGTATTTGAAAGCAAAGGGAGGGGAGGAGACCTGTGCTGAGTTTCCTGCTCGACTTGATTTTTCAGCGCTATATGTCCACAAGGATTCATGGACAAAAGACTTTGACCTACTGTATAGTGGGCCGCAATTCAAAACATTACAATCACTAGGTGTTATAGAAAGATCCTCATTTAATAAGGCTAATATCATCCCAAACCAGCAAATAAAGAAAAACCTTTAGGCATGCACTCATTTCTTTTAGAGTGTGTGCTGCTTATTTGATAGCTTCCATAAAATGATCAAAAAGGAATTTAATAAGCAGACCACATTTTATATTAAAGAGCTAGATTTACAATCCCCTCCTCTCTTCTGGTGTGTTAGAATCAGTGTGTGTGTGTTGATGTGTATTGAATGTCTGACCCATTTCAGGAATGCACCAGTGCTCTAGTTTTATAATTAATTAATTTCATGAATCATTCATTAATTACTTTTTCTTTAGTTTAGCTTTTTATTTATCGGGGGTAACCACAGCAGAATGAACCGCCAACTCATCCAGCATATGTTTTACACAGTGGATGCCCTTTCAGCAACAACCCAGTACTGGGAAACACCCACAAACATACACTATGGCCATTTTATTTTATTCAATTCACCCACGCCAACATGGGAAGAACATGCAAACTCCACACACTCTGGCGCTTGAACCAGAGATTTTCTTGAAGTGGAGCAACAGTGCTAACCACTGAGCTACCAGGTCACCCCTATATATAAAGTGTGTTCTCATTAATTTTCATTTAAAAATTCACAGCTGTCAAATTAAAATAACAGTTTTATAGGTTTTATGCTTTAAATTTTGAATTTTGGTTTCCTAAAAGAACCTTTCAATATTTCAAACATGTTGGTCAAAGTCCAAAGTGGATTGTTTTACATGAAATATTACTATTTTGATTTCCACTTTAAAAGAAATTTTGTGGACTTTAATGAGAACAATGATCAACGTTTATTGAACCACTGATGCCAATGGAGCCCTTTCACAAGACTTTTATAAAACGTTTAACGGTCATCATCATGATTTAAAAAAAAAAACATAACATTTATATGCATTTATGTATTATATCATCTTTGGTCTAGTTACAAAAAAAAAGACTCATTAACGCCTATGTGAGGCATTTTTAATGCAGTGTGTAAATTTGATATTTGTCAGTCTCACACTATTCTTTTCCTTTTTCTGAAAGTCTTGATAACAGCATTATAGTGTTTTTCTTTTACTTCAGCAAATATAATTGTAAAAAATAAAATTGTACTTTAACTCTCTGTACTTAACCCAACCATGACGCCTTATACTACTAAGAAACCCAGAAATGTGGAAAGAATGTTTCAATTCTCTAAAGAAGTCTTCAACCATTTTGAAATTTCTTTAGTGCAACCTGAATATTTTGTGGATTTTATAGAACTTAAAACATTAGATGGGATAAAAAGTTGGTTAAAACTCATTGAAATGATTTACTGAATTAAATAATTGAATGAATTGAGTGCCAGTCTGCCCTTTCATATTTTATAATAATAATTATTATTATTATATTTTATTGCAAAATGTTTGTTGCAATATTTAAAATACCTTTTTATCAAACCAGTGGTGTAAAGAAACTAATTACTCAAATGACTGTAATTGAATAGATTTTTCTCAGGAATTGTAATTTAGTAAGTAGTTTTAAAAAAAAATGTGTTCTTTTACTTTCAGTCCTGCAGTCACTGTTTTATTTTCTCGTCTATGGGGATTAGAAAAATCAGTCATGTGATTCCTGTTCAAACAAATCTCACATAGAAGGTATATCGCCTCATAATGAACTACCTCAAAATAGGGTTGATCAAAAGAAATATATTAATGCAATTCAAATTTATAATATATGAATTGATGTTTACTTTAAAGTTATTATAAATATAGAATTACATTGTTCAATGATGATTAAAATATTTTTGTCAAATAATTTTGTGACTAAGAAGTATCGGTTCAGGCACCGTTTTGATTTAAAAGTATCGATTTAGCACCGGTATTGAAATAATACCCAACCCTATACTTTAAAACATGTGCACTTTATAATTGCAGCAAACTGTTTGGAAGCATTAAAAGTGTACAAGATGGCCAAAATCTATACATGCATCGGACAAAGAGACTGTTAAGATGCATGTCACTGATGAGAAGATGACAGATGTTTACTGTATGATGATCGAAATGGCCTTAAACATCCAGCAGGCACAAGATGTCAGAATAAAGTTGTACCCTAGTGTCATGGGGATGTTGCATTTGGTTTTTCCATGAAAATCATGGAAGTGTCAGCATGTGATCCCAAAATGACATTGGATATTTGCTCGACATTGGATTTGCTCACTTTCCAACATCCAAATATCAATGTAATTTAATGTTATTGAACAAATAACATTGTCCTTAGACCCTGGCTAGACAATCTAACCTAATGGTTATGTCTTATGATGTTGTGTGCCTGCTGGGCAATAACTCGATGCACTACAGAATGTTAAGTTTACACACGTGCACAATGTAAAACCATCAGCTTTTAAAAGCGTAATACTCCATACTCTAAAGGGCTACTTTATTCATACTTTGAGTAATATTGACAACAGATACTCTCTCTATTTAAACTACATTTAGGCAAGTATTAGTATTTTTACTCAAGTATGATTTCAGTACTTACCACGAGAGAGAGAGAGAGAGAGAGAGAGAGAGAGAGAGAGAGAGAGAGAGAGAGAGAGAGAGAGAACAAAAAATAAAACTGCATCCCCTGCCACCTAAATTAATCTGGAGTAAAGACAGTCCTGCCCAGTATGAAGCAGAGCTCCACTACACTCAAGTGGAGAACATGATCAATGCATTCATACTGACTTCATTTGGTAAAGAGGAACAAACTATAAATTTAGCAACCGAACAGCTGACCAATATTTTTTCAACAGTTGCCCAAAAAATATTGAGGAAAAATCTGAAATACAAATCTAAAAAAGGAAAAACTACAGCTGGCTGGTTTGACAAAGAATGTCAAAATACAAGAAAAGAATTAAGACAATTGTCAAATAAAAAACACAGAGATCCGACAAACCAACACACACGAGGAAAATACCAACAAACTCTCCAAATGTATAAATCACTATTAAAAGAAAAGAAAGCTGATCACATGAAGTTAAAATTGGATCAAATTGAGGAGGCTATTGATCAAAATTTGTTTTGGGATTTATGGAAAAGATTAAATCAATCTAAAGAATCGAAACAAATTCCCATTCAAGACCCAAAAATCTGGACCAAACATTTCGAAAAGCTATATTCACAAAAAGAATTGAACCAAAAACAAAAACATCTGACCTCCCAATTACATATATTAGAAAATACTATTAAAGATCAGCTAAACCATTTAGATATCCCAATACAATTAAATGAGTTAACAGAAAAATTAAAAACTCTAAAAAATAAAAAGTCCTGTGCCTCAGATGGAATCTCTAATGAGATGCTAAAACACAGCAGTCCTCAATTAAAAAACGCCATCTTGAAATTATTCAACCTCTTGTTAGAATCAGGACATTTTCCAGAAATTTGGAAGGAGAATTTAATTACGCCAATATTTAAAAATGGTGAGAAATATGACCCAAAAACTATAGGGGCATCACAGTGAGTAGTAACCTGGGGAAATTATTCTGCTCTATCATTAATGATAGACTGGTTGGGTTCATCCAGGAAAACAAGATTTTAAATAATTGTCAGATTGGATTTATGCCTAAAAAAAGAACAGCAGATCACATCTACACACTCCAAACACTCATTCAAAAACATGTCCACCAGACCAAACAAGGGAAAATATTCGGCTGTTTCATTGATTTTAAAAAAGCCTTTGATTCGGTGTGGCACAATGGGCTTTTCCTAAAACTCTTACAAAGTGGAGTTGGAGGAAAAACCTATGACATAATAAAGAACATTTATAATGGGAACAAGTGTTGTGTAAAAATAAACAATAAGCTGACTGATTATTTCACTCAGAGTAAAGGAGTCCGTCAAGCCTGCAGTCTCAGCCCGACTCTATTTAACATTTATATCAATGAATTGGCATCAGCACTTGAGAAGTCCTGTAGTCCTGGCCTGAGCCTGGAGGACAGAGAGATCAAATGTCTCCTGTATGCGGATGATCTGCTGCTTCTGTCTCCTCATGAAGAGGGTCTTCACCACAGTCTCTCTATCTTGGTGGAGTTTAGCACAGACTGGGCATTGCCCATTAACATGCAGAAGTCCAAGATCATGATCTTCTGTAAAAAACCTCGTCTGGCTGATAAAAAAAGACACACTTTTAAAATCAGAGGAACAATACTTGACCACGTCACCTCTTATAGCTATTTGGGTCTGACAATCACAGCCTCTGGACACTTCAGTCAAGCTCTAAAAGACTTGACCGCTAAGGCACGCAGGGCTTTTTATTGTATTAAAAAAAACCTTTTTAAGTTTAACCCACCCATTAAACTGTGGCTGAAAATATTTGACACCATTGTAAAGCCAGTCCTGCTGTATGGCTGTGAACTCTGGGGACCCACATTTAAATTAAACTATGAATCTTGGGAAAAAACTCCAGTTGAAATCTTTCATCTGGAGTTTTGCAAAAACATCCTCGGAGTTCACAGAAGCACACCTAGCCTTGGTTGCAGAGCAGAACTAGGCAGGTTCCCTCTGCTCTCAGAAATCCAGAAGAGAGCAGGGAAGTTCTGGCTCCATCTGTCAGACTCCAGCCCAGAGAGCTACCATCAGCAAGCCCTCATATATAGAAATGCACATCCGGCCAGCGACCCCATGCACTATCTGGTGGAAAAACACCAACTAAATTCACAAACCCTGTCCCAACATATAAAGACTAAAGAAATAGAAAAGATTACCCAGGAGGATTATAAACTCAATTGGCAAAATAAAGTACAACAAATAAAAAAGTTAGCGTGCTTCAACCAGATTAAACCTGGTTATGAACTGGCCCCGTATCTGACCAACATTAAGAGCCCCGGTCAGAGAAAGCTGATGAGCCGGTACCGTCTGAGTGGACACAGTCTGAGTGTGGAGACGGGCCGACACAAGCGCAGCTGGAGGAGCCCAGAGCTCAGACTGTGTCCACACTGCCCTGCTGGAGTTGTGGAGGATGAGCTGCATTTCCTCACTCACTGCAGAAAATATCAGAGCATCAGAGAAGCTTACTTCACACAAATGTCTCTGATTCTACCACAATTCCAGCAAGCCACAAATACGGAGAAACTCCATTATATTTTGGGAGAAAATGAAGTGTCTCCACCTAGCAGCACAGTACGTGTCCTCATGCCACCATATGAGAGAAAAAGGCTGAACCCCCTCATCCCTTATTAAAGCTCTCTGTCCTTACCATTTATTATTATATACTTTTGTTAATTCTTTTTTGTTTTTTATTAACTTGTTTATTGTGACAACATATATGTATAATATAACGATATGTATATGTGTTTGTTTATTATTACTTATATTTATTTTATCTATAAGAATGTTCTGTATTTTGTTATTGCTTTGGCAACATTGTGATTTGTTTTACAGTCATGCTGAGAGAGAGAGAGAGAGAGAGAGAGAGAGAGAGAGAGAGAGAGAGAGAGAGAGAGAGAGAGAGAGAGAGAGAATTTTGAATTTTCAACACGCCTTTAATAAACATTTTAAAGACGTTATACAATCAAATGTTACACATAAAAATTAGAAACAGCCTAATGAACCATAAACTCTAAATTTTCATCACAAATTTGACATAAAACTCCTTTGTAACACCAAATTTTTTCAAAACACATAAGATCACCCATTGTTTTGTAATACTGGAAATCAATTAAAATTCTGGATTTCACCAAGTTAAAAAAAAATGTTTTTAAACAGCCACTTGAGTTTTGCTCAATTTGTATTTTTCTAGTGTCATAAATTGCCATTTTTGCTTGACCCAAAAGAAAATTTAATAACTGACAAAAAAAACGTCGTTTACGTGTATACTTATAACCACAAATAAACGTTTCCATAGAAAATGTCTCGCCAAAACAAACAAACAAGTTAGATAAGACCTGAAAAAAGGAACTAAGCCTGTTACATAACATAAAAGCATGATATAGGGTTTCACGTTGAGAACAAAATGGACATTCATCACTATTACCTGGATTTATAATTGAAACAAACGCATTCACAGCTATGGCACCATGCAAGATTCTCCATTGCAAATCCCCCACTTTTTTTGGTAAGGGGGGTTTATACAGAGCTCTCCGCTCTGGTTTAGCATTCTCTTTTAAATGGAGAACAGAGCGCCATGGAGTATCAACCTTATCATTCAGTGACTTCCTATTTAGCAATTTCACACAACTATTATAAACATTTTTTCCAAACTCAGAATTGGTTCCCATTAAAAACAACACATTATTTTGCAAAAAAACACCTTCACACTCCTTAAAATCAGTTGATAAATATAAATCAGGAAAAGGATCATTGCAATTTGGAATGATTAAACCATCAGCATAATTTTCCAACATGTTAGCTTCTTCAGGGGTAAAAAAGGATTTCCACTTTTCAAGTAACTTTGCTACTATTCGTTTGGACCTTAAACCCAAACGATTCGCAACAGGTTCAACATTCCTAAAAGCAGGGCCAGCCAGTTTAAACAAGTGTCCAACAGTTACAACTCCCGCATTCAGAAGAATCTCGTTAACAGAAGGGAGAATCCCCTCATTCGATAAGTCCATTCGAGATCCAAAAATCAAAGGTTCTTGGAGCAACCAAAATAAAGATGATGCATTGCCATGCCTCTGTACTTTAAATAGAGACCAAACTTTAAACATGTTTCGATAAAAAATGGGCAATTTAGACCAGTCCATCTTTTGTGGGTCAGTCCAAAATAAAGATTTCTCAAGGCCCAAATTTCTAAACCCTCGCAAAATAGCACATGCAGCAATTTTCCAACTAGAGTCCACCGGACCAGTCAGAAGTCTTTGAATGAACTGAATCCTGAAAGCTGCAACTCTGCTCTGGATATGCATTAAATGATGTCCTCCTTCTTCTTTCGGTAAGTACAAAATAGCTTTTTGTACCCAATGCATCTTGTCCCAAAAAAAGTCTATCAAAAGTGACTGCAATTTTATTAATAAGTCACTTGGAGGGTCCACACAAATTAATCGATGCCACAGAGCAGAAGCGATTAGATTGTTTATGATCAACACTCGTCCTTTATAGGAAATTTTAGAAAGTAAAAATTTCCATCTTTCAAGTCGACCTCTGACTTTTTCAATAATGTCTTCAAAATTTTTCTGCATGATCAGCTCATCTCCCAAAAACACTCCCAAATACTTAAAACCTTGCTTAGTCCAAGTTAGTCCTTCTGGAAGTTTTGGCTCTGCGTTGTGCCAATTTCCAACTAATAAGGCTTCGCTTTTTGACCAATTGATTTTTGTGGCAGATATCTTTTTAAAATCATTCATTAATTCCAGTAACAAGGTAACATCAATCTGCCCATTAATTAAAACAACAATATCATCAGCATATGCAGACACTTTAAAACAATTTGTACAACTTGGTAGAGATAACCCACTTAATTTCGCTCTTATTTTAATTAGCAGAGGCTCTATAGCTAAAGTATACAACATACCCGATAAGGCACATCCTTGTCTAATGCCCCTAAAAACTTTAAAAGGGGCACATAAATTCCCGTTAAATTTCAAGACACTTTCCACATCGTTATATAAAGCTTTTAACATAGATACAAACTCATTGTTAAAACCAAAGGCTGTTAAAGTGTTCCACAAATATTTGTGCTCAACTTCGATCGAAAGCTTTTTCTTGATCAAGAGAAAGAAGGCCAAAATTCAAATTAAAAATTTTTCCAATATCTAAAATGTCTCTGATAAAAGAGATATTATCAAATATTCGCCTTCCTGGAACACAATATGACTGGTCCGGATGAATGATATGGCTAAGGACATCACTTAGCCTGTTAGCTAAAACTTTAGAGAGTAATTTATAGTCAGTACATAACAGGCTAACAGGCCTCCAATTTTTAATATCATTAAGATCACCTTTCTTGGGTAATAAAGTAAGCACTGCCCTTCTACAACTTAAAGGTAATTGTCCATATGCCAAACTTTCATTTATAACTTGCAATAAGTCCAAACCGACTTCTTTCCAAAAAGTCTTATAAAATTCGGCTGGTAAGCCGTCAATGCCAGGGACTTTATTACATTCCATACTTTGAAGTGCTTTTTGTAATTCTTCTAGTGTGACAGCCTTCTTTAACTCAACATTAAAATCTTGAGGAACTTGGGGTAAATTGTTAAAAAAATCACTTGTATCTGATTCATCAGAAATGATCTCACTCTTATAAAGGTCTTGATAAAAATTAACTGCCCTTTTTCTTATTTCAGAAGATTCTGACAGCAAAATTCCGGTCTCAGAGAGCAGGTTATATATACATCTTTTTTGCCCATTCTTTCTTTCTAGATTAAAGAAAAATTTGGATGGTGCATCCATCGACTCGATATTCTGAAATCTTGACCTGACAAGAGCTCCTTGAGCAGTCAGGTCAAGTAAATTGTTTAGAGAATTCTTTTTTTCTTTAAAATTCCTTATAAAACCCAAGTCTCCTGAAGCATCTGCTTTTTCTTGCATGGCTTTAATTTCATTCTCTAATACTTCAATTGTACTTTTCCTGTCCTTTGTAACATTAATGGTGTATTGCTGGCACAACTGTTTGACTTGTGTTTTTGCAAAATCCCACCACTGTTGTATGGAGCAAAAGGTTGATTTTGTAGACTTAAAGTTACTCCAAAACTCCTTGAAAATATCTTGAAATGTACAGTCACTTAGTAAATTAGTATTTAAATGCCAGTAAGCACTTTTTGGCCTAAACTGGCCCATAGTAACAGAACATTTTACTAAGCTATGATCGGAGAAGCCAACAGGAGAAATAACACATTCTTTAAATAAATTAAGTTGGTGCCTATATCCATAAAATCTGTCTAACCTGGCTAAAGATAATAAATTATCATAAGTGTGTAGCCAAGTATACTGTCTTTGATAAGAATTAAAATTCCTCCATATATCAGTAATATCATTAAAATCATCTGTATAAGTCTTCTCTTTAAGAAAAGTTTTAATTTCGTGTGCAGTATAGTTCTTGCTAGAATAGCCGCTCAATGGTAAACTGAAACTGACGCTACATTCAGAGAAATCACTTTCGCTTTCCGTGTCTGTTTGACCCGGTTCATCACCAGCACCTCTCTTTGCTCGCTCATTTAAAGGACACTGTTCCCGCCTACGTTTCTGAGGTGTTTTAAATAAATTGTCATCCAACTCTGCTATCGCACCTTCCCGCTGATCAAACAATTCACTCACCACAGCTTCCGCAGCGGTTGAAACGTTCTCAACTTCATTCATTTCATCACCCGTGACAATCATATCTTCTTCGTCCACAGCTCTGTCCACTGATTCCCTTTCTTCAATATTCCCAGGCTCAGTCAAAACAGCAGCTGTCTGACCTGAGCTTGGTCCAGGTGCTTCCTCTTCTACAACCTGCGCCGCAGCGGTCTGATTTTCCTGACGCGCGTCACTCTCATCAGTCGCAACCGGTAAAGTTGCCTCATTTGATTTATTGTCCACCTTATTGGGACATCCGCGAATTAAATGCCCGTAACCGCCACAGTTAAAACACTTAACGTTATTTGTTGTGGCGAAAATAACATAAAGTCCTCATGTCGGAAATTTAGGGACAAGTCAAGTTCATCAAGATGTTCTTGCAAAACCATGTACACGTACCGTCTAAATGACACAACATGTTTTAGGAGCGGCGATTTAGTTCCGATCGGGATCATTTTAATAGGTGAAACTATTTTCCCATAACGCTTAAGTAAGTTTGTCAACACTTCGTTAGGGATAAAAGGTGGCACATTCGACAACGTTACTTTTTTTGAGGGTGTAGACAAAGGAAGCACCGGTGTAAAAATACCGTTAATCACTATTCCATTTTGAACTAACAAATTAGCTAGATCAACAGTTTTCACAAAAACAACAACAGCGCCATTCATTCGGGAAGCTGATAAAATATTATCATGCCCGACTTCTTCCCCCACTGCTAAACCACATTCTTCAATACTAGCAGTTGAGTCTATTTTCACTCCGTGACGTCTTGTCAACTCATTAAAACTTCCACTACCTGGGGCAGCCATACTCTCAACAGGTGAGAGCAGGGACTCCCCGGCTCAAACCAACACTCACTTCTCTAATCCAAAAACATAAAATAATACTTACTAACAATGTAAGGAAACAAAACAAACTATAATTAACGCTAACAAAAAAAAGGAAAGCAGCAGGTAAAGATAGAGAAGTATAGACCACACTAGTGACCACTTAAAATGGTCACTAGTCATGCCAAAGCAGTAATAAATCCAAACTTCTAAAACCACTGCAGGAATTCAATTCAAAAATTAAAGCTTCTGGAAATGGGAAGATGCACTCCAACTGTTAATGTTAGTACAAAAGCAAAACCAAAATACTTTTAGCAGAGCTCACAGAATAGGCATATTGCTAAAGCATATAGACTGAAAGATTCCTCAAATAAGTGTAATAGTTACTATTTAAAAGTAGTTAAATAGACTTTAAATATTGTTTTTCAACAATTGTGAATTTACCAGCATGGCAGTGTAGTTAAATTTAAACCGTTAAGCATGTTTTCAGAAACACGTTACCAGATCAAATTGAACCAAATCACTTAAGCCTGTTCTGACTTTTGGAAACGGAGCAACTTCACTTAAAATAAATCCCAAGAGACAAATATATAAAAATCATTAAGACGTTTATTAAATTAAAAACGGTCATGCAAGACCAGAAAGTAAAACATAAAAATCTCTTCCTACACAAACAGGAGACGATAACACTAGTCCAGAAAGTCGGTGCGTCACACATAAGCTCCTGGAGCAGACCTGGGAGCAGAGTACTTAACAGAATAAGCGCGACCCTCGTTCTTCGGGCACTGGCAGCAGAGCAGTGCTCCGCCGAGCAGCAGCAGACCGGACGCGCACCAGCCGATGAAGAGTGACGCTCCCAGCTCCCGTTTCTGAGCATCGGACAGGGTGGGGTTGTAGAAATCCTTGATGACGGAGTTCGCGGACCAGCACACCGGGATCAAACAAAGAATTCCACCAACCAGGAAGAACACTCCAGCGGCGACCACGACTTTAGCCTTCGCGTCCTGGTCCTCAATGCAGTTGGTGCACTTTCCTCCAGCGATGGTCAGGAAAACGCCCATGAAAGTGACGATTATGGAGATGACCACGAGAGCTCGGGCGGCCTGGAGGTCTTGAGGTAGAGCCAGCATGGAGTCATAAACCTTGCACTGCATCTGACCTGTGCTTTGCTGCACACAGTTCATCCAGAGGCCTTCCCAGAAAATCTGCGCGGTCACGATGTTGTTGCCAATGAAAGCCGTCACCTTCCACATGGGCAGCGCGCAAATGACGATTTCACCCAACCAGCCGATGATCGCCAGGACAGTGGCCAGAAGCTGAAGCCCAACAGATGCCATTGTAGATTTTGATAGTGTAAAGAACCCGACTCTATCTTTCGAGTAGACGGCACGATTATTTATAGTGGCCTTTGGAGGTTGGGTTTTAATTAATGGGATTGGATGCAGCTGGTGGTGGTTCACGCGCTCGTTGCCTAATTGATTTCACGTACAAGCTCTTCCGAATACTAACTAGCTCGGTATTGCAACTGAAGACTTTTTTACAGTCAATAAAGATGAAAGATTTGTTTAACAAATATAATAAAATAATAAGTATAAAAAGGTGTTTAGTAGGTAGTGAATGGGGTGCAGATAATTAGCTTTAAAGGCCATTTATTGTTGATTGATTAGATCTGTGTTAGATTATGGTTGTGTGGTATACTGGGTCAGCAGCAGAGACATCTCTGAGAACATTAGACAAAAAAAAAAACAACATGAGGTATAAGATTATGTAGAAGAGCAATTACATCTACACCAATTGCAGTACTACAAATTGAAATGGGGACATGTGTATAGAAATAAGAAGAGTTCAGTTATCAGTTATTGGGTAAATTTGAAAGGTCACAGTCAAGAACATCCAAAAAACACTAAAGTCATATTTGGGGAAAAGAGAGGAGGCAAAATAAAAGTTTTGCATAGACTTTTAAAAAAGCAACATAAATCTATGTGAGTCATTTGAAAATTAGTCCTACTGTAGGCTACCTTTGCCAGTAATTAAATCATGGTTACGAGACACAACAGTATACGCTATTAGAGAAGAGACAAGGATGAAGAATGTAATTTGTTTATATTTGTTTTATAAAAAATATTGCTAATATTGTTAATCTATTCTCAAAGTTGGGTTGGGAGCTGGGTTTGTTCTACGCAAGCTATTATGACTTTCACCTTAATATTTTAGCGTATGTATACCTGGCTGAATTGCACTGTAGGTGGTGAGAACGAGTCTTCCAATGAAAGATGATAAGATGATGATGATGATGATGATGGTGATGAGTCTTTGTGTGTATTCCTACTGTGAAATTACTGCATCAAATGTGACGTGCTTACATGGATGCAGTTCACTAGTGAATCTGATCAATGTTAGCTCCACATCTAACTATCAGGCACCTTTAGAGTTTATGCATTTGAGTACAACATATACAAATAAAATGGACCGAGTACTTTTTAAAATGAATGATGGTGAATGAAAGTCCAACCGGTGAGCCATCTGACAAAAAAAGTGACCTTCTGAATCAAATCAGCAGGATCTGGATCTTTCACTAACTTTGAAGACACTATTGGCCACACTTAAATGGACATGACCTGTAATCTAGTTATTTTAGCTGGATTTAGCTGGTCATTTATCAGCCTGTCCAGCCAAGACAGGGCTGGAAATGGCTGGAAACCAGCCTGGAAGTGGCCAAAACCATGTTCAAGTGTTTTTTAGTGCAAAAAAAATGTTTTTTAATTTTTATTATGTTTTTAAATCTAAATGATCTTTTGAAGAACCTTTAATAAAATGTTTTTAGGGAACAATGCAGGTTATTCTCTGGTAACACTGTGAATCACTCTTTTGGTCCTTGTTTTTTTGTTAATTGTGCCATTTAAATTGTGGTGAATTTGCCCTGATCTGATTCTGAATGCAATCTGATTGTGATCATTTAAATTTTTTTATGTATTTTTAGAAAGAATCATCTTCATCATTACAGTATGATGACAGTCTCCCAGAGTTTGAGGAAATAAAAATGTAAAGCAGAACAGAATCTTCATCAGTCATGAAAAATCTTGTCTACTTTACCAAACCCACCCTGAGCCACATGCTTTTTTCTTTCAGAGGGTATTTACCAAAGCCGGCAGTGTCAGTGAAGAGGAAGAGCAAGATATTTGGTGTGTAAAGACAACACTGATAAAGTAAAGGTAATTGTCATGACATTTTGTTGTTTTTATGTAGAAGAAATTTATTGCTGTCATTTTACCATGATGCAAAATAGTATTGCTTCATTTGTGTAAATTTACAGTAATCTACATTAAATTCAAGAATATCTATTTATTTACTAAAAAATTCACTTTCATATTTGACCATGGACTACTGAGGAGTCAATAACTAATACTAGTTCATTTTAAGAAACTGAGATTATACATACATAAAAGCTGAATGAAAAAAGCTTTCCATTTCTGTGTGCTCTGTTAGGATATAACAATATTTGGCTGAGATATGCAACTAATCTAGAATCTGAGGGTTTAAAAAATCTAACTATTGAGAAAATCCCTTTAAAAGTGTCCATTTAGCTTTTAGCCATGGATATTACTAATCAGAATATAGGTTTGGATAAATTTAAAGTATGTTTGTGGACCAGGGTCACATTATTCAGCATGTTATCAAGTTTGTATTTATATTTAAATACTTTAATGCATTCAGGGAACATACATATTAAAAGCTGCAACAACCAATAACCACTGAATGTGTGTGGTAAATATGAGGAAAATTAAAAAGGCTGTGATAAAATTACTTGATTGTTAAACCTTTTATTATTTTTTACCCTTTTATTTTTTATTGTTTGAAATTTTTGCTTTCATTGAGAACAAGTAAACAGAACCATTTCATGTGTCTTAAACATATACATGCCACAATTATTGAGAATTGCCTCTCACTGAACTCATATCACCACATTGTTTTGAAACTTTTTTCACATATTTTACATAAGGGTTATTTATAGGCATTTATGGCAATAACTAAAGCCGATAAATAAATAAATACATATAAAAAAAGGATCTGAAGGAGAGTTTATGTGACCAGAAAAAGTCTCTCTTTGATAGTTCGGTTGTTCAAATCCCACCCCGAACAGTTGAGTGGGTCTTATATAACCCCCCACTCGTGCAAAATACAGTTAAATGAAAGGAGCGGGACAAAATGGCATCTTTGGGGATGCAGATTTTAGGAGTTGCCCTGTCGTTTGTTGGGACGCTTGGGTCGATCATAACCTGCGTCCTCCCTATGTGGAGGGTCACAGCCTTCATTGGCAACAATATCGTGACGGCGCAGATGATCTGGGAGGGTTTATGGATAGTCTGTGTGGTGCAGAGCACTGGTCAGATGCAGTGTAAACTCTACGAGTCGATGCTCGCGCTGGAACCGGACCTGCAAGCCGCGCGCGCTCTGCTCGTGGTCTCCATCCTGCTCTCAATACTGGCTGTTCTCCTGGCGGTCGTCGGAGGCAAATGCACCACCTGCATCGAAAATAAATCCGCCAAGGCAAGAGTTGTCGTATCTGCAGGGGTGATTTTTCTACTCTCCGGACTGCTGTGCCTCACTCCTGTCTGCTGGACGGCGCACAACACAATTCGGGATTTCTACAACCCGCTGCTACAGGACGCGCAGAGGCGCGAGCTCGGAGCTGCGCTCTACACCGGCTGGGGCTCCGCGGGGCTGATGCTCATCGGCGGAGCAATTTTGTGCTGCCAGTGTCCTGCCAAAGACCAGCGAGCGTTCGTGGCCAAATACCCGGCACCGAAATCAAACGGATCGGACAAAGAATTTGTATGAAGGACATTTAGGGGACGATCAGAACTTTGGTCGAAATGTGCCTTTTATTGGTGTTGTATCGAGCATGCTTGTCGTTTTTATATAGCTTATGTGTTTTTTAGTTTTAATATAGAACAGAAAAAAACTTTACAATAAGGTTTAATTTGTTAACATTAGTATAATTAATCACCAACTAACAAACTTTTACTTAAAATCAAGTTAGTGCTGTTATAGTTATGTTAAGTAAATGTCCTGTTAAACATGCACTTGAACATTTTAATAAACTAACCTAGCAAACTTCATGCAAAAATGTATTTCGAATTTTTAGATAATGCATCCACTTATGTTAACACAAACTTTATTGATATCTGTTATACCATTTTATGCACCTTTTTTTTCTAACTAATTGCACAAAGCAAAAATAAACCTCTGTTGAAATAACAGTCAAGTGACAATCTTTTTTTGTTTTTAGTTGGTAAAATACATTAGATTTAGTGCATACAATCATTCAGCTCCTTTATATATATATATATATATATATATATATATATATATATATATATATATATATATATATATATATATATATATATATATAATTAAAATAAAATCAGCCTCTTTGAGGTCAAGTTATTTTCATTTAATAGAATTGTACTGTATATTGGCCTGTTAATGTTAGATTTTATTTTATATCCATTATTATTTTATAAAATATTTATGAAACATCTCATTTAGAAACAGTGTTTATTTACTTATGTAAAAAATCAAACATTAATTCTGCATTTCATAACCAAAATAAATATTTTGGTTTATGAAACAACACATGCATTTTTAAAATAGAGTTATAATATTTTTTAATAATTTCAGGAATTCTTTCTTGCACTGATCTAAAAACACTATTTGCTTACATCTCTAGTTTTGCTTGTCCTAAACAGAGTGCTGTTATACACAACTGTATAATTAATTCTTCCTCTTGTTTACTTTGCAAAGAAGTTGGAGTGCAAAGAGTTTCTCCTTGACAACGGTAATAACTTATCCATTGTGTGCAAGTGTAATAAAAACAGCAGCACAAAACAGCAGCTGTAGGATGGTCAACAGAGAAGCGCTTGCTCACTGTATGTAAATAGATCTGTATTTTAAGACATTCATAATCAATCAAACACTAGATTTTTAGATTTTTTATTGCATACAAACAATAATTCACTTTCACATGCATCAACTCAGTCATTTTCAAGCATTTAACCAATGACAGCAGTAATTTGCATGTTAGCCAACTGCAGGCACACAGTAAATCCATTAGCATTCGCTTTGAGTCATTCTTTACAGTAAGTGCCTCATATCTTCAACTTACGCTCATTTTCTTACACGTAGTTAATTGTTGGGGTCATAGATCTGCCATGGGTGTACTTGGCTGCAATGTAGGGCCTTGTATTATTGGATGGGCAGTTCCAACAAAGTAACCCACCGCCCAACAGCAAAAGGCCTCCAGACCCCCAGCCTATATAAAGACAGGCTCCCAGCTCCCGCCGCTGGGATGCTGTTAACAAAGGGTTGTAAAAGTCTCTAATAAGAGTGTGCGCTGACCAGCAAATAGGTATCAAGATGAGCAAACCAGCAATGATTAAAACCACCCCAGAAAAGATACACGCTTTTGCTTTTGCTGCTTCGTCTTCCAAACAATTGGTACACTTCCCACCAACCACAGCCATGAGGAACCCAAAGATGCCCACCATGATGGAGATGATGACCATGGCTCTGGAGGCCTGCATGTCTTGTGATAGAGCCAGCATGGAGTCGTAGACCTTGCACTGCATCTGTCCGGTGCTCTGGACCACGCAGCTCATCCACAAACCCTCCCAGATGATCTGGGCCGTGACGATGTTGGCGCCAACGAAGGCTGTGACTCTCCACATGGGCATACCACAGGCGATGATGGTGCCCAACCAGCCTATCATGGAGAGCATGATGCCCAGGATCTGGATGCCTTGAGATGCCATCGCCGCCGGACACAAATCACTTCATGCGTGACTGAACGAAAGTGTCTGAGGGGGTTTTATAGCACGAAAACCTTGGGCGGGGTTCAAGACAGAATAAAAAGAAGTGGAGAATAATGGATATTTGATATTCTTTGGCTATTGTGTATGGGGTTTAAAGAGATACTGTATGTAGACAACATGAGACACCTTCTGGCAGCTCAAAAAAGTAATGAAGCAGCTAATATATGTGTTGATGAGACAGCTAAATCAAATCAAATCACTTTTATTGTCAGATCATCAGCAGCATGTGGGCTATGATGAGTGAAAATCTTAGGTGCTAGCTGCAAGCAGTGCAAAAAACGACATACTCCCCAAAAACAAAACAATATACATTTAGCAATATTGACAGTATTACGAATATGACAAATGCTGCTTCTCAATCTGCATACTATGTCCTAAATAGTATTTGAAAATAGAATTAGTATGTCCTAAACCATAGTATGTTAAAAAGAGTATGCCAAAGGTTCCCGGATGGTTTACTATTTCCGGTAAAAATATTAAGAATAGAAGAGTCCATACTCTAACCGCTGATATTGCCCACAGTACATTGCACGATGGACGTGAATTCGATTAGAACTACAAATACGGGTGAAAAGTGTAAACAAACTACAAACATTATGGACACGCGAGACCAACCGTCAAGTAGAGAGGCTTCGGTAAAGTTGTTTGTATGACTGTTAATTAATATCTAGGCCACTGGAAAAAAATTAAATCACGTTTTCTGTGTTATATTTCATCTGCAACAACAATACTGAACTTATTTAAAGACTTGTTTGGATATTAACGTCTGAATGCATAATTACCCAAAGACCTGAGGAGATTTCACTGCATGAAATACTCGTGAATGGGAGATTAACCTGCTGTCCTAAACAGATTAACTGTCCAAATGTATCTTTCTTCGTTTCTAAATGCTACCTCCTAAGATCTGTCTCCCCTGAAAAGTTGTTTGTGATGTTTTGTGTATGGTCTGGGGGGTCCAATTTCGCTATACGAAAGTGTAGTGACAAATAAAGGCTTGATTGATTGATTGATTGATTGATTGCTGCTGCTTCTCTTGAGGTGTTGTTGTGCCTTCCCCAGCACTGCATCTGTGTGAGCAGTCCATGTCAGATCCTCAGCAATGTGGACTCTAAGAAACTTGAAAGTGCTGACTCTCTCAACTGGTGCCCCGTTGATGGTGATGGGAGTGTATTCTTTTTTTCTCTCTCTCCTGAAATCCACCAACAGCTCCTTGGGTTTGCTGATGTGAGAGGTGGTTTTCCTGACAACACTGCGTCAGAGTGTGCACCTCCTCTTAGTAGGCCATCTCCTCATTATTGGTGATTAGGCCCACCACCGTTGTGTCTTCAGCATATTTAATGATGACCTTGGAGCTGTGTTTGGATGTGCAGTTGTGTGTGTACAGGGAGTACAGGAGTGGGCTGAGAACACAGCCCTGTGGAGCACCAGTGTTGAGGATCAGTGTGGATGAGGTCAGGTTGTTCATTCTGACCACCTGGCATCTGCTTGACAGGAAGTCCAGGATCCTGCTGTGTAGGCCCAGAGCCTGGACCTTCACAACCAGCTTGGCCGGCACTATGGTGATGAATGCTGAGCTGTAGTACACAAACAGCATTCTCTCATTTGTGTTTTTGTTTTCCAGGTGAGAAAAAGCAGTGTGCAAAGTGTAAACAATTGCATCATCGGTGGAGCGGTTGTTTCCGTATGCAAATTGCAGAGGGTCAGTGTGAGCGGGCAGTACAGAGCAGATGTAGTTTTTAATCAGCTTTTCAAAATACTTAAATTTTTCAAATTATTTGATAAATAAGAAACGTGTGGTTGTGTTTTGGATGTATTGAATACAGCATTGATAAAACACGTTTTTTAAACTCAAATTTGGGGAAACAGCTGGACAAACCCAAGCAAACGGTTACAGTTGAGTTTTTTATTTGAAATTTAACCCAGTGGTTGGTTTAGGCTGGCTGAATCCACCCCACATTTTTTCAAAGTCAAGGACTGCATGTCTTGATAAAGTTTGTTTTTCTGGTTAAAAATTACCAATTAATCTTCATGGTAATTTGGCTAATCACACTGAATCTGTATTCTTAAGCGATCTGCTTTTCAGTTTGGTTTAAACCTTCTAAAGCTTTGTGCTTTAATTTCTAAATTCATATATATATTTAACTTTTTCCACAGAAAAACTTTAGAAAAGTTAATTGCACGTTGCTGGCATCCATTAATTATCTTCTCAGTTGTATGTTTTCATACAGTCTGCTAGGAGACACACCCCTATCACAGTTAAGGCTATATAAGCACCTTATCCTTGCATTTCTATTCAAAAACATTGTTTAAATTCATATGAAATCATGTATTGGTGCTAATTCATACAAATATGGACCTTTTCCTTCATATGTTTTCATACAATCCGCTTAGCCTACCTGCAGTGATGTTTAAGCTTTGTTGCAGACCTTAATGTTTGAACTTGTTTTGTTCAAATTATCATATTATCAAACCCTGATGGCAAATACATATGAATTTTGTATCATCTCTTTTATACAATTTTATATCTTATGAATATTATGAACCTTCATGCTCGCATTTTTATTCTGAATAAAAAAATACAAGTTTATATGAAGAGTTCAGATGCAAAAACATTATAGTGCCATCTGAATTTTTCTCTTAAAATTAGCATTTTCAGTAACACTTTATTTTAATGGTCCATGAGTATTAGTAGACTGTCTGCTTAATATTTGTTGATACTGCTCCTTCAACAGACATTTATCTGACTATAAGAAACTTTGCAGTTACATGTCAGCATACACTAACCCAAACCCAAACCATAACCCCAATTTAACAGTGTAAGAATTGAAATATTGCAAATATTCTGATATCTTTGACAATTCAAAACATGAGCTGAAAACAGAGACTGGTGACTTCACAACCCACCAGGGAGGAATGCGGGAAAAACCAGTTCCTGCTGAATTTGCATCTGAGTCTGCTTCATCCCCCCAACTCACACATATGGTCATTTCAATGTTTGAATGTTCTAGAATTAACCAAACTGACTTTAACTATCATGTTTGATATCATTTGAAATGTCTCAGTGCGATTGGTACAATGGTCTCATTCTCTCAGAAATAGACATAATCAGAACAATAAATATATAACTTCAGGCATCTTTTGATCCACTGTGAGGGGTGTGACACTAAGTGTGAATGCCTTTTGTTATACATTCACACCCCCTTCCTTGAGGGAATTCTTGGATTATTTAAGGTAAGGACTAAGAAAAGCTCAGGGCGATTCTGCCTAACCAGATCAGCCCATAACATGGGGTCTGCCCCATGTTATGTATATTAAGAAGTCAGGAATGCATCTTTTTCATCTTGGACTTATCTTTGATAATTTGATGTTTTGTATTGATCATTTATGAATTGACTGATTGAATTGGCATAATACATTTACCTGACTAATAAATTGTAATGTTTGACCATATTTTGCTCACTCTGTAATTATTAATTCAAGTAGATTACGCTGTATCCTTGTTTCCGCAAGTCTTGCGTCAGGTCAGTAGACGGACTAAAATCCAATTGAGATGGAGCATTGGCACACTAATTGTGTTTTAGGGATCCGGCTGACTCTTGATATTGATTCATGTGTACTTAGGTGGAAAGGGCGATAACTTCCGTCTAGGTCAACAAGGTGTTGCACGACTAACCTAGATTGGGTACCCGACCTTTGTTTGAAGGTAATATCATTCTAAATTAAGTTCATATGGGAAACCATGGGCTTGGTGAAAACCAAAGTTACTATAGAGTCCAGTAGTCGGGTACATTTATATTAATGCCCTAACCTCTAATTAGAAATGATGATTGTCTTAACTCAAAGGTGTACATCTAAGCGGGACTAACTAAAGTATTTTAGAACGAGCGCGCTGGTAGCGGCCATCTAAAGTATTAGTCAATTTACCTCTGTTTAATATTCAAGACTGACCGGAGTGTGACCGTGAGGGACGCCTTCGGCCGAGGCGATTTCTCTGAGCGACATGAGCACCCGAATGAACGGATGTAATAGTTACTAGTAAAGACAAACGGTTCAAACATTTATCTAAATTACATATTGATATAATCTTCTTAATGTTTTATGATTGGAGTCAGATAAAACGAGGATAAATATATTAATATTCTAAACCACCTCATACTAAAATTGGAGTCAGATATGAGTTAAGTTTAATATAAATCAACATTGTGCACTGGAAAGACCGAACATGCAGTGAACCTTCATCCACCAGTGGACACCGGCATTGGGCCAACTGGGTGGACCTTACAACAGTCTATTTATAATCCAATGACAATTAGTTGCAATGTAACTCAAATTCAACAAATGGACCATCAAAATAAAGTGTGACCTTATTTTTTGTCAAGCTCCTATGTATAAGTTGGGTAATTTCCCTTTTTTATCAATTAATATGTTATTTTCATTGCCTTTAATGGGAATTAAGTGAACACAAATAAAGGAGTCTCTGAAAAGGGCTAATTTTAGAAGGAAATTTCGGATGGCACTTAGAGGTTTTTGCATCTGTATATATTCTATATAGCTTGTGTGTTTATGGCTAATTCATATACATTTTTTATCTCATTTGCACATTTTTATATGAATTAATGCTGTGTGAAACACCTTCTAATTCTGCTTCTATACGTTTACATTTGATTTGTAATACTCAATTCATTTCACTTCAATTCAATCAAATTCAATTCATAAGCTGTTCCAAAGCAGCTTTGCAGTGCATCTGTTTGCCTCCTGAATTCAAACTTTGTTGACTAACAAGTAACTGTAATAATTGTAAGTTCATAATGTGTCTAATTATCAGCAGGTTTGAGTACACAAGCCAAACCTCAGATCAAGTTTAGCCTTGTCCTTAATGAACTGGCTCCAAGAGAAAACCTGAAAAACTACATCTAACCTGCTGTTTGCCAACTCCCTTTGGGAATGTTTTGCACACAGAAACTCTTTTGAAATCTTTAAAGTGCCACAGGGTTAGTGACACATAATAGAGGCCTGTAATGCAACACCCATGTCAACGCCCATGCAAATTCAAAAGACAATCCACAAGACAGGTGTGATATTAACAAAATGTATTTATTTATTAATTCCTTTAAACATATATCAAGAAATAAACCTGTACAAAGTTGTAGAAAAACCTGTACTTAGGCTGTACAAAAATGCTAATATTTACAAAATCATACTTGAAAACATACAAAAGTGAACACTTTTATAATGACCACGGTACAAAAGAACATTTGACCAAACTTAAGCAAAAATAATTTTCAGGTTAACCTCCTTTAACTGCAGAGGCTGTTTCAAACGTGGTTCCCCATTTTCTTTGTTTGTTTTGCATATATATTGGTAAAAAAAAAAAAAAAAAAAACATTCAGCATCTGCTTTTCAAGTCCTGCAAACTCATTTTGAGCCTCAATGTCCAACAAACTAAGACCGTAAACATTGTAGAGTCCATTTTCCTGAGTTGATCATTTACACAAAGTTCTTTCCGGAGGGTGCAGAGGCTTCAGAGCGAGGGGTTGCGTTGTATTTAGCTGTGTATTTTCCGCTGTCTGATTTTTCGGGGCAGTGGCAACAGAGCAGACTTCCACCAATGATCAACAGAGCTGAGGCACCCCAGCCGATGTACAGTGACGCTCCAATCTCCCTCTTCTGTGCCTGGACCACTAGCGGGTTGTAGAAGTCCTGGATGATAGCGTTAGCCGTCCAGCACACCGGGACCAGACATAGCACCCCAGAGATGATGAAAATCACACCTGCCGTGATCCCAACCTTGGCTTTGGAGCTCTCCTCCTCGATGCAGTTGGTGCATTTTCCACCAGCCATCGACAGCATGATTCCCATGACTCCGATCACGATGGAGATGACGGTGAGAGCTCGAGCGGCTTGAATATCTGAGGAGAGAGCCAGCATGGAGTCGTAGACCTTACACTGCATCTGTCCGGTGCTTTGAACCACGCAGCTCATCCAAATTCCTTCCCAGGATGTCTGTGAAGTGACAATGTTGGCGCCGATGAAGGCTGTGACTTTCCACATGGGGAGTGCGCAGAGCACAATGACTCCGATCCACCCAAAGATGGCCAGGGCGATGCCCAGCATCTGTAGGCCGGTTGATGCCATGCTTTTTCGTTTTCCTTGTTGGTTGGTTGGTGGTTCTCTTCGCAGTCTTATCAAGCGTGTGTGTGTGAAAGGGTGTGCGCTAATGCTTTAAAAGACGGTTGGGGGAGGGACTTCTAGAGAAGGACCTGCTCTACTGGTTTTGTTGTTACTTCATGATGTGCGAACGGACCTCACTTTGAATGAGTCACTGCTAAGAGACTTTCCGTTGTGGAAAGAAGGACCTTATATGGGTTTCCTTAAACAATTATTTACTGTTTAGGGTTAAACTATATGTGTGTGAAAATTTAAGGATGGGTCAAGAAAATGGATCAAGATTATGTGTAAAATAAATGGGTTTTTATTTTTATGTTTTGATTATTTATAAGGTCTAGTAAAGTAAACCATTTTTAATAGCTTTAAGTGACAGAATGTAACAAAAGAAGAGTTGTTGACAGGAAGTGATCTCTATGTTTTTAAAGGGATAAAAAAACAACATTGAAACTACAAAAACAACAAAGTTCTGTCAATAGAAACCATCACTAAATAATTGACATAAATAATTAAAATTAATATGAACTAATATAAAAAAATTGTAATATCACTTTTATGGCAAAGAATACTTTCTTTTCTTGGTCTTTAAAATGAAATATTTCAACATAAACAATGAAGGCAGAGAAAAATGTTAATTTTCCATCTAAACTTCAGACGCAACTTAGAAGTTTTAACACACTCATACACTACAGACAATTTAGCCTACCCAATTCACATGTACCGCATGCCTTTGGACTGTGGGGGGAACCGGAGCACCCGGAGGAAAACCAAGCGAACACAGTGAGAACATGCAAACTCCACAAAGAAATGCTAACTGACCCAGCCGAGGCTCGAACCAGTGACCCTCTTGCTGTATTTTCAATAACTTATGTTAACAAACATTTACCAATTCTTTCTGTAATAGACAGTTCATTGTTTGATCATGTTAGTAAAAACATTAACATATATAATTAATGAAAACAATGTAACATGTTTCCAAAAAAAAAAAAAAAAAACATTTTAATTGTATTGTTAAATAATCTTTGTATTCTTTACTACTTCAGAAAAATTATTTATAGCATAGAGTGAATATTTTCTACATTTCTACATTAAAATATTTCCTCCTTAGTGGTCTACAAACTATTGAGTGTTTGCCGGTTTCATGTGACACAACAGAGAGCAGACTCGGAGATTCCTGGAATGTTTTCTGTTTGCCGTAGTGCTGACCATACCTCATCATCACACTTTCTGAATCTAAAGTGAAACTTTATGGCTCCTGGACATGACGCATTTGTACTAAACATGCTTTATGTACGTAGTGTCCTACTCAGCACATAATCAGTATTTCTCAAGAGTCCTGTGTTGCTGTGTCTCAGTGTGGGGGAGGAGCAGCTCAGTGCACCTGTAGCCACCTGGTCAAACCGGTTTCTGCTGGAGAACAGGTGAACTGACTCTGAGCCAGCGTAAGACTCGTCATAAGCCATTGCTCAGGCATGTCTGTTCAACTGACAAAAACACAACAACAATAGGGCAAATTTTGTGGAAATATTGGTATATGTTATGTGGGTGTGTGTGTGACATAAATTTCTGTATAACGTGCATTTGACTCGGGTATAAGGTGAATTATGAGGGTATTGCTGATGTCCAGCATATGTTTTACACAGCGGATGCCCTTCCAGCTGCAACCCAGTGCTGGGAAACATCCACACACATTCATTCACACATATACACTATGGCCAGTTTAGTTTATTCAATTCACTTATACTGCATTTCTTTGGACTGTGGGGGAAAATGGAGCACCTGAAGGAAACCCACGCAAACACAGAGAGAACATGCCAACTTCACACAGAAACATCAACTGACCCAGCCGGGACTCGAACCAGTGACCATCTTACTGATAGGTGACAGTGCTAACCACTAAGCCACAGTGTCACCCTTATGAGTCATACATAAGGATTTTTTTCTTCAGAAAATAAAGTTGTAAACAATTTACTTGAAGGTGTAGGGTTGGGGTAGTTCAATGTGAAATACAGTTCCAAAAACTATGGAAACGTAAAAAAAAAAAAATGAAAGTGTGTGTGTGGGGGTGGGGGGGTGTGGTGGGGGGTTATTTAAAATGTAAAATGTAAAACATTACCAAACTTTCTTTCAATCACTATACATCTCAATATAATTGAATAAATTAAAAATTGTGCATTCTTAAAGTGTGCTTCACACAGGTGAGTGGTCTTGACAAACCACCTGTAGAAACACCCTTCTAACTCTAACACCATTCTAACTCTAACACCCTTCTAACTCTAACACCTTCTAACTATAGCACTCTAAGGCTGAATGCCTTTTCAAGTCAATTTGGACAAAAGCGTCTAAGTGACTAAATGTAAATGTAATTTTTTTAACAAAAATGACAATTGCTCTGAATAACCAATATTTTAATTTGTTGTGATGGAAAATAAGGGTTTTGCCACCAAATGTTGATTCCTTAACTTTTAAAGACATTAAAACACATTTTTAATTTAAATTCTGAAGAAATGTCATCATTAGTTTACAGAATGGAGTATTACATTTAGCTCCTAACTGTAATATTCCAGCGTGTTGTAGTAGAAGAATAAAAAATAAGGTGAGGATCCAAATGCAATATAATCAATTTTTTAACAATTTAAAGCAAAAGCATAACAATCGGGGAATCAGACATCATAAGAGTAACTTAAAACATTAGTTAACAAGAGGCAAACGCAAAATGGTACGTATGTGAAAGGAAACAATTAAGCTAAACTAGATAATGAGATGAGGGATGGAAACAATGAGTAACAATAAATAACTAACAGGTTAGCTAAGGAAACAAAGAGTAACAAAAGAAACAGAACTAAAAAGAAATAAACACAAACACAGGCTGTGAACGTGACAATAACTCTAAATTGTGAATACTAAGAATTTTCAAGTTTCTCTTTAATTGTTTCTATATCTGATAGCTGTATTAGCTTCTTTACACACATAATTTAGATACTAGCTATTTAGATACTAGCTAAATTTTGTTGTGCAGATGTCCTCAAATTGAAAGAGAAATAAGTTGTAAATACAAATAGCAAATACAAAAAAACAAAAAACAAATAGCCCATTAATGTGTTTAATAACATCAGATATACTGTGTAATTATTTAAACCATTAAAAGGGACATTCTATCAAAACATTACATTTTCACTTAAAAAAATGTGACAGAGCCTGACCTTTAGCTTGTCTTCCTCAAAAAATCATACAAAAAGAAGAATTCTTACAATTCAATAATAGAACGCATCCTTGATCACTGTTAGCTTCTCCATCAAATGATGTCACTTTCGAGTCATAGCATTAATTTTATGGGAAATTTAATACAAATATGACAAAACATGGAGGCAGTTGTAAATTTATTTATATTATATATTTGTAGTATTAATTTGTAGAATTTAGAATTTCATGTTTTTAAAGTGATGTGAATGATAAAAACTTAACCTTGCTATTTCTGAAGTTTTTTTTTCTTTTTCTAAATAACAGTTTTTAGTCATAACAAAGCTATTAAAGCTCTAGGTTCGTTTAGTTGGGCAGAGGACAGGGGCAATGACAGGATTTGTACATTTGTAAAGTGTTTTCAATAAAAAAATCTGAGACACGAATGAAATATTCCTTAACAGAACAGCTCACAGAAGTCAACCATCAGTCCATTTTATAAATTTTTGTGATGATTTTTTTTTATTGTTATTCAGCTGTGCTTTTCAGAAACAGATATACGTTTCTATAGAATGTCCCAAAAGTAAGGATAGTCTGTGTAATAACCTAACCCACACCCAGCTATAAGGTGTGTTCACCTCGAGTATTTAAACTTGAGCCGTTTCAAATGTCGCATTCAGAAAAATAAACATGATCTCCTGATGTTAAACAACCCAGCCGGCATTTCAACGGTGATTCAACGTTGAATCAACGTCAGGTCTATGGTTGGATCAACGTTGAATTACCTTTCGATTTTGCAAATTGGATCAACGTTTATATAGTGACGTTGTTTCACCGTTGGACCACCACCGGTGATTCACCGTTGAAATCACAACGTTGTTTCACTCTTACCTTCTTCATGGGTGAATTATGGTCGTTTTGTAGACGTTGAATGAAGGTTGAATTACCTTTCGATTTTGCAAATTGGATCAACGTTGATACCGTGACGTTGTTTCACCGTCATACATTTCAACGTAAGTTAAATAGAAATTACATACAACGCAAAGTCCATAAAAATAGCAAACAAATTTTTACTAATAAAAAATACACGACACAAATACACAACTTAGCCTGTGTATCAATTTATTTAATACACACCTCATTATTTCAATTATTCTAAATATACAGCAACATTTACAGCATACATAGTTCATTAAAACCATGCAGGTTACTATACACGCTGTACACTCAAATACAGGAAAAGGCATACAATTAAATAGTCACTTTTTAATTAGGTTTCATGAATTAAAGTTAGTTAATGTTTACTAACATGAACAAAGAACAAATACTTGTACAGCATTTATTAATCATTTAATTAATTGAAATATGTCCCGATGCTATTAAAATCAAAATGCATGCTTGTTAACATAAATGCACTGAGCTGACATGAACTGTACTTTCTTTATATGAAAGATGCTTCATTGTTCTTTGTTCATGTTAGTAAATACATTAACACTTACTAATACAACCTTATTGTAAAGTGTTATTGTCTTCAGAAAGACAGATACTAACTAAATTAAACTAAGTAACTAACTACGCTTCAACCATCACAGTCTCCAAAATACAATTCCGTTTACAAAGTTTACAAAATACCCATTTTTAAAGTGGCTGCAGTAAAAAAATAAAAATAAAAAACATCACTCACAACTAAGAATCACAAGTGAAATACATTACATCTGTTTGAGGTTTTATAGGTTGAGAGAAAAACTTGAGATAAAAGATGGCACTGGGACAAAGAATCAAGTGTAAAACACTTAAACATCTGTATCAGTCTAGCAGTTAAATACATATTTATTTTTCAAACACCAGGTGAGTTTCCTACAAAATCAATAATGAGGTTTGCTATTCCGATTCATTGTGAATGAATGGCTTCACTTTCACAATAGTAAAAACTCATGCTATAATCTAAACCTGACATTACTCCTTCACTTTGCAGGTCTGCATGCTAAATATTTAGTAGGTTTTTTTTTTGTTTGTTTTTGTTTTGTTTTTTTTTTGCATAAAGTACATCTATTGTGTTTAGCATTACTGCAGCAAAACTGAGCACCTGTGACAGTAGAACATGTAGACAAATATTTCAGTAAATCATCAAGAAAATGTGTAGAATATATGGTTTGATTCTCTCTCACAAACACAACAGTAAAAGCAATTTGTTATTCCGTTATTATTAGTATCATAAAAATTGCATGTTCACAGGGGTCTTATAATAATGGCTCACATTTGTGAATGTAGGACCACTATTTCACTATTACATGTCACATTAAGTGTTCATATAGGTTCTGTTATTAAGTACTTGTGTCATCCCAGAGACCTGTTAATCTTCAGAACACAAACTAAAATATTTTAGATTAAATGTTCCTTATCCTCTACAGACAGCAATAGTCACAAGATGGTCATTGTCAAGATAAGGCATAAAACACATTGTCAAAACGTTCCATGTGACTTCAGTGATTTCAACTGTGAACATACCAAGCTCCAACAACACTTTAGTGAAGCAAAACAAAACAGTAAATACAAATGTGTTTGCATATATCTCTCCCGCATCAGATCAGCATGTGTGTTTACTACGAGCAGTATGCACACACCATGACCTGTTGTGGCAAAGGCAAACAAGTTATTTTTACAGTACTTACTGTGATTTAACCTTTATGACAAATGTACTGGACCTGTTACACATATCACTATCTTTTATGAACACAAATTTCACTGTAACGGATGCTGTTGTTTTGCTCCAGTTATACCTTTAGAGAACACCGTACTAGTCAGACATCCATACAAAAGCAGAGAGTTTGGTCTTGTGTAGCAGAACTGCAATAGATGTCTGTCTGTCTAGGTTGACACATGGTTTAGGCCATCAGTATGTCCTTGATGCCCTCAAATGGAGCTTCCAGAAAACCTGCAATAAATGAAATACGAGAATACAACTAAGTTGGTATCCGCTATTATACAAAGTGAAATTCAAATATTTATTTTTTATTGAATCCAAATTTGTCCTATAATATCGTCACACTCAATAATTTTGACTTATCCATCTGAATATTCCTAACTAAGAGAAGTGAAGAATTAGGTGTGATATCGTCAGGAAGCCCTTCGCCACCACCGGTGCCAGCATTTCCAGAATTCAAATTTCAGATTCTCGAAAAAATTTCGTTCTTTTTTTTAACAAAGGCTGCAGTAAAGAATCATGAAACATTCAACACATCTAATAATTACAAGTTGTTGTAAACCATTAAATGTACTGTAAAAGCTGTTTGAAGCTTTTTAGACTGGTTGAGAAAAACTCTAGAAGGAGTAGCACTTCTACAAAAGTCTGCATGTAGGACAGAGAATTAAAGGGATAGTTCAAAATTTGTATTCTGTCGTCATTTACTGACCACGTTGAACACAAAAGAAGATATTTTGAAGAAAGCTGCAAATCTATAACCATTGACTTCTATAGTATTTTTTTTCTACTATGGAGGTCAATGTTTACAGGTTTTTAGTTTTTTTCAGAATAGCCTCTTTTTTGCTCAACAAAATAAACTCATATTGGGTTTAAACCATTTGGGGAGTAAAATGTGAGTAAATTTTCATTCTTGGGTAAACTATCCCTTTCAGTTGGAAAACACCAGAATTCTTAAGTAGACCCCTTTCGCAAGACAGATGATGCATTTCATTTCTCATCTTAATCCTCAAGTTTTTAATATTTAGATTTATTTAAATAGCATGTTTATTTATTTGTTTTATTGACATTTAATAAAAACAACTTCTCAATGACATCACATGTACTGGACCTGCTACACATGTATCACTATTTTTATGAATACAAATTTCACTGTAACAGGTGCTGTTGTTTTGCTCCAGTAATACCTTTAGAGAACACAGTAGTAGTCAGACATCCATACAAAAGCCTTGGCGTGGAGTAGCAGAACTGCAGTCTGTCCATGCTGACACAGGTTTAGGCCATCTGCGTGTTCTTGATGCCCCTCAACTGGACCTTCCAGAAAACCCAGAAAGTTAAAATCCATTACACCTCTTATCTGCTACTATACAAAGTGTAATTTAAGCATTAATTTCTCACTAAATACATATTTGTTCCCCAATACTGTCACATAGTATAACATCACAACATGATTTCACAATAATAATATCAATATAACAATATAATATCACAACATAGCCTAACAATCAATAAACAAACATGTTAGAAAGAGAATATCACCAACCAAAGCACCAAGAAGATTTAACAGATAGCTTAGTTAAAGGTAAAGTAAACTTACATGGACAAAGCCTTTTCCATTCAATGCTGTGCAAGTTAGTGCGTCTCTGGAGTAAGTTACATGTCTAAAAGCAAAAACAACAACAACAGTGAAACGACAGCAGTTCACTTTGTAATAATAACACTAATGATACAGCGTATAAAAAGGATATTGTTTTATAACGTTGCTCCGTAACTTTAAACTGCGTTTGGATTTTATCGCTTTGAATTTGCCATAAAAACGCTCATTTAGACTAACGTTAAACGTGACATTACCTCGAGGTTAGCTGCGCGTCACCGGAGCGCAAACAAGACTAAAAACCAAACTGGAAAGTTTTAAATGCTTCAAAATTCGAAACAGTACACCAAGTCACATTTAAGATACACTGTGTGTAAAACAAAATCGGGGGGTGAATAAAACATTAAAGCATCTAAAAACACGCTTACCTCTGAATTCTGCTGCACTGCAGGTCAGGTGTTCGTAATTAAGTGAAGTGAAGCGCTGCGCGTGGCCGCGTGCGCCGAGTCCTCCGATACCATGGTAACCAAACATGTTGAATATTGGGTGAAGTCATGACGTTAATTCAACATACAGATCATGATAAAAAAAAATGTCAACGTTGATTTGTACAAGGATTTCTGTAACTTTTTTCAACCATTTATCATTCAACATTGTTTCAACATTAAAGCAACTACTGACGTATTTTCAACCACATTTCAACGTTGAAGCCTTGTCATATGCAGGCTGTTTTTCAACCGTTCAAAATTAAACGTTCTATCAACATTATTTCAACGTTCAAAACACATCTGACCTTATTTCAACCATATTTCAACGTTGAAGGTCGGTCGTGTGCCGGCTGGGAAAGACACCCTCCTGATAATGAGCTGTTTCACATGAGAAAAATGCAAGCCTTTAAGATAGCTACAATACTTTCCGATCACTAAACTGTTATTAAGGCTATTGGAGCAACATAAATTAGGCTATGAGAAACATAAATTACATTTATGCAACTGTATATGCTTACATCCACATGCTTGAACAAAAAGGTAAACATGCGATTTAGCTAACACAAAAATAGGCTATGATTAAAAGCAGCTAGTAATTAGCATGTTTAAATGAACACATATATTAATATTCACGATTAATATTGCCTAATGTGTTATGTATAGCATCACGGAATGTTTTGTATGGTTAATGTATGCCAGCTTGTGGCTACGGATGTAATTGCATTTAACGGAGTGAGTTATTTATTAGCAGGCGCTCCGTAAATTATTCATTTATTAAGTCATAATACGCTACAACAATCACAGCGAGAGTCGGTTCTTTAACTACTTGTGCAAACGGTGGAGGGAAAGGAAATAGGAAAGCAGTCCAAACCAAACGCAATAAATTATTGACATATACTTGTCAAAAACTGGAGACGACCTGGTGTGGCTTTCAGATGCCCTTTGCGCACTATTCCATTTTTACGAAGAGAAAAATGTAGGTGTCGTGCGCAGGTTTAAACAATAGCCTAAATATGAAATGATGTTAATAAACTAAATGTTTGCTTCATTTGACTCTGAAACGTTTTATTATAATATTATCAGTGCCCATGAACCATTGTTTAAAGCAGGGGTGCCCAAACTTTTTCTTATGAAGGGCCAAAAACCAATTGGGCTGGTGGGCCGAAGGTAATATAGTTGCCACGGGTAAATTCCTATAATAATTATAAGTTAAACAGGTTACCTCAAATTAGTAATGACGATCTCCGTGTTAAAAGCATTCATCCCAACCCTCTCCATCATTCTCACTCTACTCTCAGGGATGGTGGGCCAAAGGGACAATGGGCCAACTTTGGCCAGCAGGCCCAACTTTGGGCATCTCTAGTTTAAAGTAAGTAATACCATGGAAAAGCTATGTTTAGTGTGGCAAAACACTTTTAACAATTTTTAAAAAGAAAGTTACTTTAATACTGAACAATCATCACTGTGAAATGTTTAAAATAAAATGTATGTTTACCAGGATGTTGATGTACCGCAGAGGTTGTAAAGTGCCACTAGAATCAATTAAAAATTGAATAACTCAAACATAAAAATAAAATAATTCAACTTTTAAATTAACAAATTAATATAGCTATTTAAAAGTAGTTTATTTAATTTTTGCTTTGAATTTCACAAGTGTAGTAACAAATGCAAACAGCATCAAAACATGTATGTTTATTGAAATTTTAATACTTCACACCGATTTGATTTCATAAAGCTATTTCATCCCAGTGTCATTTAAGTAATAAGTGTCACACACTGTTTGTTAACAAGCTTCCATTGTGTTTAGAAGGTTTTTAAACCTTTAGTGTAAAAAATGCTGGATTTGTCATAATTTGGCACATTTTCTCAGGACTTTTATTTTATTTTTCGTTTGTTTTGGCACATCTTCTTAGCACTGTTGGCCAAATGTTTCAATTATATAATTATATGGGTGTGTTGGTATGATTTGGAGTTTGTTTGTTTGTCAATGGAAGTTTGTGTGTGTGTGAGAGAGAGAGAAAATCTAATAATAATAATGCATTTAAACTAATGCTTTTTTTAAATCATTGACTTATGAAAGACTAAAGACTTTACTAATCTGAATAAATTGCTTAGCCTTGAGTATTTTTCTCATTATTGGTTTTCATTTAAAAACAATAGCAGTGGCATTATGTAAACAAACTATAATTGAAAAGCTTTATGTCTTTTTAAATGATTACATTTTTGGTAGACATCACCAAGTCCAATGCATATAAAGAAATCTATCTCCATTAAACTGCAGAAAAGTATTCAAATATTATACTTTTATAATTTTCTTGTCCTCTATGAACTTATAACTTTTTTATTAACATGGGGTAACAAGGGTTAAAAAGTAATAACCAAAACTAAGGGTGTGTAGCCAATGGAGTGTCACAGGCATCAGCTGCCTCTCCCTCAACTCCGCCCCTTTCAGAGAACAACATCTTCCCACTGAAACTCATTAGTCATGTCTACTGCTCCACAGAAACTCATTTAAATATAATCAGCCTCTTTCTGAAAGGGAAGTAGGCCAACACATGCTGATGATGTCATGTTCACCTATCAAACTCAAACCAGTTTCAGGCAGTCTCGAAAACACTTGGTGATAACGTTTTCTTCTTCTCTTTCACATAAAAGGTTAAAAGGGTTTATATGGGTGTGGTAGTATATTTCTTCTACAAAGCTATCAATATTTCCAGCTTCAGGCTCTTTGGGTGTATCCTTTTTAAAGAGCTGTACTTTTTATTGAATGTTCAGTAAAGTGTTTAGTGAGTTCCTCGTGTCAAATTATTCATCAATTCATCAATCAAATGTTGGCATTAATCAAATTGTATGACATTGTAAATTGTATGTATTTACTTCAACTCTCGTATGGGAATCCTCTGCAGTTTAAACAAACATTGTGGCTTTACTGATATATAAATTAAACAGGCAAGTACTTTTTTTTTGTTTTAAAGGGCAAAATCAACTGTTGGAACAGTTTGGACAAAACTGTGTATAGGTCCAGTGTGTCCACAGACATATCCTGCATAGCAAAATAATTCTGGCCCAGCTCTGGCCCACATAATCAGCTTTTGCTTGGCCCACATGCCACAGTGAATTATGGTACATAACTGGACCATGTCTGGCTTCCAAACAAGGCTAATAATTTTGTCCTTAAATGACTTTTACAATATTAAGTGCTAACTGCTAATTAAGTTAACTGCTTTTATTCTTGCCAACATTAAACAAATAAGACTTTCTTCAGAAGAAAAAATATTAATTAGACATACTGTGAAAAATTCCTTGCTCTGTTAAAAATCATTTGGGAAATATATAAAAAAGAAAAAAAATCAAAAATGGGCTAATAATTCTGACTTCAACTGTTGGTGAATTGGGTGAACTAAATTGTGTATGAATGTGTTTATGAATACAAAAAAGTATGGGTGTTTCCCACTACTGGGTTGCCACTAGAAAAGCATCCGCTGCGTAAAACATATACTGGAATAGATGGCAGTTCATTTAGCTGTGGTGAGCTCTGATAAATAAGGGACTAAGCCAAATGAACATGAATAAAGGAATGTTACAGACACATTCCAGAGACACCAAAGGCTTATCTTACATCTTGTAAAAAGGAAAAATTGGTCTTTAAGTCTTATCAGGGATGTATAATATATATGGTTACAGTAATTCAGTAATTCAGCAAATACACAAATCCTGCATTAAAACCCAAAAGATTGAATCTTGCATTAAAAAAATGGGCAGCACGTTGGCTCAGCGGTTAGCACTGTTGCCTTACAGCAAGAAGGTTGCTAGTTCGAGTCCCAGCTGGGCCAGTTGGCATTTCTGTGTAAAGTTTGCATGTTCTCTTATTCACTTAATGTGCCCCCACTTAATGTTTCCCCCACAGTGAATTGAGTAAGTGAATTCGGTAAACAAACACTGGCTGTAGTGTGTGTGAATGAGTGTGTACGGGTGTTTCTCAGTACTTGGATTGTGGCTGGAAGGGCATCTGCTGCGTAAAACATATGCCAGAGTAGTTGGTGATTCATTTCACTATGACGACCCTTGATAAATCTGTGGGAAAATTAATGAATTTGTTGCTTTTAAGGCAACATGTTAACTCACTTTTTAAAGTAAAGTAAATAATCACTTTTTACTGAGCAGGATTTTATTTTCAGATCTGCGCTCAGAGGCACTCTCTAGTGAACTTTCTTAATTTTGGGCCAGTCCAGCCAAAAGCAAAATAGCACCTACTTGGGGAGGTAGGTATAAAGTTAGTAAGGCCCATCTGATTGGTCAGTTTGAACAAACAACCTATTTAACACACAAGTGCTTGGCAAATAAGGTCTATTTAGTTAAATTGCGATACAAATAAATTTTGCTTATACTATTATTAAAAAATATATTTTTTATAATATGATCTAAGCTGAAGGAAAATGAATAAATTAATATATTTTAATTTATTTTATGAATATTCATTTTAATATAATGTATTACAATTTTTTTTAAGTATCTCAATTTAATAATAAAAGAGTTTAATACTTCCTCTTTTTTTCTGCTTATATTTAGATATTAAAGATATAAAGATATTTAGAAGAATGCTATAAACCAATGGCCATTTACCTCCATAGCGAGAAAAATAACATGGAAGTCAATGGCCACAAAAACAGAAATTATGATACTGTGGGCTTTTTGGGTAAGCTATCTTTTTAAGGCCTTCAACATTTGTTGGTTTTTTTAGAGCTGTTGTCGTGAAATTGATACATATTTTCTATCTATGATGCCTTGGTTTAACAATTCCATTCAGATTTGTTTTTTACGTTGCATAACTTTCCCGCTTCCAACATTGCCACATACTTCTGCTTTCCTAATTGTGTACACACCTGACGAAATGTGTCTTTTTGTTCTCTTAAGTGCACCAAGCTTGACCTGCAAAACACATATTGACATAATATAATGAGTTACCACAGTTTCACTTCACCTGATCACTCTAAAATTCTTTTATTCTGAAACTCTAATTTCTGATTGTCTAAGCTGCTCTTTTACACTGTTTGGATATCAGTTTATCATTATCTTAGTTTCACTTCTTTATGTATTGTTTTGGAGTTGCATCACTAAATTCTTTTACTTGGACAACCAGGAAATGGCTATTTGAAATATTCTGACTACAGGCATGTTTTATGACGGGATTTTATGGACAGCAAGATGCCTTCGAGTTTTTCCAGGACTTTGTATTCAGTAGTTAGTGTGTTTACGCGTACTTCTAGGAAGGAAGACTTTGTGAAAAAGTGTAAAACTCTAAAGCATTTATTTAAAAGTTATTATTAATTTTGAGAAAAAAAAAACATTTTAAGGTCAGATTTATTAGCCCCTTAAATTTGTTTTCAATAGTCTACAGAACAAACCATCATTATACAGTAACTTGCCAAATTACCCTAAACTGCCTAGTTAACCTTATTAACCTGGTTAAGCATTTAAATGTTACTTTAAGCTGTATAGAAGTGTCTTGAAAATATTTAGTAAAATATTATTTACTGTCATCATGACAAAGATAAAATATATCAGTTATTAGAGATGAGTTATTAAAACTATTATGTTTAGAAATGTGCTGAAAAAAATCTTCTCTCCGTTAAATATGTATATATAGCATTGTATTTGGTTTTATTTTAACTTATGTATAATGTAGTAATATAATATTTAATAATTATATAAAAATAACATTAAAGTTTCAGCATTTTTCTCATTTATATTTAATGTAGGTCACTACAGGTGATAGACTACAAAAGTAGTGTATGTCCTGAGTCATCCAACATATAATCTTTTTAGAGGGCCTCGTTTGTCTATTTCATTTAGATAAATGTATAACCATCGGTAAATAGTTTGAAATATCTAGGTAAACTCTATTCCTTTAAGACTTCACTATGCATGCATTCCAGCCTACACTTACAGGTAGCTGTTTACATTGGTGTTGTCAATGATTATCCATTAGGAGCATTTTTACACATCTACCCAAGGTTATCTATTAACGCCACCAAAAAGTTACAACCTTTGGTTTGAATACGTTTCACCAGAAGCTACTCTGTTAAAGTGCTCAACAGAAAGCAGCTCCCCTTTTTTATTAGGACGCCAACCAATACTTGAATCGCACCTTATCATCTGATGTCAGAAGGCAGGTAACTCAGCCCTTTTCTCAGAAAAGGGGAAGTTTCTACCAGGACAGAACATTCCAGCCGTCCTTGTTGAGGAGATTCAGTGTGTCAACACCCACCTCCATGCCTGAACGGTCTTTTGGTGATTTTGGAGATTTCTGATGTAATTGTCTCAAGGACTTGGGCAGACTTTGTGAGAGCTTCAGCGAGCATAAGAGAAAGCAAACTGAACATTCAACAGGAGAAAGAGACTGGAGACATGGCGTCTTTTGGTTTGGAGTTAGTAGGTGTCACGCTCTCAGTCCTTGGCTGGATTCTCAACATTGTTTGCTGTGCTTTGCCCATGTGGAGGGTCACGGCGTTCATCGGCACCAATATCGTCACAGCACAGGTGTACTGGGAGGGAATCTGGATGAGCTGTGTGGTTCAAAGCACCGGACAGATGCAATGTAAAGTCTATGACTCCATGCTGGCTCTTCCTGCAGATCTACAGGCGGCTCGCGCTCTGGTGGTGGTGGCCATCATTGTCGGTGTCCTTGCGCTTTTTGTGGCTATTGTGGGAGCCAAATGCACCAACTGCATTGAGGAGGAAGCAGCCAAAGCCCGTGTGATGATCAGCTCTGGAGCCGCTTTCATAACTGCTTCAGTCTTGCAGCTTATTCCTGTGTGCTGGTCTGCACATACGGTCATTCTTGAGTTCTACAGCCCGCTGGTACCAGAAGCTCAGAAGATGGAAATTGGAGCATCGCTGTATCTGGGCTGGGCTGCTTCGGCAATGTTGCTTGTTGGAGGATCAATACTGTGCTGCAGTTGCCCACCAAAAGATGAGACGAGGTACCCTCCGCAAAGTCGTATCGCCTATTCAGCCCACCACTCAGTGGCTCCAAGTACCTATAACAAGAGAGACTATGTCTGAGAAGCTCAGAGGACATTTGTTTTGTAGCTGTCAGTCTTTCCTTGAAAGATAATTGTAAACATGTGTGTTGGAGGTAACTCAGTATTGTTTACTTTTGCTCCATGTAAAAGTTTTGGTTTTGTCCATTGTCACTCCACAATGTAGTTTTATAATTCATTTTGCTGTAGTTCTCTGTTAGGATTGCGTTTCAAAATCCATTATATAAGTTGATTTAAAGTGAGAAAATGTCAGTGCTTATATTTGTGTAGCCTTGTGGGCTTTCGTTTTTTGTTATTTTTCAGTTTTTACTCTTTCACCAAAGCTAGTTGAGAATAAATATTTTTATACTTTCATCTAAAAGAATTAAACACGATCTGCTAATCCTTGAATCGAGAAATCTTTTACTAATATGCTTGTACATTGCTTGAGTTGTGATCAAGTCTGTAAATGTTTAGTTGTGTCTAATGTTTATTTCAGTATTGTTCTTGTTTTTATTCACTGAAGTGCTCAAAAATGGACAGAGAAGAGTTTAGATATGGAACATGTCTAGAGAGCAACTTTATCCTTTTCGTTTTCCTCTCCTATCTGTGTACGTGTTACAAAATACAATACTAGTGAATGTATGTAAAACTACAAAATGGGAAAATGTTTTTGATTTATTTCCCTCATTCAAGAGACAGAAAAAAAGACTGAATTCAAGCTCCTCTGGACAAAACAACTCTGAGAAACTCTGAGACTCTGTGCAGGCACCTCCCAAAGTTTCCTCACATTATATACTTTGCACACTTTCATGTTTGTTGTCGTTGTTTTCAGCACTACCATGTATCTTAATAGCCTTGTGATAACCATTTTCACTTAAATTGTTGATTATTAAATATATATCAGTGATGAAAGAAAGAAACTGTCTGTTTTCATTTATGATCATTGATCATTTGATTTTTATTAATGGATTTCCTTATTGCACCATTAACCTATATTCTGTTCAAACAACGAGTAAAGGCCACTTTTACCACTGGCGTAAGCAACATTTTGCTTGTAATGCTGAAAGATTGTTTTCATGATATCAGTGTGAAATAGTGTGCTGCTTTCAGCAAATTTAAAAAGAGCATGCTTACCTCGTTACATGCACTTTGTACGTCTTTAACGTGTATGAAAATGATATATGGTGACAGCACATGCTTAAAAGCCTGGAAGACTTTTTTTCTTTTACTTTGTAGGGTTTGACCGATTTATTGCAGCTGAACAGCTGGCTGCCCTTGTATGAACTGTTTTCTCCAGTCATTACTGTCCACATTAATATGCTATTAACACCACATGAGTTTTACCTTAAATCTCAAATAATTAATACAAAGAAATAGAAATGATGTGAATGAAGTGCAACTACTTAAATCTCTTGAATTAAGAATGAGTTAGAAAAAGAAACACAAAGGTTTAAAACCACCTCAGAGTGAGTAAATAGTGGTTACAAATATTAGTATCATGTTTACTGGCCCATCAGTAAGTTTGACAATACGTATCATTACAGCATTACCTTTAATACTTCAGTAAATTAAAAATGTTGAAAATGGAATTACCCAACCTCTTGTCATGCCCTAACTCCCACACTGATAATTCTGGTGAAAACATATGAAACCACATTCACACACAACTCTTTTCTAATCAGTTTGTAGAGTGAATCGTTTACTGGAGACTCACTCAATGCTTTTCTCTCTATACTGTATATATTACCATCACAATCTCACAACAATTTGTAACTATTTGATTTAGTGGCTATTTCATATGAATTTATGCGATCTAATTCGTACAATTTTGTACGACTTGCTTATCCCCCAATGACGGTTGGGTTTAGGGGTGGGTTAGGTGCAATGCCTCCTTTTTAAAATCGTACAATTTCGTACCACTGAACTTGTACGAATTTGTACGAATTAGCCACTAAACTGGCAAATGTAAAATATTTAAGTAAAATACTTTCGTAAGCTGATAGTACACACAGACACATGCTGATCATACTTAAATGTATATCTCTGTTAAAGAGTTGAAGCCACTCTATCAGCGTGCTTTCATAAAGTTAAAAATGGATGGCACCAATTTTTTTTTAACTTAATGAAAACTAAATGAGAGAAATTGTTTAACCCCCCAAAAAAGCAGGAGGCCATTCAGCTTTTAAATCTCTTTTTAGTTTTGTAACAAATGTAGTGTGAAAAACATTTTTGTTCTGTTATTGATAGCAACTTAAAGTTGGACAAACAACTAAATGTTCTGTTAATGTCTTGTTTTTTTTTTTTTGTCTGCTAGGTAAGCCTAAGCCATTTTTATCCAACACTGACCTCAAGAGAGCTATTATTGCCATTGTCTTTCTCCAGATGGACTATTGTAACTCCCTATTTTATGCAACTGGAGTTTGCTTTGGGTCATGACTCATGACCAAAAGGACAAGATCTCGGAGACAAGCAGCAAAATGAGTTTCCTTTGCAGGGTGGAAAGGCACATACTTATAGATAGAGTGAGGTACTCGGAGTAAAGCTGCTGCTCCTTCACATCGAGCGAGAGAGTTGAGGCGGATCATGCATCTGTTTTAGATGCGTCCTGGATGAGGTTTACCAAGCTTGTCCCACCAGGAGAAGACCCAGAGGACAACGAAGGACATGGTGGAGAGACTATGGCCCGGTCAAAAAATTCTACTTTTGTATCCCTACCCCTTGCTCTTGGCCTTTGAAACAGAATGTGTAGGAAAGGGCTTCAAAAATTACCCCTAAGAAATGGTACACCACTACAACACCTGCACGTCAGCATATTTCATCATGAGCTCTTGCTTCATATGAGATCGCGACTGCCGTTATTCCAGTTGTGTTTTTTTTTTGGTATTTATCTTCAGGAAATCACTGAAGGCATATATTATGTTATCATAACGATCTAATGTGGCAATAAGCTTGTGTACTGTGTATTTACACCCTGGCCATATTCATCTACGTATGTAAACACACAAAAACAACATTAACATTATAGCAGACTCTGTAAAAAGCTTATTCCCAGCCACTAGACATTTCTGACAGGGGATTTGTGTGTCATTAAGTGTCAGATGTGACAGAATGTTGTGGGACTACTGTACAGGATTTAATACTAAGGATTATAGATAGCAAAATTTAGCGGTTATTATTTTAGCAGGTTTTTTAAAGCTTGGCGGTAAAACACGAACATGTTTATGAATGTATTAAAACATATGCCTTTGCTTGTTTGTTGTAAAAATTCATAATAATGACAAAAAAAAATTGCATCTCCTGACTCATCCCCCTTTCGAGGGGTATCTTTCGCTTTCCCTCAGCCCTACATATTCAAGCTAAAGAGAATTAGGATACCTCTACCCCTTCACGTGAACGTGCAAATTGAGGGGTAAGGGGAAGGGCTAAGGAGTAGAATTGGGATTGGGCATAGTCTCTCGTCTTGCCAGGGAACATCTTGGAGAAGTCTGGATTTTTCTTCTAAGATTGCTGCCCTCACTATCCAGACCTGGATAAGCAGCAGACAATGATGATGATGTTTGTACACTAATGTGGCAACTGAAAATTCTAAATGCTGCAGCAAAAAAATGATTCTGTAATCCTATTATTAACTTCATTAAAATGGCTGACAATAAGATCAGGATTATTTATAACATTCTTGTATTTGTTTTTAAAGCCATGCACAATTTAGTTCCAGTTTATCTAGCTAGTATAGTGGCAACCTACAACCCTCCTAGATCCTTAAGATCTGAAAAGTATTTTTTTCCACTGTACTACAAGGACAAAATTGAAACATAAAGAGCATTTTCTCATGTAAGCCCTAAATTGTGGAATGATCTCTGCTGAACAGGTGACTCATGAAGAGATGTCAGTCCTGTTCATATTTTTATGTGACATTAGTATTGATTAGTACACTTTTGACAAGAGCTCATTTGAGTTCACTGTACTTCTGTTCTCTCTTTGCATTTTATACAATACTGTATCACTGAACATGCCTATAATATTGCTGGAGAAAAAGCTTGTCTTTTTCTGGATTTGTTTTGGGACTAATTTGGCTGTCACAGAATAGTAATGTCCAAAATAAAAATGTCTTCAACACTCAAAAAAATCAACTAGGCATGTATTGGATTTACAAAATAAAAATTTGTCAGATTGAAAAGAACAAATCAAGTTTACGTATGTTAAATGATTAATTCATGTTATTTGAAACTGAATCAAGAAATAATCAAATGAATTTGATCAGAACATGTTGATTCAATGAGACTGAGACGCTTCAAATCGACAACTCTCACTCTGGAGAGTCACTTCGCGCATATCAGTAGGTGGCGGTAGTGCGTTTGGATGTCACCATACGAAAACAACAAGAAGAAGTATCACCGCGTTTACTTCCGCGTTTTGTCTAAGGCCGCGGTCCAGCTTCCGGTCTGGGTGATTTTAAGCGGAGGTAAGCAGTATTATGGCAGAGTCGTCAATATTTACTCGCTGTTTGCGAGTAAATTATGGTCAACGATGTGCAAATGATTGTCCGGATGTGCTCTACAACACCGCAGAGCAAAGCTTGAGAAAGGTTTCAAGTTTTATGCATCTTCCTACCTGTGCAATTATGAAGGTAAGTTCAGCTAGCCTGAAGGCTAACTTTAGCGTTAATACTCTTACGATCCGTCCATCGGCAGCTTTATCACGTAAGTAAAAATAATCATATGTGTACGTAATTCTGTCTCATAGTGTCAGGTAAAAACAGGGCAGGAATAAGATCTCAGTGAGAGCTCATTACTACCGATAGATCTATGAAGAAATCGGAGTCTCCTCACCAGCTGAGAGTAACGTTAGGACAACATACATGTGAAGTTCTGTCCCATTCATACTTTTACTGTTCTAAAGTGACCACCACTGTTCAGTTCGGATAATTACAGAAACACAGATGCTGTCTTAGCTTGTAAGCATGATTATTGAGCAAGATATATTAGGAATAAAATAATACAATGCCGTTCCATCCACAACAGACAAATAGCACTGTGTCAATGCTGAGATTTATTGCTGAAACAGTGGAGATGACAGATGCAGTGTAGCAGTGTAGATAGCATGCTTTCTATTTAGTCGATAACATTGTAATTAAATTGGAGGGTGACCCAAAACAATAAGGTGTCATTAGTTAATTTCACATCAACAATTTGTCTATTGCAATATTTATTAGTTTTTTACATTAATGAACAAATGCTTATTCATTGTGCTTGTTAACTCACAATGTAATAGCTAATGTTAACAAGCATGACTTTGGATTTTTATTCATTAGTAAATTAGTTTAACAATGCTAACTATTAAATATTAAATAGTTATTTTAATAGTGAGCAAATACATTAACTAATGAAACCTTATTTTAAAGTGTGACTAAAGGGAGCTACTTTTAAATAATTTAAATGAATGATTTACTGTGTAGTTTAATCTGATGATATTGCTGCAGATGCCTTTCAAAAGAAGATATTTTGAAGAAAGCTGAAAACCTGTAACCATTGACTTCCATAGTAGGAAAAAGAACTACTATGAATATCAGTGGTTGCAAGTTTCCACCTTTCTTCAAAGTATTTTTTTTGTGTGTTAAACATCAGAAAGAAACTCAAACAGGTTTGGAACAAGTGAAGGATGAGGAAATAGAATTTTCAGTTTTGAGTGAACTGCCTTTAATGACTCTATTTAAAAACCTATTAATATTCTTGTTTCTGTTTTCTAGGTAACATTATGAGATTCAGAGCTAGAAAATTTTATGTGTTACTTCATCCTGGAGCGGACATCAGTCAGAAGATCCATGCCATCGCCTGCTAGTTTATAGCTCCTGCTCTTGTGTGGCTGAGAGTGGGATATGCAAACATTTGGTTGCTTTGCTTTTCCAGACAGCCCATTACTCTGAAATGTGTAATGTGTGTTATCACATGAACAATTGTTTGGAATGGATCAATTATGTGTTAAGTTCCATGAAACAGAGGGGTGATTTTATTTATTTATTTAATACGTATAAGCCCAAATACCTCTCTATGCACAAGTTACAGAAGAAGCACCTAATTCAAGAAAACAACTGATTCAATGTCATTGTTTCTGTTCATCTGAATAAAATATTTTTTTCAAAATGTTACATTTTTTTGACAATTTTTATTTCAAATTCTATGCAGTGAATTATATTTTATATGTACAGTGAATAAAATAAAGGTCTTTATTCTGAATTAAAAATTGCACTTAGAAAGTAGCTTAAGAAATGTTTATGTATATTAATGTTCAGTTTTTTTTTACTTCAAAGGCAATGAAAATAAACTATTATTTGCCATAAAAGCTCCTTTCTTTAAATGTCTGCATCCGGTTGGCACTCGAGCCTCGATCAGTTTGCTAGACTGAAATTGTCAGCTACACTCTTGTTTTTTTCTGTTTCTGTAAAATTCTCACGTTTAATATCAACAACCCACCTCTTCTGCACGACTTTGTCTTTTGGAAACTTGTGGAAACTAAGGTAAGAGTTCAATTTTTGACGCTGTGCATTGCTGAACACAGCTGTGGTATCTACAAGTACTGTTCTCACGTCTTTGAAATGACACTTTTAAACGTTTAGATGTCATATTTATGTAGCTGACATAAACATATATAAGTGGGCTATAATGGCATAAAACATTAAGACAACTGTCCAAAACATTACTCGTTTTTATCAGCAGCGCTCCTGTTGTAGCACTGTACTGTACGATCGGCGGAAGTAGGCTCGGGGTCTTAAATTTTACCGGAAATGCGTCACGCGCCGACGTGCATAGAGCCCATTGGTTTTCCAAGAGCTTTAATGTTATGCATATTATGTTGTTGGCTATATGTTTTCTATACATTTTATACTTGTACATTTTAAATAGGAGTACCAAAGTGAAAAAAGCTGTTTAAACTCTTGCTTGGGTATTGCTTGGGGATCAGTTTTTTTGTTGGCTAAATGTTTCTCATACATTTTATATTACATATTACAATTTTGGATATTAAATAACATTTTGTATCAGAATATTATATATATATATAAAACATGTTTTCTGTCCTTTTTGTGTTGGATTACTTAATTTTAAATCTTGCTTCATAGTATTGTCATTTAAAAAATGTAATTTTAACAACAGGGCGACGCAGTGGGTAGCACTTTCGCCTCACAGCAAGAAGGTCGCTGGTTCGAACCTCGGCTCAGTTGGCGTTTCTGTGTGGAGTTTGCATTTTCTCCCTGCCTTCGTGTGGGTTTGCTCCGGTTTCCCCCACAGTCCAAAGACGTGTGGTACAGGTGAATTGGGTAAGCTAAATTGTCTGTAGTGTATGAGTATGTAGTGTGAATGTTTCCCAGATGGGTTGCGGCTGGAAGGGCATCTGCTGCGTAAAAAAACTTGCTGGATAAGTTGGCGGTTCATTCTGCTGTGGTGACCCCGGATTAATAAAGGGACTAAGCCGACAAGAAAATGAATGAATTTAAACAACAATATTGAACAAAAAATTTACTAGCTGATTTAACAAGACATTATTTTGTTAAAGTAAAGCTTTAGTGTTACATTGAGACGAGTAAATTAGAATCATTTTAATTAGAATAACACAATACAAACATTTTGAGTCAATTAGTTGCAAAGAAGTTACACTGACATATTGAAACCATGTTTTATCTACAAATGTGCTTTGTGTTCATACAACATGTTCAAAGCAGTTCAGGTTTACTTGATTGGATTAGATGCATAAAGGGTGCCACGATTAAATCACGTTCATTTAACAGTTTTTTTTTTTTTTTTTGAGTGAGCTAGCTGAATTAGGCCAATTCATTTGATAATTTTTTTAATGTAAGTGATATATATATATATATATATATATATATATATATATATATATATATATATATATATATATATATATATATATGTGTGTGTGTGTGTGTGTGTGTGTGTGTGTGTGTATGATCAATCTTCCCTTTCTTAGGCCAGAGAGAGCAGTAAAAAACGACAGGTCACAATAGGCAAAGATCTTTTTTTAATATCTTGTCTGTCATTCTGCTTGGGCAAAATCCATATAAAGACACTTTGAAGGGATATTATCTTAATAAAATGTGATGCCTCTTATTTAACTCTACTGGTCTAGTTACATTTAACAACCTTACTAATAATGAACTACCTAATTGGTTAAACTTCAGATGAAATGCATGATGAAAACTTGTTATATAGGCTTGAATTATTTTATAAATTTTCTTCTGCTACATTTAGTTTTACATTAATGAACATAAATGATCAACTGACTACCTTAAATCACCATTGTTTGTTTCCGGAGCTATAACATCTGGAAGGGCTCTTTGTAAGAGGGTTCAGATGTCTGTGTCACTTTTGTTTGGAACACATCTACAAATGGTACCATCTTTCTGCTTTTTGGAATTGTAATGGAAAACCAATACAACATTTTTTTTTTCCCCACAGTGGCCGCAGTAAGCAGTATCTCATCCCTTGTGTCCTCACATCAAGTCCTTCTCCGTTCAGACCTGGCTCTCTAGAATATAAAAACTGGTCATCTTCTCAACATCTTCACAAGCTACACAAAAGTAAGAATTTGCATACATATTTCACCTGTATCTCTTGGTAAATTACATTCATTGCTTCATTTATTCGCTACTGACCATTGCTCAGAAAAGAGATTTTGGTGCATCCATTTACTTAGGGTTCACTGCTGCTACTCTCTAAATCAATGAAGGAGCCATGCTATGCTGCACTTGTCCTCCAAGAGAGAAATCGCCAAGAGTTAACAACTCTGAATTAACTACTACAAGAGTTATCTACACACTCAGTCAGTGCTGAATGACATGAAGATGCTTAAAACTATTTTTTTTTTAAGAAAAAGTAGAATAAATCTAAAGATCTTACGCAAATACTGTGTAGATGCTTCTGAAACGACTCCACAATAAAAAGTCTAGAAAAGTTGTATTTTATTTGCTTTTCATCTGTGTGTGTCTGTGTGTTACGAGCTGGATTTATAGGTTTACCTGTCAGAGATTTGTCATTTCGGTTCCTCAGCTTGGCTGCAATGGCACTATTTCTGATCAGAGGCTCCATCCTGTGCTGCAGTTGCCCAGTTCAAGATTATTTGCCACAAAGTCATGTAATAAAGATTTCACAGAGCCAAACAGAATATCTCACAGAAAGAGTTTTTAAAGGAGGCATGGCACCAAACCCCTAAACCCAACTGTCACTGATGAATAAGTAAATTGTACTAAATTGTACAAATGAGATTGTACAAATTCATACAAATTAGCTACTAAATCAAAAATTGTCATGAGATAGTATTGGTTTCATTAAAAGCATGCATCATCTTATTGGTGACAATTGCTTACTTTCATTGGCTATTGTGGGTATCCATAAACAGTGTTTGGGTAATATATTAAAATCTTAAGTCTATTTTAATATTTAAACAAAAATGCAAAATAACATAAAATATACTGTCACATTAGTCATTTTAGTGACGTTTTTAAAAAGATAGGCTTAAGATTATATTACTTTTTTACCAAACACTGTGGGTATATCAGGCATTTTGGGGGAAGAGGCAAACACAGCTGCAACAAGTCTTGAATCAGGCCATGCAAACCAGCCCCAAAAACTACTTTAAAATCTTCATCTTTGTGAGCAGACATAGAATATTTATTATGGCCATATGAGTTGCTTAACTAGTCTTGTTTGCTTTTGCTTAATGTGAATGTTTATATTGTTTTGATCAATCACTGTCACTTCACAGATGTATTGATATGTTTTAGCACAGAATGATTCTGGTGATACTCTGTCTAGAGTTTTGTTTAATTTCAGCTGTCAAAATTGTCAAATCAAAGTTGATTTATGATTAAAGAAATGTAATTGTTGTTGTTTTTTGCAGTCTTGTGTGCTTTCATTTATGTTACTTTTCTTCTACTGTTTCTTTTACTAATGCTTTGCTTGAAATCAAAGTCAGCAAATGTTTACATGTGTTCAGTGTTTATTTCAGTGCTAATTTTACAGTTTTCTTCAAGAAAAAAAAACAGCTTTGGTTTTTACACAGAAAAATAAATTAGATCTGTTAAACCAGGCAGAAAAATTGTCAAATCATATTTTTTTTCCTACAGTCTATCTTTCTAGATCTAACACAGCATAATACATGTCTACTTCTGTATATCTATAGAAAAGGGAATATACACATGAGATACAGTATAGAGACAGAAACACAGGCTGAATTCAAGCAGTAAGTTCAACTTCCTCTGATCAAAACAATGGAGGAAAAGAGGCTCTGTACAGGCATCTCCCAAAGTTCACTCACATTTCACATATATACTGTTCTTTCTAATGTATTATACAAATGTGTATTTTAATAAGTATGATTCAATTACAATTAACTTATTGACAACTAAAAAAAAAAACAGTAAGAAGAAATGTCTTAATATCAGTGGCTGCATTTTAAGAGATGGACAGTTAAAGTCAGAATAATTAGCCCCCCTTTGAATTTATTTTTCTTTTTGAAATATATCCCAAATGATGTTTAACAGAGCAAGGAAATTTTCACAGTATGTCTGATATTTTTTTCTTCTGGAGTCAGTTTTATTTGTTTTATTTCATCTAGAATAAAAGCAGTTCTTAATTTTTTAAACCTATTTTAAGTTCAAAATTATTAGCCCCTTCAAGCTATATTTTTTTCGATAGTCTACAGAACAAACCATCATTATACAATAACTTGCCTAGTTACCCCAACGTCCCTAATTAACCTAGTTAAGCCTTTAAATCTCACTTTAAGCTGTATAGAAGTGTCTTAAAATATCTAGTAAAATATTATTTACTGTGATTATGGCAAAGAGAAAAGAATTCAGTTATTAGAAATGAGTTATAAAACTATTATGTTCAGAAATGTGCTGAAAAAATCTTCTTTACGTTAAACAGAAATTGGGAAAAAAATAGACTCAACAGACTTCAACTGTAGTTCAAGCTCTGGAACTATTCATTTTATAAAGACATTTTATCATTCAGATGCTAACTGCACCAAACCAGCATTTTTTGTGTTTAAGAAAAGTCTAAAAGACATCTAAACATAGATCAACATAGACGTCTTGGCAAAAACAAGGCAAAATTTGGGCTGTGGCCTGGGTTAAAATAGACTATAGACTAAAAATAAACTACACTAAAACTAGACTAGTAATGTGAAATCTGTCTTATCTGTGTATTTGATCAATAGTCTAGTTTTGAGTTAATCTTAGATTTTCACTGACAGCCCAAAATTAGCCTTGTTTTAGCCAAGACGTCTATGTTTAGACATCTGTTAGACATAAATTAAACACAAAACTGCTTCAGAGGTAATGCAAGTTTTACCATGTTTAATTATGTTGAAGACTTAATTTTAGAGTGTTTAATTTTCTGTACTTCTATACAATCCCAGTCACCATAATATTCATTCACAAATACACTACGTCCAATTTAGTTTATTCAATTCACCTATAGCACATGTCTTCGGACTGTGGGGGAAACCCATTTGAACACGGAGAGAACATGCAAACTCCACATAAAAATGCCAACTGTCCCAGCCAGTACTTAAACCAGCAACCTTCTTACTGTGAGGCAACAGTGCTAACCACTAACCAACCCTCACCATAATATCTCCTGTATAAATAAGTCAATAAAATAAGCCCAGTTTTACATGAAAGACTGAGATCCTTCATATGTAACATCACTAACTGTTGTGTAAAACATTAAAACCAATTCAGGTGAAATATTAGCCGACTTCTCCACCCATTTGCTTATTGGCCTGTGCTTCCTGGTGCTTTTCCTGGCTGAGCCAGTTTCTCCACTTTAGTAGGAATTGGATTACAAGGGAAAAGCAACACCAACATATTGTTATTCAACCCCACAGCGTCCATAGCGGGCAGGTGCAGTGCACAAATCTGTATCTCTTCCCCCATGTCATCGCATTTAGGTCCTCCTCCACTCGCACCTGTCTCTCTGGGAATATAAAGGCAGGTCACCTTCACAACACCTTCACAGGCTACACAAAGAAAGGAAAGATTGAGACGGCTTCAACAAAGACATCTCAACACTTGGTAAATGACATTCATTACTCCATTTTGGATTATTTTATGTGATATTATTGCTTTGTTTTGTGTATACGATTACAACTAATGAACTTTTCCATATCTTAGATACAAAAGTACACCTAAAATGTCGATGGGACTGGAAATTGGGGGCATTGCCCTGGGTATTATTGGTTGGATAATTAGCATTGTGGCTTGTGCTCTTCCCATGTGGCGTGTCTCGGCCTTCGTTGGCGCCAACATTGTCACGGCGCAAGTAATGTGGGATGGTTTATGGATGAACTGTGTCGTTCAGAGCACTGGACAGATGCAGTGTAAGGTCTACGACTCAATGCTGGCTTTAGGTCAAGATCTGCAGGCGTCCAGAGCCATGACTGTCATTGCCATCATCTTGGCTGTTCTAGGTGTGATGATCTCCGTCATGGGCGCCAAATGCACCAATTGTATTGAGGATGAAGGTGCTAAGGCTAAAGTGATGATCGTCTCTGGCATCATGTTCATTATTGCTGGCATCCTGGATCTCATTCCTTCAGCCTGGGTGGCAAACCAGATCATTCGGGACTTTTACAACCCGTTACTGCCCGGCGCTCAGCAAAGAGAGCTCGGGGCATCCATTTACATAGGTTTCGCTGCTGCCGCTCTCTTAATCATTGGAGGAGCCATGCTGTGCTGCACTTGTCCTCCAAAAGAGAAGAAGTACAAGCCGGCAAGAATGGGCTATTCTGCTCCACGCTCAGCCAGCGCTGGATATGACAAGAAGGACTATGTTTAAATCTGTAGAAGAAGAAAAAAAAAACAAAGACGGATGAAAAGGGTGAACATGCATATGAAAGGACTCCATAATGAAGGGATGTGATGCTGTTAATATTTGCTTTTCGTTGGTTTAAGACTTTGTGTGTGTAAGGGATGATGTCTATCAGGGACTTTTTTGTTTGTATTTCCTCTTTGACATCATTTTTAATTTGCCTATTTTTGTTTAGCTGTTTGCTTTGTTTGTGTACATGGTGTCAAAATGTATCATAAATGATTTGTGTATTTCAGTATGGATATCAACGCATTCTTCAGTAATTTCAGTCCTTCTACTTGAGCTAAATTCAAAGCACTTCAGATATTTCATCTTGCCTTCTGATGTACTGATCAAAATTAAGTAACATGATGCTCTAAACAAGAAACAAATATCAAAATGTTTTACATTAGATTTTTGCACTGTAAAACAAAAATAACTACTAAGAAAAAATGCCATTTCCACAGTGAAGGTGCTCACTAGTACCAAATGATGGATAACAGGAAGAGAAAAAACTCTTTACATGTATTTGCTTATGAAAATTTCATGGGACACCGAAACTGAATATTTGTGTATGATTTAAGTTTCAGTTTTGTCTTATCTTGATGTTGCACACGACCAACTTGACTATGTATAGTTCCCTTAAAAACATTTAATACACTTCCTTTATTGCTCAAAGAATTTTTATACAGAGTTTAATAGCGCTCTTGGGTGAATTTTCACAACATTTTAAGTACTGTGACTAATATTTGTCCATTGTGTGTCCTTTATATTATTAAGTGTGTGTGGTAATGTAAAATGGTTCATTGGTTGATATATGAAACAAATGGTCAGTTACAGTAAACAAAAGACTGCTGGAGCGGTTTTACCTGCTTTGGCCCTTTGTTCTTGAACCAGGGCAGTAATATGAACACGGTTTATGAGAGAGACCACTCAACAGACAAACCTTACACAAGCTGTACTGTTTGCCATAGGTGGTGCAGACAAATCCAACCAAAACCGGTCTGGACAAACTTCTGACAAGATGAGGGATTGTGATTGAAAGTAAACTTAAGGCACAAAATGTTTACTTTACTATGTATATCTGTATTTAACTCCACTGTAATTTCAAATCAAACGTCAATAAAAAAGCTTAATTTATGCTTCGAGTGTTGAGTCGATCCTTTCAGCTGATGTGCGATTGAGCAGCAAACAAAATATGAACTATGCATGACATATGAAAGAAGTTACATACTGTATTAAGCATTATTAAATTACATTATTCTTTTTAAAAGTACGTAAAATTTTTTAAGGCAAAGCATTTCCCTGACCCCTGAAACAGAGACTCGTGTGTTCTGATTTATATAAAAGGTAATGAAACCATGGTGAGCTGCAAACACATAACCCTAAGGGATATTAACTGGAGTCAGCTCTCTGTAATGCAGTTGCCATAGAGTCAGGCTGATACTCTTATCTCCACCTGTCAGAGGGGGAAGGGAAACTCCACGTAGGAAAATGACTCACCTGCTAGAGCTGTAGTGCACACTTCAGGTTCAGTAATAATAAGCATTTCAGTCCTGAACATAATTATTGTCTAGTGTGAATTCGCTGTTTATGTTATCTGTCGATTGAACAAATCCTTTAAAAACTGTAAGTAAAATGTTACAAAGGATAAAACTGAATGTAGTCAATGAGGAAGAGTTAAAATGTCTGGGGTATTAAGGCTTGTATGGCAAAGTTTAACATAAATTACGTCTCAAGCTGAAATATGTTGATGAAATCTGAAGGATTCACATTCATCAGTAAGTCAGAAGTTTGTACTTATTGAGCAACTAGAAACGCTTAATGCTAAATATGCTAACACTATGCCCACCATCTGCATTGCTGATTCGTAACTGGAGAACAGTGGACACTTAAAGCTGACGAAAAGTGCACTGATTCAATATGTTAAATTGTTCTCTGATATCTACATAGTAGGTAGCTTGGGTAAGTTAAAAAGTTTACAGAAAAGGTTTTATATGCTCACTTATAAACAGAGGAATTACCCCTTGAATCAGAAGCTCAGGTTTGACAATGGGATATGTAAGATTATGGGATTGGAAATATGAAGCTCTGCAGCTTGTCAGTACCTGCTCTCTCTCTCACACACGTATTATAAAGTATATATATATATATATATATATATATATATATATATATATATATATATATATATATAGAGAGAGAGAGAGAGAGAGAGAGAGAGAGAGAGAGAGAGAGAGAGAGAGAGAGAGAGAGAGAGAGAGAGAGAGACCCAGGTGAAAAAAATCTATAATTAAATGCAACTAAAATACACTTAAATACCCGCAATTACGTTTTTAGTACATTGTTATTTTTTTGTGTAAAATAAAAGTTTGATGGTTTTACACTATAAATATACTAATTAAAAGTATGTTTATACTTAAATAAATTTTTTGTGTACTACAATAAAGTACACTACAGAAAAAACATCCAAAAGGATTTGATTAGTGTGTTTTTCAAAAGTGTGCTTTAAATGCTTTAAACATTAGTTGATTTTTAGTGCAATGTTTACATACTAATCCTAAGTTTAAAATAAATTAATATATAAAAAATCTATTAGTAATGTATTGTAGTAGAAGCACATTTTCCCAAAAGTTGTACTTAAGTACACTTAATGTGAATGCAATATTATCACTAACACTTAAATAGATTTTGAGTGTGGTAATTTTAAGTTTATATTAAACTGACTTTATTAAAAATCCATTAGTAATGCATTGTAGTAAAAGAACATTTGCCCAAAAATTGTACTTAAGTACACTTAATGTGAATGCAATATTATCACTAACACTTAAAGGGCACCTATGGTAAAAAATCTACTTTTCAAGCTGTTTGGACAGATCTGTGTGTTGGTATAGTGTATAGACCGTCATACTGGGGTGATATGAACACACCCAGTCCTTTTTTTTTCAATTTAACTACAAAAAAAGGGTCAGCCAATTGGAGCTGTTTTCAAATCGATCGCACCATTACGTAGGTGTGCGATCCCCCCGCCCACCGAATTGATTGACAGCTGCGGGCATTAACATGTTCCGGTAGTCACGTGTATATGTCAACAAGACCAGACAGACATACGCAAAGCAACCGGGAATAAAAGCTCTGTTCTGTTCGCTAGGATCAGCAATCATCATCAAATGTGATTAAGAGTAAGTTTCACATGTTTAAAGTGTTTTAAAACAGAGTATGTGTGTAATTAATTACAGCGTTTTACTTCAGCTTTACTTCATCAGCACAGCCGCGTGTCAGAACAATTATAAAAGAAGACGCTTCAATCCCGGTTTGTGGAAGTTAAATCAGGTTTATTTTGTACATTAGCATAACAGATATCCACACAGTACTTGAGGTTAGCCTTAACTAAGCTAAGCGCGCTCTGTCTGTCTGCCTGCGTGTGTATCTGTGTGTGTGTGTGTGTGCGCGTGTGTGTGTATGTGTGTGTGTGTGTGTGTGTGTGTGTGTGTGTGTGTGTGTGTGTATAACGATATTGTGTGTGACTCATCAATGCAACTTCACAATACTGATTAGTAAAGGTTAGTTCTTACTGTAGTATCTCACAAACGCTACGTGAGACCTTCTTCGTCTGTCTGTTGTCTGACGCAGCTGAGGGAGGAGGCATGTAGAAATAGTGGGCGGGCAGAACTCGGCTTAAAGGCACAGTACGACAAAACCACCCCCTGCTGGAAATCAGTATAAAACAGCATCTTGTAAAAGGTATAATGAAAAATCTGATGGGTATTTTGATCTGAAACTTTATATACACATTCTAGAGACGCAAAAGACTTATATTAAATCTGAAAAAAGGGGTAACCTAGGTGCCCTTTAAATTGATTTTGAGTGTGGTATTTTTAAGTTTACATTAAATTGGATTTATTAAAAATCTATTAGTAATGTATTGTAGTAGAAATACATTTTCCCAAAATGTCTTTACATTTCATATATGTGCTGTAATGTTGCATCTTATTTATATTTTTTGTTCCTTCCCATAAGGTATTTTTTGGACTTGTGGTTTATTGCACAAAAAGATTAAAGTGTTTTGATGAAGCACAGATGCTGTTTTCTTTGTACACACATTATCCCAGGTAAAAAAAAAAAAGTGCACTAAAATGCACTTTATTTAAGTATACTTAGTACATTTTTCAGTAATGTTCTAAAAGTGCTCTATTTTCGCACACTAATTTTGTACTTAATGTACTAAAAGATAGTATTAAGTATATGTTAAGATAAACTTAATACCATCTAAGTGTACTCAACTGTGCTATTTTGAGACACCCTGAAATTGAACTAAAATGTGCTTTTAACATACTATATCTGTATTTTAAAAAATATATTTAGTTACAAATAGAAATAAACTTGAACCATAATTTTAAACATTTAAATATATTTGTGACTAATTTAAAGTATAATAGTAATAAATTAAAAGAATATACAAATTGTAAAAAAAAGTGTGCTAAATACTGTATTAAAAGTGCTCGATTTTCCCAAACTAATTTTGTATTTAATGTACTAAAAATTAGTATTAAGTACTTTTTAAGATAAACTTAAGTACATCTAAGTGTACTCAACTGTGCTATTATGAGACAAAATGAAGCTGATCTAAAATGTGCTTTTAACATACTAAACATTTATTTAAACAATATATTTTGAAGGGATAATGTGTGTACAAAGAAACAGCATCTGTGCTTCATCAAAACACTTTAATCCTTTTGTGCAATAAACCAAAAACCATAAAAAGTCCAAAATTACCTTATGGGAGGGAACAAAAACTTAGCAAAAACTGAGAACACAAAAATATAAATAAGATGCAACATTACAGCACATATATGAGATGTAAAGACATTTTGGGAAAATGCGCTTCTACTACAATACATTACTAATAGATTTTTTATATATTAACTTATTTTAAACTCAGGATTAGTATGTACACAGTGTTCTAAAAATCAACTAATGTTTAAAGCATTTAAAGCACACTTTTGAAAAACACACTAATTGTCACGATAACTTCATTCACAATAACCATGGACTATAATTCGCCATTCTGGACAACATTTTCATACATGCACTCTGCTCACACTCACACATGCTTCCTCATCTAGAATGATTACACTCGCACCACCTGAGGATTGTCAGAGACTGATTGCCCACACTATTTAAGCAACACACTCACTCATTCACATTGCAGAGTCTTGTTGACTGTAAAGTAACACTACAACGCGTTTCCTAGTCTTGTTTTCCTGTGTTTTGACCCTCAGCCACGGGCTGTGTGTCTTAGTCTGCCGCCTGCCTTCTGACCACTCACCTGATCCTTTGACTACGATTCTGGACTTTCCTTGTATGTCTGTTTGCACCTGTATTGACCATTGCTTGCCTGACCACTGATTAAACCTGCACGTGGATCCTATCTCTGTTGTTTGTGTCACTCCTCAGGTTACACTAATACAACTGTTTTGGATGTTTTTTCTGTAGTGTACTTTATTGTAGTACACTAAAAATGTATTTAAGTATTACTGGTATTTGGTATACTTTTGTCAAGTGTACTAAAGTCCTACTGAAGTATAAACATTTAATTAGTATATTTATAGTGTAAAACCATCAAACTTTTATTTAACACAAAACAATAACAATGTACTAAAATTGTATTTGCGGGTATTTAAGTGTATTTTAATTGCATTTAACTATATTTTTTTTCACCTAGGATCCCTTCAAAATATATTGTTTAAATAAATGTTTAGTATGTTAAAAGCACATTTTAGATCAGCTTCATTTTGTCTCATAATAGCACAGTTGAGTACACTTAGATGTACTTAAGTTTATCTTAAAAAGTACTTAATACTAATTTTTAGTACATTAAATACAAAATTAGTTTGGGAAAATCGAGCACTTTTAATACAGTATTTAGCACACTATTTTTTACAATTTGTATATCTTTTTAATATATTACTATTATACTTTAAATTAGTCATAAATATATTTAAATGTTTAAAATTATGGTTCAAGTGTATTTCTAGTTGTAACTAAATATATTTTTTTAAAATACAGATATAGTATGTTAAAAGCACATTTTAATTCAATTTCAGTGTGTCTCAAAATAGCACAGTTGAGTACACTTAGATGGTATTAAGTTTATCTTAACATATACTTAATACTATCTTTTAATACATTAAGTACAAAATTAGTGTGCGAAAATAGAGCACTTTTAGAACATTACTGAAAAGGGTACTAAGTATACTTAAATAAAGTGTATTTTAGCACACTGCTTTCACATTTTGTATATTCTTTAAATATATTACTATTATGCTTTAAGCTATTCTTAAATATTTTTATAAATGTTTAAAATTAGGGTTCAAGTGTATTTCTAGTTGTAACTAAACATTTTTTTTAAATACAGATATAGTATGTTAAAAGCACATTTTAGTTCAATTTCAGGGTGTCTCAAAATAGCACATTTGAGTACACTTAGATGGTATTAAGTTTATCTTAACATATACTTAATACTATCATTTAGTACAATAAGTACAAAATTAGTGTGCGAAAATAGAGCACTTTTAGTACATTACTGAAAAGTGTACTAAGTATACTTAAATAAGTGTATTTTAGTGCACTTTTTTCACCTGGGGGGAGAGAGAGAGAGAGAGAGAGAGAGAGAGAGAGAGAATTCATATACAGTACATCCGGAGAGTATTCATAGCTCTTTACTTTTTCCACATTTATGTGGAAAACCCTATGGTGGGTTTACGTGAGAACACCACGGGCACGAACAGCACTCGCGAGATACATTTAAGATATGAAAAAGAGCACACAGTGGCCTCTTGTGGATTTCCGAAAACAAAAACTGCAAAAATACGTACCTCCCTGGATGTATTTTGCAGTCTCCAGAAACGTCCACGGAACTACGTTTTCAGAATGAGCCTGGGTTGGATCTGGGTTTGTTTTCAGAATGAGCCTGGGTCTCAGAAGGTTAACTGGAGTTCTCCTGTAAAAAAAATCAGTTGATCAGACATTATTTGAAAAGGCATACCCCGGTCCAAGGTCCTAGGGTTGACAGTACATGTCAAAGCAGTGCATGTCAAAGCACAAACCAAGCATGAAGACAAAGGAATTATCTCTAGACCTCCGAGACAGGATTGTCTTGAGACACAAGGCTGGGAAAGGTTACAGAAAAAGTTCTGCTTCTCTGAAAGTTCCAATGAGCACATTGGCCTCCATCATCCATAAGTGGAAGATGTTTGGAACCACCAGGACTCTTCCTAGAGCTGGCCGGCCATCTAAGCTGAGTGATCGGGGGAGAAGGGCCTTAGTCAGGGAGGTGGTCAATAACCCGATGGTCACTCTGTCTGAGCTCCAGTGTTCTTTTGTGAAGAAAGGAGAACATTACAGAAGGACAACCATCTGTGTAGCAATCTACCAATCAGGACTGTATGTAAATTTGCCAAAACCATAAGAAACAAAATTCTCTGGTCTGATGAGACTAAAATGGAACTCTTTTGAGTAAATGCCAGGCGTTATGTTTGAAGAAAACCAGGCACCGCTCATCACCAGGCTAATAACATCCCTACAGTGAAGCATGGTGGTGGCAGCATTATGCTGTGGGGATGTTTTTCAGCTGCACAACAACTCGTAGAATGTCCTTGAGTGGCCCAGCCAGAGCCCAGACCTAAATCCAATTGAACATCTCTGAAGAGATAGAGATAGAGCTTGAGAAGGTACTGCAAAGAGGAATGGGCAAAAATGCCCATAGGTGTGCCAAGTTTGTGGCATCATATTCAAAAAGACTTGAGGCTGTAATTGCTGCCAAAGGTGCATGAAGTATTAAGCAAAGGCTGTGAATACTGATGTAGATGTGATTTTTTTTATTTTTAAGAAATTTGTAACAATTTCAAAAACCTTTTTTCATTATGGGGTATTGTGTGTAGAATAGAAATAGAGGACATAAATGATTTTAATCTAAGTGCTATGAATACTTTCTGGATGCACTGTATTCCACATTTTGCATTGACTGAAAACTGCCCATCACACCGGACACAAATTGACGCGCCACATCTTTTAAACTTCTAAATGTTGTTTTTTATTAGTCAGAGTGCCATTCAGCATTTGCTTATGATGTCCGATTTCCGATGATGACGAGGAGCGATGACCTAAATTTTACAGATGGAGTTGTATCGAATTTGTTGGAACCACTGCCTTCTGCAAAGGCAGGGCAGAAACAAAACACACACTGAAAGAGTCCGGCTGACACTTTTACCTCCACCTGCCAGACGGGGAAGGGAACTGTATGCTGGCCTGGTTGAGAAGAAATATACTAAATCATGATTATATTATTGTTATAAACATGCTATAATTTCTGCTAGAAATGTGATGAAAAGCATGCTAGAGAGGTGGTAAAACATGCTAGCAGTTTGTTAGGGTTGGCTACCAGTGTGTAAAATCTAGATCAGGGAAGGGTAACTTAAGTCTTGGAGGGCTATTGTCCTGCAGCCTTTTGAACCACAATAGACCAAGCTAAAGAATTTCTTTCAAAATCACCAGAAAGTTACAGGCAGGTTTGTTAGATTAACATTAACTAAACTCTGCTAATCTCTGCAAAACAGGACCAAATTAATCCATCTGTTTGGTTTTAAGTAGCATGCTAAACAATTAGTGTGCTAAATCATGTTAGAAGGATACTAGAACCCTGATAAAAATATGTAAGCAATGTGCTAAATCTTACTAAAATCATGCCACCTGTTTGATAATTCTTGCTAACAGTTTACCAAATCATGCTAGAAACCTATAAATGTGATAAACTATGCTAACAGTATGTTACATCTTGTTTAAAATCTTTTACTAGTTTCAGCTATCCATGTTAAACTATGCTATAAACTATGTGATTAAAACACGCAATTGTTATTATTCTTTGAAAGTTATTCGTTTATACTTGCTGTTCCCATTTGATTTCATTTAAGTCTATAGGCTGTCTCATTCCAGCAAACTGTGCTACCTAATTTTGAATGATTCGATTTAATATTAACATTAAGCTATTTACAGGCACACAAACAAGCACTATGGAGCTTTATCTCTGGATGTTGAAAACAGTTACAAGTGATTAAATGAGTTGTCAAATTTGTTGTGAAAGTTTCATTAATTTATTCATTTTTTTGTCGGCTTAGTCCCTTTATTAATCCGGGGTCGCCACAGCGGAATGAACCGCCAACTTATCCAGCAAGTTGTTTACGCTGCAGATGCCCTTCCAGTCACAACCCATCCCTGGGAAACATCCACAAACACATTCACACACACACTCATACACTACGGACAATTTAGCCTACCCAATTCACCTGTACCGCATGTCTTTGGACTATGGGGAAAACTGGAGCACCCGGAGGAAACCCACACGAACGCAGGGAGACTGCGAGGCTCGAACCAGCGACCCAGCGACATTCTTGCAGGGAGGTGAAGAAGTTTCATGTAGATCAATTTCAGAACATGAAAGACAAACAAAAAATATTAACCATAACTAACATTTAATCTAAAGATCAAAGTACCTATTATTTAGTACTTAATTTTCAGAGAAACAAACTTACCGTTTTGACCATGGCCATGACATTTCTCTGAAACACAGTCTACAATTGTTTAATTGTCATGGCATATTGTTTACAATAAAATGGCTATTCTGTTTATCTACAAGCACTTGGTTACCTTAGCCTGATTCTGTAAGATAGTTTAACAGATATATTATATTCAAATATTTAAATTATAAATTAGTCACTTTATTTAAGGAATCAACACACATTATAGTAACTTCATCTACACTTTATATCATGCATTAAATCATTTTAAGATGTATGAACCAAATTTCAGGAGGTAAGTTCATTAATATAGTGGCTGAATACTAACAGAAGCATAATTCAACCTGCAGGCATTATTATCTAAGGAATGTGAACAAAACATTTCCTCCCAATTTTTGGAGAAGGTCATAGAGAAACGAACGTGTAGCAATATTTTTTTCATTCTTGTCAGTCAGCAGGCTGGCTTTCTCAAAGAGAATGATATGCAATACCTGGCACAACAGGATTCCTATACTGCCAAATAAAAATCTAACAATAAAATTGATAATCAGAGGGCAAATTTCAGGTCTGGCATTTACTCTCCCCTCCCTAATAAAAGCAGTATTACATTTGATTACAGCTATTATTAACTTACTTAGTGTAAACTACATGACAAAGGATCAAAGGTCAAAGTCAGATACGCAGTTTATCAATTTTTATAAGATGTATGTTTCCATGAATATTTTAAAAATAAACACTGCAAACGATGGATGCGTAGTTTCTATAAAACTCATGACATCATGCAACTCATTCTGCTCCTAAAGGCTTCTGACCACAATATTAGCGTAAGGTGGGTGCAGTTTGATGTTGTGCTGAAAACGCCTCATGCAAACATTCTAGATGAATACAATAGCTTACAGCATGTGTTCATGCTTAGCCCAGTTTTACACACACTACAAACACTGAAACTTGCTAAATGAGCGTGTTTGTGGTCCTGGTATTCAGGTTGTGAACAGAATAAATGCCCAAGCATAGTAATACCTTATTTTCTCCGTAATCATGAATGGAAATTAGTATTAAATTATTTTAATCACATTACATGTTTAAATGATTTTTAATTAACTAACGAATTAATTAATTTATATGATAAATATTTTGTGTTTGGATTAGGATTCATATGATTTAAATTTCAACTTTGTTTTTAACTACAGAACATTTCAAGAGTTCACACTTAGCTGATGATTAATTATAAGCTACTTTGGCATGCTGTCCTGGGAGAGAGCCCCGAGCTCATAAGATCCTCGAGCCCCGGGCTCCGTCCCTTTGAAAGGCGCGAGGGGAGTTTGAGCTCAGGTAGATCTCGAAAACTCCCCTGCTGTAGCAGCTAATAAACAGAAAGTGATTGCTCGTAAGAGATAACCACTTACTAGGAGCATGTCTATGGTGCTGATTTGTATTAGTCAATTAACTTAAGTTGCATGTTTTTGGACGGTGGGAGTAAACCGGGAAACCCAGGGGAAATCCACGTGAGCACGGGGAGAAAGTGCAAACTCTGCACAAAAACATCTGCTGGTTTGGTAAAGCCTGAAACCGGAGACATTATTGCTGTGAGGCAACAGTGCTAACCACTGGGCCACTGTGTTACCCATCTAGGAAGGAGGAGTAGGGGTGGATGTGGGGATTCGTTAAAATGAAGAGAGCAGTGATACGTAACCCAGGTTATTTGTAGTAGCTTAGGAGTCATCTGATTGCTGTATTGAGAATTGGATAATGCGGATCCAGCCACTAACAACCATAAGCACCTGATCCTCTCGAAACTAGTTTCTAAATAAACTTCACTTAATTTGACGTTGAAGACAAATTATTAATATAGATTGAAATTCTAAATTATTTTTTTTTACTTTAACTTAATTTTTTATTTAACTTATTCCTTTATGGCAGCAACTTTTATTTACTGTAATACATGCGCCACTTTCAGCATTCAAAGGATAGGGGATTAATAATAATTTAGCTTTCAGATTTTGGGTGACAGTATGTTTTTAACTTCATAATTTCAAAAATATGAAAATATGAATGAAACATTCAGTATCTACAGTAGTTGTGGAGAAGAGGGGAGTCTGAAGAGAGATAGAACTTACATGTTCTGTTAAACTAACAAGAACTAAAAATACATTACTCTTAGGAAACTAGTAACAGTTTAAAAGTAAAAGTATAGGGGCAAATCATTTACATGTTCAGAGTGTGTGGACAGTTCATGTAGTTAAATGGTTGAACTACAGAAAATCAGTAATGTTTTGACAGTTAATATTAATACAAAAAAAAATGTGTGAAATATTAACATGTGTGAAATAGGCTATAAACATAATAAAATCAAGCACAAAAGAAAAATTTCAGCTTAAAATTGTTCCCAATCATTTTCTTTTCGGCTTAGTACCTTTATTAATCTGGGGTCGCCACAGCGGATTGACCCGCCAACCTATCCAGTACATTTTTTTCACAGTGTATGCCCTTCCAGCTGCAACCCAGCGCTGGGAAACACTAATACATCCTCATTCACACGCATACACTATGGACAAGTTAGCTTACCCAGTTCACCCATCCCATGTCTTTGGACTAGTGGGGGAAACCGGAGCACCCAGTGAAAACTCACGCCAACACGGGGAGAAGTAGAACATGCAAACTCCATACAGAAATGACAACTGAACCAGCCAAGGCTCGGACCAGTGAACTTCTTGCTGTAAGGCGATCGTGCTACCCACTGCCACCCAAAAGGTGTGAAATACAGAACACAATAAATCCAAGCACAAAATTTCAGCATAAAAGGATATAATTAGAAATAACCTAGAATATTTTTGGCCACTCATAAATAAATGTTTTAATATAAGAATAAATAGTCCCCATATTGTTGTGAAGACATGTTCAGCTTTGTAAGTACCAGTAAAATGTATTTTAAAGTATATTTTCTTCAATAAAAGAGAGAATATATTCTCCAACAAAATCTCTTGAAAAGACGGTGGTATTCGTATTTTTAAGCATTTAGTTAGAACGAATTTACTGACATGCACAGCTCGTGATGTCCTTTAGAAATCCACCAGGAGAATATATGGAATTACATTACAGAGCACGTTATTGTTTGGTGATCTGGTTCATCTGCAGTGCCGAAAATGAAACCTGCACGACACGTGACCGAAACCACAACAGGTGAGGAGAATTATTTGCTTATGTTTACTGCTTCGAGCCAGGCGGAAGTCAGCTTGAATGTCACACGGTTTGTGCCGTTCCGTCGGGCACATCATTTAACTCTGAAAGTGAATGACATTTCCTATAAACGGCAGCGACATATTGTAAAGACAACATGCAGTGTAGCCCCCGTTTGGGTTAATTTCAATTAGAGACTGCACGCGGGCTATTTTTTATCTTATAAAAGCAATGCATGTTAATCTATCGTGAGGATGTGTGAGCTACTCAAACCCACGTGATTATATATTGCTTAATTAAAAACATGGTTTAAAGGGAAAGTTCACTCAAAAATAAATGGAATACTCACTATTTTACTCCCCCTAAGTCAGGGTCACCAACCTTGTTCCTGGAAAGCTATTCCTGCAGATTTCAGTAGCAACCCTGACCAAACTGTCTGTAATGGGGTACATGCACATGACTTTTAATTTCTGTCAGCCAGCCCCAGGGCTACCTGTTAATTGTCAACCTATACAAGGTTGCTGTGTTTAAGATTTAAGCACTGCAATAAATTATGTTTTTCGCGCCATGTCTGTAACATGTAAATTTTACTTTAGTATTTTCAATGGAGTTTCTGTGCTAGCTTGCTGCTAACAACAGCGCCTGCATCCGTTTACAGTCTTCCATATCTTTTTACAATTTACAACCAAATGGATGCTTAAGAGTGTGGTGCCGTGTAGGATTTAAATCAAACTTCACTTATCCACACATACATAAAACACATCCATATACACCTATAAATTACTTGCATGTACACCTATACTTCTGGATATTCAAAACAACACAGGTGAGACTTGTGTATATACATATAAACTTGACGCATGCATACACCCTCATATACATGCGCATACATACAGTATAAACTCGATCCTCACATAAACACCCACATTAACACATGCACATACATATAAACTCGCAGCACGCAAACACACCTATACACACTCGCATATACATATAAACTCGATCCATGCATATGCACCCATACTCTTACATATGTAAACTGGATGTCTGCATAAACACCCATAACAGTCTTGAAAACATACAAACATACAAAATAAAATTCACAAACATATATACAGTTAGTTGTATGTATATATATATTTACAAGTGACATCAAATTACTTTTCTCAGGCTTTTTAATTAATTTAAAGACAACATATTCTGTATATTTTTTCTGTAGATTTCACTTCCATCCTTTTAGAGAAATTTTCGAAAATGTATGCACTGTTATATGAAGCAAAGCCAAATTTAGACAAGTGTGAAATTCATTTGCAAAAAGTGTAACACTGAACCTCATACAAACTAATTCACACAACTGAAGTCCAACATTGTTAGAGTGTGTCCTGGTCTTCTACTTCTCCAGTGTTATATTTTTGCTGTTTCTTTGAAACTAGAAAGAAACTAATCAGGTTTTAGACAAGTAGTTTTCAAATGCATTTACTTACAAACTTATAGCCTGGGATAGGATTTATACCTCTTTCACAACAGAACACCTCCCAAGATTCCTTTTAACACCATAAATTACCTAAAACTGCAGTTTTAATTATATGATTGCAGTCATTCATCTATCTTACACTATCAAGCATTATTCAACAAGGAAATACATTTAAATAAAATAAGTTTATTGTAATAAATAAATAAAATATTTAAATAAAATAATTGAATGGGTCGAAATGATAAATATTTTTATGCCAAAAATAATTAGAATATTAAGATCATGTTCCATTAATATATTTTGTAAATTTCCTTCTGTAAATAAAATACATCAAAAATCCATTTATAATCGACATTTTCCATTTCTAGTAATTAATTTAATCAGCTTTAATGAGGATTTTTTTCAGTGTTTTGAGTTAGATTTTTTTAAACGTCAGATTACTTTCCAAATAGTTTTAACTTCAAACACACTAAAACATTTCCATTGATTAATAGTTTCCATATTTTGTGATTCACAGGTGTTTTCTGTTTATTTACAGTCACGACTAGAGTTTTATCATGTGACCTTGAGCTTCTCTGTCAACATTTGATGTTGAAAATTCAACTCTGCATTTTAATAAATTGATTGTCCTTGGCATTTTAGTAATTTAAACAATACTTTATAAAAATTAATGTAAATAAAAATAAGTCAAGGTGGCTCAGTGATTAGCACTGTTGCCTCACAGCAAGAAGGTCGCTGGTTTGAGTGCTTCCTGGGTCAGTTGGCTTTCTGTGTGGAGTTTGCATGTTCTCCCCGTGGCGTGAGTTTCCTCCAGGTGCTTCAGTTTCCCCACAGTTCAAACACATGCGATATAGGTGAATTGAATAAACTAAATTGTAGTGTATGAGTTTGAATGAGTGTGTGTGCTGGATAAGTTGGCGGTTCATTTCACTGTGGCATTCTGATGAATGAAGGGACTAAGCTGAAGAAAAATGAATGAATAAATGAATGAATGAATGAATTAAAATAAGTCAATAAAAAACAGAAAAGGCAAGCCTATTAATTAACATGTTGTTTGTTCTGTAATTTAAAATATCAACACAGACAATAGATCGCTTCAAACTAGAAAAACTAGTAAATATGTGAACAATGTAACCTGTCAAACTTTTTAACATGTTGTTGGAGGAAAGATCAAAGTCCAATAATGCAATTCAAAATCATAAAAAATAAATTTACATTTCAAAAGATGTACAGTTATGGCAGGTTTGTGGTCATAGCCTACATATTGAGTCAAATTTTGGGCCAATAAGATTTTATTACATTGCTCTATTTACATTAGTTAAAAAAGTAAATTGCATAAATTTCCAAGGGCTTGTCACTTGAAGACAATGCACATTTATCAGCAGTTGATGACACTGGAACCACATATATTGTGAAATATGTGCTGCAGTGCTATGAATATTTTCTTTTGATATTTCTATTGGGAGTTTTCCTGCATGTCTCCTCTCCATGGTGTTTGTTGGCTGCTTTATCCCTGCTGCTGTGTTGCCTATGGCAGCAGACATGGAGGAGGATAAAGCTTTGACTTTCTCTTTGGATGCACATAAACAGTTGAAACACTTGAAATTAGAGGGGAAAAAAACTCCTTTTACACTTAATTACAGTGCATGTCTATGGAATGTGGACAAACATGTTTCTTTATTGGATTAAGCTGCATGGAACTACAGGTGCCACTCAAAGTACAGTTGTGTAGTTCTTTATTAAATCACTTCAATAATTTAACTTCCCATTTTATTAATTTGAGGATCCTATTGATGGCATTGTGCTTCCTTATTTTTATTTTCTACTGCCTACTACCTGTATGTTTTTTTTTTTTTTTTGCTGTGGAAGATTCTGTCTTGTTTTCAGTTAGTTGTCCTATTGTGTGAACTAGACTTCCCCTTAACAGGCCTTTCCGCATAGCAAAATGTCCTCTTTCTTTGCAGGCAATTAAGTGGTTTAAAACATTTATGAATTTTGTTATTCTGTTGAACTCAATAAAAGTTATTTTGAAGAATGTTTGGGGGGAAAGAAGTCATTGGCCTTACAAGTGGCCTTTGCAACATAACGTTATCATTAGGATTTGTGCCAGATTGGATTTATCATCATCTTCTTTTCACATTTGCTCAGAAGTGTTTAAACGCTATTAAATATGCCACATATCAGTGAATATATGCAAGTGATAAACCTTGATTTTAAGCACTCCTGCTTAATGATTACATCTAAACATAACATTGATAACAGCATATATGTCAAAAGATATTAAGAAACTGTATGACTAAAGTCTTAACGTTTTATTAAATTAATTAAACGATTAAAGATCATTTTCTGTGTAGTGCATGAAAGCTGTGTTGTTGCCCACACAATCTGAATTAAGTCTGTTTTTGTGGTCTGTGGCGCCATCCTCTGGTAAAACTGCTCCATAGGCTAAACAATGCTGATTGATTTGTCATAACATATTTTCGTCTTCTCTCATATTTTTTTCTTTCACTGTAACTCCTCTGCATCTCCTGCATGTGCATATCTTTTATTGTAAATATTATTTTTCAAATATATGTGTTGTCTGAAATGTGCTTAGCTTTGCAGGCTTTAAATGCGCACGACGTGATGACATCACTGACACTCTGAGGTGTCGAAATGTTGCCATGTCCACTTGCTTTACGCAATATTTTTTTCCCATGAGGTTGTCTAAATATAAAATTATAGTATAATGAAATACAGGTGAGTTTTTGATTGCTAGTGCTATACTATTATTAAAACAATATCGGGAGGATAAATATATATATTATAAATATTGATAAATAAATAAAAATCTATGGAAAAAATATGACAACAAATAAACACATATTAGTATAAAACCTAAATAAAAGTCAATTTAATTTTTTTTAAATAAATAAAACTTGGAAAAAGTAACGGAATAATAAAATATAACAAAAGAAGCTTTAATTTATCCAAAAGTGTTTTTAAACAAATAATGATTAAATAAAATTACTGTAGAAAAACTAAAAAATAAAACTGTTATTAAAGTAATCTTAATATAATCTCAATACAATATTTTTTTAGATAAAAAGAGATTTAAATACTTTATGCAAATTTAATAAGTAGAAAGTTTAGTTAAATGAATAAATATTAACTAGATTTAAAAATAAGTATAATAATGTCAATGTGATGTCCACAATTTTGAAAATCCCAGATTTAGACAGTCAGTCGTAAATGTGAAACATTTATATTTTTTAAAAAACTAAAAAATGGAAGTGTTTAGTTGTATCTGCTTTCATTTGCATTTAAACAGTTCTACATTTGTTGCGGTTTTATTTTGTTTTTCTAGCGAGATCTGGCAACCCTGTCGTGCGGGAAGGGTTTCCCTAGTGTTAGCTAAACAACATCACGACGACCTTTGAAGTCGCCAACCCCGGTCGAATGAATGAAGTCCGGACGCACGTTTTAGCATGTCAAATTTTGCCATGAGTGCCCTGTGCCGTGTTTTCACAAGAGGAGCGCCTTGCGGCCTGTCGTCATGTTCATCTGTAACGGGACTTCGGGATTTTTGCAGCGGAGTCTCGCGGCTGGACCGCGCTGGCAGTGACAGCATGAGAACCGCCAGGTGTTGCATCTTTAATCTTCCGGATGAAATATTGTTAATTGCACAGAACTTCATGTGTGAGAGATTATTGTTACTTTAAAAAGTTATTTGTAGTTTATTTTAACGTTATTATTCGTGCATTTACTGTCACCTTAGAAAATTAGCCAGTAGTAGATGGGTTTTAATCAGAAATAGAGTAAAAAGAGTAAAACCAGTCAAAATTACCTACACGTTATCTTTTGTTGTGGCTAATAACGGGTAATGGTTACATTAATTAAGTTATAAATTAGATATTACTATATTGGTATGATTTTGTAAACAAGGCCATGTTTCCACTTTCCAGTCATCACCATATCTTATCTTTAAGTAAAACATCAATAAAAACTCATACTTATGAGTCTTGTGAAAGGCAATATACTGAAATGCTATTCAGATTTAAAGTTAATATTCTCCTGAGACTAAAATTCATAGAGCTTTAAAGCTACAACTTAAACCAAGGTCATATTCAGATTTGATTTGTGGTTATTGTAAAATAAGTATCTAAATCTATCTTCCTGTCCTTTTAGCATTTTAGCTTTGTAATATTTCTACTGTAACATGCTTATGTTTGCTATCCTTGTACTAAACATAATACAAACGTTAGCAACCCTACACAACCCAGAACGTGTTAGCAAAATGATGAGTAATGCTAATATGGTGTTAAAACATGTTAGCAACAAGCTATTTCATGCTTGCAGTGTGGTAAGACGAGTAGCACGTTAATGCATGCTAGTCATTAATGATATAAATTATATGACAAACATGTTTGAGCATGCTAACTCATGCTAGTATGAATTAAAAAAAAAGACATATCAATAAAACTTGATTGTAATTTGCTAAAATACCCTAACAACCTTTTGAAATGTCTTAGACGCGTCTTAGTGGTATGTTTATTCATGCTAGGCAGGTGTTAAACATGTTGTAAATTTTTTTTAAATATTTGTTAGCAACTCTAACCTGCCTAATGAGTTACCCTCAAATGATTTTAGGGTGCTTTCACACCTGTGTATCGATTCAGTTGTTCCGAAACAGAGATTACAAATGTTACATTGTTGCTCTTTGCTCTTGGAGCGGTTCACTTTCACACTGCAAAGTTTATAATCGGACCAAAAGAGCTAAAACAAGTCACGTGCGAGTAAACTCTCCTTACATTAGTCAGAGTGTCAGGGTTTATTTTGCAGCGTCCCGCTCAGCTGTCAGGAGAGGTGGTGGTTTGGTGGTGATTGACAGGGTGCGCGCGTGACGCGTCTGAGCGAGACGCGGTGGGGAGGGGTGAGAAGGGTGCGCGACGATGCCTATTTGAGGACCGGGAGGGAGACGCGAGATTACCGGGAGATCATCACTCGTTTGCGGGCATCCGAAGACTCGCGAAACTTCCCGACACACTCATAATTCTCTCTTCATATAGCCGTAAGCCTATTACATATCCATAAAACACTGTGATATAACCGCGCTCGGATCGGATCGCTTTCTCACTGCAATCGATCCGCTCCAGGGTTCGTTTCAATCGAGCCGAGACCACCTAATTCAAGCGATCTCGGAGCGATTACTTTGGCGCGGAACAGAGCGCGATTGCCCTGTTCACATATGCCAATCGAACCACGCTAACTGGGCAAACGAGATGCGTTCCGAAACAAAAGTGTAGGTGTGAAAGCACTTTTAGTGTTTCCCCTTATTTTAGCTGTGTAATTAAACATTTGGGAGTGAATTTGTGCAGTAGTTTAAAATTTGATAAACTGGTTAATTCAGTGATTAGGGCAAGCTTTTTCCAGCTTCGCCTTCTTGCCAAAGTCAAGCCATTTCTGAGCCAGCGTGGGTAAGTCTCAAACGTATGCACATCACACCTGTCCTTTACTCTATTCACTGGCTCCCTGTTAATTCAGGATTAATTATGTTGGCTTGAGAAAGCCAACATACTGTTATACTACTCTGTCCTTGAAAACAAACGTATCTCCTCCTAGGCCGTTCATGCCACAAGGCCCAAATGTGGTCAAAATGTGCCTTCTACATTCAAGATCGTTGCTATATCTCCTCATGCCTATAAGACTTATTGTTTTTTTAATAAAAAAATTTAAATATTAAATTTTTATAATCCGGGCATATTAAAAAATTATACAAGCCCCAAATTTGGCCAAAAGCTGTATTTAGATGAGTTAGATTTTGTTGCTATGTCTTTAAGGTTTATCAGACTTATAGTTTTCCAATAAATAATTTGTAAGCATTATTTTTCTCAAAATATGGCAAGCCATTTTTGACTTAAACTCCATATTTTTTTACTGATATGGCAAGCCATTTTTGCATGTATCACTTTTTAACACTTATTAAGCATTGTATTTTCAAAAAAATACGGCAAGCCATTTTTACATAATGTTCATTCCCTTAGTCCCTTTATTAATCAGGGGTCGACACAACGGAATGAACCGCCAACTTATCCAGCATTTGTTTTACACAGTGAATGCCCTTCCAGCCGCAACCCAACACCAGGAATACATAATGTTCAAGTCCAGTTTTTGACACTCATAAAGACTGTCCTAGAAACATCGGGGTCGATTAAGATCACTCATATTGCCAAGAAGCTTTGATGTATCATCACTAACCTGTCAAATGTCCCCACAGTAATAAAACAGTATAACCTAGCAACCATTTAAAAATATCAATATCTCTACATCAGAACATCGTAGGGACCTGGGCATTGGCTTGTTTGACTCTTGCTAGCAAATGGGACTTCCTGTGTACTATGCATGGTAACAATGATAATGGAAGCCAAGTGCTAATAACGATTAGCTACATGCTATGAATGATTATCTAAATGCAATAACATATGCTAGAAATGCCTACTAAGTATTAGCATTTGATCAAACATGTACACGAGCATTGCCATTTAGCACAGGGTTCTCGCGGGTCGTTAAAAAGTCTTAAAATGTTTTAAATTAAAATCCAGGAAATTAAGGTCTTAAATTGTCTTAAATTTTACCGTAAAGTGGCTGTAGGTATTACATTTTCAGCCGGTGTGCTTAATGACGATAGGGAAGCACAGTGGTCCACAGTAAAACATCTAACAGTTGATTAATTTAGTATGTGGGAAACAGGAGAGAAATAACAGTCTGCGTCATTTATTAGCTTATTATGGTAGGTCGGCTAGTACAGACGCTTACGTTGGTCAGCACCTCCGTGCTGTCATTACGCGGTTGTTGATGTGAGGTTCAAAATGCAAAGATGGGAAAGTGTAAATTTAACGACGTGGCAATGAAGCAATGTGTAAATTCAACAAAAAGAACTTTTCGTTAGGGACCATGGAGCTCAAAGCCGTCGAGTCGCACATGAAAGGAGGAAAGCAGCCGCGGGACATTGCAGCAGCTAGTCATAGCGGGTGCAGGGTAATCCTTGCATTGTTTGCAGCTCAACCTATCAGTGTTACTAGTTCAGACTAGAGCTGAAGATCTTTGCTGGGTTCGGACTTTATTTCTATCTTTTTAGACGGGGTCATGCCTGGCTTGGGCAGTAAATGAACAGTCATGTGATGCATTTCGATTAGCGCGAGGAAGTAATCAAATTGTTTGTTACAACATTGAAATCCATCCCTGCAAAGGTATAACAAATGATGACAGAGATGTCAAAAAGAGTGAATTTTGTCAGCGGTCAGGCCAGCCAACAGGTTAATTTGAACAGTCATTCTAATTGTTTCGGCGGTCGCTTATATACTGCGTTTTACGGCAGTTCACTAAGGAGCAGTGTTCAGCGAGCTGACAGGGAAGATGACGAGGTCACTTGCTGCATTGAAACCTCTGTCATGGAAAATTAAATGAATGTTCCTGACTGGTGGAAGATGAACAAAAAATCCTACCCAAAACATGCTAAATTAGCCAGATCAGTAGTGCATCTTGGCCAGTAGCAGCAGCAGAGAAAGGGTGTTCAGTGCTGCTCAGTGAGCGAAGGACTGCACTAAAGCCATTAACAGTGGATTAAATAATGTTCCCCACAAAAACACACAGCCTAATCTTGATAAGTAAAGAATTTCAAATTATAACTAAATATTAATAAAACCATAAAATCACAATGTATTCAGAGTATACAGGCTAATGCTGGCATTATTCTTTTATTATTTAGCTTCACCATGGCCTTATTATCAGGAGAAGTGGCAAAACAAATCCCACAGAGCCTTTATCTTAAATTCGTTATTGCCAAATACCCGTCATCATTTATCATTCATTTCAATAATTTTCTTGTCGGCTTAGTCCCTTTATTTATCCTGGGTCGCCACAGCGGAATGAACCGCCAACTTATCCAGCAAGTTTTTACGTAGCGAATGCCCTTCCAGCCACAACCCATCTCTGGGAAACATCCACACACACATTCACACGCACACTCATACACTACAGACAATTTAGCCTACCCAATTCACCTGTACTGCATGTGTTTGGACTGTGGGGGAAACCGGAGCACCCGGAGGAAACCCACACGAACGCAGAGAGAACATGCAAACTCAATACAGAAACTGAGCCGAGGCTCGCACCAGCAACAAAGCGTCCTTCTTGCTGTGAGGTGACAGCACTACCTACTGCACCTTATTTTTATTGGTCGTTGGCCAATTTAAAGGTTAAGTGTATGTACCCAGGCCTATTTAGAGTGTTGAGATGTTAAGATGTTTCAGAGGGCTTATTTTATTTTTATGTTCCAACTTGGCCTGTAGTCTATGTTATGAATTAGTAATGTTAACGCATATAAACGACTCATTCATGAAAAAAAGACAAAAGAGCTGTGTGCATGTGCACATTTGGATAATGTCGGGCTATAAACGGGTTCGGGCTTTTAAAAAGCTGTCAATCAAAATGCACTTGTCGGGTTCAGGCTCTATCAGGCCTAACTTTTATAGCCTGATTACAGCTCTAGTTAAGACGCCCTCTCACAGTCAGCTATAACAGTTTAATTTCACTACCAGAAACTACTGTTGCTTTTTAATGCAGTTAACGGGTCTTGCACCTTCATATTATTTATGTGAGATGTTAAAGGTTGACAAACTGAACAGGGTCCTATGATCAGCAGGTCAGTTGTTGCTTTAGGATCTATTTAGACTTGCTTTTGATATTCGTTAGTACAAATGCTGTTTTATTACACATGTGTTCTTACCATTTTATGTGTTTTAATGTATAATTTAGTTTTTAATACTTTTTTTGCATTGCCGGCAATAAGTTAGACTTGTGTCCAGTGCATGTTGGACTCCAGCAGGGCTGCCGTTTTTCACCAATTTTGTTCAAAGTTTTTATGGATTCGCAGACTTAGTTCTGTTGGCTTCATTGAACATGGACCTTCAGCATGCAGTGGGGCGGTTTGCTTCTGAGTGTGACGTGGCTGGGATGAGAATCAGCACTTCCAAGTCATAGGCCTTGGTGCTTGGTTTGCCATCTCGAGGTTGGAGGAAAGTCCTCACCCCAGGTGGAAGAGTTTAAGTATCTTGGGGTTTTGTTCATGAGTGAGGGAAGGATGGAACATGAGATTGACAGGCAGATTGGTGCAGCAACAGCAGTAATGCGGTCAATGTACCGGTCCATTGTGGTAAAGAAGGAGCTGAGCCGAAAGGCAAAGCTCTCGATTTACCGGTCAATCTACGTTCCTACTCTCACCTGTGGTCATGAGGTTTGAGTCATAACCAAAAGGACTAGAGTGTCTGGAGAGAGGGAAGTCTGGGGTTCTCTCCTAAAACCCCCTGAAAAGCAGATGAAAATGAATGAATGAATACTGTAAAGCACTTTGGGCAGCCTCGTGGTTGTAATAAGGTGCTATATAAATAAAGTTTAATTGATTGATTGATCGATTAGCAATGTGCCACAAACATGCTTATGCATGCTAGCAACATACATAGTATTATTTATGCTAACAATTATGTTATATAGCTTGTTGTCAACATAAAACATATATAAACATTTTGTAATGTGCTAAGTCGATGTTATACTTCATAACAGCAATGTTACCAACATGTAGCAATATGATAAAAACCTATAGCGACATGCATGCTACAGTTTGCAATACTCATTTAGGCTTTTAAAACTTTAAACTTCTTTGAACTATTATACATGCTATGCTTTTAAAAGGACTTCAAACTTTGTACTGTAGCCAGGCTTTTTAAAGCCAGCATCACATTTTGTCCCTAGTGGTCATTGCTTTGATTGAGTTAGAACTTTTCTGCTTTGGAAAGGTTTTATCAACTTGTCTATGTGTCTTTTCCTTTTATGTCTACACAGTAAAAAAGGATTAGCAACTTATTTTAAAAATGGATAAACCTACTGTTGTAACTTGGAACTCTTAAGCTGACTTAACTTATTTTTTTATAATTATACATTTGTTCATTTACTTAAGAATTTTGAGGCAATGGGTTTAAAGTGGCAGTGTGGCGATTTTATTTGTACTTTTTCCGCAATTGATTTGCTCTCTTTTTTTAAGTAAACCCAACTAACCACTTTTTACAATGTACTCTTCTCTCTCTTAGCCCTGTAAACCTGACCTATGATGTGTTTGATGGGAAAGGTGACAGCACGCCACTGGTGTTTCTTCATGGCTTGTTTGGGAGCAAATCAAACTTTCACTCCATTGCCAAGTCTCTGGTTCAACGGACCGGCAGGAAGGTACGCCTCCAGTTTCACCAGTACTTTGGGCTGTTCAGAGGAGTCTGTTCACTGTCCTGACTGTACTTTGTCTAGTTAGGTGCTGACAATCGATGCTCGAAACCACGGCAAAAGCCCACACAGCCCTGTCTTGACCTACGACACAATGACTAGTGATCTGACACATCTGCTGGGACAGCTGCACATTGGGAAGTGTGTCCTGATTGGACACAGCATGGGCGGAAAGGTTGCAATGACTACAGCCTTATCACAGGTACATTGCTTCATTTATACTGTTGAAATGATGATGAAGTTAAAAAGTTAATTTTGATCATTTTAGGGGTTATGTAGGATGAAATGTTAGGAATGACCTGGTATCATAATGAAGGTGGAAACAAAATAAATATGCATTATTTTTGATAAAATATTATGAATAGCAAGAGAGGGTTGACCCTAAACTAAACTTATGTGGTGCGACTGTCATGCAGAAAAACATGAAGTATGAAATTGTTTCAAAGTAAAATGTCCCTCTTGATTTTGTGCCGATGTCTGATTATAAAAGATCTAATAATTAGATTTTTTATTACAAGACAGGTGGTAATAAAATATTTAGGTGGTAAAATCCTGATCTTTATTATATGTTTTTTAAATGTTTGGGATCAGAAGGATTGATTATATTATTATTTATTTATATGCATTAGTATAAGAACTAACAATGAAAAATACTTCAGAAGCATTTATTAATGATAAATAATGTTCATCTCGACATTTACAAATGCGTTATTTTAAAGGTTTGAGACACCCTGGGGTTTTTTTTTTTTTTTTAGATTTTACCATATTTGTTTGTTGAGTATCAGTTAAGACAACGTTAGCACCTGTCAGCTTAATTTTAGGGAAAACTGGATAATTTTGAGCTTTTGTCAGCTAATTTCATCTTCCAGGTTTAAAATAATTTTTGGGGCGGGGTCAAAATCGGTGACATAGCGCTGACCTGCCTGTCCAGTGAGAAGGTATTGGTTTCTCATTATTATTCATAGCAAAGTTTTCTTATCCTATGAGAAGTACCTGCTTCTTAAATATTCATGAGGGCATGTGCTTTCCGAAGGCAAGGCAGACCTGCCAAACTGTGTGACCCAATTACTGGGTGAGACACATCCGCGCATGGTAAGCAGTATTTAGCCGTTCATGATGGTTTGTATGGTTTGTTTCCATGATTCACAGTGTTTGTTTGCGTGGTTTTCAGACCAGGGCATTCAGGAGGAGAGAAGTCCTCCTCATTTATAGTGTTTATACAAACATGATTATCTTTATAATGGTATAACAAATTGTGGTTATGTGTATATGAAATTACGAATAACGAATGTAACAGGGCATTAAATTACTGTTTTTTTTTTGCATTTTAATCTTGTAAACTATAAAATCATGAATCTCCTCATGGTTTGTGTCTAGTTTTGTGAGCTAACTGACAGCAGTTGTTTGCTCACCTGTTTTCCCCTGCTTTGCTGGCCACGCCCACTCCTCCCTCTGCTCACGGTGAACCATGCCCATATGGGAGTGTGTGTGTGTGATTGTTCCATACCCATGTTTATTTTACTAAACAATTTTTCCAGGTTTCTCAATTTTGTATTGTTAGCTGTTCACCTTTCTTTTTTATTAAGAAGGTTCCAGTTTTCCCAGAAATAGCTTGAATTAACAGATTCTTTAAATGTTTTAAGATGTATTTAGATGTACTCTTCTTTATTTATTTTTTTAGTGTATTTGTATATTTTTTAAGCTCCTCGCAGTACTGAAGACGCAAATCTGTATTCTCTCGTTGTCTGTGTTTCTGATTTGTTAGTTGTCTAAAGTTTTTTCTTAATGTTTTACAATCAAAGTCATACCGTTTTACTTTCTCTTGTTTTTGTTTAAAAGTTTTCTTCGTAGTTGTAATTCTAATAGTTTTTAATAGTTTTAATCTCTCTCTCTCTCTCTCTCTCTCTCTCTCTCTCTCTCTCTCTCTTTCTCTTTCTCTCTCTCTCTAATTCAGCCTAATTTAGTAGAGCGGTTGGTTGTTGTGGACATCAGTCCCTCTCTAACTTCAGCCCACACCAATTTCCATGCCTACATTCAGGCAATGAAAGAGGTGAAGATCCCCAGTGATATTCCTCGTTCCACAGCGCGAAGACTGGCTGAAGACCAGCTCAGGAAGATAGTTAAGGTAACCTTGTCCAAACACATCTGTAGAGGCTAAGCCTATTGCTTGAAGTCCCTGAGATGTTGTTAGACAGGCACCCAGCTGACGCACACTGTCCTCTGGCTGATGTAGTGTAAATGAAATGAACAGTCTTACTTGTTTCCGAAGATGTTTACGTTTATTGCAGTTGCAAACTCCAATAGTTCACAAATTTCCTTCCAGGTAAGTTTCCGTTCGTAGAAGTCAAACACTGCCACATATCGTGACTTACAAACAAAACAAACCGTCATGCTAAAGCATGAATGAATGTGTGTGGCTCTCTGTGTGAATGCGCGTGAGCGTTTGTTTGTGTTTGTGGGTATGTGTGTGAAAGTGTGTGCGTTTGAAAGTGTGTGTGTTTGAAAATGTGTGGTCAAAACTGTATGTGCTCCCTTCCGTCTAGCAACACCTGTTACCTGAATGTTCGTTCCCACTTATAAAGCCTGTTAAAGAGCACCACCTAGTGGAACAATGAGCAAAGTTGCCAAATGGCTCCTACATCCCGGCCCCTAATTGAATACAAATGTAACAATTCCCATATAATATTAAGGAGCCATAAAAGAACATCAGGCAATAATAGGTGCACATACATAATACTTCAAATACACAATAACCCAGTGGAGACACTTTAATAGTAGATAAGCTAAACTGATTCTTGCAATAGGCAGAGTTTAGTCACAGGCCGTTCTATTATACTACTTTTGGTCTGAAGCCGCACTGAACGCACAATCTTTTTCTTGTCTTGAAATGCTTCCAGCATTCTTGCTAGAGGCCATGAGCTTCGTGGTGCTGTAGGATCCATAATGATCACGATATCTCCTGGTTTGAGATTTTTTCTCTGTTCGTTCCATTTCCTCTCTTGCAATAATGGCGGTTATTCACGAATCCACCGTTTCCAAAAGAGATCAGATATGTACTGAACTTGCCTCCATCGCTTTCTGATGTACAGATCATGGTGTTCAAACAGCCCTGGTGGCAAAGACGGCTTACCTTTCATGAGGAGGATATGATTAGGTGTCAGGGGTTCTAGATCATTTGGATCGTCAGATAACTTGGTGATGGGGCGGTCGTTTAAGATGGCTTCAACTTCGCATATTACTGTGTGGAGTCCATCATCGTCCAATTTTTGTTGATGAAGGACTGAAGAAAGAATTCTTCTCACCATGCGAATCATACGCTCCCAAACACCACCATAGTGCGACGCTGAAGGAGGATTGAAACTCCATTTGATGCCCTTTTGTTGTAGCATTCCTCCAATATTTGTCTGGTTCAAGGTTAGGAGTGCCTCTCGGAGTTCCTTCTCTGCTCCTTTAAAATTGGTACCATTGTCAGACAGTAAATTAACAACTTGACCTCTTCTACAGACAAACCGACGTATTGCATTAATGCATGCGTCTGTATTCAACGAGTTGGCTATTTCAAGGTGGACTGCTCTACTAGACAGGCAAGTGAATATCACGCCATATCGCTTGGCAGTGCCTCGTCCTTTCTTCACCTCTATAGGACCAAAGTAGTCAACCCCAGTGTTGGTGAATGGTGGTTTGTCCGGAAGAATCCTCTCCATGGGCAAGTCTGCCATCTTCTGTAGCATCATTCGACCATTTTGTCTTCTGCAGAGACAACAGTCAGACATTATCTTTCTTACTGCCGAATTAGCACCTGTGATCCAATATTTCCTTCGTAATGTGGACAGTATGTGGTTTCAACCACTATGTCCGAGCCGTTCATGAATATTTCGCAGGAGGAGAGTAGCTATATGTTGGTCTTTGGACAAAATCAGTGGATGCTTAGCTTCCTCTGGTAGTGAACCTCTAGCTAGTCGCCCACCGACTCTTAGAAGTCCGTTATCCAGACGTGGATCCAGTTTGTACAGAGGGCTTTGCTTACTCACAGTTCCTTTTCCAGCTGACAAGGTAGCGATTTCCTCACTAAATCGTTGCTGTTGACAAAAGTGTATAATGGCAAGCTCTGCCTCACTTATGTCTTCAATGGACAAAGTGCACCTTTCATGCACTGGAACACTCTGCATACCCACATAAGAAGTCTTAGACTCTTTCCTCTTGTGAGACCGTTCCTGAAGCATTCGCTTATACTTAAGAAACCAAGCTACGGCTACCCTCAATCTCTTCCAATCTGAGAAATGCACATTTAAACGAGTGGTGCTATCTGAGGAGTCAGTTACACTTACTGCGTTAACTAAAACTTCTCTTTTTATTTCCGGATCATCAATTTTGATCACCATGTCAGCTCTATCAGCTGGCCAATCCTCTTCTGACTTATACAAGAAGCTTGGACCTACTATCCACCTATTGTGTTCAATGAAGTTACCAACCCTCAGACCTCTAGATGCATCATCTGCTGGGTTTTCCTTGGAACGAATGTACCGCCACTGTAAAGTTGTTGTTGCTTCTCTTATAATGGTGACCCTATTAGCCACGAACGTATGAAAACGTCTGTCTTCATTATTTATGTACTTAAGCACTGATGTGCTGTCTGTCCAGAATATTGATTCTGCCAGTGGGATTTGCAGCTCTTTTTTCAGCATCAGATCCATACGAACGGCAAGAACTGCAGCTGTTAACTCTAGACGGGGAATGGTAACAGTCTTTAAAGGTGTAACTCTGGCTTTGCCCATCACAAATGCAACGTGGATGACATTTTTGCTATTTTGGATCCTGAGATAGGTAACTGCCCCATATCCTAGTTCGCTAGCATCTGAGAAATGATGAAGCTGAGCATGTATGGCAGTTCCAAAGTCTTTGGGCTTGATGCATCTATTAATCTCAAAGTTAGACAGCATTTCCAACTCCTCTATCCATCTTGTCCAGCGGTGTAGTAGCTCTTGAGGTACCGTTTCATCCCATCCATAGTTTCTTCTGCACAATTCTTGCAGCATTATCTTTGCAGGTAGTAGAATTGGTGCCAGGAAACCAAGTGGGTCATACACTGAACTGGAGACAGATAGCATTCCACGTCTAGTACAGGACCGTTGACAAGGTGCCATTTTGAATGTAAATGTGTCCTTCTGAACACACCACTGTAATCCAAGGGCTCTTTCCATGGGAAGTTCATCTCGGTCCATGTCAAGTTCTTCCACACCCTTAGCTCTATATTCCTGTGGCATGGCTTGCAGTACATAGCAACTGTTGCTTAGCCACTTTGTCAAGGTAAATCCTCCCTTTTGGCAGAGCATGGTCAGGTGTTTGATCATTGTTACAGCTTTCTTCTCAGATTCCACACTCTTCAAGCAGTCGTCGACATAGAAGATTTCTTTGACAGTTTGTGGAATTTCTGCTGGAAATTCAGCCTGATTATCATCAGCTGTTTTCCTCAGAGAAAAGATGGCACAGCTTGGAGATGATACCGCACCAAATAAATGGACAGTCATGCGGAATTCTGACGCATCTTTCGTGAGATCTCCCTCAGGCCACCACAAGAACCGCAGAAGGTCTCTATCCTCCTCTGGAACCTTAACTTGATAGTACATTGCTTGCACATCCCCCATGAATGCCACAGGTTCTTGCCGAAACCTCAGGAGAACTCCAATCAGTGTGCTATTAAAGTTGGGACCTTGCAGGAGCTGTTTATTCAATGATGATCCTTTAAATGATGCAGAACAGTCAAATACCACACGCAGACTTTTCTTCCTGGGATGATATATTCCGTGGTGAGGGATGTACCACACTTTACCACTGCTGCCACTTAACTGCTGGGTAGGTACTTTCTCTGCATAACCATTGAGTAACATGTCGTTGACTTTATTGCGGTACTCTTTGAAGAAATGTTCATTCTGCAGAAACTTTCGTTTTAGACTTGTTAGCCTTTGTTTTGCCACAGCAAAGTTATTGGGCAGATGCACGTCTTTCTTAAGAGGCAGTTTAATTTGATAATGGTTGTCTTTAAGTGTTACAGATCTTTCCACAATATCCATGAACTTCTTGTCTTCCCTTGATAGCCCTTTCTCTTCTGTGACTCTTTCGTTAAAGTCATGATTATACTGGTTATTCAGCATTTCCTCCAATTTACATACTGAAATCCTGTTTACTACAGCTGACCTACATTCAGCATTAAGACAGGAGTCTTCTCCATGCACAAGACCATTAATGACCCATCCCAGCACGGTCCTTATAGCATATGGGCCATTCCCATGGCTATTAATAACCTCCCAAGGTTCCAACAACCTTGGTGCGTTGCTTCCAATCAACAGGTCTACGTTAGCTTCTATCTTGGGAGGTGTTAACCCTACCAGGTATGGCCATTTTACCAGAGTTTCAGCAGTAACAATGTTATCAGTGTTTACGGGCATTTTCTTTTGTGTTAGGGTTTGAGGAGGTTCATGGAAGACATTACCATTAATACCAGACACTTCCAGTCCTGTGAGTGAATATGCTGGCACCACCCTTTCTTGCCCCATAGTGCATAAGAGGAACTGGGTTCGTTTCCCAGTAAGATGAAGCTTTTGCATAAGCTGTTCTAAACAGAAGGTGGCGCAGCTGCCAGGATCAAAGAATGCATATGTCAGTATTACCTGATCAGATTTGATGGACTTGACTTGGACTGGCACAATGGATAACAGACACTGATCTGCTCCGGCCCCTGTATGTCCACAAGTCTCAGCAGTTGAAGCGAATGAGTGTGATGTAATATCTTTGTCAACTTGAGTAGAAGTACTTACTGTGACCTTAGCAACATGCGCTTTATGCATGCTAGCTGTGTCGCTCTTGTTAATATGAAGTACAGTAGGATGGCTTTGGCTGCATATTTTACAAGTTAGGCGTTTCTCACAATCACGACTCATGTGTGAAGTACTCAAACAACCAAAGCAGAGGTGTTTCTCCTTCAGAAAATTAATCTTATCTCTGTGTTTTTTGCATTTGAACTGTTGACAATGTTCTAATAGATGACTCTGAGAACAGTATACACAGAATAAAGCAGATGCAGAGTTATGTCTAGGTGCGACGGTCCTTGATCCTGTGGTACACTCAACTTTTACAGGTGTAAGGGTAGTAGCAAAGCTTTTTCCTTTAGTTCTTTGTTTTGAAGATACTCGTGACCTATTGACAGCTCTTTGACCAGTTGTTGCAGATGGTGAGTCGCTAATATTGCCATACAATGGATCAGACAGAATTTGAACATGTCTTTCTATAACTCTCACCAGGTCATTGACCAAGGCTCTGTTTCCTGTTGTTTCCTGTAGGTCATGTGCAGCAGTCCTCCATTGCTCTCGAAGTTTAAATGGCAGCTTTAAGACAATTGCCCTTATGTTACTTGGCATATCCAGCTCATGCATATATTGAAGTTCCTCCATAACATTGCAGCAGCCTCGCAGAAAGAGAGAGTAAGCCTGTAGAGCATTAACATCTTCATTCTTTATTGAAGCCCAAGATAAAGCCTTTTCAATGTACGCCACAGCAATCTTGTACTTACAGCCAAAGTGTTCCTGTACCAGCTGCTTTGCTTTATCATAACCTAGCTCAGGCGTCATATACAAACAGCTGCGAACAAGCTCTCTTGGTTGCCCCCTAGTGAACTGTTCCAGATAGTACAAACAGTCGCTCTTACTAGCCTTTTCTTCCACTCCTTGTTCAAAAGCTCTCATGAAGGAGACATATTGGAGAGGATCTCCATCGAACAAAGGGATATTTCTTGCTGGCAAGGATATCAAATGCTGTTGTTGAACAAGTGATGTTGTATTATTCCTCCAGTGCACCCCTGAACTAGATCCTCCTGTATACCTTTGATGTGTATTTGGCACATTAAATTTGGTTGGTTGCTGATGTAAATTTCGGTTGATTTCAGTTGTTTGTTTATTTAAACCAGACCACTCCTTTGGTCTAGTGGTGGGCTGTTGACTAGCTTGATGTAGCACTCCGGCTAAAAGTGGGGGGGTTGTTGATGATGATGTCCACTCCTGTGTTTGTTGTGGTTTACTTTGAGGCACATTTAAATTCACTTGCCATCGGGTCCAGTTTGTGTGGAGGTGCTAAACTTTGTGTTTCTCTCGTCAAGTAAGAATTCATAGCATCAGATGCATTTTCACTGCAGAAATTATCAGAAGCTTCGAGCACGGACAGTCTGGCAGCAGTTTCAGCCAACATAGTATCCAACTCCTGTTGCTCTAATTTTCTCTTTATCTGCTGCTCTTGCTCTTCCAATGCATGCTTTTCCTTTAAAGCTGCTATACGAGCAAGCAATGCAGCCTTTTCCGCTTGTGCTTTAATTCGCACAGAAGAAGTAGTGCTTGATTTACTACCTGCACTTTTCCCTGAGCGTTTACTAGTGGCATTTGAAACACTATCCTCTGGATTAATACCATCACCAATTTGGCTACCAGTAGGACCAAGACTCACATTTTGACCAGAATTTGATAACCACATTTGCACCTTAGAAATGAGCTCATTATTGGCGATCATTTTGGCTTTAAACCACACATCATGTTTTTCTTGTTCAGTATCAGGTAACATACCCATCAAACACTCATGAACACCTTTTGATTCATCACAGACCTTAATAAAATCATCAAGTACACATTGAGCTTGTACAACATTTCCCTTTTCAATCAAACCATTCAACACATTTCTTAAACTGGCTGCCTTATTCAGCTTAGTTTTCCTTTCATTTTGCAAACGTCCCAGTTTATCAGCGAGCGCTTTAGCAGTCAGTTTAACAACGCGTTTTTCTTTTGATGTTTGCGCATCATTATCATGTTCGATAGTGTTTATTTCTACGGACGGCTCGGCAGGCCTGTCGATCGTTTCATTTGTCTCCATGACCTATTTCACGCGTTCACGATAAGTTCGCACAACAGTAGCAGAGTTCACGGAGAAATATGACGTTAATTACCCGCCCCTTGTGTCACCAATGCATTGGATTTTGCCCCGCAAATTGAACACAAACTGAATGGCCATTCATTGCATTGTAGCGCTACACATACCTTGCGTTGGGCGCCGTTGTCCAGCGAATATGAAGACCATCTGCGTAGAACTCACGTCGTGCAGTGCTGATGAATAGCGTCGTCCGACGTCCTCCAAAACGCAGAGCAAACACGCCACAGCAGAACCAGTATGTCGATAGGCTTTGTGGCCTCCATTCAGACACAACCGGCATGAATCTTCAGGTCCGGCGCAACTCCCGGCGGGTCCGCGATGCGAAGCGACAGTTTTGACTTGATTGTAGAGGCTAAGCCTATTGCTTGAAGTCCCTGAGATGTTGTTAGACAGGCACCCAGCTGACGCACACTGTCCTCTGGCTGATGTAGTGTAAATGAAATGAACAGTCTTACTTGTTTCCGAAGATGTTTACGTTTATTGCAGTTGCAAACTCCAATAGTTCACAAATTTCCTTCCAGGTAAGTTTCCGTTCGTAGAAGTCAAACACTGCCACATATCGTGACTTACAAACAAAACAAACCGTCATGCTAAAGCATGAATGAATGTGTGTGGCTCTCTGTGTGAATGCGCGTGAGCGTTTGTTTGTGTTTGTGGGTATGTGTGTGAAAGTGTGTGCGTTTGAAAGTGTGTGTGTTTGAAAATGTGTGGTCAAAACTGTATGTGCTCCCTTCCGTCTAGCAACACCTGTTACCTGAATGTTCGTTCCCACTTATAAAGCCTGTTAAAGAGCACCACCTAGTGGAACAATGAGCAAAGTTGCCAAATGGCTCCTACAACATCCTTTATAAATAGTTCACTGAAATATTTAATTCTTTCAAGTGACATTAATTTATTTATAATTTTTTTTTGTATGTATATAAGTGTTGTTGTTTTTTTTTTTTTTTTTTTCAAACTCACATTTTTGTTGTTTACAGGAGCGTTCAGTGCGTCAGTTCCTCCTCACTAATCTGGAGGAGCAAAACGGTCAATATGGCTGGAGAATTAACCTGGAATCCATCTCAAACCACCTAGAGGACATCTTGGGTTTCCCTGAATTTGACACCACCTATGAGGGCCCTACTCTGTTTTTGGGTGGCAGTAGTTCAGCCTACATAAGGTGATCACAATTTATTTGTATGCAAATAGTAATCAATTCACATGGATACTATTTGTACATGCATATACTTATCATGGGTAGTTGAACACTTAGCATGACTGGTTCAATTAAAACAAAGACCTGCAATATATGTACCTGTGGAATATATTGCAACTGTAGTTTCATCCGTAGGCTATAGAGGTATATCCCGTGTTTTAGATTGACAAATGGGTTTAGGGTTAAATGTGTTATGTAAATAAACTACTTTTGACTATTTTCTTCAGGAAAATGCACAGCCTAAGGCGGCAAATTTATTACTGAATATTTAATTGAATCACAATGATAAAATTGCCAGTTTCTTTACATGTCAGTAAATCGACCCCAAATCTTTCTCATTTAAAAGCAACAGAGGAACTCGAGCATCATAAAAAGATGCAAAATGAGAGGTACCCTGAGCGTCAAAGAGTGACAACAAAAGGGTCCTGACCATGCATCAATATGTTTTTTTTTTCTTCTATTTTGGGCAATATGCAATCACAGCAACAACAAACAAATGACAACATATTTCTAATGTGTAAGAAAATGCTTTTCATTTCCTCAATTGCTTTGTTTTTAAGGAGATTTCAAATGTATTTAAACCATGTGATTTACCATGTGAAACCATGTGAAACCATTTGTAGTTTTTAATCAAATAATAATTGTTATTTTTATACTATGAAGACTATGCAGTGTTATTTAATTAACTAATTTCTGTAATTGAATACAGTTAGACTCCTTAGAAAATGTGATCTGTTTGATTTATGCAGAGTATCTGTCTGACAAATACATTCCAAGCAATATAAAATTATGAATTCTTTCCAAATTGAGCCATTCAAGTCATCTTTATTTATATCGCAATATAAATTGCAGAAAAATAAAAGATTGCAACGTCATTTTTTTCAATACTGTGCACCCCTAATTCCAGCCAATCATAACACAGATATAGTGTTCCCACTTAAGTGTTTACCATTTGTCCAACAAATAAAACTGTGTGACAAACCAAGCTTAGTAGAGTAATACTGGTTATTAACATGAAAAATGTGCTCATATGGGACTTGCAACACTATGGGACGTTTGAGACTTGCAATGCTTTTGCATATTAAGTGACTTTTTAAAATGAGTGTAACTGCTAAATGAAACAAAAAAACATCAACCATTTTAACACAAATCAAATACCGCATAGAATGTACTTTTCTATCAGTCAAGTAGTAGGCGATTTTGGACGCAACCTATATCTGTTTTTCTTCATACCACTAACCTCTTGGTTTTCCTCTAGCTCTGACGATTACCCTGAAATCCAGCGGCTTTTTCCTTGTGCCGATATCCAGTACATCCCAGATGCCAGTCACTGGATTCACGCTGACAAGCCTTTGGATTTCATCAGCTCTATAATCACTTTCTTACAGCCATAGACCTCGTCTCTACTGAAGATTGATGCAGGTGGGCCCAATGCTAAAGGCACAGTAACTGAATTGTTTAGGGTTTGGACTAAGATGAGTTCAGTCTAGTCTTTAACCTTATAATGCACAATCGAGCTGTTATTTGATTCCTGATAGTTAGTGTATTCATTTATTTCAGTGTGGTATTTACACTGTGGCTTAGCATAGTATATTATATACCATTTTATCTAGAGTATAGAGATGTTCTCCTAAACTTTCAGTCTAAAACATTTGTTTGTAGCTATCAAGTATAACATGTTACAAAACAGTGGATCCAGTGGCTTTTTAATGAAACATTTTTCCTTTATATTTAATATGATAGTTGAATTAGATTTTGATATTTATTAAATATCCGTTTATTTAAAAACTGTTATGATTATCAGCTATCTAGCGGTTGCAGATCTCTAATGGACTTCAAATCTGCCATTATGGACTACAAGATCCAGTCATGCACTACACACACTCACACCGGTTCCAGATCATGACTGATTGCAGACACACAGATAGTAGATTGTCAAAGATTGATTACTAGTACTATATACACAGTACACATGCACACTTCATGGCTGAGTCTTCTGTCACAGGAGAGATGCTGACAAAGGGAGTGCGGATCCAAGCGCAGGTTTATTAAATAGATTGGTCAGGCAAGCAACTGTCAACACAGGGGCAAACTGATGTATACAGGAAATCCAGAGTCGTAGTCGATGATACAGGCAGATTATCAAAAGCCAGGCAGCAGGCTATGTAATTAAACAAACTAACAAGTCTAGGGTCAAAAACACGGCAGGACAAGGCAAGGAAAATGTGTCATAATGTTAACTAAACAGATTAACAAGACTCAGCCATGATGTGTGTGTGTGCTATGTATATAATTTTAGTAATCATCAGTCTTTGACAATCTTCCATCTCTGTGTTTGCAATCAGTCATGATCTGGAACCGCTGTGAGTGTGTGTGGTGCATGATTGGATCTTGTAGTCCATAATAGCGGATTTGTTGTCCATTAGCAATCTGCAACTGCTAGATCGCTGATAATCATAACAAAAACAATAGCACTGTAGACACAAAACACTCATAGCTAGTGATTAATTTGTTTTTCTTATTATTATGTTTGTGGAAGCATAAAAAGTGGCTTTTATTGACACTTTTAGTGGATGTAAACAGTATATTGTCTGTTAATAATGATACTAAAACTAGGTATTGATCTGTTAATAGTTTTTTGCTTATTATACAGATTTAATTCTTTGTACTTTATTTTCTACTCAATATATAATACTAAAAAAATCAATAAAAGTCACTTCAAATGCAGAGTTCTTTTTTTCTTTCTCACATATTTTTTAACAGTGTAGCTAAATGATGCTGGACTTGATTTGAACTTTTATTATTATTTTTTTTTAATTAAAGAGCATATTGTTGACATGGACACCCTTTCTCTAAGCTCTGATAAGGAATACAAAGATGTCTATGCAACAATGTGTGACTTATTTACCTGTTTTCCATCTGAAAGCGTCTCATCTTTTGATTCAGCGAGACCACAACACTTTGATGTACAGCTAGTCTGAATAATTTAACATTATAAAACATAATTTAGGGTATTTTCTTTGTTTGAAAACTGTTAAAGCTGTCGTAAGGCAGGAGTTTTATATTGATTTACAACAAATCACAGTGCTGCAAATGTTAAGACAACTTTCATAGCATCAGGAGAAGTCATGTACTGCATTTTTGTTACAGACACAAATTTCTTGGCCCTGGGTCCTTTTATTTTGTGTTTTAAAAGTAGTTCTGTACATTCAACTGATAATCAATAACAAGATCAAATATAAAAGCATGTGATGAAATACCTGTTCGACTGCACAGTTGAACGTTTTGTAACATGTACAGGTATATTAGCGTGATTTATGATATAGAGAACAATGTGCCTACCTCTGCACACTGTCTTTTCATCTAATCTAGGTAGGTTTATTACTGTTCTGGATAGTTATTGAAGTACCAAAGCAGAGGTTTATGGGATTTTCCTTGACCAGTGTGTGTGTGGCACACATATAAGATTAAGTCTTCAGCTTCTGTTATAAGGGGATATTTTTGTTCACTTGTGGAAGTGTTGAGTATTTTGTAAATCCGCATACGCTATATATACTGGTTATATAAATGTATAATATATTAAATATTATATTTATGACTACAGCATCTTAATGATTTATACATAAAGAAATATGCTGCAAAATGACATATCTTAAATGTCAGTGTGTGTGTTCTCTCATGTCACGTAATAATTGTATTGAATGTGTATATGGTAAAACACTAAAATCATAGCACTGCCATTGCTTGTTATGTCTATTCAGACACAGTTTGTGGTGTTTATGCGTGTTTACATGGAAATGTATCTTTCAGAATAATTTAAAAACAACTGCCAGTGATTTTTAACAGCGCTAATATCTTTTGCCAGCTACTTAAAAACAATGATTGGGTCTTTGTGAAGATGTTTTTGCCTGGACTTTTTAGCAATTCAGTGGACTGTTTCATAAAGCTTGATGTCAATGAAAAGCTCAAACAATGTCTTTATTATGAAACAGCCCTCTCTGTTTTGAAGAATGTACTTGTATGCAATACTAAATAGGAGGAATCAGTTGAGGACGTAATGCACAGACTGTTTAAAAATAATATAGTGTCAGCTTATTCACAGTGAAATTAATATATACATTTTAGGTCTGTTATCTTGGTACTCAGAGTACTTGATATATTTTTAGTGTATGTAATGTATCCTTAGAGCATCAAACCTATTGTGAATTCATGCAGTATTGTTTGTTTGTGTGAAAGTGGATATGACTAAATGTATCGATATTATTTGATACAAATTGATACAGGCACTTATTTTAATGATATAATGTGTCAATAATGAGAGGTTGTGGAAGTGTGCGTGGTCGTGCAGGCAGTGATAGTTGAGTCAGTGTTGAACAGTTGGTATGGGTGAATTGCATGCTGGAGTGTATCTGTGTGCAGATTTGTTACTAATAAAAAAATGCGGACGTCTTAAATCTGCTTGCGTGGTTGATTTACAGTTTCATCAAACCATGTTTACATACAGTGGAGATTTAAATTAGAGAGAAACCTTCAATTTCCTAAAGCAACACTGTAATTTTTTTCTTGCGCTGCTTCCTCTTGTGGTTAAAAAGCACAATGGTTATCAACAAATAGGACGCGCTTTTTCACCTATATTTATTTCTATAGGGCTTTCTATAGGGTTTACATCTGGTCATTTTGTGCCTGTTTTCTGATTGGATAGCTATAGTTTAAATGGCCTCTGAAACACATTTGGGGTGGATATATATCTGATTGCTTAATTCACTTCCAACCAGGCTCATTCTGAAATTTTACCTCTATATACATCTCTGGAGACCGCCAAATAAGTCCCAGGAGCTACGTTTTTTGCAGTTTTTGTTTTTCCACCTGAGGCCTTTGTGTACACTTTTTAAGATCTATTTATCTTTGTGTACACTTTTTAAGATCTCAAATATCTCTCGCGAGTGTCATTTGCACCTGCTGTTCTCATGTAAATGCACCAGAGGCCGCTGTCGACTGACTGTTTGACTAACTCAATGACTGACCCACCCTCCTCCTTCCCTAATCCCAAGCAATTGTATTAATTGACCCGATCACCCCCTTCCCTAAACCCAACCGACAGTTTTAAAAAGCAATCCAGAAAACATGAAAAGTCCTCTTCGGATTTTTTTTTACCCCACTTCCAGATTTCAGCACATTCTGTGACGATTACACAAGGAAACAAGACGTGGAACCCAATTGCAAGTAAAAGAATGTTTAATGCTGGCAAAAGACAATAAACAAAAAAATGGTGAGTGGCTGGGAGTATATAAACTGGAGATGGTCCAATTCGGCAGCGCCGATCAATAGTTCATAATACTTATCAACAGAGCGGATCAAACAATAATCGTGGAAGCAGGAAATGTCTCTGATATATTCCTCAACAGAGCTGATCAAACATTCATCGTGGAAGCAGGAATGTCTCTGATATATTCCTCAACAGAGCTGATCAAACATTCATCGCGGGGAAAACGGGTCATCAGAAACAGCAACAAGGAACAGAAACCAAACCACTCACCATCAGCGATCTCAACGAGAGGTGCCTGACAAAACACAAAAGACCGTGAGCAAAACAACAAACTAACTAGGTGAGACAGGAACGCTGAACATTTATAGGCACGTAAATGCGCTACACCTGGTGTGTGCGGATTAATTGCCGTATGAAAAACGGGCTTCACTTTGGATACATGGAACACGGGATGAATTCTCCTGTACGCTGGAGGTAATTTGAGGCGGATTGCCACAGGACTAATGATCTTAGTGACAATAAAAGGGCTGATAAATTTAGGAGCTAGCTTATTACAGACGGTGTGGAGCGGAATGTTTTTAGTAGAAAGCCACACTTTTTGACCGACAACGTAAACGGGAGGCTTAGACCGGTGGCGATCGGCTTTAGCCTTGGTGCGCGTCCCCACTTGGAGGAGGGTCTGTCTGGCCCTATTCCAAGTGCGGCGACACCTCTGGACAAAGGCGTGAACGGAGGGAACCGCAACTTCGGATTCCAGACTGGGAAAAACTGTTGGCTGGTAACCTAAGCTACACTGAAACGGAGAAAGGCCCGTGGCAGACACTGGTAATGAATTATGTGCGTACTCCACCCACGAAAGTTGTTGACTCCAGGAGGATGGATTTTGCGAGACCAAACATCGCAATGTACGCTCAAGATCTTGATTGGCTCTCTCAGTCTGGCCGTTACTCTGGGGATGAAAACCAGAAGAAAGACTAACAGTGGCCCCCAATAAATGACAGAATTCTCTCCAGAATTTAGAGACGAGCTGTGGCCCCCTGTCAGAGACCACATCCCTCGGGAGGCCATGGATGCGAAAAACATGGTCAATGACAGCAACCGCTGTTTCTCTGGCTGATGGTAATTTGGGCAGAGGGATAAAATGAGCAGCCTTCGAGAACCTGTCCACCACGGTCAAAACTACCGTGTTACCGTTAGAGGATGGAAGACCCGTAACAAAATCTAGTGAGATGTGTGACCAGGGTCTCGAAGGCACTGACAGCGGTTGGAGGAGTCCAGCAGGTGGGCGATTGGAAGACTTGTAAACTGCACAGACAGAGCAAGCCAAAACAAAATCGCGCACATCACGAGCCATAGCTGGCCACCAAAATCGTTGTTTGATAACAAATAATGTGCGACTCACCCCTGGGTGACAAGCTATCTTGGAGGAATGACCCCACCAGACAACGTTGGACCGTAATCCCTCTGGCACGAACAAATGACTCTGTGGGCATCCGATCGGGGGCGTTACCCCATCCAGGGCTGCACGGACCCTCGACTCGATCTCCCAGGAAATGTTCGCTACGACGATGTTCTGAGGAAGCACAGGGTCAGGAGATGACTTACGATCTGAAGGATCGAAAAGACGTGACAGCGCATCAGGCTTGATGTTTTTGGAACCTGGTCTGTAAGAGATGGTAAAATTAAACCGGCCGAAAAATAATGCCCACCGAGCCTGCCTGGAGTTCAATCTTTTAGCGGATCTAATATATTCAAGATTCTTATGGTCAGTCCAGACGATAAAAGGCACCCCCGAGCCTTCTAGCCAGTGACGCCACTCCTCCAAAGCAAGCTTGACGGCCAACAATTCTCGATTACCAATGTCGTAATTTCTTTCTGCAGGAGGTAATCGATGGGAAAAATACGCGCAAGGATGGACCTTGCCATCCAAGGCGGAGCGCTGGGACAGTATGGCTCCGACCCCAACCTCTGACGCATCAACCTCCACCACAAACTGCCGGGAAGGATCAGGGGCAATGAGTATCGGGGCTGAAACGAAGCAGCCTTTTTTTTGGAAAAGGCAGCCTCGGCTGCGCTGGACCACCTGAACGGCGTCTTGGAGGAGGTCAAGGAAGTCAGAGGTGCGGCGAGCTGGCTGAAATTGAGAATAAAACGCCGGTAAAAATTGGCAAAACCCAGAAACCTCTGCAGGGCCTTACGGGAATCTGGGGTTGGCCAATTTACCACAGCCTGAATCTTCTCTGGATCCATGCGCATCCCCTCGACTGACACGATATGTCCCAAGAACTGAACCAACTGTGCATGAAAAACGCATTTCTCCGCCTTGACATAAAGCCCTTTCTCTAGCAGCCTCTGCAACACTCGTCTGACATGCTGAATATGTTCCTGGAGAGAGTGAGAAAAAATCAGAATGTCATCCAGGTAGACATAAATAGCAAAGGATAAGTATTCTTAACCGTGATGCTGTTCAGCCCTCGATAGTCTATGCACGGACGAAGGGAACCATCCTTCTTTTTCACAAAAAAAATCCCGCCCCCGCCGGTGAAGAAGACGGGCGGATGATCTTGGCTGCTAAAGAATCAGAAATATATTTCTCCATGGCCTCCCTCTCTGGAACAGACAGCGAATATAACTTGCCTTTGGGCGGAGACGTACCTGGCAGTAAGTCTATAGCACAGTCATAGGGACGGTGAGGAGGTAGAGAAGCAGCCCGGGACTTACTAAACACTCTCTTCAGGTCATGGTACTCACGAGGCACGTTTGACAGATCCACCTGCTCCTCCTGAAACACAGAACAAGACACAGTGGAACAAGCAGACAATAAACAAGACTTATGGCAGCACTCGCTCCAAGAAAAAACTGTGTTGTGACCCCAGTTAATATGAGGTTTATGTAACCCCAACCATGGGTGTCCTAAAATAACAGGATTTTTAACAGTGTTAGTGAGAAAGAATGTAATAGTCTCAATATGGTTTCCTGAAGAGATGAGTCTAATTGGAGCTGTGATATGTGTGATAGTGGGAAGAGGTAGACTGCTAAGTGTGTGAACAGCTATGGGTGAAGAAAGGGGAAAACAAGGGATTTTTAACTTATTAGCTAAATCAGAGTCAATAAAACTCCCTTCTGCTCCTGAATCAATGAGCGCATGACAGGAATAAAAGTTCGATTTAAAATCCAGTTTAATGGGTAGGAAAGTGGAATCAGAAGAGTTTTTCCCTGTCATGACTTCCCCCACCAAAAGGCTCTTACCAGCGGATGATTTATTGCTCTTGGCCGGACATAAAGCTGCTAATGACCAGCTACCCCACAATACATGCACAAGCCCCCCGTGCGATGACGACGTCTTTCCTCTGATGAGAGGCGGAACCTTCCCACTTGCATAGGCTTGGGCTCTGGATCGGGGGGTGAAGTCTCCAGAAAACAGGTCTGCGATCGGAACTCCTTATCCGTACCTCTGCGCTGCATACGGTTGTCCACCCTTATGGCCAGGCTGATGAGACCGTCCAACGTCTTGGGTAACTCTAAAGCGTATATCTCATCCTTTATATGGTCCGCGAGTCAAGAATGTTTAATGCTGACAAAAGACAATAAACAAAAAAAATGGTGAGTGGTTGGGAGTATATAAACTGGAGATGGTCCAATTCGGCAGCGCCGATCAATAGTTCATAATACTCATCAACAGAGCGGATCAAACAATAATCGTGGAAGCAGGAAATGTCTCTGATATATTCCTCAACAGAGCTGATCAAACATTCATCGCGGGGAAAACGGGTCATCAGAAACAGCAACAAGGAACAGAAACCAAACCACTCACCACCAGCGATCTCAACGAGAGGTGCCTGACAAAACACAAAAGACCGTGAGCAAAACAACGAACTGACAAGGTGAGACAGGAACGCTGAACATTTATAGGCACGTAAATGCGCTACACCTGTAGCGCGCTGATTATCAGCTGAGCGGAGCTACGCCACAGTTCCGGTAACAATGATCATGTGACCCCTCAGCTGATGACATGAAAACAAACAGCCACTGACAGCCACACGACTCCCACACAAACACAGAGAGAACAGCACACATACTAGAAACACATACCATGTTAATGAACTGTCACACAACGCAGACACTTCAAATAAGGAGCAGATGGATCCACAACCGTGACACATTCTCACCTCTTATTTACTTGTTTATTTTATTTTTTGGTTTTTGTCTGACCTGCTTTCTGGAACCGTTCTTTGCTAGACTCGAACCCCGTTGTCGTGGTCAACTCCTCTCCGCGTCTTAAGTCCACTGACGTACATGGCGAGCTAACAGGACAAACTGGTAATAGCAGGAAAGCCGCCTATACGGAGGTAAGCGGTCAGCTAGTAAGCGTAAAAAAAGGCGTCATACCACCCCATAGCGTTCATTTAAAAAATGAAATGCAGCCAAATGTAGCTCTGGCTACATAATTCACAATCTCCAGAAACATATATAGGGCTACATTTTCAGAATGAGCCTATGTTGTCCACTTCAGGCCTGGACAGATCTCAAGCCCTAGCTTGTTGAAATCACATATGTAAATTTGACTCCTCCCTAAAATGAATGTATTTGTAAGAGAGGGCCATATTACATAATCAGATGTAACATTGCTAATGCAAAAATGCAACAGCAATGCCAGATGACAGATTGTGGTGTTTCTTTTTTCCGTTTAGTTCTGTTTTTGATTGTAATCTTTTATTGACATGGCTGAGTGGATGCAAATGTTTATCAGAAACTCTTTCAAAAAGGGTCTGGATGCAGACCTGATGCAGTGCAATCTGGGCTGCATCCAATGCTTTTTAATGGGTTCACCTGACCCCACCCCTAATCCTACCCCTCACCGTGACGTCACTAGCTCCATTTGAGTGCATTGTATCTGACATTGCATCACTGAGTGATGCAATCTCAGCTTGCATCATAAAGGCTGCATCCAGATACTATTGACTCCTTCAGCAACATGTGGCTCCTTCCCTGCATTCATTACTCAGTCCAACAGCAGTTTTTATGCAAGACAATTAGCTCCATCATACAGCAAAAGCTGAAAACAGTGACACCTTAAATGCATTGCTAAATTATGCAATCTCATCTTGCATCATAAAGGCTGCATCCTGATACCATTGCACAGGGCTTCAGCGTCAATACTTGACAGAGGGCGTGTCTGAAGTTGGGGCTGAGGCGATTGTCATAGCAGCATCAGCCAATGAAATCAGCAATCGGCTACTGTCTGAACTGGTGTATGTGCGCACAGCGATCTGATCGGCTGACGCTTCCGACGGATCCATAATGCAGTTCCCTGACGTCACTCATTCAAAGTGAATGGGAAGCGTTGACGCTGACGCCCCGTGTGAATGGGCCATGAAATAGTGAAATGGCCGATTAGACTCCTGATTAAACCTGATTGAATATCTACAGAAATGTTTATTTTTTGTTCCCCACTGTATGCACTCAGTTGCTAATTTATAGATGCACCTGTTCAACTGCTAATATATAATTGGCCAATCAAATAAAAGTAACTCAGTGTGTTTTTGCATATAGACCATCTGCTGTTGAGAAGTTCAAAGTGAGTCATGAGTAAAGAAAGGGGATTGTTGGTGCAAGACAGGCCACTGAGTAATTCAGAAAATAGAGCCTTATAAATCAGCCTTAAATTATCTGTTGTCATTTCTGTCAGCTTTATTCCCCTTTCTTAATATATTACTAGGAAGTATAGACAAAATATCACATCCTTCATTCATGTAGGTCAACAAGCCTTTTAAGATTCTCAACACAAAACTGAAACATGCTTTTAAAAGGGATAATTCACCCAAAAATGAATATTTACTCACTATTTACCCACCCTAAAGTGTTCCAAACGTTTTTTTTTTTTTGCTGAACCTAAGAGAATATACATTGAAGTAAGCTGGAAACCTGTAACTATTGACTTCCATAGTAGGAAAAAAACAATAGTATGGAAGTTAATTGTTACCGGTTTCCAGCTTTTTTCAAAACATCTTCTTTTGTGATAAGTAAACAGTGAGTAAGTGACAGATTGTTCAGTTTTGGGTGAGCTATCCCTTTAATGTTTCATAACAGTATTCCAAATATTATTTACATCCCCAGGACAGACATCCTAAGTGTGGTGGGGCAAAATCACTGAAACTGCCTCATTAGTCCAAAGAAACGTTATGAAAATTGTCCTCTTTGATCATCCTCTGTGGTTTAGTCTCCACTGGTTCTAGTGAAGTGATCCGTCCACGTCTGAACTTGTCTTTCCACCTCTGTGTTGCTGTGGGTGACGGGGACTCAGGAATCGGCACAGTTGCTTGTTTCAGAGTGGGCAAATAGTCAGGTTTTGGAGGAAGGGGTTTATTTGAGCGCCGCAGGACACCAAACCCTCTGGATTTCTTCTGAGCCTGCTCTTCCTGCTGCTGTCGGAGGAGCTGGTGATGAAGGATGGTCTGTACATCATCCTATGAGTAACATGACAAGTGATTTTTATAAATTCCAGTCCAGATGGCAATACAAGATTGAGAGCAGATGTTCTGCCTACAAATTGCACTTAATACAGTAAATACTATCAGTTTTTTGAGGTTTCAATTAGTTTATTTTTGAAATGTGTTTTTTATAATTACATCACTGATTTTTGGAGCTTTTTTAAAGTTCATTAAACATTTAGACTCCAAAATGTTTTGCATGTCTAAATATCTCTTTATTACAATGTAATTAAGCAGATAATAGATACTAAATGCCAAATTTAAGAAAAAAATATTAATCATAACAGAACACAATCAATAAAGAGATGTTATTATTTTCATAAGTAATAAATTGCACATAAATTGCAAATCTGGGTGTCATCTTTGATGGAGCTTTGTGGGTTAATAATCATGTGAAAAAGTTGGACGTCCAGCGTCTCCAGACTCTGGCACCTATAGACTGCAGCTCTGTACAAGAAGTTTGGCCAGAGGAGAAATGGTCATGCTGAAGAAATTAAGGCTCTGAGAATCCTTGTACCAAACGTATGTGTGTTGTTTCATGAAAGCAACATTAATTTTTGTTGTGTTTTATTTTGATATGTTTATATTTATTTATTCTTCATTCATTCGTTTTCTTTTCGGCTTAGTCCCTTTAATAATCTGCGGTCGCCACAGCTGATTGAACCGCCAACTTATCTAGCACATGTTTTACGCAGCGGATGCCCTGCCAGCTCGGAAACATCCATAAACTCTCATTCACACACATACATTATACATTATATATATATATATATATATATATATATATATATATATATATATATATATATACATACATACATACATACATACATACATACAAGCCAATATACGCATACACGCCAACACGGGGAGAACATGCAAACTTCACACAGATCTTCTATGGAGCGTTTACAAGTTGTGCAGAATGCAGCTTTTAACCAACACCAGTAGAAGGTCGCATATTACTCCTGCACTTAAGGCTCTTCATTGGCTTCCTATTAGTTTACAAGTAAATTATAAGATTCTGGTTTTTACATGCAGAGCTCAGCATGGTCAGGCCCTGCATTACATTCAGGATTTTTTGCATGGTCACTCCTGTGGTTGGTTTCTGAGGTCTTCTGGTAAGACATTTTAGCCATTCCTCCACATCTTAAGACTTGTTTTAGTATGTTTTCTTTTATTGATATGTTTTTTTTTTTATCTGTTTTGCATTTTTCTTGTATTGTAAATATTTTGTGGCTTCATGTCTGTGAAAGGTGCAATATAAATAAATCTTTACTTACTTACTTTAATTACTTTCTTACTAAATGAATGCCAATATTTCAGACAGCCTTTAAAATCCAAAATTAGCTAACTTTTTTTCATTTATAATAATTCATTCTGCAATTGTTAACATACTTTCCAGGCCTCCAGCTCTATAGACAGCTCCAGTCGACTCTGAACAGCTTCCAGAAGTTGGTTGTTCAGTGTCATCAGTTCATTCTTGCTTTTCAACAGCTCACTCTCCATAGCTTGTTTCCTAAATTAAAAAAAAATGTGATTTATGTGCCAACTAGCAAGTTTACAATTATATAAATAGCCGAGTGATCAACTGAACTCACTTTACAATGGCGTCATCTCTGTCCCGTAGAGCTTGCTGTAAAATGGCAGCGTCTTCTCCAGACTTCTCCTTTCCCTGTCAAAGGAAGTGAATTTTAACTTAAATAGCACATTTTGTTTCCTTTAACATCTTAAGTGATAAGTCGAAATAAAAATCCAAAATTGAACACTGACAAGCCAATTATTTGAAAGCTTTTTAGTCGGAATCTATGAGTTGGGAGCTATGTTTAGCCTTAATGGTCCCTTGAAGTGCTTTGAAATGTGTGTGAAATGTTTTTAAAAAACAGCCAATAGCATTTTATCGCAGCTCTCCCAGTGAGAGTGGTTAACCTTAAGTACATCAAATGAGAAGCATCTTGAAGGGGGCGGGGCATGTCAGAGACATTTGATTGGTTATGATTTAATGAGAAGCTGTAGTTTGAGGTGAAATGAGTATAACCGAAGTGACAAACTGCAAGCTTTACGTGTTTATAGAAGTTTTATATCTTCTAAATGGAAATTTTGTCAGTGTTTTGGAGCCCACTAGCTTATAGACATACTAAAAACTAACCATACTGATACTAACATCTAAAATATATATATATATATATATATATATATATATATATATATATATATATATTTTAGATGTTAGTATCAGTATGGTTAGTTTTTTTTTTTTTTTTTTTTTTTTCATGGGACTTTTATAATGTTTTGTGAAGAAATCCCCTGTTGTTAATGCTGCATTTCCACCAAATATACTGGATTTAATCTTTTTGTGAACTTGTCTTCTTTCACAGATAATTCTCTGCTCACACATATTTGTGTAAGTACATGCTGTCTTTTTCATTACCTTCAGATCAATGACACCTCAGGGAGAGGTACAAGCTATTTTTTCAAAGCACTTTAAAGATCTTTTCAATTGTTCTCATAACAATAGGAGCTTGTGAATGTAATGGTTGCATAAGGCCTTTAAAAAAGTGCATAAAGGAGGTGTGCCTCATATGAGCCGATGGGCAAGGCTAAAGCTCACCTGACAAGTGTGGTTAAGGGCGAGTCTGCGTGCCACTTTCTGCAGCTGAAGCAGTGCGGTGTCTAGAGGGTTGGCCCGCGACTGCTGGTCCACTTCTGCTGATTCTAGATCAGTCAGTGGAAGCAACAGCTTCACAACAGACTGAAGCTCCTCTGCCACCTGTAGACACGCCACAAAAACAACGATTAAAAGATTAAGACAATCCAAATTCACATCTAGTCTGTCAGAAACTGCCGTCACTAAATTAAAAGTGTGCAGATCTATAAGTTAAGAATGCAGACTCACTCGGTATTTGCTTTCGCTCCAGCCGGGTCCACTTTGGTGTTGTTGTTGCAGCCTATCTACCTGAGCCTTGAGTCTCAGACTGCGCTGGCGAGATAATTCCACTTCCTTCTTCACATGCTTCAACTGCAGACACAAACACAGTGTGTTATTATATGAATGTAATGTAATGTGTTTATTTGCTATACACACACACACACAAATATGTTGCTGCTTGTTCAAGCTACTTATTTAAAATAAGCTGAATCAACACAACTCTTGAGTTTTTTTGGGGGGGAACAACTGAATTGTTATGTTCAGCCCACCTAAATTAGTAAAAACTAATAAGTTAATTTAATATTTAATTACTTTGCATCATGTTTGGAAATGAATATCTTTTAAGACATCATAACCCAATGTCAGGCCAACCTAAAATCAACTAAGTATCAACGTCTAATGATGTTACAGCTTGACTTTGTAAGGACGTTACGTTATGTTGTCATTGCACATCAAAATATCGATGTCCTTTAGACGCTGATTAGACATTGAATTTTGGTCACATGACATCATGACCTAAATCTAACATAATGTTAATGTCAAATTTAGGAGAAAATCTTAAAAATAATTGGCATGTCAGTCCTGAATTTAATTGAATCCAATTGCTGAACACACAAAAATGTTGTTTGCTGTTTGTTCAACGTACTTATTTAAAATAAGTCTTAAATTGCTAAGACCAAACCACAAACTATCTAAAAATGTTTTCAGCAATCTCCTATGAAAAGAAAACATTTTGAAAACACCTGATCACAATGAGCTTTTAATATATCAAAATCACCTTTATATGGCAGTATTTATATAGATAAAGTAAGACATTATGTTTTTAAATGTATTTATTTCAAAACAAACACACAAAAACATTTTTAAATTTATTTTTATGAAAATTAGTGTTTTATAATTAAACATTCAGCTATTTTTATATATTTATCTATATATGTTTTTAAATATTTAAAAGTATTTTATGCATTAAAATTGGAAGAGTATCTTTATTTTAAGTCTAAAAACACTGAAAGTGAAAATGTAAATCAATCACTGTGTGAGGTTAGATATGCAGACATCTTGCTTAGCAACGATCTTAAACATGCCCTCACTCAGCTTAAAGTAATAAAGCTAAAAGTTCACTCCAAAATTTGATTCTGTCATCATCTATTCAACCTTTATTGTTTCAAACTTTCACAAGTTTTTTTCTTCTGCTAACACAAAATAACGTATCTTGAAGAATGTTGAAAAACTTTAACAGTAACTTGACTTCCATGGTAAAAGTATGCTTCAGCAGCTTTGTGAAATGGTTTTCAGTGAAAACCCTTGGTGCTGTTTAGGAGAACTCTTAGTGTTGAGATAAAAGGTGAGATCAAATATGTTGTGAATATGAGACCTGACACATTTGTTGGTCCATCAAATCTAATCAGGTCATCTAATGTCATTTATAACCTTGCTACACTGGATTTACTGAACAGAATTAGACTTGGAATCTTGCCATTCCAGTCAAATGAACAGGAAACGAACAGGTAAATTATATTGGTTACTTCCTAGTGTATCTACCGAGAAATGTGTCAGCTGAATGTTTCAAATATCTAAACGTGGTGTGTCAGATATGTGTGTCTTTTAATGTTTTCAATTATTAATACAGGCTGTGAAACCAGCTTTTTGTTGAAAGATTGACTATAAATTAAGATTGCCTTGTTCATTTTTAGCTCAGATTAGTCATGTTGCTTTAAAAAGAGCTTGGTTGAATGAAGAAAGAATGGGTGAACATTTGCTGAACAATGATTGACCATCTGGTCCTCTCACTGATCTGCATTTGTTGTTTGTTTGTTTTTTTAATGATGGCAAAATAACATTTCTGATTTTGTTGCTCTGTCACAGTGTTATAACCCAATACGACATGCATTTTAAATGATCTGTCTGAAGGTATAGTGACTGGTGAGAGTGAATTTTTTTTATTAAAAAGACTATGTGAACTATAGGCTATTTATTTGGAATGAGCAGAATATAACTAAGAAATGTTATTAACTTTTCTACAATTTTCTTTGAGAGCTTGGATGAATGCAATCAGAAAAATCTGATCAAATTTATATTTACAATTTCAATATACACACTATTAAATAAATGTAATGTAATTTTTTAAAATGTATAGTCTATACGTTTTAAAATAGTATATATAAAATCTAATTTTAAAACGCTAAAAATAAAATAGTAGTATTAATACAATTTTTAAACTTCTATATTTTTTATTTGTTGTGCAATGCAACATTTTCAAAGCTGAAAATACACAGCAGGAAGTTTCTTCAAGTCGAAAAATAATTGAATTAAACTGATTGAAAAAGAAAAATCCTTGAACAGAAAACAAGAATTTATAAACATTTTTTAAATTGAATAATAATCTAAAAATGAAGTAATTCTGTCACATTTAACATCTGTTTAAAATCAGGAAGAAATACATGTAATAAACAATGAAAGTAAAAAATAAATCTTTGATAATAAATATAAAATAAAATAAAAAACATTTAACACTTCTGCAAATTTCTCCTGGGGGTGGGGAAGAATAATGCAATATCAGTCCAGTTATGTCCACAAAAACATTTACAAATAAGAATAAACAATAATAAATCTTAGCCATATAAAAATGACGTTTTTAAAATATAAAATAATCTTACATAAATAAACAAATAAAATAATTAATAATCATTTAAAAATGAAACAATACTTTATATAAATATCATCATAAAAGCTATCTGCACCTTACTGGATTCCCATTCTGCATCCCATTTGCCTTTTGTTTACATGGTTTTCCCTTTACAGTAGCCTACAGTGTTCCTTGATTTTGAATCACTGTTGCTCATAGTCATAATACTAATGACTCACCGTTACAGACACCGGGCTGGACACTCTTCTGCGCAGTGGGCTCCCGCTCCGCAGCAGATCCGGTAATGCTTCCTCAATATACGAGCGGCGGGGCTTCTGCGGCGCGTCCGGGTCACTATCATGAATCCCTGTCGTGAAGCGGGGATCATCTTCAGTCGAGACACTGCTGTCATTCACTGCAAGTTGCTCTTGTAACTCATCCAATGTGCATAACGGCGAACTGTTCGACTCCCTGTCAGTGTCAAGACTCGAAACGGAATCCTCGTCGTCGGTCAGTCGTTTGTGCACCTCCTCGGTGGTCAGTGGAGACTCCAACAGGTCCCTGATGGTGCTTAACGTTACCGGCGAATCTCTCCTGTTGGTCTCCATTTTGTTCTAAATGAGGACAAGACAGAATGCATGTTCTTATCAGGGAGAGAGAGAAGACTGAAACTGAGAAGAGGGAATGTCTACAAACCGGTTTTTCCTGAAGTTTGACACAGAAGTAACACGAGGACGTGCGTCAAGCAGCCGTCACATATGCGCGCGGGACTGCGGCTTTACCTGCGCGTTTAAATGTCAACATGCGTGTTGGTACACGTCTGTGAAAGAAAAACGCCCATTGATTGTAAACAAAACATAAGGCCCATTGTTAGGTTGTGTTTTTTATTTTTTTTATTTTTTAGACCTATTACCCTTATTTGGTTAACTTAATCTCATATTGGATTCAGGCACCATGGGGTCAATTTGAAGCCTTAATTTTATTAAATAGCATTATTTGATCCAATCAGTCATTTTGTACAAATATAATTAGTTTTATTTATCAAAGATGCATTAAATTGGTCAGTAGCATCTCATAGCACCGTATTGGGTTGAATAATGCTGAGAAGTCAAATTTGCTTAGATCAATAAATTATCTTACAGTTTATTCAAATATTTACAATATAAACTTCAAGGCATTTGCTTTAAATAAATGCAGCTTTTGGGTGAATACAAAACATGTTTTTTTTCCTCTATGGGCCCAAAGGCAAGGTCAATTAGGCCTACAGTACATCAAAAACAGACTCAGGAACAGTTTTACCCCTGAACCACTGGAGAGCTTAACACTGATTGACACCATTGAATGTTCCCACTATTTGCACTAAACACCTACGTTTATACAGTACACTTTACTTAGTATTCTACCTCATAATTATTTGTATGTGCAATCATACAAGTCACTAATGTTTACAAAAAATTATGCATACATACATACATATAATTTTTACATTTTGAAAATGAATATTTTTTATCCATTTCTCAGTGAATATAGGCAATGTATTTTGGTACATCTAAACAAAACAGATTTATTAAACATATTTATTTGTAAAAATTCAGTCACAAAACATACTTAGAAATTGACAGATAATACATTCAAGCAAAATATTGCAAAAAAAAAATCACAACCTAAATTTCAACTAATTTTTAAAAAAATTTTTGCTTCTCTTGATTTTTCCTGGGGCGACACAGTGGCGCAGTAGGTAGTGCTGTCACCTCACAGCAAGAAGGTTGCTGGTTCGAGCCTCGGCTTAGTTGGTGTTTCTGAGTGGAGTTTGCATGTTCTCCCTGTGTTCGCTTGGGTTTCCTCCGGGTGCTCAGGTTTCCCCCACAGACCAAAGACATGCGGTACAGGGTAATTGCAAAGCTAAATTGTCCATATTGTGTGTGTGTGTGTGAATGAGTATGTGTGGATGTTTCCCAGAGATGGGTTACGGCTGAAAGGGCATCCGCTCTGTAAAAACGTGTTGGATAAGTTGGCGGTTCATTCCGCTGTGGCGACCCCGGATTAATAAAGGGACTAAGATAACAAGAAAATGAATGAATGAATGAATGATTTTTCCTGTTATTTGAATTTAATATTTTCTATAACTGTTATCATAAGTAATTTTGTTAGATAAGCTCCAGATATTGCTTCAATCTAATCTAATGTACATGCACAAACATAATATTATAGCTTCCTATTAAAATATCAATCTAAGATTTGTGAGGGGTCTACTTATGCTGAGCACTAATATATATATATATATATATATATATATATATATATATATATATATATATATATATATATATATATATATATATACATATATATATATACATACATACATATTCAGTATATATATATATATATATATATATATATATATACATACATATTTATGCATATATATATATATATATATATATATATATATATATATATATATAATGCAAACATTAATATGTCATTCTTTAATGAGCCTGTTTATTGTAGCCTAATTGTAATATTTTATCCACTTTAAAATATATTACCCTCCCTAAAAGCACTATGAAAGAAGCAGTTTTGTGTTGTACATGTGTAGCCTGTGCTGTGAATAGATCAGAAAAACTGTTAAAAGTATTGACAAATTATAGCCTTTTCAGAAAATCTATAAGCCTCCCTCAGAGAAAGCATAAGTGGAAGTGGAGAGAAATTGCATGCATATTATAAAGGCTAGGTGTAATGTTGTTAACATTATCTGATCTGTCTAAAGTAAACACACGAGTACAAGCTGTTCCACTTGGCTATAGCCTCAGCTTTACTCAAATAACAGCTGGGCTATTTAAAGTAGCCTAGATATGGGAACTCCGACTCGTTTATTCGGATCGGCTCTTTTGAATAGTTTATGTTGAAGAACCGCATAAACGATTCAGAGGTTCTTTAAATTATATATAAAACAAACGCACAATATATGATTATGGTTTGTTTTTATATTTTTTATATTTTATTATTTTATATTTTATTAATAAATTTTACACTTTAGATAAAGTAAAAATTTAGTTTTGTCTATTTTAGACTTAGTTGTAATTCCTATTTAGCACTTAAAACATTAAGTAATTTGTATTAATTATTATAATTATAAAATTATTAAAACATAAATATGATTGCTATTTACATAGAACAATGTTAAACAAAAGTTTACTCGAGACAAAATCCACACGGAGCTGATTAGATTGATAAGCAAGCAAAATGTTCGACCGAAACAATTCGACTGATTCACTAAAATGATCCGACTCGTAAGAACGATTCGCGACACTGACATCGCTGTTTTACAGCCAAAGTCAAGTCTTCTGGGCAGAGAACTGGAGCACAATTAAAGGCTGTATAAAGAAACGACAAAAATAATCAACTTCTGAAGCGGTTTGTTCTTGGAGGTGTTGTTTATGAGCGTCGTCTGTTGTTATGAGCTACAACTGAGGCATAAAAAGGTTACTGAAGGACGAACGGCTAGGTGAGTGAATTCAGTTCGACTCAATTACATTTTGCAGGAAAACAATCATTAAAATCATTATTATTTATTAGTATTCAATGAAATACTGGTATGCACATGTCTGTGTCTGTGTGTTAAACTTTAAGGCATTATTTTGAAGCACGTCCAATTCATCAGAATGACAAAAGAAGAGGAAAACCCTGACTGGGTTGGTGGACAAGAATTTTATGACAAATATGATCCAAAGGAGATCTTGGGAAGGTTAGTGTCACCCTGATGAATTTGTGTCTGCAATCTATGACAAAATTAATAGCATAAATGCAAGTCTTACATCAAAAAATAGGCTATTTTAAATATGGGATTTGAAGTCTTGGGTTTGTTTTGAATTTTTCTCCCAGGGGTGTGAGCAGTGTAGTTCGCAGATGTGTGGATAAACGGACTGGTCAGGAATATGCAGTAAAGATCATAGACATCACACCATCAGACAAAATGACACCCCAAGAGATACAAGAAATCCAGCAGGCCACTGTGAAAGAGATCGACATTCTTCGAAAAGTGTCTGGACAAAAGAACATAAGTATGACTATCTACTGCCCCTCAAAGACTTTCACATCACATTCAACAAAATCGAAGGTTATGGCTCTATAATATAAAAAAATCTATTTCATTACAAAAGTAAAAACTGCAATTGTTTTTTTTGTAACAACATACAAATGTAGGTTTTGTTTGTCCCTGGTAGTTCAACTCAAGGATTGCTTTGAATCAAAGGCCTTCTTCTTTTTGGTATTTGATCTGTAAGTAAACCTTTTTTTCTTTCATTGCATGCAACTTTCATGTCTGTGCCTCATTATTTTTATTGACAAAACACATCAAGGACTTGAGTTAAAAAAAAAGTCTAAGTAAAAAAGTGCTTTTAGTATAAAGTATTAAGATTATATAAAAAAACATTAAAAACAAATCTTAAAATTAACGGAAATAAAACAGCAGCTGTGATTTTACGGTAAATAACCAGAGCTTTTTTTATACCAAAGATTTGAAGAACAAACATCTGCACAACTTAACATTGGTTCATAGATAATACACAACCATAAGCAGGTTTGGATGAGAAAGTCATATGGTGACCCAATGCCCATCACAACTTTTCCTACAAGCAAAGAAATATACTAATTAGGGCTGGGCGATTAATCGAAAAGTCATCGAAATTGACATTCATAATCTAAAATCGATCAAATTTTTATAGGCCGTTTATTTTTTATTTACTTTTCCTACTGCATGCTGAGTCATGAGACCCCACTTTGTTAAGACTAATTTATACTTCTGCGTCATCCGCACGCGTATGGTGCGCCACAGCCATCACGTGGTTGCATATCTACGCACCTCTCAAAAAATGTTACTTTATGTCGTGATGACACATTGCGCAGGCTTTGTGATTGGTGGGTTTGGTAGCGGTGATGAGTGTGGGTGGCACGGATTAATTTCAGCATTGATGTTCAATAAACAATCCTAGATAGTAGATTGTGTGTGTTTTCTTTAATTATTTTAAAATCAAGTAATGCACCCTCTATTTAAAAAATCTCTCACTGCTAATATTTGAGCATATTTACTGTACAAAACATGTCCGTGAACTATAAGTGCAAAGAAATGTAATTAATGAAATAATCAGCAATCAATTGTCATCCAGTTAAAATGTTCAATTAATAGAGATTTTGATTTTAGGCCAAATCGCTCAGCCCTAATGTTAATGTTTCGAAAGTGCTCAGTGTCATTCACACACTACTAAACTCCATCATGGTAACACACATAAAATAAAAGTAGTGCAATAAACATTCTTTATTAACATTAGATGTAACATAAAACTATAATGTGCATAACTCAAAAGAATAAACTAAAAGAGCTATAGTAATGTCAACAATAAAGTATCATGCTGGGATTTCCAGGAAAGTGAATCTCAGCGGTTTATCATAAACTTTTCTATGATCATTTTTACTGCAATTGACAGCAAGAATGAACATAGAAGCGTTGTCTGATTGACAAGCAGCAGCTATATGTGTTCAAAAGAATCTAAATTGCCAAGTAGGATGAATCTATGCCGCATTTTGTAGAATCTTTGAACTGTCAAAACACCTCTAAAAAAAGCTTTTTCGGACATTACATATTTGTACATGTGTACATTACTGTAACACATTTTATTCAAGAACATTTGAGCTGCTTTTAGTCCTTAGCTCTTTCATTTTCGTTTTATTTAAAATATATTTAACTTGCTTGTTAATTAAATCCCATTTTGTTATTTAACCTATTATTTTTATGCAACAGTCAAGTAACACGTTCATTTGCTATGAAGAAAATAGAAGGAAATAATATTTTTTGCATGCTGATTTATGTGAAACCATGAATATAGGTCTACATAATCACCTTGCAATTTTGAGATTATAGCTTTTTTTGGCTTTGAGTATAGACTATTCAGTTCATAAGAGCAGTTTAATCTTTTAAAAAGTTTTTTTAATAATAAAATCAGTTGTTCACTGTATACAAATGTAACATTTTGAAATATTTATATTTATCGGCCTATATATCGGCAATCTGCCTCCAAATCTGAAGAGTTATCGGTTACTGATTTTGGCCAAAAAATCCATATCGGTGCATCCCTAATTAACGATTCAATTTCCATGTAATTTACCCAAAGGTCAGAACATTAGACAGTTTCACCAAAAAACTGAAAATTCTGTCATCATTTACTCATCCTTTATTTATTTCTTCTATTTAACACAAAATAAGATATTTTGATGAAATTTGGAAACTGATAATCTATTCCATGGTGTTTTTTTCTTACTATAGATGTCAGTGGTTACTTTTTTTCAAAATATCCTCTATTGTGTTCAACAGAATAAATAAACACATAACGCTTTTGTGTCAGTACATTTTTTTTTTTTGTGAACAATATGTACAGTTAAAGTCAGAATTATTAGCCCTGCTCAATTATTTGCGCCCTTGTTTATTTTTTTCCCCAATTTCTGTTTAATGGAGGGAAGATTGTTTCAGCACATTTCTAAGCATAATAGTTTTAAAAACTTATTTCTAATAACTGATTTATTTTATCTTTGCCATGATGACAGTAAATATTTTACTTGATATTTTTCAAGACACTTCTATGCACCTTAAAGTGACATTTAAAGGCTTAACTAGGTTAATTAGGTGAACTATGCAGGTTAGGGTAATTAGGCGAGTTATTGTATAACGATGGTTTGTTCTATAGACTATCGAAAAAAATTTGCCTAAAGGGGCTAATAATTTTGTCTAGCCAACGTAAAACCAATAAGACTTTGTCCAAAAGAAAAAATATTATCAGACATACTGTGAAAATTTCCTTACTCTGTTAAAAATCATTTGGGAAATAATCAAAAGGGGGCTAATAATTCTGACTTCAACTGTATATAAAGGGTCCAGATGCATAAACCTCTAAATGCCGTCAAAATTTTCTTCTAAAATTAGTGTTTTTATCAGGCTCGTGTTTAGGTCCAGTAATTTCATTTTTATGGCAACGAATAAGTTTTTTCATTGTTTTCAAAGTGAAATAACTCATCAGAAACAAAGAAGTCTGAGACTTCTGCTCATTTTCTATTGTAATTTTAGACGGCACTAAGAGGTTTTGCATCTGAACTCTAATAACTCTTACTAATCAGAAAATTAAGGATTGTATAGAAGGAGATTTACTTACTATTCTAATGTGTTTTTTTTGCCATTAAAGTTTATAATTAGGAGAACAATTTATTCAATGTATTTTTGTATTTTCACAAATATATTCATACAATATAAGCCTAGTTTTGTTGTCCAGCATAACATATTGTTTTGAACTACTAAAAACATCAGTAAAAGTCACATTTATTCAGTCATCATTTACTCAACCTTCATTTTTTTTCTGTTATACACAAAATAAGATATTTTGATGAAATCCAGAAACCGATAACCTATTCCAAAGTAGTTTTTTCCGACTATGGATGTCAGTGGTTACTGTTTTGACCTTTTTTCAAAATATCTTCTTTCGTGTTCAACAGAATAAATAATCTCATAAAGCTTTGTGTGAGACAATGTTCAGTTTTGCGTGAACTATACCTTTATGTGTAAATGGAACGACTCTAAAAAACAAGTTTCTCTTAGTTATTTCTTGTAGAGCTCAAGTCCAGGCGACTGCTCAATCTTGCTGTTGTGTTATTTACTGGTTGCTTCCTATTCAGATTTCCCATGTGTTCCCTGTGGAGATTAGCCTATCTGTTAGCTGGCGCTCTGCAGCATACAGATAAGAGACTGGCTATTCTAAGAGCCACAACAGGCTGATTGCCAAGATTAAACTGTTGCTTTCAAAGCCTGATTCTCCATTCAAAACATGAGCACAAATCCATCCAAATTCCTTCCCTTGTCCAGCTGCTGAACAGATTTAATTACAGTTTCTTAGAAATTCTGAAATGTGCCAGCTCAGTTTACAGGCCTTGACATTCACTTTTGTTTGTTTAAATGTGAATGCTCTTTTAACAGGATGAAGAGAGGAGAGCTCTTCGACTACCTCACTGAAAAAGTCACTCTAAGTGAGAAAGAGACACGGTCAGCTTCCTTTAATAAATCTCTCAGCTCTTGTTGATGCTACTATATTTAGTTTTTTTTTTTTTTTTTTTTTAGTAAATATTGCATATTTTCCGCCAAAATATAAAGCAGCATAACAGTTTTCAGCATTAATAATGTGAAACAGAAAAAAAAAACATTTTTAAATATATTTAAATACAAAACATTTTACGATAATACTAATTTTACAGTTTTTAATCAAATAAATTAAACTTTCTTGCATATTGTACACATGCGTTTAATTTGTATGCAGATGAAGACTGAATTATTATCCTTTATTAATATGGGGTTGCCACAATGGAATGAACCGCCAACTTACGCAGCGGATACCCTTCCAGCTCCAACCCATCACTGGGAAACATCCATACACTCTCATTCACACACATACACTACGGACAATTTAGCTTACCCAATTCACCTATAACACGTCTTTGGACTTGTGGGGGAAAGTCCTTGATCAAACGGGAAAATTGGGTTAATTAGGCAAGTCCTTGGATAACAGTGGTTTATTACAAGGGTTCCCAAACTTTTCAGCCTGTGACCCCCAAAAGAGCAATGCTAGTGACTCGCGAGCCCCAATATGCTCTGAGGTGGTTATACATATACAAATCTTGCATGCAACGGCGTGCACATACCAATAGACCCAGGTCTATTTTTCATTTAATTTTAGAGAACACCCATCAGAGATCATCCTTCATGTTCAGTTGTGGCCTGTATTTATTGTTAATGTTTGTTTAACTTGGTGCCATAAAATTAATCTGTTGCAACTGATGCTGAGTCTTAAATGTAACATAAGTCACAACATATGCATGTTGTTTTTTTATTAACTATTAAATTTTATTAATTTTTTAATTTTTATAAATTTTATTATTAAGTGTATGTGTGTGAATGAGTGTGAATGGATGTTTCCCAGTGATGGGTTGCGGCTGAAGGGCATCCGCTGCGTAAAAACTTGCTGGATAAGTTGGCGGTTCATTCTGCTGTGGCAACCCCGGATTAATAAAGGGACTAAGCCGAAAAGAAAATGAATGAATAAATGAATGAATGAATGACTTAAGCAGGCTGATAATATTGATCATTTAGCTGTTTTAATTTTTTTTTATTTAGATCTATAATATATCTATAAGGGTTAAGGATATATATAGACAGTACATCTAGACTATTTTAATGATTTTTGACATTAACACAATTATCATTTTTACAGTGTATTTTTGTCTTTCCCTTCAAAAATACTATTGCAAAGGTCTGGTATTGGTCTGGTTGTCCATGGTAACATATTGTTTTAAACTTCTAAAAATATGAATAAAAGTCACTGTAGAGTAAGTACAGTAGAGTTACATATTAAATATCAAATGAAAATAAACACAAACTGTATTTTTGTTAGTTTTTTCAGTGTAGGCATATGCAGAATAAATAGAAATTAAAGTGATTTAAAAATACACTTAATGACTTGAACGATTGATTATTAGCATGCCATTTTCTCTTCTCAATCTGTTAGAAAGATCATTCGAGCTCTCCTGGAGGTGGTTGAGTATCTTCACGCTCACAATATAGTCCATCGTGACCTGAAACCAGAGAACATTCTGTTAGATGATGATGTGAATATCAAACTTACAGACTTTGGTTTCTCCATCCAGATTGAGCCTGGACAAAGACTGAATGGTGACTGACTGAATGAACATCTTTAAATATACTAGAAGCCTTCTGAAAAAATAAAACCTGCAGAAATTGAAGTTTAGAAATGGCTGTCTTTGTTTTCTCCTAGAGGTTTGCGGGACACCGGGTTACTTGGCTCCAGAAATCATAGAGTGCTCAATGGATCCAAAACATTCTGGCTATGGGACTGCTGTTGACCTGTAAGCAGCTAAAGTAAAGAAGCTGGTTGTGATGTGCTGTGAGAGACTAGTGATGACTGTGAGAGAATAGGGCCACCATTTTAAAATGTATTTCAGCTTGTCAAGTGTTCAAGGGAATTTTACATGGACATACCCTCGACCCTTCGATTTTGACTGAGGAAGCTAATCTGCTTCATACTGACTGTCCAAATGTGACAAATGGGACAGACAGGAAACGTAAGCTTGTGCTACAAGTTTTGCAGTTTGCTGCATTGTAAAGTTTAAGCTTGACCTGCGAAATTGCATCACGTGATTGCGTGAGACCAATAAAAGATTAAAACATGACCTCTCTATACAGAAATGTCACATATACACCAATCGCTTGCTTTTTTAATGTCTAATCATTTAATCCCGCCCCTTTTCGCAGTGCAGTACGACAGAATTTCACATTCTTAAGTGTGACCATGGCATTAGTTGCTTTAGCTGTGTTTGATAAGGATTGGAGCTAAACTCTGCAGGACTGGGCACCCCTGCTTTACAGCAGTGTTTCTCAACCATGTTCCAGGAGGACCACCAACACTGGATGTCTCCTTTGTCTGTCACACACATTACAGGTCTATCAGCCTCTGCTAATGAGCTGATGATCTGAATCAGGAGTGTTTGCTTAGGGAGGATGGAAAATGTGCAGAGCTGGTGGTCCTCCAGGAACGTGGTTGAGAAACACTTGTTTAGGGCTTTCTATTTAAACCCATTTAGATGTTCCGTGGACACTTGTGTAATATAATCAATGATGAAATTAGAGTCAATGAATAATATGGAGGAAGGTTTGTGAGTAAAGGGCATAAAATTAGACTGGTATGCAGCCTAGTACTGTCCTGTGAGAAACTAGTGATGTCTGAGGGAGACTAGTGCTCTGGGTTTCATTCGGAAGGGCTCATCTCTATGCACTAATTTCTTTGGAGGGACCCTCAATAGGGATTAGAGCATTTAGCGATGAATCCTTTCATATTAACTGCAGTTTTTGACGCCAAATAACTTCCCTACCTAAAGGATCATGGCCTGAAATGTTTGCAAGTGGTTGTTTTTCAAACTCGTTCGTTCCAAAGTGCCCTCCAAATGACTCCAACACTTTATGGCTGTCATGATTATTTTCACTATAAAGTGCCTTTTGGAGGGTGATATATCTCATTTGGAAAGCACCAGTGATGTCTGTGAGAGACTAGTAAAATTTTACAGAATCCTATTTATGCTAAAAGGTTCTATTCTCTTAATTTTCCACACAAAATAGGGGGTTTTGTATAATTCTGTTGTTGTTGTTTTTTTTTTGTTTGTTTTTTTGGTGAAACACTGCTATACACTAACATGGTAAAACCACCATTAAATGTCTTAAAATTTCGTAGACTGCATTATTTTTGAAAATAAATTGGTATTTTGTTCTCTAATTTTGATCTTCTCTGTAACCACATGAATAGTGACAAGAAGCAGAATAAACTGAATAAGGCTACTTGAATAAATCAACTCATATTTAGTGCATGATTGTGATCCACATAATAACCCTCTTTCGGCCTGCTCTCATCAGCTGGAGCACAGGGGTGATCTTGTACACTCTTCTGGCTGGATCTCCACCATTCTGGCACAGAAAACAAATGCTGATGCTTCGCCTGATTCTTGCAGGACAATACCAATTCAACTCACCAGAATGGGATGACCGTTCAGACACAGTCAAAGACTTGGTGTGTATTGCTCGTTTTAAACAATCCAATACAAAGTTGCGCCAGATTGTGGAAAGCAATACCTTTTCAAACTCATCTTGTTTTCCTTCAAGATTTCTAGACTATTAGTTGTGGATCCTGAGAGTCGATACACAGCAACAGAAGCGCTCAATCATCCCTTCTTCCAACAATATGTGGTTGCGGAAGTTCGCCATTTTAGTCCTTATAGGAAGTTCAAGGTACACAAGTTTATTCAGATGACTTCAAAAGCATAGTCCGATTCTAGTCATTCACTGTTGTTTTCCTGCAGGTTATTTGTAGGACTGTACTTGCTGCTATGCGTATCTACTGTAATTATCGTCGTGCCAAACCAGTGACCAAGGAAGTGATCCAGAGCGACCCATACGCCATCAAACATCTGCGTAAAATGATTGACGCTTGTGCCTTCAAGATCTATGGCCACTGGGTGAAGAAAGGCCAAACGCAGAACAGAGCAGCTTTATTCGAAAACTCTCCAAAAGTCATTCTGCTCTCCATCGCGACTGAGGAAATGGATGCAGCACAGAGGACTTGGTGAGGGTTTACCATCAGTTACTAGTGGATACAAGTTACCTTGAGACCATGTTGATAACGGTCCAAAAATATAGACCTTTACTGCTAAGATGGCAGTGGGGGAGAATTATTATTAATTCAAGTAACATTTATTTAATAAAGTATTCAGATTTATTAAAATTTTTGTTGATAACAGATGAGGAAATACTTTCTAAACTAGGGATAATTAATAATGATAAAAACAGGATTAATTTTTATTTGATTAGCATTTAGTGATCTAAAACTAACATTACGTTAGCATATATCACTAAAATACTACTGAAGTGTTAAGAACTCATTAAACAAATAACAACAATAGTAATGGGCATACTAATACTTTGGAAAATATAAAATGCATTATTTTATTAGAAATATAAAGAAATTCTTCAACAAAGAAGTAATAAAAAAAGTCTTAAAGAGATTTGAATAAAGAAAACAATAAGATAGTTTGGTATGATTTTATTTCACAGCAATACAAAACAGATATGAAACTAAATTCCAGAAGTGTGTTTCTCCACAGGAGAAATGTTCTATTAATCTCAAGTGCACCACTGGCATCATTCATTATTTTTGTGCGGCTTAGTCCCAGATACATCAAGGATTGGAATGAACCACCACCACTGGCATCATCTAGTCTTGAATATCTGCTTCTTAAAGCTCAGTTCTTTTCTGTTTTGCACTGGAGTTCATAGCACAGCGGAAGCCCAGGTTATCAGAGGCTGAATCTGCTGTGTTTCCCATCCTGCAAAAAAAAGAAAAAAGAAAATTATTTCTCACTAGTGAGGATGACAAACCACCTTTAGGCCTGGAACTGTTAGAAGCTATTTTTATTTTATAATTAAAAGTCTAATAAATTCAGACTTTGAATAATATCATGAGAACAGTATGCCTGACCTAGTCGTGACACGAGCTCTGTGATTGGCTGATCCGTCGGCTGTGTCGATCCAGGACGCTCCACGCAGTACAAACATGCTCTGAGCTCCAGGAAAACTGGAGGAGGTCCATTCCCACACATTACCCAGCATATCATATAGACCTGAAACAAGATGGCATGTTAATGTTAATCTTTAGACTGAGATCAACATGTTATAATACATATAATAAATAAGGATAATTATATATATATATATATATATATATATATATATATATATATATATATATACATATACATATATATATATATATACATATACATATATATATATATATGACCCTTTATAAAATAAAACAAATATTATTCTATAAAACAGAGTTGTGGACTTTTTTTCCAAAGATGTATACATAATATATTACACCCACACATACATTTCCTTCCCAATATTTCAGGTTTTAAAATGACATTTTGAAAACACATTATCATCTAATATTGTGATATGTTAATTATATTTTTGTGATAATGTAATTTTTAAAAATTAAAAAAAAACTCACAAATGAACATTTAACTTAAAATGAATGGCAAATCCAGACAATGGATAACTCTTAAGTGAACTCTTAACTAATTTTCAGAGCTGTATCAAGTCATTTCACTCAGCGGCCATCTTTGAAATACCTATCAGGCAGTATGCTCGGCCATCCTATTTGAATAGGGAAACATCAAATTCTCCAAAACTCTTTTGTAAATTTCATATTTGAAATCACCAATAAAATTAAACAAATACTGTTTCTTTAGTTTCCTTTCTAAATGTTCAAATCACACAAAATCTGCAGAAACTGTCATTAAAAACTCAGGTCTGGTCTGACCCACTCCCCCAGATAATCGTCAGTCTATAACGATCGATGATTGGCTCCTGTATTAGAAGGCGGAGCTTCATTCGCTGTATTTATGTTAAACTTTTGCCCATTCAAAACTACACAATTGACACATCTTGTGAATTCTCAAGTCTTTGGCTGTATGTAGTGCAGTGGTTCCCAACCTTTTTTTTGCCTGAGACCCCCTTTTCCCCTGGAAAACATTGTAAGTCCCTCTTCCACATTTAATGATATTATCACTCATATAAGTTTGCAGTAAGGATGACAAAAAAAAATTGTCCTCAAACTAACAGTGTTTATTACTATATCTAGATATGTTTATGCACAAATAATACTCTAATGTAAAATATTAAAACAAAACATCCGTATGTAATTTATAACTGAAAAACCATTTTCTCAGAGGATGACAAACTGACAAAGCATTGCTGTCACTCTGAAACAAGTTTTATTTATGGAGAAAAGTACAAAGCACTGCAGTGTTTGTGTGTTCTGTGTCTGTCTGAGAAAATTAGGCCCAATCCCAATTCTACCTCTTAGCCCTTACCCTTACCCCTCGTTTTGCGCGTACACGCCAAGGAGTAGGGGTGTCTCAATTCTCCTTAGCTTGAAGGCGTAGGGCTAAAGGGAAGGAGTGAATAGCACTTCGAATGAAGATTTTTCAGGATCACACTTAAAACCATGGGGTAAGAAAATTTCTTAGAATACACCAGCCATGACGGCAGTTTTACCGAAATGTGAATATTCCATACAAGCTGAAGCTGGTCAATTTTTGTCACGTGACTTGCGCTGCGCTCGTAACCAGTGTTCAAGGCACACACATTCATTGGAAACTACAAACTTGTGCAAACTCTAGAAATACTCGATATGCGAATGGCCCCTAAAAGGCCGCCGTCATTTGCGATCTCCATCAGTTGATCTTCTTGCAGACATGCTGGATTCACCTGATTTGTAGACAAATGGTTTGCGAATCCATACCTTGGCAGTTCGTGGGTCCTTCACTAGGTCTTTTCCCCTTAGCAAACTTTCCAAAGACGTCTGTTGTGGGTTAAATTTGGGCACTCAAGTGACCAAGATGTAAGCAAGAGAGTACGGTCATTTTTCAAAATAAAAGATCATTCATACTCAGATCATAAATAAAATGGAAATAACTAATGATTTCTTGTGCGGCACGCTACCAATTGATCCTCGGACCGGTGGTTGAATTCCACTGAGCTAGGCAACATGATCATTCTCCACTGCTGAGAATTTTTTAAAATATGAAGCGACATCTTATAGAGCTCGCTGAGGCCCCCTTGTGGGCCGGGACCCTGTTGGGAACCGCTGATGTAGTGTGTGTATTTATTACCACATACCATAGTTATTCTGTGGAGGATACGCAGTTACAGGAGCGACACCATGATAGCCATCTTCAGCTGAGTCCTTATCAGGAAACGGGCCCTTTGAATAAAGATCTCACCATTTACCAAAACACTTACAAATATACACTTGTCCTTCATGCTGCGTGCAAGAATATACCTCAACTGACCTGCCACAGGTTAGTCCGGTTCAGCAAGTACTTGTTGCCCCATGGATATGACCTGCCTAAAATAGTATGTAAAATTATAGTACATAAAATGATGCATGACGACAGTTGTTTAGGCGCTGAGGGGCATAAGGCGTTTTTGGCTTGCCTTCCAGTCCTCCACGGGCAGCCATTTCCCACTCCTCCTCGGTTGGCAGTCTCTTCTTCTTCCACTGACAGTAAGCTTGGGCATCATTCCAGCTGACCTGCACCACAGGACAATCCAGTCTGTCCTTGATACCAGAGCCTGGTCCTGCTGGCTGCGCACAACAAATCAGAGTTGACAGACAGTCAAACATTCACAAAAACAAATAAAAGAGCACTTTTGGCAGGTTTGTTTGAATAAAAGCATCTCTAATGAGACTCAATAGGTGTGAGAACTTATTTGCACATTGGTGGAACAAGTAAAGACTATGGTGGCATCGTGCGTTACATCGTAGACAAGGTACACCTGTCCAACTGCTCATTAACGCAAATTTCTAATCAGCCAATCACATGGCAGCACATCAATGCATTTAGACATGTAGACATGGTCAAGACAATCTGCTGCCGTTCAAACCGAGCATCATAATGGGGGAGAAAGGGGATTTAAGTGACTTTGAATGTGGCATGGTTGTTGGCACCAGACGGGCTGGTCTGAGTATTTTAAAAAATGCTGATCTACTGGAAGTTTCATGCCATCTCTAGGGTTTACAGAGAATGGTCCAAAAAAGACAAAATATCCAGCAAGCGGCAGTTCTGTGGGTGCAAATGTCTTGTTGATGTCAGAGGAGAATGGCCAGACTGGTTCGAGCTGATTGAAAGGCAACAGTAACTCAAATAACCACTCGTTACAACCGAGGTATGCAGTAGAGAATCTCTGAACACCCAACACGTCCAACCTTGAGGGAGATGGCCTACAGCAGCAGGAGACCACACCGAGTGCCACTCCTGACAGCTAAGAACTGGAAACTGAGGCTACAATTCACACAGGCTCACAAAAACTGGACAATAGAAGATTGGAAAAAAATTGCCAGGTCTGATGAGTCTCAATTTCTGCTGCGACATTCGGATGGTAGGGTCAGAATTTGGCATCAACAACATGAAAGCATGCATCAATCCTGCCTTGTATCAACGGTTCAGGCTGGTGGTGGTAGTGTAATGGTGTGGGGGATATTTTCTTGCCCCACTTTGGGCCCATTAGTACCAATTGAGCATTGTGTGAACGCCACAGCCAACTATGCCACCATGAGAACAACAATAGATAATTCACCTCAGATTTTGACATTTTCAGATAGTTTTTGACTTAGGTTGATGACTGTGAATTAAATGGGAGTTGAAAAATAGCCTAACCATAATAATAGAGCATGGTATGAAGAGATACAGTATAGAAAAATTTACATTATCAGAACTAACAATCAACATTATGATAAAACTACAACTGAAAGAACAAACAATGTCCCTGATATTCCACGACTATGACAGAAAAGTAAAAACCCTGAGAACCCTGCTTAGGGTAAAAAAAAACAAAACTGATTTTAAAGACACCAGGACTAAATAGAACTGTACTGTACAAGAGTAAACACACTCAAATAACAATTTAAGAGGTATAATGAAAATAATATTTTTATTAAATGAATGCATTACAAAAAAACTGTATTTAATGATTAATTTAATTATTAATCATAAATAAATACCTATCACTAAATAAAACCAGTAGATGTCACCCACTAAAATTAATATTTGATATATAAAGTCTACATATAAAGTATAAACTACATTACCTGTCTCCAGAATACTTTCTCCACTGGTAACCACCAAGGTGCAGACTAGGAAATAAGACAACAATAATTTTCAAGACAACAGAAGTTTACATAATATATAGAAAGCATTATGTGTTGTTATGTATTACAGCTTTGGATCCATACCTCAATTTTCTGAGTCACTTTACTTTTCAGTTCCTCTGATACAAAATCCTGGAACACAAAACTCCAGCCAAATGTTTCAGCCTCTGTCTTATATTTCTGCAGTCTGACGAATTCCCTGGAGTAAACAGAAGCAGTTGTATAAGCCAGAAAATCTAGCAGTAAAGAGGACAAAGTGTACTAGTTTTTGGGGTGAAGCTGAAGTTTACCTGAAGTTGGAGTTGGTGACAGGATATTTGTCTATCTTAAATGGCTGGAGAGCCACAGCCCGTGTTGGCGATTCTCCATCTCTCCCATCAGCAGCACTTGTTCCCATTAACATCTTACCACCAGGAATAAACACCATCTCATCATCTGACAAAACAATTTGTTGATATTTGTTAATATTATTATTGATATTTACAAATTATTATATACAGTTGAAGTCAGCATTGTTAGCCCCCCTTTGATTTATTTATTTCATTTTTAAATATTTCCCAAATTATGTTTAACAGAGCAAGGACATTGTCACAGTATGTTTGATAATATTTATCTACTGAAGAAAAGCTTATTTGTTTTAATTTTGGATAGAATAAAAGCCAATGTTAGTTTTTTAAACACCATTTTGAGGTCAAAATTATAAGCCCCTTTAAGCTATAGTTTTCCAGAACAAACCATCATTATACAATAACTTGCCTTATTGCCATAACCTTCCTAGTTACTCTAATTAACCTAGTTAAGCCTTTAAATATCACTTTTGTATAGAAGTGTCTTCAAAAATATCTATGTTTAGAAATGTGTTGAAAAAATCTCTCCATTAAACAGAAATATATATATATATATATATATATATATATATATATATATATATATATATATATATATATATATAAATATATATGTATGTATGTATGTATGTATGTATAATTTCACTCGATTTTCATTCTGTTTTCCTCAGCTTCTGGAAACAATTATGCAACTTATGCATTTAAAACTAAATAAAACTATAATACACAGTTTATAAAACTTTTTTTAAATAAATAGAGGTCGCCGTAAACGGTAATTATTCACTGTTTTATTTAAATGTATTTTAGGTATAATAGACATTTAAACAACTCCTGGTCTCACGATTATTTCAAAAACTGTATTAAATTAACCACCATTTCAAAAGATCGTCACAATCTCCCCCTTTAAGTACTTGTTCAACACATTAGATGAAAAAGTCTAAAATGTGAGACGTGATGCTTGAAATTAATTAAACAAAAATGTAAGTAAATATGTAGTGTAATCTTGCGCATATCTTGGAGTGTAATCTTGCGCATTCATACTCCATTTTTACGATTGAGGTAAAGTCGCCTTTATATTCGCACATTCGTTCTGTGACAACCTGTGACATATACCTTATATTGTTTACCATGGTACTTCGAATAATACGAAGCATTATTATGGTCCTATGTTTACAAAAATTAAAAATAACGGAGCATAGATTTTAAGAGAATTCTTACCTGCTGCACAAGACACTGTGCACAATAAAATGAGGTAAAACATCTCCCAAATAACGTTAATCATCTTCATCTTTATTTTTTTTTTAAATAAAGCGTTAACATATGGGAGGTTTGATTTATTTCATTAGAAGTTTTATAAAAACAAGAAAACGATCAACTGAACATAAAAATAGTCTGTATGAACAGCAACAGAACAGAGCAAACTTCAGTTCAGTTTCTTCTACGCGTCACCAAAGCTCCTCTGAAGCGTTCGTCGCCATCTGTTGGTTTGGAGAAAGACGAATTGAGCATATTTCACACACAAACTTGCATATTTCTATGTAAGAGTACGTCTATGTGCTGCTCAGTTCAGTGTTAAAGTCCATGTATTATTTTGCTGCTATTTATGTAAGTAGCCATCCCTTTTCTCAATTATCAACAAATCCTACTGTCGTTGTACTAATAAGCTGCTGCTGAATGTGTGCTTTGTAGCTATTAATAGTTTAATCTTTTGTTGTTGATGTTATGTTATCATCCCTTTGTATATCTAGCAGCTCAGCATGCTCTTATTAGCATAATTCAATATGATGTATATTTTAATCTTAAGTGCTACATTTTATTTTGTGGTACTATTTCTAATCTACTAGCAAATGTTGTTCGCCTTTAAGCAGATACTGTACCTGATATTCTCAACATCTGAGTGTTTATATGATGACTATACAACATATAGGCAATGTAATAATTTAAACTAATTTTAAACATATAGCCCAGCCAACAATTTTGTGTTTTATAGACGTCCAATAGACTAAACGTAGACAGCTTATTCATTGACGTCTATTAGATTTTCACTGACAGCACAAATTTAGCCTTGTTTAAGCCAAGACGACTATGTTTAGACATCTGTTAGACATTTATTAGCCATATTTTAATAACAAAAAATGCTTGCTGGGAGGCTACTTTGAAATAGATTACATTCACTCATTTTCTTTTTGGCTTAGTCCCTTTTTTTAATTTAAAAAGATTCATTCCGCCACAGCAGAATAAACCGCCAACTTATCCAGCACTTGTTTTTTGCAGCAGATGCCCTTCCAGCTGCAATCCATCACTGGAAAGACATAGATTACATTACATTATTTTAAAATACCCTTAATCGTAACGTTTTATATTGATGATTACATGTTCACATTTGATGTATGACCTTGGCTACCTTGACCAGTGGAATCTGGACGTAAGATATTTCAAGCCTGTGTAGTGTCATTGCTGTTTGTGTGTTAATTAATGATTGTTCATGCAATGCAGATATTTATAAACACTTTACATCTAAAATACCCACATATCTCTAAGATTTTAGCATTGTATTTAAATTATTTAACTATGCATTTGCATGTTCACATAATGACCACAACATTCAGGTAAATAAAAAGTAAAATATTGTATCAGTTTCTATAGCATTTTTATTTAATCAATTTTCATTTAATAATAGCCTTTTCATGAACTGACAAACCCTTCACAAAAATCAGTTTGGGAGACCTGTATTAAATGCAAAGTTTAATAAATTACATGATGTTGATGCAAAAATGCAACAGTGAGCATTTTTTTAAATCAATATGTAATACAGAATAAAGAATCATAATTATCCCAAATACATATTAAGTCAACAATTATCTATGAGTACTCATAATGTGTCAGATTACATTACCAAAAATGTGTAATCCAACAGGATACATTATAAATCTTGTTATTGTGATCAGTATTGGACTGCATTTCTTGATAATCTAGATAATCCACCTCTTATTGCCTTCAGACTGACTTGAATGCAGTCTTGTATTACATCTAATAGCAATGCGGTGAAATTCTCCGGCTCATTTGTCAAGAACCATTGTGAAAAGCAACATTGTTGTGAGCACAGGATATGCTTTATAGAGATGATCCGCGTTGCCACAGCAGTTTGAGGAGTGTATGAATGAGGCATTGGGCTGCTTGACTCTGTGAGACAGTGACTGTGAGAGTGTGTTCATGATGGGACTGCCTTGGCTGCTGGTTTTGGAGCTCGTCCTTTACGCCGGTTGTTTCATCTGCGGGGTGATAGCAGCCGCCTGGATGACACTCACTCAGGTATTGATAATTCAACATCCATCTCTGATCAATGCTAATTTGTGAAGCTTAGTGGTATGATTTAATAAACGGAAAACCAACTGTAAGAGAAATGTGCACACATATTGCATGCACAGTCTTTTTACACACTTAAATCTGTTATCATTTAACAATGTGTGTTATCTTGCTTCACGTGATGTTTGCTGATGTGAATTGTTTTGTGGCTTTTGTTATCAAAGATGAATTTTTAAATTATTTTTAAAGATATGCTACATCTGTTGGTGTTCAAGTGTATTTTTAATGGGAAAAATCTGTGCAATATATATCAAAATATGTGCTGTTGCTGATCCCAGGTCAGACGCTGCTTTTTCCATGTGATCAGTCGCCTCTTGTACCCTATTATAGCTTATTGAAGTCATATGATACTGGCACGGAAGCACTTTCCATATACCTCTGTTTGTCACACACTTGCTCATAGCCAAATATCACTTGCTAAAGTGTCTCCTTATGTTTGTTACATGCAAATATAGATTATGTTTCTGTGTTGTCTTCTCAGGGTCACTTTGACGGGCTCTGCATCCTCTATGGAAGTGTTCATTTTAACACATCAGGCCAGGCTTTGACAGTGGAAGGCTCTAGTTCTCCTTCTGTCTGCTATTTTGTGTCAGCCATCGCTGTGTGCATGGCTATTTACTGCTTTTCCCTCATTCTGTACTGGATCTATGCCAGCTGTGTGGAGGAAGATGTGAGAAGGTGAATGTGTTGCAATGTTTCCATATTTATAGACTTCACATTTTACTTGCTATTTATAGAAATTGATATAATATATAAAAAAATTATATTTTATAATATATAATGTTCAGAATTCTTGTGTTTTGTTAAATGTTTGCATGTATTTACAGAGGGACTGTGTCTCTCAACACGTCTCTGGGAGTCTGTGGCCTTCTTCTGTTTTTGCTGTTGGTATCAGGATGTATTCTCAAGATCGGCCGGGACAGTTTATGTTTTTCGGTCCTACACAACGTTCCCTCTCTTAACAGGTGATTTCAACTCCTCTTTGTAACTTTTGATGTATATTTTAAGAAAGATTTAATGGTAACACTTTACAATAATAGTACATGAATAATGATCTATTAATTTGTAAACTAAGCATAACTTTATTACGAATTAATGATGAGTTAAGGCGTGCGCTAATCACGAACTACCTTTAACTACAACATCATTAACAATAGTTCATGTGTGGCTACCTTGATTACTTGTTAGTACATGTTGTTAATTAATGTGTTAATTAACATTTAGGTTTAAGCTAAATGTAACCAACATGAACTCTGTTAATGTATAATTATGGCATGACTTTACTTGGAGGGGCACATCACCATTAACTCATTGCTAACTATGAACTCCTGTGTTTAAACTGTTGATGTTGACTGAACACTGTTTTATTGTTATTCAGTGTAAACACAGTAGACGGATGTGCATAAGAAGTTTATGAGTAGTTAAGAATGAGTTAATGATGATGTGTCACTCCAAGTAAAGTCATGATAGAATTATACAATAAACATATCATTAATTCATGATGGTTGAATTAAGTATGAACTAATGTAGAAATGAATACATTAACTAACAAACAATTGTGTACTAGCAAGTAATTAAGGTAGCTGTTATTCACACATGAACTCATGTGGCTCATGTTGTAGTTGGAGTTAGTTCATGATTAGCGTGCGTCTTAACTCATCATTAGTTCATAATAAAGTAATGTTTATTCTGCATATTAACACATCATTATTCACGTACTGTTATTGTAAAGTGTCCCAAAGTCCCAAAAGTTTTGCAAGTGTACATTAAGTTTTAAAAACTTTTGCAGAAAACAATGCATAGGTTCTGACAGCTAATGCTATGCAAATTATTAAAGGAATGTGAGAAACGTGAAGGAACGTCAAGGTTTTTTGAAGGAACGTGAAGGTTTTGTACATCAACACAATGTTTCTTTAGGGAATGCAAACTTTTTGCTAGTGAACGCAACATTTCCTGAGAGCACAGTTTGCCTGAAGTGATGGCAATGTTTCTTGTGAAAACACTAAAGTTTAGTGAGTGAAGTGTCTCGGGGGGATTGCAAACATTTTTATGAGAGTAAAACAAAATGGTTGCAAGTTAATGCAGTTTCTTGAGAGAAAGTAAACTTTTATGGCAGGTTTGGAAACCACAAAAGTATTATTAAGGAATGCAAAAGTTTTGGCAGGAAATTTATGTTTCTTGGAATACCAGAAGTGTTATAGAGAGAAAAAAAAAGCATGTTTCATGTAGAACAGCAAAGGTTTTCCATGATGTTTTTAGGAATAAACTTGTATATGTGAATGTTTCTTGGGGGCATTAGCTTTGGGTTTTTTTTTGGTGGCTTTTAAATGCAAAGGTTCTTGGGTAAATGCAAACTCTTTAGAAGGAACCCATACATTTTGGCCGGCCCAAGCTCATTAGAAATGTGTGCATCAGCCTGCATTTTGTAAAATGTAAAACATGCTGGTCTGGTATGTTTTGTTGCATGTTCCAGATGATAAATCATCTAGAGGGCACTGTCTAAATTTTTGTGACTCAAATACATTACTTAGGATACATTTTACAGAACATTTCAGATACACGTCCTTCTTGTACTCGTCCATGAAAAGGTGGGCCTTGTCATACAGATCACCTAGTGCAGTGTTTCCCAACCCTTTTCCTTGACGCACACCGACAGTACATATTTTGGATGTCTTCCTTGTCTGGCCCAATAGTTTCAGGTTTTAAAGTCTCTTTTAATGACCTGAACTCAACCAATAGTGTATTCAAAAGCAGACATAACAGAAAAGTGCACTGCTACCATATAGCTTTCCCTTGATTTTACACTGTTATCTCTTTTGAACTCGAAGCCACAGACTTTTTGTCACAATTACAGCACTATGAAAGTGAGCATAAGTGGTGCTGTGCAAAGAACTGAAGAATTATTTGAAAAGGAACAAAAGTTGTTGGCTTCATATTGCACTGTACCATCCGTTTTGTTTAAAAACTTTTGTGGTTTTACAAAAATGAAGCATTTTCCAGTGAGCCTGTATTGGTTTTGTCATTAAATGATGTTTTGTGGAAAACGTTTTTTGGAGAAATGCAAAGCTATATATGATGCAAAAGCTAATCACTTTCCCTCGTGATCAGTTTCAGTTAAATATGTGCTTCTGGAAATACTATCTTATTCTAGTTGTGAAGATGCAGAGAATAAGACATGGGCCCATCCATACTCTGGAAATCAGTTCTACACAGGACTGTACAGTACTGAGGTTAGTCCTTTGGTTTGATGTTTCTTCATACTGTTTATGACGATTTGTTATATTCGAAGCATGTGTCAAACATTGATTTTTTTTTTCTTGTGCGTGTTTTTGTATCTGAAACCTTATACATGATGCTTCATACATACCAGCAAATGTCAGTACATACAATACGCACCCCAAATCAGTTTTGATTTGTTTTTAATACAGTGTAAATTCTGTTCTCTCCTCCACAGAGGTCTATGTGGGTCAGCTTCTTCTTCTGGATATTAATAACGGCCGTGGTGGTCATACAGAGACGCCAGAGCTCCAGTTTGAAGGTTTGGGGTGATGATGAGTGGAGTCGTGCTGAGACAGAGCCCTTCCTCCATCGCCCGTCCCGCCAGAGATAAATCATTAACACATAAAGCTATCATGCAGTCTTGAAAAAGTGCTTATTATCATTGTGTAACACTTGAATTTGATCTTAATTATACATATGCACAATACTGTATGATGTATAATAGCTACAATGATACACAAATGTCTTAAGGCAGTGTTTCTCAACCATGCTCTTGGAGGACCACTACCTCATCTTCCATGTCTCTTCACTACATCTTCCATGTCTCCTTAAGCAAACACACCGGATTTAGATCATCAGCTCAATAGCTGAGACTGAAAGACCTGTAATGGGTGTGACAGACAAAGGAGACATTTAAAACATGAAGTGTTGGTGGTCCTCCTGGAATGTGGTTGAGAAACACTGTCTTAAGAAGGTTATCTCTGTAGAACTGACTGACATGTCAGTGAACATGATGGATTTAAGAAATATATGAAATATCAGGATAAATTGATAATGGTTAACATACAGTTAACCAACAATTATTGCAAATGATAGTAATAATGACAAGGGTGAGAGGTTTTATTGTCCTTGATAGTTGGACATTTAGCAAATGAATAAATAAATTGACATGCATAATTTTGGCTTTAAATTATTCATCAGCTCATTAGCATAGACTGCAAGATTTGAAACAAGTGTGGCAAACTGAAAAGATCTGAAAAGAGTGTGGCAAACAAAGGAGACATGAAAAATGTGTAGTGCTGGAGGAATGGTTGAGAACCACAATCCTAGAAGATGGCTGAGCTCAATTGGTTTCCAGCCTGGAGAAGCATTGAGAAACCCCCTGAGGATAATTAAATTGGTAGAAAATTGTACATTTTGTATAAACAATCTCTTTTAAAAAAGATGCCTGTCACCCCAGACATCATTTTGATAAAATTATTATGTTTAATTTGGCACAAATCTAATCTGTAATCTGAATTTCTCACAAAAAAGCCCACTCTGTAAAATTAGTTGAAAATGTAGGAACTACTTTTATTCTTTCTTTCTCTCATTTGAATGGCCAAACAATATTTTCCCGCCTTGTATCAGAGCTGTTTGCTTAGTTTGCGAGCCTGTCTCTCTTTGGCCTCATACGCGGCTTTAGTGTCCAGAAGAATCTCCAGCGTCTTGTTGATCTCAGCCATGTCCTGTTGGAGCAGGTCGCTTTGGCTGTGGAGGCTCTGGCTCTCCTCTCTCAGCCGCTCGACTTGAGCCACCATCTGCCTGCTCTCCTCCCGACACCGCGCGTGCAGCTCCGCGGCCAGTGAGAGCAGCTCCTCCGCCTGGATCACCGCCGAGTCCAGTTGGTCCTTCGACATCCCGCGGCTCTTCACCTCACAGCTGGCCCACGCCGCGTCCATTGGGATTGTGAAGTGAAAGAAAAGGTTTTAAAGCCAGATAGAATTGCATAATGAATGTAAATAATCATTTGTTTTGGCTATTATTTTAGGTCAAACAGTCCTGCTATGTTTTCTCAGTTGACTTTCAATCTCAATCCATAAAATAATGTTTTTGTGAATCAATAGATTTTTGTAATTATGATGTTGTACACTATTACTAATAAAACTATGGCTTAAAGACATGGTTAATTAATAGCAATAGTGGCTCATTGTTTTCATGACAAATGTCAGGTTGGGTCAGCTGTTTGCATTTTAAATGGTATTTTTAGCATATATATATAACAAAGATTTTTTAAACACATTTCTAAACATAGTTTTAATAACTCATTTCTAACTGATTTATTTTATTTTTGCCATGATTACAGTACATATTATTTGACTGGATATTTTTCAAGACACTTCTATACAGTTTAAAGTGACATTTAAAGTCTTAACTATGGGTTCACTAGGCTGGTTAGGGTAATTAGGCGAGTGATTGCATAACGATGGTTTGTTCTGTTGACTATCGGAAAAAATATAGTTTAAAGAGGCTAATCATTTTGAACTTAAAATGGGTTTAAAAAAAATTAAGAGCTGTTAAGCTGTTAAGAGCTCTTAAAAAATTAAGACCTGCTTTATTCAATGCTCCTATAAAACAAATAAGACTTTCTCCAGAAGAAAAAATATTATCAGACACACTGTGAAAATTTCCTTGCTCTATTAAACATAAGTTGGGACATATTTAAAAAAGAAAAACATCAAAGGGGGGGAATCCTGACTTCAACTGTATATATATATATATACTATAGGGACTTGATCCCTATATTAATCTGGGGTCACCACAGCAAAATGAACCGTCAACTTATCCAGCATATGTTTTATGCAGCCTATGCCCTTCCAGCTGCAACCCATCACTGGGAATGGATGTGACATTTGCATAAAAATAAAAAAAAAATCACATACATTAACATTGCATTGAAACATCTGTTTATATTTTGGCTCACTAGAACAAACATGACTGGTTTTATTAAATTTAATATTATTGCATTTATAAGGAAAAAGTTTCATTATAGACGTGACATCTCTCCGTTATGGATATGACCTATATGTGAAATTACCACCTGTGTGACTTTGGTAAATCAAATATAAATTGTTTAAAAAAATTGACAGAGACATTTTTTGGAGTATTTGTAAAGTACTGTGAAATACTAGCTTACACAATAAATGTAAAATCGGTATCAGTATTTTGGTAAAAACGTATTTTTTTTAATGGCAAGGTTGTCATTTGCTTGGAATTGCTTATACAATGGTTTGTCATTCATAATTATTCATCATTTTAATGTTTTGTTTTTAAAAAGGCTCTTTAGTATGACAATTTTCTCTGCAGTTGGTCAAAATGTTAAATAAAATGTGTTTTAAAATAATGTCCTAATTTATTTATGGGTTTACTTTAGCTAATTAGAATTTAAAAAGTGAGTTCATATACACTGAAGCTGTATTAATTTCAGATTTACATCAATGTTTAACAAATAAGTTTTGTAAAATACATACATTTTGTAAATTATAGATTAGATAAAACCTGGTATATGTATTGTTAGTATTGTTGCTAAATATAATGCTCATTTATATTTAAATGGAATCTTTCAATAGGCTATGTGATAATAATTTATGTAAAATAAAAAATTTATGATTAATTTTTAAAAGAAAATGGGACACATTCTAATAAATATGGGCTAAAACCCCACAAAATGTAAAGATTTATTGCACTTATTGATTTTATGCCTTACACAATTTTATAAGGACAGTATGGAAAAATTGCATTCAAATGAAAGATTAAAAGATTTGACCAACTACAAGACTCATCTTAATGCAGTCCTCATGATTTATAAGAACATACAAGTATTTTAAAAAGTGTTTCTCATCGCTGTCACTCAGACAACATGCTGTGTGTCGTCTCTGTGACCTAAATCTCAGATGGCAACACTAGTCTGAATCACCAGGCTCAGGGGAGGTAACAAGCTGCTTAGAGAGCAGCTTATCCCAGCGCCTGCACTGTTACTTCACTTCACTTGCAACTTAAATAAAAAAGCAGCGCACATTCAACAATCAAATCAACTACACAAAGCGACCGCTGTGTTTTAAGAGCTAGAAATGCCACTGGAACGCAGTGATGATTGGAAATGAATGCTTCACATTTAAGAATGAAGTGTTTTGCAGTTTACTAATTCAGTCACAATTAGAGTCCTCTGGTTATGTACATATTTGTCATTTTTATCTATAATTATAATGAGCAATGCCATTCTACTCTAAACTCATTTTTAATGCACTGTTTATATTATTGACTTACCAGACTCTCTTCTCCTCCTCTATTATTGGCAGCAGCAGTGAAGGAACTGATCTTGTCCTTCAAACTCAGATTATGAACAGAGGGAGGGAGAGGAAGGACGATCAGAATGCTTTAACATTAGAAGTCCCTGCAAGATTACTGACAATACAGGTAATTCAGAAATGATCTTGCATTTAATTATGTATTATATATATATATTTTTAAATCTTAAAGAGATGGGTTTCTTAAAGAGGAAAGGGTTTTAAATCTTTATGGATTTCTTTTTTCTGTTGAACACAAAAGAAGATATTTTGAAGACTGCTGGTAATCATTGACATCAGCAGTGGGGGGGGGGGGTGTCCTTGTATTGTTTTTATTTATTGTTTGTGCTGTCAGGGGTTAATGATTTATAGAGATTTTTTCATGTTCAACAGAAGAATAAAAATAATATAAGGTTGAAAAAATACTGAATTTTTTTTTTATTATTAATTAATATTAAATAAGAAAAATACGACCTTTTTTTAAGTGACTCCAAAGCTTTGCGAGATTTTCTGTTCAACGCAAGATATTTTGAAGATTGTTATTGTATGTGCTCAGCATAAATGAGATCACTCTTTTAAATTTAGATTATCTATAATATGCTGTAGAAATAATTTATTTGTGCATATACATCAAATTAGTCAGTACCAAAGGCAAAAAAACACAAGATCACAGTCCAAGTATTTCATTCATTCATTCATTCATTTTCTTTTCGGCTTAGTCCCTTTATTGTCCAAGAATTTGTCCACCCATATTAATGTGCTGGAGGAAAATACTACAAAAAAAATTATTATAATAAACGAAGCATTTAAAAAATCAAAAATTTAGTTGAAAGTTTTAGTTTTTATTTTATTTTTTGCAAGAACTTGTTTGAGATTATGATTAAAAATGTTAGGTGACTAAAACTTGATTTTATGGATTTAATTGTTTAATAAAATTATTTGTATAAATGCAGTAAAATATATTGCTATATTTAATTAGAAATTAATCAAAATAATCTTTTTCAAAAGTAGGTGTACTCATTTAGGCTGAGCAATGTATAGTATGAAAAATACTATGAAAGTCAATGGCTACCAGTTCCCAACATTCCTTAAAATACCGTATGTTTTGTTCAACAGAAAACACAAACAGGTTTGCAGCAGGTCAAGAGGGGGTAAAATTATTACAGGATTTAAATTTTAGTGTGAAGTGTCCATACGTTTACAGTTTGTCCCAATTGTTTACAAACAATTACTTGTACTTCAGACACAATGACTACAACAACTGATGCACCAACCCACTGAACCAATTCTGCTAAACTACAAGCACAATTCCTGTTTACACTCAAATTGCAGGTTTAAAACACTTTTTTTTTCAAAACAAAACACACAATTTTCTGCATTTGGCACAATTTTCATACAGAAAATCTTGTTTTCACAAGGAACTCACTGTCAAAATTGTAAAGTCAGTTGCCCTACTTTGCATACTAACTCATCACATGAGTAAACACCCGTCACACAGAATTGCAATTCAGATATCAGAGCTCATATGGTTCATAACTGGTTCACTGTCCAACCACGTTTTTTAGTTGTTTATCTTCCTCCATATTTTCCATTCCTCAAACCTATTGAGGAGTTTTTTTCTTCTCCCTGAGGATGGAAAGTGTATGACTGAAATCCACAAACAAATACCCTTCTCCAAGCTACAGCAGTTGATGCTTTTCATGGCTGGATTGTATATGTAGACCATGTTATGTGCAACTTTGTGTTGGTTGATGAACACTGTGTGCGCTGTTTTTGTGGGGAAAAATACAGTAAAATATATTTGGTACAGTGTGTATGTGTGTTTTGTATAAAAACAATATTCCGAAATATGTTACAATACACTTATGTAGGCCTATGTACTGTCTGTAGTAAGTGTAACTCTGAACAAAAAAGGTTTACAGCAAGTCATTATGATGAATGGAGAAGAAGTGGTCATGGTGTTTTACATAAGCACATTAGTGATCAACTGGTTCTTATAAATGTCAAGTCATGTGATGGTTTGTGTGTGTCATTTGTAAACAAACTACCATTTTGAGAAGAAATCACATACATACAATGTGTGTTTTGTAATTTGTGTGTAGAGTTCTGACAATATGAGACATGCTATCAGAAAATGTGTGTAAACAATTGGGAAAAACTGTAATACTTGAAAAGTAGGCTTCACTGTGGAAAAGCTCCACTAGGTGGAGTCATTGGCCAAACACATGTGATTTAAGCCTGCAGTTTAGCACGTGGCACTCGCCAACATGAAACATGACATTCAGTAAAAATAGACACTAAAGTCGTTTGAACATGCAAAATTGTTGTGCACTGAATTATGTAATCTTATCAAAATGTGTAGTATCTTCTTTTAACTTCCTCAAAGTGAAGGTGTTTGCCAAGTTTGCATTGATCCAAATCTAAAAACAACTCTGTCATAAGCCTAGAGTTACCAAACTAAATCCAGGCATATACAGCATTATTAATTGATACTGAAATATCATTTAAAGTCAACTACAGCATTTGTGACTTTAAAAATTTATCAAAATTTTATAAAATGAGTATACTTTCAGTACACTAGGGTGGCACTATATCATTTCAGCATTAATATTGCTATCTGTGCACCTGCAAATTGTCACATCATATACACTCTGAAAAAAAGGTACAAAATTGTACCTTTTAGGGTACAAATGGCCTGTAACTGGGGTGGTACCCTTAAGGGTACAAATGTGTACCTCTATTTAAAGGTACAAAATTGTACCTTCTACATTTGTACCCTTTAAGGGACAATTTTGTACCCCCACCGAAGGTACAAAAATGTACCTTTTTATATTATATAGCATTTTCAGGGTACTGACCCAGGCATTTTGATCCATTGGTGACTGCATGCACAAATAAATAAATAAAACATTTCGGTTCGCAGATGTCCATTTTTATTTATTAATGTAAAAATATGAAAATATTTCATTACAACTCACAACTGAATGTGTCAAGAAATAAAATTACACAGTAAGTATAAAGCAGACATGTAAAACAGTAAAAAGAAAAATTTACATAACAAATAAAAATTGTTCACTCACTGTACAGTATATAATCTACCCTTAATACAAAGACCACAAGAATACTGTTTAAGATTTATAAACACATTACACAGGCTACATCAAGTACTTCACTTTATAAAGTCCAAAGTATTTGTCTTGAGTCAGAATACTCGGTCATAATAAATAATTTGTCATCAACATTTTCTCTGTATTTCAGAATGAAGGCAAACTTTCTCTATAAATTGCTTCAACAGTGCAGAAAACCAAAAACATCAGTAGCCTCTTCCTCAACATCAGTAGATTACTCCTCATCATCCTCAAGTGGAGTTGTAATTTGTTGTAACACAATATGTGTTTATGCTTTTGATAAACATGACATGTAAAGCACTCATAACTAGAAAATGTTCTTTGATAGTCATTAGGACCACAAGTTATTTCAAAATTTGCTTTATGCATGAATGAGAGCAGTGTGCTGGATTAACTTGATGATTGTGATTATCCCAAGAGCATGTAGAGAAACAAAAAACAAGGTTGATCACTTTGGTAACTGGAGTAGATCCAGGCTTGTCACCGTCCACCGTTCATTCAAAACATTCCACTGCAGAAACATCAAGGTGTTCTTCTAATAAGATGGTTATGTCAAAAATGCATATTCGTCCACATCATTAGCCCGGCCAATCACAATCCCATCAACTCTGAAGACTGCTGTGACTCGTCTTGTTAACACAGTTGTCCAGTCGGTGGCCTCCTCCTGTACTTGAACTGTTGGATGTGGTGAAGATGGTTCACTGTAAATGACAAAGCAATAATTACATTAATATCAGTCACTCTATCACTGATGAAGAGAAAATCAACATGCATAGAAAGTAAAATAATTAATATTCACTGATTTAAAAAAAAAGTATCACAGATTAAAAGACTAATATAAATTTCATTCATTCATTCATTCAATTTCTTTTTGGCTTAGTCCCTTTATTAATCTGGGGTCGCCACAGTGGAATGAACCACCAACTTATCCAGCATGTTTTATGCAGCAAATGCCCTTCTAGCTGCAACCCAGTATTATGAAACATCCAGACACACTTATTCACACACACATTTATACACTACAGACAAATAAGCTTACCAAATTCAGCTATAGCGCATGTCTTTATACTTGTGGGGAAACCGGAGCACTTGGAGGAAACCCTCACGAACACTGGAAGAATAGGCAAACTCCTCACACAAACGCCAACTGACCCAGTCGAGGCTCGAACCAGCGACCTTCTTGCTGTAAGGTGACAGCACTACCCACTGCGTCATCCTAATATAAAGAATATCAAGAATTATAAAATGCATTTATTACAGCATATACTAAACAGAAAACAACATACGCACCCGAGCACAACGAAATGTTGAAGTGTCTCGCTTAACAAGGCTGGCAACATGAGAAGTGCTGCTGTAAAATCAATTCCTGGAACATAAGATGTGGCATTCAAACAAATATGAAAGAATCCATCTAAAGCTAGAATTTAATAATATTAATCAAGTGGAGAAAGTTTAGAAAGAGTACCTTAGAGTCAGGTCCTTAGAATTCTTCAGTTGATCTCTCATCTTTCGATGAAAACCTAGAAAATAATTTTAAACACGTGGGTGTACATTTATTGTTGTTTGTAAGTAAAAACCTACAAATTTAAAATAGTATGTAAGCTATATATAATATAATATAAGGTATAGATAATGATGAGACATACTTACATCTTGTAACTGAGCCATGCTTTCATATGACATGCCTTCATTGGTCTGATGCTGTTAGGCTGCATTCTGTTGTTCAATCTTGTCCTGAAATACAATTGGAAACTTCATAAACTTCTGGAAAGCAATAAGATAAAGCAATAACTATTTATTTATTTTGAGATATTAATAAAATAGGTAAAATAGCTCAAGGTAAGTTACCAGTTTCAGAACAAATAAGACAAATTATTACATTAAAGAACAAAATATAACTTAAAACGTCGATTTATACAACGTGGTATGTTAATAATTATTCTACATTAACATAAGTATAACGTTAAACAATAGTAAAGCACCAACAATTCTGGACATGAGAGTTTGTGGACACTCCTCAACATTAATATAACTTAGACACTTAAACGAAGATATGTACAAGCATACACACTAGCCACGTTTACATAATCAGTTGCTTTGCCGGTGACAAAATTGTGATTTTTCTTCACGAAATGGCGGTGTATATAACCGTCTAAAATTACATTTCCTCGGTCAACCGTGGCTAGAAAATGGCCTAAAAATATAAAACATTATCGATAATTACAAATTCCAGTATTAATAACAAAAGGTTTTATATCAAGGTAACGTTATATGAAGACTTTAGTCGCGCCAGCTCCGGGCCACACCGCACATTACTCACGGCCCGATTCCGGTGCACGGTTACGGTAGCGTCGGCTCGCTGCTGCCGCCGCATCTGGCCCGAGTAACTTAACGATACAGCAGACGGACTCGGGCAGGCGAGAATCTAGCCGCAACTGGACCGAGTGTATTTTGCTATCTGGGTTGCGATTATATTCCGCCGTGGCAACACTTATTAATAAAGCAGTAACGTAAGATATAAGGCGCGAATACGTAACGTATGCGATAAAGGGAGCTTTTACACCGAGAAAACTAACAGCATATAATACTCACCTTCTATAACGTTATGTCCCTTGGTGACTTCGATATCATATTGTATTAACTTCTTTAATAAGCTGCAGACATCTTAGCAAACTCCACCCTGCAGGCCAACGTACACCAGTCAGCCCGGAGCACTTAAAGCGGGGGAAAGCCGAGACCCAAGAGTCAGACAAAATCAACAGAACACGCGGCTTCACATGTAAAAATGAGACTGAAAATATAACTTTAATACATTCTTACCTGAAAAATGTGGACTCCAAAATAGACTTGTCTTTGAAAAGCGTGCGAAGTTCTGTGTAAACAGCCAGCATACTCTACCGACCGTCTCAGTAACAAACACTACTATAACGTCTCAACAAGCCAAATTCTTAAAGAGACAGCAACATCACCACCTGTATGAAGATGCTGTCACTCTGCATGGTTCTTATTCTACATCCCATCTTCTTCTTCTTCTTCTTCTTTCTGTTTTATGGCGACTAACTCATTAAAAAGCATTATCGCCACCTACTGTACAGAATCTTACTCCGATGATGGGTCTGAATATTAGAAAGGGCAACAGAAAGAAACGAGGAGGGAGGGAAAGGGACAAAAAAAAAAAAAAAAAAAAACTTGGATGTTTCATATTCTCCAATCTTTGCATCTAGACCACATACTCATGTCAGCGCTGCGTGTTCAGCTCCTCTAACATAAAGGGCCTTCATGACATTGATTGAGTATACTCTCACCCATAAATATTAGACTATAATCTATAACCTAACCCCGAATACTCTATATACCTAATAAACGCTCTATATACTTGCCAATCTATTATACCTTTTCCTAGAATAATTTTATATATTGTTTTATCTTCCCCACACTGACTGAATAACATATCGCGATGTTTATTATACTTGCTACATATAAATAATGCATGATCTACATTTTCAGTTACACCACATACATCACATTTCCCATCCTCGTGTAAACCCATTAACGCAAGTGTTGCATTTAACCCTGTGTGTCCCAATCTTAATCTTGATAACCACACCTCTTCCTTCCTATTTCTTCCTTGATTTAGTGTTGTCCCTACTGTCTGTATAATACTATAGTGCCATCTTCCAGTATTACTATTATCCCATCTAATTTGCCATTTATTTATTAGTTTTTCCTTTAAAATCGATTTTGCCTCTCTTTTCCCCAGAGGTACATGTACCTCCACCTCTTGCTTATTTAGTGCTTCCTTTGCTAATTTGTCAGCAACTTCATTACCAGATACCCCAATATGTGATGGAACCCAGCAGAAATAAACGACTACTCCTATTTCCTTTAATCTATATAAAGATAAATAGATTTCTGTTATTAAATCCTCTCTATCTGATTTTGAGTTTGCTATACTAACTAAAGCTGAAGATGAATCTGAGCAGATTACTACTTTGTTTGGTCTGACTTGTTCAACCCATTGTAATGCTATAATTATAGCTGTTAACTCTGCAGTGTATACTGATAGATTATTGGACAATTTTAAACTAATATTTACTTTGAACTTTGGAATATTAACACCTATTCCTATCTTTTTACTACTAGGTTCTTTGGAACCATCTGTAAAAATTTGTAAAGTTGAATAATACTTATTATTTAAAAACGCATTTATTTCTTTTCCACTATATTCATCTTTAGGTTTACTTAGCAAGCTTACATCTATGAGTGGTTCAGGTGCTCTCCATAGTGGGACATCGGTAAGTGGTATATTGGGACAGAAGATCATGTTATCTATACCATATTCTTTAGCCAACTTTTTACTCCTCCATCCAAAACTATCCTGTTCTTCATATGAGTATTCCCAGCAATCTTTTAGTATTTTACGAGTAAGATGATTACTAACTGATTGTTGAAGATTTACCCAGTATGTCATCATCAATTTTATCCTTCTAAATTCAAGAGGCATTTCTCCCATTTCTACCCTAATTGCATCTACAGGGGATGTTTTAATTGCTCCACAACATAATCTTAACGCTTTGGTTTGTATGGTATCTAATTTTCCTAATAAAGTCTTAGATGCAGATCCATAGACAATGCAGCCATAGTCAAAACAGGATCGAATCAATGCTTGATACATGCACAACAATGCACTACGACTAGCTCCCCAGCTGTGACTAGCAACTGAACGCATACAATTTATAATCATTTTACATTTTGTTTCAATTTTATTTATATGAATTTTCCATATTAACTTTTCATCTAACCATAAGCCAAGGTATTTAAAAACAGGTACTCTTTCCAATATCTGATCATATAACTTTAAATCTGTATGTACTATTTTCTTGTTTTTTGTAAATATCATGTATTTTGTTTTTAGTACTGAGAACTTCAAGCCCCATTCCAGAGACCATTCCTCAACTTTTTTAATTGATTCCTGTATTCCTTTATTAACATTTCTAATATTGCGTCCTCTTTTCCATAATGCTCCGTCATCCGCATAAAGTGCAAGTCCTATTCCTACCTTGTTAACCTTATCAAAAACATCATTAATCATTATATTAAATAAAATGGGGCTAATTGCACTGCCTTGTGGTGTACCATTTGTAATATTAAAAGCAGTTGATAATTCTTCTCCAATTTTAACTTGAAAGGTACGTTCAAATAAGAAGTCTAACACCCAGTTATAAAATTTTCCACCTATACCTATTTTGTTCAATTTAATAAGCAATCCTTCCCTCCATAATGTATCATAAGCTTTCTCGATGTCAAAGAAAACTGCTAACATATACTCTTTCATTATAAAAGCTTTCCTAATTTCATTTTCGAATAATATCAAGGCATCATTTGTGGATCTATTCTTCCTGAACCCACTTTGAAAGGTTGTTAATATTTCCCTTTTCTCTAAAATATAATTTAGTCTCTTAACAATCATTTTTTCCATTACTTTACATATTGTGGATGTAAGGGCTATAGGCCTATAACTGCTAGGCTTTGTTTTGTCTTTCCCAGGCTTGACTAATGGGAGCACGACTGCAGTTTTCCATTGCTTGGGCAAAACACCCTCATTCCATATACGGTTAATTACCTCTAATAATATCTCTAATGCTTTAACTGGTAACTTTTTTAACATTTGATAACTTATCATATCCTTACCTGGTGTTGTATTCTTTGAATTATTGATAGCTACTTTCATCTCAAAATACTTAAATTCATCATCTAGACTACTATTAAAATCTATCTTTTTCATGCATACATCTCCATATAGTTCCATAATTTGTTGACGTTTTGTTAAAAATACATCATCTAGATTTTCAATGCTGTGAGCTTTAGCAAATGTTTGAGCCAACATTGTTACCTTTTCTTTATTTGTAATTGCGATCTTTCCATTTTCCTCCATCACGGGTATTTTCCTGGAGCTATCAATTCCATTCATCTTTTTAATCATATGCCAAACTGTATTCATATCTGTTTCTCTGCCTATTGTATTACAGAAATTTTGCCAGGCTGCCCTCTTTGTACTCTTGATAATCTTTTTAACATAAGCTTTTTTCCTTTGATAATCTATGACTGTTTCTGGAGTGAGCATTCTTTTTAAAGATCTAAATGCTTTTTGTCTTTCTTTGATTGCCCTTGAACATTCCTCAGACCACCAAGGTACATTTTTCCTCTTTCTTGTGCCATTTGCTAATGGGATTGATTGTAATGCTGCAGAATAAATACCATCTATTACCTTACCATATACATGATCAATATTTCCCTCCAGTGTTATATTTTTAAAAAGGTTTTCACATATTGTTTGGAATTTTCCCCAATCTGCACTTTTGTATACCCATTTTATACCATTATTACAATTTTGTGTATGCACTTTACTTTGAATTTTACAGATGATAGGAAAATGATCGCTTCCTATATTATTTCCAGAAACTGACCACTTAGATTTACCAGCTAGTGATGCTGAGACTATTGTAAGATCCAAGCATGATGCGCTACCTTTTCTTATATCTATTCTTGTTGGCTTGCCATCATTTAGACACACTAAAGATTTCTCTTCCATGAAATTTTCTATTATTACTCCATTTTTATCTGTTTTCCTACTACCCCAAATACTACTGTGTGCATTAAAATCACCACATACAATAATTTTATTTGATGTTTCACCTATAGTGCTTTCTAATATGTCTACAGCTAATTCTAAACAAGGATTATAAAAATTGACTATTCTGATTACCCCATGCTCACCCATTACTTCTATACATATGCTTTCTGTTTCACTTTCATTATTTACATACCTATAAATCACATTTTCTTTTATGAAAGTTGCACACCCTCCACCTCTACCATTATTCCTGTCTTTCCTTATTACTTCATAACCATTCAGCTTGAAATTTAATGGTCTACATAACCATGTTTCTTGAATACAAATTATATCAGGAGGTTTGCTCATATTTCCAATGTATTTTTTAAACTCCTGTCCATTAGCAATCAAACTTCTGGCATTCCAATGAAGCAATAGGAAAGACATGATAATGTTAAATATCACTACTCTGGGATGCATCATAATTTACCATCACATTCCACTCTTTCTTTCCTTCTTTTGCTTTTAATATCTTGTGGATTTGTTCAGCCGATATATCTGTACAATTCAGGAATTTGTTTGCACATTCTGCCACAATTTTAATCTTGTCAGACCTTCTTTCTACCTGTGCGGTGCCGTTCACCACTGCACAGATGAATGCCACTAAGTCAATTTTATTCACACTAATGTTATCAATGGAGTCATTCTGAGGCATGCTCTTTTGTTTCTCAGATTTATTCACTTGAGAATTTTGTACATGTTCCCTATGAGTTTGTGTTTCTGTCTGCTGTTTTACTTTACGAGCTGCTTCTGCATATGTTAAATTTTGATTGGTCTTTACCTTTTGAATTTCACGTGCCTGCTGCTGAACTGGACATCCTGCATACGCAGCGCTGTGTTCGCCTCCACAGTTACAGCACTTTAACTTGGTTCCTTCTCTACACTTCCCATACTGATGCTCTTCACCACATTTTGCACATCGCATTTTCCCTTTGCATAAAGCAGCAGAATGACCCATGCGTTGGCAGTTATAACAACGAAGAGGAGGAGGAACATATTCTCTTACCGTGTAGCTGATGAAGCCTAGTTTCACCTTTGCTGGTAGATTTTTTTCCTCAAAGTGTATCAACACAGAAAGACTCTCACATTTTTTATTGTCCCTCCACATCATTAGTCTCCTGGCCATGCCAACCTTTCCTCCACTCAAGTTCCCTTTAATTTCCTCCATAGTTACATTTAAAGGTACACCTGAGATAACCCCACTCTTTTTTGACCCTACTTCAATACAGTTTATTTTATCACCAGCCAATGTTTTTAGTTTCATTATCTTTGTTTTTTGCATTTCGTCTTTACATTTAATCAAAACTCTACCATTACTTAGACATGTTGCCCCTTTTACTGATCCTATTTCTTTTTCTATTGCTTTTGATAGTTTAACAGGATGCACATATTGTTCTGACTGCTTGACAAAAGTTACTAAGATTTTAATTTCTCTTTCCTCATTAACTGTCACTACCCTTCGTCCCGTCTCCTTATTTCCGCCTGAACACGCCTGCTCATATTCAGACTCATCACCCATGTTGTTTCCTTTTTTTCTTTTATTATATCGTACTTCATGGAATTCAGTTTCCTGATTGTCATCATCCGATTCATCATCCATTGCGTCTCCCCAAGACTTAAGGTTGTCCTTTCTGTTCTCTATTTTACCACGAGTATCCTCCGATTCGTAGCTTCTCTAACAATCAACACTGCCAACTCGCGTGAATCGGCCAATCGGTACTTTTTTTTTTTTTTTTTTTTTTAAGCACCTATTCTACATCCCATATACTATAGGGTCTTAAACAGTAAGCAAAGACCAGTATTTATTTTTTTTATGATTAAAATTACATTCAATTATAAATTAAATTATTAACGATTTTGAGAATTTTTTTAATTTAAATACATGAAAAAATTTTAATTATAAAAAATATTTAATTAAATCAATTTATTTATTTATTATATTTATAAATTATGTATTTTAGTATTAATGTTTAGTATTAATGCATTTAAATTAGTGTTATATAGTGTCTTGATCTTATCATGAGCTGAGGGTGCAATTTTGTTCCTTTAGGGAAACAAAATATATAATTGTACCTTTAAAGGTTCCAAATTGGTCCTTTACGGTACAATTTTGTATCCAAATGTGCTATAAAAGGTACAAAAATGTACCTTTCAAACCTAAATCTGGACATTTGTACCTTTATAGCCCATTTGAGTACAAAATTGTACCCTAAGGACCAATATGGGACCTTTAAAGGTACAATTATATATTTTGTTCCCTCTAGGAATAAAATTGTACCTTCACTGTACCTTTTTTTCTGAGAGTGTAATTTGAAATGCTGTCAGGATTAAAATCACTTAATTTACCCACACCAAATGTAACAATAGAGTGAAAGTTCATAATTTGCATGTGTTTTTAAGGCATGTGACCTTATACACATTTTAAATAAAAAGTTGGAAAATAGGTTTGTAGTATAAACAAAGATTAGTTGTATTTAATTACTTTTACAATAAAGTGTTATTTTACATTTGTAAATGCATTTATCTTTCCTTGTTATTTCTTATACCATATGTAAAACCATAAAAATCATAAAAATATATTGTGCAGCCCTAATTGTAAGTATACTTTATATAGGTAAGTTTACGTCATTTCAATTGCCAGTGCTAGTTGTGCACTTGTAAGTGTACTATTTCAATACTACTTGAGACTAAACTGGCCCACGTTTTTAGATTACAAAGAGTGAAACAGTTGAAAACCTCTAAAATACACAATTACTTTGCAATGTTTAGTTTTCTCAGCAACCACAATTGAATTTAAAGACATGTTGGTGATTCACAGGTTAAATATTTGCAGCTGTTTTAACATATGAAAGTAAACTTTTTAGTATACTCAGTAATTTTTTAACTTATATGTTTTCTTTAAGTGATAAATAGACTGTCCAATTTTTAGCCTAGTATACTAATAGCAGTACACAAAAAACAAATCTTAATTTGTAAGTAACTTTACCAACCAACTATGCTAAAAACACCCTTGTGATGATATACGAAGAAGCGAATGGATATATTAGCTTCTGTGTTGTTCATCTGTAGTTGCAAGTCAGTACAATAAAGCAGTCAGTAAACACATTGTTGTTTATGGTTTGACTTTATTAATAAGAGCATCATGGTCATGGCCACTGTAGTCATTTCCTCATCGCTGAAAGATATGCTAGTGTTGTTGAAATATTATCAATAATTTATTTAGTAGAAATCCTACAAACAATACAGGGATGCTCTTAGTGTGTGCTCTTAGCATTGAACTTCACCTTTTTTTCCTATTAACATCCTCTCCATGTGCAAGGTTGTGTTTATACATTCGTTCTTTCAGTGATTCCAAGGACGACTTATTTTAACTCAATCCCTGCACTGTTTGTAAAGTAGGTGACGCGTTGTGCTTGTGCTGACCTACGCATGTATTTTTATGCTTGTTCACTCTTCTATGTGCATATCACCAATGTGACTACATGAGGCTGTGGAATGTTTCACTATTCATATGTTGTGTTGTCTAGTTCATCTATTAACAACAGTTGCATTAAACTGAAACAAGCTTAATCCAGTTTTTTTTTACATTCTAACAGTCTAGAGAGGGATGAATGAGCAGGCCTACAAATGTATGAAGAGACATCCCTACAAGAATAGTAAAAACTGAAATCAAAACAAATGTACTTAGTGTTCATGAAAATCTAAAAATGCAAAAAACATCTCTGTGGTTAGTTCATTTTAAGGGAAAGGGTTATAAAATATCATCACCTCAGTATAAAACAATAGAAGTCAATGGAAAGTGATGGAAAAAAGAATATATGCACAAACACTAAAATGAATACATTGAGTTGCTGCTGAACAGATCTACTTTCTGTTGGCTGCAGTAGACATGAGGCTGACATAAGAAACCTCTAAGGCAGAGATAAGTAAACTCATAAGCACTGTGCTTCTACCAGGCAATTAAAAGGGACAAGAGATTAAAAGAAGTCATTAGCCAGGGCAGTGGATTAAAGCACAGTGTCAAACAGTGAGGGATTACGATTCACCAGCCTACATTCACTCATTGATCTTTTACCACCCCTTTTTTTATTAGATTTATTTTTACCTGATTTTATTTAGTTTTTAATTTCCCCCCTGAGAACCATTTGTTTCTATCAGATCTCCTTTAATAGTCAATCTTAATATTGATTTCTGTGAATGCAGTTCACATCCGACTCCCCTTTTTCCGTAAGTTACTTGCATGTTGTTGACAAATGGATTTACAATACTACACTAGCATGGGCTTTTTTTCACGTTATTGTGGAGTTGCAAAAACTGCTTTGCAATGTTAAATGCAGGTTGCAGACGCCCAGCTTTTCATGTAAAATACATTATTCTCATGGTCAAAAGGAGGACACACTGATCTTTTAGTTTGCCATGGACATGATAAGTCAGAGATATCAATAATACAATGTTAAGATTGATATAGGACACTGATGTTCCATGCCTATTAGTATTTTCTACTAGGTATGTACTACATGTATTTATTTAGGGTCAATCCATATCAACATGGATTTGACTTGACCAAAGTATTTTCATTTTAATCCCTACTACATTCTACACCAGCGATGTCCAAACCTGATCCTGGAGGGCCACTGTCTTGCAGAGTTAAGTTCCAACCTTAATTAAAATACACTTGAACCTGCTAATCAAAGGCTACAGACTGACTAGAAACAAGAGATTATCTTGCTATTGAACAATAAGAGAGTCTGTATTACTTACCATTGAAAAAAAAGCAAAGGCTAAATTGGATCACATGAAGCGCCTTGTAGCCATTCACATAATGGTCTTAGGTCTCCTTCGTGCAAATCATTTATGCTTTTGTTTGGCTAAAGGTTGCACACTTTCCTTTCACAGGTTTGTAGAAACTTCCAGACTATTGTGTTTGAGCTGATGGAGCTACACTCAGCAGGACATTGACCCCCTAGGTGCAAGATTGAATAGTCCTGTTCCATACATTCATGAACAAATTTTTTTAGGTGTGTTACACAAGAGACACTTTGGGTTCAACTTTTGAATCTTGATTCAGTTCAAAACTCCCATCTCTTTCCTGACTTCACAATCTGCCAGTCTATTGTCTGTACCCTGATGGTAGTCTGCCTCTGCTTTTCAAAAGTCACTTCAAATATTCTTCTTTAAATCACACTTCTTCTTTTATCCTGTGTCAATCCCATGCCCCCCATGACAGCTCTCTTCCCCATGAATGATTAAAACCGGAAGGTACAGAGCATCTTGGTAGGTGGGTGGCCTGTCTCTATTGTCCTCCCTGGTCTCTACATTTTCTCTCTCCTCCACTTGTTCCTGGCTTCTCTCCTCTACATCTTCATCTTCTAGCCCTTCACTCTCTAACACACCCCTCCTTTCCTCATCTGGCACTCTAAACCCAAGACCAAGGAAACCCCCACCCCCTTCTTCCATCCGGCTACCCATCCCACCTCCAAGGCTTCTTGAGTGGAACAGGCAAGGGTGGCGGCTTCTTGTGGTATGCAAGCGGCCAAGAGAGAAACCGCTGCGACTAAGGGACAGCCTGCCACCAGGCCTAATTGGGAATGAGTTTGTCCCTGCAGCCACATTCCCTCTAACCCATGAAGGGAGAGAGGAGCTGCTTGTTGATCGCCGGCACCTGGGGCAGCTCTGTAGTAGGTAGCTAGAATTGCGTCGCATTCGTGCAGCCATTGCAACTGTTAACGGTGTATTTGTGTTCATGTCCAAATCCATAAGCAAGGCCTCTGAGTAACTAGGCACCATATGCTGGTTACAACGAATGTGCCATTCCAGTTCGGTCATATCCACCGTGTTGACCCGTGATATGACTCGAAGGGTGGGACCTCCGGTGCCATGTTCAAAGCCTGTACAGTAGTTCCCTGTCTCTGTATTATCATTGTCATTTGCATCCTCATTCTCACCAAACAGTTTCTCTACGTGGTAGTGGACATATGCTGTGCGATACTCTGCAATTACACGAAGAGGCCACGATAGCAGGAAAGTTGAGGCCAACCAGTATACCCAACGACGGGTGTACCAGGGTGGGTGTAAAGGGTCAGGGAATGCTAGCATATGTTCTCGAAAGTCAACATTTTTTAAGTGCATACCCTCTCGTGCTTCCATATAGTCATCCAGACCTTCGTTGTCTCCAAAGAAGCGTGCTCGTTGCGTGAGGTAGGCAGTCTCAGCACGGGCGCTGGCAAAGCTGAAACACTTGGTAAAGCGCAAACGGGTGACGGGATGCTCCAGCAGACCCTGCAGCTCCTTTGAAACATCTTTAACCCCAAGTCTTGAGTAATCAAACTCAGAGCTCGATGCGTGCGTGTTGACCCTTTCATGGTACACCTGCGTTGTTGTATAGGCATCTCCATTTCGGTAGCGCGTGACCTGTCTGGTACGCCGCACGTAATGGTAGCTGATGGCTTTCCACCAGATGCAGGGAGTGGCTTGTTGTAACCGCTGTATCCTGTCATAAACCTCTGTGATCTCAACCTTAGCAAGGTTAGCTGTTTTAGAGTAGCAGTGCCAGCACTCCACCAAGTATACGATGTACAGCATGGCCAGGAATGCTACAGGTATATAGACGTAGCCGTTAGAACACGGGCTGTCATGGTAGAGTCTGGCTCGGTCCCCGTAGAAGTATGCAGGGCCTTGGTCATCAGAAGCCATTACTGTGATGCGGTAAAGAGAGCACCAGCCTAGTGTGCCAAAGCAGCCATACATGAGCAAGGTGAGCAGCAGGCACTTCCAGTGGGACTCTCGGCACAGCGAGCCACTCAGGGACTGCTTGAGGGGACGCTGCTGTAGGTGGGAATAGGGAGGAAATATAGGAAGAAAGGGGGACAGAGGGTTGTACAGATGGACAGGAAATTGAATGGGGCAGAGTTCAAAAAGAGATGAGTTGGGGGTGTCAGGCAGAATGGCAATGAAGAGATGACAGAGCCAAAAGAAAGCAATGGGAAGCATGATTGGTGGGGGAGTAAGAGGGACAGGGAAGAAAAAAAAGGAAATATAAAAATGAATTCTGGCAGATAATGAAATTAACACATCAGATACATTTAAGATGAGGATTTTTGCACTTTTTGATTAACCCCAAATCTGATTGGGGGTAACAAACCCTCTCCAAAATTATAACTGTATTTTTAGAATTGCAGTTACCATTGTTTCCCATGGACCCACTAAGACCCATTGCGTTCTCCTGGGGGTCCCTGTACTCTAGTTTGAACCCCTGTTTTAAATTATTTTTCATTTGTATTACAATTGCACAGCTGAGTGAAGCATGGTCTGCTCTATCCACTCTGACATGCAGCAGAGAGAACTCAGTAATAGATCATTCTCCTGAGGGCTGAATACATTTCCTGGCTGCTCGTAACCCAAACCATGTCTCCTTTTAAAACGCTCTGTATGAATGTGGAGGGGAAGTGTAGAAGCTTTTAGACATCACTGAGTGCATCATCTCGACTAAATGCATATGGATCTCTATCGCCTATTCTGACTCCAGTGGTGGCTTGAGGTATAGAGGCCATATGGGCAAAGATGAACAGATTCCAAACCAGAAAAAAGCCACACAGCACCATACAGGTATGTCGCAATAATATTACACTGTCTACTGTTGGTCTGCAATATTTTTTGTGTTCATCCTATCGTTGTCCTGTTTCCTGCTGTCTCTTCCCTAACAACATCACATGCACAATCCCTCTCTCTCTCACTCTCTCACACACATACACTTACACACATAAATCAGTTAATAGTACGAGCAATGCCCTTGCTGTGAGAAACTGCAGCACTAAAAGCAGGCTGTAGCCCAAGCGTGGCATAGAGGCTGTGCTCCTCTTGGCAGGAGTTTAATTGTTCCTTTTACAAGGACAAGAGAGCAAACTGGGATGGGAGAGATAGAATCCATTAGGGTCAGCAGTGAGCATTACAATGTGCACAAGCTAATATCTACATATGTTTTTAATAATGGTGACTTGATGCAGGAAATATGATAATATATGATAGGCAGTATTTTAATGAATATTTACTGCATCCCATTAAACACTTTGGTGTTTAATAGACATCTAAATGTAGACAGCTTGGCTAAAACAAGGCTAAACTTGAGCCGTCAGTGAAAATCTAATAGACATCTAAGAATAGCAAAAAACTACACTAGTTGTCAAATAGACAGATTAGACAAACTTTATATGTTTAGTTTATTTGATGACTAGTCTACTTTTGGCCTATACTTAGACGTCTATTAGATTTTCACTGACAGACCAAATTTAGCCTTGTTTTAGTCAAATTGACTATGTTTAGATGCCTATTAGATATCTTTTAAAAACCAAAAATGCTTGCTGGGATGCTTTGTCTGTCATAATACATTGAGTTATGAAGTGTTATTACCATTTAAACAAAATAGACAACATCATCACAACTGAATAATTAATCGCTAGATGTTTTTGCTGCACAACACCAAAGAGCGGTGGGAGAAAGAGAAGCAAGTGTTGAACCACAAGAAAATGTGTCCTAAGAGATGTGAATAATATTCAGCGAGATTCATTTCTTCAGGCTGTGATTAGGACACCTGCATAAAACAAATAAGCAGTGATGTATAAATAGTGGATAAACTTATCCTGCTATTTCAGAGTCAATCTTATAAGTTAAATTATTTAGATGACCCAAGAAAGTCTCGAGTCATATCATTTGTGCCTTTCAATGCTTTTTACAAGAGAGGTACGTATAGATTTGGAAGAATCATAAAATCAAGCCCAACAGTGTGTTTTCCTGCACAGGTGTATGAGTCAGTGCATTATTTTCCCTCTTGGGACTGTGGATAAGAGAGTGAAAGCAAGTGACTGTTTGTTTTTTCCCCTTATACTTACTAGTAGTGTATAATCTAGGACGTGAAATGCAGATCTAGCTATATTTAAAACAGTTAATACCATATTAACTGTTTATTAATATAGCACAATACCATATATTAAAATACTGCACCACTATTCACAGGTGCTGTGGCAGTGCTATTGTATATACAGTGAAAACAATATATTCAATTACAGAACATTGGCTTTCAGGAGCCAGTTCTTTTCAATGGCGATTCCTTAACACGAGATTATGACAATTATGCATAAAGATCTGCCTTTTACTTCTTTGTTTTTCTTGGTGGAAGAGATAGACCAGGGTGTATATAATAAAAACAGAGAAATATACAACCCATACTTTAATAAAGTACAATAAAAACTATAACGATTAATTCAATAAAGCCACACTCTCCAACAATAGCTCAGTGGATAAAAAAAAAAGACTGGAATCCATCACCAGAATGAAATGTAAGACTGCCCAACTTCAATTTAAACTGGATCTTTTTACACAAATATGGACATCTGTTACTTTGTATTTGGACACATTGAAAATGAACTGATCAGGAAGGCACCTTCACTTATGCCCAGCTCTATTTGAAAACGTGTATGTCATTTTATTTATTTGTTATTGGTATTTTTATTACATTTACATTTAGTCATTTAGCAGACGCTTTTATCCAAAGCGACTTACAAATGAGGACAAGGAAGCAATTTACACAACTAAGAGCAACAAAGTGCTATAGGCAAGGTTCAGGTCTGTAAAGTCTAAGAAGGGAAGTATTAGTAGTATAAGTGTTTTGTTTTTTTTTTGTTTTTTTTTTGGGGTACAGTTAGTGTGATATTCAGAGAGGCAATTGCAGATTAGGAAGTGTAGTGGAGACTAAATAGTTGAGTTTTTAGTCGTTTCTTGAAAGTAGAGAGTGACTCTGCTGTTCTGATGCAGTTAGGGAGTTCATTCCACCAACTGGGCAGATTGAGCGTGAGCGTTCGCGAAAGTGATTTCTTCCCTCTTTGGGATGGAAGCACGAGGCGACGTTCATTCACAGAACGCAAGTTTCTGGAGGGCACATAGATCTGCAGAAGTGAGCGCAGATAAGAAGGAGCAAGGCCAGAAGTCACTTTGTAGGCAAACATCAGAGCTTTGAATTTGAATTCATTACTTTTATTATTTGAATTCCTGCTGCTGTCATGTATTGTAACTTGTTATTTGTTTCTAAATTGCTTTAATGTATAACGTAAAGTGGCTGACGCTGATACACATCTTTCAAGAAAAGAAACTACACCTCGTCGCATATAGCGCCCATAGCGCAAGCTCTGTGATTGGTGTGATTGGTAGCTAGGACCATGAGTCGCACGAACCTGTTGGAGCAATTTTTTACAAGTGTTGAGTCCTGTAATAAATAAAATAAAATTAATAAAAATTCTAGATAAAAACTGTTGTTTTGTAGTTACCTTATGATTATTGTTGTTACACATCCGCTGGTTCCTGCCTCTAAATGAGCAAGTTTGAGCTACTTGTACAAGGTAGCATTCAGAAAAAACAAAACACATACTGCCAGCTAGCGTTTCGGAAGAGTTATTTCAGAGCAAGACAAACAGCCCACGGAAGTATAAACGCAAGACTACGCACAAGGCAAGCACTGTGGGTCACGCCGATCACTCAACGCAGAAGTGTAAAGTAGCCCTTACTCAAGAATTTAAGATTCTTAACCAGTCAGGGCCGTAACACACACACACACACACACACACACACACACACACACACACACACACACACACATTTATATTTACAGTTTTTTTCCACTGGTTTGCCTCATTTCTTGAAACAGAAATTACATTCTAAAAACAACATGAACAAACCTCCAAACCACTTAGCAATTGTTCACAACAGAATTGAATTTCTCATTGATTTCATCAAATTGCAAATGTCTCATTACATCTTTGCAAATGATTAAGTACAGATAGCCTACATTTAACACAATTTCCAAGTGAATCGATATAGTTGATCTAAACTGTTTGTTAATTCTCAGTCTAATGGTTGTTCTCTCCGAAATGTGTCAGCGTCATTTCATTGTATATGTCATTACATGCACAATAGCTCGTTCAATTGCCAAAATTAGTCAAGACCATATTACCATGCATACCATACAGTAGGTGAATCCTTGGAACATTTGATTACAATTTATTACAGCAATTTTTTCTTTTTGCTCTGATATATGGAAGTAAAATTGTGTGTGGTTGATCATTACAAAAAGGAGTTACGCTTTGCTTGGCAGTATGAGTGATATGTGTGACGTCAAACCTGGGAGGCTACTCTTACCCTAAAATCGTATTTCTTTTTCTTAGTTTTATACACAATTGTATTCAGTTAGCTAGACAAAAACAGTACAGTAACCATTGTCAATGAAGGACTGGGCTAAGACTGTAAGGTGGACATGAGGGATATTTTAGTGGTCCTGTGCTATAATGACAAATCATTTTGACTTGCAGTGCTTACACAATGCTAAAGGGACGAAGCATTTTAGGGGCACTGACTGTTTAAATGAGAAGGAAATTTAGTTTTGACACATGAGTGAACTGTTTTGGGAAAGGTATGAGCTTTTTCAAGTGAGCTATAGTGTTGTGCTAAACTGTAACACTGTTTTGCCAAATGATCTTAGAATTTTGAGAATGTAATTTCTGTTTCAAGAAATGAGCTAAACCCATAGACTCACTCAAACTGTAACATCTGGTGATTATCTGTAGGGCGAGTTTTTGGGTTGTTCCATCTAAAATCACAGCCATTCACTCGATTCATCGTGTTGGGTGTTTATTGGATGTTCAGTTATGTGAACGTGTGAGTGCACAAAAGTAAAAGTAAAAGTGATGTGAGTAAATCTGCACCTACAGAAGGCTGTCTGAAATGTACGTCTGTCTGGTTAAATATTCCAATACACACATATAACATGAGTCAATTAGAAAAATAAACAACTTTATAACAATGACATTCAAAATGGTAAGCAAGCGCTGCTTTGTTTGTGTAAATATCAGCCTCATCACACTAGAACACATAGCTATTTTACTAATTGTTAGAAAGGATGGATGGATGGATGGATGGATGGATGGATGGATGGATGGATGGATGGATGGATGGATGGATGGTTGGATGGATGGATCTAAGAGTGTATTGCAATTATTTAAGATACATTGTGTGTGTGTGTGGGGGGGGGGTTGTAGTGTTACATTCACAGACTATTTGTTCGCCTGATTACATGAATGAATATATATATATATACATACACTCACACACAAATTAATACATACACAAACACACACACAAACAAAACTATGTCACCATTTATCTGTCACAGAATAATTAATGAACTGAAATCGGAGCTTAAATAATTAAACTCTTTACGATTCCTATCCTGGTAGAGGCTTCCCTTTCATTTCTAATTGTGAGTGCATATTTTGAGATGGAGGACATTGGGCTCATAAAATATTCAGTCTGAACAAATGATATTGAGACTGAAATGCACAGGGCTAAAAGGCATGCTAATAGGTGTATGGCTAGTACACAAGAGAGACTAGTTAAGTGTTAGGGGCGTGAGGATAAACCAATTATGGTAAAGAGTAGAGGAGAACAGGATAGTCATAAATTAACCCAGGATGCAATGAGTGGCCTCTTAAAGCCTCGATTGCCTTGCCAGCATAAACATCTGTTTCTATCAGACCAGACGAGCACTGATTTTTCTTAAAGAGATGTGTTTATCCACAAAGCTGAGGAGAGCAGCTCAATGCCAGACATTGTAAACTGAGAAGAGCTGTCACTAAACCGAAATAGCAACAGCTAAAAGTATCGATACATTTGTAAGTGACAGTGTAGCACAAACATTATGAAAACTCAATAATGATTACAAAAAACCCCATCCCCCACTCTGTCTCTGAGTCTATCGATCGGTCTGTAACAGTATATGGGGGTAAACTCAGCAACTGAGGGTGTGAGTGAGAGAAAGACGAGAGTGAAGGTGCGTATTGTCACATTTAAAATAACGCAGGGCACAGTTTGTGCTGCCAGAGAAGTGTGTGGGTTAATTATTGGATTTTCTTTAATGAACTACACACTGGGTGAATAACCGTCTAGAAAATACTGAATACCCCACTGAGACTTGACCTCCAGTTATCACAGATAAACGTTGTGAGCCAGGTGGGAAAAGTCAAAGTGAAAAAAGCACAGCGAGTCTGAAAAACAATGAGGAAAATCAGAATACCGGAATGAATCTGTTTTTATACGCTCTTAAAAACAGAGGTTCCAAAAATAAAGCTTTTTTATAGATGAAAAAGTTGAGTTCCTTTAAGAGAACAATTTTCTTTTAGTGATTTAAACATTTTACATTCACCTTTAATCACCTGGCAGGTGATTTTACCCAAAGTTTCTTACGAAATAGATGTATATGCATAAATACGGGGGAGGTGGGGGATAGTATATATATATTTTCATTCATTCATTCATTTTTCGGCTTAGTCCTTTTATTAATTAGGGGTCGCCACAGTGGAATGAACCAGCAACTTATCTAGCATATGTTTTATTCAGCGAATGGCCTTCCAGCCGCAACACAACACTGGGAAACACCTATTCACAGTCTTGCACACACATACACTATGGTCAATTTAGCTTAACCAATTCACCTATAGCGCATGTCTTTGGACTTGTGGGGAAACCGAGTTGATGAGACACAGTGAGATGATGCAAACTCGACACAGAAATGCCAACTGACCCAGCCAAGATTGAACCAGCGACCTCCTTGCTTTGAGGCGACAGTGCTAACCACTGAGCCACCATGTTGCCCCTCACTGGTTGCATTAAAAAAATGTTGTGAAAAGTGTAGATATGGAGTAGACATATATATAGTTGAAGTCAGAATTATTAGCAACCCTTAATTATTTACCCTGCTGTTTATTTTTTTACCCAATTTCTTTTTAACTGAGAGAAGATTTTTTTCCAACACATTTCTAAACAAAATAGTTTTAATATTGCATCTCTGATAACTGATTTATTTTATCTTTGCCATGATGACAGTAAATAATAATTAATTAAGTTAATTAGGTTAACTAGGCAGGTTAGGGTAATTAGGAAGGTTATTCTGTAATATATATATATATATATATATATATATATATATATATATATATATATATATATATATATATATATATATATATATATATAGCATAAAGGGGCTAATAATAATTTTGACCTTAAAATGGTTTTAAAAAAATTAAAAACTGCTTTTATTCTAGCCAAAATAAAACAAATAAGACTTTTACCAGAAGAACAAATATTATTAGACATTCAGACATACTGAGAAAATTTCCTCAATCTGTTAAACATTATTTGGGAAATATAAAAAAATAAAAAAATTCAAAGGGGCTTATAATTCTGACTTCAAATATATATATATATATATATATATATATATATATATATATATATATATATATATATATATATATATATATATATATATATATATATATATATATAATGGATATGAAATTATAAAGCTTTTACGGGGACCTACATTTATTTAAATGAAAATATATAATAGAAAATAGAATAAAATGTTAAATGTCAATTACAAGGGTAAATTGATTAAAGGACCACATTTTTAATCCTCTAACAAATCTTTTTGCATCATAAATGACCTTAAATGCAATAAAAAGGTTGGATGTTGGATGTTACTTTAAATATTAAGATTTTAATGCAAATGTTTAAGGTATATTAAGCATTTTGGCGCTTTAAGGTATAGTTTATCCAAAAACAAAACTGTACTTGCTTTTTACTCACCGTCAAGTGGTTCCAAAGTGTTTTTGTTTGGAACATTAAAGAAGATATTTTGAAAAAAGCTGAAAATATGTAACCATGGACCTCCACATGGAAAAACAACTATGAAAGTCTTTTAGCTTTCTTCAAGTTATCTTCTTTTGTGTTTAACAGAAGAAAGAGGCTCTTAGTTTTAAAGGCTGAGTGAATGATGACTGAATCTCATTTCTGGATAAAGCATCCATTTAAAATAAGTTCTTCAATTCACTTTATTATGCTGAAACAATAATAAGCCATTTGCAAATTAGATTCTCTGAAATTGTTATTCTTTATCATAAAACAGTCTGCTTACTATTGCTACATTCAGAGGGCTACAGGAACCCATTTGGTCAAGCGTCTGTGCATTAGATGCACTATACCATTCACACTATCAGAGCATCTGGAAAAAGAGTGAGGTAATGGGATGCATTTTATCCACAGGCTTTCATGGTTTCTATGACAACACAGCATAAAGACAGGTTAAAAGCCCCTCGCCTTAATTAACAGGCAATTCCCATCATGATTCAATATCAAATATCTAAATATCCAATCAAATATCCAGTATCTAAAGCAAGTACAGGCCAAGCGGAAAAACTTAACACACCACAAATTTAAGCACAAGGCACAGTCAATGCACGCTAATGGAAGTATTTCAAAAGGAGACTCTCAGGGAGTGATTATCTCTGCTGCATGTAGTTTCTTCACCTCAAAATGACCATAAATGCAGTATTAATTAATTAATAAAAATTTTTTAGAAGCACTGTTGTTTGGTTCCACAGCTCAACATGCATATTACTGCTATATGCTTGTTTATTATTATAATTTATATATAGCATTTTTATAAATTACATATTTCTCCCCAACAATAAGCCAAAAGACTCTAAGGTTGATAGTGTTAAAGTTTTTAATATGGAGTTCAATAAAATGGCTTTATTTTTAGTTAGCTTTGATTATTTATCAAAACATTTTAGTATTCTGACATCACTCACTTTTAGTGGGCCTAAAATAAATCCTGTTTTGATTCATTTCTTTCCATTCAACACTCGTCTGTGTCCAAGATAACATATTTTTCTTTCGTTTTTTTTTTGACAGTATTTACAATTACATGAATGCAAAATGCACAATTCATGCAATATTGAAATCATTATATATGAAACGCTGAATCTATAATAAATTAATTGTAAAAATGTGAACCGTGTTTTCTTTGAATTATTTTACCTTGTACACATTTAACCCATATACCTTCTTAATAGCAGGAACTCATGTTATTTACCAACATTTTCACGCCTTACCTCCTCCCTTCCGCCCCCAGTCAATGTGGGCGCTTCTCCCGTCACCGTCACCCCTTGCATCTTTCACTAACATGTATTATCACGGCACACACCGTCCAGGATGAAAAATAGCTCTGCGGTCCGCCGTCAGGACCCTCAGTCACCTACTTCACCCCATCAGCAGCGCGAGCCACCGCGTCTCTATGGTGGCGACATTCACTACACACCAGCATCACCAGAAAAGCGTCCTTTTCCCTCAGCAGAGGTTATCGCATCACATAATCCCAGTCTTCTGGATTCTAGTCCGGGCGGTGATCACGAATAACGGGTAACTGTTGCGCTCGGTTTCCCCTCAGCAATCGCGTAATAAAAGCTCGAGACGGAGCGATGGCTGAGCGGCGGCGCGTGCATCATATTCTGCGTTTCTCTCGACGGCTGCGAATCACGCTGTGTGTCGTAGTCACTTCAAGCGAGACTGATCTTTCTTTATATTATCTGCGTTTGACTGAAGGATATCTGAATTGTCGAAATATCCGAATATCCGCATCCGAATATCTCCTTCACGGGCATCTCTTGTTTTCCTCCACAGCCTCCTTTCACCTTAACGAACGGTCGGTCTCCTTGCGGACTTCACTCTGACGTCACCCTTAAACGCGCCTTCAAATCCTAATAATTGGGCAGTTCATACCAAGCCGCTCGCAGCGCGTGCTCGTGCAGTTACTGTTGTGAATTTGGGTTAATGCTTGGTGGTTTCATTTTCTTCTTGATTATTTTATTGTCAGAAATATGTGTATGGTGCAGTTTGAAGCTGCAGTAGGACAATACACTGCAGGTGAATATAGGGTAGGAACATTAACACGCTTAGTTATGATAACCTGCATATAAAATGTCCCCCAGTTCAGTGACATGTAAGTTGGGCTATTACGTATTAAGTTTTCCAAAATCTTATCTAAACATACAATTTAGCTATTGTTTTATTTTATTTATTATTTATTATTGGATATATTGGATATTATTGTAATATTGGTTTAAAAACCATAAAAAAATTTTGTATATAATGAGTAATATGTAACACTCTCTATAATAAACTTATAATAAACACAGATATGAACATGTAAGTGGTGCAGAAGTTTAATAATATACACTTCCTGACAAAAGTCTTGTCGCCTATCCAAGTTTTAGGAACAACAAATATTAACTTGACTTCTTGATCATGTGGTATCAGGAGTGGCTTATATGAAAGGCAAATGCATCTAGATTACACCCATTTAACTAAAATAAAATATGATCATGCCTTGATTTTTAATTATTTAATTAGGACAGTAAGGTCTGACTTTGCTAAGATAAAAGTCTTGTCACTTAACAGAAATAATTTACAGTATAGAATATAGAGTCATGCTGCAGCGGTAAAAGAATTATATTTTGTATGACCATGAGATTAGAGGACTGCATCTTAAAAGCTTCCTCTTTATCTTACCCCAGACATACTCAACAATGTTCATCTCTGGTTACTGGGCTGGCCAATCCTTGAGCAACTTGACCTTCTTTGATTTTAGGAAATTTGACTAGGCTGAAGTATGAGAAAAGGATTTGCCCTCTACTGTGGTTTGTAATGTAAAGGGCAGCACAAATGTCTTGATACCTCAGGCTGTTAATGTTGCCATCCACTCTGCAGATCTCTCGCACAACTACCATACTGAATGTTACCCCAAACCATGATTTTTCCTTCATCAAACTTGACTGATTTTTGTGTGAATCTTGTGTCCATTCGGGTTCCAGTAGGTCTTCTGCAGTATTTGTGAAGATTGGGATGCAGTTCAATAGATGATTTATCGAAAAATCTTCCTTCTGACACTCTTCCAATCAATTAATTAGAAGTGAAGTTATTATTCGTTGCTCTTACAAATGGGATTAGTGAAAGACTTTTGTCAGGTAGTGTAATGTATGTATGTCTGTGTGTAATATTGGTGTGGTCTTATTGAAAATTTTACTATTTTAATCTTATTTATTTTCATGACACTGCACGAAATTGTAACTAATGAATCAAAATGAATGTCTGTAATTGTCCCAAACATTTGCTTGACATATAATATTAGTGATTTTTTTTTTCTTAAAACAAACAGGTATTATGAAATAATTACAACGTAATTTAAAGTTGTAAATCCTTAACTTGCATTTCTCATCAGGATTTTCCGTGCTCAGCATAACTGAGCACACCCCATTTTGAAAATGAATATTTTTATCCATTTCTCAGAGAATAAAGGCAATGTATTTTGGTGTATAAACAAAACAGATTTATTTATTCAAATAATATTTTAGTCACCAAACATATTAAGAAATTGAAAGATAATACAATTAAATGTAAGCAAAATATTGCAAAAAAAATTACAACCTACAAATTTTCAACTATTATTTTTTTCATTTTTGCTTCACATATTTTTCCTCTTTTTAAAATTTGTATTTAATATTTTCCTATAACATAAATTTGGCTGTAGTAGTTTTTGGACAGTTATTGTAAGTTATTTTGTTAGATAAGCTCCAGATTTGGCTTCAGAACTGACTAATCTAATGTATATGCACAAATATAATTTTCTATAAAAATATATTAATTAAAAATAAAGATTTGTGAGGGGTGTACTAATATATATATATATATATATATATATATATATATATATATATATATATATATATATATATATATATATATATATATATATATATATATATTTATATATATATATACACACAGACACAATCTATATTGTTATAGGAATCTCTGTTAGAAAAAAATGGAAACAATTGTATTATAGACACTTTAATGACCTTTTCTTTTTTGTCAGACTTTTTTTGACAATCAAATATGATGGTTTAAAATATGATGAATCATAATTCAAAGAAAGCATAAATAATTCTGAAATTGCTTATACCAATGTATTTTAACCCCTCTTATGTTGAAAAAGCACTGTATGTTCAACAAACTGCATTTGATATCAATTTTAATTAAATAGAATGCAGTAATGCAATTAAATGTCCAAAAAGTTACATTTTGTGCTATATTTTACCCCACAACAGAAATAATATTTTACTGCTCATGCATAATTTGTGACACAGAACTTCAGAATGATTTTCTTAATTTCAAAAAGTTCCTATTTGTTTCCGCCTATACACTGTAAAACATATCTGTTAATTAACAGTTGCTCATGATCCATGGGTGTTTTCCCTTTATTTAGATTATATGGGAGCTTGATTTCAGTTCTGACAATTTTGGATTTTAAACTTATAATAACTTAATGATGTTTTATTAGTCTGAAACTATATAAAGATGTATGTTTGGATATAAAAACATATAAAAACATACAAAAATATTTTAAATTATATAAATAAAAAAAAAACCCATAATAACATAAGTTCTGACAGCTTATTGTACAATTTTGTACTTTAATTTACATGAACAACCTAGATAATTGTTTCAAAGTATTACAAATATCAATAACTAATATCAATAATCAAATTTGTCAAAGCAGAGCTCCCATATTGCATTTCTAAAGTAAAAAAAATGAATCTAGAGCTACAGGAAACTGCTAGTTTACAGACATTGTAGTGTAAAATGACTGATTGTACAAAAGTGCATTTCAACTAGAACAAAATGAATAGCTTTACTTTATCAGTAACCCCATCTTCTATTTTGACTCAGCATTGTGTTTGAGGACTTTCAGGTGACGTGTTTCCTTCCTCACCATAAGCCAGTTTTTGGTTAGTTTTTGTGGTTATTAGTCTGTGTGGATGTTGAGCTTGAAGGTGATTCTGCAGACTCTCCCGCGTCTGCGCAGTCAAACCACACTCCTCACACACATAGAGTTTGTCTCTTCGCTCTTTGAAGGCGTACTGTTGAGTGACGGCGTGGATCTTCTTCAGGTGAGCCTCTAAAGAGCAGCGCTGAGTGAAGGCTTTAGCACACATGGTGCACTTATAAGGCCTCACACCTGTTGAGAGAAAAGACAAAAATGAATAGAGGCAAATTTATATTTAAACTTTTGTAATCACCTCATTCTGCAATGTGTATGTAAGCTCTGTTCGTTAAGGACTTCTGATTCATTTCTCTATGGGGATTAGGAATAACACAGTCAAACTACTTGCTCTATAAACAAGTGTATTTATGGCAGTTTATGAAAATGAAAATAATATAGTAAAAAAGGATTGGCGACACGGTGGCTCAGTGGTTAGCACTGACGCCTCACAGCAAGAAGGTCACTGGTTCGAGTCCCGTCTGTGCCGTTTTGTTCTCTGGTGTTTGTTCTCTGGTTTCCCCCATAGTCCAAAGACATGCACTATAGCTGAATTTGGTACACTAAATTGGCTGTAGTGTATGTGAGAGTGTATAAGTGTTTCTCAGTACTGGGTTGCAACTGGAGGGGCATCCGCTGTGTAAAACATATGCTGGATAAGTTGGCGGTTCATTCCGCTGTGGCAGACCCTGATGAATAAAGGGACTAAGCCAAAGGAAAATAAATGAATGAATAAAAAAAACATTTTGCAGCATAATAAGTTATTTTATGGCAAAAATTCATTGGAATGAAATGAGAGCGTAAGTCTCAAAACTATTACGTTCCATTCTTTCTCATGTGAATAAATGAGGTCAATATCCTGTTTTTGTTTTCTTTTTTTTTGGCCATATATGCCTTTATTGGGATAGGACAGTACAATGAGAACAATGATTTCTGCAAAATTGTTGCCAACAGTATGTTGAATTGAATTTAAACAAATTACCTTTAATGTTCAGCTTAATTTATTTGTTAGAATTCAGCCCAAATAAATTGTTTACTACTACTTAAATTAAAAAATAAATTGTAAATCCAAGGAATCATCTTTAAATATTTTTTTATATTTGTGCTATATCATATTTTCGCTATATTCATTCTTCCATGGCGGGGCGGCACACCAAAATACATTCCTGCCACAGCTACATTGCAGCTTCTCATTCAAAGTTGAACAACCTTCAGTTGTTGCTGTTTTTTATAGCGGCTTATAATCACACTTAAATGTATTAAAATGTAAGGGAATTATAGCAGCTAACTTTTCTGACAGGGTTATGTGATGCGTGAGGCTAGCAAACACGATGTAGCTAACAGTTATGATGAACACAGTTTCCATGATTATTCTTTATTTATAGATAAGGTCTATGGTTCTGCATACAATGACTTTATTTGATGGAGTTTATGGCTGTTTCACTTTACTTTAGGACACATCAATGCCACTCTGTAGGTCTATTGGAGACATTCATAAATATTAAAAACAAATCTAATAAATGTTGGAGACATACTTGTTACATAAATGCACGAAATTGCACTTTAGTAGCGTTTATTTGAGATCACATAAGAAAATCTGCAATTGAGCAGAGTATATATTTGAGGCCGTGCAATAAATGTTGTGAACGGACAGAGGAAAACGGCGGGCAAGCAAAGAGATTCGTATGCTCGTATAACATAAATGCGATCTCGATTTGTAATACTGCGCTCAAGACATTTGTCATTGAAATAACACCACAGGTAGTTGGTGCATCTGTGTAAAAAGCCCTGCCGCCACAGCTGTAAAACATCCTAAAGGAAACATTGTATATTATTTAGCACTGACATATCCCCTTCTTTCTATGTCCCATGATGCTTTGCATAAATTATGTGAGAAAATTCTGTTAAACTGTAACTAATCAGTGAAGGGTTTCACAAGTGTACAATGCATTGGCATTCATCCCCTTACAGTTCATCTATTGAGCATTTAAAGCAAACTTATTCGCATTAATAAATGACTTTTTGAAGAACATGAAAACTCCACAAACTCATAACAGCAGTATTATGGACATGTATATTACTGTACTTTAGGAAATTATTAATTACTATTATTAAATATTAAATTACTAATTATTAGCACCAACTGCAACGTTATTTTCAGATATTTACAGAGTCGGATTTTACTATATGGATTAATTATAGCAAAATCTTACACTGTAAAAAAAATGCTGTAATATTTACAGTTTTACGGACAACTTTGGTTGCCAGTAATACTGAAAAATGTACAAGTGCACTATAAATTAACAATTAAAATTGTGCTGTAGTTTTACAGTATTACTGGTAGCCAAACTTGCCAGTAATACTGTAAATGTTACAGCGATTCTTTAGCGTAATTTTCAAAATGATTCGTTTCTTTTTTTTTAAATGGAAAATCCCCAAAAAGGAAGAGTAACCCATAATTTGAAATGCAGTGGTCATGCACCGCAAAGGTGGATGCATTGTTATAAACATAAACATACCTGTATGAGTGCGAACATGCCTCTTCAGATCAAAAGTATCATTAAATCCTTTTCCACAGTGCTCACAAGAGTATTTTTTTGTTTCGCTGTGGCATTTTAGATGGCGTTTCAGCATGCGTGCTGTGGTGAACGTCTTCTGGCACACTTGACAGGATAATCCTGAATCAGCGGGTGGAATATCCACTATTTTCCTTGCATTTTCTGGGCTGGCAGGTTGATGAGATGGCATATTACCTGTAGTTACCTGAAACAGTAAAAAGAGATGTTAATCTGTTTGTTAAGATTGGACATATGGAATACTTTATTGGGGTCTAAGCCCTTACTCATTTGATTTGAGAAAATATCAATAGCCATTTATGACCACTGATTAGACAAGTTAAAGGGACAGTTCACCCAAAAATAAAACTTCTCTCAGTGTTACTAAGCCTTAACTCATTGCAAACCTGTTTAACTTTCTTTCTTCTGTTGAACACCAAAGAAGATATTTTGAAAAATGTTGGAAACTGGTAACCACTTACTTCCATAATAATTGTTTTTCCTACTAATGACGTCAATGGTTACCGGTTTCCAAAATTCTTCAGAATATCTAACTTTTGTGTTCAAAAAAGAAAGGAACATAAAGGTTTGGAACCTCTTGAGGGTGAGTAAATGATAAGTACATTGTATTTTGGTGTTAAATATCCCTTTAAACAGAAATTATGGCGGTCAATAACATTTCTTTACTTTGCTGCCTCTAAAACACTGATAGTTTGAGGATTTATAAAAGATGAATCACTGTCTGACCATCTCAGATACACATAAAGAAGATCATGATTACCAATAGCATTACAGCATAATATGAATATATTTTATTTGTTGTTCTCTTTTGGCATATGATAGAGCAATTAGTTTAAAACCAGAAACTTTGATGTGTGATATCTGACTCAACAAGCAGATTCAGCACAAAAACATTCACATGAGTCAACGCAGGAATATACTATCCACTCACCTTTATCTTTGAGCGCATGTAAGGCACACTTTGGGTCCTAATGCAACATTCTGGATCGTGATTACCAGGTTGACCCTGTGCAGCAAAGGATGGCAGCTGTGCTGATGGGACATGTGACTGAACATGTAGAAATGTGCTGTTTTTCTGTGCAGCTGTGAGGCAGGAGGATTCTGCAATGCTTCCCTCAGAGACATCATGTACATATGGTGGAAAAAGGCACTCTATAGTGAGCAGAAAAAGCAGAGAGTAGTTGGAGAAGAGCAAGATCAACACATTCTGACTGGATGATGCACTTAAGTACTCTTTGATACTTAAATAATTTCTAAATTAGTATTATTAAATGCCAAACAATATTTATTAAGAATAGACTTGTAATGAAATAACAATACACAAATAGAGATTCTGAAAGTTGTTTGATTTGATTTACTTATTTTGAACAAAAATATCATACACAAAAATTCTTTACCAAAAAAAAAATAATAATTCAACATGGTGAAGCACAAGCTTACAATTTTTCCAACCCATTACCACACACATCATGCGTCTATTACTTCACTTATTTCTCTTTTACTTATCGCTTGTTTTTACAAGAGACATACGAGATATATTTTATCCTTGTGTCATCTTTGATATATTATATGTTTGATTCCATTTGTGCATTTACATTTTATAACATAGACCCAAAAGAATACATAACAGGGTTCAACACTAAGGATTGTTTTCTACTGGCCCAATCGGACCAGTGGTTCAGATTTTTACTTGCCCTGCCAATATTGTCACTGGCCCCACCAAAAAAAGTTAATAGCTATTTCTTAGCCATAAATAAAAAAATGTCAAAATGTTTGTAAATCTAGAATTTAAATTTTTTTTTTAAATGTTAATAAAGTGTTTTGCAAACAAAAGTAGCAAAATGTGCAGGTATTTTTTTGCAAAACAAAAGATGACTGACCTGCCATACTAACGGCAAACTGTACAAAACATCACTTCATTTTTTTTAGTCGTGGTGTACTCTCGTAAAAGTCTGGTTCCAAGACGTTATACACAAATGTTTTCGTTTATCATCATCACTCGATGTTGCCGCCATGTTGCTGTCTCTTAGCTGTACTGGTTGTTATGAAAAAAAATAACATGCTCACAACATCCAATCAGATAAGAGGAACCGAGAAGGTAGCATTTGAAGGCTTAAAAACACAAACGGTTTCTGTATTCTGTCTGTATTTGCACGCAATTGACTAGTCACAGGCAAATTAAACTAATAGTGACAGGGCATTAGTGGCCCAATCGGGCCAGTAACGATCCTGTCTACTGTCCCGAGCATCTCACACGCTGGCCCCGGGCCATCGGGCAGTCCTTATTGTTGAGCCCTGCATAGTGCTGCAAACAGCCATTAATTGAAATTTGATCATACCTTTCACATTTTATTCTTTTTCAATCACCTCTATTCACCATTATATTCCTTTAATATATATATATATATATATATATATATATATATATATATATATATATATATATATATATATATACAACTTTTTTAATTGATTGATATATTGACATAATTTAAGAATCTGTTCTAGACTGTTGCATAATTTCACACCACATACAAGCATACACACATTTTTTTTTAAAGTTGTCCTTGTTTTTAACCTCTTAAAATGTTAATCTCAGATTATATCCACCATTGGCTTTCTTAAAAAAAAAAATTATGCATTTTCGAAAGTAATTTCTTCCTAGCTTCAAACAAATTGCGCTGTTTTAAATTTAACCAAATCATTGAACTTAAGTATCTTTAATTTAAAAAATAAAGTTTTTAAATAAAGTTATATTTAAGTAAATATAAGACTTTTTAATACCCATTTAAGACCAAAAAAAGTAAAATAAGTTTCTTTGTATATTTTCTCAGTTTTCTCAAAGTAATTTTGAGAATTTAGAAAAAATATGTTTAGTGCCAAGATTAAAAACTATTTTGTACCTTCTGATCACACTGCAAACGTGTTATTTTTCTGTATTTTAGTATTTTGTTATTGGTTTATTGTGCAAATGTCAAAAGAATCTTTAAACAAGATACGTTTGCTTGGTTAGCAAAACATATTCAAAAGATAAGAGGTCTTGTTTCTCAGAAAATTTAGATTTTGAAACTGATTTGAGATAATATGAAATTTTACTTAATTCAAACTGAAAAAGTAATTTATGCAGATTTTTAAAGATTTTATATGCAGTTTTAATTTAAACAAAAATAAATTATAGACCAATAAGCTTACATTTAACAAAATATGCAGAATTTAGAGTCACACAAGTGTCAAAGGCTATAATACACTTAAAATATATATAATGAAAAGAACAATAATGGATTTTAGAAAATACTGACAGAGAAAAGCCCTCGTCATAACATTACAAATGATGTATAAAGATAATAACGAGAAACTCTTTTTATGTATTCACCTGCATTTGTAAGGTGAGCATTTCCAGCAATGCCGTTGTCAAAACGAAATTCTTATGTAATAACATACTTATACACCGAGTAATAAATAGTGACACACGTACATGTACGGCACACTCACCAGGTATATACACGTCCCCGCGAGCCGAATCCGGAACCTCACTCCAGCTTCTTCTTCCAGCAGAGAAGTTCACTTTTTTGACCAGGAATGCTCGAGGCATGGTTGGGAAAACCTAGCAAATAGTTTGTGCTCGTCTTATTGCTTTAAGGAGAACTTTTCGCCGCAAACTGATCAACTGTTATCCACAGTTCGTGTTCCCTAAAACAAGGAAACCGCCAGGTGAGGTGAGGCTGCGCATGCGTAGAAATCTAACGGCGCAGTGCAGGTACTACAAGAATAACCGGTTCCTAACCTACCTAATGCAAATGTATTCCTAGTGAAAAAAAGTAAGGCGCTTACGTACTATTTTACTTAAATATTAACATGTATGTCAGTGTAGTTTTTGGACACTATAAATAGGCTATGTTTTGTAAGTACGTTAGGTTATTTAAAATTTAGGCTTTTTAAAGGGCGTGGGTCTGCTCCGTTGTTTATGTAACTTATGCGCGATGTCTTCTGAGGTGTGTGTGTGTGTGTGTGTGTGTGTGTGTGTGTGTGTGTGTGTGTGTGTGTGTGTGTGTGTGTGTGTGTGTGTGTGTGTGTGTGTGTGTGTGTGTGTTTTGGGTTCATTTCTGTAGAAGAAAGAAGCTTTCAGCAGGGGGTCAGGCGTGTCCTGTTGCATAAATTATCCCTATCTTATATCGTTGCTCCTAATTTAGATTTTTCTAATTAATAAGACGATTCAGTAAACAGAGCTTTGATATCACGTTGATATATTGAACATTATGCTTCAGGCGATTTTTCAGTTTAGCTCAGATCAAACCTCTGTATGCAAATAAGTTTAGAGCATGCTATTGTCTCAAATCAGATAAGTGTCAGTAGTTGCCCTCCCACATAGCCTACATGCATACAATGAAAACACAACCACACCTGTAATCTCCATTTGTTTATGGATGAAGCTTGTGAAAATGAGTACAGTGATTTGTGTTTTATACATGTGCACTTTGTTGATACTGGTTAAGGGAATATAGGTAGCCTATTTTTTGGACAATGTTTATTTTTATACACCGCAGGAAAGCATTGAGTAGACTGGGTCACTTAAAAAGTAAGTTCCAGCACCTTAAAGCCTTTTGAAACTATAATAAATGCAGATGGCAAAATGAATCTGCCTATTGTGGTAGCAACAGACATATTTTGTTTGTATGTATGTTATAAAGGTAAACAATTTCAATAATTTATGAGTAATAAATATTTTTTTAAGTCATAATTATGAATTATAATTAGGAAGTATTATAAATAATAATTATTAAGCACATGAAGATGTTTCTAAGTCCTTTTTACATATGTAAAAAATAAGTCTAAAGTCTCTAATTGATCTAGTATAGCCTACATTTAAATTATGATAGTTTCAATTTCATAAAAAATAAGCAACATGGAATTAAGTCTCCAGGAACATTACATTATTTGCACTGCTCTCACACAATAAAAGCTCTTTCAAAAAGATTTAAATAATTGTAAAATATGAAACACTGAAAATGAAGCCAGCATTTTACATTTACATTAAAGCTTATGATAGTGCTTGACAGTACATGTAGCTGTACAGTTGAATATTTCAAAGAGATATAAAGATGCATTTAAGTCCTACTTAAGTATGTAAAAAGAAGTTTAGACTGTATTAATTGTACATTTATTAGTTTAACTGAATTCTTTAAAAAATGGTTAAAAACCTTGTTACACTGTGCTGTGAAACATTAAACAACCTAAGTACTTTTCAACAAGATGCAAGATTTAAAGCAACTATAAAATTTTAAATAATAAGGAAGAAAAGATTATCTATTATAATTAATAACGTACAAACAATGGCCTAAATGTAGTAGCCCACTTGTATATGGCGTTTTAAACAAGGTAAACTGGACCAGTTGCATTTGGACTAATGAGGCAGCCGTACTTGCAAAAAGAACAAACATGGCGTCGACCTGTTAGCCGTACTTTTCAGCATGTTGAATAATATAAGATAACTGGCAAATAAACAGCAATGTATCCTGGTTAAAATCACAGTATTTCGAAACTATTCGTTTTTATTAAGTCATGGCTGTTCAGCACTTGTTATTCGGCGTAAGGCGTAGCTGTACATTTATTTTAGCTTGTCGGCGGACAGCTTTCCAGTCTTCAAGAGCGTTTACCTCTATTTATACTCAGTTTAAAGTGACGGATACTAAAAACATCTTTCGTCCTCTCGTTTTCCCAGTGCGCGTGGCTTCAGCGTTCACCTTCACCTCCGCTGCGGTCGCGAAGGACGTGCTGCTGTTTGAACACGACCGGACGCGCTTCTTCAGACTGCTGGCCATATTCTGTGGTGGTCAGTTTCTGTTCTGGGCGTATTTGGGCCATTTCGCTTTCACAAGTCTAAGAGACACAAGGAAATACAGTGAACCTCAGAAGGTCAGAACTGAACTGGGGGGGTTCTTCAGTTTTGATATGAACCTGGGCTCAAATGCCTGGAGGTATGGATTCACTTCTGGATGCCTGATCATTGGTAAGACTCAACTCTGCATCGGACATTCACAAATTCAAGATATTTTGATAATAAACATGCATTTTATTGTTATTGTGAATGTTTATAATTTGAAGTTTTAGAATAAATGTTAAGAATGTTAATATTATCTGCACTGATGTTCCTCACAGCATCAAATGTTTGACTTAATTGGCCAGATGAATAAATAATAGTAATTTATAGTAAATAGCATTTGTAGTATTTTAATAGTGTTGTCAATTGATTAATTTAAAATTCATTTATTCATTTTCCTTCGGCTTAGTCTCGTTATTTATCAGGGGTCACCACAGCAGAATAAACTGCCAACATATCCAACATATGTTTTACACAGCGAATGCACTTCCAACCGCTACCCTGCACTGGGAAACACCCATTCACTCTCACATTCACACACTTACACTACAGCCAATTGAGTACATTCAGTTCACCTATAGCACATGTTTTTGGACTGTAAAGGAACCCACCCAGAGGAAACCCACACAAACACAAGGAGAACATGCAAAAGCCACACAAAAAAGCCAACTGACCCAGCCGGATCTCGAACTAGCGACCTTCTTGCTAAACACTGAGCCACTGTGCTGTCCCTTAATTGAATATATATACACAGTCTTTATAGACCATGAGTACACGCATATTATGTAAATGCAAACTTTTGTTTTGAATGTGATAATTTGTTTGACATCACAAATTTTTAAGCATACTTTATTATTGTATATTATAATGTATAATACTGCTTATATTATAGTATTACAACACTGTTAATGAATTCTACATACTGCAGCTGTAGTATTAACTAGTGAACTGATAAACTGTAATAAAAACTGTAAACTCTGGTCTAGTAAAATAATAATATATTCATTCATTCATTTTCTTTTCGGTTTAATCCCTTTAGTAATCTGGGGTCACCACAGCGGAATGAACCGCTGCACATTTTTTATGCAGCGCATGCCCTTTAAGCTGCAACCCATCTCTGGAAAACATCCACACACACTCATTCACACACATACACTATGGACAATTTAACTTACCCAATTGACCTGTACAGCGTCTTTGAACTGTGGGAGAAACCGGATCACTCGGAGAAAACCCACACAAATGCAAGGAGAACATGCAAACTCCACACAGAAATGCCAACTGACCCAGCCGAGGCTCGAACCAGCGACCTTCTTGCTGTGAGGCAACAGCACTACCTACTGCGCCACTGCGTTGCCAATAATAATACAGTATTGGGTCATTTATTTACATATTAAATTACCATGTGTTATTACAGCATTTATATACACTGTAAACGATTTCTGTTGTTTTCACGGTATTATACTGCATTTCTCAACAGTTGTTTACTGTATAAGCTGTGCACAGTGTGTTACTGTATATATTGCTGTTTTCACAGCATGATAATGTATTCTCAACATTTCCATACTGTGAACATGATTATCAGTATGCTACTGCAGATTTTACAATGAATTTTGGGAAAAAATCAGTTACTGTGCATCTAAATACAGTACTGCAAATGACCATGAAAAACTCTACACACACTTTATATTATTATTATTATGTTTATTTTATTTTTTGACAAAGTATTTTGTGAAGAAAAATAAAATAACCAGTTTCTTCAGACTGTTCAGTGCATAAAGCTGTCCCCTGGTTTTCCATATTTGGGTGTACTGCACCTTAATTTTATAAGGTTAACATGAAAATATTAAATCATTTTTAATCAACATAACTTTGTGCTTAACCAAAACGTAAACTGGAACAAAAGTAATTGATTCATGAAACCAAAGTCAGCTTAAATGTCATAATGACCAGCCTGCTTTAGACGGATTCATGAGGTTAGGGCACTCGTCATCACCATGGAGGTCACATATCTCCGCATTTTCAAAACAATATTTTAAAATACCCACCATCTCTATAAATAAACCACAGACTTGAGTTTAAAACAACTACATTCCCGCATGAAAAACGGTTAAAACTAAATTTCATAACACATTCATTATAGAGCCATCTAAGACTGGGGGAAGTCTCACATGTCTAGCCGATTTTAACCTCGTTTTGCCGGATACATGAGTGATGATGGACACCCTGGAGGTCAGAATCTCAGCTATCGGCAAAGCACGCTTAAAATTTACACATGATATCTATAAATAAACCACAGATTTGAGTTTGTAAGAACTACATTCTCGCATGAAACACTGTTAAAATTTCATTTCGTGACATATTAAACGCAATATTTATAATATTAGCTGGGCTTTCTCATCCGCCATTACCATTTGCTTGTTGATGTGAAATGAATTCTGGGAGAAAAATATATATATATATATATATAATTCTCAAAACACTTCAAACGAACTTTATTCGTATTGTCAAGGTCAGATATATGTAATAATTTCGCTGGTAAAATGAATAAAAAACAATGTTACTATATTGTAATCAATATCACGTTTGCACTGGTTCGGTTCAGCACTCGAGCGACTCTGAATCGTATTGAACCGAATTGAACCGTTTGCTCGGGAATTATTTGATCACACGTGTTCACAAGCACACTCAGCAATATGCAATTAGTGTATAATTAGTGTATAAATGCGTGTGGCCAAGCAGTATAACGAAATAGTAATGAATCATATACAACAAGGAATCGGTTTTAGGCGGATTCGATTCTTTACTGTTCACTAAGGAGCCGATTCATAGAACCGAACGGACACGACTCGACATGCAGGCAACGGCTCTCCTAATTTGAAATTCACCTGTCGTCTTTCATCCAGCGAATTCATCCTCGGTAAGTGTTTTAAAGTCAAATTCTGTCCGTTAAAGGATTGTTTTGTATATATTTCTGTGTATTGTGTGTGTAATTTAGAAGAATTAACCAAGTGACATTAGTTGTAGGTTCTTATGTTATGTCACGCTATCCGTTAACAAACGGTATTTTAAACAAGAAATAACAGACGCCAGGCGGTCATTGTAGTGTTTGCGAGGTATTAGATACAGTGAGTTTATCTTGAGTGAGTTTTTGACCATACGTTAAGTTACCTGAAAAAAAACATAACTTTAACTTATTGTAACTGCATTAATGCATTCTCTATTTCAGTACAACACTGAGATGAAGGCGAAGTCACCATGAAAAGTTAAACCTTTACCGTTAAGGTAAGCTCTGGTCTTCACATAGTCATTATGACTAAGCTATCATTATGGTAAAATTTTTCAACTGTAAGTCAGTTATTTAAACTAAACTCATAATGAAATGAGTCTTAACTGTTTTATTAAATGGAGCTGAAAATTAAATGCAGTTGAATTATTTTAAGCTAACTTTAATATTAACAAAATACATATTAATTGTCTATTTCTCAATAATGTCAATGAGCTTGATGTATAGTGTGTCATTAATTGTACATTTAATTTTTGATGTTCAGGTGTACCTGAGGTGAGTGAGTGTACGTTCTGAGTACACAGATATAAGCCAAAGTCATTATCACTATATATATATATATATATATATATATATATATATATATATATATATATATATATATATATATATATATATATATATATATATATATATATATATCCATCCTATTCTAAGAGAAATTGATGGGGTCAGGGAATGATTTGTGTACAAATGTATTTTAACCTTATACAGATTGGTATGGTTGTACCATAGATTTAGATTAATTAATGTAAGTCTTATTTTACTCTTATTATATTTATCTGTTTTTCAGCTACAGTAATTGATGTTGAAAAACTGATGCTACCAATCACTCCTCACTTGATTATTCAAGGTAATGTTGATGTCTTCCTCATTTTGATTAGATTTTTAAATGTCAAGTTGTTCACAGATTTGTTGTGAGGAGTTTCATGTACAACCTTTTTTTCTTCTTCCAGCAGTTCCTAAGATAAAAAAAAAATCTGGTGTTAAAACAGCCACGGCTATGCTATTTGCCTACCAAGTGCTGAGTAAATATTAGACAAACATTTTTTTCTATAACTGTTGTCTTTGTGTTTATTAGCAATTTTACTGGGCGTATGTGTTTGGTTTTTTTCAAGTTTAGTTCAATATGTTATTTTATGCTATTCATTTTTGTCTTAACATGGATTGCATGTTGAAGCTATCATTTTATAGTGGGAAAATGTAAAAGAGAATCACTGAATACAACGGCATAATGATTCTGCTTGTTCAAAGAATATACTTGATTTAGTTTTCCTCAAGCGACACATCAGTTTTTATGACTATTGCTTGACACTTGAATTGAAGGGACAGTTCACCCCAAAATGAAAATAATAGCATCTTTGGGATCCTCCACTTGTTTCAAAATAGTTATATATTTAATTTGTTCCGTTGAACACAAACTCGTATTTTTTAAAGAAATTTGGTTCAAATATGGATGTCAATAGTTACTGGTTACTAACATTCTTCAAAATATCTGCTTTAGTGTTTAACAGAAATTCAAACTAGTTTAAAACACGTAAATAGTGGCAAAATAGTAAACTATTCCTTTAAATATTTTATTCTGAGACTTATTTATATGTGTCTTGTCTTTTGTCATATTGTCCTTCTAGCCCAGATTGTGATGGACCTGGAATGCGACACCAGTTACTCTTAAGACAAGAACCGAATAAAGCACAGATGTGGAGGGATCTGCAGCCAAACTAACTGGAGGGAAGGAACCTTTAGGTAAAAGCACCTGCTTTATTTAGATCTGAAGTATTTTATTTGACATAGAGATTTATTGTTTTAATTCTAATTTAAAGCAAACAAGGTTGAGCACCCCTGGTCTAAAAGCTCAAAAATGCTGTTTCCGTGATAAGGTTAAATGTAGTTGAGAAATAGTTTCATTAGGATCAATGCTTAAAGTAAACATTTTCTTCTCTCTGTAGACCAAACATGTTTACTATCCCTCACATTTTAATAAATTGTTTCTGTTTTTGTTTCTTACAGTGTGGGTGAACATACTACCTGGATGTCCAACAAAGGCTGCACAAGAGCTCATTTGATAGCACATATTCTGTCCTGTCTACATCTCTGATGACCTGGAAGTGCTTCGACATCAGTGAGTAATACATCTTTATATTGTCATGCATACAGGATTTCTGTAAGCTTAGCTTTAATGTTAATTTCTAATCAGCAGTGACTGTTTTAAAAAATTAAGTATTTAAATTATTCTCAACGTTTTACTGATGCTGTGCACAGTAACGTTATGATGATTTAGTTTGAGGAAATGTCACTAGAGGGTTTGTATAAATAAATAAATAAATTGTATGAAATGACTCGATAAAATGTTTATTTGTCTTGCTGACATGCCATCACTGCTGCATATTGAAATACAGTAATATAAATTGTCAGCAGAATATTACCACAAACATTTCATGAAGTAGGCTAGACTGCTCTTTAGTTCTCTACTCAACTTTAACACATTTCCTCGTGTCGCTGAGCCTCTCTGCAGATTTTGCCAAAAATGAATGCTTAGTGATTACTTTGTTTTATGCAAACCAAATATCAGTAACTCATCATTAGCATTATTTAAAAAAATCACCAACGGCTTTCATGTTCTCTTACGCAATCTTATCTGTAAGTTAGAAGTGGATTTATACGTGTTAAAAGCCTAAAAGTATTTAATTAACATTAGTCACGTTAAATTAGATTATTTTTATTTATTTAATTTTAAATATGACTATCTTAAAGTGAGAATGAACTGTGTTCACCCCTCTTAAATCCGTGGAAGCACTAGTAGTGTGATCATGGAATCAGATATTCGAGCTATACAGAGTCGGACATTAAGTTAAGATGAGACTTTATTTTTTACACACCTGTGTGGACACCTGACTAGCAATCTTCAAGAACAATGCCCGCTGATCTTTATATATATAAAAACAACAGTGCAGTGTTTCGTTTCTGAATGAATTAAATGGTTTGAGGGATGATTAGTTTTTACTTCAGTGATTGATATTGCTGGTCAATTTTGCAGGATCATCAGAAGTGCTGCTGCCCTATTTCACTGTCCCTTTCCACATCATTTGGCCTTCATCATTTCCTGTCTTGTAGCAGTATTTTCACCTGTTTTTAAAATTGTAATAATTTTTGATGCATTAATTGTTGACTGGTTTTAATGATCAATTGTTCATTAGTGTTCTGTTGCTTTGTTATATTGAATTATTGCTACTGTTTTAGCATGGTTTACACAATAAACCTTTATTGTGAAGTTAAAGTTTCAGTTTCTTTATTTTTCTTGTATTTCTTGAACAGGTAAAATAACACTTGTGCAATTTTTGAAAATTTTTACCCATTATAAAGTAGCACTATTAAATAAAATAAAATAACATTTAATAACTGTAAAATACTATACAGTAATAATAAAAGTAACGTTAAAATACCGTAGTTCTTCATGGTAAAAATGTACAATAAAATACTGTTTTCAGTTTTGCAGTATGTGTATCACTACTGTAATTGGTGTTACAGTAAAAATCAACAACAGTAAAATGATGTATTACATTTTACAGTAAATGTAATACTAATGTAATTAGTATTACAGTAATGTTACTGTTTTATGAAATACAGCAGCTACTGGATAATTGTTGCCAGTAACTTACTGTTAATTTAACAAGAAATCGTTTACAGTGTAATTACCACAGTAGATAAAGTCAAATACTTTATTATAATATGTTTAAAAAACATTATAGTATGCATTATAATTTATAACCATTTTACAGGTTAATGCCTATGACATACACAAAATATTGAATGTAAGTGTTTAATAATTAGAAGTCATGACTAAGGTCAGACATTTTTTGCTATTTCTGCGCTAAATTTTGTTAAAATTATGCGTATTTATGCGCAAGGATTTTGGGGGTATCATGATAAAAACTTTAATGTATGAAATAAAAAGTAATACCTTTACTTAATTACCTTAACTTTTATTTAATATTTACAATACAAATCCAATTAGATCCACTTTATTTGGTAAACAAAGCAAGTCTCAGTTTACAAACTGTATTGTAAATAAACCATATGAATATTTTCATATTAGTCAATAATATTACTGTAATTAATTTAAAAACTGAATAAATATAAATTTACATGCATTTGCACTGGTAGATAAACTGAATCAATGATCGGCTAAAAATCTGCGCAATCTGTACACACAGATTCCACGTGGGCCTTGCCATAACCTTTGACTAATCTAATAACTCATAAATTAAAAAAAATGTAATTAATGTAAGCTATTTGTTGCCCTTTGTATGTATGCATTAGCATTTATCAGTGAGATAAGACCTTAATGCAGTTAATGCACAAAACTCTAGAGTTCTTTGTTATACTTATTAAAGCAGCCCCTTTTTTAGCTAATGCCAATATCATGTTAATACAATACAGTATGATAAAACCCTCAGCAGTTATCACAAGAAGAAAATCTTTTTTTTTAATTTATTCTTTTTTCCAGCTCTGTAAATTGTTAGTTGTCTGTTGTTGCAGGTGGAGGAATACTTGCTTTGGCATTATTGTTCAGCCGTCGCTCTGTCAGTCGTGTGATTCTGCATAAAGGAGGTGCTAAAGTGAGCGTTTACACACAGTCTCCACTGGGACCCCAGAGATCTCACCACTTGACTGTGCCTTTGAGTCAAGTAGCCTGTTATGCACACAGGCAGGAATCCCATTCATTTATCCCTCTGAAAGTCAAAGGGTACAAGTTCTACTTTCTTCTGGACAAAGAAGGGACAGTAAACAACCCTAAACTCTTTGACATTACTGTTGGGGCCTACAGACCCTTATAATATGTTCTTCATGTGTTTCTGCAATCCATCGCTAATTGTGTCAAACATCTGCTGCTCTAAATGATGAATAAAGTGTATTTTTGTCTAAAATATGTGCTGACAAGCTTATTATATTTCTGCCATGACACAGACTTAGTCATTTCTTTATTACAAATCTGGGTTAAATTAAGATAAAAATAGTTCTTGCTTCTTTTCTCTTTAGCACTTATATGTGGTTTAATGAATAAAAATAAATAAATAATAATTATAATTATATATAAAGTGCTCAGCATAATTGAGCACACCCCATTTTTAAAAGGAATATTTTTATCCATTTCTCAGTGAATATAGGCAATGTATTTTGGTGCAATTAAACAAAACAGATTTATTAAACAGATATATTTATAAAATAATATTTCAGTCACCAAACATATTAAGAAATTAAAAGGTAATACAATTAAATTGAAGCAAAATATTGCAAAAAAAAAAAAGTACAACCTACACAATTTCAACAAAATTTTTACAATTTTTTGGTTCTCTTGATTTTTTTCTTTTTAACATTTTTCTACAACACATAAATTTGGATGTACTCATTTTTTGGACTGTTATCATAAGTTAGATAAGCTCCAGATTTGGCTTCAGCACAGACTAATCTAATGTATATGCACAAATAGTTTTCTGTAGCTTCCTATAAAAGATATGAATTTAAAATATAAATATAGGTTTGTGAGGGGTGTACTTGTATATTAAGCACAGTATACATGAAGTCAGAATCATTAGCTCCCGTTTGAATAATTTTTTTTTAATATATTTCACACATTTTGTTTAACATAGCAAGGGTATTTTCACAGTATGTTTGATAATATATTTTTTCTTCTGGAAAAAGTCTTAGTTGTTTTAATTTTAGCTAGAATAAAAGCAGTTTTAATTTTTTTTTAAATCCATTTTAAGGTCAAAATTATTAGCCACTGTAAGCTATTTTTTCAATGGAACAAACCATCATTATACAATAACATGCCTTAAAATGTCACTTTAAGCTGTATAGAAGTGTCTTGAAAAATATCTAGTCAAAAGTTATTTACTGTCATCATGGTAGAGATGAAATAAATCTGTAAGTTATTAAAACTAATATGTTTAAAATGTGTTGAAAAAAATGTATCCGTTAAACAGAAATTGGGGGGAAAAATAAACGGGGGCAAAAAATTCTGATAATATATATATATATATATATATATATTAGAATTTTGTGTGTGTGTATATATAGACACATACATACATGTAGTTCAAGATCTGTATTTAAAATAATGTTAATCATCAAAATATTAATGGTCATATAATGGCCCTGCATATTGGTCAATAACATTGTCTATAACAACGCCAATCGGTATATGCGAGAAAAAAAATCATTCAACAGTCTGAAACCGACAGAACTGAGCACCGACATAGTGTTCACAAGACACTTTTAGGTAAATTGGTGTTGATGATATCAACATATAGCCTAAAATACAGTAAAATTAGAGTTTTACCTCAATCAGACAATAAATATAAAAAAATTGAACACTTGAATACGTTTTATGAATAAATTTGATGTTATTTAAATTATTATAAAAATGACAGAAACTTTTATTACACAAACTACAGGAACATTACAGAAAAAGTCATGCCCCGATCGTCAACTACACTGCAGTATATACTTCTCATGAATTGTATTGTAACATATTTCTAAATAGACACCAACCAGCCACGAAACAAGATATAAGGGATGTATGTTTTTTTTAACCACAAGAGTGATTCACTGATGTTTTACGACTTCGCTTATTCATGCATTTCAAACCCGCAAGTCACCTCGTCACAAGATGTTTTTAATTGAAACTCAGCATGTATCGAGAGCAATAGACTCGTGCCTGTCATTCACAACCAGCATAGATCAAACCTATTGACTATTACTTAGTTTGTGAATTTGATGTTAGCGACAGTTAGTTGGCGCTGTTGAAGCTCTTTATGATAAGTAATGGCCATTACAGAAGGGAATTTAAGAAGAGAAAAGGCGGCACATTGGAAGTTGGAAACGACAGATCCTTCATGGGAGGAGGAGAAAGAGTGGGTGTGAGGGGGCGTAAGGACACTGAAGAAAAGCTGCAGCACGTGTTTTGGTTTATTTTATTCATTATTCTCTCTTATGGATTTATCATAGCTTTGTCATTTTACCGAATTTGCGTTGTAGGCCTGTTAGAATGAACTGAATTAGTTTTACGTGAATTTAATCTAACAGAAATAATATGAAATTGATCATAATGAATCACAATGAACGAAGAGAGTCGTATTATGATTCCCGGATTTCTCCAGCATGGATGGAGCATGAAAACTCCTCGAATCTTCTCTTAGCTCCGGTAGGTCATTAAAAGTTATTTATTCAGCTTCAAATAATTGAAATAGAAGAAATGAAACAGAAAAAAGACGTTTAATAACCTGTGTTTTTATTTGTAATTCTTTAACTGTATTTTTAACTAACTATTTTATCAAACATTTGTAAAATAACTTATATTAGTTATTACTGTTTATTTTAATGTGTAATTTTATTTTATTGATAATTTGCAGAATGACACTGAGGACTCTACGTCCAGCCCAGATCTGGATGTCATTACATCTTCGCCAGATCTCCAGTGGTTTCTGCAGTCTTCTATACTTTCCCAATCAGAGACCACCATGGGCACATTTTCCTCATTCCTACCCACCAGCACCACCATGTTCAACTGCCCCTGTTTGTCACAGTGCTGCAGTCCAAACCCGTCCTGTAATGGAGCAGTGGGGGACAATGCAGAGGGCCATGATGATAATAAGCATGTAAGTTCCTGATCATTAAAGATTATGTTCAGAGTTTATAATGCAGTAAATATTGAAAGTGAACTTGAGGGGTTCTGGTGATTCATTCATTTTTGGTATAAGAGTGAAATGACTCACACCTGAATCACAAAGGGCCAGGAGGAGTGAGTCAGTGCTGTAGTATTTGAGCGGGAATCTTAAGGCGCAGGCTCAGATGAATGCCACTGTCATTGGTGCCAGTGGATGACTAACAGGAACCAACTTATTTGGTTTTGGGTTCAATTGACATGAATATGCTTTCTGGTTATCTTCCATAAGATGGCAGCATCACCTTGTAAGCTTGTTTCCATAAAGGAACACTCCACTTTGTTTTTAAAATAGGCTAATTTTGTGACTCAGTAAGTTGACCTTACTTAGAAAAATTGAGGAAACCGATTGCCTTAAAATTTCCAAGTAAAGTAGTGTATTCATTTTAAGTGAGCATAACTTAAAACAGTTTGTATTTACAACTTCTTAATAAAGTGAACTTCAGTACTGTTGAGTCAAAATAATTAGTTGTTTTAACTTCTTATTAGTGTTCACATTACTAGGAAAATATTAGGAGGCCGTCTGACTTAAAATTTTCAAGTAAGCTGAACTAAAACATTTAAGTAAAGTAAAAAACACATACCTCACTTACTGACTGACTCCCAGGGTCGTTTAGATCAAAGTTGATAGCCGTGCCATGTTGGTGTTTGATAACATCTTATTTTTACGGGGTGGGTCATTAGCCCAACGCTCAACTCCCAACCTGGAGGACCAGGACATTCACACACATACACTACGGACAATTTTAGCTTACCCAATTCACCTATACCCGCATGTCTTTGCACTTGTGGGGGTAACCGGAGCACCCCAAGGAAACCCACACGAACACGGGAAGAACATGCAAACTCCACAGAGAAATGCCTACTGACCCAGCTGGGACTGAACTAGCAACCTTCTTGTTGTGAGGCAACAGCACTACCCACTGTGCTGCTATAAAAACAAATTCCTACACTTCTAAAACTTTTTTGTATTGTAGCATCTGCGTACTGCAAAAAACAAAAACAATATAACATTTTAAAACAAGTTTTTCAGCCAAGGTTTAATATAATAAATAAATAATATTATATAATATTATTTATTTATTGTTATATAAATATTATTTTATTTATTATTATTATTATTATTAATATTATTATTATTATATTGTTTTATAATATAATTTATTATATAATCATATCAATATAAAATGTATTTATGTATTTTAATATATTAATATATTTATAAATTTTGAACATCAAAGAATTGAAAAAGCTCTCAGATTTGTTATGCTTACGTCTGATTATGGTCAAGTTTTAATTTTTTCACCTGTTTCCTCAGTTCCTTCATCACCATTCTCCATTATTAACATGCTTTTGATACATGACCACTCAGAAGTTGTAAATACATACTAGTGTAAGTCAAGTTTACTTGAATTTATTTAGTTTAACAACTTAAAGTGCTAAAAAGTTGGGATTACTTGTTTAAATATTGTAAGGTGAACAAACTTATTAATAAGTTAAATGCACTTAATGTTATTAGTGATAACAGCTATTGCCTTCTACTTTGTGTAGTAAGACTGTAAGAAAATCAAAAGTTGCTATATTCAAGTCTGATATGAACTATATAATCTATCAAGGAACTTTGATGCTGTACTATGGCTGCAGCAGGCGCAATGATATTACACTGATTCTAGCGGATGGTGCGAGTGAAGGGCTTGCTGCTGGAGACTATTTTCAGATGGTACAACAGCAACTTTCTTTGCTCAAAATGCAAGTAGCCATTGACTTGCATTCTAGGAAACACCAAGGACCGCAGCTTCAGCTAAAAACTTCTGTTTGACTGAAGAAAAAATGTATATCTATCACGAGTAACCTGTCTCGAGGATGGATAAATTAAAGGTTTTTTTAAATAAAATAAAAATGACCCCATAATGTTCTCTCGCTCTAGCCATTTTTGTGTATGTGACTTTTCATCAATCAGATGAACACAGTCAGAGTAGTTTTGGATTTCATCCTGGGTTTTGCTTTGCTGTACAATGGCTCTTTTTTGAAGCTTCCAGAAGCACACAAATCTATCGCAAAACTAACCCATATGACACCAGGGGGTTACCGCATGTCTTATGAAGAGGATTGATGTGTTTTTTAAACCATTTAAATCATTTTATAATCATAAACTTAAACTCAGTGGCTGCCGAATGCGCATTCTTGACCACTTTGGCTGACCTCTGACTAGGTGTTTGATGTAAAGCAAAATCATAGACCTGTCTTGTGTGGTAACCAATTACCACAACGTTTGTTTACCAGAGAAGACTTCGATGAACAAGACCAGTTGGCTTGCCACTACTATAAAAAATTATACTGAATATTACTTTTACGCTTTCAGTTTTCATTTTTTAAATGAGCTATTCCTTTAACAAAACATCTTCATTTTAGTGTGAACTCTCTCTTTAAATGAAATTAGTCTAATAACATTTTTTTATTATTATTACAGGTGTCCTCGGAGGAGCTTGAGAAAATAAGGATCCGCAGAGAAAGGAACAGGGTAGCAGCTGCCAGATGTCGAGATCGTCGTCGGATGCTTATAGACACTTTACAGAATGTGAGTAGGGTTTTTAGTTGTGCTATATTATAACGAAACCTGTGTATGTATGTTCTGAGCCTGTGTTTTCTTTTACAGGAGACTGATCATTTGGAGCATGTGAAGACGCAGCTGGAGGAAGAGATTGCCACACTTGAAAGGGAGAGAGAGAGGCTGGAGTTAGTCTTTGAGGCTCACGGGCCCATCTGCAAGTTAAAAAACCCAAATCCAGAATAAAATGGATGCTGGTCATGTTTAGTGCTGAATCTGCTGGTTCAGATCAGCTCTGTATTATATAAAGCAATAGGCATATATTTGTGAAAGCAATATGTTCAAATAAATGTCAGTTATACTTCGAGAATTATTATCTTGCATGCATAATTTGTTTTGTTTTTTTATGAATAAAGCATAATAAACCACATTTTCAAATGGTGTTGCTCTATCAAAGGTCTATCTCCAGTAAGGTACAAGCTTTTTATTTGTTTATCTATTTATTTTATATAGTTCGAAAGTACATTTAAAGATTGCATTTGTTAGATATTGTAACAATAAATATACAGAGATTTTAATTTACTTCTATGATAGCAAAGTAGAATATTCAACAAATATTAGTCTTTAGTTTCTAGAGAAATCAGTAGTACTGGTTTCAAGAAACATTTTATTATCAGTGTTGGAAATGGTTTTCTTAATATTTCATAGAAACATTTCAATCCCTAATGAAAACAATTTATTCTCTATAAAATAAAAAAAATAGTACAGTAATATTAATTATTAAAACCATTATTCTAAAGTAAACTGAAGATTCACTTTAGCATGTCTTAAGACCTATATGCAGAAACCCTATACCTTTTTTGTTGATATATCTTAATTGAAACATTTTTATTAATTGAAAGCTAGTGCTAAATAAAACTAAAAGTATTTTTATGCCAGAAATAATTTAGTAAAAATGTTCTCATTAAATGTACTTTGGACTTTAGACTTTGGACTTTAGTGTTGTGTTAGACTTTGGTCTTTATTGTTATCTTACATTTTGCTGAAGTTACTTAGTGGCCGACTTAAACTAAAAACATTGTGGTTGTCAGACAAATACCACAATAAACATATATACTATATCTGAGGGCGAGGCAGTGGTGCAGTAGGTAGTGCTGTCGCCTCACAGCAAGAAGGTCGCTGGGTCGCTGATTTGAACCTCGGCTCAGTTGGCGTTTCTGTGTGGAGTTTGCATGTTCTCCCTGCCTTCGCGTGGGTTTCCTCCGGGTGCTCCGGTTTCCCCCACAGTCCAAAGACATGCGGTACAGGTGAATTGGGTAGGCTAAGTTGTCAGTAGTGTATGAGTGTGTGTGTGGATGTTTCCCAGAGATGGGTTGCGGCTGGAAGGGCATCCGCTGCGTAAAAACTTGCTTTATAAGTTGGTGGTTCATTCCGCTGTAGCGACCCCGGAATAAAAAAGGGACTAAGCCAACAAGAAAATTAATGAATTTTATATCTGAATTAGGTTCGTTCTTCGTAATTTTGTTGAAGTAATATATTTTCCAGAACTCTATGCAGTGTTTATTCCCTAGCTGTAGGTGGCAGTCACTCATTGATAGACGCTCGATGGCGCTGCATTATCGCTCGATGGTAAATGTAGTTTAGTTCTGGTTAAACCAGATCCACAAGACTGCGAGCACCTTGACATCATCCTTTCCTGCCATTTACAGACAACTCATGTAAATTTACACGGGCGTAAGAGATCATAAACGGCCTGATAATATTTGATAGCAGCACGGATTGACGCGCGTAAACAAACCTGCACGTGCGTGTTTGGAAATGTAAGTGCGCAATAAGCTCAGCTCTCAGATGCGTCGCCGTAGATGCCACTTTCTGTTTTAACCTCAGCTTACGACTTCATTGACCGTCTTTTCAGTTTTTTAAAACGTATATAAAATTACGGTGAGTTCTTATTGGTTTAATATAACGTTAGTTTATGTATTTCAAAAATTAGAACATCTAACAAACACTTTTTATATTATATACTGTCAAGCAGGTGAACAGTACACTTTCCCTAAAATGTTCTGTTTGGTTAATTCATCAAAGCAGCTATTATCATCGTTTGTGTATTAAAAAAAAATTTATATATATATATATATATATATATATATATATATATATATATATATATATATATATATATATATATATATATATTCATTCATTCATTGTTTTTGTAGAAAATATCCATGGAGTTGGATGTGTTTGTGGGGAACACCACTGTCCTGGATGAAGATATCTACCAACTATGGTTGGATGGACATTCAGGTTAATATTTTTTGTTGTTGTTGTTGTTGTTGTCCAAATGTTGTTAATGAGCTTGTCAGGTTTAAATTACTACTGATTTGTTATCATAATAATAATTATATTATTATCAACGTAATAATAATTTACAATCGATTTTTTGTCATATTTTGTCCTTTGTCATCAGAACACATGGTTTGAATATTAATGGAGAACTGTTGACTCACTCGCAAGTAAATGCTCAAGGGTATGATTGGCAAACAGCAATGAGTATTGAAACATTTTCAATAATTCAGACTGCAATCAGTTTGAACCTGTTCATGTTTGTTTGACAGCTCATAGATTATAGATGGATGCTGATGATTTAAATTAAAAACCTTAATAAATACTCCAGTAGATATTAAATGATCTGTGATATTGATCTTCTGTTGAGGTGAAGTTTACCCACTACAAGTCACAAATTCCTCTTCCTGTCATTTTTTTTTATATTAGCCTGAAAGCATTGAGTTCTGAAATGTGAAAGGATGTTTTTATAGTGTAGCGTCTCTGTTGGTGGAGATAAACTCTTGTTGAACAGTTTCAGATGTAGTAAGGCAGCGGATGGATGCAGGTGTTTTGCTGGAGTGTGAAGCCAGTCCTGATGTTCTGCAGAGCGATACCATAGACCAGTTCAGAACATTCCAGATGTGTGAGCGGCTCCTTCAGTCTCCTTCAAAAGTGGCCAATCAGCTTCTCTTCCAGATCCCTTCTGACCAGCAGGCCATGCTTATCGAGAGGTCTGTGGTCCTGCCGATTTGCATCTGTTTTCTATTTTTTAATGTTGTTAGTTTTTGGCAGTTGTATGACTCTCTGTTTTTTTTTTTTTTTTCGTGCATTGTCAGTGTTTTGATGATTTGTTTCATGCTATATTTGTCCTGTAGGTACTATGAGTTTGACAGTGTGTTTGCTAGAGAGGTACTGGGTAAAAAACTCTCCAAAGGGACCAAAAAAGACCTGGATGACGTCAGTGCAAAGACTGGAATCGCATTGAAGAGCTGTCGGCGACAGGTGCTGCACACACCCGAATTCTGAATGGCTCGTTAGGACAGGACTAATATTGTATGCTAAGCAGTTACATGAAAATGTGGACAGAGTAGAAAACTTTAGTATGTTAAATAGTTAATGATAAACTAGTAATATAACCTAGATTTTGTATTAAATAGATACAGTCTTTGATTACCGGATGTTCAGTAGAAATTAAAAAAGTTATTTGAAGGTATTACATTATATTAGTAATGAGTGTATATGGGTATTTCCCAGGGATGTGTTGTAGCTATTAGGGCATCCACTGCGTAAAACATATGCTGGATGAGTTTGCAGTTCATTCCGCTGTAGCAACCCTGAATTAATAAAGGGACTAAGCTGAAAATAAAATGAATGAATGAATTATATTTGTCAACCCTTTAACTTTTCCTAGATTCTGCTGTATTTTATCATCCTATCCCATTTTAATGTTTTCCCATATTTCTCTCATATTTTTTATCTTACTATGTAAGGTGTCAGTACCATACATCCTTCCTGCATGAATATGTACACTCCTTCTACACTCAAATGCTATGCTTTAGTTTTATTTTGGCTTGAATGCACTTTGAAATTATAATAAAAATGTGTTATGGCTAGAATAGATACATCTGAAGGTTATGAGAAATGGTCATACGCCCATAAGCAAGGACATGTATTGTTTTAACTCTTTCTACCATCTTCTCAGTTTGACAATTTCAAGCGCGTGTTCAAAGTGGTTGAAGAGCTGAAAGGCCCTCTAGTGGAGAACATACAGCGTCACTTTCTCCTGTCGGATGATCTGGCAAGGTGAGACTTTCACACCTGGAGCCAAACAAAGGATTTATTCTATCATTCTCTTACTAGTGGTAATGAGCAGCTGTAACACCCACTGAAAGACTTATTTCTTATGCTTGATAAGGCTGATCTTCAAACTTATGTTTCTGTTTTGTTCTCCTCCATCCATGCACTCTCTCTTCTGTTCCTGACACACCTCTCCACTTTCCTCTCACTGATTCAGCCATGTCTCTCTGCAGGGATTATGCCACCATTGTATTCTTTGCTAACAGCCGTTTTGAGACAGGGAAGAGAAAACTACAGTATTTGTCATTCCAGGACTTTGCCTTTTGTGCTGGTCAGCTCATAAGCTACTGGACTGTGGGGGCCGTTGGTAAGAGCGACTTCATAAAAACACACGACAGACTTATGTAGTAGTACCCAATGGGATAGTTCCCCCCAAAATATTCAATTTCACTTCAAGTTTATTTGTAAAGCGCTTTTTACAATAATTATTGTTTCAAAACAGCTTTACGAAAGGTGCAAAATAATACATTACAACAAAATTAAGTTCAAGTTACTATCAAATATAAGTTATTATATCTAAGCATAGTTAACCTGCAGTTTTGTAGTATATAGGTGATGTCTACGTGTACATGTGCAATGAAGTGTATTAAGTGTATGTTTTGTCCTTAAAATTCTCTCTTCACAGGCCTTGGATCCCATATAAATGTACTCGTTATTTATTTGCCTTCAAGTGGTTCCAAACTCATTTGAGTTTTATTCTTATGTGGAACTCAAAAGAAGATATTTTGAAGAATGTTGAAAACCGATAACCATTGACATCTATAATAGGAAAACAAATACTGTGGAAGTGAATGGTCACAGTTTTCTGCCAATTTTCAAAATACCTTCTGTTCAGCAGAAGAAAGAAACTCAAACAGGTTTGAGACAAAGAAAGGATGAGTACTTTTAATTTTGAGGTGAACTACTGCATTAAGAACCAAGCATATGTCCCTGTTTGCACCATGTATTAACAAGTGTTTTAGTGATCTGATCACAAGTGTGCAGCGAGATACCACCTGGTTTACTACTACTAAATCACATTATAGTGAGTGTTTTTTATGTGCAATAGTGAATGGCAAAAATTTAAACAAGCTGAGAGGTGATGTACAGTATGACCATTTTTTTTTCGGAGAAGATTAATGGTTGAAGGTTTCACAAAACAAAAGATCTTTGAAAGGTGATAACATTCTTGTTTTCTTTCTGATACTTTCTCAGACAACATGATTGAAGATATGGACGTTGATCTTGAAAAAGATTTTCTACATGACTTGAAAGACTTGAAGGTCTTGGTGAATGATAAGGACTTGCTGGACCAACACAAAAGGCAAGCAAGTTAATTGCCAGATGTAATGGTGTGGACATGTGCTGTTTCTAACATTTCTTTTCTCTTTGCCAACACTAGTTTGGTGTGTGGACAGCTTAGAGGGAAAATAAAAGTCTTTAATGAGATGGAGGCCAGTTTTAAGGTGAGCAGCATGTTTTTTTAATTGTAAAGTCATATATAGATGATGATTTTAAATATATTGGGAATAAAATAAATGCAAAGATCAAAAGTGCCAGCAACAAGAATAGAGCAGTTTTAAATAAATGATTTTCTTTTAAAAAAAATTATTCTTTCATCAAGTGATCCTGAAAAAAGAATGGTAAAGGAACACTCTTTTTTTTGAAAATAGGCAAATTTTATTTCCCCTGCAGTTTAATTTTAGTTTAGCCATTTTGAAATTCATTCCACTAATATTCAGGTCTTTTGGGGGCAATTTTAGCTAAGCTTAGCATTAATTATTGAATCAGAATAGACCATAGCGTTGCACTCAAAAATGTTCATATTTAAAGCTTGGCTATTCTGTGGTTACAATGTGTACTAAGACTGATGAAAACTGAATAGTTGCTATTTTCTAAGTTAATTTGGCTTTGAATTATACCAGGGTTTCCCCATATTAATCAAGCAACTTTGCTGCTGTATTATGGCTGAAGCAGGAACAATGATGTTACACAGATTCTGCTGGTGCAAGTGTTGCGCTTGGTGATGGGGAGTATTTTCATGCACTGTGAAATATCATTGTGCCTGCTACAGACATGGTGAATCTACAAAGGATGGTACAAAACACAAAATGGGTCAGTTTAGTTTCTAATCACAATCTGGTATTGTAACACTAAGAAATAACATACATCAGTATAAAATACATAGTTTTATAATCTACAATTTACAGTATTTAAAAAAAGCTATTCTAAAAATTTAAAAAAATCTGAAATTAGGCAGATTTTAGGAAATCTGAGATTTTGATACAGTAAGATGAGGGAAAAGTTAATTCTAACCTCTAATATAAAAGAATAAACATAAGACTTCATATCTTTAACTATAATATTAGACTGAGCTCTTGTAGCTATAGCTCAGGGCTCTAGATTAATTCCTTCATTCATTTATATTTACATACATATACAGTCGAGGTCAGAATTATTAGCCCCCCTTTAAATTTTTTTGTCTTTTTTAAATATTTCCCAAATGATGTTTAACAGAACAAGGAAGTTTTCACAGTATGTCTGATAATATTTTTTCTTCTGGAGAAAGTCTTATTTATTTTATTTTGGCTAGAATAAAAGCAGTTATTAAATTTTTAAACCCCATTTTAAGGTCAAATTTATTAGCCCCTATTAGCAAATTTGTTTTTATTTTTCGATAGTCTACAGAAAAAAACATTGTTATACAACAAATTGCCTAATTACCCTAACCTGCCTAGGTAATCTAATTAACCTACTGTAGTTAAGCCTTTAAATGTCACTTTAAGCTGTATGGAAGTGTCTTGAAAAACATCTAGTCAAGTGTTATTTACTGTCATCATGGCAAAGATAAAATAAATCAGTTATTAGAAATGAGTTATTAAAACTATAATGTTTAGAAATGTGTTGAAGAAATCTTCTCTCCGTTAAACAGAAATTAGGGGGGGGGGGAAATAAACAGGGGGACTAAGACTTCAGGGGGGCTAATAATTCTGACTTTAATATATATAATATATAATTCATGAGAGAAACACACACAAGCAATTATTGAGTTTTGGTGGCATCTTGAACAAAAATCTTTAAAATGGTAAAACATGAAGCATGCAAGAAATGTTGCCTTAGTGAGTGAATGAATTCAACAGCTAGGCCTATGCATGGGATATACACATATTCCAGTCAAATACCAAAACACTACAAACCCTTGCTTCCCTGTCAAATGACAAAAAAAACTGAACACTACAACTGAACACTACATGTCCCAAATTGTGACAAGAGATCGGAGCAGTTCCATTTTTTTCCTATCCCTAAAGGCTACATAAGAATCAAACTGAAAAATTATCCAAACTATTTTTTTGAGCTAGATGCTATTAGTCTAATCTATGCTAAGCTAAGCTAAAAGTGCTCCTGCCGGACCCGGAGATCTGACTGAATGGATTATAAAATGGTAAAACTGATCAACCTTATCAACTCCTATATCAAGTAAAATGGGCCAAAAGATTGGCCCAAAAAAAATTCCAAAAGACTGGAGTGTTCCTTTAAGCAGGACAACTGTTTTCAGCAATATAAATGTGTAATAAGCACAAAATCACCCAAGACTGGAGTAATAATGTTAAAAATTGCAGAAATAAATGACATTTTAAAATATATTGACATATTTATTTACGTAGAACTATGTTGATACATATTTTTGCTTGTTAATTTCAGAACTTGTCAAGAGCTCTAGTTAACATTGCCTCAAAGCTTACACATGCCAAAGATGTCCGAGATCTGTTCATTGACCTTGTGGAGAAGGTAATGCACTGTACACAAACTGCACAGGATGAGGTGATATTTGTCCCTGCATTGTCTCAGGCTGAATGTGACAGAATGATTATGGCTTCTCTTCTCAGTTCATTGAACCGTGTCGTTCAGATAAATGGACAAGTGGAGACCTCAGACTTTTCCTCACACACTACAGCACCTCAGTACATACACTAGAGGCTTTCAGGTTAGTATTTATGTCTATATGTTAGCGCTTTTTAAAGGGAACTTGTAGGTGAATTTTTTTTCTTTTTTTTTAGTAGAACATTTAAGAAGATTTTTAGTCAAAGTCAGCTTAGTTCTCAATTTAGCCACAAGTACATGGCATACTGAGAACCAAAATTGCATTACTCTCAGACCCTAGGTGCACAACAGATAATAATACATAAAGTACAATTTAAACAAAAGAAAAATTACAATAAACACAATAACACACATAATATAATCTAAAAAATATAAGTAAAATACAAATTGTATAGAATTACAATTAAGGGCACATGGCAAGAAGTGCAAACCAGAGTTGTGCAATTGCAAACAGTATGTAGTGCAAAAAGCTTGCAAGTATGATAAAGTGTCAGTGCCTTAATATTATGCAAGGAGAAAGTATGAGGTAACTAGCAGTCCAATGTTACACAAATTTAATGATGCAGATCTGTAAGTGTTTTTAGAAGAAACTATGGTTTTTAGTGATTCATAAAATTCAAGCAAACAACTACAGGCATTTTGAGAGACAAAAAATTAATACCTGTGGTCCCTAATAATACATGGTAATGATACATTTTATGGGATGAAAGGATCAGTCTGTCTAATATACAGAATTTTTATCTACATTCATACTATTCACAACATTATTGCCTGTAAGCCTCAAATGGCTCGGAATGATAAACTAAGGAAAATTATTGCATTTTGTATTATTAATAATGGGAGTTTTGATAACAAAGTAACGCCATTGCCTAATTAATCATTACATAAACAAACTGGTGAATCTGTTGGGGGTATTTTTTGTCAAATTTGTCCATTCTCTAAGGCTGTAGATAAGAGCTGTTAGTAATGTTCAGTTTGTTTCGAAAGATGTGAATGAAGCAATGTATCAATCATTCAATTTAGCCCCAAGTATTTAATTAGTTTTTCCTTTATATGTTTTCTTTTTCGCTAGTACTCATTTTGTAAATCACCAAGGACCAAAATGTATTTATTTTTAAGTGAGCAATTTTAATATGAATTTTTTTTTCTATACAGGCATCAAGTAATATGGGACCGATACATGGGTGTTATCAAAAGCTGCATCCTGAAAATGTACCATGACTAAAACACATGCTGCTAGTTATCGTGACCAAATTTCCCCTTTATAAGTAACAATACAGTTTCTCTATGTTTGTAAGCGTTATTCTTTTCTCTTTTTTTATTTTATTATTTTTACACTTTTTAGCAATACAGTTGCACTAATACAGTTGCACTACTGTTTGTAAATGTTTCTACCTCAGCTCAGTTTATATATATTAACGTATTCTTCTTGTATAGTATAAGTTAAGTAAACCTAGTTTTCCACAAATCTGCCTTTTTTTCCTGTTTCTCAAAGTGGTCATTAGGACAGTCCTGTTACTGATTATGCAGGGTAATAGTAGCAGCATGGGGTCTTCAGTTGGCTGGTCAGCTCTGCAGTGGATGGATGAGGAGACACTTTTACTACCTTATAAAAGGCCTGACCTGGGACAGCTGTCACCCTCTACAAATGGTCATGGAAAATTCTTGCATAAACGTCCTCATGGGAACATTCCCTGCTGTTTCTGAAAGTAGGCTGCCTCTGTTGTTTCCATCAAAGCCATTGTCTTAATGGTGCTCAACCTTCTTTGTGTAATGAAGACGCATGATGTTTCTGGCATCGGCTAGTGTTTTACAGTCAAAACAGAGGCCTGGCCTTCTTTTTTTTAACTTTTTTTTACCCTGTCTGCATTCCTTTTCGACACCCCCTAGTAAATACCCAGCAGTGTCAGACACAAGCAAGCTTGATCAGTACGAAAGTTTACAAGGCAGAGTGAATTAAAAATGGGAAGTAATTAAGGATTTGTCTAACAAAACCCAGATGGATTGTTTTGCCGCCGGACATGATTTAGTTTTTTTGTTTGATGAATTTTAAGATTTACTCCAGAAAGCAGAAATTTATGTCATTTGTGGGCTGAAGGAGAAACATGGCAGGAGGGTGAAGGGTGGCAGAGGTGCAGGAGCCAAACGGGACTGGGTGGAGGGGAAGAAGTGGGACGTCCTAGACTCCTTACAATAGCATTACACCTTTCCTCACATTCATAATACACTTCCCAACAGATTTCAGTGCCTAGGTCTTGTTTGTGCTCTGCTATATGCTGCCAGAAAGAGATATAAGGAGACTTTGAGACTGAAGAATATAGCAAGAAAAGTAAGTGTTCAGCCAAATTTATTTGAATTGAAATGTTTTAAATCCAGCAGAGAAATGAATAATCCAAGTGAGAGAAAACATGCATGAAAAAATAGTTTTCATCAGTCCTGGGATCTACTGCTCAAAGTTTTTTGCAGCTCTGATGGAATGTTTTAATTAGTGACATAAAGTTGTTCAGTTCTTTGCTTTTTAAAAAAAAGGAAACTTTAGTCCTACTTGACTACTTTGGGCTTTAATTCTCCCTATTAACAAACCATTAAGTATGTTGTTTGCCTCAGTAATCTTCCAGTTTGCGGTTTATTACCAGTTATTAAGGTATTATTTACACTGTAAAAAATTATCGCTGACTATTTTTTTTGTTGAATCAAATGAACACTTGTAGTCATCTCCACGTACTTCAGTAAAACTGACAAAAATATTCAATCAAACCTAAATAACTTCTTAAAATTACGTTAAAGTATTATAGAAACATTTGTTTTCATGACTTTGTGTCATATTTTTTTGTGTAAGATTAAGGATGTACTATAAAATCATGCAGAATACATACTATATGTGCAAATAAACAGCCAGTATATTAGCAGGTAATGAGCCACAAGTTAATAGTGAGACTTCAAGTGTTACCAAACATTGTAGCTGATGATTACTGACCAAGCTGGGGGCTTGTTTATGGAAGGATCTGAGTGTGTATAGTCATATCCTGCAGAAATTTGCCATGTCTGTCTCCTTTCCAGAACAAACAGTAGAGCCTTTAGAAATCAATGGAAATTCGAGTCTGATTATTTAAGGACCATAACTAATGTGCTAAATTAATTTTAGCATTAAAGAGTAAAGGTAAACATGCAAATAAGTCTGAAAATATTTGAAACTATACAGGAAAGCACACACACAAAACAAATATTGTGCCGCTTCTTCAGGCTAATCTATTTAAAATGATCTAAGTCAACTCAATTGCTGCATTTTTTTAAGGACAACTTAAATGTTTCATGTTAAATCCGCTGAGATTTGTAAAAACAAGTTAACTTTGATTAGAGTAGTTGTGTGGAACCCATAATTTATTACAGCGTAGTTTGCTACATGAAATGAAAGCTCCATAAATGCTAATTTACAACAATAAAAGTGAATAATGCTAGTAGAAACTTAAAAAAGCTGAAATTATGCACCGTGAAGTCTTATGCAAATAAATGTTTTTAAATAGCTACTTGAACATTTTCTGTGGGTATGAATTGATGTATTCATGTTAATTCTTGTGTAAAGATTTGTGTACAGTAGTACAGTCAGCATGAATCTCCAGGTCACTGAATGTGAGGAATGGAAAGTCTTCCATGCAGCGTCTGATTATATGCACCAACTTGTCTTGTTTTCAAAAACTGCCTTTTTAACAAGATCAAAATCACAAACTTACATTTATAGTATCACTGATGCTGATAGTAGTATTTGCTGAAAAGCTGTAGATTTATCTCGGAAAAGAAAAGTTAAGCTTTTATGAGTTTTGGTGTTGGTTCAAGCAAGTTGATACTAGCTTAGCTTGTGGACATTTCTTTTATAAACACGTTTAACAGGTTAATAATAGCTCATGCATTATAGGCATAAAGTAAACCATGCACTTCATTTTAATTTATACTTTAGCTACTTGTTTTTGCATTTACATATTTTAAATCATATAAATGAACATTGATGCATTACAAATGAGCATGGATTATGCATACAGTATACATCAGCATTGTTTTAGCATTACAGAGTGACTTATGTGGTTTTTATGGTAACACTAAAGTACGGCCCATTACTTACATTGACGGTTGATGGATTGACTGACATTAGGTATTATGAGCAGTTCATTTGTTAGTGTTTATTCATTTGGTAAGATACATTAATACACGTAGCTGTTTAGATTTAGTTCACTTTGGGCTATATCCTTTAAATAATGTATAATATTGCATTTATTAATGTTAACTATTTTTAATGTTAAGTAAACAAATTATATCCTATTGTAAATTTTTCTTTTAAAAAATGTACACATTTTATTTAATCAAATATAAATCACCGCGCTCTACCAGATAGGTTTATTGCTATGAAAAATGTTGTAAAATAAAAAGTACCAATGGTCTGCCCTCTATAATTTATTAAATAATCGCAGGAGAAAAGACAACAATTTTAATGCAATTTAAACAAATTATGTAACATGTTCTTTGTCTACACTTACGTTTTTAATTGACTTTTAAAAAATATATTTATAGTTCAATATATAGGTCCCACTTTACTTTAAGAAGTTATTATTATCGTGAATGTATTTACCTACATCAATAAGCAATGAGCAATACATTTATTACAGTATTTATTCATCTATGTTAAATTTAGTTAATGCACTCTAAGTGCATGGACATATTTATTTTCATTAATGTTATCAATCATAACTGGACACAGTAAATGTTGAAATGATGTATAATTAATGCTGTACTAGTAGAGTTAATTTTTTGTTTATGTCAGTAAATGCATCAACTAACATTAACTAATGGAATGTTATTGTAAAGTGAAAAATGTATTAAATCTGTTCTAAGAAAAAAAGAAAAAAACTTCACTGTAAATGTATAAATAAATCGTAAATCAGAGCTAATGATTCAAATGAGGGCACCAACACACATTCAATATCCAAAGCAAACCATATGGAGGTGATCAGCAGAGCTGGCCTTTTCAACAGGCCACCTTCACTGCTTCCAAATGTCTGTGTTCCAAATGTACTCCTGTTAACATTTTTATTTGCAATTACATATGTTATTCTTTTTTTTTTAACAAGGTCTCACCTCTCCTGTTTGCCTGCCCTCTTTTTATATCCCCAAAGGAACTGAACAGACCCTCCTGCACTTCTGTTCCCTCTCTCATTGAACCTTTTGGAGTAAAAGTGTTTTAACAACACCTATACATTTGTTCAGCCCTCCTTCCAGCTGTGTATGTGACAGTGTGAGTGTCCTGTAACTATGAAGGCCACATATGTGTTTGTTTGCGTGGGTCTGGCTCTTCTTCCTGGTACAATCTGCCAGTCTCCTGCTGAAAGTGAAGCTTACACAGTGAGTATGTATGACAATTTCTCCATGTTCCTTCTCCACATGAGCATGTCTGTCTGACTTCCTACTTAAATGTCCTTGTATTTTATGCTGCCGGGCTGAGGGTTGCATTAGAAGTCATGTTCCCGTCAGCAAATGTGTTTGAGTGTGAGTGCTGGTGAGTAAAGATAACACATAATACAGTGTGTTTTCTCTTCCAGGACTGTACAGATGGCTATGAGTGGGACGAGCAGACTCAACTCTGTCGAGGTGGGTGGAAGGTCATGTGCTGGAGAAAGAGAGAGGGAGATAGCGATAAAAATTCGATGATTTTCGCTTCTGAATATTTTGTTGGTTACATGTTATATGCGCGGTCTCCATCCTGAGTCCTTAAAGGTTAAAACATTCAAGCAGATGTGATGTAGTCAAAAATCTTGCTTGTAAATGTCCAGCTAAAGCTTCATGTTTATGCAAATGTCTTTATTTTCAATGTTAAAATGATTTTTGGGATATATTACCCAAATAAATTGCAAAAAATAAAAATAAAAACACTACACTTTAAAAAAAAATAGGCTCATTTTACAACTGCTTTAGAGTTAATCATTTAAGTTTTACAATTTTTATAATACATTTAGCTGATCTCCAGGTCTGAGGAGCACTTTTAGCTTTGAATCGGATTGAATTGTTGTGGAGTGACAGAGTGACGAAAGCAACGTGTGCATGTGCTGTCCTTAAATATAGCAGGAATCTGACAGCGGGAAACAGTGTGAATAAATAGCGGAAGCGGAAATAAAATCTGGTGGGAGTGGGGATGAAAAACCAGTCCCACGCAGACCGATATACTAAAAAGCAATATCAACTCAGAAATAGCCTTTATTAGTATGGTTCCCCTCTCCTTTTGTTCTATAAACATATTACTTGCAGGTTTACTGTGAAGTGATGTCAAAGAGTTTTTCTCTGGTCAGAGTTCTTTGATCTTCGGTCGGTGTTCTGCATAATTTAGCTTTCCTTCAACACACCTGCCTGGAAGTTTGTAGTATACCTAGAAAGAGCTTAATTAGCTGGTTCAGGTGTGTCTAATTGGGGTTGGAACTAAACTCTGCAGGACACCGGCTTTCCAGGACCTAGTTTGGGCATCCCTGTTGTAGACGTTATTTCTAAATAGCAAGAAGAAAAAACTCCCATTGAATCAAAAATGAAGTGTTTCAATAATTTTCCTATTCTATATTTTCTTATATTAATTATATATTTTTAATAATTTATTTTAGATTTTTGTTTTTACCAACAACCAATACAACATGTATGATCAGTCTCCCTATATTTTTGAAGTACTAAAATCTTTGTATTTTACAGCATATTTAGGAATAAACCATTTTCTTTCTATAAATACAAACCAAATAGTTTCATATTTTCATTTAATCATGATTAAAATCTTTCTTTTAACATCACAATTCTTACTATTTTATTTAGTAAACCTAATTTGCGCAATAAACTTAATTTGCTTTATTTATTTATTTATTTTTTCCCTTTTACTGATTCTCTTAAATTGATAGTTCACCCATATATCCACTAAAATAACCTGTATGACATTATTTATTTGTTTGTTTGTTTGTTTGTTTGTTTGTTTTTATATAAAAGAAAGCACTTTTGTTAATTTGCAGATTTTCTGTTGGTTAACGTCTTAGATGGCATCAATTAAACAATTCTGAAACATTTCTTAAAAAACTTCAGTTATTTTGCTCAGAAGAAATTAATTTATATATTTATTATCTTACATATGTTTTATTGTTCATTGGATAAAAATATTCATAAGTAAACAGCTAAAACCAGTCCAAGGTACTCTACAAATATTAAAAAGCCTTTATTGACATGGCAATAAAGGGTTTTTAATATTTTTCCACATTTCTCGAGTGCCTTGGACTTACTTGTGCTGTTTATTCTGATGAATCCCTTACCCAGAGAGCACCAACACATTGTTTAAGCTACCCCTGAGCCTTTTGTTTGATTTAACATACAAAAGTGTTTGAAAAAACTTACGAGTTAATGAACAAAATATCATCAAAACAGAAATTATTTGCTATGGTTTCAGTTTCAGTTAAGAAAAGAAATTGAAATAATTTAATCCATTTTGTTCAAATAAAAGACAATAAAAAGAACATGCCTTACTTTGTGTTTTCTATTGTACGCAGACATAAATGAGTGTGAGACCATTCTGGAGGCCTGTCGAGGAGAAATGAAGTGCTTCAATCATTATGGTGGTTATCTGTGTCTTCCTCGCTCCTCCTACGTGATCACTGCACCTGAGACTGCCAGCCAATCAGAGCCCAATGTGCCTGTGCCAGTGCCAGAAAACGAGGCCTTCAACCCATGTCCACTTGGCTACAGGGCCCAAGGAGAGTCCTGCGTGGGTGAGTGAGTTAAAGAGAGAGTTCTCCCAAAAATGATAAATCTGCCATCATGTAGTCGCCCTTAAGCATGTTCAAACTGTTGTGTGTGTATTTTCTTTGCGTTAAGCACAAAAGAAGATATTTCAAAGAATGTTGAATAAAACAATTCTCACTCTGTACGTAAATGGCTGCTAGTTTCCAGCATTTTCAGAATACCTTTTCAGGAACTGCTTGAGGATGAGTAAATGACAGAATTTTCATTTTGAGGTAAATCCTTCCTTTAAGGCCAGATTTGGGAACTAATATTTAGAATAGAATAGAATAGAATAGAATAGAATAGAATGCCATTTAATGTCACTGTACACGTATACAATGTACATTATATATTCATGTGTGATGTGATAAGGTGCACTGAGTGCACACTACTCAGTGCAAACTTGTAAATGTAAGTTTTTAATAGATCACACTAAAGAACAAGCTACAGTGGAAATGGCTGTAGACGATAAAAAGTAGTGCAAAATAGAGGATAAGAGGGGGTAGGTCAAGGTGGAGTAAACAGTTCTGAGGTAGAACGTGAGAAATATACAAGAAGTACTATGTAGATGTAAGATAATAAATAGTAGTGCAAAAATAGGGGATTTGGTGGGGAACTTGGGGAGGTAGGCTGCGGCTGAACGAGAGATATATACAAGATGTATATAATAAAATGTATAATTAGATTTAAGTGGTTTTTAACACCTTATTAATATTGTGGAAAACATTCATGTGGATTTAGATGAGGGAAAAGTACAAATGACCATCTTATATGATTGGACACTTTTCTATGTTATGGCTTTTTATAAAGGAGCATGCAGTAGCGGTGGGTGTACTAGTGTCCTGACGCATTTAAAAATATTGTGTGTGTGCATTTTGTGTTGAACAGATATTGATGAGTGTGAGCTGAACATGCATGACTGCCAGCCCAGCCAGGAATGTATCAACACAGTGGGCACCTTCACCTGTCAGTGTCCTGACGGCTACAGCAAGATTGGCATAGAGTGTGTGGGTGAGAGAAATGACCTTCAGTCTTTCTGTTTTGAGAATGTGAATGTGTTTACATTTTGTAGCACTTAGACAGTTTGCAGTCATTTTAAAAGGTTTAGGCTTGAATGTGCAAATGATCTATAATTAAAATATGCTCCAATATTTGGTACTATTGTTTTTATAATTAATATAGATTTTTGGCACAAAAATCTGAACAATGAACGAAGTAAGGTTAGGCATAATAGAGTTAAGAGGGAATCTCTTCTTTCACTCTGTAATTTAGAATATTGTGGACAGCCAGGTAAAGAACTTAAGTATTATCTATGATCATATTGTTCTTGAGTATACACATATAATATAAACTTGAATATTAAACCCAAAATCTCAACGTTTCGAGGTGCATGAACATAATCTGTGTTTTTTGCCTGCAGTGCGTCTCTTTAAATGATCTCCAGTTGTTCTACAGTGTAAATTAAGTGTGTCCTCTTGTCTGCTAGATATCGACGAGTGCAGGTACAGGTACTGTCAGCATCGCTGTGTGAACGTGCCAGGATCTTTCTCTTGTGAGTGTGAACCAGGCTTTCAGCTGGCTGGAAACAACCGATCCTGTGTTGGTGAGTTCTCGAATCTGAGATCCATATTCCAACTAAATTCACTTGACAAACAACATGTTTAATGGTTTAATAACGTTTAATAATATGTTTTTTATTTTTTTTATTTTGTTGGGGTCATGACAGAACTTTTCTCTTTTTTTACCATGATGTAACTTTAAAACATGATAGAGTTTACATCTGGAGATTATTTTAATTCAATTAAATTCATCTTTATTTCTTTAGCGCTTTTACAATGTACATTGTATCAAAGCAGCTTAACATAGAAGTTGTAATATATTGAAACTGTGTCAGTCCAGATTTCAGAGTTGAAGTTCAGTTTAGGTCATTTAAGTGTGGTTAAATTTCATTGCTGGAGTACAAACACTGAAGAGCAAATTCATCGAGAACCTAAGTGTGATGTAATACTGCAGTGTGTCTGTGTATGTGATATCTTTAACTATGATATCTGTACACAATCTCATACCAAATGTGAAAAGCACAAAGGACTGCACAATACCAGATCACGAAGCTAAGTGGTTAAAGATAATATGTTTGTTAATAATGATGGGATAAATATTATGCATTTTTACTGATACTTCTTGTCTGGTCTGCAACCTTTTAATGGTTATTTTAAGGTTTTTCTTTGTAACCATAAAACATAATTTTCTATTTATTTAAAAAAAATTACCTATACAGAAAGTTCACTGACTGGTGCTCGGAGTTACAGTTAATTAGTTATCTGATTACGATTGATCCAATTGATCAAGTTTCACCAAAATATATTACTTGTGATAAAATGTATACATTTTTGAATGAGTTACAATATTTTTCATACACTTTTTTTGGATTACATGGTCATTAACATTATCAGAATTGTTTAATTCTTACAAATTCTTCATTTTTCTTTTCTTTTTAATATTCCTTCTAAAAAATCTACCGTGTCATCCCATTTAAAACTGAATATTAAAAATATATTTTGGCCATATGCTATGTAAATTCTATGCCTCTGCAATCAGAGACAAGGAAAAAAAGCAAGTTATCAGTTTGCCTGTATAGAGTTTACATTATCAATGTGGAGTGTACTGAATTTAGCCTTTTAATAGCACAGTTTTGCTAAATAAGCATTGAAACCTAGTCAAAATTAATAGTATTTAAATGAGGAAACTTTTTTTCTGTCCTCCAGATGAGCAAAACCATCTAATATCTCTATTGTTTGTCATCAGATGTAAATGAGTGTGAAATGGGAGCACCTTGTCAGCAAAGGTGTTACAACAGTTACGGGACGTTCCTGTGCCGCTGTGATCAAGGCTATGACCTGGGACCTGATGGCTACTCATGCAATGGTTAGTGTACAAGACTTTAACCAAATTGTTACTAATGCCTCATTTCCACTGACTGTTACAGTACGGTACGGTTCGGGTCGGTACGGGTCACCTTTATCAGGCTTGCATTTCCATCACAAAGGGTAACGTTACCCTTTTGGTGGGCGTGGTGTATGACAAAGTTTTAGTCTACGTCATGCTCGCTCAAATAAATGTCTATGGAAAAGCTGTACGAGTCGTTCACATATCATAATGAGCAGCACTTCTCACAAAACAGATGCTTTATACACATAAATACTGGTTTACTTATATACTTATGAATATAATTTGATTATAACTGCAGATCAATGACTATGAAAATAGGCTACTGTAAAAAAATATGTACTGTACTGTATAAAATTAATACATAAATGCAAAATATATGAACACATACAGCCCCTTACAGTCTCCAATATATTATTAATTACAGAAAAATTACTCACAGCAAACGTTTAGTAATTATTTGAGTTCAAAAACACACGCAATATAGCCCACAGTCAGTGCAAACCTCTCATCATGTCTGTAATTTTCACCAGCACATGTAAGCTCTGTTAGACAGTAATTTTGTCATACCCGGTTCATAATAATCCAAAAGACGCAGATAAACATGGCAGTATGTTCATAATTCAGGTTGCTAAAACAAGTTTGCTCCTGTGTTTTGATGGCTTCTCTTGTTTTTCCGCGTTTCACTCCCGCTTCACTCTCGTGCTTGTCCTTTTTTTTTCTGAATGGATCAGATGACAGAGACACTTCAATAAACACACACACACGTTATAATCATCAGCTCAAGAAGTTCGTTATATCAAATATAGAAGCCATCGCGAATACGAATCACGAATACCACTCGCACTTTTAGAAGGGCTCGTAAAACAACAACAGGACACGGCAGATTTTTCTTCTTGGCTTTGTGTCTGTTCCTGTTCATCGAGACGATGTCAAGGTTTGTTTGAGCTTGGGTCATCCATGGCTCGTTATTATGCATATATTTCCATGTAATGTCTCGGCTTTGAATTTAAAAAAACATGGCGGTTCCTTTGTTTACATTCTGTGTAGCTCCACGAGCTCGTGACAGATCTCTGTAACCATTCAGTGTTCAGCTTTCTCTTTCTCCCGTTTGGTACCCTTTCGAAAGGGTGCCGAAAAAGAGGTATGGTACGGTTAGGTTCGGTACGCTTTTTGACAGTGAAAACGTTCATAATAGCGTACCAAACGGAACCGTACCGTACCACTCAGTGATGATAGACCGATGTTTCACTGAGTTTTCTGTGTCTGTCCTGGCAGACATCAACGAGTGCAGCTACTCCAGTATCTTGTGCCAGTATCAGTGTGTGAATGAGCCTGGAAAATTCTCCTGTGTTTGTCCAGAAGGCTACGAGCTACTTGGATCTCGACTCTGCCAGGGTGAAAGTCATTTCTGCACCCCTAACAACATTTATATCTCTAAATCAATCTTGCATTTCAATTTGCTATGTTTTTATTATTTGCTGTGTGTAGATGTGAATGAGTGTGAGACTGGCAGTCATCAGTGTGGAGAAGGACAGGTCTGTGTGAACATCCATGGAGGACATCAGTGTGTGAGCGCCAACCGCTGCCAGGAGCCCTACATCCAGGTCTCAGAGAAGTGAGATGCTTTTATAACTTCCTGGTTATGAATAGGTTTACATTCATCCAAGCAAGGTCAACAACATCTAATTTTTTTATTATGTACAGTATACTGCAGCATCAGCTCTATAAGATTGCAGTCTCTCCCTAAGTAACTTCTTTTTTCAGAGTCTCATTTTGCTCTGATGGGTCAGATAAGGTCCAGTGTATTATAATAAATATACTGCTTACAGTAGGGGTCTCAAACTACCGGCCTGCGGGTATTTGTAGCCCACCCCCTCCTCTCTCTGGCCTGCAACTGACGTCAAAAATATAGCAACATTCGGCCCACCAAAACATATTTTTGAACCACTATTGTTGTTGTGCAGTTGCATCTAGCCACTAGGTCAATATTGAAAGTACTTCATTCAGATTAGTTTTACTTTCATTTTCTCGGTGTACGGTCACGAATAACACGCATGCGTTTTAAATCTGTGGCTAATTTAAACCTTAAAAATATATGCCCGTAAGTGCTCTATTTTTACTAAAGTTCTATTTTTGTAAATATTCAAGGTGTGTTTGATTATTATTAGTTGTATACCTCTTGCATTTTGTTGTACAAACACTTCATGGTTTACACATTGTGCTGGTGTTGTAACGAATATGATCTATTCCCTAATATTCGATTCAAATGGTGTGATTGAATAGATTTCCCTCATATGCTTAAGATTTGCAAAAAAATTATGTACATTGGTAAAATTGTACTGCTAGTTGTAGTGAACTTGTTAAAGTAAATGTGAATATGTAGATACTTTTACCTTCTTGTTGTAGTTTTACAAAAAAAAAAGAAAGATATTCAGAAAACAAATGGCCAGTAAAATCACTTAAGTTACCCAAACAGCTTTCTGCTGTTCTTAAGCTATTGGGACAATACAATAGGTTGGTGCAGAATAATAATTATTATGCTCATTATTTGTAGTATTTTCAGAGCAGTTTAAACTACCACTTCAATATGTACAACAAGAAACTAAAAGCTTGAGTTTTGACCGTTTAGCCATACACATAACAACCACAGCTATATTTTAGCAGCTGATGTGTGTCACAATAAACGTGCTAATTTGCATTATCACTGATGACAGGTAATGCTTGAAATATAAACGTCATGTCTGTTGTCCTAAGATGCATCTATTGTGTCAGGTTTCCACTTTTCGCTTGTACTTAAACGTTAAAACGGCCCTCCTATGAACTTTCAGTCACTGAAAAGTCCCCCCGCCAATTTGAGTTTAAGACCCCTGGCTTACAGTGTATGCGGTGAAAACTAAAGACTCATTATCATATATACAAACGGTAACTATGCTGTCAGTTTCACTGCAAAAAAAATTCTTATCAATCATTATCTTGATTTCTTTAAAGTTTAAACAAAGATTTTCCTTCTGAGCGATAGCTGAAGAAACCAGACAATTAACATTTATTTATATATTTATAAAACTTTTAATAAAATATTTTGTTCCCTGACTTTAAGGACATAATGTAGATGTAAATTTATGTTCAGTAACACGAAAGTGCCCCAACACTACAATTCATACTACACATACTACATTCGTTTTGACTTTGTTTTGGAAGTTCAAAACACCTCATCAAAGCAAACTCTTTGGTGAAGTGCATTTTTTTTGGTTCCTAAACACCTTTGAGCTTCCTTTGAGCTCAGACAGGAGAACAACATCCAACACAACCACACCCAGTTATATACATGAATAAACAGGATAATAGAGAAGAAGACCTGGTACAGATATATCCACACTTGGACGATTGCTTGCAGAGATTTTAAAGACTATGAGAGGGTCCACACACTGGACGAGAAGCACCACTGCGTGGCGTCGCACATCTTTACAATTTCTAAGCACTGTCCCATTTGGTGTCTGTCCACTGTAAATTGAAAATGGAAGTTTGGCAGATGTTTAAATGTTTCTCTCTTTGTACTGATATGGGTTTGTGTGAGCAGCATGACACATTTACAACGCCACATACTACAACAGTATACTGTCACTCTGCCTATTCAAACTTCTTTTTGCCCTCAAACAAAAATTATGAAATAATCTTGTTTAACGTATGCCAGGTATTAACAATTTTCTGTTTTACCACTTGGTTGTGTGTTTGTTTTTGTGTGCAGTCGTTGTATTTGTCCGGTAGTGAAGCCGGAGTGCCGTGATCTGCCCTTCTCTATTGTGCATCGATACATGAGCATCACGTCTGAACGCTCCGTTCCCTCCGACATCTTCCAGATTCAGGCCACCAGTGTCTATCCTGGAGCCTACAACTCCTTCCGCATCCGATCTGGAGACCAAAATGAGGAATTCTACATACGGGTCAGTCAGAGAGACATCAACAGGCACCAACTTATGTTATGTAACCTGTGATATTGATATTATTTTTTTTTATTTCTACAAAACTGTTCAAAAGTTTAAAAAGAATTATGTTTGAAAAATCTCAGTTGCTCACCATGTATAGAGCCAGATCAGTCTCAAAAATAATACATTTACGAAATTAAATGTATACATCTATAGCAAGATTCACATTTGCAAATCCAATTTGAAAGTTCTAAACATGATTCATAAATAAACAAATCAAATACATAAGTTCAAAACACAATTTGTAAATACACAAATCCATTTCGTAAGTTTAAAACATTCATGAAAGCACAAATCCAATTCATAGGTTCTAAACACGATTCTTAAATACACAAATATAATTTATAAGTTTAAAACACGATTCATAAACACAAATCCATTTGTAGGTTCTAAACACAATTAATAAATACACAAATCCAATTTGTAGGTAATAAAAAACAATTTATAAATACACAAATCTAATTTATAAGTTTGAAACCCAATTCACAAATACACTAATCCAATTCATAGGTTCTAAACACAATACTTAAATACACAAATATAATTCATAGGTTTTAAACATGATTCATAAACACATAAATCCAATTTGTCAGTTTAAAACAAGATTCATAAATACACAAATCCAATTTGTAGGTAATAAAAGACAATTCACAAATACATAAATCCAATTCATAGGTTCTAAACCTGATTCTTAAATACACAGATATAATTTGTAGTTTCAAAATCCAGTTCATAAATACACAAATCCAATTTGTAGGTTCTAAACACGGTTCATAAATACAACAAATTCAATTTGTAAGTTTAAAACGCAATTCAAAAATACACAAATCCAATTCATAAATTCTAATTCTATAAACTTAATTTTGTAAATGTATTATTTTTGAGACTGATCTATGGTACCATTTATTTAATGAAAAACACATGCATAATACTTGAATTCAATACTGAATTTGGAATCTTGCCATTTTCTTTGTAAAACTTAAAAAGTGTTAAAAGTTCCTAATATTTAATATTTCACATTAGATTAAGCATTAAAGCTACTAACTTCAAAACTAAATAAAAAAAATATTTTAGCTTTAATAGTATAAAATATATACAAATAATAATGACTAAAGAATAAAAAAGTTAAGTATTTATTAACGAGAAATAATATATACAAAATTCAAAATAAGACTGAAGTACTACAGGGTGGGCCATTTATATGGATACACCTTAATAAACTCATTGGGAATTTCACAAGAAAAACAATTATGTGCTTGGTTTTAAAAGTAACTTCATTCTTTCATGAATTATTTATAAGCCCCCTTACATATACTAATGTGCCCCAACAGGACGTTAATATCACCAACCATTCCCATTTTATAAAGGTGAATCCATATCAATGGCCCACCCTGTACATAAATTACAGTAAAATATTTTTGATGCAAGTTGAGACGGACTGAAAGTCTCTCATTTTGTGTGCATGCTAATAAAATGATGCATAGAAAGCTGATAAGAAGAACATTCATTTGTAATTGAAAGCTTTTGTAAAAATGTATATAACTCATATATTTTTCTTTTCTTTTTGAAAAGCTATTTCCTTTAAAATGTTTTACTTTTTAATATTAAATGACTATTTTCATCTTTACACTTATTTGTGACTTAAACTATTGTAAAATCTTTAACATTTCCCTTCTTCACTTGTCTTTGCTTTAAGCTTATACTTTTATTGATGTTTTATCATGTTGTGTTTTCAGCAAATCAACAACATCAGTGCTATGCTGGTTTTGGCGCGGACCGTGACGGGGCCGAAGGAGTACGTCCTGGACCTGGAGATGCAGTCGGTAAATCCACTGATGAACTACCAGACCAGCTCAGTCCTGCGCCTCGCCGTTTACATCGGCCCTCATGTCTTCTGAACACACTGAGAAACAGACGGAGCAACACAAGGTTTTCTCTAGTCAGTCTATTTCTGCTTTCATGAGTTGAAAATTAGCAACACTTTCCTCTAATTCACAAGCTAATAATGTGACTTCGGTCTGTGACTGTGCTTTATTCTGGGAAGTGTGAACGCATCTGAACATTCATTTATTCCTCTCACTTTGTCATCGTAGACTCATTTTTACACATCCAGTACATGAGAAACACAAACACAAAACAATTTGTTTGAATCGAGGCATTGTTTCTTATTAATAGCTCAATACATTTATAGTTATCTAATCTGCATGAGATATACATACAGTCCAGCCTTAAAATGTGTCTGCTGTGTACTTTCCAAAAACACTAACAAACTAAAAACAAATCCAGAACTGAAATGAGGTGAATATGAGAGGATTAAATGAATTATGTAAATAATCTGAGACACAATTCTTAGGTAACTTGTTGCATTTTCTTTAGTATTTTTCAATGTCAGATTTTTGTATTGATTTGTCTTTTGAAATATTTTTAATGTTTTAGTATATTGATTTTTTTATTTACATATGTTAAAGTAAAAATGTTTGATTAAATACAAGTAAACTTAAAAAAGCTCTTTATATCTTTCTGTTCATGATTTTCTTCCTTTTTTGTCTTTCCTTTGGTCATCTGTAAGTCAGTCAGCCCCAGCTGAATCAAAATATTCCTTTCTGTGTGCATGCAGATATTTTTGTGCAAATGGACAGGTTAGTATATGAAATGTATTTCTCAGGTGTCTCCACATGGTGACAGTGTAGCACTAATACACACACACACACATGCTATAATTTTACCTTTGTACAATGAGCTAAAATAACAGTTATTAAAGTCACGGCTAAAAGCCAAAGTTCACAAGCGTGTAGCTCTAAATAACATCACATTTACAGGCTCTTTCAGGGCTACTTTAATCAACCTTTTTATTGTGAAAATCCTTGATTTTATTGTAAGAAATTTGTTGTTGGGTGGATTTAGATTTATTGTAAATTTATTGTTTCATGTCAAACATTTCAATAAGTTGATGCACTGCAGGTTAAAAACAATAAATCTTTTACTATTATAAAATTAATACTTTTACTATTTTTCCCCATGCAACTAACTGATTACACTAAGAATTGCAAAGTGTTTTTGCACTGCAAGTTTTCTCAAATGTTATGTTTAAATATGCAAATTAGATATATTTAATTAGGTATTCAAATATCTAATTTGCATACATTTCTAACACGAAAATATATTTTTGTATATATATTTTTTGAAGATTAAATACAGATATGAATAGAACTGTGAAGTTTTTTGTATGGAAAAAAATATTATGAAACATTATGTACTATACTTGAAATCTACCGACACAAACTCACATTGCTCAGTATAAGTACACGCCTCACAAATCTAAATTTTAAATTCATATTTTTAATAGGAAGCTATACAATATTATATTTGTGCATATACGTTAGATTAATCAGTACTGAACCTAAATCTGGAGCTCATCTAACAAAATAACTTACGATAACGTTCCAAAAACTAGTACAGCGAAATTTATGTTGTAGAAAAATATTAAAAACAAATTTTAAAAAAAGAGGAAAAATCAAAAGAAGCAAGAAAATGAAAAATTTAGTTGAAATTTTGTAGGTTGTTTTTTTTTTTTTTTTTTTTTTGCAATATTTAGCTTGAATTTAATTGTATTATCTTTCAATTTCTAAATATGTTTGGTGACTAAAATATTATTTTAATAAATACATCTGTTTAATAAATCTGTTTTGTTTCAATGCACCAAAACACATTGCATATGTTCACTGCAAAATGGATACAAATATTCGCTTTCAAAATGGGTGGTGCTCAATTATGCTGAGCACTGTATATAGTGTAAAAAGCCTGTATATAGTTTCAAAAGAAACATTTAAAAGTGCATTTTGTCTCTTTTATTTACATTAGTGAAAAAACTTTGACAAGCCAAAAATCTAAATTGAGATGGAAAAAAAGTATCCAAAACCGCTTCTTATACTCTTAAATAATGATCTGTTTGAGGGAGCAGCCATTTGTAGTAGTGTCCGAAACTATATTGGATGTCCTGAGGTGCACTCAGTCAACCCCATAATGCACCGCAAAAACAAGTGTACAACCCAACGGCTACAGAATGCTCCTAATGCTCACCGAATGAATTTCTGCATCTGACCACAAGAACTCCTATTAGTGTAAGATTCTAAATAAACCATTCTTTTATTTTTTCATTACCAGTGTTGGGGGAAGTTACTTTAGAAAGTAATGCATTACAATATTGAGTTACTCCCTAAAAAAGTAACTAGCTGCGTATTTGGTTACTTTTTATGGAAAGTGATGAGTTACTTTACTTTTGAGTTACCTTTGCATTGCTTTTTATTAATGGTCTCAGGCTTGATCTCCTTCAGGACTGGAACTTCACCATTTGTTTGTTATCTAGGATAATGTTATCCTCTGAGAACTTCCTGGTCCCCGAGCGATACATGTCGTATATACAGATTAATGAAAGTTTAAAGCAATGCGTTTGCTACTTTTGTACTTTTTGTCTTATCAAAAAAGTAAAATCATTATATATTCAGGAAATGCCCTTTTCCTTTTCTGCCATGTGTTCAAAATAAAGAGAATCTTCCTTTGCAGAAGTGCAAGGCCCTGCCACCTTCCTTTCTGTCTGTTCCTGCATTCTCTCATTGTGTACGGTATTCAATGATCTATGATCATTTTAATACAGCAATTAAATTTTTAAAAAGTGTATTCACTAAACTAGGTGATGTGGTGGCACAGTAGGCAGTGCCGTCGCCTCACAGCAAAAAGGTCGCTGGTTCGAGCCTCTGCTAGATCAGTTGGCATTTCTGTGTAGAGTTTGCATGTTCTTCCCGTGTTCTTGTGGGTTTCCTCCGGGTGCTCCGGTTTCCCCCACAAGTACAAAGACATGCAGTACAGGTGAATTGGGTAAGCTAAAATGGTCCGTAGTGAGAGTATATGGATGTTTCCCAGTGATAGGTTGCAGCTGGAAGGGCATCCGCTGTGTAAAACATAGGCTGGATAAGTTGGTGGTTCATTCCGCTGTGGGGACCCTTAATTAAATTGAATACAATTAAAAAAGACTGAGCTGAAAAGAAAATGAATGAATGAATGAATTAACTAAAATAAAAAGTAACCTGCAAAACATTTTTTTTAAAAGTAACTCGGATAATGTAAGGTTTATTTAGAAAAGTAATGCGTTACTTTCATTTTTACTTAAAGTATTATTACGTGACTCGTGTTACTTGTAATACATTACCCCAACACTGTTCATTGCTGGTAGACAACTCACTCAAGTGTTAAATAACTATCCCAGGCTTAATATTTCTGCAATGTCTTGCCTTAATATATACTATGTATTCAAAAACATAACAAATTTAAAAGATAAATAGCTTTAAATGCTAATTGAAGCGTAATAAAACAGAAGTGTTTTTGCAGGCAGTTGATTGTGGCAATCTCATCAATGGACTGGTCATTTCGCACTTGTTTTGTAACAATGGTGAAGAGAGTAGGAAGTTTAGTTTGACTCAGCGTCTGATCTGTGTGTGAAAGGATCTGCATGTTAATAATAACGGCATGTAGTGTATTATGAGCTGAGAAGTGTGAAGTGAAATGATGAGCTCATTGATGGTCAGTGTTGGCACAGAGGGCTGGTGGGCAGTGCAGCAGATGGATGTAGGTGTGATAGGAGTTGCTGAACTCACTGATGGTCAGATGAGATGCTGATGCTGTAATATCTTGTTACATAGCATGCACAACCTTAAAGAGTATACTTCACAGCCTTTTAGTTTATACTCTATTTTATGGTGTGCACTTGACGTATGTGCACTAGATTCCTTCCTGGAGTCTGTGCTTCGAGTTTGTAGAGATAAAAATGTCTTAGTGTTTAAGTTGATCAGTTCTAATCATTCATTGCCCTTATAGTCTATTATTTTTTGCCTTTCTCAGTAGTTTTCTATAGTTATAGTTCTTGTCATCTATTAGTTTTTGCCTTTTTCAGTAGTTTGTTATTGTTATAGTTCTTGTTTTTTTTTTGTTGTTGTTTTTTTTTTACTATTTTTGGCTTCTTCATTTTTTTGCCATTGTTATAGTCCTTGTCATCTATTAGTGTTTGCCTTTTTCAGTAGTTTGTTATTGTTATAGTTCTTGTTTTTTTTTTTTTTTTTTTTTTACTGTTTTTGGCTTCTTTAGTAGTTTGCTATTGTTATAGTTCTTGTCGTCTATTATTTTTTACCTTCTTCAGTAGTTTGTTATTGTTAGTTCTTGTTGTCTATTATTTTTGGATGTGGGAATTACAAATACTGTACATTGTGTATGTGTGTATGGAATGCCAAAAAGGTCAAAATAATTGCATTCAATGGATCACACTTAGATCCAGTCCACTGTATTTGATGAAACTAAGGCTGTCTTAAATGCCAACCTGACTCCAAAATCTGTAAATACCAGGCTTTTTTGTGCAACTAAACCTGTTTTTTGTCAACTGGCAAGCCAGGGGAACCAAATGAAAGCTGACTCAAATGCTGTAAATAACATTTTTTTAATTTATTTATTTATTAATAATTTTATCTGCATTAGAATGATCTCAAAGTAAAAACATGTGCTTTCAATTAAATTATTATCTTAATGGACCCTTGTCACGTTTCTGGGTTTGCAGAGGAAGTCATCTTAGTTAAGTAAACTTAGAGCGCAGTAAAAGGAAATATTTAAAATATTTTTATTTGTTCAAATAATATAAGAAAAACTCAGCAATAGTGTAATCATGACTTTTATAAAATGGAAAAAAGATTTGTGTGGTATTGATGTCTGAAAATGATTAACATGTGACATTTCTAAATAGTTCTGAAACCTACTCCTGTTAACATCAAGAGGTGTAGTGAATTTGAGTTAATTGTTGATGGGTCTGTCTTGTCATCATCTCCGCAGGTGCGTAATCTTGGTGTTCTCTTGGGCTTCCAGCCTAGTCTGAAGCCTCATTTTAAACATGTAACTAAAACAGCCTTTTATCATCTTCGAAATATAGCCCGCTTGCATTCTTTCCTCTCGAGGCTTGACGCTGAAAGACTTGTCCATGCTTTTATCACGTCTCGCTTATATTTTTGCAATTCTCTGTTTGGAGGGTTACCAGCTAATACTCTCAAGATTTTGCAATACATTCAAAATTCTGCAGCTTCACTGGCTGCTCGTCAAGTCTCGTATAGATTCTGCTTCTGGTTACATTTGTGACCTAATATCCATTTCCTCTACCTCTCGCTGTCTACGCTCTGCCTTTGGTCCTACGCTGTTTCAGCCTCGCTGCAAACTCAGCACCATGGGAAGTAGGGTGTTCGCTTTCGGTGCACCCAAACTGTGGAATGCTCTTCCCACTAACATTAGGAATGCGGGTTCATTGGACGGTTTTTTATAGCTACTTAAAACTAACTTTTTAGGACTGTTTTTAACTTGTGATACCTTTTATTCTTACTGTGTTCTTTACTGTATTTGTTTATTGTTTTACTGTGCTTTGTTGTTTTTACTTTCTTGTAAGCGCTTTGGGATTTAGAAAAGCGTGTTATAAATAAAATATATTATTATTATTATTTGTAGGAAAAGTTATTAAAATATATTCAGTTACATTAATAAAGTGATTAAAATAATTACACAACTGCTAATTACATTAGGGTAACTTGTAATTTGTAACTGAGCAAAATTGCCATGTTCACATAAGCCTAAACGATGATGCGCTGTTCAGTAGAGAAGCGCTCTCGCTCAGCACAGTGGAGATTTCTTTAGTTATATTGTTTAAGTCATTTGATATGCAGTGACATGCAGTAAAAAAGTTTGATGAAAAGATCAGCCACTTTTGACGCTATTGAAAAACAATCATAAAGTCCATGTGCTGCAGGAATTAGCAGGTTTGCTGAGGGTGCAGCTATCATGCAGTGAGGAGTTTGCGTCTTTAATAAACTATGACAGTTTGCGTTCATTGAACAGTAAGGATGACTTATAAATCCATATGAAGCTTGAAAAAATGCAGTGTTCCACACAATTCCTTCATGTTGTTCCAACACAAACCAATTACTTGTTTTTACAAATTTAAGTAAATTGAAACATAAAACAATCAAGTAGTCAATCAAGTAGTCCCCTTAAAAAAATTAAGATTTTGTATTGTGTTTGAACAAGCAGCAAAATATATATAATTTTTAAAACATATAGCATAGTTTTGAACCTCTTTGCATTCAATATGTTTGGTAAGAAAGAAATATGTTTCAAAATTAGCTTCACTTTCACCTTACCAAATACCATACTTTGGGCTTTACATAATATGAGCAGAATTATATTAATATATTCTGTTTTGCTGCTATGGTCCCCTTATATGGAAATCACGGTAATGGTATGTTAACTTCTAAATTTGAAATCAAAATGAAAATCGTTCATATGTATATAAATAGCTGAGTTTTGTCTCTAAATATAAACAAGGGTAGTTATTTTCCTCTGCAGGGAGAAAAATATGGCCTTTGCTGCTATTTTTGTTGCTTAGAATTGTAATGGTACATGGGTTATGAGGAGAGTAATTTTCCTGTCCACCCCCTCAAATCAAACGTCACAATCAGCCCATTAAAACATATTATTTCCTGATAGCTATGAATGACTAAAACAATAGATGTACACTCATTGTGTAATTTCAAATGTTGCCTTTTGCCTTTTTTTCCATCCCACTCAAATCAGCTCTACAACTACAAGATTAAATTTTACCTTTTAAATTATTTGATATGTCTGGCACCAACAACCATGTCACATTCAAAGTCACCTAAATCACCTTTCTTTGCCATTCTAATGGTCATTTTGAACTTCTTAACCTCGTCTAGATGGCAGGTGCATTGAGTTACTGCTGTGTGATTTAGATATTTGCATTATCATATACACTCATTGGCCACTTTATTAGGTACACCTGTCCAACTTCACGTTAACACAAATTTCTAATTAGCCAATGGGAATGGGGAAGAGAGGGGATTTTAGTGACTTTGAACGTGGCATGGTTGTTGGTGCCAGACAGGCTGTTTTGAGTATTTCAGAAACTGCTGATCTGATTCTCCTATAATTTTCATGCATAACCATCACTAGGGTTTACAGAGAATGGTCCGAAAAAGAGAAAATATCCAGTGAGCGGCAATTCTATGGGTGCAATCCATAGTCCTTGTTGATGCCAGAGGTCAGAAGACAATGGCCAAACTGGTTCCAACTGATAGAAAGGCAAAAGTCACTCAAATAACCACTCGTTACAACCGAGGTATGCAAAAGAGCATCTCTGAATGCACAATTAGTCCAACCTTGAGGCAGATGGCCTACAGCAGCAGAAGACCACACCGGGTGCCACTCCTGTCAGCTAAGAACCGGAAACTTTGGCTAAAATTCACACAGGCTCACCAAAATTGGACAATGCAAGATGGATAAACGTTGCCTGGTCTGACGAGTCTCGATTTCTGCTGCGACATTCAGATGGTAGGGTCAGAAATTGGCATAAACAACATGAAAGCTTGAATCCATCCTGCCTTGTATCAAAGGTTAAGGATGGTGGTGATGGTGTAATGATGTGGGGGGTATTTTCTTTGGACCCATTACTACCAATTGAGCATCGTGTCAATGTCACAGCTTACCCGAGTATTGTTGCTGACCTTGTCCATCCCTTTATGACCACAGTGTTATCCATCTTCTGATGGCTACTTTCAGCAGGATAACGAGCCATGTCATAAAGCACAAATCATCTCAGACTGGTTTCTTGAACATGACAATGAGTTCACTGTACTCAAATGGCCTTCACAGTCACCAGATCTCAATTCAATAGAGCACCTTTGGGATATGGTGGAATGGAAGATTCACATCGTGGATGTGTAGCTGAAAAATCTGCAGCTTATGCGTGATGCTAACATGTCAATATGAACCAAAATCTCTGAGGAAGATTTCCAGTACCTTGTTTAATCTATGCCACAAGGGATTGAGGGGGTCAAATTCGGTACTAGTAAGATGTACTTAATAAAGTGGACGGTGAGTTTGTATAGACAAAAAAGGACTCAAATTTTAAATCAGCGAGAAACAGTGTACACAAAATGCATATAGACTTACAGAATAACCATTTGTCACATGTGCATCATGTTAAAATCACGAATGTGAAACAAGTGAAGCACACATGAAACACAAAAGTCACTCATGAAACACAAGTGGAACACATAAAATGCATGAAACAAATGTGAAATACACAGTACACCTGAAATGCACAATACATACATTGAACTTGAAACATGGAACACGAGTAAAATTCATATTAAAATGTTTTAAAATCCCATTTTTGCATAATTTAAAAAATGTATTTATTGAATTATATTACATCTGCAGCCATATTAGATGTGTGGTCTTTCAGTAAGAGCATAAATATACTTTCAATCTCACAATAAAAAACCTTTGTAAGATTATATTCTAATGCTTAGCTTTAGGGTTATCACTTTTTGGAATCTAACAATCTTTTTCTAACCAAAAACCCTTAATTATCGCAGATATTCTTACATTTAATTCATGTCCAGAAGTTTTAGTTAAAAAAATAAATTATTAATCCGATACTGTTTATAACAGATTTTAAGCAAAATTTGGATCATGGTGAAACTTTAGAAATGCAAATATTTGAGCAGGCTTTATAGATGTTCTATTTCAGATCAATGAGACTTCACTGGGATGGGTTGAAGACTATGATATCTTTCTGTTGAACTTAAATTGATGTGCTTGAGAAGAACCATCAGTCGCATCTCTTGTAATGCGCAAATTTTGTTACTAAGATACTGCAGCTCTGTTGCCATGGGTGCAGAGATACAGAGATGGTCAAGTAACAGCTTATAGTATAAACCCTCAAACCAAAAAAGAAGAATAGTCAAGAAAATGAGACAAAGTCAAGGATATCTGCGAGAGAGCTGCATCAAGCATTTCATTACTGCAGTGACACTTCCATCGCAACAATAAGAATAAAGAAATGCAGATTTTATTTATTTATTTATTTTTTTGTGAGCCATGAGAAGCCAACAGAAGTCAATAATAACAGGTGGGCATCTGATCTGAATCAGGAAATTTCCTGGAAATGTAAAAGTAAGACAATTATCCAACTGTTCATCGGATTCTTCGAAAAATGACCAGAGTTCAATGCATATTAAAAAGACATGTGAACAGATTATGAGCATTACACATTTTCTCCAAGAAATCCCAGCCCCCATCTTTGTGATTTGAGCAGATGGCCGTGCCACCCACGTAATAAACAAAAGTGTCCAGTGGGAGCTCAGAGGTTACGGTGGCATCTCCATCTCTCTCCCAAGGGCCGATGTGCATCATCCAGCAAAACTTTTCATTAATATTGATAGCATATGTTCTGAGCGACGTCAAAAGCTGCGCCCCTCCAATTATGGCCATTACGGTTCAAAGGCTCGGAGATTTAGCTATTTGATCCGTAATAGCAATAATTGCAATGGTCATGAAAAAGATGCACGTAAAGGATGTAAGGTATTATAATCAGGATGTGTGAGTCAGGCTTATTTACTCTATGACATGGGAAGCGGTTGGATGGATGGATGGATGGATGGATACCAGATATGCTGAAGAAAAACACTAAAGGTGGCCTATTAATCTGAACACATGCACAAGTCGCCAAAGTACATAAAACACTTGCGAGTCTGTCCTTGAGATGTATATTTATAACCTTATAGAGAACTGAAATAATTGAGCACTGTTGCTGGGGGTTAAAAATAGCCTGAGCGACTAAGGAAAGAGAAAAGCAAGTGCAGTTACAAGGTTGCAGATTGAACAGGCTTCATCAGCAGGAGGAGGGGGATGTGTGTGTGTGGGCGAGAACTTTAGCTCTTGTACATTTGCTGGTCCAGGTTTGAAACTTCTGTTTACATGCAGAATGCATATGTGAACGTTTCTGCACTCTCATTGGGGTCATGACATGTTTTCTTTTATTATTTTTATATATAATTGTCCTCAAAGCTCGCTTTTAATATTTGCATTTAACCCTTAGGCAGAAGCTTTTAACCCAGACAAAATAAAGGCAATAGAAGCAATCAAAGGACATCCATATATACATTATTTGACAATTCCAAGTGTGAAAGAAATAATCATTTTTAACAAACATTGATGCCTATGAAATATTATATATAAAATATATGTACTCTGTTAAAATAGTTGGGTTAAAAATACCCCAACATACAACCCAACTATTGGGTATTATAGCACCTTCCCAACTTTGTTATTTTAATCCAGTCCATTGGGTTATATAATTTATCCCAATGCATTTGGTTATTTTGATCAAATGTTATTTTTTTTCCATTCTGGTATTACTATTACTAGTACTACTATTAATTTTATAATTATGGCTGTGTAAATAAATAAAAGTCCCCGCTAGGTCCTAAAGGTGAGAATGACGGCTGTATATCCCAAATATGTGTATCATTTCCTCCAAAAAAAAAAAAACTGTAGCGATGAACACGGGAGGCGTTCTATCCATTTATTATAGATCGACTATGAAGTGTGCGTTTGTGCCATCAATAATTTGTAAACGGATATTCAAACACGACACAGAGAGGTCATTTAATGAATAAAATTTCAACAATATTTTTGCATTAAAGCTTAAATAAACTTCATAACACAAAAATAAAATTACGCACGCATATTAATACAGCTTTTCTGTGTCCATTAAATCAGTTGACTGTTGAAATTCAAAATTTTACCCCAACTGGTTGAGTTATTATATAAATAACCATATAAAGGTTAAAAATAACCCAACAACGCACCAAATATGTTTAACTCAACCACTGAGTTAAATAAATAACTTAACGCTTTTTAGAGTGTAAAGAGGTGGAGAACATTCAAACTCCACACAGTAATGCCAACAGCCCCTACCGGGACTCAAACCAGTGACCTTCTTGCTGTGAGGCGATCTTGCTAACAATGTATTTGATATCTGATATATTTTGTTAATTTTTTTTGTCCTGTGTGGAAAAGTATAGCGGGTAATGTAACCTTGAAAAACTGATATAAGCAGGAGAAAGCCCTCCCTTCTTTGTCATACTCTGCAGCGGCCGGTGTTTCTGTATGACTGTCCAACCCTCTTGCAAGAGATAAAATCATCTTTAAAGGAGCAATAGGTGATCTGCCAAAATGCTAACCGGTTAGCAGAATATCTTTAAAACACAGGCCCTCCCCTACTGTCCAAAGCCACACCCCTAAAATCATGAACGCACACATTAAAGATTACAGAAGACAACTCACTAGATCATGTTATTCACCAGGTAGAAAACTTTATAGTACTTTATAAGACTACAATTCCGAATGAAAAACTGCATTATATCTAGCATGTTTACAGTTGTGTAGACAGCAAGTAAAACTTTAACTCATAATGTGCAGTATTTCATGCACGCAAGGATCACTGGTGACTAGTTGCTTTAGGACAGAGCGCATGAGAGAGTGAGACCAGTCTGGTCTCACTCTCTTATGCGCTTTGTCCTAAAGCAACTATTGTATGCTTAGTGGTTGGTCGGCAGGGTGCAGGAATTTGACTTATTACTGTCATACTTACATGGTATTTCAGATCGAACATTCAAAGTAGCATGGTGAACAATATAGGGAGCGTATCACAGGTTGTCATTGTTCAAAAATGAACCAATGTGGTAATAAAACCAACTTCAACTCAGTAAAGGAGGCAAGGTGGAATAGTGCTATTAACTGATGTTCAAAATCTTCATTATCAGTGCTGTAAAAGGTCCCTGATGAAATTAAAAATAGTCACATCAATCTATTGCCGGAAGATTTCAGTGGCTGAACAACACTTCTTTGCGCCCATTAGTAAAACAACACAATCTTTGCGTGACTAAAATAGTTTTAAAACATAACATTACTTGTCTAAGAGAAATACTTTAGCCATGGCAAAAAGCTTAAAATGACCAAGAGGCGACACTCAACAGGACTTTCCATTGCAACAGCGGCGCCAAGCAACAGTCCTGGATTCCGCTATTTTGGAGTGAAATTGATCGGCCGTCCATTGGATCTTATTGCTGTCACGATGGCAAGCAGCTGCTTTGTTTTTTATTTTTTATTAAAAGAGCGCATTAAAGTGGAGATCCCACCTGAAAGATGACAATACAACACTTACAATCACAATCATCAGCCCTTTTAATAGATTATTTTACAGACTTATAATATGCTGTTCTTTCCCAGAGATGGGTTGCAGCTGGAAGGGCACTCGACTCATTTACAATTATTCAGTACTCGTTACTACCAGAAAACATTTATTAAACCATCACACCTCCACCGTGACTTCTAAAGTCACTTTGTGTTTAGTCTCTTCCCAATTTGAGCTGATGTTTCCTATGATTTTGCTTTGAGCATTGTATTGAACTTTGGAGCAGTTCTCTGTCCACACAACATGCTTCTCAGCAAAGGTTAGTCTGGCCTTTTGATTCTTTCTTCTGATGAAGGTTTGGTCTCTGAGGAATGAGTTTTCAGTCTTAATTCTCTTAAATATTAAAAACACATACTGTATGTTAAGATACAGATCCTAATACCAGTTCATCACTGAACTGGTGATCAATTTAACCCCGACTCATTCTGAAATCGTAGTCCAGCGGACGTTTCTGGAGACAGAGAAATATGTCCCGGGGGTACATAAATTCGTGAGAGCCCACTGAGCACTTTTTCGCATCTCAAATGCCTCTCGTGAGTGCCATTCGTGCTTGACCCACCCTCCTCCTTATCTAATCCCAACCAATTTTACCGATTGACCCACCCGACCGCTTACTTCTCTAAACACAGCCGACGGAACATTACAAAAGCCAAAGAAAACGCCTCGTCTGATTTTTACCACATTTTCAGATTCGTTCTGATTTGTTCGTTTTATTTTTTGGATTTTGTTTTTGTCTTACTTGATTTCTGGAACTGCTCTTTCTCGGACTTGAACACAGTCTTCGTCGTGGTCAACTCCTCTTTGTGTCTCAAGTCCGCCAACGTACACCACCAGCTAACTGGACAAACTGGTTGCGGCAGGAAAGCCCTCCACACAGAGGTAAGCGATAAGCCGGTAATCCCTGCATACCGCCCCGTAGCGTTCGCTTAAAAAAAAAGAAATGAAGCCATACATACCTCCGGCTACATAATTCGCGGCCTCCAGAAACATCCGCGGTACAACGTTTTTAGAACGACCCTGTGTTGGATCAATTAAAGCTCTCATTTCCCAATAGATGTGACGAAATGTTAGCTCAAGCTCTAAAAAAGTTTCATGGATGATAAAAGATTTTACATGCTTTTAAAGAACTTTTATTTTTACGAGTTTATAATATGAATAAGCCTTCATTACAGCCAAATGCAAAAGACAATCAGTGTAATTGCATCTTGAATGAGTGAGAAGGGTCATGATGACACAGCTTGAATGATCAAAGCACATGCAGATGAAAATAGCAAGGACAATTTCACCACAGAGAGCTCTGAAGATCCAGTATATTGTTTTCAAGTGGTGTGAATCATGAGAAGGCACATGTACATGAGCAGACTCTCGTACATATGACTTTGGATAAACAAAGTTTGAGTTTGAACATCAGCTGATCATTGCTGTCCTCAGTCATGTCCTGATCAGAGCGTTGCCAGGCAACAGACGATCTTTTTCTTTAAAGTGAAAGAGCGGGGACCTTGATTCTTTTGGTTTTAAAATAAACATGAAGAGAAAGAAGTAGAAACTATTAAACCAGACAAGTGTCCATCAAACTGTTCATTCACTGATTACTTCGCTCTCACAACACATACACACACACACACACACACACACAATCAATCAGTGAATAAGAAACTATTTTCATGTTTTATTCACATCAAATTTGCTAAGATAGATAAATCATTTAGGAGTTTTAAAACTAAAATGTTATAATCTATTAATAATCAGTAAAATTAATCTGATTTCTTTGAATGTTAAGGCATATAGATACCTTTTTTTTTTTTACTTTATGAAGGTTTATTCAACACCCCACTGTGGTTCCTTTTATGAGAAAAAAGAAAACCCTTTAAAGCACATTATTCCCTCAATCTTTACCTGTTGATTGAATTTTTCCTTGTATTTAAATATAGTTTTTATTTTGTTGGATAAATTGTTAATACACATAATTTTGTGACAGTTCTGTTATTCATTCGTTCATTTTCTTTTTGGCTCAGTCCCTTTATTAATCTGGGATCACCACAGCGGAATGAACCACCAACCTATCCAGCACCTTTTAAGCAGCGGATGCCCTTCCAGCTGCAACCCATCATTGGAAAACACCCATACACTCTTGCATTTACATTCACATACACTATTAATTTAGCTTACCCAATTCACCTATATTACATGTCTTTGGACTGGTGGGGGAAACCGGAGCTAACCGGAGGTAACCCATGCCAACACAGGGAGAACATGCAAACTCCACACAAGTGCCTACTCAGCTTAATTTTTTGGTTAACATTTTAATTGCCTAACACTGTAATCCCTGCAGTTGTCATTACTAAAGATTTTAAGTCAATATAACTTGACAATAATTAAAATACCAAGTTTTGAAATCAAAACTTAAGCAGGCGTGTTTAACTTGTTCATTAGGCAGCAAAAAACTTTTAATTAATATTTGTATTTAATTAATATTTTTAATTTAGTATTCTCTGAACTTAAGATTTTAATTTCTTTAAATGATTTAAGATGTCTCTGTTAAAAATGATTGGTACCGCTTGGAATACTGCCTTGACTACCGCGCTGATTGGGTGATAAATGTTATATGACACAAGTTGGTCATTTTGCTTGTGATGCTGAATTTAGCTGAAGAGCAGCAGGACAGAGGCACTACCTCAACCCATTTGATGAAAGAGAAAAGTTAAATTAGTAAGTAGATATTTTATTGCTTTTATACATTTTCTTAATTGGTACACGCAGGGGCGACACAGTGGTGCAGTGGATATCGCTGTCGCCTCACAACAAGAAGGTCGCTGGTTCAAGACCCAACTGGGTCAGTTGGCATGTCTGTGTGGAGTTTGCATGTTCACCCCATGTAGCGTGGGTTCCCTCCGGGCGCTCCGGTTTCCCCCTCAAGTCCAAACACATGCACTATACAGTAGGTACTAACTAAACTGTCTGTAGTCTGTGTGTATCTCCTGGTCCTCCTGGTTGGGGGTTGAGCATTGAGCAAACGATCCCCCTTATAAAAATTAGATGTTTTGAAACACCATCATAGTGCGGCTAAAAATAAGTAAGATAAATTTGCAAGTTTAGTATCAGCCATTTTAAGTTATCTGTAATTAAACATTTAAGTTAATTGAATGAAGTGACCACATTTGGTCAACTCAATTTATTGAGTTGTCAATTTTCCATTACGCAAACAATCTGAGGGAATCACTTTCCTCAAATCATTTGAGTAGTCTCAGCTTGTTAGGGTTTACAGTATATAAATAAAAAAATAAGTCACCATAAAAGCAAGTTGTAATTTGCAGTCACATGTTTTTTATTTCAACTGCAATAAATGTAATTATATTATTGCTTATTTTTTATCAAGTTATTGTAAAAGTAAAAAAAAAGCACTGTATATATGTCAGAAGGGTCAAATGTCAACCATGTTATCATGATTTTCTGGAGATTATGAACTTATTGTGTAACTAACTACATTAATACATAACAATTTATTAATTCATTTTCTTTCCGGTTTAGTCCCTTTATTAATCTGGGGTCGTCACATCGGAATGAACCACCAACTTGTCCAGCTTATATTTGTTTTACGCAGTGGATGCCCTTCCAGCTGCAACCCATCACTGGGAAACATCCATATATACTCATCCACTATGGCCTCAATTCACCTATACCTCATGTCTTTGGACTGTAGGGGAAACCGGAGCACCAGAAGGAAACCTACGTGAATACGGAGAGAACATGCAAACTCCACACAGAAACGGCAATTGACCCAACCTATGGCTTTAACCAGCGACCTTCTTGCTGTGAGGCAAATGTGCTACCAACTGCACCACCGTGTAGCCCCATGATGATACATTTAAACCTAAAATGATATGAAAAAAATATGTATTTATATTTTGTTTTATGTGCCTTTCCAGAGACTTTGTGACTCATTGGTCACCAATATTAATACTAATAGATTGTATGTTTCCCTTTTTTTTCCTTACCTCCATCTATCTATTGACTTATTTACTTATATTGTTATTTTTAAGGATAACTATCATTTCTACAACCTATTGCACGTTTTTTGTAAAACTTGCCTTTGATTATGTCTGTAAAAGCACATTGTACATTTATTTTGATATCCTTAAATAAACGAAAAGAAAAATATATTAATAAAAGATGTAATGATGAATAAAGCAATATATATATATATACACTGTAAACGATTTCTTGTTAAATTAACAGTAAGTTACTGGCAACAATTATCCAGTAGCTGCTGTATTTCATAAAACAGTAACATTACTGTAATACTAATTACATTAGTATTACATTTACTGTAAAATGTAATACATCATTTTACTGTTTTCTTTTTATACTGTAACACCAATTACAGTAGTAATACACATACTGCAAAACTGAAAACAGTATTTTAATGTACATTTTTACCATGCAGAACTACGGTATTTTAACGTTACTTTCATTATTACTGTATAGTATTTTACAGTTATTAAATGTTATTTTATTGTATTTAACAGTGCTACTTTATAATGAGCAAAAAAGTTCAAAAATTGCACAAATGTTATTTTAACTGTTCAAGAAATACAAGAAAAATAAAGAAACTGAAACTTTAACTTCACAATAAAAGTTTATTGTGTAAACCCTACTGAAACAGTAGCAATTATTCAATATAACACAGCAACAGAACACTAATGAAAAATTGATCAGTAAAACCAGTCAACAATTAATGCATCAAAAAGTATTACAATTTTAAAAACAGATGAAAATACTGCTACAAGACACAAAATGATGAAGGCCAAATTATGTTGTGGAAAAGGGACAGTGAAAAAGGGCAGGAGCACTTCTGATGATCCTGCAAAAACGACAAGCAAAATCAATCACTGGAGTAAAAACTAATCATGCCTCAAATTATTTCATTCATTCAGAAAACAAACACCGCACTGCTGTTTTATATATATAAAACACTGTTTTTTATCGTTTTTGTTGGCAAAATACAGATTGTTGTCTATTTACAATTACACTAACGTTAATGGGGAAAAGATCAGTCAAGTCAACACTAGTCAAGTGTCCACACAGGTATGTAAAAAATAAAGTCTCATCTTAACTTAATGTCTGACTCTGTATAGCTTGAATATCTGATTCCATGACCAAACTAGCGCTTCCATGAATTTAAGAGGGGTGAACACAGTTAATTCTGACCTTAAGAGGCTACATATTAAAAATAAATAAATAAATAAAATAATCTAATTTAACGTGACTAATGTTAATCAAGTACTTTTAGGCTTTTAACATGTGAAAATCTACTTCTAACTTACAGACAAGATTACATTAGAGAACATGAAAGCCGTGGGTGATTTAAAAAAAAATAATGCTAATGATAAGTTACTGACATTTGGTTCGCATAAAACAAAGTAATCACTAAGCATTCATTTTTGGCAAAATCTGCCGAAAGGCACAGCAACACGATCAAATGTGTTAAAGTTGAGCAAAGAAATGAAGAGTAGTCAAGCAGTCTACTTCATGAAATGTTTGTGATAATATTTTGCGGTCAATTAGTATTACTGTATTTCAATATGCAGTGATGGCATGTCAGTGAGACAAATAAATATTATTACACCTCTCCAGTGACATTTCCTCAAATTAAATCATCATAACGTTACTGTGCACAGCATCAGTAAAACGTTAAGAATAATTTAAATACCAAATTTTAAAACAGTCACTGCTAATTACAAACTAAAATTAAAGATAGGCTTACAGAAATCCTGAATGCATGATAATATGAAGATTTATTACTCACTGATGTCGAAGCACTTCCAGGTTGTCAGAGATGTAGACAGGACAGAATATGTGCCATCAAATGAGCTCTTGTGCAGTCTTTGTTGGACATCAAGGTAGTATGTTCACCCACACTGTAAACAAAAAAAAAAATCTGTTATTTTACATGTTTTTTTCCCAGAAGCTAGGGTAATAGAGTCATTTAGTTAAGTGGTTTAAAATAATTTTATTTATTAAATACTTGCTTACCCATATATAGATGTAAAAGTAACCAAAATAAATAATTCATTAAAATGTGTGGGATACTAAGCATGTTTGGTCTACAGAGAGAAGTAAACATTTACTTTAAGCATTGATCCTAATGAATTTATTTCTGAACTACATCCAACCTCGCCTCTGAAACAGCATTTTTGAGCATTTAGATCAGGGGTGCTCAACCCTGTTCCTGGAGATCTACCTTTCCGCAGAGCTTACCTGCAACCTTGATCAAGAACACCTGTCTTTATTTACCAAGTGCTCCTTCAGATACTATTTAGTTTGTTTAGTTGCGTTTGATCAGGGTTGGAGCTAAACTCTGCAGAAAGGTCGATCTCCAGGAACAGGGTTGAGCACCCCTGTTTAAGACAATAAAAAATAAGACATCTAGATGATATTTTATATTCAATCATTTGTGAAATTTAAATGACTTATATTCAGTATATACATAACATAAAATTAGAATAAGAATAAAAAAATAATACTCTATGCCAAATAAAATACTTCAGATCTAAATAAAGCAGGTGTTTTTACCTAAAGGTTCCTTTCCTCCAGTTAGTTTAGTTGCAGATCCTTCCACATCTGTGCTTTATTTGGTTCTTGACTTAAGAGTAACTGGTGTCACATTCCAGGTCCATCACAATCTGAGCTAGAAAGACAATATGGCAAAAGACAAGACACATATAAATAAGTCTCAGAATAAAATATTTAAAATGATAGTTTACTTTTCTGCCACCATTACTCCATGTGTTTTAAATCCATTTAAATTTCTGTTGAACAATAAAGCAAATATTTTGAAGAATGTTAGAAACCAGTAACTATTGACATCCATATTTGAACCAAATTTCTTTAAAAAAAAATATGAGTTTGTGTTCAATGGAACAAAAAAATAATCTAACTATTTTGAAACAAGTGGAGGATGCCAAAGATGCCATTATTTTCATTTTTGGGTGAACTGTCCCTTCAATTCAAGTGTCACGCATTACTCATAAAAACTGATGTATCGCTTGAGGAAAACTAAATCAAGTACCTCCTGTGAGCAAGCAGAATCATTATGCCATTGTATTCAGCCAACTGACCCAGCCAAGGCTCGAACCAGCAACCTTCTTGCTGTGAGGTGACAGCACTACCTACTGTGCCACTGCGTCGCTTCTGGAAGAAGCAAAAGAGGTTGTACATGAAACTCCTCACAACAAATCTGTGAACAACTTGACATTTCAAAATCTAATCAAAATGAGGAAGACATCAACATTACCTTGAATAATCAAGTGAGGAGTGATTGGTAGCATCAGTTTTTCAGCATCAATTGCTGTAGCTGCAAAAAAGATAAATATAATAAAAGTAAAATAAGACTTAACATTTAATAATCTAAATCTATGGTACAACCATACAAATCTGTATGGGGTTCAAATAAATTTGTATACAAATCATTCCCTACACCTGAACACCAAAAATAAAATGTACAATTAATGACACAATAACGTTATACAATAAGCTCATTAACCAGTGAGAAATAGACAATTAATATGTATTATGTTAATATTAACGTTAGCTTAAAAGACATCAACTGAATTTTATTATCAGCTCAATTTAATAAAACAGTTTAGACTTGTTTCATTGTGAGTTTAGTGTGAATAACTAACTTACAGTTTACAAATCTAACCATAATGATAACTTGGTCATAATGACCACATGAAGACCAGAGCTTACCTTAACGTTAAACGTTTAACTTTTCATGGTGACTTTGCCTTCATCTCAGTGTTGTGCTGAAATAGAGAATTCATTAATGCAGTTAACCCCAAGTAAAAGTTACGTTTTTTTTCAGGTAACTTAACGTTACTATGGTCAAAAACTCACTCAAGATAAACTCACTGTAATTACCTTATCTAATACCTCGCAAACACTACAAACACGGTCTGGCGTCGAATAACGTGACATAAGTACCTAACTTACAGTACAACTAAAGTAACTTGGTTAATTATTTTAAATTACACACATACTACACGGAAATATACACAAAACAATCCTTTAACGAACAGAATTTGACTTTTAAACACTTACCGAGGATGAATTCACTGGAAGAAAAGGCGACAGGTGGATTTCAAATTAGAAGAGCCGTTGCTTGCCTGATGAAGGTCGAATCGAGTCGGCTCGGCTTTATGAATCGGCTCCTTAGAACAGTAAAGAGTCGAGTCCGCCTAAAACCGATTCCTTTTTGTATATTATTGTAAGACACAACCATGAATCATTACTATTTCGTTATACTGCCACACACATTTATACACATATTGCTGAATGTGCTTGTGAACACGTGTGATAAAATAATTCCCGAGCAAACGGTTCAATCCGATTCGGTGTCGTTTGTGTGCTGAACCGAACCAGTGCAAACGTGGTATTGATTAAATAGTAATATTGTTTTTTTCTTCTCACTTTACCAGCGAAAATATTACATATATCTGACTTTAACAATAAGAATAAGATTCGCTTGAAGTGTTTTGAGAATTAATATTTTTTTCTCCCAGGGTTCATTTCACACCAACAAGCAAATAATGGCGGATGAGAAAAGCCAGATCATATCATAAATATTGCGTTTAATATGTCACGAAATGAAGTTTTAACAGTTTTTCATGCGAGAATGTAGTTCTTCCAAACTCAAATCTGTGGTTTGTTTTTAGATATCATGTCTAATTCTAAGTGTGCTTTGCCGATAGGGGAGATTCTGACCTCCAGGGGTTGACGGCGCTCCATCACTCATGGATCCGGCAAACCTCATGCTTTAATCGGCTTAGACATTATTGAGACATGCCCTGTCTTCGATGACTAGATAATAAATGTGTTATGAAATAAAGTTTTAACCGTTTTTCATGCGAGAATGTAGTTGTTTTAAACTCAATTCTGTGGTTTATTTATTAAGATAGTGCGTATTTTAAAATGTTGTTTTGAAAATGCGGAGATATGTGACCTCTACGGTGGCCAATATGGGCGCCCAATATTCTTGAATCCGTCTAAAGCAGGTTGGTCACTCTGACATTTAAGCTGACTTTGAAATCATTTTGTGTGTTTAACAGTCTTTGGTTACGTGAATCAATTTATTTTTGTTCCAATTTACGTTTTGGTTTAGCACAAAGTTATGTTTATTAAATATTATTTAATATTTCCATGTTGCCTTATAAAGTGCACCCAAAAATGGAAAACCAGGGGACAGTTTAATGCACTGAACAGTCTGAAGAAACTGGTTAGGTTATTTACTTCACAAAATAATTTGTCTAAAAATAAATAAACATAATAATCATAATATATAGTGTGTGTGGAGTTGTTCTTGGTCATTTGCAGTACTGTATTTAGATGCACAGTAACGGATTTTTCCCCAAAATTCATTATAAAATCTACAGTAACATACTGTTAACCATGTTTACAGTATAGAAAAGTTGAAAATACATTATTATACTGTGAAAACAACAATATATACAGTAACACTGTGCACATCTTATACAGTAAAAAACTGTTGAGAAATGCAGTATAATACTGTGAAAACAACAGAAATCGTTTACAGTGTATATATATATATATATATATATATATATATATATATATATATATATATATATATATATATATATATATACATATATATATATATATATATATATATATATATATTTTTTTTTTTTTTTCCCTCATAAAATAGTACTTTATATAATACTTCTCAAACTTTTAAATACCAAACTGGGTCATTTCGGAATGGCTGTATATTGTCGTGATTCGTCAATTGCTTTAACTGTAAAATGCATTCGATTGAGCATGTCTAGTGCGGAGGAGGGGGTCTGTCGTGGGAAAAAAAACACTTATTTTTAAAATCGTGGTTATTGTTTGTTTTCTATTTTCATTGCATGGGTGGCATGATGTAACTGTTTGTGATTTAGCTGCCTCCAACTAATTGCGCTGATTAAGGAGCGCAACCACTGGTTCAATTAACATATCTCAAAAAATGTTAAATATAACTTCTTACTTCCAAAGCCGTCCTGTGTTTCCCTGAAGCCCAGCAGCGAGATTCAGTCATACATGCACCTGCTCCGAGCGCGCAACAGGGCGGAGAGTTTGGACCGCTGCCTACCTTTAGATTTGTCCAAATCTGGCTCTGCGCGCTGAAAGGGATCCCGTATTTATTCTACGTCACCATCACAGCAGCAAAACGAGAAATACTTGGAGATCTGATTCAAGTCCATCTTTTTGCGCGCGCCCCCTCCCATCAGTTCCTAAGGCGCGCGCTCTCTATATAAACGATCTGGAGGCAATGTTTTCATCAGAAAGCAGACCAACAGTAAAACTACCGGATAAATGGGCAAAGAAACGATGTTTTTTCCAATTGCTGAGTAGTTTATCCAAAACTTTAAAGAAGTTATGTTCGAGTAGCTCCCATTGTAGCGGTTTTCACTTGATTATTCGTCCGTTTCAACGATTCTTCGGACTCGAGAAAATGTACCGGTCCACTAAAGGAGCCTCGAAAGCTCGGAGGGATCAAATCAACGCGGAAATCCGCAGCTTGAAGGAACTTCTGCCCATCTCTGATGCTGACAAAGCTCGTCTTTCCTACCTTCACATCATGTCACTGGCCTGCATTTACACAAGGAAGTCCGTCTTTTTCTCTCAAGGTAAGGTTGAACTGACAACTTGTGGTTTTGTGTTGGTGGTAAATACTTTACAGTTGTGTTTTTAGATCTATGTCTTGATTTTTAGATTCTTTAAAGAATAATTTAGGACGTAAGAAACTACTTTCCTAAACTTATTTTACTTTTTAAAACGTATAAGATAAACTCCTAACATATTGTGTTGAAAATGTGGTCCTTATTTAAATAAAATATGTTCAATCCCTTATTAAAATCAACTTTAAAACCAAATGTTGTTTTTTTTTTAATTTTGACCTTAATTTGAGTTGAAAGAACCCTGTATTTGCCTAAATATAGTATGTTATACCTGTAGTGCAACAGCAACAATACTAAAAACATCAATATAAAGAATAATAAAATGTCTTTTTTCATTTTTTTACCATTTTAAATGTATATAAAAAAACAGTGTTCAGATGTTTGTCAAATAAAATAAGTTTTTCTTTCTGCATTGTGAGCAATCTCTGTCCAGAGTTCTGAAAGTTGCTCTGTCTATGGTGCTGAAATTGACCTGTCTGTATGGATGTTGCTTTAACATTATTCCTTTTCTTTCTATCCTCATCAGCTGCAGCAGGTCACGGTATGAGCGGAAGCCTCTTGTCTTTGCCAGAGCTCTCGGATCTCTTACACACACTCCCAGGATTTCTCCTAGTGCTGACAAGTGAAGGAAAACTTCTGTATCTGTCGGACAATGTCGCAGAGCACCTGGGTCATTCCATGGTGAGGAGCATCAGTGCATATTTAACATTAATTTTATTTATTAATTGTATGTGAAACTAAATATGTATGTTTCTTCAGGTGGATCTAGTGGCTCAGAGTGACAGCGTGTATGATATTATAGACCCGGCTGATCACTTCATCATGAGGGGCAACCTTGTGCCAATCACCACACCTGACACAGGTACTTTCAAATAGAACCACTAAGGATTATTGCATTCTTAAAATAGGTAGTGATCAGCAAGTAAAATTTACCTATGAAGAGTACTTGATTATTGTTTTGAAATGACCAAAACATTATATTGAATTATGCTACAAAGTAATGTCTAAAGTCATAACAATTCAGCATTTGATGTAAAAACACTTTTATTATTTGTTTTTGTCCAGACCGCCTCTTTCGCTGCCGGTTCAGCACTTCAAAGTTTGTAAGAAGGCAGGGATCTGGCAACAAACAGGCGATTGTTCGGGCTCGCTGTCTGCCACCTCCATACCATGCATCTCCCTACTGGACATCCAACCCAGTGTGGGTGTGTTTCTGCTCCCCATTGGAAGCTAGCATGCCTCAGCTATCAACATCCAGGAACCCTCTTCCGACTCCACCAGCGGAGCAGTCTTTCCTGCTGTCCTGTTTCCAGTCTCAGCACAGCCGAGACATGAGGATCCACACAGTTCAGGACAGGTACAGTATAGTCCCATCAAGCTGTTTGATGATAAGTGTGTGTGTTTGAGTGTGAAGAAATAATTGGTGTCTCTCTCTCTTACAGTGTAAGTGTTTATCTTGGCTATGACATCGAGACTCTGCGTTCCCGCTCGTGGTACAGTCTGATTCATCCTCGCGATCTCTCGCACGCCTCTGCACAACACTTCACCCTGTGTGAGTTTTTATTTATTTGTCTGTTTTAATTTTTACAGTGTTAGTTGAGAGTGTAAGATTTATACTGTGTATCAAAGGTCTGACTGTGGTGAATTTGGGTTATTGATTGGTCATTGATTTTGTTATTCAGTGCATAATGGAGGCGAGAGGCAGGTGGAGATGGTGGTCCAGGTGGAGGCAGCAGATCACTCTTGGATTTGGCTCTACATTGTTCTTCAGCTGGAGACTGGAGAATATCCCATCAACAGCCACAACTATGTCATAAGGTATAAATAAGGCCAATCTTTAAGCTTTATGATGTGAAATAAAAGCAGTTCCGTTTACTTTTGTAGTTAATTTTGATGTAATAATAATAATATTGAATACATGTTCAGATTTTAAACGATTATTATGTTTATTATTAATTATCTATTGAATGATCTTAACAATATGTTATTATTTTCCTTCCTCAGTGAGTCTGAAGCCTGGTCGGTACGTCAGCAGTTGCACTCAGAGCAGAACCAACTGGCTCTCCTGTACCAGGAGTCACGCCAGAGCTCTGACCCTCTGTCCAGCCCAGATCAGGTCTTCACGCCCAGCAGCAGTGGCCTGTCCTCCCAGTCCTTCGACTTCAGCTTCACCACTTCTGGACGAAGCTCCTCTGAAGAGCTCCCTGGTACCTCTGCCCCATCCAGCATGACATTCGACCCATTTGAGGGCGAAGAGATCCACCCACAGTCACACGGTGGTGGTCACCAGATGTGGCGATCAGCCATGACCATTGCCCCCGAACATCTAAGTAACATCAACCTTTCTACTGTTTCCCAATCCCAAGTTGCCCCTCCACCCCTTCCTCCATTCAAAGCTCCTCCAAAGCGCCAAAGATCAGAGGAGTTTATCTGCACCCCTCCTTACACCCCAAGACTCAGTGGGGGGAGTTTCATATTTGGTGATGAAACCTTAAGACCATCAGATCATAGCAAATCAGCTAAAATGAGGCAGTCTATAACCTCAGCCACCAACATTGGCCCTGCTCAACCCTGCCGCAAGCGTCTTTATGAAACTTTGCCTCCTACACCGGACAGCCCAGGCAGTGACGAATGCATTCTCATGGCGCTGCCGGAAATCAGAGGCCCTCTCTACGTAGATGTCCCCCATTTACCATTTCACGCTCCCCCAGAAGGCCTTCTAACCCCTGAGGCCTCACCCACCAAGAAGCCCTGTTTGAGTTTCTTCCCTCGGGAAGACGAAACTGAAAGAGAGCGAATGGAAATCTCGCTCCTGGCTCAGTACATCAGCACTTTAGCTGAAGGTTTCTGTCACAACCACCCACAAGGCGCATCAGCTCCCCCTCATCACGCCAACTCCTCTCTGGCTCACATTGATGTCTTAATGTTTGAGGAGAAAGCAGTGGATGACATCCCTTTGCCAAATCTGCCATCCACCTCTCCAGTGCCTCCCTCGCCTTACTCATCAGTGCCATCCTACTCCCAGTGCCGAAGCTCCCCTGTCCAGGAGGAGGCGGCGGTGACTCTGATTGGTGTTAACCACCTCTGTAGCGTCCAGTTGACGCACTGTAATCGCATGACCGAGGGTGGGCTGCAGGATGGCAAGAGACCCGACGAGGACATGGAGATGATGTCCTCCCAAAGGTCCAGTGAAGCTCCTGCCCTTACCCCTGCTCTGCCTTGTGCCCAGTCCCTCTTAGAGGAGCTGGTCACCATGGAACCTGTGTTTGGGGCAGCTGTCCCGATGACTCCTGCCGACAGGCAGCAAGATGAGTTGTATCAACTCCCTCATCAAGGCGGACCACAGATGTTCTACCAAGGTGAGTGAAGATCACCTTTTTGCGATTGATGTTCCAATAAGTCAAAGTTTTCATATCTAATCTCTGTGTTTGTCTTTTTTTGTCTCTTTTCCTCTAGATGGAACCGGTGATCACATGTTTTAACATAAGTCTGTGACTTAATCGATGAAGTATGGCATATTGTCATCTTTTACAAATCTATTTTTTTGGAATAATGTGTTAGAGCTGTATCAAAAGTGTATAAAGATTTATTTATGTTTAAATCTCAATATCATGAAGTCACATGAACATGCATCCTATTCATATTGGACTGTCACTTTGGGGGAAAGTACTTAAAGTAACATAAAGGCAATTGCCACTTTGTATTCACTTATAGTGAAGATTGTGCTGGAAGAATATGTTTATGAATAACAATTGTATCTTCGTAGAGTTCTACGGTCAAGTAGAGGATTGATTCCTACAGTACTTTTCATTGTGCCTGTGCATGAAAATCTTCATAATAAACTATATTGTTTATGATGTTTTGTCTTTTATGAGTTGTTTGGAGATCCAGAAGACAGGACTTCCTTAAACAGTTTACAATAAAGGTTATATTGTGCATTATGAACAAAGCTAGCCAAAAGGTAGCACTTCTGAAGTGAAACAGACATGATTTTGTCTGGCTAGTATGTTTTACTTTGTCTTTACGGTTTGGAAACACATTGATAGTCTAAAGCAAATTTCACCAAACCTATTCCTTGAGGTCCAGTGTGCTGCAGGGTTTAGCTCCAACTTGCCTCAACACACCTGCCTGGAAGCTTCAGGCATGCCTAGTAAGACCTTGATTAGATTGTTCAGGTGTGTTTATTTAGGGTTGGTGCTAAAATCTGCTGGACCCTCTAGGACCAAGTGTAGTTACCTCAGCTTAAAAAATTGCAGAAGTTCTTAAAAAGGAAAAGGGGATATTAATATTTTGCACGCTCATTGTTTGAGAAATCTGAAATGGTTCTTCTATGACATTTAAACACCCCCTCCGCCTTTACTTTTAATAGTGCATTAGCTGTACCACATTTCTACTCTCCATAAAGAATATCCTTGAATTCTATGCTCTCCTGTTTTCCAAATATGCATATGAGTGTCAATTAAATGCATCAAAGCAAGGTTCATCGTTGTTCGATCATTGTTGCTGCCCCCTCTATTGTTTCCTCCTCTCTCACACTTTCATTCACTGCTTTTTTAGAGTGTCACCATGGTTTCCTAGGACCGACTGACGCAGATGATGAGGTGCTATCTGTTTTTTTCTGACGTAGGCTCTTGACTCAGAGGCACAGTGGAGACAATCAGCCTCCTACACGCATATATGTCCGCTGAACACATGCTGTACAGTGAATAGTCAGCCCACACTTTCCCATTATACCTGCAAGCTCACGATAATACCCTATATGGCCTTTCCTCTCAATATCTGCTTCCATTTTTTCCTCTTGTTGCTGGGGGAAGCGAGATCTTCCTTTCGTAATCTCAACCTCTGGTGCCCCTAAACCATTGTTTGCTTGTCATTTACCCAGTTGTGCACCTTTTCAATGAGTCCAACGTCCGGTGCTGCACTGCTGACCCTCCCACATGTGACCATGGGCCAGACTTACCCCCCAGCGTCCAGAAATACACTCCATCCTATGAGTTTTATCTGAATAAAACCTCTCTCTCATGTCTTCTCTTCCTGTCCTTGTGCGAATGATGCTCTTTCAGCAAATGAAGAGGAATAAAAATAGACCGGATTGAAAGGAGGAGGAAAAAGAGGGAATGGGGAGCGCTTGGAAGGTGCACAAGGACTTTTAGGTACTTATTCATCCTGCTTTCCTCCCACTCCTCCAATCAGTTAGCTGAGTTTCTTTTCATCCTCCCTCTTTCACACATCTGTGCTTTCTCATTCATATGGTCCCATTCATTAGGACCCTCTCTCCTTATGACTCACCCTTACCTCTTTAACATCTCTCCCTTCTCTCGCTCTCCATCGTCCTCCAGATACGTCCATACAAACAGCCAGTGTCCACTTAAATGATAATGGAAATGCAAAAATTAAGATGCTCTCATCTTGTTTTCTGGAAAATATGATGAAAACAACCACCTACATTGTCTGTACTATTAAAAGATGTACAAAACATGTGCTTGTACTCGAATGGCATGGAGCGACATCAAAAGAACACTTAAATTATATTGGTAGAAATGAAGCAAAGTAAACAAAACAAAACAAAAGATTGAGAATAAGAATTTGGGCCTTATTAGACGGTGTTCTCAGCTCTCGTCTCTCACCATGGCCTGCATTGCACCAACTTTAATGGTTTGATTTAATATCTTCTTTCTGATTAGTCATCTAAGACTGCTCAATGCTGACGTTCAGTGGTCATTAATGAGAATTGTAGACAATGTAAAGATACATTGATGATAAAAACAAATACATTTATATTTATATTAATGATCTTTTACTATACAAAAAGTATATGATGTTATTATTACAGCCCATCTAAAAGACTAGTAAAAGTACGTAGAAGATGGCTCCATACTCCATTTATGTTGAAAAGATGAAGTATTTAATTAACTCATTACCTTCAACACGGAGTTTAAAACTGAAGTAGAATTAACTTTCATTAAATTTTAAGTTAACTACACTAATTTGATTTCATTTAATAAAGTTGACTGTTGGGTTTTACAGTGTGTCTACAAAATAATTTTTACAGTGCCTATAGAAAATCATCATATACCCCTTTGAAATAATTGCTTTTTCATACAACCTGAAATCAAATCACATTCTAAATAACTTTCCAGCCTTGGAAATGATTTCATAGCCTTCTGTCTTTCAACAACTTTATCCCAAAGATCAGGGTGTAATTTGAGTAAAAGTTATTACATTACCCATGCAATCCGAGTATCACCACATGCAAGCAACTTACCAAATCTTGATATAAGTGCAAACCCTTTGTGCAGTTTTAAAAGTTATGTTGTATATATGAGCTGACAAAGATATTTGTAGAATTTTATTTAAATTTTTTTAAAGAAACAGCAAATAAGCAATTCTATTTTTAATGCGTAAGGCTTTTCATCCCTGCAAAAACTCCAGATAGAATCCCTCATATAATTTGTAATGGTTGTAATGAAAACTGTAATGGTCTCTGTAGGTCACTAATTGTTACTTTCTATTGGTGCCATCTTAGAATCACTGAAAACTCATGAAATATGTCCCAAAATTGACTGAATTTAAAGATGAGGGGTTGTTGCTTTCAATGGAAGTAAAACAACCTATAACTATAACTATAACTTTTGTGATATAGTTTCCAGTTAATGCTTTTTTTCATCATGGCTTTCCATTTCTTTAATCTTTGTCTTCACAACTACAGGCCACTCCTAAGATGTAAAGTATACTCTCATAATCACAGTAAAATAATTATCAAAAATGTATATATAAGATCTAAATAGATCTTTTGAATATATTTTAATAGGTTTTTTTTTTGTCAGAGTGGTTCAAAAAGTGGTGAAAAGAGTGTTTTAGTGTTGTAAATCAGCCATTTTGGAGGAACAAAACATAAACAATGGCACACTAAACCAAACGAAACTCACATATTTAGCTGAATATTGCTGCTGAAAATGATCAGTTACTGTCATATTTTGCTCTTTATTAATTGGTCAAACCAGGAAAAAAACAATCACTGTAAAATTACTACCAAAAATGTTGGCTATATATAAGATCTAGATACACATATATTTTTTTTTATATATATATAATTTTTGTGACTTTTTCAGCAAGCAACTAAATGTTTTTTTTACAATTTAGAATAGTAGTCCCTCGCATGAGGAAGATCATGTGTTCATGAGGAGCTTATGTATTGTAAAAAATATTTATTTATAACCCCCTATAACTCGAATATGAACTCCATCCGCGAGATGGCAGTGTGATGCGGTTCAGGCTACAGCTCTTCAATTGTCAGGAATCCTCGAGGAAACATACTCCTCTTTCAGGGTCGCTGTGTTTTCAACATGGCGATGTTCATGTCACTAACATGACCGTCAGGGTGAACAAAATGTTCTGTTTTCTTATTAGCTAAAAAATAAAAAAGAATATTTAGCAAACGTGGGATTATTTATTTTACCGCACCATACATGCAGGTAGGTTAAAAAGAGCTCGGATAATTTAGCACTAGTCCAGTGTTTACTTCTACTTCTTATAAGTGAATGACAGGACACATGTTTTATGATTTGATTTTGCAATTGTTTCCGCAGATGTATTAATAATGGCTTTTCTTGGAAGTCTGAAACCAATGCTCTCATCAGCTCTGCAGGGTGAGTCTCAGTCATATACTTTTACATCGTGTTTTTGTAGTTAAACCACAGTTAGCACAAAGTGTCCATAGTTTAATCAATGTATTCATGATAATTCAAATGGTAATCAATGTGCCAGAAAACGATGCTTACTACTCCTTTTCTGTAAAAAGCTTTTTGTAAGGAATATCATGCAATAGAAGAAAATAACAAGACAGGACTAGATAGACAAAATATAAAAATATATTTAAGAAAGAAAAAACTAGGTAACATGCATTAATACAAAATGAGGTAAATGTCAACATATTGTAAAATGCTAAAAAAGCAAGGGTTTTAAATGTTAGTCATAATAAAATATTATAACAAAATAATTTAAAACCAAAACCAACAATAATAAATTGTAAGTTCAATATAAAAGTGGACATTTCCATCTAATCTGTTGGTGTATTTTCTGTATCAAGGATAAGCTGCCAAACTGTATAAAAAAGACAAAAAATATTACTTCACAAACTGTATTGTAAATAAGTCATATAAACAGCTTTATCTAAACACTGAATAAACATAAATTTACACTCATTTACAGAAGTAAGTGAATAGCCTCAGTGATGGGCTAAAAATCTGCAGAATTCTGTACGCGGAGATTCTGTGTGGGCTTAGCGATAATTAACAAAAGTTTAGTACGTTTTATCTCATTGCATTTTCAAGATTTTTGAAAATTACATACAAAGGAAATTCTCTATAGCAGTTGAATAAAATAAAACAACATGCCAGAACATGTAAACTAAAGCATGGGACCATGTAGAGTGTAAAAAGTTTTCCTAATACCACCAAAATAATAATAATAATTTATATATATATATATATATATATATATATATATATATATATATATATATATATATATATATATATATATATATGTGTATATATATATATATATATATATATATATTTTTTTTTTCTCCCTTGATGCTTTTGTCTTGTTTCAGTATTAAAACAAGAAGTATTTTCTGAGCAAGAAAATAATGTTTTCAGAAATAAGTGAGTGAGTTACATTAAAGCAAGCTGAATTATTCTCCAAGTAATCTTTATTCAAACCAAAAACAAGATTATTTTACTTCCCTGTTTATTTTGACTTATTATTTCTGAAAACAAGACAATTTTTTTTACTTGTCTTGAAAATGCATCTTGTTTTATGAATTTTCAGATATTTGGTATAGAGTGGAGGAACTATGACGTTAATTTGTATGCAAAAACCCGGAAGCAAGTTCCCTCGTCCCAAAGTCAATTGGTTTTTTCAATGGTATTTAGATTCAATCGCTTAAATAAGGTTGGTGGTTAACACAAACTCAAGATACTTTCACATTTTATTCTGCGAAATAAAACACATCAGTTGTATCTCACTCTTGATTTTTTAAATCGGTTGCTTCTTTAAAACGATGATTTATATCAAGTTGCTAAATGGGACTACAGGCGATGTCGGGCACAGTATGCGTCATCGAGCTGAAATGGTCTGGAACGCAGCCTGCTTGCGTTGAACATTTGGATTTGTCTGTTATTTAAGTATTTTCATAAATAGGACTTTATAATTTTAGTATTTTTCTAATTGGCAATTCATATTGAGTGTAGATAATGCCTTCATTTGTAGAGACCATCATGACAGATTAATTTGTTGATCATTTATTTTAATAAAAACATTTTATGACGATACAGCTGCAGCCTGTCCTTCCTGTCTTTCCTGCCCTCAGTAATGCAAATGTGTTGATAAATATGTAAAACGAGATAAATATTAACTGTCTTTTTATTGTGATCAATTGAATTTTTATCCTTTTTTTCTTAATCTGAACACACTTAACTCTATCATAACTGCAGTATTTACACTCCTCCTTAAAATGTAGCATGTGTGACTGTATGGGCTGCTTTTCGCTGTACTTCGTGACAAAAAATATTGTCCAAAAAGTCTATCCATGATGGGACCTGCCGGCATTTTATTGACTTGTCCCTCACTCCTCATTACTTTGGTAAGCGGGCTGTGTGCATGCACACGATACACATATTTAAATATGTCTTATGATAATACTATGTAGGCACATTTATAAAACATATAGTACGTGTTTTTAAATTTTTACAACAACTGTGAAGAAAACAAATGTATTTCCCACATAATAACTTACAAGGCATGTCAGTCTTTATACAAATGTGTTTTGGAGTATTTGTTTATAATATGTAGCAAGGATTATAATATAATAAATCGAGAGAGTATATCGTTGTCATGCACCATATTACTAAAACTAAGCTTGAAGAGTTGACTGTAGCAGGGTGGTGCTGACGTCACAGGCGAGCGCCTCGAAGGTACTGTAGACCGTCTATAGCCTATGTTAGCTTTTCAGTCCTTGTGTTTGCATTTAAGACCCAAAGGTGATAAAAGGTATATTATCGTGTGAGGATTATCCGGTTGGACAAAATGTGCAAGTGTATTGAATTATGTTTGAACACAGAGCTTATTATTTGCAATCTTCAAAAAGCCTATGGGAAAGTCCTCTAGGGATTTTATCAAGGGAAACAGTTTTATGCTAGCAGCAGATTGGCCTACATGGTGACATCATAGTTCCTCCTCTCTATAGAAACAGGGCAAAACCAAGTGGGAAAATAATTTTTCTAGTGCATGTTTGAAGCATCAGTCACCTCATTTTGATCATTTAAAAAATGAAAATACTGGAAATGAATGATGCCACTTTCCACTAAATCATTTCCGCAGCATCGCGCTCTGTATCTCTGTGGTCTGCACCGCTCTTCAGTAGAACTATGGCCACCCTCAATCAGATGCACCGCAAGGGCAAACCACCACCTCCTCGCCGAAAGATCAGTGCCACTTTTGGGCATCCTCAACTCAAAGCTGTAGTTCTGAAGACCATGATCAGAAAACCCAAGAAACCCAACTCTGCCAACCGCAAGTGTGCACAAGTGCGTCTCTCCAACGGTCAAGAAGCCGTCGTCTACATACCCGGTGAAGGACACAACCTGCAGGAGCACAACGTGGTGCTGGTGCAGGGAGGACGAACCCAGGACTTACCAGGGGTCAAACTTGCCGTGATCAGGGGCAAATATGACTGTGCACATGTTGTAAAGAAGAAGCAGTAATTATTGTGTCTAATCGTGTTGTTCTGTAAAAAGTTGGATGTCAGTAATAAATGAACTTGGTCGTGATGATCTGATTCTGTGGTCATAAAAATCTTGATCTTGCTTTTCCACAATTAAAAGCTTTTTATTTGAATGTAAAAGTTAAAATTCTATTGTAAGTCATTACATTGAATGCATTTCTTTTACAGTGTTGTGTTGTTGTTTTCAAATGCAAATGCTTAAACACCCGTAAAAGACAGTTCACACAAAAGAATTAAAATTACCTCAAACTTCACCCACACTCAAGTGCTTTTAGCTTTTATGAATTTCTTTGTTTTTCTGGTGAACACAAAATAGGATATTTTAAGGAATATTGGAAAAATATAATTTTAGGTTCGTAGTAAGAACAAAAAAAATTGTCAATAAGTTCATGGCATGTTTTTAGATGCAATATGCTTAAAACTATAACAAATATCTGTCATTAGGGTATGAAAATGTTTTTTTTTTTTTTTTTTTTTGCTAAATAGATTGAGTTAATTTAGTAGATAATTGTTCTTTTAATTTGTATACACCCTTTACATTTTCCTTTTAATCCCCAAAATATTAGATAATTTAAAAATGCTTTTCAAGTAAATATATGCTAATTTAAAAACCTTTGGCTATTTAAACTGAATATAATAAATATCATTTACTTATCTTTATGACTTTTCTATTTTAAGGACACAAAAGAAGATATTTTGAGGACCTGCTTGACCTCCAAGCTATGTTTTATGATGCATGAAATGTTTTTTTATATATATAAAGGTCAATGTCTACCAGTTTTCAAAAAAAAAAATATCCAGTAACACTTTACAAAAATAGCACATGAAAAATTATGTGTTAATATGTAAACTAAGCATTACTTTTTTAAAAATTAATGATGAGTTAAGGTTTGTGCTAATGTTGGAATATCAATCTTATTTCATGCGTGTTCAATAAGAAAAGGTCTGGAGAGGGTTTTTTTCAATGCCAAAAATATTAGTAAATTATTAGAGAAAAATGAATAATTCGATGACAGAGCTCTGGGTTACCTTATCCCAATGCAATACAAGAATTACATTCAAGAGGTTCGCAACTAAAATACATTTCCCGACTCCAGCATATACACAACTGATAATAACAGGTGGAGTTTTGCTGTATTGTCACTTATCAGTCATTCTGCAGTATTTTGGCTCTTGAACCCCAGATATATTTTCTGCAACCCATCTCTGCATACCAGAACTGAACAATTACGTGCATTTTCATCATATTTTTAACCACTTCTACAAGCATCATGCTCCTTGTGACATGTCTAGACTTTGTATTAAACAACAGTACGGAACAAGGGTCCCCACACTAAATGTATTCTTATTCTGTTATTTCTTTCTGGTCAGCAGTTCCTTATAAAAAGTATGCAGCACGGTAAAAAAACGAAGTGTGTCTGGTCAGGATGTGGTATCATACAAAAAAAAGATTGATTAATCTGTTGTTAGTCTAAACATTTTTCTAATAAAAAATAAAGACACAAAAGTAATACAAATAAATTCCTTTTGTCCACACTAATTATGAACTAACATTAACTACAACATAAGTCACAAGTGATCATCTGTGAGTAATGGCTATTATTACTTGTTAGTACATGTTGTTAATTAATGTATTAATTTACATTTTAGTTCAAGCTAAATGTTACCAACATTAAATCAGGAGCTGTTAATGTAGTTATGTTGTGACTATAGTAATAGGGGCATATTACTATTAACTCATTCTTAATTACTCATGAACTCCTGTGTTTAAACTGTTGATGTTACCAGAATTCCTATTGTTATTCAGTGTAAATGCACTGGACGGACGAGCATAAGGAGTTCATGAGTAATTGGCAATAAGTTTAAGATGACGTGCCCCTCCAAGTGAAGTCATGATATAATTATATTTTATCATATGATGAATTCATGATGGTTGAATTAAGCATAAACTAATGTGGTAATTAATACATTAATTAACAAACAATCATGTACTAACATGTACTAAAAGTGATTAACACACATCTCGTGTTGTAGTTAAAATTAGTTCATGATTAGCGTATGCATTAATTAATCATTAGTTTATACGAAATTAATGCTTTGCTTACATATTAACACATCATTATTTATGTACAAGTGTTACCAGATATCCAAAAATATATTTTGTGTTAAAAGAAAAAAATTAATAGTTTATATATTTTTTGAATCTTTTGAGAGCAAATAAATGGTGAGGCAGACATTCCAAGTCTCTCAGAAGTCTCTTGCATAGAGACTCCCTGATGCCACAAATTAGATATAATAATAATAATAATAATAATAATAGTAATAATAAATAGTAATAATAGTAATAATAATAATAGTCCATAGTAGTCTTGAACACCTTGATTATTTGGATCAGCTTAGTTTGATTGTGGTTGGAGCAAAACTGTGCAGAGCTGTGGCCCTCCATGAATCGAGTTAGAGACCTATGCCTTACACAGATATTATCTGATCTGATCCTACACTCTCAGAAATAACGGTACAGAAGCTGTCACTGGGGCAATACCTTTTCAAAAGAGATATATTTGTAGCCTAAGAGCCCACAGTGGTACCTCAAAGGTGCATATTAGTGCCCTTATACCAAAAAGTACCTTTGAGGTACCATTATGGACTCTTCAGCTACAGATATGTACCTTTTGAAAAGGTACTGTCCTAGTGACAGCTCCTGTACCTTTTATTTCTGAGTGTACACATCCAGCTTGCGGAAGTGGTATTTTGGTTGTGCTTCTTGTTTTGCATATAGATCATCACAATGACAATTTTTTAATTAAGTTTTTGTTACTACTACTTGAAGTGTTTCCTGGAGACATCTTAACAATGCCATCATTAACAAACTACAACAATCTGGTATAACATGCTATGTAAACAGAGCCAAAATGAATTCCAAGAACAGAAATGCCACAAGAGAGTGATCTGTCTTCATGCAAATAAATCAGTTCCTGCTGTTAAGATTTTGTAGCATTTTCAACCTTTGCTGCGCCTTGGTAACACCTACATTTAAATATCTTTTTAAATTTGTGATAAGTAGTGATTTTGTTGATTAAAAACACGCTTGCGTAATGGTCTGATCTTTTCACTATAGGAGTAGTCCAGTTAGACAGCGTCCTGCTGTTTCAGGTTTTCCTAATTTGATTTTCAACAATCTCTCGGACTGTGCTTGAACATCTACCTCAGGTATGTTTGTATTTTTTGCTGTACTTTCACACCAAACACGAGATTTATGCTGATAAAACACCTTTATGCCACTTATGTTCCGTTTGCGAGGTGCAACCAGTTTGGCAGAGTAAAGGTATGGCAAAGCCTTTGTAATAGGTGACATACTTGTGTCTCTTTCTATGCTGCTAATACTTATTTTTTAGTTACAGGCATCCTTTTCAGATGCGATTTGTTCATTAGCTACATTCAGTGGTGGAAAGAGTACTGAAAAAACATACTTAAGTAAAAGTAACATTACTTGCCTAATAATGTAGTGCAAGTTAAGTTAAAATATCTGTTTTAAATATTACTTAAAGTATGAGTAAAAAGTAGCCCTTTTAAAAGTACTCAAGAGTATTGTGTATTACGCTGTGAAAAGCTGATGCGTTTACATGTAATTTGTGCATGTGTGTGTAACATCCTGTTGTGCATCTAGTTATTACCCCATAGGCACATGTCATAAGACGTTAATATTAGGTTAGATTTAGGTTGTGATATCAGGTGACCAAAATTCAATGTCTAGCCAGTGTAAGGACGTTAATTTGATGTCCAATAACGACGTCAAATGATGTTGATATTTGGTTGATTTTAGGTTGGACATTGACATCGGCCTGAGGTTGAATTGTGATGTCAACCTGATTTTCATTTGCAAACAAAATGCAAAGGCCCCATGATGTTGGGGTAAAATGTCAATCTGATGTCATGTTGAGGTCTTGTGCCTGCTGGGTGTTTAAGGCCATTTTGGTCATCATACAGTAAACATCCGTCATCTTCTCATTAGTGACATGCATCTAAACAGTCTCTGGGTCAATGCGTGTAAAGATTTTGGACGTCTTCTTGGACACTTTTAATGCTTTCAAACAGTTTGCTGCAATTATAAAGCGCCCATATCTTGAGGTAGTTCATTATGATGTGATTTACCTTTGATTGGACCGGAATCACATAACTGATTTGTCTAATCCCCATAGACAAGAAAATACAGTAGTTACGGCAGGTTAAAAGAAAGTAGTTGAGTAAAAGTACCGATGTTGCACTAAACATGTACTCGAGAAAGTTAAAGTACACGTTTATAAAACTACTTAATAAATTACAATTCCTGAGAAAAACTACTCAATTACAGTAATTTGAGTATTTGTAATTAGTTCCTTTACACCACTGGCTACACTGTATTGTTTTGATAGCACTACCATTTGAATAAATACTATTACTTATTCATCACATACTACCTTACTGTAAAGCTAGAAGTACCATTAAAACATTACAAACCAGCACAAATTGACTATTATAATATTAGGATTAGTTGGTTATGTTAGATATAATTGGTTTTAAAATGCTACCAACAGAAGTTGCATACTGATCCAGTATCTATTAAAACCAATATACATGTACACTACCTGACAAAAGGCTCGTCTCCTATCCAAGTTTTAGGAACAACAAATAATAACTTGAATCTAGTTGATCATTTAATATCAGAAGTGGCTTATATGAAAGGCAAAGGCCTCTAGATTATGCTTATTTTACCAAAATAATATTGTTTTATGTCTTGATTATTAATTATTTAATTAGGAATGACAGGTTAGACTTTGCCATGACAAAACTCTTGTCATATCTTTAAAGGATTCACCCAATCACAAATGAGAGCATCACCTGTGAAAAATACAGCAATTATCACATTCCCAGGTGTATAAAAGAAGAACCCCAGCACACCCAACCTTCATTTGTTTCCTGACTTGCCACATGCCAAAGACTCAACCACAGACCAAAGTGCTGATCATCAAGAGCCTGAAGACCACGTTTCCTGCTGAGGTGGCAGACAACTTTAATGTATCTAAACGTTATGCGAAGAGGATAAAAACAGATTTGAAGAAACTGGTGAATTTCATGACAGGCCCAGGTCAGGCTGACCCAGTAAAACAACAGTTTGAGAGGACCGCTTGTTGGTTAGACAGTCCAAGGCCAACTCTTTTTCAACTGAAGCAAAGTTACACAGCAGTAGTCTACAGAAACCCCTATATCTACAAGATTTGTTGAATTGTCTCACGGAGTGGTCTCAATGGTCGAATAGAACACTCCATTACTCTTCCAAAACATCTCCAACAACCTCTCTATAGGCATGACTGTGGTCAAATGGCTAATGTTAAAAAACTGGAAATCTCCTTTACCTCCTTTCTTTTGAATCTGGTTAATGGATATGGCCTCTGTTATCCACTTGGAAAGGCTCAGATTTATAAGGTCCAATTCTAACTGAATATGCTTTGCTAGCTGGGAACCCTTTCTCGGATACTTAGACCTGAAATGTGCTCAATCCAAATCCAGCACCCCTAAAATTGATTGGCACACTACTGTACCTTATAAGGACTACATCCTGTAAAACTACTTTTTGTGTTTCTCCAGCAGCAGAACCCATATGTATGGCAGTTCATATTATATTTACCTGCAAAGCAGTATATTCTGATATTCTAAGACAATGTTGTTTGTTTGTTCTTTTGTACTTAAACCTTAAAATAAAATTATAAAATTATTAGAGCTATAGTTGTTTTAATAGATACGTGTAGGTTTTATGTTAAATTGTGAACTGTTAAATTAGGTTTGCATAAGAGAACTTAAGATAACCAATGAAACATTACAGTATACTATTATTATATGAGCATTTTTATTTTAAATTAAACAATCCCTTCCATGATTGTGAAATATTTTATAAAACTATTTATAAACATTACAGTTTTAAAATTCACCTGACTGACAATTGGCCATAAAAAAAATCAATGCTAAATAACAGAATCTCTATTTTAATTTTCAGAGCTATGGATGCTGTATATGAGGTAGAGGTGACCACAGGCTCTATGGCCCACGCGGGCACTTTTGACAATATTTTTATAACTCTGATTGGCACAGAAGGAGAGAGCGAGCGGAACAAGCTTGACACCTATGGAAGAGATTTTAATATAGGAATGGTGAGTATTTTTTTTTTTTTTTATTGTCAAAAATTCAAATGAACTCAGGAAATCTCTAACTGAAATGAGCCAGAAGCTTATTTTACTTAAGATTTTGTATGATTTTTATTTCCAGAAAGTGACGTACAAAGTGACGACCAGGTTGTCTCTTGGCACCTTGCTGCTGGTCAGGCTTGAGAAAGACAATTTCCTGTTCTTGCCAGAAAATGACTGGTTTTGCTCTTTGGTAAACATAAAAACTCCTGAAAAACATGTGATCAGTTTTCCATGTTATCGATGGATGACAAAGAGAGAAGTGATTGAGCTGAGAGAGGCCAAAGGTTTGCATATGTGAATCTATTATTGCATTATTATGTGAAAGTGTTAATCATTGCTGTAAGGAATCTAGACCAGGGTTATCTAAAGTTGTTCCTATAAAGGGCCGAAAAACAAACTGGATTGAGGGCTGTGGGCCAAATATTTACAAAACTGTATTACAGTAAATTTGCCCAGGAGAATTTTCTAAAAATGTTGCTTTAAATATTATTACCTAACACAGTATCATTTTTAACATTTTATAAGGAACTTATTAGGCTACAGTAAAAACGTAAACAATCTCATGTATAACATTTAAAAGGTTAACAACATTTAATTGTGTCATTTATTATCAGGTGGCTTTTTTGTGTAGCTTATTAATAAAACAAACAAACAAAAGGATACTTTAAGTTCTAAATGACGATCTCTGTCAAAGGCATTTTCCCCAACCACCTCCAAATCATTCTCCCTCTCTATTGATATGGGATGGCGGGGCAAATCAAAGGTTACCATGGGCCAACTTTGGCTCGTGGGCCCTACTTTGGGCATCTCTGATCTAGACGTTTTTAGTTAGATGTACAATCCCATTCAAATGTTTTTTCAATCAGTATCAGTATCATTAACGCGTTTTTAACATTTATAATTAAATAATAATAGTCATTTGTAATTATGAATTCTAATACAATTTATTGCAATGATGTTATCAAAATAATACAATTATAAATTGCCTTAAACAGTAATTAAATTATTAATTTTATTAATAAGTGTCAGTAAAGACATTTGTAATACTAAAAATAGTTTTATTTAAAACAAAAGGGGTTCTTGTGAACAGAAAATAAACTATGAAAATGTAAAAAAATGTAGTCTAATATTAAGCAGTTTTTTTTCTTTTTTCAAAATTGATTTAAAGAAAGGATTCTTAATTACCACATCAGTATGATTCCTGAAGAATGATGTGATATGAAAGACTGATGATGCTGAAAATTCAACATTACCATCACAAAAATAAATGAGGTTTTAAAATATATTCAAATAAAGACAAGCTACAGTATATTAAATTGTAATATTTTACAATATTAATGTAAAGTCTTAACGTTTAGACTTTAATCTTACCCACCCTAACATTTCAAACCACAGCGTACATCTATTTTATTTGGGGTGTTTCTGCTTAACATTGCTTCTGTCACTTTTATGTATTTTGACAGCTACAAAAATCTATGAAGAACAATATCCACAACTGAAAGAGCACAGACAAAACGAGCTAAAGCTGAACAAAGAAGTATACCGGTAAGTTTGCATCACTAAAAACTCAAGTGCAATCATTTCCATGTCTTCTTTATTGGTTTACTTTGTGTTTCTGTATCTTTTCTCTTCTTCAAGATGGACTGTGTTTAAAGCAGGTCTCCCACAACAGGCTGTTTTTCAAGATCCCTTGTCTGTTCCCTCAGTGGTTCGCTTCTCGTTCACTAAAGACATAGATTCAGCTTTCAGTCGCTCCACTGCGTAAGTAAAGCACACATTCTTATACACTGACCTGATGCTTTAGTGGATACACCTTCGTTATCTGCTTGCGGATGCAAACCTGTAACTTAGTGTATTTAGGCATGTAGATAATAGTCAATATGAACTGTCAAACTAAACCTCAGAAAGGGGAACATTCATTCATTCATTTTCTTTTCGGCTTAGTCCCTTTATTAATCCGGGGTCACCACAGCGGAATGAACTGCCAACTTATCCAGCACATGTTTTATGCAGCGGATGCCCTTCCAGCTGCAACCCATCACTGGGAAACATCCATACTCACCCATTCACACACATACACTGCAAACAATTTAGCCTACCCAATTCACCTATCTTTGGACTGTGGGGGAAAGCGGAGCACCCGGAGGAAACCCATGCCAAAACGGGGAGAACATAAAAACTCCACACAGAAACACCAACTGACCCAGCCGAGGCTTGAACCAGCGACCTTCTTGCTGTGAGGCAAACATTCTACCCACTGCGCCACCATGCAGCCGAAAGGAGACCAATTTGTCTTTAAAAAATACTATGGTTGTTGGTGCCAGACATGCTGGTCTGAGCATTTCAGAAACTGCTGATCTACTGGGACTTTAACACACAACTATCTCTAGGGTACACACACACACACACACACACACACACACACAAATCTAAATAAAAGAGAAAACATCAGTGCGCTGCAGTTCTGTGAGTAAAAATGCTGTGTTGATGCAGTAGGACAGAAGAGATTAACCAGACTTTATTGTCTACCGATTCCTCATGGTGTTTGGTGACCTAACATAAATAAAAAAAACACTTTGTTTAAATGCAGAAAAAATATTGGTCATGTTACTGGAATATGACTTTTGCTTTAAAAAATGTCATCATAATGGAAGACAATAGGGGCCACAAACATAATGAAAGGATAGCCATTTTGCCCTCAGTGTAAAATTTTTAAACATTTTCAAAGATTAATATGTGTCAAAATAAGATTTGTCACTAAATATCATTCCACTTGCTTAAACACAGAGAAAGTTGTGTCCAAATTAGGACTCAAAGTTCCCCCAGAGTGGATGAAAACAAGGGAATTCTGAAAGAGAAGCACAGTAAAGTCTACTTAATAAGTAAAAATTGAGCGTATGCTTGTTACACTAATGCTGAGTTTATCCTCCAGGCTTCGTGAGATCAAAATGAAGAAACTGGCGAAGAAAGCAGATCAGTGGCCTGCCATCAAACACATGAAGAGAGCATTTTGGCCATCCAAAACCACAATCTCAAGTAAAATAGCTGCTAAAGTGGAAATATATTGACGTCAGATGATATGCTTGATGTTAAACGCAGTAAATCAGTCATTAATCTTGTTGCAATCGTTTTATACCAGAATATGTGTATCTGCACTGGAAGGATGATGATTTTTTGGGGTATCAACTGTTAAACGGTCCCAATCCACTGATGCTCCACAGATGTTCAGAACTTCCTCTTAATTTTGCTGTTTCTGATGACATGCTTCTGCCTTTTTTGGAGAGCGGAACTTCTTTAAATGTGGAAATGAAGGTAGAGTTATGACAGATTTGCTTCTTCAAACTGAATATGGCTTTCAAGTAATGCCTCTAAAGTGTTTGGCTTGAACTCAACAGCAAGGAAACATCTTCTTATGTGACTACAAGCGACTGGCAGATTTACCGACTCAGGTCATCAATGGGAAGCAGCAGTTTGTCACGGCTCCTCTGTGTTTGTTGTATAAGAATCAAGAGGGAAAACTTCTGCCCATTGCTATTCAGGTACCTGTGCTGGATTTGACTGATATCAATACTGAAATGATGCTCTGGACCAAGTCTTAAAATGTAAAATATGAACATTCATCTTGGAGTTGTACATTGTGCAGTTTAATATTAGTAAAGTAAATTAGTTTTAAAATGACTATAGGTTATTAAGACTTGTTTTAGGGAGCAAATAAATAAACACAACAACTGAGCATTATTAAGCATAAATCTGTTTTATGCTTAACATATGCTAAACATATGAAGAATAACTAAGGAAAAATGTAATATTGATAAAACGATCAATTCATTTCATGTTTTACTTGACTTTATTTTAATAAAATATTTGCACAAGTAAAGGTAATCATATCTATTTTTGTATGTTTTTCTTAATATGATTAAAGTATTTTCCTCACAATAACCATTTTCTATCTAAAATATACATTTAACACGTCAAAATTACGACATTGGGTAAATAAACTAATATCAGATTTAATTAAATTTTTTTTATTAGTATTACTTTAGCCTAGGTTTTTAAAATTAAAATATAATTACAAAATTTTAATATTGTGCCAGAGAAATCGTTTTATGAAAAAAAATATTTCTTACTATTTAATCTCTTAATCTCGTAAGATATCTTACTAATATTTCTTACTAATTTAATCATTAAATAAATTAAACATAAAATGCATCACATTTTTAATTTAATTTAATTAGCAAAATATAAATATCATTACAAAATGTAAATATTTCCCATAGAAATCTTTTTATGAAAAAAATCTACATTTCTCACTAAATCATGAAATAAGTTAAATAAAATGTATCAAATTTTGTTGTATTTAATTTAATGTTGTTTATTTTAATTTCCAAAATATTTAATATGATCACAAAAATATATATATTACTTAAATATTGTATTTTTGAAAAAAACAATTTTCACAAAATCATGAAAAAAAAATTCATAAAAAATGTATTACCTTTGGTATTTACTTTAATTCATTTCCAAAACATTAATATGATTACAAAATTTAAATATTGCCTCATAGAAATTGTTTTATGAAGAAAAATTTCACTAAATCCTAAAATAAATTAAAAAAAAAAAGTATCCCATATAATTTAGTTCAATTTAAAACATTACCATGATTATTTTTATGCAAAAATAAGCAAATAAACAAATAATAAGTAAAATGTACAGGTAAACTACTTTTCAAATACTTAAAATAAAACCTTAAGAAAAAATGTAAAAAAGATGTTTATACTATGTTCATTATACTGTACACAGCTGATTTGCATGCAGTTATAGTGATGGTGTGTGTGTGTGTGTGTGTGTGTGTGTTTGCTGTATCAGCTGCAGCAGGAGGCATCAGAGCACAGTCCAGTCTTCCTGCCGAGCGACTCTGAGCTGGACTGGCTGACGGCTAAACTCTACGTGAGGAATGCAGACTGTCTGGAGCATCAGGCAGCTCTTCATTTGCGTTCACTGCTGGCAGAGACTTTCACACTGTCATTGCTGAGGAACCTGCCCACAGTTCACCCAATACACAAGGTACATCACCTGAGGAAACACACTGATATGAACACAGTGTTCAAAAAAACCCATATTCACTGTTTGTTTATTTTTAAATTGTCTTGCAGTTGTTAGTGCCACACATTCGTTATACCCTTCAGATGAACAGTCTGGTTCGGCACAGGCTGATTGGGCCTGATGGTGTCTTGTCTCAGGTATTAAGTGTGGGAATGTGTTTTGATTGGTTAAGGATTTTATGTGATGGATTTTTTGTTTAGTGTACTAGTATTGGGCATGAAGGGATGATGGCTTTGATGAGGAAAGCTCTGTCAGATCTGACCTACAGCTCTCTCTGTCTGCCTGAAGACATCAGTGGTCGCCAACTGGACTCTCTGCCAAACTTTTTCTACAGAGATGATGGACTGCGAGTCTGGGCCTTCATAAATGAGTAATGGGTTTTTATTTGTATTTGTGTGTGTGTGTGTGTGTGTGTGTGTGTGTGTGTGTGTGTGTGTGTGTGTGTGTGTGTGTGTGTGTGTGTGTGTGTGTGTGTGTTCGGTTTGATTAAATTTGTACTTTGTTTTGTGTTTAGATTTTTTAAAATTATTTTTTGTTTAATATAGTTTAATATTTTTTGATTAATTAAAAAAATCATTACTTTTTTTTACATTTTCATTCTAATTTCATCTAATTTTGTAATATTTTATTTTATTTTTCTATTTTTATTTTTAATAATAAAATAAATAATTATTACAAATATTATTTGACTTTATTTATTTAGTAGTATTATTTAGCTTTAATTTTGATTAAATTTTACTTTACTTTATAAAATTATAAATAAATGATTTTTTTTGGTTTAACTTATTAATTAAATTAACTTTTACTTAATTACATTTTATTGATATTAATTTAATAAATATTATTAAATTAATTGGTCATCAATTTTGGATCATTTGAATTTACTGCTTAATTAAATTGATTATTTCATTTTTTTTCACTATTTATTAAATTGTATTTAATTTTAATATTTTGCTTTATTTTGTTTATATTCTTTTAATATTTTTATTTATTATTGATTCATTTAATTATTTATTTTATTGTTTTATTTAATTTATTTATATTTTATATATTTTTTATTTGATATTTTTAATTTTAAAACAACATTTTAAATTTTGTATAATTAAAATTTCTTAGATTATATTTTTTATTTATTTATTAACAGTTTAGTTTAAATTAATTTGACATTTTTTTATTAATTTATTTCAGTTCACTTTTTTAAATTTTACTAAATTGTATTTGATTTTATCTTTTTTTTTCATTTTTATAAATGTAATATTATTTATTTATATTTTATCATATATTTTATATATACAGTTGAAGTCAGAATTATCAAACCCCCTGAATTATTATAATTTAAAATTATAATAATGATTTAAAATTATTATAATTTATAATTAAAAAATTTAAAACTGCTTTTATTTTAGTCTAAATAAAACAAGTGAGACTTTCTTTAGAAGAAAAAATATTATCAGACATACAAATTTCCTTGCTCTGTTAAACATCATTTGGGAGATATTTAAAAAAAAAATTTTTTAAAGAGGGTTTAATAATTCTGATTGCAACTCTCTCTCTCTCTATTTATTTTTATTATGTTATAAGCATATTATTTTTTATATTGTTATAATATTTTATACATTTTATTATATTTGTTATATTAAATAAAAAATATATTCATTTATGTGTATTATTAATAAATTTGATTAATTATTAATTTTATTGTATAATTTCATTTATTTGTTTTAAGTATTATTATTATTAAATTCATATTTTTTACTTTAAAAACTGCATTTTTCAAATTTAGTATAATTGTAATTTATTTGATATTTTTATTTAATTTTAATTGGTTTATTTTTTATTTTTTATTAATTTATTTTAAATAACTAATTTGAATTTCTCAAAATTTTTTTTCTTAATATTTCATTATTTATCTTTTTTATTTTTATATCTGTTGTATTCAATTTGATTTATCTTCAATTATTTCTTTAGTTTACCTTATGCTTTAACAATTATTCATTTACATTATTTCAATCCTGTTGCATTTTTTTCAAGCCATCTAATAACTTTTTATTTCAAAACAAATCAGATGAGTTTGTGAAGTTTTTGTTGTCTGTCTGTAGTTTTGTTCGGAGTGTAGTGGAATTTTTCTACCAGAATGACAGTGATGTGCAGAAGGACACTGAACTCCAGGACTGGATCAATGACATTTTCATTCATGGCTTTCTGGAGCAGAGCAGCTCTGGTGAGTTTAATTATGTGGTTTTGGTTCTGATATCAGTCTTTATTCTGATATAAGTCTTTATTTTTTATCATTATTTTTCATTTCTGCTGATTTAGGAATTCCTCAGAGTTTCAGCACAGTGGAGGAGCTCATTAAATTCCTAACCATGATGATCTTTACAGTTTCAGCTCAACATGCTGCTCTTAGAGCAGGACAGGCAAGTTTAAGCTACCAGAAACTTATTTAATATATGCATTAAATAAATACTCTAGAGCAGGGGTGGGCAAACTCAGTCCTGGAGGGCCGGTGTCCTGCACAGTTTAGCTCCAACCCTAATCAAACACACCTGCTTATAGATTTCTTGTGATCTTAAAGACACTAATTAGTGTTGGAACGAAACTCTGCAGGGACCCGGCCCTTGAGGATCAAGTTTGCCAATCCCTGCTCTAGAGGTCAAAGGTGTGAAATTATTAAGATTTGTAATTTGTCTCATTTTTGACCAAAGCTACTGTACACTGTAAAGAGATACTATTAAACATTTTCGGTACAATATTATTACAGTTTAAAATAGCTGTTCATTCTTAATATAATTTATAATGTCATTTTTATTTGCTGGCAATGCTGCATTTTCAGTATCATTATTCCAGCCTTTGGTGATCATTCTAATATGCTGATTTGGTGCTTAAAGAGATAGTTCACTCAAAAATGAAAATGTACTCCCTTTGTAATTACCATCAATTATTTTGAAAGCATTACGAGTTTCTTTCTTCTGCTGAAACATAAAGAAAGATATTTTGAAGAATGTTAACAGTAAACAATGACTTCCATAGAAGGAAAAACAAATACTGTGGAAGTCAATGGTTGCAGGTTTTCAGCATTTTTCTAATTATCTTTTTTTCATGTTCAACAAAAGAAAAAAAACTGGTTTGTGGAAATGAGGATAGAATTGCATTAGGGAATTTTACCCCTTAGTGAACTATCCCAACATTTTTTTTTGAGCTCACATTTGCATCTCAAAATATCAAACATTTAGAAATAGTTTTATTATAAAAACATGCTTTTACGTACCTCACAATGAAGAGCATAACTCCAGACCATTAACTCCAGATATTAATAACAGTATGCTCCTAAACATCAGCAAATGAACTTTAAAATACAAAACAGCAGGGAGTAACCCTTACACAAATTTGTCTTAGAGCTAAAAAACTTAAAAATAAATAAAGCTCCAAAAATGCAACTCTTTCACAGTTTTTCCCAAGCTCCTACTTTTTCCACTTTTAAAAGTTTCTGTGTGGGACTAGAGTAATAATACAAACCACTTTGATGCCAGACTTTGGCTGAGGGATTTTAGAATGACCAAAACAACATTTCAGATGTTTTATGATGTGTTCGATCTGCAGGTTGTCACATTGGCTGTGTCCGAAACCGCATAATTCCTTCCATATTATATAGTATGCTAAAAACAGTATGCGAGCAGAGTAGTATAATTCAGAGAATTCGAAAATCAGTATGCGATTGGATAAAAGATTTATCCTACTCTCGCACAAGTATTCTGTGCATCTTGATGTTTTCGTTAATAGTTTTGTCTGCAATTTTCCAAAATGTGCATGAAAATAGGTGGATGGAAACAGCTACTGATAATAAGAACCATTGTCAAATATAACCATATTATGTAACCGTATGAGACATTCTACTGAAAATTCATTCTTTCAAAAACATTAACTCATAACAAAAGGCTTAAAAAAACTTTCATTTTTTTTGGTCATTTTTGCCTTTTCAATATGTTTTGTACCCTCTGTGTTTGGCTGTTTCTTTCTTTGTTTTTAGTTACATTTTTTTCATTGTCAAAGATAACTATTTTGCCTATTTGTTGTTGTATGTATAATTATATTGTATACACTGTTTATGGGCTTACAAATTTAAGGAGTTTAAAACAGGGTTTCTGCAGGTTCACCAAATTAAATTTAAGACTTTTAAAGACAATTTTAAGACCATTATGAATGTTATTTTAGACTTGTACAGGGCTAAATGCTAAGGATTTTTTATATCCCAGTTGAAAAGGTTTTTCACTACCACTATCAAAAATTATTAAAAGTGATTAATTTTTTATATAAAAATAATGACAATAATGATATTATTATTATTATTATTATTTTCAAATATATCCATTCACAAACCCTATGACCCTTACCAAGAATAAAACAAAACATAGCTGTCACAGACTTCAGTCTACAATCAAATGATTTAATAACAGAAAATAGAGGTCTGGTAAGTTCCCTTAGCAGTAAACAAACTGAGAACTTTTAAGCAAATGTTACTGTAAGGAAAGAAATGAAACGCCATTTTTTAAACAATAAGTTAAAAGTTTCATTGAGATGCATTATTGGTTATTGTGTGGGTGTTAATGGCTAGATTGGTTGGCTATACACGAACAAATGAAAATTAAGACCTGTTAAGAAAGATTTAAGACCTACAACACAATATTTCAGTAGATTTGAGACTTTTTAAGGCCTAAAATTTAGCTTTGATATTCAATACATTTTAAGACCCCACAGATACCCTGTGAAAATAAGATTTAAATAAAGGGATTCTAATCTATTTGATCCTTTCTGCTTAGTTTGACTATGGCAGCTGGTTTCCCAACACTCCTGGCTCTCTGAAAAGCCCTCCTCCTGCATGTAAAGGAAGCTCAGATAAGAATACTGTTCTGCAGGCTCTGCCCGACATCAACACCTCTGCAAATCTAGCGTCTGTTTTTTGGCTCCTCAGCAAACCCTCAGCAGATTTAGTGAGTGTTTCATGCTCTGCTGATTACAGCATAGCATTTTTTGTTTGGTTTGTTTTTTCTAAATGCCCACAATTTCTTTCTAATGTTTCACACAGGTTCCGCTGGGTCAGTACCCTGAGGATTATTTCTGCCAGACTGCTGTGCAGAAGATGATGAGAGATTTTCAGGCAGAGCTTGCCTTCTTCAGTGAGTATGTTGAAGACAGAAACGCAGACCTGCTCGTGCCCTACAAATACATGACCCCTGAAAACATCTGCAACAGCGTCAGTGTTTGACATGCAGTATTATAGTGTTTGACACGCAGTATTATTTTTTAACATCGATTTACAGTTGAAATCAGAATTATTAAACTCCCTTCTTTTTTAAATATTTTCCAAATGATGTTTAACAGAGCAAAGAAATGTTCACAGTATTTCTGATAATATATTTTCTTCTGGAGAAAGTCTTATTTGTTTTATTTCAGCTAGAATAAAAGCAGTTTTTAATTTCTTTAAAAAACATTTTTAGGTCAAAATTATTAGCCCCTTTAAGCTATAATTTTTTCGATAGTCTACAGAACAAACCATCGTTATACAATAACTTTAATTACCCTAACCAGCCTAGTGAACCTAATTAAGCTTTTAAATGTCACTTTAAGCTGTATAGAAGTGTCTTGAAAAAGATCTAGTCAAATATTTACTGTCATCATGGCAAAGATAAAATAAATCAGTTATTAGAGATGAGTTATTAAAACTATTATGTTTAGAAATGTGTTGAAAAAAATCTTCTCTCAGTTAAACAAAAATTGGGGGAAAATAAACAAGGGGCGAATAATTCAGAAGGGCTAATAATTCTGATTTTAACTGTACATTTATAAATTAATTTAGAAACCTTTATAAAATGATGATGCAGATTTTCTTGCTATGAAATATACATAAATACATATTTATAATAGATTTATTCTCATTTTCAATACTTTTCATTTGATTAATGCATTGTGTTGAAATATGTAACATTTAAATTTGAAGACACTACAGTCTAAAACAGATTAGCTTTTATTTATTCACCATACGTCCACAATTGATTGATTACATTAGGAATTGCAAACAATTTTTTTTTTTGTATTTTATGTTTTATAAAATGTTATGTTGAAATATGCAAACGAGTTCTTATTTCCTTAAACACCTCAAAAGTGAAATAAAAAACAGTGTTTTTGTCTGCAGTCTCACCTTCCAAAGCCATATAAAAGTGACCATAATAAAGAAAAATCAAATATATCATGCATGTTTAGGCTTTCATATGGAATAATAAATTTAACAGCATTTAATACTGTCCACATTTAAAAAAAAGTTTGCAGTAACATTCTCCAAATGCAAGCACGCAGCAGTCCCAAATAAACAGGTAAAATATTCTTAGTGTTTAAACCAAAATTCTCTCTTTAAATCCACCAAAATGCCACTATAGTCATACAGCGAAGAGCTATAAAATGTTTATATACACAGAATTGATCGTACAGTGTGCGTGTACGTTAAATCCACATTATCTTTCAGAATTGGAAAATATTAATCCCATGCTTAGTTCTGAACATAAGAACACACTTTTCCTTGTGGCAAAGAATTCGTCATTTTACTAAGCAATCCTTGGCACTCACTATTCTCAAGAGTAAAGACTTTGGACATGACTGATGCTCTTTCATATGATTAACAGATTTATTGGTGGCATTGTTTAGGGCTGAAACCTGACACCATTCTGTACACTATTTCAAGATCATTTGCAAAAATTTCACATCTGAAGCATGTGTATTTTGTGCATGCATTCATTTCTCTGAATCACTTATAAGCACTATTGTGAAGTGGCTATATATTACATAAAGAATAGTTTCAAGGCAACGTTTTATAAATGAGGCCCCTGGGCTTTAATGAAGCATTATGAAGTCATTGGCAAGTCTTTTCAGACTTCAATTGTTCATTCTAGATGATGTTAAACCCAGCTAAATGGTTATTTTTAATGTTAACATAAACAGTCTGATAAATAATTTGGTTGATATATTAAAGCTGATAAATTATAACTGTACTTTATTTTTTGTAGAATGGAGTTAACAGACTATAAAGGTAAAAAAGAAACAGTGCTTTCTTTAGTTCACATAATTTCTGGTGAGGTGGTGAAGTTTAGAACAAATCTATGGTCCCAGACCAAAAAGAACCATGACTGTAAACTGTTGGCCCTTTAGCATCTAATCATATTATAGCTTTAGCAATAACAAAAGCAACCCTACACCACACAAAGGTTTCGTAATCCTCTAAATGATAAGTGTAAAACACTTCTTCACCCTTGATTAAAAGCAGTGTTCACAGCGATTTATGTACAGTGTGAAAAGCCCTAACGCTTTTGGGAGATGAACTTTTGGATGGTTGAAAACATTCATAGCTCATTTTTTCTACCACCACACACCTTTGGTATAACAACTTAAGCCCTGCTCACACTGTGATTTCAACCACGATTTGGTTATCTTAGTAAAATTTAGGAAATACTAAAAGATTCCTGTAATCCTAGACTCAAATCTGTGGACTTTGATCATTGGTTTGACATGTTTACTGACAGCCGCTTAACAGATGCGATCAAATTTTCCCTTAGGTTCTAGCATTTTTAGAAGATTTGAGATACGTTCACGTAGTGTGACTTTAGTTACAACAAGCATCAAAGCAACAACCAAGAGGAGTGCAGAATGAACGTTACACCTTCAAACCAGTGCTTTTTTTAATTTAATTATTGAGGCATGCTGTATGCAAAATTACTGCATTGTTGTTCAGTCTGAACTGAGATCTTAGAGTGTAACATCGGAGTCATTTTTGTGCAGTCTGTCATGCGGCAATCGTGTAGAATTATTAAAAATCAGACTGTGTGAGCCGTGCTTTAGGTTCATTTGGTTTAAGTTCATCATGGGACTCTTTTTACTCAACACTTCAGTGCTGCGGTTATGGGTTAAGTTCATCAATGCAGCGCATAAGGGTTTCATGTTTCTCCGCGTAGTGTCCTTCTTTGATTTTCTTCAAGATGAAGCGAGTGGTCTCATCGCGTGCGTGCTGGCTAGAGCTGCTGGAGATCTGCAGGAGGCTCTTGAGCACCTCCTGGTTGGCCTCTACAGACAAACCCAGCAAGAAGCGGAGAAAGATATCATAGTTGCTATTCTTGGTGTTTAAAACTTTGTCAACTGCGCTCTTAAGCAAGTCTGTCAAGGAAACCTTTAAGACCTTCAGCTTGCTCGGATCAAGGACGTTCTTTCCATGTTTCCTGTAGCAGTAGAAAACATGAAGAGCCGCAAGGTACTCCTGAATGGTCGGATGAGAGAAGCAGCTCACCTTCTCTGTGTAAATCATGTACTTCTCTCTGTAATACTCAGAGCAGAGGCCGGTGCAGACGATGGCAGGGTACGACTCCGGCAACTCGATCTCTTCCCAGTGCTCTTTCTCAATCTGAAACACGTTCTTCTCAAGCATCCCGTACGCCAGCTTTGCAAGCTTAAGGAGCAAAATCTCAGAAGTCAGACCACTGGTGTGTTTATTGGGGTTGTTCAGCAGTTTCTGATCACACATTTTAGTGTGAAGATGCAGCATGGTGGTGTACAGACCGGTCAGTGTTTTGGGCAGCTCTGCTGAAGATCTGACCAACTGACGCTGAAGCACTTTAGATGCCACCCAGCAAAAGAGCGGCGAGTAGCACATAATAAACAGCGTCTTTGAAGACTTGATGTGAGCAATCACCTTCTCGGCAAGCTCTCCGTCTGGGATGGTCTTTCTAAAATAGGCCTCTTTCTGATCATTATTGAAGCCACGAACCTCCATGAGCTGGTGGACGTGTTCTGGCGGGATCACATCTAGAGATCCTGCTCTAGAAGTGACCCATACGCTGGCGCTATACAGCAGGTTCCCTCTGATGAGATTGGTCATCAACACTTGCACATTCACAGGCTTGGTCAGATCACAGCAATATACTGTTCTCCGGAAATTAAAGAGGATTTGAGTGTCATCCAGTCCGTCACATATGAATAGTACAGGACAGCCTTCGAAATCTAGAGTGTCTATTTCCTTCATCTCTGGATAAAATGTGCTGACTAGAGTAAGGAGGGTGTACTCTCCTTCTAGCATCTGATTCAGCTCCTTGAATGGCAGAGGAAGGACAAAGTAAATATTTTCGTTGACTTTCCCATCCACCCAGTCGAGGATGAAGCGCTGCACAGCAAACGATTTACCACATCCTGGGACTCCTCTGGTTAACAATGACCTGACATGCCTTGACCTCTCATTACCAAGGGGAAAGATTTCCTCTCTTGCTATTGGTGTTCGGTTGACTTTGCCCGTCTCTTCGAGCTGTTCTATCTTAGATCTGAACTCGTGCTCGCTGTTCACTGATGCATTGATGCCATCTGTGATGTAAAGATCTGTATAGACCGACTCAAAGGGCACTGGTTGTCCTTGTTGACTTAACCCTTCGTATACCATCTCATACTTCCTCTTAAGTGACAATTTCAACTCGTAGCGCACTTCGTCTGCAAAACATTAAAAATGAAACTCATTAAAGACTAAAGGTATAATGTACTGTGGGTCTGTATACACTTAATACATTAAGTACATCCAAGGCAGATTACATTCAGATTGCACCAACCACTTCAGGAGTTATCCTGGTATCAGGAGTTATACCTGATATCACCATATTCTTAAAGGGTCACGAAACACATTTTTGGGATGTTGACAGTCATATATATGTGCCACATTGCTAAAAACACTTTTAGTAAAATGTATTATTTTTGCGTTGTTTAGAGAAAATCTGTCCGTCTGATTTGAAAAGAAAATTTTTTAAGCTATTTCATGGCCATGCGATCATTGTGTAAATTCCAGAGTGGAAATTGGCTGTATATACCGGCTGATACAAAGTGACGTCATTTTAGTTTTCAGCATGTCTGTTCATTAAATCATGAGAAAGACTTGGGTCGAACCAATCAGCATGCTCTATAATGAATGATGCAACTTATGCAACTTAATATGCATGATATAGCTTCTAAGACTACTTTTACCTGTTACTCTTCAGAGAGACGCTGCGTTATGTTGCCAATCGTAATTCAAACAAGTAGTAGAAGAATTGTTTGGAGACATTGATCGTCAGTGTTGCGTTTATAAACATGCTGCAATGAAGGTTTTGTTTCCATTTCTCCGCGATGAGAGCATCGCTCATGTGTGGATCCAAGACATTGGATTACAGTGGTCTGCTAACATCAGGGCTTAATTTGTGCTGGAACACACCGGATCTGCCACCTCTAAAATCTCATCCGGCTCCTCATTTTACCGATCCCCCTCCTCAACTGCCCTCCTCCCCATCTGCTGTTCACTTTCACTTTCTTCTGCAACTTCCCAACTCTTCACTTTCATGCGCGGCACCTTTCCATCCTCGGGTAACATGCCAGATCACTGACCCCAATGTGTTTCGGGACCTCACAATTTACCAATTCAGCACTGGCTAACATGCAAAAAAATATGTTTGTAAGGAACAGAGCTTTACGCATATAGAAATGGTGAAATCCAGATTTGCCACTCGTCTCCTTTTAAAAAAAAGACGCGGTTCCAGTTTGTGTTGATATTCCTGTCTCTACATATTGGATAAGTGTGTGATCATTGTTCTTTGTTTATGTTTATTCAGATGGCAAAGTTAGTTAGTATCGTCAGCAATACTCTTTCATTTTTTTTAAAGACATACCTTAGCCAAAATGATTTAGTTACTAAGTTTACAGTAATATCACTACAACATTATGGACTAAACATCCTCTACTTCCACACAGCTCTCAGATCTGCTCTCTGAATCACTGTCTATCTTCCTTGCACCTGTGTTTGTGTTGCTGGTGTGAAAATCAGCTGTTGTCCATGTAATAAACTCCCCTTTTCATGCAAACCCTACACTCTTTCGCCACTCGACACTCCCACCTGAACAAAACTGGACTCACCCCCTTTGCTGACTTTTTTTTCAAACTAGAGGTGTGAATAAGGTTTCATGGCCATTTAAACTTTATTCTTTGTCATGATCTCTTCCTTCCTGCAACCAATTGCTTCTTTCCAGTCCCGTTTAACCATTGGTTCTCCTTGAACCATCGAGGTTGCAGCTCACTAACAGTGGAATGTTTATTTCTTACAGCCATGAGGTCATCGCCCACATTGTTCTCTTGAGTCCATGGTGACGCCTGAAAATATTAGTTATATTTTGTTTTGGTTTATCTGCATGCTTTTATTTGTATCTTAAGAGTTTTATATTGTTGTTGTGTTAGATATGGTTTAATCTTGGGTACTATTTTTCCAGCACTGTGGTACAACACTTGTTGAATTTAAATGTGCTAGATAAATTAAAATTAACTTGGTGTTAAAATGCATTTTCAGTGATCCGGTCACAAGTGGTCAGCCATGACACATTACAGTTTCACAAGAGTGGTCAAAGAGCTTTTCTTTCTTCTCACTGGTAACAATTATGGTTATATTTCGGCTAAAGAATCAGATAATAAATTCAGTAACAGAACTTACTTCTTTTGCAAAGCCCTTGCAGATATTCAGACAGCTTCTTTAAGTTCAAAAAATGAAGGATTGCCAGCGTGATCTTCATAGACACCTCAATATCACAGAGCTCCAGCATCTTATCCACTAGATCCACAATATCAAGTCCGTCCAAGGGATCACGGAAGCGTTCTGGATATCGGTCCCACAGGAGTTTCTTGAAGACCTTTAATTCGTCCTGTGCCAGTTTCTTTAGGCAGATTGTGAGGGCCTGAGATAAAGCACAGAATGTTTTCGCAACTCTTCGTTAAAGGGATGCGTGAAAAACAGGATGTATGGCTTTAAATGGACTGTGAATGATTGTAAGCCTTACATTGAAAGCGAATGCCACAGTCATTGCAGGATGCCTCTTCTCATTTGGATCCACTTCCAACTCTGGTTTAACAGGAGGAGGTTGATTTTGTTGTTTCACAGTTGCTTCCCTCTTGCTCTTTTTCCGTACACTTAAAACAAAAAGTACAAATAAAAGATATTTAGGTGACAACAAATGAACACTGTCCTACTTAGTACAAACTAAGTTTGGGTGCTGCTGAGATTTTAAAATGTTTTTTAAGAGAAGTTTTATGCTCACCAAGGCTACATTTATTGATCAAAGCAGTAAAGTTAATTATATTTTCAAATAACCTTTTTCTATTTTATTATATTTTCATGTCATTTCTTTTCGAATTTTGGAAATCATTACTACAGTTTTCGATGTCACGTGATCAATCAAAAATCCCTCTTATGTTGATTTGATGAATTATTATTATAATTAAGAATTTCTGAAAACAGTTGTGCTGCTTAAAAGGTTCTGCCTGAGCAATTTATTTTGAGATTTTTTTAACATATTTTGTGTGTTACATGATAATACACAACATAAAAGCTCAAAATGATCATGTTTTATTTGTTCGCTAATTTCATCGTCTGGGTTTAAAATATTTTTTGGGGTGGGATCAAAATCGATGACGTAACACTGATCTGCCTGTCCAGTGGTGACGTGTTGGTTTCTCATTATTATTCATAGCGGAAAATTCTTATCCTATGAGAAGCCTGCTTCGTTGGCACCAATAGCCTACGGGTTAATGCGGTGACATATAGCACCATGGTGCTCATAGTGACCCGAGTTCAATTCCCGGCTTGAAGTCCTTTGACGACCCTTCCCCTCTCTCTGCTACCAACTATTTCCTAGCAATTCTCTGCACTATTCTATCCATTGTTAAAAACAAAGAAAAAGAAGAAGACCCTGCTTCTTAATTATTCACAGGGCTTAATTTGCGCTGGAACAAGCTGGATCCGGCATCTTTGAAATCTGATCCGGCACCACCCTGATCTGTTCAGGGACCTCGCAAATTACAAAAATAACCACTGAATATTCATGACTGCATGTGCTTTCCGTAGGCAAGGCAAACCTGCCAGGCAGTGAGACTGTGACTGAACACGGCACATAGTATTTAACTGTTTATGAAGGGTTGTATGTGTTTGTTTCCATGATTCACAGGGTTTGTTGCACGTTTTTCCCCGCAATTCTGTCAGGGCTGATACAGTAAAGCTGTATGTGTGGAGCAAGCACTTTTGTCAAGAGAGCTGTATGAGAATTAGAGAATGGCGGACTTTGTCTTTTATCAGTTAAGTTCCTTACCATTCAGACACATCACCTATATCTGTGCTGCTGTGTTCGCCTATGTTTAAAATCCTCCAGATTACTGGCAGGGCTAATGGTTGAAATAGACAAGAGATGTGCTGCACTGCTTTCCACTGTGTCTGCATTCAGACCCAGGGTTTATATTAACATGATTATATTTATAATGGTATAAATAAATTGTGGTTTGTATAGACCTATATGAAATTATGAATAACAAATGTAGCAGGACATTAAATTGCTGTATATTTCTTTGCATTTTAACTTTGTAAACTATAAAATCATGGGTCTCTTTAAGGTTTGTCTCTCATTTTGTGAGCCAACTGTTTGCTCCCCTATTTTCCCTGTTCTGCAGGCCATACCCACTCCTCCCTTTGCTCGCAGCACTCCACGCCCATAATAAAGCATTTGTTAAAAGCATTCTGAGGAAGACTTGAACCGAAAGAGGAGGGGTTCATTTTTATATTACTGACCCCAAACCTTTTATTGGCAATGTTAAAATTGTATTAACATTAAGGATGAAGTGAAAAATCTAAACATAAAAAAATCCTACTAAATGTATTTTTAAATTAAATAAATATAGATGAATGTTTCAAATGAATGAATATTAAATCAATAAACAATCCTCATATCCAAATGTTTAAAGGCATTAATCAGTATAAACAACATCTGCCAGTCTTAAAATGACTCAAAACATAATATAAGACCTTTGAATCGTAAACTAATAAGCATGGTTATGGCTCAACTCAAAACAGTAGAGATGCATCATGTGACTTTGGCTGACCTTTCTCCAGCTTCATCCTCCATATTCAAGTCTTCATCATCACTAATAAAGGAATCACTGCTAGAAGCAGATGAGTCCCGTCTGTATAGCTGAACCCTGTGGAAAAAGTTAAACTCTTATCTTGGCCAACCAGACATACGAGAATGACAACCTAAGCCACAAGCACACAGAGAACAAAGTCTCTGATCTCTCTCTAAAAAAACATTCTACAGTAGGTGTCATTTTAATTGACTGCATTTGCTACATATGCCACTGCTAAACCCTAAATCCTTTCTCTAAAATGCTGTTACACTTTATAATGAACATACAGTATTACCTGTGCCAGCTATAAAAAAAATCGAGAGATCAGGACTTGTTTCTTTAGATTTAAGATTTACTGTATGGTTATGCTGGAGTAAAACATAATAACATTTAGCTTTTTTTTCCTGTAAACTACAGATGACATTTCATCCAAATTCAAAATAAAGCAATGTCATTTTAGATGCATTTTCTGCCAGAATAAGCTGTAAATGATCATGCCCATTAAAGAATAAAATATATTTACATTTTACTCAAACCAATATATGTAATAAATCCAGAGAAACTGAATGTTCAAGTGGCCTCGAGATTTTTTCAATAGATGTAAATAAAACTGCCCCTGAGCTTATATCAAAACAGTGAATGTCGCTGATGAAATCTTACTGTGTGCGAGTCGGTCCATGCTCTTCTCTTGTTTCTGACCAGCTGTTACTTTCCATGGAGTTGTAACTGGATGCAGGCGACTCTGCTCTCTCCACATATTGTCTGGTGAAAAATACGAATTTTTGATTGTGTCATTTATTACACACAAGAGACTGTAAACTGTAAGTGAATGGGTTGCATCTAACTACACGTACATAAGGCAACACTAAACTTAGTAAATAGGTCAAAGACACAATGTCCCATTTTGGAGTATGCATCAAATTAAACTTAGAAAGAGATTTATACATAGAACGCATATTAAATGGAAGTGGAAATTTTTGGAAACTTTAGCAAAAATCTATTTTAATTGTTCTATCGTCATTTAGTGTAAATGTTATATTATGTATAGTAGTCAACATTTGAAGTGGATCAAAACATTTGAAAAACACCCATTCTTGTCTTAGGACAATTCAGATTTTTTTTTCAAATGTCGACTATATACACTATAATTTTTTTTTCTCCATGTTTTTATTTGTTGAGAAAATTATTCTTTTCATCAAGGTGGCATTTATTAAATGTTAAATTTAACAAAAAACTGTTAAATTGTTAAACATTTATTAAATATATATTACTTTAGTAGTTTATATTAAATTATTACTCCAGTCACTATTGCATTTATTACTATTGCCATTAATAATAGTAACAATCATTAATATTAGAATGATTTCTGAAGGATCATGTGACTCTGAAGACTGGAGTAATGAAGCTAAAAATTAATAATTAAAATGACCGGAATAAATGATTAAATTAAATTATAAACTACTTATGAACAGTTGTTTTAAAGTGCAATAACATTTATAAATTTGAATTGCATTTTTGATTAAATAAATGCAGCCTTGGTGAGCAGGAGAAGCTTATTTTAAAACAATATAAATCTTTCCGACCCCAAACCTTACGGTAGTGTGTATAGCAGAACCTGTATATATACAGAACCTGTTACATATATTATTGAATAATAAGCAACAATCAAAATATATATATATATGATAAATTATTAAAAACCTGAGAAATGGCCAAGACAGGTAGGTTAAAACTTAGTTGTTTTAAGGTTTAAGATAACATGTAATTATAGCTTTCTATAATTAATGAGTCTTTTACTGTTATCAAATAATTCCTGTCCTAAAATGCCTGACAGAATTTTTATACTACTGTTATACAATGCCAGTTAATTGGTTAAATGTGTTATAAAATTAAATGTTTAATTTCTAATATGTATGAGTTGTTTGTTCTTTAACACTAAAACAGAATATGGTATTGTACGTTTGTTTTTGTGTTTGAAAGCGGATTTATCTCACCAGCAGGTGTCGCACTTGAACCACAGAACATGCACGCGTCTAAAATGAACATCAACATGGACATCAACTGCTGAATCATACCACCCCACCAATATCATATTACCAAAAAAGCCATATTACCCCACAGGATCGGAGTATCCCAGAGAGAATGGAAGTGTCCTCTCAGGAAGGACGTCCTCTTCATCCCCATTTTCACTTCCGAATGCGGAAGCCCCGATTCCTAATGGCAGACTGTTGTCTGACGCCATGTCCACGTCGTCGTCCATGTTTTGCTATTTAATCTTCGTTTGTCACAAAACTGATGATTACCCTGTTAAGAGAGATGCGCAGATTACCCTCAATTGCCTTTTTGTGAATGGACCATGCCTCTTCTTGCAGGAGGACTGCAGTGCTGCGACGTGAGCATTAAAATCGAAGATGTTTGTTATATAGGGCTTAACCCTTTCTATACCACACACACAAGTAATGTTTTAGTCCCCTAATTTCTGATGCCAGTTGCAAAAATGGCAGTTTAGCAACCGACAGACAATCATGAACTGCCTGCTTATGTCTGGGCTTACTTATAAACGTACAGCAGAGCACTGTAACGTGCTGATTTACTTTTGGCGTCACGAGTTTTTAAGATGTTTCCAGCAGTGACAGAAACGCTGTTTGAGGTAAAGAGACTTTTTAACCTTAGTTGTTCTTGTTAACACAGGTTGGACCGGTTCAGTACTGTTTACTTCATAAATATGCAAAAAAATGGTACGTTAACATGCTAATTAATGTGCACAACAACAACAAAACTAGCTAGTTACGTTGAGAAAAGTCCATTTGTCCTAATATTTAAAGAAACTTTTTGTTCAGCAAACGTTAATCATATGGCCTTTTTGATGTCTTTTGGACACACAGTTTATGTTAATAAGAACTTTAAGCCTATATTAAAGTATAGCTATAGCAGCTGTCTATTAATAAACTTACCCGTGTTTGTTGTTTATGTCTTTAGCAGTGTTTCTGCCCTCTCCTGTCGATCAAGCTTAGTTCGCATAAAATTCCGGAAATCGACGCTAACCCGGTTGGTTAACTAGTGCATTTTTGATGATTTTTCCATAAACTGTTTTCTATTAGCATAAATTGTGGACTCGTATGATACTACAGACACGTGTATATTAAACTTTACTAGCGAACCTACTTCTACGCGCTGCTAATGTGTCTGATAAGAATCACTTTCGATTTGAAGTTGTTCACTTCCTGGTTTTCTTAAAGAAACTGCAGTCAAAATATTTAGTGACGTACAGTTAAAGTCAGAATATTTGTCCCCCGAATTATTTGCTCCCTTGTTTACCCCCCAATTTCTAGAGAGTAGATTTTGTCAGCACATTTCTAAACAAAATAGTTTTAATAACTCATTTCTAATAACTGATTTATTTTATCTTTGCCATGATGACAGTAAATAATATTTGACTAGATATTTTTCAAGACACTTCTATACAGCTTAAAGTGACATTTAAAGGCTTAACTAACTAGGCAGGTAAGACTAATTAGGCAAGTTATTGAATTAGGATAATTTTTTGTTCTGTAGACTCAAATGACAATACAGCTTAAAGAAGCTAATTGGACCTTCAAATGTTTTTTTTATTATATTTTTTTATTCAAGCCGCAATAATACAAATAAGACTTTCTCCAGAAGAAAAAAATATTGTCAGACTTACTGTGAAAATTTCCTTGCTCTGTTAAACATTATTTGGGAAATATTTAAAAAAAAATTAAAGGGGGGCTAATAATTCTGACTTCAACTGTAGATTTTGTAGTTAGCCTAGTAGCTTACAAACAGTATAGTCCTCTATTTTACTGGCAAAATGTTTTATACACAAATTTAAATTTGTGTCTATAAAGCTTGTTTCTAATTTTTTGTAAATATTTTAAATAATATTTGGAGACAATCTCTGCCTCCAGCAATGTTTTAAAATTGATACTGTAAATTTTATGTATCTTTTCTATAATATTCATATGACATTTTTATATGTGACCTTTTATACATCACTGCGATCGTGCTTTAAGATAACTTTAAAATGTTCTATTGAAATTTATATTACATCTGGCTTTATTGTTGTTTCTCTTTTTGTTTTGCTATGTTCTGCTTGTATTTTATTTTATTTTTTGTAGGATTTATCACTTTTCAGTATAAATTTGTACTCTTGTTGAAGGTTCTAATAAAAAAAAAAAAAAAAAAAAACAGTTTAGTACTCATAGCCGATGTTACATGCTAAGCAGATTTTTTTTTTAAAGTGAAATTATCATTAGTGCACTGGTTTTGTGTTTGGAAACGACTTTGTTTGTTCTTTATTCAGTACATAATTAAATGGTTATTTTTAGCCTGTATCCACAATCCTTATTTTTTTACAATGAAAAATAAAATCTGGTATTGAATTTATTCTTCAATGTCAAAGTGCGTCAGTTTTCACAATTGTTATAGAACTTCCCATTCAGTCCCTTATGGGAGAAATGACAAAAAGAGTAATAAATGACAGAAAACGGTCAAACCACTCGCTCTACAAACAAGTGTGTTCAAAATTACACACAAAAAGTAGAACAATATAATAATATATAAATAATAATATAATATAATAGTAATATAAAAATATCATTTTACAACATCAAGCTGCATAACTATCTTTTTTTAACATCTAAAAATCAATGGAAGTGAATGAGACCGGAAGTGTTGAGCCAAAAAGATTCCAATGGCTGCGCTCGCTCTTACATGATGATTACGGTCAGCAGGACATTATTAATTTTTTGGACATTTTTGTAAACATTATAGCTCAATGCAATGCAGCTTAACATTTCAAATACAGTATGGACCTTATTCTTTCATGTAAGATCAGGCACAGCCATTGGAACCTAACTAGAAAACTTTTCTGGTCTCATTTACTTCCATTGATTTTTAGATGTTAAAAACAGCTCATTAACTTGCTTGATATTGAAAGCTTGTATTTTCTTTTTCTTTTTTATGCATGGTCATAAACACAATTGTTTATGTGTTAATTGTTAACTGTAGAGCAGTTTTAACAGTTTACTGCTGTTTATTATTCTTAGTCTTTTGTCCTATAGGCAAATAAATCATAAGTTCTAAAACAATCACAGAAAAGAGCTTACCTCCCAATTGCACATAGACTGTTTATTTTTTTTATTGGACAGTATAAATAGTTTATAATTTTACTAGACTGTGTAAATTTATTGGATACTAAAGAGACCTGAAGCCTTGAATCAGAGATATATTGGTTAAGCTAAATTCCAACAAAATGCAGGTTTGAATATGTCATATAATCATTAACAACATGTAAAAATGTTACTCCTGATACCAATGGCTCATATTTGTACCATACTGTAAGAGTCATAAAACATAAAAAGCTCTTTGAGATTATTTGGATACTGGTTACTGGTAGTCACACCAAATTAATAAACGTGTGTATGTGTATGTATGCAGGTTTATGTGGTTTACAAGGACACACAATTGTGTAATAGATTGCATATCTTTTGATGCGGTTTATAAGAAAGTCTTCTTGTAATTCAAAACGCTTAAAATCATACTTAACAGTCTTTTAATATTTAGACTTTGCCACACGTTTCCAGGGTAGGGGTGGGGTACGACCCTTTAAAATGCGTTTGTTACTGTATCAAATACATTACGAGAGCCTTCGTAAACCACCAGCATGCATGTGTACATGTTTTTGTGACATATCAGGCTACAAGTTAGTATAATGACATGGGTATGACATACTGTAGTTATTACAAGCTCAAGTCAAGTCAACACAACTATACACTTAAAACAGGCAAAACAACATTTGAGCCAGAGTCGAACCAGCAACCTTAGGATTGCAGTCCTCTGCTCTACCAACTGAGCTATTGAAGGCTGACTAGTAAAGATGCTCCGATCGATCAGCCGAAGATCGGTATCAACCAATAATCACATTTAATGATTGGTACTCGCTGATCTGGCCGATCTCATGAACCGATCATAAGTGTTTGTGTTAGCTGGAGATGAGCAAAAATGTTTGAAAGGTCTTGCATGCATTTAAGCCTTTTTATAAATAACTGAAAGAACTTCTGAGTTTTTCACAAAATTTCAAGGTGACTAAAACCTGGCTGGAAAATTACATAAAACATATAACTTCTTGTTATACTCATTGCAAAAAAATATATAATCATTGCAAAAAATAGTTGTTTATACGCCTGTTTCCTTTTAGTAGAGAAGTATTAGATTTATAGGTGTGCATTTTAACTTATGCATAAAATATGCACTCCAAACTTTTTCTTGGTTTAGACATGTTGAATTCTTCTTCCATCATTTGCAGTGTTCCCAAATTGCATTTTTTTTGGTCATTTTTCTTGCCAATGTTTTATGTGCTTTATCTATTTTCTGTAAAGCTGCTTCTCACCATGACATGTTCACACCTAAATGGCCATAAGAGACACATTTAAGGAATTATATGCAACATCTCTAATTTGTTCTCTGAAGTAAGGAGAGATCTCTATTTAAGTATTATACTTAAGTATCATACTAAGTATTAGGGAAAATGAGCTTTATTCATTATAAAGCTTAAGCATCAGAATCGGTACTCAGTATTGGCCGATCACCATGACAAATATTCTACACTCGGTATCAGCTGCAAAAATCCTCAACGGAGCATCCTACTGCAAAACCCAATAGTCCACTTCCTCAAATTAAATGAGTGTAGTTAACTCAAAATTTACTGAAAGTTGATTCTACTCATTTGAAAAGAGTTTTGAGCTCAATGTTGAAGGTAATGAGTTATTTAAACACCTCATTACTTCAACTTAAATAGAGTAAGTTCACAGTACTCATATAGATTTGATTTTTTTTAACTCAAATGGTTTGTAGCAATCGGTTTACTCAAATGATTTAAGTTGCCTTAACTTATTGGGTTTGACAGTCCTCAGTTGGTTTGAGTTCTCTTCATGTATTGGATTTTACTTTGCTCAAATTGAGTTTTAAACTCATTGTTGAAGGTAATGACTTCATTAAATACCTCATTACTTCAGCTTAGATGGATTAAGGTTACAGTACTCATTAGGATTAGTTTTTGAACTTAAATAGTTTGTTGCAATCAGTTTCCTCAAATGGTTTGAGTTAGCTTAACTTAGGTTTTACAGTGCAGGAGGCAAATTATGAGAACATTTCCCACATCCCTGTTTTCTAAAATATGTTTTAATCTTTTTTTCATAAAGGACAAAAATGCACACAGTTTCTTGTAGCGTTGTGTAAGGTGACATAAAGTACAGTTTGTATAGTATAAGAATGTCCTCATAATTCACAAAAACAAATCTGTGTGTGTTCTTTATATTTTCTTTTTCTTCTTACTGGTGAATTGTATAACTTTGTTTTTTTTCCTCCCCTAAACAATGCAAAAATCAAATGCTATAATTAATAGGGGCCCTTTTTACAATTTCTAAGCACCACAGGGTCATTAGTCTAGAAAAAGGGTTGAAGAACCTTGACTTATGCTCCTTTTGACAGCGCTGTGCTGAAGGATCCTGATCCCTGTGTTGTTTCTGTTTCTGAAAGGACTGAATTCCCGCTGTGAAAGGCGCTGGTCTCATATGCTGTAGATTTGTTATAGTTGTTTAAGCCCCCGACTCTCACTGCAGATGGCGGGTCTTAATGGAGCAGCTCTTGAACCTTGAACCCTTCTCCTCCCCTTGTCCCTTAAAAGCCTCTTCTCAGTCTCTCCTCAATACCCCTGCAGGCTGCAAGAATCTCAACATCTGTCAGCAATGCTCCTTATGTTCCCACGAGAGGGGAAATTACTGTGAAATACGATCATGTTCTTTCATTTAGCTAATGATTGGATTGGATTGGATTGGTCATCAGTTTATCTATAAAGTGCTTTTTAAATTATTGTTGAAAATATTTTTTCCAATATTAATTCATTTATTTTCTTTCAGCTTGGTTTCTTTATTCATTAGGGGTCGCCACAGCGGAATGAACTGCCAACTAATCCAGCATATGTTTTACACAGCAGATGCCCTTCCAGCTACAACCCTAAACACCCATACACTCTCAAATACACACACACATACAACAGCAAATTTAGTTTAATCAACTTACCTATGTCTTGGGACTGAGGGGTAAACAGGAGCACCTGGAGGAAACTCACACAAACACGATAAGAACATGCAAACTCCACACATACATGCCAACTGAGCCAGCTTTGATTCGTACCAGTGACCTTTTTTTGATTCAAACCAGTGCTAACCACTGAGCCACCATATCACCCTGGACTCACTGTAAAAAAAAAATCTGTAATTTCACAGTTTATTTTCGGCTGCTGGGGTGCCGAAAATAAACCGTGAAATAATGGTTGTTAAATGACAGAAATTTATCATAAAATAACAGACATTAAATTACAGAAATTTTCTTAAAATTAAATTTCTGGTAAGTTTCTGTAATTCCACCTCTGTTATTTTACAGTAAATTTCTGTAATTTAACTGTCGTTATTTTACGGTTTACTTTCGGCACCCCATAGCTGCCGTAAATAAACCTATAAAGTTACTCTTTAAAAAAAAAAAACATTTATGTCAACATTGGCAACAAATGATGAAAAATACTTAAAGGGAGAAATCAAAATTGAAAGTTAATACACCAATTCTTGATTTATTTAAATCAGTTCGGGTGAATTTTTAGTTCACCCAGAAATAAAAAATTTGCAATAATTTTCAAAATATAATTTTCAAATATATTTTTCAAAATAAAACTCAAACTGCTTTGAAACAAGGATGAGCAAATGCTGGCAGAAGTTTCATTTATTGGTGAACCATGTCTTTAACTCCTGAAGCTGAAGTTAGAATATTGGTAATGTGTTGTCTTAAAATGACTACATCCCAAAAAATCTCTAAATGACAACATTTAAAATTTTGATGGTTTCATTTTTTACTGAATAATTCTGAAATGGCATTTTACTCAAATCACAGTAAATCCAAAGAACATCTTTAAATGGTTTCCTAATATAAAAGCTGCAATATATAGAGATGTGCTTACATTTATAGTTGCATGTCAGTGGTATTTTTGCTGGGCACTGTGTTTCTTTAAAGAAACAGGCTTAATTGGGACATGGTAGTGGCATGAAAGTCAGCCGAAGGCGCTGCATGTTTCCTCTTGAATGATCATGCACAAAGCCTTGACTATAGGTCATCTCAGTTCTGTGGATAGCAGGCATTTAAAACACCTTATCAAAAGCTCATTTTATGGAAACTTCATTTTTAAATCATGCATTTAATTGCATTCATATTATTTTAAATGCATACATATTATTACTATATTATATTGTGTGTTAATGTGTGTGCATCTAATCTATGCATGTTATATTAGGTTCTCTCAAGAATAGAAGCGATGCCATCAATTATCCAGCCTTATGTTGTTCAACACCCAATTTAATGTAATTTCTATAGAAGAAAATAGGATTTGAGACATTTTTAGGAAGTGGCAGTCTCAGTCATTCAGTTTTATTTCAAAATTTCCCCTGTATTCACCCTCTAATCTCCTTTTATGCATCAGAAAAGAACTACACTTCTCTGTGTCTTTAATCAACACATGATTGGTCATTAAATTGAAACGCATCTAATCTCTGAAATGAAAACGATGGGTTCGAAGTAAACAGTCGCTAATTTGATTATGCAAACACAATCAAATAATAGCGTTCGTCCCTCGGTGTTTATTTGTAAGCGTGTATTTAATACTGTGCTTTGCACACTGCTCAATTATGGAGATGTTTCCGCTGCTTGGCCCTCATGACGGCTCATTTGCCAGAGCCAACGACTGGCAAGAATGAACGAGGCGCGAGTCATACGAGTGTGCGCGAGGGGCGCGCGTGCAGACCACTGTTTACCGCGAACAGCTTGAGACGAGGCAAACAGCTGCGTGGATTCAGCCTTCTCTCTTATCTACGGCTCCACATATATACAAGACGAGGAATGGAAAATGTACAGACATCGCACCGTGAATGAATATGACAGAAATGAGGAAAAACCCTCACGCAAGACCCAGAGAAATCTAGCGTTTTCTTTCCTGACAGCTCGCTCACAAAAGACCAGAGCGAAGGAATGCAGAGCGATGCTTTGAACTTGAAAGACCACCAACGCTTCGTTTGCAAGAACCAAGGCAGAATTTGCAGGGTAAACATGCAGAGGATGAAAAACAGGCAGACATCCTTTTGAGTGTTTCTGAAGCGCTGCTTTCGCACCTTTATCTGGCACCGTCTGCAGAAACTTCCACAATGGCTCTGGTCATGGAACCTGTAAGCAGGTGGTCAACAAGCCAGGTGGTCGACTGGATGAAAGGTAAGCGTTTTAAATTCGTATGCATTTTGCTGTAGCAATGGATGAAATTACTGAGTATCAAACAAGGGTCGCCAGTGCACATTGTTTGTGCTTTATGGTAATGCATGTATTTACATTGTCCATGATTTGCGTATTGCGTGTTTGGGATTTAATTGAACTCGTTTTAAAATAACGTCACTGTGTATCAAGACGCGACATGGCGCGCGCGCTCGAGCTGTCATTCATTCAGTTGTATTATAGCCTACTGTGCCCATAGAAAAGGCTGTTATTAACTGATGCCAATGTCGACATAACACATGCAGGGTTTGATACATCAGAATTGGTTTATAAATCATGTTAATGAATGAAGCTGGTTGAATCTCACGTCATCTCGTCAAACAGAATGTAAAGTGACGGGTCACGTGGAGGCAGAGCGATCAGCTGGGGTCCCTCTGGCAGCCAAATGCTCAATGGCCCCTACATGGGCACTTAAAGTTAGAAAAATGGTTCTCTTCATGAGCAGTGGCTGATGAACACAGTGTTTTCCCACACTGACACAAAGCAACACCACGATACGAACATCATTTAATGCGAGGACAGAAATATTAAATAGGTGGACATGAGGAAATAGGATGAACCTCAGTGTACAGCGCTGGAAATTACGAGACCACTTCAGATGTATTCTTTGTTCTCTTAATTTGCCAGTAAAATGTATGTTTTGAGTAGGCTAAATGTTCATGTTTTATTTGAATTATTCACAATATCTTATATATGTATGTATGTATGTATGAATGTATGTATATATATATATATATATATATATATATATRTRTATATATATATATATATATATATATATATATATATATATATATATATATATATATATATATATATATGTATGTATGTGTATATATATATATATATATATATATATATATATATATATATATATATACATACATATACATATACATACATAACTATATGAATAGTTTATAACAGATGTAATACAAGTTGAAAGTTGCAATTATTGTTTTAATTATTATTGTTTTAATTAGAATTCACTCTTTACTCTATTATTTTGATTTTAGTTTTCTTTGTGATTTACATGCAAAAATGTTGTTTTTGCAGTATTTTGTTAGTTGAAATTGCACATATTGTCCTGTTTGTCAGTTATGTTTTTTATTTTCAGTAGCATACATTATGTAACATGTTTTAGCAATTAAAATCATATTTTTTTTACCATGATAAGTATGCTATATTGGTCCATTAGTTTATTTATTTTCATCTTAATGCCATATGGCTGAATTCATTGCAAGAACCAGTTAAACCATATGCTAGGCATGGGACTATAACCATTTTCAAGGTATACTGTGGTTTGGAAAAGTTAACGTTTTAAAACCTCTAAAATGTTCTGCTACACCGTTCCTAAGGTATGTATAAGATTTTTTTTATGTTTTAAGTTTTTTAGGACAACAGCATCTCCAGAGAAAAGATATTTAAAGATGCTGTTTTAAATTGTAAAGAAATCAATGTTTTTGAAAATAATGAAGACAGCAGAATCCATTTGATCCAAATGATTCGTTTGAATAATTTAGCCTGACATGTTTACTGCTCCAAAACATTATAAAAGTTACTCAAAATAAAATATATTGTGTTCAATGGGGAAAAAGTTTTAGTTTTTTACCCAGACATTTAAAAATAATATATTTTATTATACTGTAAATAACCATGATATTTTTATCATAAAGGCCCATGCCTACCATATACAGGTCTTAAGTCAGGGACAGTTTAGAATCTTCCAATCTCCTCACCAGCCTGTCTTTGGCCTGTGGGAGAAAATCAGAGTTAACCCACGCTAGGAAAAACATGCAAACTCCACACACAGAAAGGCCTGCTATCAGTCTATTTACTGTATACTGCAGCATTAAGGCATTAAAAATGCACATATTGAAAGTGACCATTGTACTGACATGCAAAGCAACCATCTACAATTGTTTTGTTTTATGTTCCATTTGCATAAAAAAGTTTTGCAGAGATGCCATTTAAGAACCATTTAATTAAAGAAACTTTAAGTAAACAATTCCATAGAACAGTGCTTTCCAAACTTCAGCCAGCGACCCCCAGAATAACAATTCCAGTGACTCGCGACCTCACTATCATCGGAGGTGGTTATAAACATACAGGTGTTGCAAACAACAGTGCACACACATTATAGGAACTATTTAAAAAAGGCTTATTGACAACACAAAAAAAGTGTAACAGCCTAACAACCAATAATTTTTTACAGTCATTATTTTTTAGTTGAATTTAATGTTAACCTCACTTAATGAGAATGGTGGCCAATGTTTACAGCACAAGACTGTAATTTTGGTTTAATTTTGGAGACCATCACCTGGAGATCATCCTCCATGTTCAGTCGTGGCCTTTATTTTTAATGTACGTGAGTGCAGTCAAGGTGTTAAAGTTTAACATTGTTCCGTAAAATCAATCTGCTGCAACTAACGCCATTGCTTTGTCATCAATAATGTAGCATAATAACCCCAGGCATCACTAATCCAATGCAGAAAAAATAAAAGGCTAATGGCTTTTTTTTGCATGTTGTTGTTTTTTTTATCTAACTAATAAATGCTGTTTTTGCTTCTGTGTGTTATGGATAAAATATGGTAATTCTAATAGTTTAATAACATATATGAGATTTTTTTTATTGTTTTCATAATACAAAGAACGAATACGAAGATTTTCCACTATAATCAATCTTTTGTGGACTGTATGGTACTGTAAAGACTCATTATGGATGTCTCAATGCTTATAAAGAGTGCTGACCAGCATAGAAGTCAGTTGAATGATTTGTTTGCAATAATGCTGTTAACAGAGACGCAATGAGGAAACTCTCATTATAGAACAGGACTATTACAACCTCGTAAATATATTCGCCGTTAGATAAGGTGAACCCTTACGAGGAAGATTATTTGGGTGTAATTGGCTGGTTTATTTTTTTTCAGGAGTTCTGGATAAAGCGAGAGAAGAGCCGAATGCAGTCATTTGTAATTCAAATGAGGAAAGTGTTCCACTTGGCTGAATGTTTCGCCTTTAAGTAATTATGTTCCGATAAAGTTAGATCAGCATCTCCATCTCGTTTTTCTCGCTTTGAGGAAACACAAAATAGGAATTAGGAATAATGTTGTTCGCGTTATGGTTTTGTTTAACACGCAACAATGTCCACTTGTGTGCCTGCATGTGTTAGTGTGTTTGTGTGGCCATCTTGGCTTGAGTTGTGTTTGTGTCAGATGGCGTATGATGTGTTAGAGTTGGTAAATAATGTAATGGCTCATATGGATAATAACAAACCGTGTGCACACATTTGATTTTGATGATGTGTATTATGTGGTAACACATGTAGGCAAAAAGCTAGAACTGTTTAAAGTCCAAACCTCCTCATATTCAAGCAAGTCTGAACTCTTTGGGAAGGATAAGCGAGATGCAAGATGAAAAGGCAGTGTAGGATTCATAAAGAATTATAGCGAGGCAATGTTCCTCCCTAAGGGAATGCCAGGGAGGCTTTCTTATGCTGTTTGCACACTAAAAGCATGCTCACGAGCGCGCACAGTCGCTCCGTGAGTTAACCTCTCCTGAGGGTCATAGAGAATTTTAAGAAGCTTCAGACATTTTCGTGACATGGCCAATGCTTCGCAGCTGAAAAGCTGGAGAATTTTTATCGGCATCTGTCTGTTATGTGCAGAAAAAAGCCCTGCAAGCTGCTGTATCAGCTGCTTAGACACAGTGAGGAGTGAAGGAGAATGTGTTTGTGTGCGTGTGTATCAGTGTAAGGCTGTGTCAAAGCCCCGTCGGGCTGATGGTGTCTGTTTGTATCTGTGTGATTGTTGTTAGAGCTTCTGATCAGCAGCAGGCAATAATGTGTTCACTGTTTGCACTCACAAAAGGGATAGTTTACTCTAAAAGGACATTTTGCTCTGCTGTTTTCCATATATATATATATATATATATATATATATATATATATATATATATATATATATATATATATATATATATATATATATATATATATATATGTTATTATACTTTTATGCTGATGTCATTTTTTTGAGCTTGACAGCACTTAGTCATCAATCACTTTCATTATATGCAAAGTAGATTAGAGGTTGTTTGTTTTTTACAGTACTGGAAGTAATATTTTTTGAAATGGTACCTGAACAATGAGCCACAAAACAATGTAGGATGGCATTAAAGCGCCCCTGTTATGCATTATTAAAGGCCATATTTTGGTTTAGGGGGGTCGCCTACAACAATCTGATAGGCATGCAAGGTCAAAAACACTTTGATTGTTTTATAATATGCATTTATTTTTACCTCATTATCCAAATGACTCCCATATGATTTGTTCAGTGATTCATTTGTTCCCAAACCCCTCCTTTGCGTGAGGATAATCTGCGCTGATTGGTCTGACGACCCAGTTTGTTGGGATTGGTCGACTGGGTTCAGCGTGAGAAATGCCCACCACGGCTATGAAGTAGCACAGAGTAAGTGTGAGCCCAATGCAGGAATGCAATAAATCACTGCAGTTAAACATCAGCATATTACTCTACTCTTAACCCTAACCCCAAGTAATAACAACGACACGTGTTCAGTATTAATACACACAATGGGAAATACACACAGTTTTAAAATTGACCACGCCGCATGTGAGGAACAGGTGATGGTGGCCATAGCAAAGGCAAACGGCAGAGGATCGCGAGTTCAAAAATGCATATAAATTGGTAATGAAAGGAAGCACGCGCCGCATTTTCAACGTGGTTTTGAATGCAATATGTGAATAACTTTATACAGATTTAACCTGAGAAATACAGTACAAGCACTGATCCATAACAGATACATGATTACAAGCAAAGCAAACAAGCACACTACATATAACATGGCAACAATTTTAATTACACTTATATTTTATGATCCGGAGGAAGAAGAAACTGGTCCATATGAACTGGAGCAGTTACTGACAAAGTCATTGTCAAAGTTTGACTAATTTCCATACATTATAGTCTCTGTGGCTCCTTCCTTCAAAGGCAAACGGCTGGCGAATCCCGTGCTGCAGCGTAGGTTATTGTATCAATCATTAGAAAAATGACAGGAACAAACACAGCACTAGGTTGGCTATACTTTGGTATTGAAAATGAACTTTAGCCCTTTAGCCACAGCCGAATCTCCATCTGTCAGTGTTCGTCATCTTCGTGTCATGATCAGTTTCATGATCCCCTGCACTCCGCTAGTGTCTGAAGGGAAAGGCGCATTCACGTTTTACCAGATCCGGCACTGCATATTTGGTGATGTACCGTGTCAACGTCCATGCGTTCAAGCAAAAGATCTGAATCCAACTCGATTCATTCGTTCGACTCTGAGTCGACTATTCCGTTAAAGAATCCATAGTTTTAATGTCGGTACACAATGTATGGAAGGTCAAACTCACAAGAGTGGCTCTTTGAAAAATTACTTTTTCTTAAAAAAATTATTTAAAAAAAAAATTATTTACAAATATATGCCATATTCAACACACTTGCATAATAAATGCACAATAAAACTTAAGCCACCTAACCTTACTACAGTAATTCAATCCTAAATACAAATTGCAGTACTTGCGGTATAATGTAAAAGTAGTTTGCTTTCCTGCTTTGCTACACAACCAAAAACAGATTTCAGCAATTCTATTGCAGAAATATGACAATATTTGACTTCAATGGAAAAAAAAAATCATCATTTTTATTAGTAAACATTATGGCTGCACAATATTGAAAAACTCTGACATTGTGACATTTTGTTTTGCTGCAATATACTGTATATTGTAATTTAAATATAATTTCAACAGATGAACCAAAAGCTCTATTTGAAAGACTTCATTCATTTAGATAGATTGGGATGATCAAGTCTTTTTCTATGCAGTGCATTTGCACAAATCATAATAAATTACAAGCAAATATACAGTACATTAATAGGACAGAAAATAAACAGCGCTTTATGGTTTTCTGAAGAGTCTAACAGTGTTCAAGTACAGAAATTGAACAATCAAACATAAAATTTCACAGCAAGAGGGTCACTGGTTCAAGCTCCGATTGGGCCAGTTGGCATTTCTGTGAGTAAAGTTTACATGTTCTCCCTGCGCTTGCGTAGGTTTCCTTCTGGTGCTCCGATTTCCCCCACAGTCCAAAGACATGCGTTATAGGTGAACAAAATAAACTAAATTGGCCGTAGTGTATGTGCATGAATGTGAGAGTGTATGGGTGTTTCCCAGCACGGAGTTGTGGCTGGAAGGGCATCCGCTGTGTCAAACATATGCTGGATAAGTTGGTGGTTAATTCCACTGTGGCGACCCCTGATAAAAAAGAGACTAAGCTGAAAGAAAAGGAGTGAATAAATGAATATCTTTAATAGATAATCTAATCCTGCAATGTGACTATTGCGGATACACAGATTGCAATATCAGTGCTCAAACCATATAATGTGCAGCCCTAGTACACAATTAATTTAAAGATTACATCTTGATAGAATCAGATAATTTATCATGAAATAACCTGCTGTACGTCTTCACAATAGCTAAGATTGATTCAAATGTCTTTGTACTCGTTAAAAATAGAGTCACTGATCAAATAGGAAACATCCATCTGAATTTCAGGACTGGAGGCTTCCCTTAGCACAGTGATATAAACAGTTGGTTTCACCATATCAATTTGAGACCTCATCCTTTGGAAATGCTGGCAAATTGGGTTTGCTTTTGCAGTGCAGAAAACTGTCTTCTTGACATGTCGACAACATGACTGAAACACTTCTAGGCCTCAGCTACATGTAAAACTAGTGTCTGAGCATCAGAGTAGATGCTGTTAATGAGCAGCCATGAATACCATAGACTGGCATGATGAAAATTGATTTCAAACCTACATAACTTTGTGCAGGAAGTAAAACCTTGTTTGAACAATTCAGAATTGGTTCTATCTTTATAAACAACGACAGCTTTTATCCCAGCAAGCATTTTTGTTTTTAAAAGATGTCTAACAGATGTCTAATGGATGTCCAAACATTGATTAAAAAACAAAGCTAAATTTGGGCTATGAATGAAAATCAAATAAACATCTAAGAAAAGCCCAAAACTAGGCTAGTCATCAAATACAAAAGGCTACAAGTGTAAATGTAAAGTGTAGGTGTCTATTAGATTTTCACTGACAGCCCAAATTTAGCCTCATTTTAGCCAAGTCATCTATGTTTACATGTCTATTAGACATCTATTAAACATAAAATTGTGTGGTGGAATCATGTATTATTTGAAACTCTTTGCAGATCTTTTACATTCACAAACAGCTATTTAGAGGTGGTTTAAGCTAGCACACCATAGCACGTAGCACACCTGTGATCAGCCTGCATGCTACAGTATATGCTGCCCACGTAGACTCACACAATGGCACTAATAGATTGACTAGAACTGCAATCATTTCACTTATGCAGGTCTCAGGATTATGTGCCGCTATATGTGAAAATGTCCTTAGAACACCTCTTAAGTGCTGTTTCCTCATCACTGGATTGTGTCTTCACAGCATAACTAGCAGCATACAGTATAATCATCATGTCTATGCTTGTTGTTGTTTGGTTATTTCAGTGTGGCTTGCGTTTTTGTCGTCCTTTGGGATTTCATAAAATGTTTAAAGGAACAGCTAGATTTTTTATTTGGACTTGCAATGGTTTGCAATTAAAAAGAAATGAACTGTTACTTGCAGCAAGTGTCACTGTCATGCACCTGACCCTGATAAACATGCTTGTGCCATTCCTTTCCTGCTTTAGGACCCAACCTGTAATCCTCTTTTACAATGGGAGTGTTTGAACAATTAGTGCAGCTAGTGGTAAAAAGTTCACACATGTATCAGGCATTACTGGAGGCATTATTGTAATTGTGTTTTGCAAATGCTGAACTGTCTGTTTTAGCTTGGACATGATAATAATGATCTGTTTTTGTATAGATTGACTGAAATGCAGAATTTTCAAAAAGGATATCTACAATCACTCTCTGACTGGTCTTATGGACTATTATAAACACTGAAACATTATTCATAGGATTTACTAAATTATTTTAAGGTGAGTGGTTGTAAACAATTTATATGGGCTGAATTTAAACAAACCAAAGTTGTAATGTTTTTGTAATGTTCAACTTAAAATGTTTGTTTAAATTTAGCCCATATACATATTTGAAATTGTTTACCTATAAAGAAAAAGTAAATCCAATAAATTTGACTTTGATTGGTCATATCTCTCTCATATGACCATTAAGCAATCTGTAGGCGCCAAGTACAAATGCTAGCAAACTTTACTCATGCCCAGTGAGCATGAACAGTCACATAGCATTTTTGTTTTTGTTGAAACCCTGTTTTAAAATGAAAACAGAAATGTAAACGCAGCCTGAAATGCAGTTAAAACACCAGTTTGGACGAGGAGGGTTTTTTTCAAATATCCTGTTTTAAAGTGAAGATGCACTAGTTTAAGCTTAAGCGATAGGATGGTGTGATATTATGATCTTCATATTACACTCACTGGCCACTTTATTAGGTACACCTGCCCAACTGCTTGTTAATGCAAATTACTAATCAGCCAATTACATGGCAGCAACTTAATGCATTTAGGCATGTAGACATGGTCAAGACGATCTTCTGCAGTTCAAACCAAGCATGAGAATAAGGAAGAAATGGGATTTTAATTGATTTTGAACGAAGCTTGGTTGTTGGTGCCAGACGAGCTGGTCTGAGTATTTTGGAAACTGCTGATCTGCTGGGATTTGTACGCACAACCATCTCTTGGGTTTACAGAGAATGGTCTGAAAAAGAGAAAATATCCAGCGAGCGGCTGTTTTGTGGACGCAAATGCCTTGTTGATGTTAGAGGTCAGAGGGGAATGGCAAGAAAGGTTCGAGCTGATAGAAAGGCAACAGTAACTTAAATAAGCACTCGTTACAACTAAGGTATGCAGAAGAGCTTCACTGCATGCACAACTCGTTGAACCTTGAAGGATGGGCTACAGCAGCAGAAAACCACACCGGGTGCCACTCCTGACAGCTAAAAACAGGAAACTGAGGCTACAATTCACACAGGCTCAAAATTGGACAATAGAAGATTGGAAAAACGTTGCCTGGTCTGATGAGTCTCAATTTCTGCTGCGACATTCGGATGGTCGGGTCAGAATTTGGCGTCAACAACATGAAAGCATGACTCCATCCTGCCTTGTATCAATGGTTCAGGCTGGTGTTGGTGGTGTAATGATGTGGGATATTTTCTTGGCACACTTTGGGCCCATTAGTACCAATTGAGCATCGTGTCAACACCACAGCTTACCTGAGTATTGTTGCTGACCATGTCCATCCCTTTATGACCACAGTGTTACCCATCTTCTGATGGCTACTTCCAGCAGGATAACGTGTCATGTCATAAAGTGAGAATCATCTCAGACTGTTTTTTTTTAACATGACAAGGAGTTCACTGTACTCAAATGGCCTCCACAGTCACCAGATCTCAGTCCAATAGAGCATCTTTGTAATGTGGTGGAACCAGAGATTTGCGTCATTGATGTGCACAAATTTGCAGCAATTGCAATATGAACCAAAATCATGTCAATATGAACCAAAATCACTGAGGAATAATTCCAGTATCTTGGAAATCTATGGCAGCAAGGAATAAGGCAGGTCTGAAGGCAAAAGGGGTATTATCCGGTATTAATAAGGTGTACCTAATAAAGTGGCCGGTGAGTGTATATTATAATTGTTATTTTAAAGATGTGTAAGTTTATATTTTCAAGTATATCCATTAATTTTACACAAGCTTAACATTTAAACTACAACTGAAAATTCATCCCCACCATGAGCGCTTGACTGCATCCACAAAATAAAATCACATTTTTCTCTCTACCTAAGCTCTTAGTTTTCTAAGCAATATTAGTACCATTAGCACTTCTTGTGTGTATTGCCTCTTGATTATGAGTCTCATTTGTTGGTCACTTTGGACAAAAGCGTCTGCTAAATGACTAATGTAAATGTACTTTAAAAAATGTCTTCAAAATCATTCCCTATGTAATGAATCTCTTTATGAGTTTTTATATTCTTAAGTTATGATTCAGTCTTAAATAATATGATAATAATATGCTATTTTCTTGAACATCAGTGCTCAATCAGAAATGTAATAGGGATTTTATACAAGGTTTATATTTATTGAGTTAAATTTTATATACTGTACAGTGTTGTCTGTTTTTTCTGTTTTGCCAATGAAAATTGTTCAAAAGAAAGTCGGATAGCACAACACTGCATGAGTTTTGAATGAATCATTAGAGTCAATGGTTCAGTGATTCACTCTTAAAGAGATAATTCTTAATCGGAAAGATGCATCCTAGGAAGGCTGTATGTTTAGGCTGCCACATTATCAAGTTCTATCGATGGATGTCTCAATTTGAAATATTATAAGTTCACTCAAAAAATGACATTTGTTATTTGTTTAAAAGCTGAAATAACACAATTGTTGGGGTTTTTATGGGGGACAACTTAATTGGTTTATGATTAATCCACTTCAATTTGTAAAAACTAATAGCTGAACATAATTCCTTCATTTTGTCCCAACACAAATTATTTGTGTGGAAGCCAGCATTTTTACAGTGTAGTATGTTTTCTTTTCATATACTTTATTTGGCCTATTTTGAAGTATGTGTCCTTTAATCACCTTCATTCATTCATTTATTCATTCATTTTCTTTTCGGCTTAGTCCCTTTATTAATCAGGGGTCGCCACAGCGGAATGCCCTTCCATCCGCAATCCAGCACTGGGAAACACCCACACACTCTTGCACACACTCACATATACTACGGCAAATATAGCTTATTCAATTTACCTGTACCCCATATCTAGACTGTGGGGGAAACCGTAGCACCCGGAGGAAACCCATGCAAACATGGGGAGAACATGCAAACTCCACTCAGAAATGCCAACTGACCAAGTCGGGACTCGAACCAGTGACCTTCTTGATTAAAGGTGATTGTGCTTCCCACTACGCCACCGCGATGCCCCCTTTAATCACCTATGCATAATAAAATAACTAGAAGAAAATTAATTTGTGCTGAGCTTTTTATCACATAAATAGAGATCTAATTATTTATGTAATAATTATTTTGGAAATTAAGGCTTTATGCTTTCTTTTTGGTTTGTGATAAAGAAATCACATAATGCTAAACAATGTAACCCACTGGGAGAAAAATGACCTGTATTTCAGCAACAGTCAATTCTAGGATTTGTTGCTAAGCAGGAATCTTGCATGGAAGACTTAAAAAGACTGGACTTAAAGCACACATCCTCACTTGGCTGAGAAGGTGTTAGTAGAGCTGAGGAGGAATCAAGAAGCACCCTTTAATTGTTTTTTTTTTTTTTTTTGTTTAACTGAGTCTGAGATATTTTTTTTATCACACACAGTATAGATGTGTTAGGGATATTATCAATGTGACTTACAGTATGTTGTACACTGAAAAAATGATGTCTGCAAAATTGTTGCAAACAATTTATTTGTGTTGAATTTAAACAAACAAATTAAATCTACTTAATTTGTTTATTTAAAATCAGCCAAAAAATGTTTACAACCCTTTAACTTAAATAAATTAGTAAATAAATTAGTGCTCTTTCTGTGGTGTTTTATGTAGTTGTTACGTGGTTATGTTTTGCTTTACTCCACATGCCCTGTGTTGCGTGTCTGTGTTGTGATCACATGTGTTGATTACCTAATGCCGAGTTGCTGTTCTGATCAACAGCTTCAGCTGTGCTTAATTCTGTTGTGCCTATATCTGAGCGGCAACCCTTTGCTTTGTTGTCACGTTATTGTTTGTTCATGGTGTTTCTGTGTTTTGTCAGGACTCTTGTTGGATTCTTTTTGATTAATGACCTTTGCTTCAATAAACACCTGCAATAGGATTCACCTTTGTTTTTTTTAGTTTTTTGTATAGTGTATATTTTTTGTATACATTTTGATTGAATAAATGACAAATAAAAACTATTTTTAATGTTTAATTTTTACTATAAACTGTAAATTACCATATTTTACAGTGATATTTAACATGATCAATTATACAGGTTTATTTTTTACTCATGATGTTTAAAAATCAGGATCTTCAGCAAGAAATAACCATATAAAGCATCTTTTTTGTAATTTTTTATTTGGATGGTACATATTTAGAGAAATCACTCGGGCCAAAAGGGCCTTACGGGATCAGGTCATGTTTTGGTTTGGATGCAAATCTTAAATCAGTCGTGCGAGTGCTTTGTCCCTAATGTGTCAACAGCACATGTGCCACTGCTGGAGCACAGCTCCAGTAAAATATTTCTTCCCATTAATCCAATGCTTACCATTTTAAACATTTCATAAATCCACAATGCAGTCAATGTTTCATGTCCCTATATTATGCAGCAGCTCCGGCATTAGCATACGGTTGGGTGCCGATGGCCCCAGGTGAAGCCTGTGAGGGCCAACAGAAGAGCCCTGTGACCTTCCCACAATGCTCTTTTTTTCCTGCCCCCCTCAGTGCTTCCTGTGACTCACTGCGAAGCCCCCCATCTGAGGGCATTCAGAGCACAATAATGGCTCTAAATCCAATAAAACTACACACAATGACGCTCAAATATAGCCTTGATGAAATGCGTGTTTTGCCGATCTATTTAACTGAGCAGTTCAACATGATTTCACACGTATCGACCAGACGCAGCCTGTTGTGCTGTTTGTTGATAGACGCTGTAAAATAACTGTGTGCTGCAGTGTGCAAATATCAGGCGGATCCTGCATAATGCCACATAGAAATAACATTATCACCTGAAAATGAAAAGTGTGTCATTGTTTATTCAGTCTCATGTAGTTTCAAACCTGCAGTGCTTTCTTTCACGCAGGGAAAAGTAGAGGTCATGAGAAAAGTAGAAATACGTGTTGTTGTTTTTCAGCCATTTGAATCAGTTTGAGTGATTAATTTGGAAATCATGATGGCTCTCGTTTTAATGTGCTTTACCACCTTATTTAATCTCCATTGCTGTGTCTTTCAGATGCTATTAGTACTTATCTTTAGTTGAAAGTAATGTTTATTTTTTATTCAAATTGTCTGATACACTATTGGATGATGACTATGAAAATACAAGTAGATTATACATTCTTCTGGATAGGACTGCACGATAATTATCCCAGGCTTTGATTACATACCCCTATATACATTTCTGGAGAGAGCAAAATACGTTCCAGGAGGTACATTTTTTGCAGTTTTAGTTTTTGCAAATCCACCTGAGGCTGCTTTTTTCAGATCTTAAATTTCTCTCGCGAGTGCCTTTCACACCTGCTGTTCTTGTGTAAATCCACCAGAGGTTGCTGTTGACTGACTGACTTACTGACTGACCAAACGACTGATCCACCCAGCCTCCCCCTTCCCTAAACCCAACCATTAGTGTTTTGAACAGCACAGATTGACCCATAACCATCTTTGAGTCTTTACCGGACTCAAACCCCATAATCGCGGTTAACTCCACTCTGCGTCTCTAGTCCACCGACATACATGTCGAGCTACCGGACAAACTGCTAACAGAGGGAAAGCCATCAATACGGAGGTAAGCGGTCAGTTGGTAAGCGAGAAAAGGAACTGTGTCATACCGCCCCGTAGCATTCATCGTAAAGATGACATACAGCCATATGTAGCTCTGGCTACATAATTCGAGATCTCCAGAAATGTATATAGGCCTACATTTTCAGAATGAGCCTATGTTGATGATATTGGGGAAATAACTGACATTGCAAACTTATTTTAAGGGTTAGGGGGACATTGCAATGTTTTGTTTTTTATATTAATATTTTGTTATTAATGTAATTTCTTAAGGAGCAGTGGGGTGCTTCTGTGGTTAGCACTGTTGCCTCACAGCAATAAGGTTGCTGGTTCGAGCCCTGGTTGGGCCAATTGACATTTCTGTGTGGAGGATTTTGCATGTTCTCCACGTGTAAGTGTGAGTTTCCTCTGGGTGCTCCGATTTCCCCCACAGTCCAAAGTGAATAAACTTAGTTGGCCATAGTATATAAGGTTGCAGCTGATGGGCATCCGCTATGTAAAACATATGCTGGATAAGTTGGTGGTTTATTCTTCTGGAAGTGTTTTCTTGATGATAATTTATATTATTTAAACCTTTGTACTGCATTTAAAAGTATAGTAATTGCCCCCTGAAGTCCTGAGAATAGTTTTATAAGTTTTGTAAAATGTATATATTTTTTATGTTATGTTATATTTAATTTTATGCATGAAATAAAATCCTCGTTTTTCAGAAATGATCCTTTTTGAGAAAAGAAAGAAAGGCATGAAAGTTTGGAATGAGTAAAGATGATGACAAAATGTTCATTTTTGAACGATTAATCCTTCTATATGAGGAAATTGCAATTAGTGACTAGTAAACTCTGCACTAAGCACAGAGAGTTACAAAACTCCCAATACATGCTTCATTTCTGGGCCACACCATTTGCCAACTGATGGATTCAGGGCAGTTTAGAGGTTTTCAGGTCACGCTTGAAGTGGACCGACCTCTAAGCCTCTTTATTGAACGTACTATAACACTTCGTCTTCAGTATTACTCACTCATTCCCTAACCTACTTACACTCAACATCTTCCTTGGTTTGCTGATGGCCGACCACCCGCCTCGCCTGACAGAGATTAATGGTCCCAGATGAACGCACTCGGCTCCTCTTTGTAGTATTTAACACAGCGGCTGCAATTAACAGCAGATTAATGTCCTCCTAATCAATGAGTTTACTGTTTGTGTACACTGACTCTGTGTAAGCTGGCCTTTCTCTCTCAGACACGGGAAGAAGCACTCGCTGCCGGGGCCAGTTCAAAATACACTTGCTTTTTGCTATTTCTGATCCCAAATTCAAGTTCTTGCCATTTTTGAGCTTTCATAATGGTATTCCTTTGATATTTCATTATTATTGCAATTAAATTACATAGTAATAAGCTAAAAGCACGGTTTTGCTGGAGTTGATGTTGTTCACTTTATTGTTGCATTTGTGAGTAGTTTTTATGTGCAGCCTTGAGAATTGATCCATAAGATATTTTATTATTTATTTTGAAATATACAATTTTCATTATTTATTTTATGGATTATATCTTTAATCATGTTTTTTGTGAACATATCATGATTCAGATCAGCGAACAAACAATGTAGCACAACAATGTAAACTCTGGGTCTAAAAGACAAAACATTCAGCCATTTTCTCCACAGGAAAATTGACTTTTAATAAGTACTGATAAACCTTTAAGGATGAACCTGTTGTGAGCATCAAGATTGTTAACATGCTGTATACATATGGTTTATGAATGCACAATATATTTTTTCAGCATCAATATCACAATATGCACATCTACAATAGTCATATCGCTAGATAGTCTGAAATATAGTTGACCAGGAGCCACAGAACACATGTGATTTGTTGAGTTTGCATGTCTTTTTAAAGTCTGTGACTGAACATTTCAAGATAGTTTTGAACATTTGTGCACAAAAAAGTATGCTTGGAGGTGTATTAATTTCTTTTATTTTTAATTATTAATTTTTTTAAGGGATTAATTTCTTTTTAGGTAAAAACAAAACAATATTTTTATCTAAGAATCTAAGAAGTATTTAAGAATTTTTAGATATTTGGACAAGAATTTTGTACCTAATTACTTTTAGACTCACCAGAAAACCACCCAATAGAGCTATTCTATTAGTTTATTATACTTATAAACTAAAGACATTTTTGACATTTAAGTTCAGATTACTGAACTAATATTTAGCTGCTTAGTCATTTTTTGGTGATGGTGAAATGCTAACTCCTCAGAAATATATTTCATATACAAGTCTATGCCTGGACAGAACAAACTTCGTTCTATTATTTCTATGTGTGATTTTGGGGGGTTTGTTTCATAATTTACATTTAAAATGTTACCCTAGGGGGACGCAGTGACGCAGCAGGTATTGCTGTTGCCTCACTGCAAGAAGGTCGCTGGTTCAAGCCTTGGCTGGGTCAGTTGGCGTTTCTGTGTGGAGTTTGCATGTTCTCCCTGCGTTCATGTGGGTTTCCTCTGGGTGCTCAGGTTTCCCCCACAGTCCAAAGACATGTGGTATAGGCTAAATTGTCCATAGTTTATGAGTGTGAATGAGTGTGTGTGTGGATGTTTCCCAGAGATGGGTTGCAGCTGGAAAGGCAACCGCTGCGTAAAAGCATGCTGAATAAGATAGCACTTCATTCGGCTGTGGCGACCCCAGATTGATAAAGGGATTAAGCCAAAAAGAAAATGAATGAATGAATGAATGTCACCCTGCAAGGTTTCAATAGGGTTGAGGTCAGCGAATTTAGCTGGGGTCTCAACAAATTTTATGGGCATTTCCTCTTTGGCATAGTGGAACATCACTTATAGTATATAGTATATAGATTCAGGTAAACAAAAAATAGGCCATTATGTAGAAACATCCCATACCATGATTTGGGACATTGAAAAAAAAAAATTAAAGAGGATTCCTTGGATTTTTACTTCAAGTGGATGTAAACTAGTTATTTAGGCTGAACTTAAACAAATTAAGTTGAACATTACTAAATTTAATTTGTTTAAATTCAGCACATTTAAATTGCAACAATTTTGCAGAAATATTTTTTTCAGTGTTTTCAGTGTTTTTTTTCATTTTTTGCACTACTTTATACTATTTACCTTTTTTTCAATTAACATTTTAACTTAAATTGTGTTGTTCTTCTGAACAGTGTTTGGAATGACTCATTTTATGTCAAAGAAAGTCAGAAAGAATTTTTTTATATTTTATATTTTTGTAAAAATGAAACGTCTCATGACACACTACTTTCTGTTCTGTGTGATTGCACCGAATAGCACATGTTCCTGGTTCAACATATGTAATCATCCTGGAAGATCATATTAGTCAGATTTAAGGAATAAGTTTAAGTTTAGAGTTTATGTTAAGGTTATGTGCTTCTACTGTACGTCATCAGACTGTTAATCCCTCCTGAGTTTGGTAATGATTTACATTTAGTGTTAGGTTTAGTGGTAGGGATTAGGTATGGATTAAATTTTCAAACAGGAATTATGTTGGATGGTCAGCATACATGTAGATATAAATCCAGGGACACATCCTACTTGGCAAAATCACACCTAAAAGGACTATTAAAGCTATGAATAAATCCTCATATTAAACTCCATAATGCTATTTTGAACACACTCCTTTCAACACATCAGCCAAAAATCTGTTGTTTTTCTATTACACAACCACACCTACATGTACTTTAAGTCATTTTCACTGCACAAATACTAGTTATTAATTCCATGAGGTTACTGATGCTGTACTGTAATTGTGTGTATTGTAGACATGTAACTTTCAGTTTTATTTCACTACTGATTACAAAGTGTATGGCTTTAAAAGAAATGTAACGTTAAATTATGCATTATGTATATATGTAACTCATTTTGTTGCACCACTATGCCACCTAATAGCTTAATTTAATTTTGGAATACTAATAAGGTACAGTTACACAAGCAGTCTATACTTTCAGAAATAAATGTACGTGAGCTGTCACTCATTTGTACTTAAAGGGTCGATATTGGTACCTAAAAAGTATATATTAGGACCTAAAAACTTAAGAGGAACACTTTTGTACTTTTTAAATACTAATATATACCCTTGAGCTATTTATATGGACCTTTTAGGTACAAATTTGTACCTTTGGAAAAGGTACCACCCGAGTGACAGTCATGTACCTTTATACCTGAGAATGTAGAATACCAAAAATAAATGACACCAAATGACTTTATTTTCCTCTGTGTATTATTTTTATTTATCAAGGTAAGAAGCATTATTGTTTTGTTTTTACTATGAAAGTAAATGGTTACAGGTTTTCATCTTTTCCTAAATATCTTCTTTTAGTGCTCAATAGAAAAAGTAAATAAATAAAATAGAGTAAATAGCAGAGTAAATAGTGAGTAATTTTTCATTTTTGGCTTGAACTCTCCCTTTAATAGTTGTCCTTCAATTGTCCCCAGTGCGAAACAAATGGATCTCAAAGTCATAGCAACTGTTGTTAATAGGATAAATGTTTTTTCAAAAGATATTAGAGAACAAAAGAATATGCAGAAGTGGCAGGATTTCTTTGAAAATCACTGAGCAGGGCTCACTGGACTCACTGTCACAAACATGTAAAAACAACCGTGGATCATTCAAGACAGTTAAGATTCAAACTTATTTAAGGTTTTAAAACAATAACAATAGTGGATCATTCAAGACAGTTAAGATTCAAACTTATTTAAGGTTTTAAATAGGCCAATTTTTATAGATCTGTTTACAGTTTTGTCTTGTGGAGTGTATGCAAACATCTGTGATTGAAGTACCTTAGAACAGTAAAAAAGAAATAGCATGCATTTTTTATGAAACCTCTTGTTTTATTTAAATTATTAAAGCCAGTGTGAACCATAAGTTCCCACTTCACTATAGTATTGTGCTGTATTTTGAGCTGAAATCTAATATTGAATAGAGTGTGGGGATTTATTTTCTCTACTTCAGCTCTAAGCTGTTTTTTTAAGGTGTGATTGTGTTGTGTGACATTTAGGTAAATTACAGCAATGTTATTTTTCCTAAAATATTTGTGTATGTCATATATATATTGAAAGGTTTTGGCTTAATATCCTCTGTAGGCTAGTAGGAATGAATGCCAACCTTTAGAATATGGAAAAAGGTTAATTACAGTATTTTGTTTTCTAAAATAAGTGTGTACTTGTGTGCTTATAAATCGAGCTATTGGGAAAAGCTCTTATTCAGTAATTCAGCTTGAGCACTAGGCATTTGCTGCAACCTTCTAAAAAGCTTATGTTTTTTATCCAAGTGTTGTTGAAGTTTTTTGCACTGTGCATGTAATTGGCAGATGGTTCCTAAAAGCACAGGGGAATGTCACAAATACAACTGAAATGGCCCTGTAGAGCCCTGAAGGGATGTATATTTATGAGCAGAACTGTAAGTTAAGATGCTTTAGTAGATTATGTTGAATCTTTGAAGCCGATAGAAGCTGGCACACATAGCCAGCACTGAATTATGATATTAAATCCTTTTTCAATAATTGAAATTCGAAAACAAAGTCCCTTTCATTTAAGTCTTAACTTTGTTTGCAAACTGCTTATTGAACAGGCTTCACACATTATTTTTTAGACTAAAAGAAATCACCAGTTATTTTTATGTTCAGTTCTAATTACAGTAACATGCAATAAATTACATCAAAATTAAATGTCACGTTGGTAATCTAAAATATTAAAATGTAGATGTAATTTAATCATTATTCACTTCAAATCTGTTGAAACAGAGTAACTTATATTTTATAAATGAAATACATAACTGAGTTGCAACTTGTATGAATTCCATTACTTCCAAAACCTATAGAAATGTGTTGGTTGAATCAGTTTGTTTAAATCATTTATTCATTCATATTCTTGTCGGCTCAATCCCTTTATTAATCCGGGGTCGCCACAGCATAATGAACCGCCAACTTATCCAGCAAGTTTTTACGCAGCGGATGCCCTTCCAGCCGCAACCCATCTCTGGGAAACATTTACACACACACATTCACACTCATACACTACGTACAATTTAGCCTACCCAATTCACCTGTACTGCATGTCTTTAGACTATGGGGGAAACCGGAGCGCCCGGGGAAAACCCACACAAAGGCAGGGAGAAATGCAAACTCCAAACAGAAACGCCAACTGAGCTGAGGTTCGTACCAGCAACCCGGCGACCTTCTTGCTGTGAGGCAACAGCACTACCTACTGCGCCACTGCCTCGGCTTTGTTTAAATCAATTAAACATATTTTAAAAACAATTACATACAGCGGGAAAAATAATTATTGAACATGTCACCATTTTTCTCAGAAAACATATTTTAAAGGTGTTGTTGACTTGAAAATTACCCCAGATGTTGGTAACAACCAAAGAAATTTATATATGCAAATGAAATAAATCTAATTATTTTACAAATTAAGTTATGCATAATAAAATGAAATGACACAGGAAAAGTACTGAACACATAAATAAAGGGAGGTGTAAAAAGGCAGTGAAAGCCCAGGCAGCAGCTAAAATCTCTCACTAGTTTTTCAGCAACCCTCTGCCCTTCGTCTATGTCAATTAATATTAGCTGGCTGTGCATTTTGGGAAAATATCTAATTGCGTTTTTTTTTTGTTTTTTTTAACAGCTATTGCGATTTCGAATAGATTTGTGATTTAATTTTGTAGCCAAGCTTAAGCTCAATATGCTGTATCATAGCTTTTTAATGGTAAAATGCAGTGAGTGTTAGTTAAAAAAGAAACTGAAAAAATATCAACTAACTCCAACTTTTATTCAAAATGTTTATAAAATATTCAGAAATTAAACACTAATTTTTCTCTAGAGCAAACAGTAGTGAATTATGGCGTTAGTTATATCATGGTGCCTTTGTGGTGTAACAGCAACAAACAAGTCTGAAATTGTACTTTGCTGTTGCTCGCTACCAGATTGTGTCACTGGCAGTACTTTTAGTTGACTTTTTTGCAAGATACTCCTCATAGAGCCGCCTGTGGTACTTTTTTAGGTGCTAGTTGTTGAATTTTCTTGTGCTGTGGCTACAGTTCTTACAAATGACCTGTTTTTGTTCAATGTCTGTGACTTTGAAACCAAAATATTCCCATATTATATTATGTTGTTTTTATTTGATATGAATTCATCTATTAATTCTTCTGAAGCGGCAGATGCCATCTTCCCACTTGTCCGCACTTTCCAGTTTGTTTTATTGTGGGCGTTCTGCATAGTTTGGTTGTGCAATTCTGATAGGGCAATTCTAACTCAATTGGCTAGTAAGACTGTCCTACACAGACAGCAGTCACAGATTTGCTCTGGGTGGAGGAAATTTTATAATACACTGTATATATTTCATATCGCAGCCTTTTACGATTAGCTAATCGCAACATTTCAAAACGCAATTGCAATAGGATTTCGATCAATCACACAGCCCTATTAGCTGCTAGTCCAGCATCTACAGCAGCATGACCAGGGTGGACATTTCAGCAAGACAATGATCCAAGCCTAGGAAACTCTCAAATGCATTTAGTGAAATAAAATCAAGCTGCAGAATGGCCCAGCCAATCACCTGACTTGAATCCAATAGAAAGTACAAAATAAAGCTCAGATTTGAAAGACGAGACCCACAGAACCTTAAAGATATTAACACTCTGTTGAAGTCTGTGAAAAACTGAGCAATGCGTGTGACTTCATTCTCCATATCGGATGTGTCTGTAAGCTGCTATCACCAAAAGAAAAGCTGTTGAATATGTTAGTTCAGTACTTTCTCCTCCTGTCATTTCATTTTTTTTACTCGTAACAATTTTTTTTTTCAGATTTCTTTTTTGTTTTGTTTTATTTTCATGTTTTTATTTTATTTTATATATATATATATATATATATATATATATATATATATATATATAAATATATATATATATATATATATATATATATATATATATATATATATATATATATATTATATATATATATATATATATATATATATATATATATATTTTTTTTTTTTTTTTTTACCAAAATATGGTTTAATTCCACATTAACAGCTCCTTTACAAATATTCCCAGAAAAAAAAACATGACATGTTCAATACTTATTTTCCCCACTGTATAAATGTACAGATACAACAACAAAAGCACATTAACCACAATGATTTACGGAAAATTCCCTCAAAACAGTTAAAATATATATTTAAGCTCCACCCACTTTCATGAATCACCTGTAATTAAATCTCAGTATTTTTAAAATACTTAAATATTCATATTATTTTTCTTAGTAAACACGTTACACGGTCAAAATCTTGTACTTTTGTCTGATTCCTCTTTTCTTGAAACAAAGTTTGTGATGTTATGATTGGTTGTTTTCTGTTGTGAATGTGTCCTGGTGAGACAAATCTGCTACTGGTACTCAGTTTAGCCATATAGAATTGTAAAATTACTATTTGATTCACATAACAATGTAAACACCATTTATATATGAAATCTCTGAACAGTATTTGATTCAAGTATTAGAAGCTTCTTTCTTTATTTGTTTGTCTATTCAAACATAAGTCTCAAATATAAGCTGCTGCTCATCTCTCTGGCAGTTTTGTCTTGGTAATGAGGTCCTTCTCAAACATTACACGTGACGATTCCTTCATTTGGAAGCAGTTTAGATCAGCCTGGTAAAGAAGCGGATTTGTTAAGCTCTCAAATTGCATGCAAAGCCGTGAAATGCTCGCTTTCAGCAGTTCTGAATCGTGCCGGTATCTGAACTTTCTCCTCACGGTCCATTAGATGTGTGCGACAGAGAGATGAATATCAGGGATTTGATGAAAGAGTCATTTTACATGCTCCGCAGCCTTGTCTTTTGTTGTGAAATGAGCATGCAGAAACTAATATAAAGGAGTCAGAGAGATCATGGAGGAGAAATGCAAGTCTGTGTGAGAATTGAAGGAGGAGGAAATGAATAGTGCAATGTGTACATGTGCTGATGTAAAGCTGCTGTCTTTTTTCGAAATCAGGTTCTGTCTTAAAAAATGAAAACTTTGTTTATTTACATATAAAATTTCCTGCTGAATTCCTGCCATATATAGGCTTTTTGATGTAGACTTTGTTTTGTTGGATGGTATCTTAAGTCAGTAAATTGGTTAGTTATTTTAGTAAAAGGACCACTTTCAGGCCTGAAGATCGACTGAATGGATTTTGAAATGGTTGAAGTCAACTGATTAATTTTCAAAACTAATTGATTTTCAAAAAAGTGGAGTGATTCTTGAACATGTAACTATAATATGTATGCAATACGCAAGGGTCGGTAAATGATTCTGAGATATGATAACCTTGGAAAAAAATATCACGGTTTGACAGTATTGTGATAACTGCTTTCTATGTACAGTTGAAGTCAGAATTATTAGCCCCCCTGAATTATTAGCCCTTGTTTTGTTTTGTTTTTTCCCCAATTTCTGTTTAACGGAGAGATGTTTTAACACATTTCTAAACAATATAGTTTTAATAACTCATTTCTAATAACAGATTTCTTTTATCTTCGCTATGATGACAGTAATTAATAATTGAGTAGATATTTTTAAGACACTTCTATACACCTTAAATTGACATTTAAAGGCTTAACTGGGTTAATTAGGTTAACTAGGCAGGTGAAGATAAATAGGCAAGTTATTGTATAATGATGGTTTGTTTTGTAGACTAGTCGAAGAAAATATTGCTTAAAGAGGCTAATAATTTTGTCCTTATAATGGTGTTTAAAAAATTAAAAGCTGCTTTTATTCTAGCCAAAATAAACCAAATAAGACTTTCTCCAGAAGAAAAAAACATTATCAGACATACTGTGAAAATTTTCCTGCTCTGTTAAACATCATTTGGGAAATATTTAAAAAATAAAAAATAAATTCAAATGGGTGCTAATAATTCCGACTTCAACTGTATATTCTTTTTAAATGTATTTTTCCCCACTTGAACAAAACATATTGTATTCTGAGAAACATTTAAAATATTTTGGACCAGTAAACATGTCAGGCTAAATAATTCAAATGGATCATTGACCTCTGCTGTCTTCATCAGTTTTTCAAACAGATTTCTTTACCATTTAAAATGGATCTTTGTATATATTTTCTGCTGGAGATACTGTACTAAAAGCAAAAAATAAATAAATAAATTTGTACACACTTTAGCACCTTACAATGGTATAGCAGAAAATGACTTTTCCAAACCGCGGTATACCATGAAAACGGTTAAAGTCCCATAGGATATATGCAAAAGTATGCAGAAGAACTTTCAGTAACCTGGGTCAAACACTTCCGGCAAACTGTATGCCATTACAAAATAGGTACATTTAAGGTCCGTTTTCTTAAAAAAAAATGACTGAAAAGAAGCACTGCCCTAAATTATATTTTTCCCCGCCATGTCTTAAAATAAGTTTATTTTACAACAGTATTTTTAATGGTGTTTCAGCGTTAGCCTGCTGATCCTGATAGACGCATGCGTGTAAAAGTCTTTTTGTCTCATTTTACGCTTGAACAACAAAATAAATGCTTCGGTCTATTTAACTGAATGTATTGTAATTACATTACAATGTCGATGCTGTAAAAGGAACCAGATAAAATTCACATTAATCGTTCACTCAAAGTTTATCGGTATGGGAAGAAACACTAGCTGTGCATATACCTAATAATACATATAATATAATTATAATGCATTAATTGATGTTAACTAATGACAGTTTATTGTAAATTCTGACCTACTATATTTTAGGTAGTTTTGCAATTTAATTAGTTGAGAACAGTGGCTTACTCTGAACATGTACTGTAAATACACTATTGCAATACACTAAGTATATTTGGCCTGTTATTATACCTGTTGAAGTATTTTTTTTTTGCAGCTATGGAGATTATAACTTATATTGTGATAAAAAAACATAAGCCATTTATTAAAACAAGATTATTTGATACCTGCAGAAGCTTACTTTGCAGCTTTGGAAAAGATTTTTTTTTTGTCTAAACCTTTACAACCAAATGGTTTCATTTAGAATTCCAGTCTGTCTAGTTTTTAATAACATGTATTTTAACAAGGACTGAAAACTTTTTGCCCTTTACAAATAAAATAAGATGCTTGTATCTTGGCAAGTAATATGTTTTTGGATAAACACTGTAAACACATTTTAGGAGGAGTTTCTCTTTTGCTTTCTGATGGATCATTACATGTAAATAGTAATACACACACACACACACATTTGAAAAGATAGGATACATGTAAAGAATTCCTGCTGAGTGAAAAATAAAAAAAGGAAATTAAAGATGCATTCAAATTTGTCAGGTTGACACAGAACCTGGAGTGATTGCTCTGTTAATGTAGTTAATTTTAAAAAGTGTGAACACTGTCATCTGAACCCCGGTGCACACCAAACAAGTGGACCAAGACCACTAAAAAGATGATGTTTGGTTCATTTCCAAATAGACTTTGAAAGAAATATGAATGCAAAATGGACTAGGATATAGTGTCACAATTTGCACCCACAAAAAAACAGAGTGCTCTAAGCATTTTTTAGTGCTGGACAAAGATTTATTGCGTTTATTCACATTCAAGATAAAACTTTGTTTTAATATAATATTTTGTTTGTACTGTGTACATGTACTGTATACTTAAATACACACATATATTTGAGAAAATGTTAATATTTAGATATAAAATATATATGTATGTGATACAATTTCTATATAGATTTTAATATCCATGTAAATATTTTTGTTTTGAAAAGTTGTTTTTATGTATGACTGTGTATTAAATATACAATGTAAATATATATAATACACACATATACAGTATATTATGTAAAATATATATTTTATTTTGGATGTGATTAATCATGATTTATCTTTGCCCAACACTATTTTTTCTTGCTACAGTCACAATATTTACCATTACAATTCAATAATGGCATAAAAGAGCTGTCTTGTTGCAGCACCAAAGTTCTTGATGGTGTTTTAAAGGTTCAAGAGACCCTGGAGCACCTTTTGAAGGTTTCAACAGATTTGGTGTGTGTTGAGCATCAGTTAAGACAAAGTTACACGTGTCAGCTTTGATTGTGGGGATAACTGGATAATTTGAAGCTTTTGTCAGCTAATTTCATCTTCAGGGTTTAAAAGAATTTTTGGGGCAGGGTCAAAACTGGTGACATATCGTGAATCTGCTAAGGGAGTGATGACGTGTCGGTTTCTCATTATTATTCATAGCTGAGTTTTCTTATCCTATGAGAAGTACCTGCTTCTTAATTATTCATGAGAGCATGTGCTTTCCGAAGGCAGGGCAGATCTGCCAAGCTGTGAGACCCAGTGACTGATTGAGACCACATCTGCGCACGGCATGAGTCATATGTGCTTGTTTCCATGATCCACAGGGTTTGTTGCATGTTTTTCCCTGCAATGCCAACAGGGCTGATACAGTAAAGCTGTTGGTTTGCAGCAAGCATTTTGTCAAGAAAGCTGTATAGAAATGGAGAATGGCAGGCTTTGTCTTTTGTCAGTTGAGTTCGTTACCATTAAGACACATCACCTATATCCGTGCTGCTGTGTTTGCCTAAGTTTAAAATCCTTCAGAATATCAGAACCATTAAAAATTGAGTCACCCCTGCAATAGAGTCCGCTTAGGACCCCAATTGATTGTCTGCGTTAATTGCCCGATCAAAAATGCTTTATAGTCAATTCTCAGTCTTGAGGTTTTGTCAAGACTTATCATATTAGTAACATTATTATTGATAACTACAAGTTAAAACACGCATAGTAAAAAAGTTGATACGTTTGTAAACATTTAATGATGTCTTTTTGATGTTTTTATGTATTTATATGTAACATTATATATTTACATAAGAAGCGGTAGCACATTGTATGCTATCGAAAATAAAAGCATGAAAGAGAAATTCTCCATGTCAACACATACCTTTAGTTGTACATCAGTATATGAAATACATAACTTGAAATAGTTTTATGTCAATATAAAGGTTTTAAATGACATAAATTTAAACAAGAAATCACCGCATTTATATATATATGAAATTTCGAATAACGAATGTAGCAGGACTTTAAATTACTTACTGTTTATTTCTTTGTAATACAATGTAATCATGGGTCTCTTCACTGTTTTGTCTCATTTTGTGAGCCAAATGACAGCAGTCGTTTGCGCCCCTCTTTTTCCCCTGCTCTGCCGGCCATGCCCACTTCTCCCTTTGCTCGCAGCACTCCACGTCCATATCAAAGTATAGACTTGAAGGTAGACTTGAATTGTAAGAGGGGGGTTTCATGACCCTTTAACAACATCACATGTATTTGTTAACAATGAGGGAGCAAAAAAGTGCTTTTCAAAGTGTAAATAGGCAGTAAATGAATATTTCAGTTCATTCAGGGGTTTTGTTAAACTTTTTAACTGACTCATTGAAAAAAAAAAACAGTTTATAAATAACATTTATTAATATGTTGCATGTTTCAAATATTTAACTATACTGTGAATTCAGTAATGTATTGGTTGTGAACCCAGTATGACTTACTGATTCAGTGAGTCACACAACTCATCAACAAACTAAATACTTTTATTTCAACAAAATTCTTTGTAATTGAGTCATCAAAAGGTTTTTTCTGCTTGAATCGGACATTATCGTTCTCACTACATTTTTTTGTTTATTAAGTGCACTGACAACAAATAAGATGAAAGAAAGCCAAACCACTTGTGATTTTTTTCTCCTCATGACAGGTTTTTATTGTTTTTGCCATTTTTTCACAAATTTCTCTTTTTTCATTGCTTTATGTGAAGTTTTTTCAAACCTGTATGACTTCCTATCTTCTCTCAAACAACAAATATTTTAAAGAATATTGCAAACCAGAGAGTTTACATTACCCATTAACTTACATAGTAAGAAAGAAATACTGCTGAAGTCAACGGTTGCCTTAAACAGTTTGAATTGGTTCCAATATTGAAAGAAATAAAACCATACAGTGTTAGCACGGTGGCCTCACAGCAAGGGTGTTACTGGTTTGAATCCTGGCTGGGTCATATGGCATTTCTGTGTGGAGTTTGCATGTTCACCCCTTGTTCTCGTGCTTTCTCTGGGTGCTCCAGTTTCCCCACACAGTTCAAAGACATGCAGTATAGGTGAAATGGATAAACTAAATTATGTGTAAATGAGTGTGTATGGGTGTTTCCCTGTACTGGTTTGCGGCTGGAAGGGCATCCACTTAGTAAAACATTTAATTTCATTCATGTTTATTTCTAAAGCGCTTTTACAATGTAGATTGTTAAAGCCGCTTAACATAGAAGTTCTAGTAAAATCCAGATTTCAGAGTTGACAATCAGTTTAGTTGAGTTCAGCGTAGTTTTAATTTCACTGATGAAAGTTCAAACACTGAAGAGCAAATTCGGTTGTTGAATAATTGGTGGTTCATTCCGCTGTGGCAACCTCTAAAATAGAGACTGAGCTGAAGTACCTTGAATGAAACCAAAAGAAGATGTATTTAAGAATGTGGGAAGCCAGAAACCTTTGACTTATTTTTTTCCCTAATGTGTAAGTCAGTGGTTACAGGTTTTTTTAACATTCTTCAAAATATCTTCTTTTGTGTTCAACAGAAAAAATAAATCTCAAAGTGGTTTTGAACAAGTCAAGGGTGAATAAATGATGGCAGAATTTTAATTTTGGGTGATCTATCCCTTTAAGTAAAAACTGAGACATGTTTCATTTTAAATGATCTTAACGCAGCATAATTCCTTTTGTTAATTAGAATGTTTGAAAGAAACAATGTGTGCCTTTTTGCTAAATATATAATGTTTTGCTTTGTGTGAATGTGTGGGAGAAGAAAACAGTTGCGAAGAATCAGTAGCCTCTAGATGAAGGGTAGGGGGCACGTGTTTCCCAGACAACCACTAGCTCTCGCCAAGCAGGTCTTCCCTTATTAGTGACAATAGTGCTTGAAGTCCACTGACGCTTGTTCATGGCAGCACAGCGCTTCAGAGTTGCTTGTCGAAGTCTGTGTCAGTCCCCAAAATGAGGTTTGTTTAAACAGCTGTGTGCCAAAACTTGGACAATCCCTCACTACTGTCCTAGAGAGCATATTTATGCCTGCTGTGCACACTGTTTTGACACACTGGCTCCCACACTCAGCTCTACATACAATAAGGCCACTTTATTAGGTACACCCTGGTAAAATCAGATTGAACCTAATTTTTGCCTTTATTCTCCATATTATAGATTCAACTGGGTGCTGGAAACTTTCCCTTAGAGATTTTGGTCTGTATTGTTATGAAAGCATTGCACGGTTGCTGCAGATTTGTTTGCTGCTCATCCATGATGTAAATCTCTCATTCCAGCACATACCAAAAGGTTCAGATCAGTGGAGCCATTTGAATATTGTTATCTCATTCTCATCTTCAAGAAACCAGTTTGAGGTGGTTTTAGATTTGGCACATGGAGTGTTATTCTGCTGGAAGTATCCATTGAGATTAGTTGAAAAGGTTTTTGTTTGATGGACCAACTGGACCAATGTGTGCTAATGGGTAATGATGTGTAGAAGTTATCCATTCTCCTCTGGCATTGGCCTGGGTGATATAACAAAAGTGTGATATCAAGATATGTCATTTTATATACTGATAACAATATATATCACAATGTAATATATTGTTTAGAAATTAAATAAGTTACTGACCACATAGAGAGGACTATTTTGTTTTGGCATTTTAAATTAAAAATGCTCAAATATGTACGCAATAATATGTCATTTTTGTCACTTTATTTATCATTTAAAGGCTAGTTTGATTAAGAATGTTTTAATATTAAATAAATATTGATGAAATATGAAACACTATTCTAAAACTAACTATTATATATATATATATATATATATATATATATATATATATATATATATATATATATATATATATATATATATATATATATATATATATGCTTCTCTTTTTAAGTTTCTTTTAAATATTTTTCCGTAACATAAATTTGGGGGGACTCAGTGTTATTGTTATAGTTATTTTGTCAGATTAGCTCCAATACTGACTCAACTAATGTATATTATGCACAAATATATTATTGTATAGCATCCAATAGAAAATATTAATTCCTAAAACAGATTTGTGAGGGGTGTACTTATATATGTTTAGCACTGTATATCATCATATTGCACAGTCCTACTCTGCCATCAACAAAGGATTTTTCACTCACTGCCACTCACTTGATATTTTCTCTTCTTTAGGCCGTACTTATTAAACTCTGCATGAAAATACAAGTAGATCAGCAGTTTCTGAAATACATGGACAAGCTTGTCTTACAACAACAACATGTGCACAGTCTTATCCATTCAGAGGCTCAGTCTGAAATTCAGAAGATCATCTTGACCGAATTTACACGCCTATATGCATTTATACCTATACACCTATATGCATTTTCATGATTAGCAGTTAAACAGCTGTTCCTAATAAAGTGGCCAATGAGTGAAATCAGTGAGTTTTGGTCAGATTTTATCATATTCTAACCTGATGGATGTCTTCATTTGTCTGTGTCTGTCTTTCTTTAAGGCTTAGATGACTGTCTGCAGCAGTACATTAAGAACTTTGAGCAGGAGAAGGTTGGCGGTGAGCAGCTGTTGAGAATCACGCATCAGGAGCTGGAGGACCTGGGCGTTTCTCGAATCGGCCACCAGGAGCTCATTCTGGAGGCCGTGGACCTGTTGTGTGCGCTGGTGAGCTCCTACACAAACACATACCAAAGACAAACTGAATCTACTTTGGGGAATTTTTTTTCTGTTTGGTACAATAATTAAAATGTTTTCTTCAAGGTTATACAGATTGAAGCTTCCTGAATATATAGGGATGTAAACAAAAACAATGGTCAGAACGTATTACATGTTTTACATTTTTAATGTCTATAGCTTCCAAGAATGCAAAAAGAGCCACATATTAATAAATAATATTATGATTGCTGTTTTAACATTAAGTTATGATTGAGTTGTCTCTTGTTACAGTCATGTGTCTATATGTGTAAAACATAAATATTTATTTAAGTATTGAAATCCTTTTATGTTGGAAAAATAAATAAAGTTACATGTGACAAATAATATTACAACATTTCATATATTTATATAGTTAAATTAGGGTTGTGCAATATGACGATATATTGTATAGAATAAATAAAAGTCTATTGGTTCATATTATGCTCTATTTTGTAAAGTCTTAAAATAAATTGTTTATGCTAATACTGTTTCTTGATTTATATGAGCGCATTATTAAATGCCTTTAGAGGGTGCAATCCGAAACATGAATATCAAGATTATGACAAAGTTTATGTTGGACATGTAATCATTAGTTTTTGAAAATTAATTGATCAATATTCATTTTGTATTTCTAAATTATTTTGACCAACAGTTTGCCCTGAAGTTGTTATCAAAGTGAAAAATATGATACATTTATGAGTATATACTTTAAATTGGAAAAAGAAATAATCTGTTACTTGTGATCAATATATTTAAATACATTTTTTAAATTATTAATTCATTTAATTTTTGCTTTTACAGAAATGGTACTGTATTTTGATATATATTATCAGGGTATGATATGACTTTTATTGTGATTATATTTGTTTTTTCATTTCATTCAGGCCTAGTTTAACTTAACAGAAATAACTAAAGCATAATAATAATAATAATAATAATAATAATAATAATAATAATAATAATAATAATAATTTTCTCAGAGATGGGTTGCAGCTGGAAGGGCATCCACTGCGAAAAACATATGCTGGATAATTTGGCGGTTCGTTCTGCTGTGGCAACCCCCTACTAATAAAGGGACTAAGGCGACAAGAAAATGAATGAATGATAATAATAATGTGATTTCCAAATTTGCTTTGATTTGTATTTTTTTGCAAACAATATGATCACAACATATTTCATGTATTGTCTGGTAAACTTAATTTTATTTGTAAATATACATCCTCTTCTGTCATTCAGACCTGTAACACATTCCAAAAAAAGTTGGGACAGGAGGAATTTCAGGCTAGTAATCAAGTAAACTGGTTAAATAATGATGTGATTTGCAACAGGTGATGCCAACTGGTGATTGTAATTATGATTTGATGGAAGCGTAGCATCCAAAGAAAGGTCTAGTCCTTTAGGAATAAAGATGGGATGAGGGTCGCTAGTTGGCCAACAAACACGTGAGGAAATTATTGAAATGTTTAAAAACAATGTTCCTCATAGAAAGACATTTGGATATTTTACCGTCAGCAGTGCATAACATCATTAAAAGATTCAATAATTCTGGAGAATTTTCAGTGCATAAAGGACGAGCTTACCCCTGCATCAAGAATCGTCATCCATCTAGAAGTGAAATCGCCACATGGCCTCAGGACTACTTTGGCAAAAATTTGTCAAGTACCATAATACATACACTGTAAAACCCAACAGTCCACTTTATCAACTGAATTGAGTGTAGTTAACTCAAAATTTACTTAAAGTTAATTCTACTCATTTGAAATGTGTTTTGAACTCAGTGTTGCAGGTAATTAGTTAATTAAATACCTTATTACTTCAACTTAAACAGAGTAAGTTCACATTACTCATATAGATTAGTTTTTTAACTCAAATGTTTTGATGCAGTCTGTTTCCTCAAATGGTTTGGGTTGCCTTAACTTATTGGTTTTTACAGTACTCAGTTGGTTTGAGTTCTCTTTATTTATTGGGTTTTACTGTGCTCAAATTGCTTCATTTACTGAAATGGATTAAGTTCACAGGACTCATTAGGGTTAGTTTTTGAACTTACGGTAAATGGTTTGTTGCAATTGATTTGCTCAAACAGTTATAGTTAACTCAACTTTTTGCGTTTTACCGTGTAGTTACATCCACAAATGCCAGCTAAAACTGTACTATGTCAAAAGGAAGCCGTATGTTAACAGTGTTCAGAAGTGTCGTCGACTTCTCTGGGCTCGGTGGCATCTAGGATGGCCTATCACACAGTGGAAACGTGTACTATGGTCAGATGAAGCAGTTAAGTTTTTTCAGGTTATGTAAATATAAAAAATCTAAATAGGTAAATATATGTTAAAAAGAATAAAAATAGCTGTACAAGATAAACTTTCTTCAGATCAACAAATAACTATACATACAGTTGAAGTCAGAATTATTAGCCCCCCTTAGATTTTTTTTCTTTTTTAAATATTTACCAAATGATGTTTAACAGAGCACGCAAATTTTCACAGTATGTCTGATAATATTTTGTCTTCTGGAGAAAGTCTTATTTGTTTTATTTTGGCTAGAATAAAAGCAGTTTTTAATGTTTTTATTTTAAGGTCAATATTATTAGCCCCTTTAAGCTATATATTTTTTAAAGTCTACAAAACAAATAATCATTACACAATAACTTGCCTAATTACCATAACCTTCCTAGTTAAAATAATTAATCCAGTTAAGCCTTTAAACGTTACTTTAAGCTGCAAAGAAGTGTCTAGAAAAATATCTAGTCAAATATTATTTACTGTAATCATGTCAAAGATAAAATATATCTAGAGATGAGCAATTAAAACTATTATGTGTAGAAATGTACAAGGGGGCTGATAATTCTGACTTCAATTACAAGTCAAGAAACAATCTGTTGAATAAATTTTCATGAAAAATGTATAAATATGTGCTAATTAGAACAGAAAATGTTTAGAAAATATATATTTTTTCTCATAATCTGAATACTTTAAATGTATAAAACTCCTACTGTAGGTTTTAGCCATTAAATTCAAGTTAAATCGGCCATAAAGCCATAAACAGTATGATCTTCCTGAAGCACCTGACCCTGTTTTTCCCATGCTGCCTGTATGTTTATAGTAATTGCATCCTGTGCAATTAATAATAGCCAAAACAAACACTTAAAATCCTCCAAAATCCTGCGGATTATCCCTTCATTTCCCACTGTCATTTTGCACACGATTTGCAGGCTGTCAAAGAGAAATAAGGACGCTGATGCAGGAGGAGGAGCGACTGAAAGACTGTGTAGGCAGAGTGGGTTGAAAACTGGCAGCAGTCGGGTGAGAGAAGGAGAACAAATTAAAACAGCACAGAAAAAAGGCTCAGAGGGAGAGAAGGAACTCAGTAGTCCTGAGCGGATGAAGGAAGAGGGCAGAAGAAGGAGGGTGAATAGGAGTGTGTTTGCAAACTGGCCCGCCGTGTTCCTCTTTTTTTATATGACCATTTGATTTACCATGTGCTTAAAGGGGGCATATCGTAAAATCTAAAAAAAAAATGTATTAATTAAACCTATACTTTGCCCAGAATGTGTCTGTGAAGTTTCAGCTCAAAATACCCCACAGATAATTCATTACAGTTTGTCAATTTTGCATTTATTTAGGCATGAGCAAAAACATTTGCTTTTTGTGTGTATCTCTTTAAATGCAAATGAGCTACTGCTGGGTGTAGTCTTAGCACACTGCAAAAATAGTTTTCTTACCTTCTAGTCCAAATATCTAAAAAAATCTTATACCAAGAAGCATTTTCTAGGCAAGCAAAACATATTGTCTTGTTTTCAGAAATAATATGCCAATATTAAGTGAGTTTTTCTTTAAAACAAGCAAAATAATCTGCCAATGGGGTAAGAAAAAGTAATGTTGTTTTCCCTTTTGCCATAAGATTATTTTTCTTACCCCATTGGCAGATCATTTTGCTTGCTTTAAGAGAAAACTCACTTAATTTTGACATATTATTTCTTAAAAAAGACAATATGATTTGCTTGTCTAAAAAATTCTTCTTGATTTAAGAATTTTTAGATATTTGGACTAGAAACAAGACAAAAAATCTCAGCAAGAAAATCATTTTTTGCAGTGATCACTATCCTCTTGTTAAGTGTGATGGATTCCGGGTCTAAGCTCTATATCTTACTGTATTGGGAGACTTAACAAATAGTAATAATACATTTTTACAAAGCGAATCACACTAATATGACTAAAAAGTGGTAATAAATGAAAATGTTCTCAATTCAAATGTGTAGTGGCTTGGACCTGGAAACAGTATTTCATATGTCTTGACTTAACAAGCGGATTCTGACTCTGCAGAAACAAGTAAATCTCATACAGTCAACATATCAGAAATGACCAGCAGTGGGTTAAAACTTTACATGTTGATGGAGATGTTACAACTTCTGACTGAACGCAAGCATTTCTGAATTTGTGATGTTTGGTTTTGAGGAAAATTGATTCAACTCATCTATTAACATGTTACTGCTCTGTTCTAAAGTACAAATAAACATTGCCATAGCACCATGAGCATGCCTAATCTAGACTAATCACAAAATGTGTGCAACCTGATTATAAAAGAGTATAAAAATGTACAGTAATGAATTTTTGGGATAAAGTAATGTCATAGCATTGGCCTCTGTCAATACATTCAGAGTCAATGGTATAACCACGTAAGCTGTACAGCAAGCAGATTCAGAAATAAAATTCGGAAATATTTTCAAAATGTGAAGTGACATACTTGTTTTGGATGTGAAGTTAGAACATGAAGAGATGATGTTGACCCATCCTTCAGAAATAGCTTTGACCTGCTTTAGTGAAGCAATTTGGTATATATATTTTGACAAAATATACAACACTTTACAGACGTATTACAGCACATTTGCTTTAAAAATTAAACTCAACCCCAATGTCCTCAGTTGTCTGATAGAGACTTTTTTGTTCGGTAGTTTATCCAACAACAAAACATTTATGTTTATTTGTGCTGCAAATATTGTAAATCTTCAGCTGTAATAGCAAGTAAAAAGAAATGGCAACTGCTGCAGTGGTTCTGGGGCTGGAAACATGCAGATTATTTATTCATTTTCTTTTCGGCTTAGTCCCTTTATTAATCCTGGGTCGCCACAGCGGAACTGCCAACTTATCCAGCACATGTTTTACGCATGGGATGCCCTTCCATCTGCAACCCATCACTGGGAAGCATCCATACACACTCATTCACACATACTTTACAAACAATTTAGCCTACCCAATTCACCTGTACAGCATGTCTTTGGACTTGTGGGGGGAACCGAAGCACTCAGAGGAAACCCATGCAAACACGGGGAGAACCTGCAAACTCCACACGGAAACGCCAACTGACCCAGCCAAGGCTCGAACCAGCAACCTTCTTGCTGTGAGGCGAACCTGCTACCCACTGTGCCACTGCTTCGCCCACATGCAGATTAAGTGAAGATTATTTAAAAACTAATTTCGAGAGGATCGCATGCTTTTGATTGATCACAGCTGGTCCCGCATTAGCTAATGCATGATTCACCAATCAGACTATTCCTAACCCACCATAAATAACCAGATGTCTCACCTGAGTTATCTTTTTCTTAAAGGGCCATGAAACCCCCTCGTTTCAGCAGGGTGTTTTCACACCTCTACTTTGGAAAAAGTCAGAAAAGTGGGCGTGTCCAGCTCTGTTTAGGGGGGAGTGTCGGAGGAACTAAAGTGGGAGGGTGTGGGAGTGTCTATTTGGGCACGCGCGAGTTTCAGTCAAAATACTCACACACAGGAGAAAGAGATGGTGTTTAACCTACATGGACATCTGTAGTGGAATTATTTGCCAAATTATTAAATGGTGGACTTTAACTGCAGTTTGGCTCTTTCATTCAGGGAATTCATTCATGTCCCTCGCGACAAACGAGATATTTGATTCGAGGATCTGCTCTAAGCGTGTATTTTTCATGCAATGTTTAATATCGCACGGCGAATGAGAGAAAAAAAACCTCCGCATTTTCCGGAAACTTAGATGCACACGGCAGGTAGTGTCAGAAAGCCGCGTGTGTTATTCTGGTCACTAAATGCGGTTAAAAACCCTACACGAGGTTAAAGTTTGGTTGTGGTCCTAACATGTTACGGTGCAATAGTTAACTTAGTTCGATACGAACAAACTGAATAAACAAAGAGCACTGGTCGCTCACTTACCAAAGCTATAGAGACAGGACAATCACCAGCAACTAGAACCGCGTCTTTATGAAGAGAATACTACAAGCGATTCCAGATTTCAGCGTTTGCAGATGAGAACAGCTCTCAAGTAAACAATAATCCTCCTTAGACACGTAAGTTATTGTTGTCGAGCGTCGCGTACACTGTTAATCCACACGTGAGACTGAGCTCTCACAGAGAGAAAAAGAAAACGAAACTTAACGGCAGCAAACTATAAAAGCAACACTTCACGCTTGTTTTGCCAACACAACGTGGCGTCTATGTCGTGTAAACACAGTAATGAATATTATTGAAGTTGCACAGTAGAGCGCGCTGATTGGTTTGAACCAAGCCTTACTCATGCATTAATGCAACACACTGTAAGACGTAATAAGACTTGGGCACAGACGCCCAGTCTGCAGGCTGGAATACAGGCTATTATGTCATGACCGTGACGCAGCTTCAAAAATTCGTTTCAAACAGGAAGTACGAATTTGCTTGAAATAACGCAAAAACAACCAATTTACACTTTTTAGTGAAATATAGGTGTCTTAATAGTGTTTTTAGCAGTGTGGGACACATATATGACTGTCAACAGCTCAAAAAATGTGTTTTGGTGTTTCGTGACCCTTTAAAGAATCCCCCCTTCCACCCATACTACTCCTCCCTTTTTCCTTGATAGGAAGGCACGGTGGCCCAGTGGTTAGCAGTGTTGCCTCACAGCACGAACGTTTCTGGTTCAAGATCTTAACAGGCCAGTCAAAGTTTCTGTGCAGAGTTTACAGGCTCTCCTTAGGCTTGCGTGGGTTTCCCCCAGGTTCCCCAGTTTCCTCCCACAGTCCACAGGAGTGAAATCTGAACGTCATGTTTCCCTCATGCCAACAGAGAAAGGTTTACCAAAACAAAGTTACTGGTTGTCTGTTTTACATGTTTTCTGAATTGGTAGATGCATTGGGGATCCAATCATTGTACTTATATGCAAAAGAAAATTTTCCTGTCATGTTTTTGGGATGTGTCTCCTTTAAGACCAGCTAGTGCCTGAAAACCTCTTATGTAACGCCTCTTTGGGTTTGTCCAGAGCAGAGGCCTTCTGCATTAAATATGATTACTCATCTGTCCTTCGTTCTGGGTTTGTTGCACCACTGAGTCCCACTGGCATTTGTGTGAAGCAAGTCATTCTAGGGTCATGTGACCGTGAGAGAGATCTGACTGTGATTCTCACACAGGGTTTGGTTCAGGGAGCCCCCGAAACCTTTCAGGCCAAAAGTATCTGTGGTCTGTGTATAATGCAGAGTGTAGTTATCCTCACTCACTAATGCTATTTTTATATTCAATGAGGAGCAAGTGAAATGGGAAAGATTGCAAAAGTAAATGTAATATCTCTTTAGTTGTAAGTTTTAGTTTCAATATTGTGTAGATAATATGTTTGAAATGTTAGGTGATTAGTAGTGTTATTTTGCTAAAACTAAAAAAATATCATGAACTGAAAAAAAATGTAATGCCTATGCAAAACTTTAATTTCTTTACATTTTTATTTAGTTTAAATTAAATTTAAATTCTATATAAAATAACTACAACTAAAATAAAAACAAATAAAAATAATTCACAAAAATATAACAAATAAATTAAAATAAAATTAAACTGTCACAATTACCAGCAATCTAAGCTTGCAGATTGCTGGTATACATGTGGATTGCTATAAGGACTAGAAATCCACCGGTACATGAACTACAAGTTCCAGTCATGCACCACACACTCACACCAGTTCCTGATCCTGACTGATTGCAAACACACAGTTGGAGGATTGTCAAAGACTGATTACAAGGACTTTAAGTACATCACACAAACACACACACAGCTGAGTCTTGCTATACTGTTTGTGAACATTATGACGTGTTTGCCTTGCTTTGCTGTATTTTTTGACCCTCACTTTGTTTGTTTATGTTGTCTGCTTCCTGCCTGTACTGACCACTCACCTGTATATTTGACTACGACTCTGGATTGTCTGCATACATCTGTTTGCTCCTGATTGTGACCGTTGCTTGTCTGACCATTCTCAATAAACCTGCATTTGGATCCGCACCTCCCTTGTCAGCGTCCACTTCACATTGCAGAAATTCATTCATTTTCTTTTCGGCTTTGTCCCTTTATTAATCCGGGGTCGCCACAGTGGAATGAACCGCCAACTTATCCAGCACATTTTTTTTTTTTACGCCACGGATGCCCTTCCAGTTGCAACCCATCTCTGGGAAACATCCATACACACTCATTCACACACATACACTACTGACAATTTAGCCTACCCAATTCACCTGTACTGCATGTCTTTGGACTGTGGGGGAAACCGGAGCACCCGGAGAAAACCCATGCAAACGCTGAGAGAACATGCAAACTCCACACAGAAATGCCAACTGACCCAGCCGAGGCTCAAACCAGCGACTGCACCAACGCGTGGCCCCACACATTACAGAAATAGACATAGAAAATATAGACATATAAATATAGTTTGACTTCAAGCTAAACAAAACAAATTACATTTTAAATCTGTTAAAATAAGTAGGTTTTAAAAATGTAAATAAATATAGCCTTAGTCAACATAAATGCTTTCAAGATAATTAAAATATATAAATACATTAAATGATTTGAATTATACTTTATCTGTATGTTTGCACAGTATATGGATATATATATATATATATATATATATATATATATATATATATATATATATATATATATATATATATATATATTTATTTATTTTTTTTTATTTTTTATAGCAAACTTATATGCAGTATTAAGTCTCACTTACTATAACAATGTGTTAACGTGCCGTGGGTTGTATGCCTCTGTGTGACCCTTTTCTCCTCCTCCATTTTCTTTCCTCCATTATTTAAAACCACTCAGAGGACTTTTTTTTTTTTTTTTGCTGAACTCATTCTGTGTCACAGAAAGCCTCTGACCTTCGCTTTACCTTCACTTCATAGCTCGCATTCCCAATCCCTTTTTGTCTCTCTCTCCGTTTCATTTACATTCACATCTATATTTAATTGTTCAGCAAATGCTTTTATCCAAAACGACTTAGAAAAAAGGGAACATCTCAAACGATTTGTCAAACAAGAGCCAAAAATATAAGCAGTACTGTGCCACCTCGCTGAAAAAGCTTGAGCTGAAGTGAAAAAATTCTGAAAAGATGCAGTTGATTAAAAAGATTGATTATAGGATGTGCACACTTTTTGTCATACTTTAGCTGTGCTTACACAGTGTTCTTTCTTGAAGACTGTATTGTTCAAAATGTGCCTCTCTTCTTCAGAACTATGGATTAGAGACGGAAAACCTGAAGACTTTGACCCATAAGCTGAACGCCTCAGCCAAGAACCTACAGAACTTCATAACAGGCCGGCGGAGGGGTGGACACTATGATGGCAGAGCCACCCGAAAACTTCCTAATGACTTCCTGACTTCTGTCGTGGACCTCATCGCTGCCGCCAAGAGCCTGCTGGCATGGCTGGATAGGTTAGTCTTGCAAAGAGACACAAATACACACTTAAACAGCCACAAACAGCCACAAATATAACAGCCCTAAGAATATACACCACTGTGTTCAGTAGTTGAAAATGAAACATAAAGTTAGGTCACATATAGAAATGTTGCAGTGGCAGCAAACTAAAATAGCACAAGTTTATATTAAAATACTAAAACAAATGTACTTAACCAATTTACTATACATGACAAATTATTGTGTGACTGGATTCCTGTTACAGTGCAGATGGGAGTAAAAAGTTCTGCAAGGGAACTCTGCTCAAATGAACTCTCATAAATCAACATCTACATATTATTTTAATAAAACTTTAAATCGATCAATATTTTTTTAAACCAAAACCATATTGTATCTAATTAACAACTTCCTCCGGTAAAATTAATTTACTGTACTACTTTCTTATGGAAAAATTGTTAATGATACATGAATGGGTTTTGTGTTTTACATAAAGTTGAAGTCAGAATTATTACCCCCACCCCCCCCCCCCCCCCCCGTTCTTTTTTTCCCAGGGGAGAATTTTTTTTTGTGCACATTTCTAAACAATAGTTTAGAATATATATATACAAATCTAAATACAGGAATATGACCTTTAAAGTTGTCCAAATTAAGTTTATAGCAATGCATATTTACTAATAAATGTTTTGGACTTTGACATATTTATGACATATTTTTGACATATTTATGATAGGAAATTGACAGAGCATGATGTTTACAGAAATATATGTTCAAATGATTTTTGGCATAAAATCGATAATTTTGACAGATTTTCGGCTATTCCCACAAATGTGTGTGTGTGTGTGTGTGTGTGTGTGTGTGTGTGTGTGTGTATTTACAGTTGAGGTCAGAATTATTAACCCCCTTTGAATTTTTTTCTTCTTTTTAAAAGATTTTCAGAATTATGTTTAACAGAGCAAGGAAACTTTCACTATATGTCTGATAATATTTTTTTCAAAGTCCTATTTGTTTTATTTAGGCTAGAATAAAAGCAGTTTTTAATGTTTTTAACATTATTTTAGGGACAATATTATTAGCCCCTATAAGCCATATTTTTTCTCGATAATCTACAGAACAAACCATCGTTAAACAACAACTTAACTAATTACCATAACCTGCCTAGTTAACCTAATTAACCTAAATAAGCCTTTAAACGTCACTTTAAGCTGTATGGAGGTGTCTTGAAAAATATCTAGGCAAATATTATTTACGGTCGACATGGCAAAGATAAAATAGATCAGTTTTTAGAAATAAGTTATTAAAACTATTATGTTTAGAAATGTGTTGAAAAAAATCTTCTTTCCGTTAAACAGAAATTGGAGAAAAAACAAACAAGCGGTTTACTAATTCAGGTTTCTGTTTATTTTTTTCCCCTATTTCTGTTTAACGAAGAGATTTTTTCAACACTTTTCTAAGCATAATAGTTTTAACAATACATACTGTATAAAGGATGAAATGTAGGGAAAGGACGTATGGGGACGTATGGGGGGGAAAAATGCTTATTTAAAAAGGCTTAAAAAGGCTGTCTGTCAATCATCAGAAGGCGATCTTTATGCCATCATTGGTTAATCATAAAAAAAAATTTGCATTCGATTTTTTTTTGACTGGTTTCTGATGATTGATAGACACCCTCTCATTTGCATGTTGATATGGAACTATGGTCAAGAATGAATGCACGCTTGAAAGGCGGCAAAAATAAACTTTCAGTGTAATTTATTTAATTATTTACCTGCCCACACTATAATTTTTTTATTCATGCATATATTTGGAGTTTTTATTAACATTTATTTATATATTTGCGTATTTATTTATTTATTTATTTATTGTTTGTGCAGGTTTTGTCCTCCATACAAATATGCCTGTGTAAGATTAAACATGGCTTTGTGGCCTTGTATGCAAGTGAAGCATGAAAATTTTTTTTTTTCATAAACGTTGATTCAAATTAGGACCAAAGTATTTAGAGACTTCATGAGAAATGAGGAACTCCACCTGTTCTACAACACACGTGAGATCTCCACACCTCCACTTTAAAGTAATTAAGGGTTCAAAAAAAGCAAAGTCACATGGCATAATTTGCTGGCAGATGCCACATGATTTGATAACTAGTCAAACACATTAAATCCATACATTTAAAGTGTCCAAGTGTTTTTTTAAGGGGCGCTGTGTTGATTTACCAGTTCAATCAAAGCACTCTCAGTAATCCGGCTTCTTCTTCTAAGCATGCGTACGGTCACATGACTCTGGTCTCGGCTAAAAGCCTTCATTGTTTGTAACTCATCAGTGAGGTCATGCAAGAGGCCACAGATGACACGATCACGCTGATTTCCTTATGTAACACCCATGAGCAATCAGCTGACAAACAAAAGATGAGTAAAGAGCTTACGTAAGTCTCTTCTGCTTCATGTGTGCGTGCGTTTATCTCTCGGAGAGAAGATTTTTTCAACACACTTCTAAACATAATAGTTTAAATAACTCACCTCTAATAACTGATTTATTTTATCTTTACCATGATGACAGTAAATAATATTTGACTAAATATTTTTCAAGACACTTCTATACAGCTTAAAGTGACGTTTAAAGGCTTGACTAGGTTAATTAGGTTAACTAGGCAGGTTAGGTAGGCAAGTTATTGTATTACTATGCTTTGTTGTGTAGACTATCAAAAAATATAGCTTAAAGGGGCTAATAACATTGAACTTAAAATGGTTTAAAAGAAATTAAAAAACTGCTTTTATTCTAGCCAAAATAAAACAAATAAGACTTTTTCCAGAAGAAAAAATATTATCAGACATACTGTGAAAATGTCCTTGCTTTGTTAAACATCATTTTGGAAAAAAAATCAAAGTGGATTTAATAATTCTGATTTCAGCTGTATTTTAATCTGAAAAATTGCATCAAAATTTTCAAAAATGCAAATGATTTAATTAAATATGCATTAATTTGCATACATTTTAGTAGGTTTCATTTTTTTGACACAATACAGTTGAAAGTTTTTACAGATGGGATTTAGGGATTTTTCTGAATTACTTAATAATTCATAATATACAGCCAGAATTGATTAATGCTATTTTTTAATGTTGTGTATTATCAAACGAATGATGTATGAACATCTCCCTCTTTAATAAAACCTTCCAAATGTAGATATAAATAAAACTGTTCAGTTTGCATGTCTGGAAGTGCTGCAGAAGTGGAGATTTATGACTTATATCATACTGTAAATGGAGATTTATAGCGACTTTTTCACAGGAGAAAAAGAAACTCATTTTGAGAAAACATGTAGTAATTAAACCCTACAGACAAAATTAATAATGTGCAACAAAAGAAACTCCAAATTGTGTTCTGTTTGTTCTCTTTATTTTAAATGTTTCATACGAAAACCCCAAAAGCCCAAAACACCTAAATGTACAGGTGTAGGAATGTTTCTCCTGCAGTTGAATCAGTGGTTTGGGTCACTCCTCCTCCTTGTTATTGCAGCGAGTTTAACTACTACACACACACACTCATAATTCCAGAGCACAATTAATCTACCGCTGCTGCGTCTCTCTAGATTATTCCAGGCCTCCGGGTCTCCCTCATTTATTCTCCCTAGACAGAATGACAGCAGGAGCCTTTCATTTGTTACAGTATTATTATTAAGTGTGAGATCAGAAGGCTGGAGTCAGATATCGTGCTCTCATTAAGATGCCCTTGTTCTTTCTTCTGTAGGATTTCTGCTTTATGGTTGGAACTTTCTACTTTACGAGATGATTCCTCCTGTGATATTTTAATTATTTTTAACAATATTTCCTTAGTGATGTTTAACATATTAATCACAGTCTTTCCTATTATATTTTTTTCTGATACATATATAAGATATCTTTGAAAAATTTAAAAGGTCAATATTATTTAGAATTGTATATTTTTTCTGTTGGCTACAGAAGCACAGTTATCCAATGACTTGCCTAATTAACAACTACACACAAAAAAAGTTGTTTTTCATATTCTGTGATTCATGTTTTTGTTTTGATTTTATTTTCTCTCATTTATTTGTACATTTGAATTGCATTTCAAGACCTTGGTCTTCTAACAATTTTTAACAATAAAAAGTTTGAAAAGGTGACTTAGAAGAAGACTTGGAGAAGTGTATTCATATTTTTCATAATTTAAAGTGAGATATCGTCTGGGTTGGTGTTGTACAGTTGAAGTCAGAATTATTACACCCCCTGAATTTTTAGCCCCCCTATTTTTTTCCCCGTTTCTGTTTAACGGAGAGAAGATTTTTGCAACACATTTCTAAACATAATTGTTTTAATAACTCATCTCTAATAACTGAATTTTATTTTATCTTTGCCATGATAACAGTAAATGATATTTTACTAGACATTTTAAGACACTTCTATACAGTTTAAAGTGTCATTTAAAGGCTTAACTAGGTTAATTAGGTTAACTAGGCAGGTTAGGATAATTAGGGAAGTTATTGTATAACAGTGGTTGGTTCTGGAGACTATCGAAAATATATAGCTTAAAAGGGGCTAAAAATTTTGACCTTAAAATGTTTTTATTTTTTAATTTTTATTAAAAACTCCTTTTATTCTAGCCGAAATAAAACAAATGACTTTCTCCAGAAAAAAAGACAATTATCATACATACTGTGAAAGTTTCTTTGCTCTGTTAAACATCATTTGGGCAATATTTAAAAAAAAAAAATCAAAGGGGGGGGGGGGGGGGGGGCTAATAATTCTGACTTCAACTGATATAACTGATCAACTGATAAAAGTCTTGTAATAAACTGCCAGTATTTTCTGTTATTTTACAGACTTGTTTCACTCTATATTATTTCTTATGTATTAATAATATTTCAAACTACTAAACTGTTAATAAAAGTCACTTTGTTAAACTGTAGAGTTGAATTTGCAACATCAAAATCTGACAGAGCAAAATTATAATATATTATTATATTAAAATTAAAATAATATAATATTATAAAATATAAAACCTTTTTTAGTTTTTAGTTTTTTTTTCTTTTAGACTGTGCTGCTTTCTTGCAGCAGTTAATAAATGCCAGAGTAAATGTCAATTTGCTATGAGCATATTATTATTACTGCATATCTTTTTTTCTGAAATTACTAAATATAAATGGTATTTATTATGCCTAATATGCAGGGTTTAGTGTAATGGACTAAAAAAATGCTGTTTTATACACACAGACAAAAAAATCATACGAGATTGATAAATTCAAATATAAAATAACTATTTTAACATTTTTAACATTTATTCCTATGATGGAAAGCTGATTATTTAGCATCATTATTGTGCTCAGTGTCAGTGATCTTTCAGAAATTAAGATGCTGACTGTACGCTTAAAACGTATTTGCATGCTGAATGTCTTTGTGGAAACCATGATAATGTTTCTTCGTTATTCCCAATTTATTGTGTCTTTTTCTTGTCTCGTATGATTTCTTTCATTTAAAACATCCCTATATATCTGTATATTTGGCATAATACATATCATATACATTTGAAGTCAAAATCATTCACCCTGCTTTAATTTTTCTTTCTTTTTTTTCAAACATTTTCCAAATATTATTTAAAAGAGCAAGAAAATTTCACAGTATGTCCTATTATATATTTTCTTCTGGAGAATGCCTTATTTGTTTTGTTTAGGCTAGAATATAAGCAGTTTTTAATAAAAACAATTAAGCTCAAAATTATTAGCCCCCTTAAGCAATATTCTTTTCTCAATTATCTACAGAACAAACCATCCTTATACAATGACTTGTCTAATTACCCTAACTTACCTAGTTAACCTAATCAACCTAGTTAAGCCTTTAAATGTAACTTTAGGCTCAATACTAACATCTTAAAAAAATCACAGTATAATAATAATAATAATAATAATAATAATAATAATAATAATAATAATAATAATAAAAATAATAATAATAAACAGGAACAATTTACATATTTTGTCATAGGGACTTCATTCATTATATACAATGATAATAATATATGAATTATTATTGTTATTATTATTATTATTATTATTATAAAAATAATATAAAATAGTAATATTAGTCTAATAATAATAATATGATTTTTTTAACAATTATATAAAATAGTAATATTAGTCTAATAAAAAAATTAAAAATAAATAATAATAATATTAATAATAACAATAATAATGACAACAACAATAATAATAATAAACAGGAACAATTTACATATTTTGTCATAGGGACTTCATTCATTATATACAATGATAATAATATATGAATAATAATGATAATATCAGACTAATATTATAATAATCATAATATTAATATAGAAATAGAGTAAAAACTGTTTTTATTTAAAAAAAAACTTTTAAGAAGTTTACAGAACTTTACAGAACAAGCCACTGTACTAAAATGATTTGCTTAATTGCCCTAACCTGCCTAGTTTACCTAATTAACCTAGTTAAGCTTTAAATGTCACTTTAAACTAAATGTTAATGTCTTGAAAAATTTCTAGTAAAATATTGTTTACTGTCATCCTGGTAAAAGATAAAAGAAGATAAAACGCAGTGGCGCAGGAGGTAGTGCTGTCACCTCACAGCAAGAAGGTCGCTGGGTTGCAGGTTCGAGCCTCGGCTGGGTCAGTTGGCGTTTCTGTGTGGAGTTTGCATGTTCTCCCTGCGTTCGCGTGTGTTTCCTCCGGGTTCTCCGTGTGTGTGTGTGTGTAAATGTTTCCCAGAGATGGATTGCGGCTGGAAGGGCATCCGCTGTGTAAAAATTCGCTGGATAAGTTGGCGGTTCATTCTGTGGCGACCCCAGATTAATAAAGGGACTAAGCCGACAAGAAAACGAATCAATGTTTACAAATGTGTTCTTTCCATTAAACATAAATTGGGAGAAAATAAAAAGAGCTAGTAATCCAGAAGGGCTAAGAATTCTGACTTCAACTGTATATTTAGTGTTTTCAGCGAAAATATATGCAGTAATAATAATGTGCTCCAAGCAAATTGACATTTACCCTGACATTTATTTATTGCTACAACAGAAGAAGGCAGCACAGTCTAAATGAAGCCTCTGTCGGTACTAGAAGGACATGTTTTCAGTGTGTATGCTGAAGCACGTGAGCAGATCTTCCTGCTGCTGCTCCAGCCTCAGTGAATCAGTGCATCGGAGCAAGAAATCCTCGCTTTCAGCTCTGTCTGTCTCTATTTGTTTCTCTTACTCTTTATATGCCTCTCTCTCCACATGTTTCTTGAGTCTCCTTCTCCTTCTCTATCTTCATCAGGGATGTCTTGAAGTAGACACAGTTTGGTGTCAACAGTGAAGCGAGACTGAGGAATAATTAGACACAGAAAGCGGTTGTGTTTAGAAGTGATCTAATGGTTAATGGCAGATGTTACTTCTTCATCAGGTCTCCGTTTGCTGCCGTAGCCGACTACTCCATGACCAGGAATAATGTGATTCAGCTGTGCCTGGAGCTCACCACAATAGTTCAGCAGGTATTAGCCTTTTAAAACTTTTACATATTACATTTATCCTCTTTTTTCCTACCCAGGAGTAGTTTACCCCAGAAGAAACATTTTGGCAATCATTCATTTCCACTTGGTTTTAAAGCAGATTTTCCCCTCTTGTTCTTGTGTCTAAATACACAAAACGAGCTGAACAACCTCCGGGTTGCAGAGTATGTTTTGGGTTGACCAAAACCAGTGCTTTATTTGTAAATGAATTATTCCTGAAGCAAAACCGGGAAATAAAAGTTACCATGACTGACGTCCGCCACACAATTTCAGATTTCCCAAAACATCAAATCATTAAATGGTGATAGCGCAAAAAAGAGCATCACATTTCTGAAAGGTCTTTAATTATTTGTACCATGTAATGTTAGAGGTCATTAATAAAAAATAAAAACATGTAGCTACAAACATAAATCGTATGAACAATCACTATTCAGTTCACTTCACTATTATGTGTGAATTGAAAAAAATAATTAAATGACTCACTCTGTCTTATTTTCAAGAAGAGCCCACAGTTACCACTCCTGTCATGTTTTGTGGCTGACTTGAGATCCCTTTGCTTCTGTCTCCTGCTATCCTGATCCATTCGCACAGTTTCATCTTCTTGAGATCTCTTTTGATCAGGCTCATAATCAGATTTACTTGTGGTTTTAAAAAATGAAAATATGATAATATTATATAATGAAAATATCTTTGCAATTTTAAAAATACAAATATTATTTAAACAGGACACGGGTTGTGTACGGTTCACCTTTATCAGGCTTGTGTTTCCACTGCTAAAGGGGTACCAATTTTGGTGGGCATGGTGTACGTCAGAAAGTTTCAGACGAGCTTTAGCACAAGCTTTACAGATGCACATAAATATTTCTGTGTGTTTATTACTAACTTTTCTATGATCATAATTTGATTATAACTGCAGATCAACGATAGTGTGAAATAGCCCACTGTAACATCCATAGTAGGTACCATAGTGATGAAACCCAGTCAAAACCTACCTTCTTGGGCCCAAACATTTGTTCAATATAAACTCGAACTTACCTGGGGAAAGCCTCAATCTGGCTTTGTCCAACAAAAAAGTTTTGATTTTTTTACATTTTATTTTCAAACCCAGTCCGTGTTCAGAATGGCTAATATTCACTGGACTAATAAAACAAATCCAGCACATTTTAGAATATTTTTTAAATAGTGAAGTTTGGGCTAAATAAATAAAAAAAATAATAAAATAAAAAATAAATAAATAAATAAAGTTCATAAGTAGACATAAGTAAGTACACGTAAGTAAGTAAGGAAGTAAGGAAGTAAATAAATAAATAAATAACACTGTAATAAAAAAAGCAAAGTTCCAAGTCTCCTTTAACCTGGTCTATTTTCTGTGTTCGCCCACACCAGTCTCATGCCACATTGGAGGGCTCTACGACTTATATCTCTTTTGAGGATGCTTGGAAAGCAGGGTAGAGATTCTAGGCCAGAAGGTTCTTTAGAAGGAGGCCACGGACGCTTTCTCTCCTCCTCAGTTTTCTGTCCTGGATTGAAATAGAGCTTCTCTGACTTAGGCCATTGAGGATGAGGACACACTGTCCCAGGTGTGAGAAAAGCAATGTGTCCCAGAGCACATGAAATACAAAAATAAAAAGGACACCTAATGACGCTTTCTGTAAAATGTGTGTGTGTGTGTGTGTGAAAATAACACAGCTTGCAAATCTTCCACTCTGAAGTGTATTTTACACATTCAAACTTTAAGTTCAAGATAAAGGGGTCGTATAACACAAATTTTCATAACATGTCAAATAAATCTCTGGTGTCTCCAGAATGGGTCTGTGAAATTTCATATATGAAGAAGTTACAACTTCTAGACTGATCCCAGTCATTTCTGAATTGTAAAAAACAAAACAAAAAGTCTGATATGAAGTTAGAGCATGACACATTGATATTAATCTATCAACCATATTAAACTGACCGTTGTTAGTGAAGCAGTTTGGTGTAAAATGTATTTACCAAAATATATAACACTTTACAGATGTTTTACAGCACATTTCCATTTCCAGTCCTCTGAGTTTATTGAGTCTTTTTCTTTATTGGTTCATCCCACAACAGAACATTGTTACAATCACCAGCAATCCACTCCTGGCAGATCACTGGTGAACTACACATCACATTCACGAACTACAAATTCCATGATGCCATTTCTCACACACCAGTTGCCGATCACTTCTGTTGTCACACACAGTTGAAACTTTTTATCGCTGATTATTCGGACTACTTTTACACCACTGATACACCACGTCATGTCTGAGTCAATAGCCCCTTTCGCACATTCAGGATCATGTGTGGGCCCTTTTTGAAAATACTGGTAAATTTCGTTCAGGCAATTTTCTGTAAAAAGCAGTTGTAACATTACCGCTAATTTGCCGGAATGCTGCGCTGTGTGAACGCAGAAGAAAAATTGCCGGAAAGAGCGCAATCACAATTAGAATGTGCTAATGTGAGACGTCTACTCCAGCTAATCAAAACATTCAGATGCTTTCACATCCAAGCTGTTTCTGAAAATAAAAGTCTTTGAATGTTTTTCCAGACACATTTAGCTGCTGGATGTTAGACAGATAATGCTTATTTGTTCCTTCTTAATGCCAACTAAATAGTTATACCTTTAATAGCTACCTTAACAGTTTACCTTCAAGCTCTGCTTCAGTTGCTTGACATGTGTTCACATGAAGCTATTGGTGAGCGCCAGCCCACAAACATATTATGTATTATCAACCATCAACAAAAGCCCGACCCCTTCTATGAGTACAAAAACAAGCGCAGCCATTTAGAGCTCATTTCTGGTTAATGATGTCAGAATTTACCGGTATTTTCGTGAATGTGTGAATTATGAGTGAATGATCTGGAAATTTCTGCAAAAATTCCAGAATGTCTTTGTCTGTGTGAACAGCCTTTTTTTCCCCTATTTTACCGGTAAAGTCGTTCCTGTGATTTTCTGGACATTTACTGGTATCACTGTGTGAAAGGGGCTATTGTTTGCTGTCGCTGTTGTAGTTTTTGTGTTGCTTTTTGTTTTGCCTGCCGTGTTTTTGACCGTAGCCTTGTTTATTGTTATATTCTGTATCGTGCCTGTTTGATGACTACTTGGATTACCTGTATGTTCCTGTTTTCTCCTGAATTGACCACTGCCTGCTTGCACAACTATTGCACTTGGATCCTTATTTTTGTTGTCCCTGGGCTCACTTGTACACTCGACAAACACCTAATATGAATATTGGTGCAGATATTGTAAATCTCCAGAATTCTGCTGCAGTGGTGCTGTGGGAGGAAATGTGCAGATTAAAGGGCGGTAACACATAATAAAACACTTTACTACGTCACTAGAGAAGCAAAATCTAAAGGGCACGTTTTTCCACATGCTTTAGAGAAATAAAGCTTTTTTTCTTCCTGTTATTTGGTTGGGTGGATGCACCGGGGACCTGATTATAAAACTTAAAAATGACAAAAAGTCAGATTGTCATGAAGTGTGGCTCTTAATTAAACACTTATGTATTAGCTCAATCTTTATTTACTCTCTTTTCAATCAGAATGAAATGTGTAGGTTGAGTGTTGAAGGAGATTCCCAGTATGTTTAGCATTAATCATGAGCGTGGCCAGTTGAGTCCCACAGGCTGTAAATCAGACTAGCATTAAGCGGCGTGATGGAGAGCGGAGGAAATGAGCAGATGAGAGGAGCGTTGCAGCAGGTTTTGGTGTGGGAGGATGACTCATCTCCTCCTCATCTGTCTGCTCAAGACAGAAAACGCTGCCTTTGGCTATTTCAGATAGGTGCAAGACTCTGTGTCAGCAAGCACATCTTCCTCTCCCTCAGCTTCTTATCGAAGGCATCCCAAAACTGAGCAGAGATGATATAATGTGTTTGTACCGCATAACTGCATGAAAAACATTTGATAACTTTAGTTGATATGGCATTGGCAAATGTATTAAATATGATATAATACTTCTGATGATTTGAATGTATATTAATCAAAGTTTCTTGGCATGAATGCACATTAACTGATATGCATTATATAAGGATCTGGCATTATGTAACACAACAGATAAATATTATTTATTTATTTTAAAAAAGAAAGAAAATAATACTCAAGTAGCATTTTATGTTTAAAGTTTATTCTTTTTAAAAGCATAGATCAAACTAAATTTAGTGTTATTTATGTTTAAAAACACCATTTCAAAAAATGCAAGAAAGCAAGTTTTATTCATATGTAAAATATATGCAATTAGTTTCTTCTTATTTCATTCTTGTTTTAAATATATACATTTTTTACTGAAGCACAAATTAAAATGCTGATTAAGGAAAGATATTTTCTTTGTCCTACAGTGTAAACTAAATGTGTTATAAAGGTATAATCATATGTGTTGTCAGTCATGACTAAAGCCCTGGTCAGATCACAGGATTTTGTCATGATTTTGGCACAAGTGTTATAGGGATTCATAAACGACAAATGGGCATCGTGACACAAGATTCAATCATTTTTTCTCGTGTAATAGTTCTTGACAACCGATACCATGTCTGCGACACCTCGCAACACCATCACAAATTCCATTACATTGGTGACACTGGGCAATAGGAGCAAAGAAATTCTCAGTTATATCTGCGGGTGCTTCTGTTAATCCACAGGTCAGGTAATCCAAAAATAGGCTGCATATTTTAATATGGATGGGTCTTGGGTGGATAAGATCAGTCATTGATTATCGAAACTTTAACTACTTTTTCTAAAATATTAAAGTGTTTAAAGCAATTTTATCTGACAGACTGGCACAAATATGCAGACATCTCTATTCTCACAACGAGTTTCTGAGTTTTCTCAGCCTTCCAACAGAGTTCATTCTTCTGTGGTAATTTGGAAACACATTTAGTGCTGCGAATACATTGAAAAAGCCTTGCTTATTCAAATAACTTCATTGAAATTTGAAACTGACCAGCGAATGGATGACTTTGTCATTAACAGTGAAAACTGTTTAATATAGGTTTTTCTGAAACTGTGAATATTTCACTTTAATTTTATTTAGGCTAGTTTATTTAACAAACCAGTTCGTGTTTTGTCACTGAAGCAAAAAGCAGACTGGTTTGAAGCACTTCACCTCAGATGATATTCCTTATTTATGTTTATCTAGTAGATAACTGACCAACAAAAAAATACATTAAAATTAAGATACAAATTATATAAAACCAAATTAGTTTTAAAAAAGATGTTTCCAAGAAATATTTAAAATTATAGCTCATTCACTATTCAACTGCAGGTGGAGGATTTGTTTTGCTCTGTGGAAAATAAGGACTTAATGAATGCTCTACTGTAATTGTTTTATCACAATCCTATTATATATTTGTTGTTTTTTAATATGTCATTATTTTGTCTTGAGCATCAGATTTTTCCTTGGTGCTGATGTGCTTTAAATTTTTCTGTCGCACTCGTGTCAAGTTCAGGCGGTGGAGTGTTTAATAAGCATCCTTGGCAGCAAAATATACATTTAGATTAAAAATAAAATGTAAAAAAAGATTGAAATAAGAAATAAAAGAGCATTGAAATTAGGATAAGAAATATTGTTATAGCAACACTTTTGACTGCTTTGGGAAATAACACTGGTCGTAGACGCCACGGGATGACTGATTGTAAAGAAATGTGTAGTCTGGCAAATTTGTTACCCATGACAAGTCAAGATTTTATCAAGACAAATCGCATAATCTGACATAGTGATTTTCATATCAACAATAAAAGTCATGTGATCTGACCTGGGCTTTAGTGTGATTTAATTAGAAACTGCACATTTTCACAATTCGAAAAAAAAATTTCTCAAAAATACACATGCAAACAAACATTTGTGACATGGTTGAAATTATTTTTAAGCATAACCCTTTATAGAGAATGTAAAAAAAAATAAACGTTTATTTATGAATGAATAATTAAATCTTAATCTTTAAAAAAACTAGTTTTTAGTTTTTAACCTTATAAGCAAATAAATAAAATTATTGATTGAGAAAATTATTTTCTGAGTGCATAAATGTGTTCATTTTTGTTCACGGTGCCTTTGGATTTAATTTGCCTTTGGACTTAAATTGCGCAACACAAAATTTTAAAACTAACATTAAATTGAAGAAACACTGTAGAAGTGTATTCTTTTCTTATGTTTAATAGTTATAATTAATATAAACAAATTAATCCTTGTTTCAAAGCATTAACAGGAAGTGTATTGTGAACGTTTAAGCCTTTCGTTAACGAGACTGACTGCGGTGGGATAAGCTGCAATCATTAAATTAGATGTAATAGTTGAAATGACATTTTTCTTTTCTTGCCTTTCAGGACGGCACAGTGTATGAGACCGAGAATAAGATACTGCATGTGGTAAGACTGACATTTATTTTCTCACACAATCTCAAGATTCATTTACATAAAACCCCTTATCTAGCTCCTCTGTTCAAAAATAGAAATCTGTGTCGAAGTGAGAAAAGAAGAGCGAGAGAGTGTGAGGTTGGTGAGAAAGAAACAGGTTCACTTTTGATTCATGGAGTCCAGCCCATACTGCAGTGTCAGTCAGGCTACAGCTGGCTCTCTGCTATAAATACCAGGACAGGGGCACATTTCATCTGAGACTGACATAGAGAGATAGAGCGTGAGAGCGAGAGAGAGAGAGTTTCTGTTTACAGCACCAGGAACAGCTTCACTGATTACTCACCCGCAGCAGACTGAGACAGAATCATGATTAGACAGATCAGTTGAGAGAAAGCTGCAAGATCATAGAGAATTATGCTTATGAGACCATCCTGGTCACATCGTAATATGGTGCATCCTGGCATCTCATGGGCTACATTTACAATAATGTGATTTCAGTTTGACTTTGGTGTGATATGAAAATGATTTCTGCTCATACTAGATGTTCAACTAAAAACCAATCTCCATCCATAATATGCTAAAAATAGCTGAAGAAAACTATAGTGCAAACTTGTAGCCTATATACAATTGTTAAATAAAACAAGTTATTAGAAAGTTTATTAGTAACAACTAGTTTTAATCTGCATTTAAAAAAAGAAGTCTTGTTTAAAGGGCCCATGAAGTGCTTTGAGGTGTAAATTCTTTTATTTTAAATCTAATGTTACCTCAACTGAAACACGAAGACATGGCGGGACATATAGTAGATCTTCCCCTTAATAAAAACTGTCAATTGGACTTTGTTTTTATCACAGCTCTGCTAGTGAGAGTGGTTGAGATCAAGCATTTCAAATGAAAAGCAGCATCTTGGAGGAGGCGGGGCATGTCAGATACTGTAGGGCAGAGGTGTCAAACTCAATTCCCGCAGGGCCGAAGCCCTGCACTGTTTGGTTCCAACCCTGCTCCAACACACTTACCTGTAGGTTTCAAACAAGCCTGAAGGACTCAATTAGTTTGATCAAGTGTGTTTAATTAGGGTTGGAACTAAACTGTGCAGAGCTGCGGCCCTTTTGGAACTGAGTTTGACACCTGTGCTGTAGAGTATTTGATTGGTCAGAAGATTTGATGAAAAAGTAAAGTATGTAGGTGAAGGTAAAAAAAATTGTTGATCCATTTAGGCTTGTGACAAACTGCAAGCTTTGGATGCTTATTAGGCTTACATTTTCTAAATACTGTTTTGGAGCACACTAGGTTGTAAATATATCTTTAACTAAGATCCTGATGCTAACGCCACCTTTCTACTGCACACGACATTTGGACATGACTATCGGAATACGCCTTCTTGTGGCAGTCGCACAGAATTTTCAGTTTTGTCGTGCACCATGGGAGAAAAGCTGTTCAAGCAGTGTCCAAAGTAAAGGAGTGCAAAAGCAAGAGCCTTTATTCCCTGTGCATTCACTATTGTTGAATGAATGAATGACTAGATACTAGAAACTCATAGAATGCTTAAAATTTTGGAAGGAAATGTGGAGACAACATAAAAATAAATATTTTTTACTTGTTTATGAATCGAAACGTTTTTTATGTAGACTTTTTTTCTGATTCTAAATATATTTAAAATACTACTGTTTCTCATCTTTGCGCACACGGACCTGCTTAGACAACACTGGAATACATCACATCCGCTCGGCCGGTCTCATGTGGTCTAGTCACAGGAGTACAAATATTTCAATGTATTTGCAGCTCAAATCAGATCCGAATTTTCCGCATAAGGAGCTGATCGGAACTCCACGCAACTGGAAATGAATGACTTCTGGTCTGTTGATTGTCATTTGTCATGTGACGGTCGGAGTACGCCCCCTTGAGGAGGTCATACTGAATTTTTAGTTTTGTCGTGCACTATGAGAGAGAAGCTGATTCTCCTGGTGCGCGAAATAAAGGAGTGCGAAAGCATTTATTCTCTATGCGTTCACCATGGTTAATTGAATGAAAACTAGAAACCCATAAACCGCAAAGAAATTTGGAGGGAATGTGGAGACTATATTAAAAAATATATATATTTTATTACTTATTTATAAATAGAATTTTTATTTTAATATAGACTTTTTCTGGAAAAAAAAATTTACAAAAAACTACTATTTCTCATCTTGCGCACATGGACCTGCTTGGACAACACTGGAATACATCACATCCGCTCACCCGTTCACATACTGTCACAGCAGTTCAAATATTTCAACGTATTTGCAGCTTAAATCGGAACTGAATTTTCCACGTACGGAGATGATTGGAATTCCACGCAGCTCTCAGACTACAGACAGGAAATGAATGACTTCTTTGTCGTATGCAGCGGAAAGGCGGCTTAAAATCTAAAAAGCTTGATTTAAATTTCTCGGGGCCTTGTGCTTTAAAATGTGCCCTTTTATTCTATGTTTGGTGTTAACTGAAGTGAAACATTAAGACAGGACATACAGTAGCCCCTTTTTAAAAACAGCCAATCTTGTACAGTCTATATTACATTTCTGGCATTCAGTCACATTCACAACAGTCAAAGTCTGCAAAAATTGCTTTTCTTAAATAGATTTTTTGTCTTGTTTGTAGTCTAAATATTTAAATATTCTTAAATCAAGAAGCATTTTCTAGAAAAACAACACTTATTGTCTTGATTTAAGAAATAATATGGCAAAATGAAGTGGGTTTTTCCTTAAAACAACCAAAATAATCTGCAAATGGGGTAAGCAAAATAATCTTATTTTAAATCAAAAACAAGATTATTTTTCTTACCCCATTGGCAGATTATTTTGCTTGGTTTAGGGAAAAGCTCTCTCAATTTTGACTTATTGTTTCTTGAAACAAGACAAGATTTTTTACTTGTCTAGAAAATGCTTCTTGATTTAAGAATATTTAGATATTCAGACTAAAAACAAGACAAAACATTTAGGTAAGAAAATTTGGCAGAACATTATAAACAGCAGAAAAGAAGAATAAAACACTAATTATGATAGTTTATTTATATAGTGCTTATGTCTGGTGGTAAATTGTGTTGACATCAGTTTGACAAACTCTTTTATCGTAACCTGAATTCAAAACAGAACAAATTGCAAATCTGAAAATATGTATAATGTATATTGAAACATTAGTTAATCGAATACAAATTACGTCTAAATCTTAAGCCAATAAATGGTTAGCTGAATTAAATGAACCTTTTCTCCTTTTTTACATGAATACAATTGATATCATAATAGTTTAGCACCAAATGTGACTCTGGAAATATACTTGGGTTGGACAATTAAACTGAAAAGGCTGATTTTAGACGATACTCATTATTATGGGGTAGGGCATCCTTTTGCAGCCAATACCACATCAATTCATTTTGGAAATTTGGCAGGACAGACTGTACAACTGACCAGAGCAGTGTAACTATTATTTGTGCATGCTGTGATATATTGTGTGCATTCAAGATGCTCAGAAATGATCAAAGATTCTCTGTCATTTTTGTTCATACAGATATTTAAGACATCGATACAAATATAAGGGGGGTTTAACAAATCAGGAAAGCATATACAATGATCAATAAAAAACAATGAGGGAACGAATATATGCAACCAAGCCTTCTTTTTAAAAAGTTTTTGTTCTTGTTCGTCAGCTCTGGAGCGCAACCCTGGAGTTTCAAACTGAATCAGGGTCTGCAACATTTTCTAAAATTCATCAAGAGTCTAAAACTCCAGAACAGTTTGAATGCCAGCTGTAACCTCAGCGAAATGTGTGCATTTTAAAATGAAAATGCTCTAGTGTAAACAGCCTCCGTCTCAGCACAGATGTTTTTTTTTAAGCGTTGCGTTGAACATGCAAGTAAAAGATCAGCATATTGTAGCTGAATATCAACTTCAGCCTTACCCGTTCTGGCCCTCAGGAGATCTTAAACATTTTACACGTTCACCTTTTCTCTTTCTCCTCAGTGTAAGACGCTTTCAGGAGTGTGTGACCACATCATTGCCCTCTCTTCGGACCCCATGGTGTCCCAGGCCGCACATCTAGAGGTGGTGCAGCTAGACAACATAAGGTCCACTGAGGGACTGGTGAGTAATCTGGTTTCATTATGAACATTAACAAATTAAAACATTGAAATTAACATAAACTAACATATTTGCTAATTGTTTGTCATTTTGACTGTACAAAAGGCTTGTTTATAGAAGATCAAAACTCATTTGAAATGATGAGAAATATATTATTAAAATGAATGGAATGCATCTATACAGTGGTTGAATGGATAGACCAACAGATAGATGTACTGTATGGAACAGGGGTGCCCAAATGTTTTCATATGAAGGGCCAAAAACCAAACTTGATTGAGGGTGGTGGGCCAAAGGTAAATATATTAAGCTCTATTGCATAAAAGTTGCCATGGTAATATCCTAATTTATTAATATTTTAAAAATTGTATAGTCATATTAATAATTATAATTTTCTTTTTACATTTTACAATGAATTTCTTACAATAAAAACATAATCCCATTGAGAACATAAATGTCTTGTGCATGGTTCTCTATCTGTCAAGTAAGAGTATTTACATTTTAACATTTAAATAAAAACTGATTCATTCACAGCATCTAATATAACATATCACCATATTGCTCCTCAATTTATTTATTGTTGCTTCAGTTATACTGCAGATTTGACTGCTGTTGAACTGTATTGCATTGTAGTTGAACTGTGTTTATACCTCATTATACTGCAATTTTGCTTTTTTGCAATTTTGCAGTTGCGTTTTTGCAAATAAACTCTTAAAATTCTAATTAGAAAATTACTTGAATCCAAAAAGCATCCCTGAAAAAAATACAAAATATTAATTGGAAGATGTTGAAGAACAAGCCCTCTGGAACAGAAGTGCAGAACAGTTCTTACCACACCATTGGCATATTAGACTACAGCAGCACAAGTGCAGTAAAGACAGAGTTTACTTGTTTTTACTTCAGTGTACTTCAAGTTATACTGCTGTTGACCTTTATTGTACTGCAGTTGATCTGTTTTTACACTTCATCGTATAGCAATTTTCCAATTGTACTTAATTTTACTGCAGTTATGCTTCTACATATTATACTGTTGTTCTGCAGTTTTACTTCAGTTTACTGCAGTTATTTTTTGTAAGGGTTCTCAGATTGGTTGCGAGCCAAATCAAAGGTTACCATGGGCCAACTTTGGCCCGCAGGCCCTAGTTTGGGCATCTCTGGTATAGACAGACAAATAGATGGATAAATAGGTGGATGGATAGCCAGACTGATGGATAGATGTTCAATAGGCAAACAGATGGACAGACAGACAGACAGACTGATAGATGATGGATGGATGGATATAAAGAGGGACTGACAAATGGATAAAAAGATAGAAGGATATACATAGACAGAAATATGGATACACAGACAGATAGTTAAACAGGCAGAAATTTAGATAGACATAGAGAAAGATAGATAGAAAGACAAACAGACAGACAGACAGACAGACAGACAGACAGACAGATGATGTATGGATGGATGGAAATAGGGACTGACAAATAAGATAAAGATAAAAGCATATACAGAGACAGAAAGATGGATAAACAGATAGACAGACCGATATATAGACAGACAGACATTTAGATAGACATACTGAAAGATAGACAGACAGACAGTAGATGGATGGATGGATGGATGGATAAATGGATGGAAAGAGGGACTGACAAATGAATAGAAAGATAGAAGGATATACAGAGACAGAAAGATGAACAGACACAGATAAATGGATAGACAGAAAGACAGACAGGCAGATAGTCAGACAGACAGACAGACAGAGAGACAGACACAGACAGACGATTAGATAAACATACATGAGGATAGATAGATAGATAGATAGATAGATAGATAGATAGATAGATAGATAGATAGATAGATAGATAGATAGATAGATAGATAGATAGATAGATAGATAGATAGATAGACAGACAGTGGATGGATGGATGGATGGATGGATGGATGGATGGATGGATGGATGGATGGATGGATGGATGGATAAATGGAAGGATAAATGGACAGATGGAAAGAGGTACTGACAAGTAGATAAAAAGATAAAATGATATACAGAGACAGAAAGATTGATAGACAGGCAGACATTTTTATATAGACATACTAAAAGACCGACAGGCAGACAGACAGACAGACAGACAGACAGGGATTGAAGTGTTGTGAGGATTATTCCAGAGACAGATTATGAGAAACCGCATTCACCACATCTGTGTTAAACGATGATTTCTTGCATGTGCTTCAGGCAGTAACATTTCTACAATCACATACACACTCCACACCGTCAGTATATCTGCTCAATAAAGCCTGAATAGAGACAGATGAAAATAAACATGCACTAGCAGCCCCTCTGTTTCTCTCTCTGTGTGTGTCAGAGGGGATTTGTGCTTGCATGTCATGTCATCAAGCCGCTTTCAGTGCTTTCTCAGCGTGTGTCCGATATTTTCAGGCAGTGGCTCTTAAGTATCTTTCTCCTTGCTTTAGGGCATGTACATCAAATCAACCTACGATGGCCTACATGTCATCACAGGCACTACGGAGGGTGTAAGTGGTCATTTTTTAATATTCGTTTCAGTACAGTCTCAGTATGACATTCTTTGGACATTTCAGCTGGCAAGTGATATTGGTATTACAAGTAATCCCAAAAACAGGTTGTGTGTTTTGCCCCCTGTAATCCAAAGGCTTCTCTCTCTCTCTCTCTCTCTCTCTCTCTCTCTCTCTGTCAGTCACTCGCTGACCGCTGTAAGAAAATCCATGCCGGTGATGAGGTCATACAGGTCAATCATCAGACAGTGGTGAGCACATCTACTGCACACAGTCATTTGACCCTTTAACTGATTAAAAAAAATCATCATTTGTACGAGTTTTTATTTTGTTTTAGTTTTAAAATAAGTTTTTTAAATGTATTTGTTTATTGTGGCAGCATAACCGATACAATATTTCAGCTTAAAAGGGGATACATTTTTTAATGCCAACCATTTAACTTGTTTTTATACAGTATAGAAAGTAAAAAAAATAAATAAACAATTTAAATTATAAGAATAATGATTAAACTGTAACGTAAGCGATTTTAATAACAAAATGTACACAATTCAGGGAGGGTCAAATATACACCTAATAGTCAAACTTTTAAATAATATTGAATCTTTGTTCTTAGTCTGAACAGGAGACTGTGAGAGCAAGCTTACTGGTTATTAATCTGGATAGAGTAACCCTACATATTCAGTCCATTTGGTCCAGATATTTCTAAATGTCCGCCTGTCAGTCTGTTCGTCGACCCAGAAATGTTTTATCATTGGACACTCCTAAAATATGTCTCCATATTTATTGTCCACTCCTGCAGTATATGTTTTTTTGTTTTGGCGTAATAAAAAATCTGAGAAGGTATTTCGACCCAAACTCCCACCACATATATGCATTAGTGCATTTTGATGTGAATTCACATACATCTAACCAGTCTTCATTCAAATTTACAATAAGTTTTATCCGACAAAATTCACTCTTGTTGAGATCAATCTCAGAAAGCTTTAAAACAGGATGACTGATAACAGAACTGAACAGGATTACCAAGAAAATGAAGGGACTTAAAGTTACATTAGAAGCTAAATTTATCCACTGCTCATATTAAACTGAAGGATCATGTGAGAAAACCTGAAAAGACTGGAGTTCAACCCCAGTAATAGATCATTTTTTTAAACTACTTTCAATAAGAAACAGACATCATTTTTCTTCAGAAATCATAATATGTTGGTTTGATGCACAAGAAGTAACATTTTTCATTATGTGTTTGTCATTTAAACAGTTTTGCAACTGTATGACCTATTTAAAATGTAAGTTGATTTCCTTTAAGAATTTTTAGATTCATCAAGATCAAATTAATTTGATCAAAAACAACACTGAAACAGTACAATATTTATTAGTTTTTATTAATAACACTATTTTATTAATCTTATATTATTATTATTATTATTATTATTATTATTATTATTATTATTATTGTTTTATTCGTGTTTTTTGCCCTAAATATAGTTTTTGATGCGAGAATTTATAATTGAAGAAGAAAATGTGAACTGAATTTGTTTTTGCTTTTTTTTTATTTGTTTGATTGTAATACTATTTCAGAACATTTTTTTACTGTACATTTTATACTGTGCATTTTACAGCATTTTACTGTAGTTTTTTTATTAAGTTCATTTTTACCAAAACTATATTTTTAGAATGTTTAATTCAATTTAAAACTCTGCATAGATTATATTTATTTAAGGTGAAACTGCGTAAGCAGTTTCCTCAGATATCTCCACTCTGTAAAAGGTGTAAAACAGCAGGAGGATCTCTAACCCACTTGATTACTTGTATTTATGCATTACCTGACCAGCTAAATTACATTTACAAATCTTCCGTGTGCATTTGTCCCTCTGTGTTCTGGTGCTTGGTTGTTCTGTCATAGGTTAGTGTTTCTATGTATTGTATTGTATATGTATTATTATTGTATGTAGTGTTTTTTCTTCTATATTTTGTTGTAGTTTTATAAAATGAAAAATGCACATAAATACACATTTAAAAAAAGCACACACACACACACACACACACACACACACACACACACACACACACACACACACACACACACACACACACACACACACACACACACACACACACACACACACACACACACACACACACACACACACACAAAAAAAATGCCTTGTGCTTTTTTCTCCCAATCTAAAGCAATGAGATGAACACATGTGTTTGTTTTGTGCAGGTGGGCTGGCAGCTGAAGAACCTGGTTAACTCTTTACGGAGCAACCCTGCGGGTGTGACCCTGACGCTGAAGAAGCGGCCCCAGAGCACATTGACGTCGGCCCCAGCCTTACTCAAGAACATGAGGTGGAAGCCCCTCGCTCTGCAGGTACTCCCTGGCAGGATGAAGTGGCGTGTGTGAATTGATGATATGCTGTGGCGGCGACCCTCAATCTGTGCATGTTCTTTTTTTAGCAGCATTAAGTGCACTTCTCCCCTCCCCGAAGGCTTTGACCAACTAGATTGCATGGCAAATCTTCACTGCACTCTTACCCATCCACCAACCTCCCATTTTTCCTCTTTCATCTTTTTACCTCTAATCTGGCGCTTATCCCTCCTCCTTCAATCTCCTCTCACTTCCACACTGAAGCTGTGCTCTATAAGGAAGCTTTACTGAGCCTGAGAGGGAAATGTGGAATGGCATTTTAGATGAGAATAACATTTCATTCATACAGTTTCATTGCTGTCCCTATTGCACTACATACAAAGAGGAAACCATGCTGATTTCCATTACAGCGGCAAAGCTGACAACACTAAGATGGCATTTATTTCCAAAAAGATAAGAAATAAACATTTCCATTACAGGACAATATTCATTTATTTTCTTTTCAGCTTTGTCTTTATTAATCCAGGGTCGCTACCGCGGAATGAACCGCCAACTTATCCAGCATATGTTTTATGCAGTAAATGCCCTTCCAGCTGCAACCCATCACTGAAAAACACCCATACACTCTCATTCCCATAACCTACGGACAATTTAGCTTACCCAATTCACCGAGTGCGTGTCTTTGGACTTGTGGGGGAAACGAGAGCACCTGGAAGAAACCAACGCTAACGCACGAAACACAAACTTCACACAGAAATGCCAACAGACCCAGCCGAGGCTTGAACCAGCGACCTTCTTAATGTGAGGCGACAGTGCTACCCACTGCACCACCATGCCGCCCAGGACAATATTTGCCCCTGGATTTGATTATGTCCCACAGGAAAAATGAGAGTTTTCTCAAATAGAAAGCAATTATTTTAAATTGCCTTCAGATTTCAGAATGTGTTTTTATAATTTTTTTATTAAATAAATGTAGAAAAACAAACAAATAAATAAATAAATAAAATAATCAATTAATTAATTAAGTTTATTTATAAACTAGTTTTGAGAGGATCACGTGCTTATGATTGCTTGCGGGGTCTTATAAGCTCAGGGCTCTCTCCCAGGACAGCATGCCAAATACGCTTTATAATCAATCATCAGCTAAGTGTGAACTCTTGAACCAATTCAATTCAAACACTTTTTATTTTAAACCATTAAATTATTTTAAACATTTTCTTAAGCTATTAAAAAGACTTCATGCTTTTGTGAATGGAGAGGCACTTTTATTTAAGTGGAAAAGTAAACAAGATCATAGGATATTTGAATTGCTAACACCAACTGTACTACTGTTTTAGCCCATCATCCCCCCAAGCCCCAGCAGCAGTGTGGCCACACCGTCCAGCACCCTGAGCACCCCATCCAGACGGGACAGCTGCGCTCTACAGGACCTCTACATCCCCCCTCCACCAGATGAACCATACACACCCAGGTACAGCGTTACATTCAAAGACAGAAATGAGAGCACACACTGGTGCACTTAAAAATCCTGAGCCACATCTAGAAATCAACCACTTAAAATCAAAGAAAAAACGTCTTCATAGCAAAACTGTGGCAGTGATTTTTGTATATTGATCATCTTTGTAATATATGATTATAATAGATTTCACTTCTCATTGCAGAGATGACGTAGGGAATCTGACTAGCAATTGTCAGCAGGCCGCCAAAGGATCGGATTCGCCCAACTCATTCCTGGACCAGGAGTGCCGGAGGCGGTTCCCCCTGCTGGATGAGGATGCGGTGCTGTACTGTTATGAGTATGATCAGACTCAGGGTCCTCCACCCGTACGCAGAGACAGCACTCCCACATATGGTACACACTTTCTTACATGATGATGTTTGGGCTCACAGGCTAGCTTCAGGGTCAGGAGAGATTGCTTTGAGTTTAGGATCTTGTCAGTAGAGCCCTGCACGAATCTTAAATCTAAGCCCTAGTCCATCTCTGGCCTGAGACACACAGGCTCTAGCCCTGCCCTTGTCCAACAGCTTACAGTATCAAACTTTTTGGCCAAACTAAGTCTAACCTAAAGTCTGGCCCTTTTTTTCAAATAGCTTATACTGTAACAGCCATTAAAATAGACCAGATTTATATTTTATCGAAAGTTGATGTTTATTTTATTTAATTTTTAATCAGAATAATTTAGACAACTTTTTTGTTGTTTTTATTAAATGTAAGTTTTTGTTTTTCAAGTGACATCGTCATCGAAGCGGTATGTGGTCCACAGTGAGTTTACTCAATTTACACTTACAAGTTATGCATTGTGCATCAGTTGGCTCATAATTTAAAGTTATCACTATTTGAAAAGTTGACCAGAAGTTTGCCTTTCCTCTTGCGTTTTTCACAGTTTTAAGTTTGCCATTGGCAATTTTTCTCTTTAAATTCTTTATTGTACATGGCTGGAAATCTCCATGCGCAAGGCATCACTGGCACTTATGGACTGCACACATTAGATCTCATTAAACTTTTTTGAAAAGTTTTTTTCTAAAGCAGGCCCAAAGCCCGATATGCATGCTAAAAATGTTGGACCCTGATGGGTTTGGGCTCAAATGCAGGACTCTACTTGTCAATGAGACAAAAGATTAGTCATTCAGGAGCCATTTTAGTTTTCCCTCAGAAATTTTCAGTAGACAGTTCTTAGAGGGCTCATATTTTATTCCTTTTACAAGTAGTATGATAAGTCTTTTGAGTCTCCAGAGTACATCAGTTTCAGCTCAAAATACCCATCAGATTATTTATTATAACCTTTTGAAAATGGCAGGTTTGCGGTCAGTGGAAATTGTTGCTGTTTTTGTTGCCTGTGTCTTTAAATACAAATGAGCTGGTTCTCTCCATATCATTCCAACATGACTTTGGACACACTATACATACACACATTTCAAAAGTTGATTTTGCCTGATAGCAGCTCTTAAAAAGAATATTGGTGTGAAGAATAGTTGTATAAAGTTCTGTAGATGTTCTGCAGATAAAGAGTCATATTTTTCTGCAACAATGAGTATAACACTTGCACTAGAGGTGTTATATTGACAATTTAAAAACATTGCTATCAGTGACACTAGTGGCCATTAAAGGGTTAGTTCACTCAAAAAAATACAAATCCTGTTATTAATTACTCACCCACATATCATTCCATTCCACTAAGACACAAATTAAGATATGTGTGTGAAATCCAAAAGCTCCCTTATAGACAGCAAGGGTCCTGAGACATTTACAGTTTAGAAAAGGAATGAAAACATTAATAAAATATCCCATGTCACTTCAGTGGTTCAACTGCTATCATATGTAGCTCAAAGAACACTTTTGTGTACCAAAAACTGTAAATATTCAATTTAATTCATGTTTATTTTTTAGCAACAATGTAGATTTTGTAAAAGCAGCTTAACACAAAAGTTCTAGTAAATTAAAACAGTGTCAGTCCAGTTTTTAGAGTTGAAGTTCAGTTTAGTGTGGTTTAAATTTCACTGCTGAAAGTCCAAACACTGAAGAGCAAATCCATTAATGCACAGCTTCACAAGTACAACTCCTATTTATTGAACTCTATATTGAAATGCAGTAAGTGATGTATTGCTTGAGCACAAATAATTTACAAGAGACCAAATTTGATTTAATGCTCATATATTCATGATAAATTTCTATTTTGTTCATTGGTTAGAAGTATAAAGGCCTTCAAAATGCCTTTTAAGCTATTTACTAATGTTGAACATCCAGAGGGCATCCACAAAGAGGAATTTTAAATGTGCTGTACACTTTTCTCTATAAAACAAAATAAACTTGCAACAAAAATGACTCATATTTTTAATATAAATGTTGCATTAAACATACTTTTAAAGTAAATTATGCTTTATCTGAATGACATACAGCATGAACTGCCAGTATTTTGCACTAACAAATTGTTAAATCCTTCAAATGTCTAATATCTGTTCTCGATATCTGTTCTGAAATTTACTTAGAATTGCACAGTTGGTATCAGAATGGCAAATTAAGTGGTTTTGATTTGTCAAAAAAAGAGTCTGCAGCAACACTAATGATGCCTAAAAGCACACCTCTTTTCTTTGAACTGACAGTTGTGCAACGTTATGTAAAGATTATCACATAGTGACACAGATATGTAAGGGAGAATTCACTTGAGCATTTCTGACAGGTCTGGATCAGCCTTTTCTTCTAAAAGAATTCGTTTGTGTGTGACTTTGTGTGAGATTTGTAACTCCTCGGATTTCATACATGGAAAAACAGTGGCATGACACACTAAAGAGAAAAAGGAAACTATGATCCTTTTAAGAAAGCCTCTGATCATAGTGGTATGTTTGCACATGCTCTACAATTTAACTGTCATCACATGGACAGACGAGGTCATTAAAATTATACTGTTGTGATAGTTTGATTATAAAGTATATTTGAGAGTAAAGACAATGTAGATCTGACTAGGCTGTGAATGAATCCCTTGCATACCACATTGTCATTACTGTACAGAATTATTTTGAGCAATACCCCTAACATTAAAAGCATTGGGTCAGTGTGTCAAAATAGAAGAGAGGCTCTCATAAACAGGCATACGCAGTACATCTTTTGAAATTTCCTGCCAAAAATGTCTTTCTCATAAAATGATATATGTCAATTTTTTCCCATTAGTAAATAAACTGACCCAAGTGGCCATAAGTCATTGGAGTAAACTTAACAATTGACATCTGTTCCCAGGATGTGTGGTAATTTATTAAATTCTTTTGATTTAGTTTGGATTTCTCTGTGCCTGTCTTTTAGGACGGCTGAGGCCCATATCCATGCCTGTGGAATATAACTGGGTAGGAGACTATGAAGATCCAGCCAAGCTGAAAAAAGAGATCAGAAGAGGTGTGTGTGTGTGTGTTTGTGTGTGGGTGGGTGAACATGGAGGAGCTATTGTTTTGATTTATTTTCCTCAGGTTAAAGCTAACAATTGATTTTGTCACTGTAGCCCTGGCACATTTTAAAGTCATGAGATTGTCCGCCGCCACAATATTTACCTCAGTTGTGCTGGAATCTGTCTGCCAAAATCTTGCTGGCTCTTTGTTTGAGATTTTAGGATTTTTTGGTTTCACATTGCCATGGTAACTCCAACACAGAGGTTTTGCCAAGATGCTGGCTTCTCATTGGCTCTGTTGCTGAAGGAGTGGGAGCAGAGAGAATTCTTTCTTTAGTAACGCTGGCAGAATTTATATCAAATTTGTACATGTGCAGCACACCATCTTTCAGCCTTGTTCTTTGATCATAAGACCTCTGGGTAATTTGATTTCAACTGTACATTATTACATTATTTAAAAAGCTGTTCTGTTACATTTTATGTGACCTTTTAATGCTTTTTTTAAGTATTACCTTTTGTATAATGCAGCTGTTTGTAAATGTAAAAGGTCTGTGAAGTTTCAAAGATCAAAGTGCGGAATATGTGGAGTTATTTTCTCCTAACAAAGCTAACTGATTCTGAAAATCTCTGAAAATAGTTGTCAGTAAACAATTTTGTTTGCTCCATTTATAAAAAAAATTGCTACATTTCAATCTATGTTCTTCATTGGCTGTCTAAAAATGTCTACTTTACCAATCAAGACTGCTTTGTACTGTATGCTTGTATGAGGGGTGTGCAGTTATGCGGCCCTGTCCTGCATAGCTTAGCTTTAACTTCCTCCAACACACCTGCCTGGATGTCTAGTATACCTGGAAAGAGCTTGATTAGCTGGTTCAGTTTGAAGTTTGGACACGACTGCTCTAATTTATACAGAAAAATCAAGAGTTTGTATTAATATTTGAGATTGGAAGTGCTGAGGAGAGCGGATTTCCCCACTCTGGTGATCACCCCCACTCGGGGGACTTTTTCGTTACCTATTAATCTAATAATCTATTGGACGTCTCCAATAGATTCGATTTTTCACCTAAAAACACAAAGTTAAGCTTTAAAGCTCTAATTACGTGCCAATTTCAATTAAATTTTTTCTGGAAATAAATTGCACAGCCCCTGATTTCTACCCCCTCCCAGGAGTAGATCACTTTAGCTAGCCAAACATAATAAAAGGTCTTGATCTCAGCCAGATGGCAAGGACTTTAACGCCCCCACAACAGTTACCTGTGGCGGGTCATCGTCTCGGATCTCACTTACAGTATATTAATTACGCCACTATCCCACAGAGACAGATCAACCAGTATAGTGATTTGGCTCAAGTTAAAAAAATTTTACAGCACAATCAGATACCTGAACAGGAATAAAATAAGAGACGAGTATAAAAAACTAAACTAAAATAATAGAAAAACAGATTAAAATGTGTTAACAGGTTATAAAGATGAAAAAGAAAAGAAAGACATAATAGTGTGATCTGTCAGACGTGGCACAGCGATCATTCAGTAAAAGAACAGCTCAACAGATGTGTTTTCAGTCTGGAGTTGAATGTACAGTTGAAGTCAGAATTATTAGCCCTCTTTGAATTAAAAAATAAATAAAAAAAATCCCAAATGATGTTTAACCGAGCAAGGAAACTTTCACAGTATGTCTGATAATATTTTTTTATTCTAGAGAAAGTCTTATTTGTTTTATTTTGACTAGAATAAAAGCAGTTTTTAATTTTTTTAAAGCAATTTTAAGGTCAAAATTATTAGCCCCTTTTTGCTTATTTTGTTTTTGATAGTCAACAGACAAATCATCGGTGAACAATAACTTGCCTAATTACCCTACCCTCCCTAGTTAACCTAATTAACCTAGTTAAGCCTTTAAATGTCACTTTAAGCTGTATAGAAGTGTCTTGAAAAACATCCAGTCAAATATTATTTACTGTGATCATGGTATAGATAAAATAAATCAGTTATTAGACATGAGTTATTAAAACTATTATGTTTAGAAATATGTTGAAAAAAATCTTCTCTCCATTAAACAGAAATTGGGGAAAAAATAAACAGGGGGGCTAATGATTCAGGGGGGCTAATAATTCTGACTTCAACTTTACCTAATGTTGGAGCACATCTGATCATTTTGAGAAGCTGATTCCAGCAGCAGGAGTTTACAACTCCCCTAGAATTAAACAGTTAAGTTTTACCATTTTTGGATTAATTCAGTTGATCTTCGGTTCTGGCAGGAGCACTTTTAGCTCAGCTTAACATACAGTAGATCGTTTAATCGGATTAGACTATTACTGTAGCATCTTGCTAAAGGGCAAAAAATTAAAAACTTGACACTTCTGTTTTAATATCTTGTACTAAGACTGTATAATATTCATCTCATAATATTTCATCTGTATACAAAACTGTATAATATGCTGTATAATATCATTGTGCCTGCTACAGCCAGGGAACGGCAGCAAAATGCTTCGATTATTACGACCGAATAAGAGTATAGTTCCTAGAAATATCAACCTAGATGGCAAATGGCAACTTTTCATTTTCTGTCAGTTTTAGTACACGATGCAACTACGGAAAAGTTAGGATTTAAATAAAAAAGATCAATACTCTTTGGTCATTTTTGAGTAGGTCTAATCTAATTTGATGATCTATGCTAAGCTAAGCTAAGCTAAGCTAAAAGTGCTTCTGTCAGTTGTAAAGACCAGCTGAATGAATTCAAAATTGGAAAAACTCAACTTTAGGAAACTTGTAAAACGAGCCTTTTGCAAAAAAAAAAAAAAAAGTGGAGTGTCTCTTAAAGCTGTAGACCAATCACAACAGACTTGGTCATCTGACCTACCTAGCGAGGCAGACTTTCGGAAAGGTGTAGTTTTGAGAGACTGGGTCCTTTATTGAAACATTTAAGGGATTGTGAAAAAAGAGATGATGCTAAAAGTGGTTTTGACCTTGGAAGAATGTAAACCTATTGTAGGAGACCACCAAAACAAAATGAGGCACCTTAAAATAACATTATAGGGCAAATTAAGAGTACAATTCAGAATACAGTTTGTTCAATTTCATAATCCCCCACGTTTCTAAACAGAAAATTCCCTGCTGCGGTATGTGAGTGAGGATAAGACGGAGGAGTTTCACACTGGACGTCGCAGCAGTCGCCGCAGTAGAAGAAAGAGTGAGAAAGGAGGAAGCCCTGCCCACTATGCTCTAGTCCCCACCCTTCAGATGGACATGCTGCCACCAGACTCGCTGGCCACGCCCACTTCTGAAACCTCATCTGTTTATCTCGTAAGACAAATGAATAATTATTCAAGATTTAGAAATTTAGCAGAAAATGGTTTACACACTATATTTACTGACTGTATTTCAGACATTCGATCGGTCGTCCGTGCTCTCCAGGTCAAAGAAAAACAAGTTAAGAGGTGAGATGTCAAATGTTAAATGTTTTTTTAATTCTTAAGTCATGTCTGCAGATGATTTCAAACCTGGTTCTCTCTGTAATTATTGCAATAAAATGCAAAAACATTTTGAAAACAATTTCTGACCAATTTTTTCCAGAAATTATATTTATTAATTTGGTAGCATTTTATTTTGATGGTCCATTTGAGTATTAGTAGACTGTCTACTTAATATCTGTTAATACTGCTGCTAAACAGACATCTAACTGACTATAAAAACTTTGCAAGTACATGTCAACTTACACTAACCCTAACCCCAACCTAACAGTCTACTTATAATTCAATGAGAATTAGTTGGCATGATGCAGCGTCCCTTAAGTTCAACAAACGGACCATCAAAATTAAGTGTGACTATTCATTTTTCATATAATATTTTATTTTTATTTTTATTTCATACAGTAGATTTAGCTTTTTAAAATCTTGTGCATGTATTGGGTTAACTAACTCAATGTTTTTTTTAAACAATTCATTTATAATTAATAAATAAGTGTACAATATTCTGTAATATACTTAAATTTAATAAACTTTATATTATAATAAACTTTATTATATTTACAGCTCAATATACTGTATATATAATATTTATAATACAATTATTTATGCATATAAAGAGTTCTAAGTAAAATTATTACGTTAGAATTAATGTTCTACATTTATTATTTAATATTGTGTTATTTTATATAGAATTTTTTTGCATATTATAAAATCATCCGTCATATAAGTAAATATTTTGTATACAAAAGCTTTACATGCAAACTGTATTTCTGCAAAATAAGTATATTTCAATTTTTCATGCAGAAATGTAAAAATATTAGGGTAGAATAAACAACATTTATCTGTAATAATTTAAAATTCTTATTAATCAAGTATTAAACTGAATAAAACTATTAGCAATACAATTAGTACAATTATTAATTCAAGCAGAAATCTACAACAAATAATTGTACATCTATTTTTTATTAATTCAATTATTATTAATATTAAAATAATAATTAAACAACATGAAGAAAGTCCCTGTTGTGACTGTGTTTTTGCCTGCGCTGACTCTCTCTCTCTCTCTCTCTCTCTCTCTTTCTCTCTCTCTCTCTCTCTCTCTCTCTCTCTCTCTCTCTCTCTCTCTCTCTGTGTGTGTTTGTGGCTCTCAGCTGGGTCTCTGCCCTCCATCAGTAAGAGGAGAATCTCCTGCAGGGATTTGGGTCAGGGAGACTGTGAAGGCTGGCTCTGGAAGAAAAAGGACGCCAAGAGCTACTTCTCTCAGAAGTGGAAGAAGTACTGGGTGGTGTTGAAAGACGCCTGCCTATACTGGTACACCAATGAAGAGGTGAGGAAAACTGCTGACGTGAACTCTGCTTACTGCCAGGGTTTCTCAGTCCTTCATTGCTCTGTTCTTCCACAGGATGAAAAGGCTGAGGGCTTCGTCAGCCTTCCAGAGTTCAACATTGATCAGGCCAGTGAATGTCGCAAGAAGTTGTGAGTATTATCAAAACTAAAGGGTAAAATGGTTAAAAATAAAACAAATGCAAAAACAGTATAATGTTTTGCATGCAGTGGCAGTTCATTCTGCAGAAATGGCAATGACGTTGTATATACATATATATACACACACATTTCACACAAGAGCTAATAAGTTTGCCTACACACACAAAATCAAAAGTCAAAAAATAATGACAAAATAATGGTTTAAAATAATAGTCAAATAATAGACAAAAAGTAAAAAATAATGAAATAATAAAATTAAATTTTAATTCTTTATTAAACATTTCCCAAGTGATGTTTAACAGAGCAAATAAATCTTCACACCATCTACTATTATATTTTTTCTTCTGAACAAAAGTCTTAATTCTTAGTTTAGCTGGTATAAAACATTTTTTGAAAATGTATATAATTTTAAGGTCAAAATGATTATTCCTCTTAAGGAATTATGTTTTTTTTCGATTAGCTACAGAGCAAACCACTGTTGTCCAATGGACTAATTAACCTAACTTGCCCAGTTAATCTAATCAACCGATTTAAGCCTTTAAAATGCACTTTAAACAGAATACTGCAGAATATTTGCAAAATAACTAGAAAAGTATTATCAGACCCCCTGGTTTTTCATGATTTTGCGATCCGCTGAATCCAACGCAATTTCAACACAAAAATTCGCAATTTTTGCGATCCTGCAAAATTCTTAATTTATACACAAGATAATCACAAAAATCTAAATAATCTCATAAAACATCCAATTCCAAACCATATAATTAAATTAGGTTTATTTCAGTTTGCAATTAATTGTTTTACATGACTTATAGACGTTGCATAGGCAGAGCATGTGATGTATTTGAGTGTCTCTCGAAAATAACATCTTACCTGCGCCGTCACAATCATTACATTACCTTATATGAGAGTGGGGGAATTTTTGCAGTCTGTGCAGTAAAAAGACACGGATGAAGCGTGAGTAATTTACATGTGAAGTCAATGCATAGATGCGGTTAGACATCTTCTTTCAAACTGATATTATTGAATCTGCCTCATGTGTCCAATTTTGTGCAGTCTTAAAAATATCAACTAGATATCAACAAACCAAACCAACAAAATAACTACTGTCAACATTAGCTTGCCCTGTTTTAATTAAGTCTGTTTCTCTTGCCTGCTTTCAGTGCTTTTAAGGCCTGCCATCCTAAAATCAAGAGCTTCTACTTCGCTGCAGACAACATCGAGGATATGAACAGGTAGGATGAAAGGAAACATTCCAGCATCCCTGTGGAAACAGAAAAAAAGACTCGTAATGTACTCTGAGGCACTGTCAATTTGTGATGAACGCTCTCACACAGGCTCCTGAATCTCATTTACTGTTCTCTCCGCTGATCAAAGATACTAATTTTAGAGGCGTCCCGAAAGAGTCTGTATTTGAGCAGTGTGAGGAGCTCCTCGGGTCACTGCAGAGTGTTTATAGTCAGTGTTAGATTTGACAGCAAAATTTGAGTAGTCTAAAGGTCTGAAGCCTGAAAATTTCATAGCCGTTTTTTTCGTATTCATATTTGAGAATTTCATCCAATGATTATTAATTAATCCATTCAGAAAAAAAAGAATTCAAGCAGTGATGCATTGTTCTCCTCTCTATTCTTCAAAATAGAAAGATGAATAAGCTACATATTTTATGCATTCAATACTGCACAGAGAGAATGGAGAGTTCAGCTCATTATCAAAGAGCTGCGCTGGATTATCCCCAAATGCAAAGTTCATTTCAGGAAATAAGTAGAATTCTTATACATTTTTTGTGATCATTCACACATTACACACACACACACACACACACACACACACACACACACACACACACACACACACACACACACACACACACACACACACACACACACCAAACAGCAGCAGGGGAGAATAAATGTGCAATAATAATAATAATAGTAATAACGAAGTGTGGTCAAAAAGTTATATTCAAACACACATCCTATTCTCATGCCCCATATGGTGATGCATACGTCTCCAAAACCTGACCGGTGGACAAAATCTAAACTTGTTTTATTTAAAGCAAATATAAATAAGCATATAATAAATAATACTGCTAATAACAATAATAACTTATATTGTCATGAATAAACTGAAAAAAGCCCCGACGTCAAGAAGGCATTAGTGGTTTTTATATTTATGTAGAAAATAATAACTTTAATCCTTTATTTTTTTCATATTTAAAGAAATTTGTGTATTGTTGTTCATCCTCTGCATGCTAAGCAACGTGTATGCATTTTGGACCTGCATAGGTGCATAACTAATGCACTTTGTGCTGGACTTTAGAGCAGCTTTCAGTTGTTCAGTTGTGCAGTCTATCTCAGTTCCTCAAAATAGCAATGCGCCAACAATGCGCCTTAACACACCTCCTTTCTAGACCAGAATACCCATGATTCCACAAAGTTGTTCAAATGGATTTGCTATTTAAACAACTTGGTGCAAAATGTGAAAATGACTGTTAAACACGTCTTGTGCATATGATTGTATATGATTGGCACAATGCGAGGTCGATTTTATTTTTTAACGAACAAAAAATTATAGATGAAATTTTCTGATTCAGTGTGCACCATGGCTGCACGATATTGAAAAAATCTTCATTGCGATATTAGAAATAATTTTCTGTGATAAATATTGCCATATGAATACAGTTCCATGAGATTGTTTGAGCTATTTGATTATTTTCTGGGAAGCCTAACAGTACTGTTCTGTAACAGTACAGAAAGTGAATTATCACAATTCAAAATATGATTCTCTTACTTTCCTTCGTCTTGTTTCTTGTCAAACTATCGAAAAATTCGTAGATCAGCTAAAAATATTGTTTTGTTTTCAACTTAAGAAGAAATCTGGAGTTTTTCATTAAAACAAGCAAAATTATCTGCTAGTCGGGTAAGCAACATAATCTTGTTTTCACATCGAAATGTAAATATCAATAAGACAAAACTTTGTTTGTTTTTTTTCATAAATTTCGTATAAATACAGTAATTAAAAAATGTAATTTTGTGACTCCTGTGGCAGTGTGACTATTGAGGATGCGCAAATTTCATTATCGATGCTGAAACGATATATTGTGCACCCTAGTGTGCACCTTTAGTCTTCTGACAAAAATGCCCTAAAATTAGTCATATTTTATTCATTTTTAACCTTAATTTCGTAACAGTTTATCTATAGCGGGTTAATCTTGATTAAACGCAAAGTTGACAGAAGCGAAATCAGCTAAACGGAGCATACACTAACCTACATATTATTCAGTCACTAGATGGTGCACAACAGTCAAAAACAGCAGCGTCACAGAATGTATTCATTGACAACCAATCTGATTCAAAGTATGCAGATGAAAGCGTGTTTGCGTTTTAGCTGTTGTTATCTGGCAATAACATACCTTGAAATGTCATGACTGACCAATCAGAATCAAGTATTCCAGACAGCTGTGTAATAATAGTTATTACTTATATATCATTTATTTTCCGTGACTGTGAAAAAAATGTTGTTGGCTAAGAATAAATCTTCAAGGAACTAAAGACAGTTTTCTGTACGTTTGCCGGCAGGTGGCTCAGCCTGATGAACATGGCAGCGGCGGCGCACTCAGAGCAGAAGAGGATTCGACAGGATCATGGTGAGATGATGCCTTCATGCTCCGCTGAGCCTGTCTGATCAATTATTCTCCCACTCCGACTCTGTGTGGTCTGCTCTCCACGTCCCATAAATATATGAATATAAAGAACGACATGTTGGATTTGTTTTTAGGGCGTTTAAGTTAAAATGAGGGAAGTAATTTTTTTTTTTTTTAATCTCAAATTAGTTTTCAGATCATTGTTAGAATGCTCTTGTCCATGAATTCATCCATGAATACATGCTATGACGATGACAAGAAAATGAAACAAGCATATGTTACATAAAGTACACAATCAAAATCAGAATCAGAAAGAGCTTCATTGCCAGGTATGTTCACACACTGTACGAGGAATTTGTTTTCGCGACAGATGCTTCTAAAGACAAAAAACTGTTAATAAATATATATAAAAATAGAAGTAAATAGTGAATGCAAATATACAAATTGACAAGGTATGTAGCGGTATATTACTATATACAACATTATATGTGCAGCTGTTATGTGCAAATTGGCATGTAAAGTGTGTTGTTAAATAAATAAGTGTTTATATGTATGAAAAGTAGTGATGTTTGTTTCACAATTCCTATTTTCGAGTGTTCATGAGATACAACATGTAAGTCCGATATAAAGTACATGTTTGTTGTGATAATGTTGATTTCTGTTGTTTATTAATTGAATGATTGGTTTTAAATAGTATTATTAATATTATTTTTTTGTTTTATTTTTATATTGTTGTTTAAATAATAATGGTAATGTTAATAAATGTTTGTAATATTTTGTAATAATTAATATAATTATTTTATTTAGTTTTTAATTGATTATAGATTATAAGATCTGCCTAATATTCAGTATATTTAAAACTAGTACTTCTATAAATAATTGTAATAGTAATAAAATGTATATTGTGGATTCTCCTTGAGAATATATTTTATTATATTTTACCCTTATACAGTTTAAAAACTACAAACCATTATGTTTTTGATTAAATACTAGTAGTATTATATAGTATTATTATATAGAATTATATAGAAGAGTTGTTGTTGTTGTTGTTATTATTGTTATTGTTATTGTTATTATTAGTGTTACAATTTTGTTACAATATTACATAATTTTATTTCAATCATTATAGTTCTGTATTATTATTATTATTTTTTTATTACAATATTACGTAATTTATTTCAATCATTTTAGTTCTGTATTATTATTATTATTATTATTATTACAATTTACAATATTACATAATTTATTTCAATCATTTTAGTTTTGCGTTATTATTATTATTATTATTATTATTACAATTTTATTATAATATTTCATAATTTATTTCAATCATTATAGTTCTGCATTATTATTATTATTATTATTATTATTATTATTATTACAATTTTATTAAAATATTACTTAATTTATTTCAATCATTAAAGTTACTTTTACAAGGTGCCTTTTCCCAATAATACATAATTTATTTCAATCATTATACTTCTGCAAAATTATTATTATTATTATTATTATTATTATTACAATTTAGTTTTATCACGTAATTGATTTTAATCATTGAAGTTACTTTTACCAGCTGCCTTCTCACAATATTGCATAATTTATTCCAATCATTATAGTTCTGCAATATTATTATTTTTATTTTTATTATTATTACAATTTTGTTACAATATTACTTAATTTATTTTAATTATTATAGTTCTGTAATATAATAATCATCATTATTACAATTGTGTTACAGTATTACGTAATTTATTTAAATTATTATAGTTCTGCTATATTATTTTTTATTATTCATTTTTTATATACTTGTATTTTCATTATTAATATTAATTATTATATTTTTTGCATCTTTTGTCAGAATAAATTAGTTTTTATTTTATTATCAAAACCTTCTTAGCCCTCATTTGATCAATAAATGCTGCAGCTATGACTACAAGTAGTACACAAACATCTTTTAAATGAAGTTACTTTTACCAGCTGCCTTCTCACTACAGTATTTATGGACTCTCTTGTGTGTTTAATGGATTTTCTCTGTCATTTCCTCAGACTACTGGAGCGAGAGCGATCATGAGGACGCCGATCACATCAGCTCAACAACCAAACAGGACAGTCCTCCACCTCCCTATGACACCTACCCCCATCCCACCTCAGTAAGTAACTTTTTATATAGATTGGGTCCCTGTACAAATTCTTGAGATTGACTTGTTTTTTTGTTTCTGGGGTTTCAGAATAGCAGGTAAAAGCTCCACCCTATTCTGGAAACATGCAGCTCATTTGCATTTAAAGAGACATGAACAAAAATTAGCTCACTCTCAAATGGGGAAATTTGACTATCTATATTAACTGATATGTTGGGTATTTTAAGCTAAAACGTCACACACACATTCTGAAGACACTGGAGATTTATTTATTCATTTATTCTTATGAAATGGGGCATGGTACATCTCCCTTAATGCATCCTTGCTGATTAATAGAATTCATTTTGATTAAAACAGTAGCATGTTTTGTGTAAATAATACTAAAACCGAAGGAAACAATTCAGGGAAAACAATGGAGAAAGACAAGACAAGGACAGAGAGATGGAGAGCAGGATGAAGAATGAGGTGCGAGAGAATGGAGATGAAGGACACATTAATTATTTAGACCCTGGGGATGATTGTGGCCGCTGTAAATTCAGTCAAAATGCACTTTTTTAAAGTCTCTCGCTCCAGCCCTCTGTAATCTTAATGAAGGAGACGCAAATCAGTCCCGTAATCCTAAGCGAGAGAATTGTGTGTGTGTGTGTGTGTGTGTGTGTGTGTGTGTGTGTGTGTGTGTGTGTGTGTGTGTGTGTGTTGCTGTCTCAAACTGTTACATCTTCGCAGAGCATAACTAAGGCTGACAGCGGTGAGCTTGTAAAAGAAGACAGCAGGGAAAATGGAAAACAGGGATATAAATGCCCCCCTTGTTATAGCTGTCCTTCGTTCTAGATTTATGTTACACCAACCTCATAAAGTACACCAACTTAGAGGGTGTTTATGCTTGTAGTTTGGTTCATTTGGTCTGGACCAAAAAAGATACATACATTTAATCCTGGATCATGCTATCATTTTTAAGACCAAACTTAATATTATGTTTGGTCTTAAAATCTTCACCATTTAAATTTGATAGAATTAAAGTTGTGGATTTACCATAACCGATGCTCTTCAACAAAACTTCTTTATTTTGTGGAAAACACAATCAAATTTAGAGAACTGCAATCATTGTATCTTGAAAACTAAACTTCCTGATGGTTTAAATCAGTGATAAAAAACTAGGAAGTGTACAAGTCCTAGCTTTGAATAACTTCAGCACTTTTGCATCAAAGCACATACTGTGACATTACTGTCTCACAGGACATCACTATTCTCACAAATACATCATTTATCTCTCACAGGACATCTCTAGTCTCTCACAGGACATCATTAGACTCTCAAAGACATCACTAGTCTCTCACAGACAAAATTCATATTTCCTTCATGTTTGTGTCTAATTTACATTGTAGTGTAAAATGGTAAAGAATTGTGAAGTTATGTTTAACTCAATATAATACTTTAATATTTTTTTAATAAAAATTTTAAAATAAATGCTACTGTTGTTTATCCGTGCCCTTTTGCCACTAAAAGTCTTCATGACATAATTAATTAATTAATTAACTTTTTCCAAAGACATATGATGCTCTATTTCAGAATATGAAATACATTTCTGGTTGCTTCAGAATGTGCATGTGAAGTTTCCACTCAAGATACCTCACAGATCGTTTGTTATAGCTTGTCAAATATTTGAGTGTGAGCAAAAGCACTAACATTTTGTGTGTATGCCTTTAAATGCAAATGAGCTGCTGCTCTCCAGAAGTGGGTGGAGCACACTATTCTGAGGAGCAAAGTATTTACTGGGTTGTCCTTTCATGTTTTTCATCTCGATATGCACTGGGGACACTATTATAGTATGTAAACATGGATATGTGAAAGGCCCATATGAATTTCTTCTTTGATCAAGAATGATATTGATGACAATAGCTATGTTTCCATCCAAAAATGTGAATAAACTTTATTCGCAAAACTGGATTATCGCATGAAAAACGTGCGAATAAAGCAGCTTTCCATCCAACGAATCAAAGCAAACAAAATCGTCATTTCCTGATTAACTGGCGCCAAATATCAACAGTAAAAACGGAATTTGCTGCGATAGGAAAAGCTGCGTCAATCTGTTTTTCGTCTAATAAATGACTTGCGCCTCAGAAGGCAATCCTGAAATACAGTGAACACGCGGTGGCGTTTGAAGGTGACAGACGCGGAGCACAGACGCTCTTGATTCTGAAGATCATTAATAATATAATAACACTAATACTGAAACGGTCAGGCATTTTATAATGACTAAAACAACATTTCAGATGTTTTACAATGTGCTCTGCCTGCTGGTTTGTCCATTCACACACATTTTTATCATCACATGATCTCTTTTAACAAAATCACATGACCTTTTTAATGTGCATGCTGGAATTTGTGTGTTAAAAGTGTTTCCATTGTAGTTTTTGCGCATCTTTTCTTATCGAATATTGAGTTTATCCTACTCAGTTATGCGCATATGATTTTTATGCACATTTTTTAAATTTATGCGTATTTATGCGCAGGACGTTTGCAGCAACCGTTTTTTTTTTTATGCGGATATGCAAAATGCACATAAAATAGGTGGATGGAAACATAGCTAATGACATCTAGATTGCATACCTACCAAGTAAAGACTATGCACGCTACCAGTGACTTGCGGCGACAAAGCAACAAGCCACCATTTATTTTAATGGAGAGTGAGCGACTTCCATCGATCAGTAAGCGACAGCAACTTTGCTGTACATGAGTTTCAGCGACCATTGGCAACAGATGTGGGCCTATCAAACAATAGCCGCGTTTCCACTATCGCGTCTAAAGCAAGCGACAAACTTGAGAATCCTTCAGCTTTATGCAAATGAATAGTGACTTGTGAGCAACATCCAATACAATCATCAGTAGAGCTCACGTGATCCACTTTCCTAGCTCCAGCACCAACTGGTTGTATTTTCCATGCTGTTGACCTACACAGACCAGCGGTTTCCATGAAAAAACAGCCGCAATGACAGAGCACATGTTTTTTTACTTATTACTCTATCTTTGTAATTAAGAGTTTTTGTACCAATTGGATATATATTTAGTATTTTCCCTATACAATTTTTATATTCACATTAACTGTCATTACCATTCCCTAAGCCAGTGGTTCCAGTGGTTTTTTTGCCTGAGACCTCCTTTTCCCCCAGAAAATATTGTAAGTCCCTCCTCCACATTATAAGTTTGCATTAATGATGACAAAAAAATTTGTTTTCAAACAAACGGTATGTTTATTACTATATTTAGAGATGTTTATGCACAAATAATAATGTAAAATATTAAAGCAAAACATCAGTAGGCCATTTAAAACAGAAAAATGTAAGCCTTTTGCCTTTAAATTTGCCCTATTTGAAATTCAATAACAAAAAGATCAGTATTCACACTGGTGTATAAGAAAAAAAAAGGCTATTACAATTTAATACTTGCATGTTATTTATTATGCTCTATCAATTAGTGTAAGGATTGCTGCAAGGCGAATCAGTGAGACTCTTGTCTTTTTTGTGAAGGAAGGATCGCAAATTTGTCTATTTTTGGTCAGCTAGGGCAGTGATCCTAAATCTTTTTATCACCACGCACTGGTCAACGATTGACAATTTTACCACAAACCCGGGGATGGGGTTCAGTGTTTTGTATGTTGCTGGGTGACCATCAACCATTTTCTCAGAGGATGACACACTGACAAAACATTGCTGTCACTCTGATACAAGTTTTATTTATAAAGAAAAATACAAAGCACTGCAGTGTTTTTGTGTTCTGTGTTTGTCTGAGAAAATTAGTCTTACCAAAATTCCATACAAGCTGAAGCTGATTGGTCAATTCTTGTCACACCATTTGTGCGCGCAAGCCGCACACCTCTATTGTAAACAACAAACTTGTGCAAACTCTAGAAAAGACGCGGTATGCGAACGGCCCCTAATAGGCCTCCGTCGTTTGTGATCTCCAGCAGTTGATCTTCATGCACAGCCATGCTGGATTCACCTGATTTGTAGACAAATGGGTTGCAAATCCATATCTTGTTAGTTGGTGGGTCATTCGCTGGGTCTTTTCCCCTTTAGCAAAGAAACTTTTTAAAGACGTCTGTTTCTTACTCATATTGCTGCTTGTGGGCTAAAGGTGTAAGCGAGAGAGTACGGCCATTTTTCAAAATGAAAGACTCTTCAAAACAAAAGATCTCAGATAATAAATAAAACAGAAATAATTAATGATTTCTTGAACACTCCGGTACCAATTGATCCACAGACCGGTGGTTGAGGACCACTTAGCTAGGGGATAAAATGAACTAAAATGAACTAAGGCAACATGATCATTCTCCTAACTGTCCACTGCTGTCCACCCCCCCCCCCCCCAACCCCCAATTACCATAGTAGGAATGCCCACTAGCGACTTCAATAACCACCCAGGGCAAAAGGCCTACAAAGTCACTGGTAGTGTAAATGAGGCTTAGGGATACTGTTGTCAGTGGAAACACATCAGGGTGACATCATTGGGTTTTGATCAGGGTGACCTGTACCAAATTGTACTGTGCTGTACTAAACTATATCATACTTCTCTACATAATGTCCCACCCTCTGTCTTTCAGGTGAGTCCGTTTCAGGACTCCCAGCACATCCGTCCACCATCCACAGAGACAGTCCAGTCTCGCTCTCCTCTCTCTGAGACACAAGGGGGCAGTGTGAGCAGTGCTAGCTCCCCGGGTCGCAAGTCTGCCAGCCAGCGACGTTCATGGCAGGACCTCATCGAGACGCCCCTCACCAGCTCTGGCCTCCATTTCCTGCAGACTCTGCCTCTGGACGACTCTGTGTTCGTGGACTCAAACAGAACCGTACCCGTCGAGCTCCGGCGCCAATCCACACTCCCTGCCCAACACGGGCTGCCCACTGAACACTTCATCCCACCCACTACACCCACCCAGCCCAGCCCAAAACCCATCCCTGCTTTAGGAAGAGGTGAAACCATGGACGGAGGTGGAATAGGGAGCAAACACCGCAGTTTTACACTGCCCCGGGACAGTGGTCTTCACGCTATCCTGGCTGCAAGCAGTGCGGCTGAACACGGAGATGCCCAGCGATACCATCTGGGCCACGTCCATTCCAGAGACACAGGTCAGAAACACTGGGAACATGTGGGATGGTTGTGTTCTACCTTTGCCTACACATGCAGAGGCTGGATGTGGGAGAGGTAGTGTGTGCATGTGTGTGTGTGGGCCAAGACCAGTGAGTAATTGTGGACTCATGATATATTAAAGGTGCTGTATGTAAGTTTTTGTCTCTTCTAAAGCATAGAAATACCATAACATGTTTTTAGATATTTTAGAAACATGCCAAGTTAACATTATTTATTTAAAAACAATGCTGAAGTCAGATATTCGGCTTTGAAAACGCAAGTTGTGTGCCGGAACAGCTGTCTTCTGATTCTTTTATCCCTCCCACTGCCACTTTAGCCAATTATATTTTAGCACTCTGGGTTACCTTGGTGGAAAACCATGTATTTCATACATTCAGTCAGAAAGGCTCTCAAAGTATGTGTCTGTGACCAAAATGCGACCTCCGGTGGACAGTAGCAGATTCCGAAATGAGACGCAGATTCTTAGTTTCACATGAGGTTATTACTTAGCAAATAATATAAATGTCACGAGCGTAAACATTAGGTAAGCAGGTTACATTGTAACCCGTGTCCTAACAACATGCTGCATAACAAGATTTGCAGTGATATGGTAAGGTTTTTAATATAATTAATACATATTTAACCTCTTTAACATTACTAAATGTAGATGCTGAATCACTGATATGTGCTGATTTGCACCGAGTCACAGTTCTAAAGTTCAATTTCAAAAGGTTTATTTTATTTTCAAGATCTGAGGTGAACTATCTGCTGCTGCTTTCAGTACTATGACAATAAATGTCAGATAAAATGGCATTCAAACTCACAGTATTAGCATTTAGCACTGAATAAAGCAGACAAGGTGTACATGAGCTGATCATTGTCAGTTTTCTGTTGTTCAGCTGCAAGAAATAGAAGCAGTTGCTAAAATATACATTTCAGGTGTTGGTTAGAACAAAAACTACTTTAAATTTGAAAATATTCCTTGAATCGCGTGTCGTTGCTTTTATGTAGAACATGATTTAAATCAGCCTTAAGGCTCAATCATCAGATTGGCTCCTGAATCTGGCAACCTGCGCTTGCATTTGTTTTTATCCAGGAATGCAATACCTAGTTCAACCACTGGGTGCTACACTTACATACTGCACCTTTAAGTGCATTTGTAAAGTGTTTTTTTATGCTGTTGTTGATTTGTATTTAATTTTCATAGGTTTTTAAATTGCATTCAGTTGATTTGCATTTTTAACATATTTTGTGAGAATAAAAGAAAATTAAGTATAAAATTATTGTTATTATTTGTAGTAGTAGGAGTAGTGAGTAGTATTATTATCAACTATTCATGATAATGATTTTATATACAACAACAGAAAGATTTATAATAATTGTTATTATGCATTATATTAATTCAAATTCCTAATAATAGTAATAGTAATAATAATAATAATAATAATAATAATAATAATAATAATAATAATAATAACCATATTATGGACTTTTCCATAAAACATTTTATACTGTGCAATAATGTCATGTAATACAATTTATGGTAACACTTTAAAAGGAATCGCCCATTAATTAATGTTTGTTAAATAAGACTAACCAACATTAACACAGATGAATAAATACAGTAATAAATGTATTACTAATTGTTAATGTTAGTAAATACATTAACTAGCATTAATTAATGGACTGTTATTTTAAAGTGTTACCCAATTTATCTAATTTACAATTTACTATACTTCCATTTTGATGTATTTTTGTGTTGTCATATTGTTTCACATTCCTTTAAAAAATGCATATAAATAATTTGAAAACATAAATATTGGTGAAAAATGTTAAATACAAACTATATACAGTTGAAATCAGAATTATTAGCCCCCCTGTTTATTTTTTCCCGCAACTTCTGTTTAACGGAGAGTAGATTTTTTCAGCTAATTTCTAAACATAATAGCTTTAATAACTCATTTCTAATAACTGATTTATTTTATCTTTGACATGATGACGGTACATAATATTTTACTAGATACTTTTTCCAGACACTTTTATACATCTTAAAGTGACATTTAACTGGGTTAATTATGTTAACTAGGCAGGTTAGGCAAGTTATTGTATATGGACGGTTTGTTCTGTAGACTATCGAAAGAAATGTAGCTTAAAGGGGCTAATAATTTTGACCTTAAAATGGATTTTAAAAATTCAAAACTGCTTTTATTCTAGCCAAAATAAAACAAATAAGACTTTACCCAGAAGAATAACATATTATCAGACATTCTGTGAAAATTTCCCTGCTCTGTTAAACATCATTTGGGAAATATTTAAAAAAGAAAAAAATCAAAAGAGGGTTTAATAATTCCGATTTCAACTGTAAAAGCAAATCATAAAATATTAACAGAAGGCTTTACAGTCAAACTGAGAATCTCAATTTTGCAGTTTTCAGTATGTATGTCTTGATAGCTAAGTGATGATATCTGCACTCTTTTATAACAGATTTGATAATATTTGACAGAAGGTGAGGATGAAGCATTCATTCTCTCAGTGCTCTGGTCATTAGTATTGTGGCCTGTAATCATGGCGCTGATTGAGAAGCGGTGTAGCTGTAAATGGTGTCTCTGTAGAGCTGCAGTGTTTGTAATGCAGCCTGACAGCTCTTGTCCTCCTCTCTCCTCCTTCATCCCTCGCTCTGATCCCTCCTTCGCCAGCGCTGAGAGCAGGAGAGCCTTCAGTCTCTGTTAATGTCCTCCAACCAGCATCTATGACTGCAGGCTCTCTCTGCATCTCACAGATACACAGATCATATTATGATGACCAAAATTATCCAATTCTATTGTGTTGTACTATAGCAAGGGTTTCCCCCGCTTAGATGAAGACGCACATAAAAGCATGTTATTGTTGTGATGATCATTTTATTGTCATTTTGATCAAAAACATTAACAATTTGATAATAATAATAATAATAATAATAATAATTATTATTATTATTATTATTATTATTAGAATACATACTGTAAAAAGGGGGGATGCGGTGGCACAGTAGGTAGTGCTGTCGCCTCACAGCAAGAAGGTCACTGGTTCGAGCCCCGACTGGGTCAGTTGGCGTTTCTGTGTGGAGTTCCCATGTTCTCTCCACGTTTGCATGGGTTTCCTCCAGTTGCTCCAGTTTCCCCCACAAGTCCAAAGACATGCGGTACAGGTGAATTGGGTAGGCTAAATTGTCCCTTAATGTGCATGTGAATGAGAGTGTATGGATGTTTCCCAGTGATGGGTTGCAGTTGGAAGGGCATCCTGTGTGTAAAATGTATGCTGGATAAGTTGACGGTTTATTCTGCTGTGGTGACCCCAGATAAATTAAAGGACTAAGCCAAAAAGAAAATGAATTAATGAATGAATGAATAATATATAAAAGATTAAATAATTGTTATTATCATTATTGTTATTATTACATCATTAATAATAATAATAATAATAATTTTACTGGTATAACTATTGTTATATAATCATCAACGTCATTTATTGTCATTTTGATCAAATAAATCTATTCAATATTCATGAATGGTATTTTATAAATATGCAATATGCAACCAAGTTAACCGAGTTAAGTTTATTTTAGCGAACTTAAATTAGTTACATAAAGGTAATGTAATGTTTAGTCCAATCAACATAACACTCATAATTTAGTTTTAATCTATTTAGTTATTTAAGTTCAATAATATCATCTTGTTGTGAATCTTCCTTCCTGTGTTGTTTTGAAACTGCGCATGTAGATATTATTCCACCTATTGACCTGAATGCGGCACTGCAGAAGCAACACAACTCCCTTTTATTCAATTTAATTAAGCAAACTGTTTAAATTTGAAAACTTACCTTTCCAATTTGTTTCCAACACAACTTTTTTGATTTCAAGAGATAAACATAAGTGAATTGTTCTATGTAAACATAGTTACATTATTTGGACCATCTAAAGCCATAATCCATTTTTGAGTGTGTATAATGTTAATAATTATATCATATGCATATATATTTGAAGTAATATAATAATAATACAGTGTATATAATAGTGCATGCAGAACTTATTTTTTATTAATTCAAGATAATCATTAAGTACATTTCAATAATTATAATAATAACTAGAATTGTACATTTCCTAAAGGAAATGTGAATGGGGTTTGCGTGGCAAATCGATGGGGTAAAATGCATCACCGTACTGGCCAAAAAGCAACAACATGCTAATCGAGGTTCTAGCAACATGCTAATATGATTAGTATGTAGCTAGCATGATACTAATAGTGTTAGCATCATGCTAGCAACATGCTAATCGAGTTGCTAGCATCATGCTAACATGATTAGAATGTAGCTAGCATGATGCTAATCGTGTTAGCATCATGCTAGCAACACTAATCGAGTCACTAGCATCATGCTAACATGATTAGCATGTAGCTAGCATGATGTTAATCGTGTTAGCATGATGCTAGCAACATGCTAATCGAGTTGCTAGCATCATGCTATCAACAGTGCTAGGGTGCCCTGAGTGGTTGCTAGGTGGTTGCTAAGGTGTTGATAGGTGGTTGCTAGGGTATTTTAAGTGGTTGCTAAGGTGTTGCTAAGTGGTTGCTAGGGTGTTCTAAGTGGTTGCTAGGTGGTTGCTATGGTGTTGCTAGGCGGTTGCTAGGGTGTTCTAAGTGGTTGCTAGGTGGTTGCTAAGGTGTTGCTAGGCGGTTGCTAAGGTGTCCTGAGTGGTTGCTAGGTGGTTGCTAAGGTGTTGCTAGGTGGTTGCTAGGGTGTCCTGAGTGGTTGCTAGGTGGTTGCTAAGGTGTTTCTAGGTGGTTGCTAGGGTGTTCTGAGTGGTTGCTAGGCGGTTGCTAAGGTGTCCTAAGTGGTTGCTAGGTAGTTGCTAAGGTGTTGCTAGGCAGTTACTAGGGTATTCTAAGTGGTTGCTAAGGCGTTGCTAGGCGTTTGCTATGGTGTTCTGAGTGGTTGCTAAGGCGTTGCTAGGCGGTTGCTAGGGTGTTCTGAGTGGTTGCTAAGTGGTTGCTAAGGTGTTGCTAGGCGGTTGCTAGGGTGTTCTGAGTGGTTGCTAAGGTGTTGCTAGGCGGTTGCTAAGGTGTCCTAAGTGGTTGCTAGGTGGTTGCTAAGGTGTTGCTAGTTGGTGGCTAGGTTATTGTAAGTAGTTGCTAAGGCGTTGCTAGGCGGTTGCTAGGGTGTCCTGAGTGGTCGCTAGGCCCTTACTAAGGCGTTACTAGGCGGTTGCTAGGTGGTTACTAGGCGGTTGCTAGGGTAATTTAGGTGGTTGCTAGGCAGTTGCTAGGGTACCCTGGGTGGTTACGAGGCAAGCCTCACATACATGCCTGATGAAATATTTATACTTAGTAAGCATTTCTAGCAAGTTACAGTACTTGGCTAGTCAATATTAGCATGTAGCTAGTCACTGCTAGCATGTGTAGCATATAGGAAGTTCCGTTTGCTAGCATGAGTCAAACGAGCCAATCCCTAAGTCTCTACGATGTTCTGATGCCGAGATATAGCTGTTGATGAATGGTTGCTAGGGTACTCTCTTTTGTTGCTATGGGCGAGGTTACAGAGTGAACTTGAATGTGGTTGGCTGTCCAAGTCAAATGAGCCAACCCCCAAGTCAACAGGACACTGCCAAGCAAAGATATACATGTAGGCCAGTTATAATGGCAGTCTATGGGATCAATTTGGGGGCGTGGCTTGTGAGATTCATTATCATATTGAGATGCTCATTGGTTGTCTGAGTCAGATGAGCCATCCCCCAAACCAATAGGACACTGCTAAGCAAAGATAAGCATGTAGGCCAGTTATAATGGCAGTCTATGGGACCAGTTTGGGGGCGTGGCTTGTGAGCTTCATTATCATATAGTGATGCTGATTGGTTGCCTGAGTCAAATGAGTCAAATGAATGGGAGTCAATGGGCAATGTAAAGTCAATGGGGACCCCTTTGGGACGTCCTAACACCCCAGGGGTACAACTTATACCCCATTTCGGGGTATGTTCTCATGTAGGCTGCAACCCCCTACAGATGTTGCAAATCCCATATTTCTACGAATTTCACACTTGGCGCTATAATCTGTCAAAGTTGGGCGTAATTTGAGTCAATGCGTTTTGGGGGGTGGATCCGCAGGGGCCCCAAAACCACCCACCCCTTATAAAAGTCATAGCACACCATTCCCGATAAAGCCGCACGATTTGAGCCCACTTTCAAGGTTCTGGGACGAAAGCTGCGGGACTAGTTACGCGCCGAAAAAGTGTACGGAAGAAGAAGAAGAAGAAGAAGAAGAAGAAGAAGGAAGAAGAATAATAAACCAGGCACAATAGTAAGAATGGACTTTGCCTAAGGCAAACCCCATTAATAATAAAATAATGTCTTTATGTATAAAGGTCATTTTGCTTAAACATAATGACTCTTAAAATTGATGAATCTCAATATGGTAATATAAATTTAATAATACACATTTATTATATTGTTACATAAGTTTCTTTTTTATAAATAATATTGTGTCATTTTGCTTAAATATAATGAATCTTACAATTAAATAATGCACATCATATTTTCTAATAATTTTTATATATAATATTGTGTCATTTTCCTTAAATACAATGGATTTTATAATTAAATAATGTACTTGTAAATAATTTAAATCTCATGAACATTTCCTGCTTTTTATAAAGCTATTTCATAACAGTAACAAGAGGAAATTCAGTGATAAGTTTACGTTAAAACACCTATCTAGATTATTTATTAATATTTTTTTTGGATTCTCGGACACTATGGAAATTAAAAATGTAAAACGGGAAATACGTTAGGACCATTGTTATTGTTTACATCCCTCAAAATGGTCTATAAAATGTGTGTATGTGTTCCTGGTTTTCATCACATTGTAGTGATTAAATGTCCCCACAAGTATAGCAATGCCAGTAAATTTTGGCCTTGTTTAAAAAGAAGTAATGTAGAACTGAATATCAGTTTGTGTGTGTGTGTGTGTGTGTGTGTGTGTTTGTGTGTGTGTGTGTCATGGTATTTCAACAAGACAATTGTTCAAATGTTTGTGTAAAATGCCTGTCATCTGTTTTTGTGCTCTGTGTATTTCTGCAGCTTCACACGTCTCTTGTGTTTGCCCTCTGCAGGTGGAGAGCGGGAGCGCAGGCATCAGGCCGACTCATTGGTGGATTTGTACAGAGCTCTGGAGAGGAGCAGTCTGTCACCGGTCAATGAGCACAGATCCTCTTCTCGACTAGAGTACAAGAGATCATTCGTCCGCCGCTGCAATGATCCTTTACTCAACGAGAAACTGCACCGCCTGCGCATCCTGCAAAACTCATTCAAGGTACAGTAAGCACATGCTGCAGACGGTCAACATTTACACACACACACACACATGCATAAAAACACTTAGTTCATAGTACAAGATAGTGTTAGTTTACTCTCTAGTTCACCACTTCAAATCCCACATTTAAATGCTTTTATAATTTAAATAATTTTTCAAATGCAAGGATGCATTTGTTGGATCCAATGGAATATGTAAATGAACTATTTCTACATTTTTTATTTCATATACTGTATATTTGATATCATTTTTTCCTACAATTAAAAGCAGATTTTTCCGCATCATTGCTTAAGTGTTTGATGTCACATGATAATTCAGAATGATTGGGGATAAAGAACGAGCCTCCTCCTTCCGGCCTCCTTACTTTCTCTTTACTTTACTTTTACTCTTTTCTCCTTTACTTTTGTAGACAAAGAAACGGTGAAAACTCACTCTACTGAAGACATCCATTAGCCTACATATTTGATTTGGTTTGTGAAGTGCAAAGATTTGTTTCAAAACTATTTCTGAATTCAGTTGTGATTTCCAGCAAACGAATAAATAAACAATAATAATGAAGTTTGGTCAAAAAAAGAGTTATATCCAAAAACACATCCTATGCCCCATATGGTCTAAACCCAACAGGTGAACAAGTATAGGCTTGTTTTTATTAAAACAAAGATAAATATGCATATAATAAATAATACTGCTAATGATAATAACATTATACAAATGCACATTTTCATGAATGAACTGAAAAGCCCCAAGATGAGGCATGGAGGCAGTGGCTTTTATATTTATGTAGAAAATAATATTTTTTGTAACATTTTATTCCTTTATTTTTTATATGTAAAGATATTTGTGTATTGCTGTTCATTCTGTGTGTATCAAGTGATGTGCAAGCGTTTGGACTCGCATAGGCACAGAACTAACGCTCCGGCCAAGACTTTAAACCAGTTTATAGTTGGTCAATAGCACAGTCTATTTAAGTTCCTCAAAATAGCAACGCACCAACAATGTGCCTTAACACGCCTCCTTTTTAGACCCGAACACCCATGAGTCACCCATGAGTGGTGCAAATGGATTTGCTATTTAAACAACGTGGTGCAAAATGAGAAAATTACTGTTGTGCTGCACATCTTGTGCCTTATTGCGCCGGGTGTATGATAGGGCCCTTACTATTATTATTTATTAATATTTTTTCTAATCCTATTTTTTTTTCAGGATTCTCTGATTAACAGGTTGAGCAGCTTTCATTCAGAAAAAAAAAGTTTGTAGCATTACTGTCTGTGTTAACTAGTTTAATTTATGCTTGCTGAATAAATGTACTACTTGATATATTCATTTTATGACCAGTATTTTTTGTAATGCTTTACAGTAAGATTAAATTCTTGATTATGAATACTCTAATTGAACAGCCAGTATTTTTTTTTCAAAAAGTTGCCAGCCAGCGCAGTTATTTTTGATCATTTTTATTTACCCACAATAAAGTTTGTATAGGACTATCGCAAACTAACAATACACAGAGAGCTGAAACAATATTACGAATACGAGAAACTGAACAAGACACAGGTGAACAAAATCAGCTTACCCCTACTAAACATAGACACATGAACTAACAAAGAAAATAAACACTTAAAAGTCCAAGAAACAAACCTAAACATGAAAATTGACTCTTTTTGCAAATTAAAGTGTTTTTACAATCAGTAACTTAACCTCGTATAATTTATTTGAACAAAAAAAACGAATATTGCCCTCTACAGAAACAACTTTATTTTTATACAATAAAACATTTTACAGTTCCCAGTGATGGGTTGCAGCTTGAAGGGCATCCGCTGCATAAAACATATGCTGGATAAGTTGGCGGTTCATTCCATTGTAGCAATCCCAGATTAATAAAAGGACTAAGCCGAAAAGGAAATGAATGAATGAAAACATTTTAAAGAACTAAACAGCGACAGCAGCAGCTATTAAAAAAAACAAAAAACTAAATAATAAAATAATGATAATAACAAGTAACACTACCAGTAGATTTTAATACATAAAAAGTACAAATCTGTATTTCATAGTACTTTAAAGGTACAAAAGTGTACCTTAAAGGTACTAATGTGCAGCTGTAAAGTACAAAAGTGTACTTTTTGAAAAGGTACCACCCCAGTGACAGCTTTTTTTCTGAGAGCGTTCATTTCTTCTATTTCTACCAGTCATTTATTTATGAACAACAAGCCAAGTTTTGTGTATTTAACGGGGTGGTATTTAACGCTTGGTTGTGTTTATAAAATGCTAAGCAATGTGTGCTCATGCTTCACTTGTAGAAAATGTGAAACGTTCACATATCTTTTGCGAATTTATTTAAAATGTGGAACGCATGGAAAGCAGCCGCATAGAGAGACACTGTGGCGCTGCTAAAGAGTGTGTGTTTTTACAGCAATTTGACTGATAAATATGAATTTGTAGCTAAATGGTTAGCGGTGCCAAACAGCATTTCCCGTTTACATCTTTGTGTAAGTCCTCGCTACAACATACGATTACACTACGAAACTGTGCCTGTAGTTGATCAATCCACAGCTTCGTCTGATTACAGCGCCTCTGGATACACCCCTTTGCTGTGCAAGGTGTGTGCCCGAGGTAAATCCACATAACCAGAAGCCCTTGTGATCTCAATAGCCCTGATGTATTTTTTGTAGTTCAAAACTTTGTTCGCTGTTCAGACATGTTGTTTAAGTTCACACAGCTACATTACACATCAACTAAAGTTTAAAATATGACATCGTAGTGGACCACCCCTTTAAAATATGAATAGTCTTTATGTCTCATAATCCTGTGTTGCATAATTTACTAGACATCATTAATGGTCATGTGTTGTTTTGACAGGACATTCCTCTTCAAGAGGCAGAGACTAAGATCATACACCGGGACGTTTAGCCAGAGACACAACAGAAAACAGCGGGACACAAGCACCAGTCATTTCAGCCATATTTACTAAAAAAAAAAAAGAAATCTCTCTTTCCCTGGAGGCTTCAGTCGCTTTATCAAACATCTCTTTGACTCTGTTGCAGCATTCATGAGTTTCCTCTTGTTGCTTTATGTTTTTGCACATGCTAATTCTTTTCTGTGTACAGTTATTTTCTTTTTTTGTATATTATTTGTTTGTAATAATGACTTCAGCCTCTATCTGCGGCCAAATAACTGCACTTCTGATGAACCCTTCCTACGTGACTGAATAAATGAATAAACATAGGTAACAGGGAAAGATTCAAACTACTGATATAGAAACTATTTTGTTTTAAATCTGATTTGCATGGCCGTCGTCTGGTTAATAGATTTTCTGTCTGTGCCGTGTCTTAACTGAGAGTGTTGATTCACTGAAACTAACATCTTTCAATGGTAAATGTTACGATCGACAGGATTGCATTGATTGTGTGCGTGCGTGCGTGTGTGTGTGTGTGTGTATGTGCTGGGATGTGTGTTGAAAGCCTCAGTTCGTTGTATATTATGTATGTTGTAATATTCTGACCGTTTGCACCCTAGCAGCAAGGTTCTTGCAATAATGTTGAACTAAAACGATTAATTAGTTTAACACTGTCTATTTTTGTAAGCATGATATTTATTGAGATGTTTGTACATTGTTTTGTATGCTCAACCATGTGTTATCTGAAGATAACTGCAAGTGTAAATCCCTTTTAATGTGTTCCTGAAAGATCTAACTTTTCATGTGGAAGCACCAGTGCCGTAGTATCTCAAAAAAAGTAATTTTATCAATAAATTGTTTGATGTTTTGACAGTATTTTAAACACCAGTGTCAACTGTTTATTATCTCATGTGATTGTTTTTTGGTTTAATGATATACTGAATAATTAATCGTTAAAGAATCACATTTTTTAAATTCCCAAATGAGCTAGCTATGTATATTAAATCTTTGAAAAGTGCGGTCACAATGGAGCTCCATGCATGCTGTTTTTGTTGTAAAAAGCACAATTATCCTAGAAGTAGTCATATAAAAGTGTATTGTTCGGATATAAACACTGATGTAAATGGTTAATGGTTAAAAAAAATGTACATGCCATGTGAATCATTCAAGAGATTAGACCAAAAATGCTGATTCATCCAGTCATGAAGCAAGTTATTATGAGGGAGTCACTGAATCATTCATTCAATCTTATGTTTTATAATAATACATTCAATTTGATTATTAAAAATTAAGATTGAACAGACTGCAGGAAATAACTTTCGTTTTTAGTTTTAAATTTAGTAAATTTATTTTTATTTAGTCATCTCATCACAGAATTCGATTTTAAAGGGTAATTTTCGATTTTATGATGAAAATCATCATTTGTAAGCTGTTAGGACAGAACTGTGTGGTGAGACCACAGTCATATTGGGGTGATAGAAACACAATAAGTCTGTTTTTTTTTTTTTTTTATTTCGTAATGATAAAATAGGATCCAAATCCCTCCCATTTTGAGGCCCATTGCAACATGATGTACAGTAGTAGTGCGGTTTCCCTGCCCACTGAATTGATTGACAGCTGCGTATTATGTCTACGTAGTAATGTGTATAATCATAATCAACAAGACAGGACATGCGCAAAGCAACTCGGATTAAAAGATCTGTTCAGCTCTCTGTGATCATCAATCATCATCAAATGGGATCAAGAATGAGTTTTACAAGTTTAAAATATTTTTAAAACAGTGCATGTAATGAATTCACGATACTACCGTCTTGCCAGCCAGATCTGACGAGAAAACGTAAGTATTTTATGTTTTGTCAGTTTAGTGGCTAATTCGTATGAGTTCATATGAGTTTAATCATATGAAAATGTATGATTTTAAAAAGGAGGTGTGGTGTTTTTACAACCAAACCCCGCCCCTCAACCTAACCATCATTGGGTGATGAGCAAATCATACAAAATTGTGCGAATTAGATCGTACAAGTTTAAACAAAAGAGCAACTAAATTAAAAAGTTAAGAATTGCCATGAGATTGCATTGGTCTTTCCTTTTCACCACAGCTGCATGATGCTTTCACAGATGCTTTGATCTTGGTTTGTGGACTTAAATCAGGTTTATTTTGTACATTAACATAACGGAGAACCATACAGAAGTGGGTATTAACATGTATCCTCCTGTCACAGCAAAAACAGTGCAAAGTTAAACACGTGCTGCATGTCTGTGCGTGCATTAACTTAATAAGGACATCGTGTGAGTCAGTCATCGTTGCAACTCCACAACAAATACATCAAACAATCACTGGGAAAGTTCTTACTTTAGTGTTTTCTTGTCTGTCACTGTGCTGTTTATCTGGCAAGGCAGAGGCTGAGATTGAAGCACACTCTGACAGGCACGTGGGAACAATGGGGAGGGAGAGCTAGCAATAAAGGTACAGGCAACAAAAACAGCTACAATGTGTTCAGAGCAGAGAATTCTAATGTTCTGAAAAGTGTAATAAATAATCTGATGGGTGTTTTGAGCTGAAACTTTACAGACACATTCTGGAGACACAAAATACTTGAAAAAAGGTGCCCTTTGAATAAAAAAGATTAAATTTTACATTTCAGAAAAAATACATTTTAGTTGCATAATCAGACCAATCAGATGAATTTAGTTTTATTATTTCTAAAATATTGACGACAACAGTTTGAAGATGATGTTTGGAACTGATCTGATATTTTAAATAATTGATAATAACCTGATTATGATAGCTGGGCTGTACAGTAACTGAGTATTATTTCCCATTGATTCAACTCTCTGGTGTTTTTCAGTCATTTTTGACTCAACAATCTTTTTTTATTTCCATTACCCTTTTTTTATTTCTATTTGGTATATATTAAAGGTTTGTGAACACACTCACACACAAAAGCAGTTTTATGAAGCATGTTTTTGAAATGTTTCTATTAAATTCGATTTCAAATCAAACTTGAACAATAAACTTTAACTTCTAATTTATAAACTTACAACAGTCTTCTGAAAAAGTCAGATCATAAATGATAAATGGATTATAGTTACATCATTATCATTTGGTACAATTAAACTACAAATTGTGTTGATAAAAGGGAAAAGAGATTATACCTAGATTATATACAGACACTAATCCAAATATTTAAACCCGATTGCGATAGCTAATCATTATAATATACCAATGAAGACACTGACAACTTGCTGGTTTTGACCGTTATACTTTCTTTTAAAATAATTATAATTAATTACACAATTTTGAAAGCAATAGCAAGACTACAACATGACCTAAATGCAACTTTAAATTTAAGAGATTTGTTCAAAGATGCTGATTCATTAAGTTATAGAACAAGTAAACTGTTATTATGAGTGAATCTTATGGATCAGATTAATCCAAATTAATAAAATATGTATGAACTTTAAACTGACAGCAGCTCGAATAAAAAAAAAAAAATCACAATATGATGTTCAGGATTTGCGAAGAAACACTGTAGTTAGCAAACTAAAAACAAATGTCAACTGAATGACAGTTTTTCACTAAGAAATTTTTATAAGTAATTAAATGCACTAATGTTTTGATTTTTCAAAATGAAAAGGGGATGCAGTTGAGTGGAAAGGCCCTTTATTCCTTTTAATATAATAATCTATATAATTTATTCATAAAAATATCATTTTCCACAATATGATGTGGCAACACTATTTTGATGGTCCATTTGAGTAATAGCAGACTGTCTGCTTAATATCTGTAGATACTGCTGCTAACGAGACATTTGACTGACTTTAAAAAACTTTGCAAGTACATGTCAACTTATAACCCTAACCCCAACCTAACACTTTACTTATAATCTAATGAGAATTAGTTGGCATAGATGCAATGTAACTTAAATTCAACAAACGGACCATCAAAAAAAGTGTGAGCCATGATGTTTATGATTTGCCACAGATGTCTTTATGCTGATAATGACAGATGTACATACCCTATATATTTCTTCTCTGACTAGATCTCACAGTCATCAGGCACTGTTCACTGCACATGCCCACAAACGTGCCAGCCCATCCAGTTCAGCTGGCAATTAAAATGCTTGGATTAAAGCCAGCATTATGAGAGGAATGAAATAAGGGCTAGATTAAGGGCACTCCTGTTGAGAGACTGCAGAGAGCTTTTCATTCAACTCTGACAAATGTCTGCCCTCACATGACATTTAAACCACACTTCTGGTGAAAGTACTGAGGGCAGTTTTAAACTACATAACCATGGTACTATCATGTTTTTGACCATCTATGATATTCTTTTAAATACTTTGCATTACAAAAACATAAAGCAACAAATTCTAAAATGCTTTCAGCTGTTTCAGTGTATGCATTTTTATCATGCGCCTCAAACTTGATTCCTGGAGGGCCGCAGCTCTGAACAGTTTTGCTCCAACACTAATCAAACTCAGTTGATCCAATCAAGGTGTTCAAGACTAGAGAATATTAAGCAGTTGTGAGTTGGAGGTGGTTGAAGCTAAACTGTGCAGAGCTGCAGCCCTTCAGGAATTGAGTTAAAGACCATTGATTTATATTCATTAAGAAGATTCAAGTACATACTTATAACTGTTTAATTCACCACAAAATAAAAATTGGAATACTTTCATCTCGTTTCTTATTTTATTGAGCACAAAAGAAGATATTTTGAAAAATGTTGGAAAACACTGCCATTTGACATTGGCGGTAGGAAAATATATACTATGAAAGTCATTCTTCTGAATACTTGATTGGTATTCAACAGAACTTTTCCATATTTCATAAAGGAAAACCTGGAATTATTTAAGGGAGCAAATGGTGACATAAATTTAAATTTTTAAGTTAACTTTTTGGGACAGGGGTTCTCAATCTCAGTCCTGAATGTCCGATGTCCTGCAGCTATTAGCTCCGACCCCAATCAGACACACCTAGTAAATCAAGCTCTTACTAGGCTTTTAAGAAACATCCTTGCAGGTGTGTTGAGGCAAGGTCACTGAAAACCCTAACAAGTTGACTCAACTAAATTAATTGAGTAAACTCATTGCCTCAATTTAACTGAGTAATGGAGTCTCCCTAAACTTGCATATTTAAGTTTATTTAACTTGCCGGGGGCCATGCAGTGGCACAGTAGGTAGTGCTCTTCCCTCACACCAAGAAGGTCGCTGGTTCGAGCCTCAGCTGGGCCAGTTGGCATTTCTGTGTGGAGTTTGCATGTTCTCCCTGCGTTCGCATGGGTTTCCTCCAGGTGCTCTGGTTTCGCCCACAGTCCAAAGACATGTGATACAGGTGAATTGGGTAGGCTAAATTGTCTGTAGTGAATGAGTTTGAATGAGTGTGTATGGAAGTTTCCCAGAGATGGGTTGTTCCTGGAAGGGCATCCGCTGAGTAAAACATGTGCTGGATAAGTTGGTGGTTCATTCCGCTGTAGCAATCCCAGATTAATAAAAGGACTAAGCCGAAAAGAAAATGAATGAATGAATGAATAACTTGCCGGTTTTGTAAACTATATTTTAATAGTTCAGTTCACCAAACTTAATACTACTCCATTACACAATTAAATTGAGGCAACAAGTTTACTCAATTACTTTAGTTCAGTCAACTTATTAGGGTTTTCATTGTTGAAGCTAAAATCTGCAGGACACTGGACCTCCAGGACCGAGTTTGAGAACCCCTGATTTATGGTGTAGATATAAGGAAAATGCTGATAATTCACTAATACCACTTAAAACATACAAAAGTCTAAATATCTGATAGCCTGCTACACCCTGCAATAAAATGAATAGTATGGTAATGGAGCAGTGAAAAAATATCTCCTTGAGCACTTGTTATTGAATGAATCTTTTAATTAAATGACTCGTTTGTGTTCAGTCATGCACAGAATCATATGCTGATGGCGTAATTACTCTGTCTGTGTTAGGTCTTGTTGTATTTGCTCATCTTATGCACATTATAATTGTTTTCAATTTAGATTCAGATACAGTACATTGGCAATACAAATGTACAATCGTTTATCATGCAAATAATGAAAGGCAGACAAACTGAAGTAAGTCAAGTTGCCTGAGGCTACATTATAAACAAGACATCTCATTCATGAATGAAATCAACTGTTCGTTTGATAAATTATAAGATAAAGGCACAATTTTGTTTACATACAGATGCAATTAAAAGTAAATAGGAGCATTATCCATCGTAAATTTTCATTAGAGTTTTGATAAACCTCGGTGCACCTATAAAAACATTACATCCTTGGAACATTACATCCTCTCCTTTAGTCATTAAGTCTTTTTGCATTTCATCATATGGTTGCCAACGGTCCAGAAGTGTTTTAACTCTTAACTTACACACTCTCCTGTTGCGCTATAAGAGTTGGTTTTCACAGTTTGTAAAGAAATTTCAACAAGTTGTTTCAGACATGGAACCAGTTGCATAACCATGCAGCCACTATCCTAAAACTGTCTTAAGATCTACTTTGACCAACTAGCACACAGAGTGAAAAGCCTTTGTAAAACCACTTTAAGCAAGCTGCCAGTTCTCATGAATTCTTAATTCTTTAACTAATTTCTAAAGATTATATTTCTAAACTTTTATAAATGTTGTTAATTCATATGAACATTTATTGTATTGTTAAAAAGACTCAAAGGCCTCTAGGATCACATTCAGTTACCACAAACAAAGTGTGTCTGTGTAATCAGATTAGTTGTGTTCAAAGTTTTAGTTCCTCTTTTGAAAACAGTGCAGAGCTTACAAAACTTCAGCTTTGCATCAATGGCACCCAGCTAAAAGAGATTCACCCTGGTTTTGATTAGCAGGACATACTAACAACATCGTTAAAAAAAGTTGACTCAACTTATAATTTTAAGGCAACAAACTTCATGAAATTTTTGAGTTTACTCAACTTTAATCGAGTAAAGTTAGATAATTGGGTTGAGTCAACTCAAAATGTCCTGAAGCTTGTTGTTTAAAATTTTAAGTTGAGTTTGAGTTAACTTTGCTTTGCTTTGATTTTTTAGTGAATGTTTGATTCCTAGAACGTCCTCTGATCAGTCCCACAGTTGCAAAAAACTTCTTTCTAAATATTTTAAATGTGCAATTGCTTAATTTGTATAAACGTATGTCCAAGGCAAAGCTAATAAGTTTCTTATGAGTACTGTATATGTACACTAGCAATGGAATTTACTGCGATGCGACGAGGTGCCACCTGAAATCTTGCAGGGCGCCAAATTGGTTAGGGCCATGCCTGCTCTGGTGTTTAGGTTTATTTATCTTTTTGATATAAATAGAATATTTCCCCTAGAAGAATGACATATTCTTTTTTAGGGTTCTCTTAATTGTAACAAAACATACATCTCTCATGTTAACCCAATTGAATGATTTGTTCACACAAAACATTCTAGCAATTAACTTCTAAGAAAAGGTCATGAAAGCAACCAGCACTCAACGTTATACAAGAGTGTTGTTTGACCCTAATTTTTAGAAATAAAAAAATCAAACTGCAACATTCTAATAACTTTCTATATTTGCACATAGTTTCTTCAATTTACAAAAACATTATAGAATGGTTCAAAAGAATCGATTATCTTAGATGAATCAGATTCATCACAGCACAGACAGACAGGGAAAGAGAGAGAAATGCCAAACAGTCCCTGAGAAAATACAGACTGACTGTAAAATGGTGGAAACTAAGGAGCATTACCCGCTGCACTGTGAACATTACCACAACATTAGATCCACATATTTCAACAAATTCCAGCAAATAACACCAACTCACATAACTCTCACATATTCAGAAAGGTTGAGGCATATCCTGGGAGATAACTCCAGCTTAATGTCACAAGCAGTAAAATAACACAAAAAGTCAGCCAGTGGACAAACGAGTGAGAGATATTACATATCATCTGAAAACATATAGGTTGTGTATACTAGTATTTTTCTTGTTTGTGTGTGTATTCAGACTAAGTTCTGATGTTTTTAATGTATGTTGTTTGATGTTTATGTAACATGCTGCTTTGTCAATGCAAGTCATGACGATAAATCTTTGAACTTATTTGATTTGATTTGACAAAGACAGAAAGGGACATTGTTACAAATCATCTGAATGAATGTATTGCACATTTTGTTTTATACTAAAATTATTTATCCCTCATTATCTTTTTTAAAATTCATATAGTCTTTTTCATATTGGTGTATGTGTTTATCAGGCCTGTAGCCAGGGGGGTTCGGGTGGTTCAAAAGACCCACCCCTCATTGACAAATGTCCAGAATTTGTCCCATACATGTGCTCACTTATTTTGACTGCTATGCCATCATAAACAGTGAAAATAACCCTTGGGAAAAAGGCTTTAAGACCAAGCAGAATCCTGGGTTGGCTGTTGCTTCTGTGAGACTTCAGCTAATCAGTTTTGGCTAATGCAAACAAACAATTATTTGCAACATGGGCTCAATCTGAAAACGTACCCCTATATACATTTAGAGATCACGAATTATGTAGAGCAACATATGGCTATTATTTTTTAAGAGTCCAACATTCAGCAGTGCAAGAAAACATACAATCTGACCTAAGTGAAGCCATCTTTCCCTACTGTATTGTTTTTAAATGGAGAAAACATTTTACCACTAACTTTTACTATAAATTTAAATACTAATTTTCAAATGTACTTTTTATAAGAGCGGCTAGAAAAATAGTGAAGATCTACATTATTATTATTATTATTATTATTATTATTATTATATTTATATTTTTTATCATTCAAATGACCAAATTCTGTCAGAGGACAGTCGAATGAGCTGGCCAGTTTGTTTTACCTAATAAATGACAATGTGGCTACAGTTTTTAGTGAAAAGCTTTAACAGATTTCTAATGTAATAAATTCCTTGTAATGTAATAATGTAATACTTTTTTATGTTAAAAATAAGTATTTATTTATATTTCTTTATTTTAAATCTTTGGGAAATATCTTTGGTACATCAAAAAGAGTGGTTATGATGACCATCTGACAAGCTAATTCACCTAAAAAAATTAAATAAATTGTGCTTAAAAATGACACAAAAATGTAGTATTTAAATCTCATAATAAAGTAGAAAACAATGCGAATAACTGCAAAAGGTCCAGTTTTTGAGAAAGAATAACCACCCCTTTGACCAGGCTGGCTACGAGCCTGTTTATCGAATTTTTAATTGTTTTTTGACACTACTTGACTAGTCATACCAGTAATTATTTGCATAGGAGAGTCAGAAACATGACAAAAATGAACAAATGTACAGTTATGTTTTTATTTCAAATTATTTTTTCCTTTCATAATCTTTTTAATAACCATAGTCTTTTTCTTATATGTGAATGTATTTATCAAATTTCTATCGAATTGAGAGAGGGGTATGAATAATATGATGTTGAATAATAATATGATATATTAAATAATAATATGATACATTGATTAAAATAATATTTCATTTTTATTTTCATTGAATTATTATATGTATATTATATGTATATATCTATATGTATCTGTATTTACTTTTTTAACTACTACTACCGTTTACTATGCTTTTTTTTGTGTTTATATGTACGTTCTTTCATTTTTATGTAAACTTTAGAACTACTTTGGCAATTCATTTGTAATATTTGTCATGCAAAAAAAGCAAATATTCAATTGAATTGAGAGAAAGAGAGAGAGAGAGAGAGAGAGAGAGAGAGAGAGAGAGAGAGAGAGAGAGAGAGAGAGAGAGAGAGAGAGAGAGCAACGCAACGCAACGCAACCCCAGCACAGCACGCACACACACAAACACACACACCTCCTCCTCCCGCCGGCGTGCTGCTTCTCTCTGACACCACCACAGACTCTCCACCGATTCACCTCCGGCTGCCTCATCCAGGCATGGCAGACGGCTTTACCCCATCATGGCAGTGCTACATTACACCCTCGACTTCAAGCTCCGCGCGCCAGGTAAATGTCCGCGAAATGAATGAACAGGGCTCGCAGAAGCAGAGAGGGGGCTCGTGTTGCTCTGCAGACACACGGGCCTCCCTCCTCGCAACTGCTCCGTAAGCGATTTATTGTCTCCCGTGGCCCCGCTGCTGCTGCATTGCGAGACGGCCGCGGGATGCCTGTTAGTCACTGCAATCGAGCTTAAAGCTGCTTTTGTCGTTCAAATTCTCCTGACGTTTGCTCTGATAAATGACCTTCTGGAGGGTAGCATAGCGGTGCTAGCAGAGGCTAACGTACAGTAGGTTGTCCTCAGGACTGGCTTCGGCTCGGACTCATACGTTTGAATGGAGCTCATATAAATAAATAATGTTCACTAGTTAGCCGCATTGCGTACCAAAACCTATAGTTCCTTGTATACTCCTGATAAGAGTGTTCCTACTACCCGTTATACCCGTTATAGCTAGCTAGTATGTGTATTTAAGACACATTTAGATTTGCTGTACGCTGACAGGCTTTGGAAGTCTCTTACCTTCATTTCCAATGCCTCTATTTCACTGGCTAATAATATCGCAAGCCTTACTTGTATTTGGAGCTATCATATTTTGTGACATTCAAATTGTGAGAAGCGTGACAGGTGTAGGTATCTTGTATTTTGATTTTTAGGACAAAATGTAGGTCAGCAGTTCTGACTGTTGCAGTGTAAAACGGACAGGAATCAATATGGATTGGCATGTTAGGGTTGATGTGTGTAACTAGGTTGAAATTGATTGTTTTGCAGCATATCCTGTTATTGTGGATAAATCCGAATGCCACAATTAAATTGTCATCATGTGAATGCACAAAAGCAGAGCATTCTTTGTGATTTGTGCATTTTTAAGGAACAGCTGACCCAAAAATGTGAATTATTTATTGGCTCTCATGCTGTTCAAAACCAGTTTGACTTTCCTGTCCTCCATTGAAAACAAAAGATGAAGTTAAGCATAATGACAGATGCAAACACAGTTAAAGGGATAGTTCATCCAAGAATGAAAATTTGCAGTTGTAGTTTACTTAATTTACAGGTTTTTCGAGATTTCTTTTCTGCAGTGGAAGATCTTCAGCTGAAACTGGACTTTGGTAATTTGCAAAATGCAACATAAAAAGCAGGGGTCTCAAACTCAATTTACCTGGGGGACGCTGGAGGCAGAGTCTGGGTGAGGCTGGGCCGCACAGGTTTTCCACAAGAAAAAAATCCAATCTTCTCATTATTTTTATTGTTTAACGCAAAATAATATATAAAAAAAATTAATGAGAAAATAAATCAATCGACAATAAATAGTTATAATAATAATAGTCAAAATAATAATAAATGAAAAAAAAATATTTAGGTTTACTGTGATTCACCGTGCTGTTGTTACACGAAAAAGAAGCAACACCAGTGTTGTCATTTGTTTTGATTACTTTTACATTACTTATAAAAATATGCAATGTTTATTGTTTGAGGCAATGCAAATACAATGCAAGTAGTGTGATGCAAATGACCCACAAATAACTGCAACCCTATAATTGGTCCGGATTACCAAGGACTCTGTTTGCCGATGAACAACTTAAAAAACTTTTTTTGAAGTGTTGTTAATGAACCTGGGATGAATGTCCTCATGTGCCCAATAGAAACGAGGCAGCCAGCCAGGCATGTAGGAAAACACTCCACGCTGCACTCATTTTAGACTTTCAAATTAAGCGTGTGTTGGCACGAGGCTGCAGGATGAGTGCCTTAGTGACCCACCAGTGCCGATATACAGCCACATCACACTGCTATGAGTGTGATATTGTGTTTATACAACAGTTTGATGGCACAATCGTGTTAATAAAAGAAAATCAAACATGGACAGTCTAAAAACCCTTTTTTATGTGGAACTACTTTCTTCTGCCATTCATTCAACATCTGCAGCTGACGTCAGAACAGCAGAAACCATTGCTAGTTCACACATGTCCCTTTAGAGCTAGTATTTAAATGATTCTCTAGTGTAATATCTAAACTGATGTCAAAACAGGTGAATTTGAGGACATTATAAGATTATAAGCCTAAACGGCATGAAATTACATCAGTCTAGAGATATTTCCCAGTATTTCTTTGTTACTGTCGGGATATCACAATAGTTAACCCCGAAAAAGGCAAAGCAGCGCAAACACTACCAGATTACTGTTGTGTTTTCTATAAGGAAAAGCACTAAACACAATTTCACCATATGACTTAAATAGCTTTATGTGGAAAGCCATTACTTTTATCTGATTGGATGATTTGTATGGGAGTAAAAATAAATATATGAAATTTATTATATAGAAATAATCAGGGCTGGAGTGGGACCCCTTTTCAGCCCTGGAGTTTCAAGCCTCAGACCGGCCCGCCTCAATTCACGACTGACTATATTAAAATAAGGACATTTCCAATGAAGTTTCTAATTACACTATCACGTCTTTTTTTGAGAAAACAGCTGCTTTAGAACTTCAAATGTTCAACAACCATAACAGTATTATGTCTTAACAATAAAAAAAATTATATATAAAAAAAAAACTATTCAGACGAGGATCAAACCCGGGTCCGCAGCGTCGTATCCTAATGTGCTAACAACCAGAAAATAGATAAAAAGAGCAGAGCTGCGGTAAAATAATGAATAAGACTGTGGTCAAGTAAAAAAAATAATTAATTTAAAAAGTGTGACTGCTGAGAGCAACAGATTCTGGAGCTAGGGACACCGGCCCTCGCGGCCAAAAAACGGACTGGCCCACCGGGAATTCTCCCGGTCCTCCCGATTAGCCAATCCTGGCCTGGAAATAATAAACAAACTACTGTCATAAATAAACACAATAGAGCAAATGTTTAAGTGGAATAAACAGTGATTAATAGTTTTCTGGGAAGTGTCTAACAGTATTCCGGGACAAAAGTTTAGGAATCAGATGTAAAAGGGCATTGCATAGTCTTCATCAATTAAATAATTCAATAAAATATATATATTTTACAACTTTTTTATGGTCTTTATGTTCTCTTAAAAGGTTCTCATGGACCTTAAAAACACATGAAAATTTTAAACTTTCACTCTTTAATGTTTAAATTCTGGAGTGTCTCCACAAATTTCATGTGTTTTTGCCTGTGGGTTCTGGTCATCTTTGTTCATAACTCAACATTGCATATCCTGCGATGTGACTAATGCAGACATGCACATTGCGATGATGATGCTCAAACGACATATTGTGCATCCCTAATATATATCATACATGCTGTCTAATAGAGCTGGCTGATTAATCAAAATGCGATTGCGCAAAGCTGTGATTCTCATGCACATCTTGTCAGAGAAGCATGGTTGGGTGGTCTGCAGGAAATCTGCGAAAGGGCGCTTTTGTGCAAAGAAGCCAAATAGCCAGGAAGAAGAAACTCCTATAGCCTTGCATTATAAACAGAAGATTTAACAACTTTATTTAGTTCTGCGTAGGACTGGGCGATATGGCAAAAATGCAATCTCTAATTATTTTCCATATTGAACTATAACGATACATATATATTCTGAAATAAGTTGTTAATGCTCCCAGATTTAAAAGAGTACCCCAACAATGACTGAAGCTACAAAAATGAGAGAGTTTACTATATAAATCTCCATTATTATCACACTTAGATTCCTGTTGTTGCACATGTCTGCTGTGCGATTGGCTTTTAGATCAATATAGAGTAAAAAAAGTTTAGAGCATGTCATTGTTATTGACATTAATTATTTTACGATTCGATATAATATCGTTTATCAGCCCAGCCCTAGTTCTGCGTGACTAATAATCACACAACTATGGAATCATCTCACTGAAGGATTATTTCAAACACTCGATTGAAGTGGGTTTGGATTGAAAACAAGTTATTAAGTGTGGTATTTTCACGTGAGGCATTTCCTACACAGAGCTGTAGAACTGTTATCTTGATTTCATTATCATCCAGTTGAATCAATATCCATGTTGAACTCAATTTCGCGTAGCTTTTCAGTGTATAAACGACTCTGTGTAGAACTAAATTGCTTTTATAGACAAAATGCGCCTGAAAATTACCTTTGATTAATCACCAGAAGACGCTTTGAGGCATTTGAAGCAAAACATTTGGTCTGTGCAAGAAACTGAGTGTATGTCTTTTTAATAATTAGGTCTCAATATCTGTTATTTGTCAATAAGTGATAACAGAAAAAGCTTTTTAGGTGCGAACTAATCCTTAAAATATCTTCCTAATATAGGAGCCTGATTGACTATAGGGCAATTAGTGTTTGGAAAGGGCTTTTAGGGCTTTTTAAGATGCCTATATAATCCTTCTGTTTTTTCCCTCTCTCTGTTTAGCTGATGTCTCTGCGACTGTGCGTGGCCTGCAGTCTATATTTCAAGAGCAGGAAATGACAGAGAATGTCCACGACTCTGAGGGACACGGATATCTGGCCACCTTCATCGGCAAGAATAGCAGGTTAGCAAAATGCCTTTCGTAGTACATCAGAGTCCTTCACAGCATGCAAATCAGGTTTTGTTTTGCTTACAATGGGAGGGACCTGAATTTGAATTATGGATGATGATGCTGTAACTGCCCTTTCATTATGGCTAATTTGTTTGCCATGACTCATGCTGGAATTCTGTAGGAAAGAGACACGCTCTCTCCCCTCCATTGGGCCATTCCATGGAGTGTTTTCATTTTGTCTCTGTAACAGCTAAGCATAATGTTGAAGCTAACTGACAATACTGATGACTGACCACTGAAAACACCAGGTGTGCTCCTGCGTCCAGACTCTCTTTAGGATGACCATTGATTGGCCAGTTAAGTGCATCCTCTGCGCAACAAAGGGCAGCATTTAGAAGAGCGTGGGGTCATTTGGGTGGCTTTGTGCATCTGATCTAAAGGCTTTGGTAGTCACTTCCTGTTTTGTGTGTGGCTTGCTGTAAACACAGCTGTTGGGGCTTTGTTTAAGCTTAAGCTGGGATGAATCTGGCTGCATATGACTTTTTGGTGCATTTCTTTTGACTAGTTGTGTGGTTTTAATTGAGTTTTGTGTATTTTTTTTGTATCAGGTTTGCCATCTTACGAATGCACTCCCATGGTCTGGTGACCTTTGACCTGCAGTGTCTTGAAGGAGACGATGCAGCGCAAGTGGACAATGTGAGTTAATGGAATGCAGTAGGCCAGTGTTTACCAACACTGTTCCTGGAGGCTCATCAACAGTACATATTTTGGATGTCTCCTTTATCTGATCCTTTCATCTCAGGTGTGTTTGATTAGGGAGAGGTTGAAAATGTGTACTGTTGTTGTGCCTTTAGGAACAGGGTTGGGAAACACTGCAGTTGGCAATAGTAGTATATGAATTTTTTTTTTTTCCACAGAGAGTTAAACTTCAAAAACGCTAATAATTTTATGAAACCAATCTTTACAGACCCCCAGTTGTTCATGATTTTTTTTTGCGATTAAAAATGACTGAATTTGTGTTGTTAGTTCCATAAATTTGCAGACTATTTTGAGATGAAAAATGATGAATAAACATAAAATACTCTGTTAGTTGTGCAATCATAAAAATAAAGTTCTTTATTTTGGTCTCTTGTCAAGACAAGATGTAAAATTGTAGAGATTAAGCCAAAGGAAGGTTGTATAACTCTTATCTACAATCTTTCAATCCCTGGAGCATCTGACATCATGTACCTCACTCAGGACATGCGTCAGGGCTTCCCCTACTGTAATACACCTAAACACAGATTGCCATAAAACTCGTCAATGGCAGGAAAGCGTTTTCTCTTGTCAGTGGCAGGAAAAGAGTTAAGCAAAATCATTTATCGATTTGATGCACATCGTAATAGGCTACCAGCTATACATAAATAAAACACAAATAAGGTCCTTCAATTCGGTCACATCCAGCGGCCATCATCCATCCGTCAATCAATCTCCATCTTTGTAAGCTGTTTTTCTGTCTGTTCCGTTGCTTTGTTTGTTAGATGTTTGCTCCCACTTTTCTTTTGCTTTCTGAAGTGCATCAAACGCACAAATCACCCAATTTGCGCTATGTTATTCACTCAATTTGTGTCAAAGGATGTCTGATCACATCTTTGCATTAACTTCACATGTAGATCACTCATGATTCATCCACGTCTGCTTACTGCTTAGGCTGCTAAACATTTACCCCCACTCTCATGTAATGTTAGGACTGTAAGGGCGCAGGTGACACGTCATTTTTCGAGAGACTTAATACGCTTGCGCATGCAATGTCTGTAAGTCATGTAAAACAATAAATTGCAAACTGAAATTAATCTAATTTGATTATATGCTTTAGAACTAAATGTTATATGAAATTCTTTACTTTTTTGTGATTGTTTTGCAGTTAAATTAAGAATTTTGCATGATCCAAAAAAAAATTCAGCTTTTTGTTAATTTTGCGTTGGATTCAGCACAACCTCAAACTAGGCTGTCTGTCTTTAGCAGTCCTCAACTGAATATACATATTTCATGATCCTCAAAAATGATTAAACGTCCTGTATTATGCATGTATGCACTGTATGGTTCTGTAATCCATTCAATTTAGACTGAACATGTAATATGAATGTGCATGTAATATCACAACATTGTGAGTTTGCAGCATAGTTTTTGTAGTGGCTCCTAAAACACCACTGTCGTATACAGTAAATTTCAGATATAAACCAGCGTTGTAGCCAGGGGCAGTTAGGGTGGTTTGAAAGACCCACCCCGACTGAAAAAGTCCAGAATTATTCCATACATGAGGTTATTTGTCCAATTTTTGACTGCTATGTCCAGAGTTTAAGACAAATTATTCAAATGGAAAAATTCTGACTGAGGAAAGTTGAATGAGCTGGCCAGTTTGTGATTTGCCTATAGGCTACAATTTTTAATTTTTATACAAGTTTTAACAGATTGCTAATTGTTTTTTATTTTTTAATAATAGATAAAAATAAGCATTTTAAAAATGTTTTTTTCATATTTATTTATATTTTTTTATTTAAAATGCTAATCTCAAAACATTATTTATAAAATGGTAACTGTAATAACTGACAGTTTAAATGCATATTTGTAAATGTATAATTTATAGTAAAATAGTATTGTAAGAACGGATGCTCTGATCAGGATTTTTGCAGCCGATACCAAGTACCGATTCCTTGTCATGATGATCGGCCGATACAGAGTACAGATTCAAAATTTATAATGCATGAAGCACATTTTTACTCTATGTATGTTCCTTAAGATAAGATCTCGCCTTACCTAAGATAATAAATTAAGGATGCTCCTTATAATACCTTAAACACGTCTTTTATAACCATTTAGGTGTGAACATGTCATGGCCAAAAGCAGCTTTACAGAAAACAATTAATTCGTTTTACTTTGGCTTGGGCTATGTGTAATATATGGGAGCGCTTGTGCATCTTTCTCTGCTTGTAAACTCATAAACAAACCCCTGCAATTGGTCCATGAGATCGGCCAGATTGGCGAGTACCGATCAGGTCATGAAATGTGATTATCGGCCGATACCGTTCTTCGGCCGATCGATTGAAGCATCCCTAATTCAGAGTTTATATGGTCATGGAAACCCTGGAAAAGTCAGTTTTGAGTTTTGACATGGCATTTTCCATGCCTGGAAAAGTTTTGGAAAAACAGAAAAACCCACAAAGTTTTGAAAAAGTCATGGAAAACAGATATTTGTTTACTTAAATATATGTTAGTTTACGTTTTGCAATTCAGACTTTATTTTTAGTTTGTCTTTCACATTTTTCTTTTTATATATGATATAAATATTATTGCTCTTGAATGTCCTTCCATCCTGTTTTTGTCCTGGTTCAGAAAGTAACGATTAAGATGTTTGTTTTTTCTTTGTAGCTACTGAATGCACTGGAGAAAAAATTAAAGGCTCTTCTAGATGGAAATATCCAAAGGATCAAGAGGTGAAGCTATCATCATTTTTACTGTGAATCGGTTTCCATAAAAACAATCTTCTCACATTTGGTAATTTATTCTTTTGCTGTGTTCACACCAGTCGCAACATGCGCAAATAAATCAGGCTATTCATGCGTACATAGATGCGTGAACATTTTGAGTTTACTCATATTATTCCCGCATCAAATTCAATTCATTCACATGTCAAATTCACTTCACAATAGATGCTGATTTGCATCATAAGCAGGGCTTCTGTTTGCCCGGTGACTCTAGCTTCGTTGCTAAATGGCTAACATGGATTTTTATTGAAATAATAGCTGTGCTTTAGGAAGGCTGAAAAACAAGTTATATTAGTTCAGCACCATGTCTTGAGTCCACTAGATTCTTTCAGAGTTGCACCCAACAAAGTTTATCAGCTCTTCCAGAAACAGCAGTACTTCAGACTAAGCCGAGTGCAATTTGGTGAACTGTTTTCCAGTGTTGGCAGGAGGATTTCCCCTCGGGACACCAACAACAAGCCCTACATCATAATCACTCCCTTACAAGAGCAAGCTCATGATTGGTCAACACGGCACAAATATCCGCTGGAGTTCAGATTTTCTAACTCAAGCGATACTGACATTAAGCATGTCAAACGCTGGAGAAACGTGCCGCAGGATGTCTATTCTTGTCTTTGCACAGACTTAACATGTCAATCACTCGAGCTTGACGCTTCATCCGCGTCTGGTGTGATTGCAGCATTATGCTTTTATATTGTGGTGACCAAATACCGAAATGGTTTGTTTAACTGAATAAATCTGTTCAGACTCCCTGCGCTGATTCGAGGCAGTGATGTGGATCGGTACTGGCCCACGGCTGACGGCAGGCTGATGGAGTACGACATTGATGAAGTTGTGTATGAAAAGGATTCTGCCTACCAGAACATCAAAATCTTGCACTCGCGACAGTTTGGCAATATGCTCATCCTTAACGGGGATGTCAGTAAGTTGGGCTTATTTACAACTTTCAGATTTTCAGGTTGTTGTATCACGTGTGTGTGTATAGTAATTGTTTGTGATCGAATGTTAGATCTGGCAGAGAGTGATCTGCCCTACACTCAGGCCATTATGGGCAGCGGCAAAGAGCACTATGCTGGAAAGGAGGTACTTATTCTGGGAGGAGGAGACGGTGGGATTCTCCACGAAGCGGTGAAGCTCAAACCAAAGATGATCACCATGGTTGAGATATCCTTTATGCTAAGCACCTAAAATAGTGAAGTACTTTATAAATGTCTGACTGCTTTTGGGTATTTCCTTAATTGAGTATTAACATTGATGAACTGGTGATTGATGGATGTCGGAAACACATGAGGAAGACCTGTGGGAATGTTTTAGATAACTTGAAGGGAGATTGTTACGAGGTAAGGATTGACTGAGGTGATTATTTGTGTTATTACATTATATTAAAAGAAGCTTTTATTTATGTCAGTTGTGGTTGCTAAACATTACCAGCTTAGTTTAAGGTCATAACTGTCCAGCCTAAATTTTGAAAAGCCATATTTTAACAGTATTTTTCCAGATGTTTTTTTCTGTAAGCTGAAACATGCTGTGGCTTTAATTCAAAAGTGATTATACCGATATCCCATAATTGAGTTTGAGACCACTGATCTAGATTTCTCTTTTTGCGGAATCATATACAAGTTTAAATTCTAAAGTCCTCTATTTTTTATGGTGAAGACTCCTACACTGCCAAAATTAGACATTTACTGCCCAATATTGATAACATTTTTGCAATTTTGGCCTTATGTACTTACATGGCTAACAAAACATCACAAAGAAAGTTAAATAGTTCAATTCAATGACTTGAAAGGGCTTGCAGTAATGCAGTTTGATGAGGTGCTGTACCGCAAAACTAATTTAGCCAAGCTAGCACAAAAAATAGCATTATTACAAGAATGCCAGAGCTTAAATAAAGCCTGTCCAATAGAGTGTGGGAAAGTACTTTCCTTTTTGTTATTTGCTTAGTCGTAAAAAATAAATAAATGCAGAAGCAGTGGTTTATTATTAGCGAACATCTCACGCTAATGAGGGCACTGTATGAAGAAATATGTGCTATACTCTTTCGTCTTACTAACAAAATAAACACAACCAAACTGACAGTGCTGGGAAAATAAGCAAGTCAGCATTCTAATCATGCATATAGTTTATACAATGGATCACTTTAAAGTTATACATTTTATGGCATTATACATGAAACACAGCATCATTGATGGTCTCAGTTTGAGTTACAACTTGATTTTCTGCCATAAATAAGCTTGACAGTGTGAAGCAAAGTAATGTTAAATCTTCATTTGTGAATGAAAAAAACAACACCCTGTAAGTATGAGGCGCTGTGTTGGATTTAAATCAAACTTTGCTTATCAACACATGCTTAAAACATGTGCATGTACTCCTATTAGTTACTCGCATATACATCTATACGATTGGAGGTTCAAAACAATATATAAAACTTGCAAATATACTGTACATATAAACTTGTTGCATGCATACACCCACATACACACACTAACATACATATAATGTCAATCCTTGCATAAACACCCACATTAACACATGCACATTCATATAAACTCACTGCGTGCAAACAAACCTATACACACTCGAATAAACATACAAACTTGATCCTTTCATAAACACCCACATTAACACACGCACAAACATATAAACTCGCTGCATGTAAACACACTCACATGTGAGTCATATGCAAGGAAACATATTTTTTACATTTAAAGAGATGGTTTAGTTTATACAGATTAAAGCTTGATTTAGCTCAACATAAAAAATTTAAGGAATGTTAAACGTTAAATAAATAAGAAAAATGTCTGAATATAAAACATCACTTATGGTGTCCTATCCTAGCAGGCACACAACGTCATAAGATGTTAATATTAGGTTAGATTTAGGTTGTGATGTCGGGTGACCAAAATTTAATGTCTAAGGACAACGTTATTTTAATGTTCATTAATGACGTCAAATGTTGTTGATATTTGGTTGATTTTAGATTGTGTTGGAAAATGACCAAAATCCAACATCGAGCCAACATCATAATTGACGTCAAATACTGACATTTATTTGTTAGGTATAGCAACTAAAATCCAACATCTGATAGACATCATAGTTGTAACATCCACACAGTGTCAAGCTGTAATATCATTAGACGGTAGCTAATGATTTTGCATATGCGCATAAAAAAATGGTTGATGGAAACGCCATGATGTGCATAAATTTTGAAAATGCACATAAAAACATTTGCACGTAACTGTAGGATAAACTTTATTTAATAAGAAAAGATGCACATAAACTGTGATGGAAACACTTTTACCGCACAAACTCCATTATGCGCATTAAAAAAAGGTCATGTGATTTTGTTATAAGAGATTATGTGATGATAAAAATGTGTGTAAAGGACAAACCAGCAGGCTGAGCACATTGTAAAACATCTGAAATATTGTTTTGGTCATTCCAAAACGCCTTATCGTTTAAGTGTTAGTGTTATTATATTATTAATGACCTTCAGAATTAAGAGCGTCTGTGCTCTACACCTTCAAACGCCACCGCGTGTTTACTGCGTGTCAGGATTGCCTTCTGTGGTGCAAGTCATTTATTAGATGAAGAAAAGATTGACGCAGCTTCTCCTATCGCAGCAATTTCAGTTTTTACTGGTGCCGGTTAATTTAAAAAGTGACGATTTTGTTCGCTTTAACTTGTTATATGGAAACACTGCTTTATTCGCACGTTTTTATGCGATAATCCGGTTTGGCGCATAAAGTTCATTCGCACTTTTGGGTGGAAACATAGCTAGTGATATTTTGATTGTTTTTAGTTTGGGTTAAAAAAATTGACCAAATGTTGGACACTGATGTCAGTTTGACATTGGGTTCTGACGTCAACGCGATTTTCATTTCCACCCAAAATGCTACGTTGGAGTGCAACATCAATCTGACATCATGTTGACGTCCTGTGCCTACAGAGATATCCAAATGGCCATGTTTCTCATGGTGTGAGGGCCAGCTAAAATACATGTTTATTTTTTGTTTTATTTAGGGCTTGTATCTTTTTTATTTTTTTCTCTCAACAATGCAATTCTACTGTGACTTATTTTCCCCAAAATGCATTACTCCAGTCTTTAATTTCACATGATCCTTCAGAAATCATTTTAATACGTCAATTTGCTGCTCAAACATTTCTGAGAATCGCTGTTGAAAACCAGTTTTGCTGCTTAATCTTTGCGTGGAATTTCAGGAAAAATGTAAAGGTCAGAATTAAAGAATGATTATGTAATGTGTCTTGCTATATGAAAGAATTATCTTCATGATCATTTCAACTGGCTGGGAACTTTTAAACAGCATAGTATATAACACTGTATCATACATTCACATTTCTTGGTCCTGTTTTGGCTCTTTGTCTTGTAATCAGTTACTTTTTTTTTAGCTTGATGTAACAATGCGGCCCCTTTCCTGCTTTTGAAACAAGTCCTATGCAGGCAGTTGAGGGAAATTACCCAAACTCTGGGCAACTGCCAGTTTTTTTGGCTAACAATACGATGCTTTGTTTCTCATGACGAATATCACCTTTATGTTTCCTCCTTTTCCTTCAGATTTTGGTGCAAGATTGTGTTCCTGTACTGAAAAAGTTTGCAGAGCAAGGGAGGACATTTGATTATGTCATCAATGACTTGACAGCAGTCCCTATTTCCACAGCACCTGAGGAGGGTTAGTGTGTATGTCTTTACAAGCCTCACACATTAACACACGTTTACTCACCATTTACTTTTCCTCAAGTGGTTCTTTTATTTCTATTGAACACAAAGATATTTTGAACAATGTTGGGAAGCTAAGAGCCATTAACTTTCATAGTATGAAAAACAAAGACTTTGGAAGTCAATGGTTACAGGTTCCCAGCATTCCTCACAATATCTTCCTTTGTGTTCTAAAGAAGAAATGAACTGAAACAGGTTTGGAAATAGATGGTGAGTAAATAATGAGAGAGTTTCCCTTTTTAGGATGCACTGTCCCTTTAAATCAGTTAAATTGTTGACTTGTTTGCTTCTGTAGATTCAACATGGGAGTTCCTGAGACTCATCCTTGACCTCTCGATCAGAGTTTTGCGGCCAGGTGGGAAGTATTTCACACAGGTGAGAGGGTCATTTTATATTTGTTTGGAAATGCTGGGATTGTATATTTCTATATTGTGTTCATGATGTTTTCTGCCTGCAGGGTAATTGTGTGAACCTGACTGATGCGCTCAGCGAATATGAAAAGCTTTTGGGGAGACTTTCATGCAAAGTCGACTTTTCCAAAGAGGTGGTGTGTGTTCCCTCCTATATGGAGCTGTATCCTTTTTAAAATTATTCTCTAATAGAGAAATAGTTATTTTGGAAGAAATATGACAGTGTAAGCATAAATAGCTTTTTTTAGCTTATTTTAAATGTTCTTTTTTTAAGTATATATACTGTAAGTTTGACCGCGCTGCTGTCACCATAAAATATATTTTATTAGAATGTGAAAGTAACATTAGACAAGATTATTGTAATAAGAACACTTAGATGTTTTTATAAAGGTATCATCAGGAAGAATTTGAACAAAAAAAATCTTATTTATCTTATAATATAATTTTTTGTGAAATTTGTTACCTTTTTATTTATTTATTTGTTTGTGCGTCAACTCTTATTGAAATATGAAGTTGTTCTTATATAATGTTTTTATGTGTATTTATCTTGCCATGAAATAGCTATTAGTTGCTGATGTGGCAGTAAATAAATAAACAAACAAAAAATTATTTTGACACTGTACTTTAATATATTTATATTTATACATATATTTTTATATGGATACATCCATCTATACTTGTATTGTTTGTTAATCCTAAATTTACACACCCCAAGAAAGCCATACTTTAGTAAACAATTTCTGGAAAAATGATTTATTAAAAGTAAAATAAGTTCAGGGTGTCCGCAGGATCTTCAAGTCTAGAAAATGTTTTTAATTTCAAAAGCTAAAATTCAGGCCATAAAAAGAATTAAATTCAGAGAAATATTTTCTTGTAGGTCTTAAACTATTTTAAACGGGTCTTAATTTTCCCTTCTTAATGTAAAGCTACCCAATCGATTCAACACGCATCCAATCACCAACAATATTAAATCTTAATAAACCTTTTAGCAAAACTCTTTTTACAGTATAATTAATACTATAACAGTTTGTCGTGCATACATTTAGTTTAAGTTTCATGTTTAAAGAGTTTTTTTTGTCAATATGTTTAGAACTAGCGTCTGCTTGTTTTGACACGTTATTTTAAATATGTGACTAAGATTTTTGATGTGGTAAAGTAAATTAAAAGTAAAAAAAAAAAATCTTAAAGTAAAATTTAAAAAAAAATCCTCAGCATTAAGACCTATATAAGTCTAAAATTAAATTCTTGATCATCTTAAAGAGCCCCTATTATGCATTAAAAAGGTCATATTTTGGTTTTGGGGGCTCCAACAACAGGCTGATATGCATGTAAGGTCAAAAATTTCCACTTCACTTCCTAATCTGCAATTGCCTCTCTGGATATACCACTAACTGTACTCAAAAAAAAAATAAAATAAATAAATAAATAAATAAAAATTTACTTAAAAAAAAAAAAAAAAAAAAAAAAAAAAAAAAACTAAAATATTACTAATACTTTCCTTCTTAGACTGTACAGACCTGAAACTTGCCTATAGCACTTTTTCATTGTTGCTCTTATAGTTGTGTAAATTGCTTCCTTGTCCTCATTTGTAAGTCGCTTTGGATAAAAGCGTCAGCTAAATGACTAAATGTAAATGTAAAAAAATTGGAGTGGATAGCGAGCTTACAAGCGCATTTAAACCCGTAAAAGAGCGGCACGCGGCACATTTTCAAAGTGGATTTAGAAGCGATATGAGAATATAAAGAGTTAATCAGGTACACTACAAGCAGTTACAAGTAACAAAACACAATAAAATACATAATTTGCAAGCTAGAGAAAACAAGGAGGCAACCATTTTAATCACATTTACTTACACTTGTGAAATAGGAAGGAACTGATCCGTGAACTGTGTTATAAGTGTGTAGATTGCTGAAGCACTTGTCAGAAAAATTACGGGAACACAGCACAAGGCTGGGGCTATAATGTTGAGGTTTTTTTGCAAAAATAAACTTCAACTACTTACTCTTCACAGCCTCATGTTTGGGTTAGGGAATATAACATTAACTTTTCTCTCACGCTAAAGACTCGTTACCGCTGTGATTAATTCAAACCACTATGAGTTGACTCCTATAGATGAATCAATAGTTTTAAACACAGTGCACTTTCAGATTTAAGCCTTAGCTGGATATTTCACTTCACTTAGAGCTGTTACACACTGCATGGATGCTCATATTCAAAAACCCATAATAGGAGGTCTTTAAAAAGTCTTCCATTTGACTTGTTGATACCTGCAGATACCCTGAAGTTACAATTACCTAGAGCTTTGTTTGATTAGTCACATTGATTAGTCACATTAAATAGTTAATAGTAGGGCTGCACGATGTTGATAAAATCTGTTATTGCGATTTTTTTCTTTTTCTTTTTCTTCTTTTTCTTTCTACGATAAATATTGTGCAATAATATATTGTGCAGACCTAGTTAATAGTTTAATTAAATATAAACAAACAAAACGAACAAATATGTTGTTATATATTGTGAAATATAATGACTATAATTGTCAAGGAAATACGAAAATACTCATAACCACCACACCATAAGTAATTATTTTAACGTAAAACAGTGTCGAATTTTATGTTTATATGAAGTGCATTGATTATTGTTGTTTAAAATGATTATAAAATTCATTATTTTGTTTTGTTTTTTGATTTTGTAAACATTTATTTGTTTGTTTTGTTTAAATTCTAACACTTATAACGTTTATTATAATCATATAACAAGCCATAATGTAATAAACACTTGCTAGAGAATTATAAAATAATTAATAGCAGCTAGTTTTCCCCCACATGTCAACAGTTTGATCTTCATTCATTCATTCATTTTTTTGTCGGCTTAGTTCTTTTATTAATCCGGGATCGCCACAATTTATCCAGCACGTTTTTACGCAGCGGATGCCCTTCCAGCCGCAACCCATCTCTGGGAAACATCCACACACTCATTCACACACACAAACTCATACACTATGGACAATTTAGCTTACCTAATTCACCTATACCGCAAAACTTTGGACTGTGGGGGAAACCGGAGCAACCGGAGGAAACCCACGCGAACGCAGAGAGAACATGCAAACTCCATACAGAAACGCCATCTGAGCCAAGGCTCGAACCAGCGGCCTTCTTGCTGTGAGGTGACAGCACATTACCTACTGCGCCACTGCATCGCCCAGTTTTGATCTTACATAAAATTAAAATATATGAATTGTCTTTTGTCCACTGAAATCTGAACTGACCTCACATAAAGGAACATCCTCTCCTTAACCTGCTGCCTCAGATGGGTGTTTTACACCATCTGGAAGAAGTAATGTCTCTTCCTCCTGCCGCAATGTGAAGACCCCCTGATGCACTGAGGGGAGACGTGCACATATCTCTCCGTTTCTGCTGTCCCTCCACGTCCACAAATCAGCCTTCCCTTCGTTCGGCTCTTTGTATTGTTGTGTTTGAAGTTTCCTTAGCTCTCAGTTTTGTTGGTCTGATGTTGTTTTGCGTGGGCTCCTCCAGAGAGCGCTGTGGTGCCGTGTGTGATGATACTGAAGCCTGGAGGACGGCGAAGCATCCAGACGCATTTTCTGACTCCGGCCTTTGAGGATTTGCTGTTATGATTCAGATTTTACATTGCTCTTTGTGTTTTAGTGTAGCTCCGCAGCTTTTTTTTTTTGCATCATATTGTAACTGTGGCTTGAGAGTGATTTGATTTATGGTGCTTCACAGGGAGTTCATTGGCAGTGTTGCATTCTGGAAGTTCACCGAATAGTCTATAATTGAAGCCCCCAAATATGTCTTAAAAGGGAAAACAAAGTCCTTGCTGTGGAAATTTTCATTTTTGTTTTATTTTTCGCTGAACTGTGAATGTTAACTTCTTTTTATAATTAGGTCCAAAGTAGGTTTCCCTGCTTGATGTTTTTGCATCATTTTTTTATATATATATAAATATAAAGAAAGAAGGTTTTACTGAATGTAGGCCACTTAGATTCATGCCTTTTATTCATTTTGTGGTGCTTCGTTGATATTATTTATTTGATTTTATTTCACCTTATGCCATTGATCCTGCCCTGAAAAGTAACTCCTGTTAATGAGAGTGAGAATCATCTATTAAAGCATACGAAGAGAAAATGATCTAATCTCTATGTTTGGTCTTGTATCTGATATTGTTCTATAAAAATACTGTACACCATTATTATTATTGTTAGGGGCCAAGCACTAAAAGTAGTCTTTATTTTTTCCCTCTCTTGAAGTCTATGGCAGCCCAGTAGACTGTACGGTAATAAGATGTGAATTTTGCCCCACAGAATAACCACAACATTTACATTTAATGGCCACTTTATTAGGTGATCTGCTGATCGACTGGGATTTTGACACACAACCATCTCTAAGTTTTACAAAAAGTGGTCAGAAAAAGAGAAAATATTCAGTGAGCGGCAGTTCTGTGGGTGCAAATGTCTTGTTGATGCCAGAGGTCAGAAGAGAATGGCCAGACTGGTTCGAGCTGATAAAAAGGCAACAGTAACACAAATAACCACTCTTTAAAAACAAGGTCCGCAGAAGAGCATCTCTGAACACCCAACACGTCCAACCTTGAGGCGGATGAGCTACAGCAGCAGAAGACGACACCGGGTGCCACTCCTGTCAGCTAAGAGCAGGAAACTGAGACTACAAACCAAAAACAATAGAAGATTAGAAAAACATTGCCTGGTCTGATAAGTCTCAATTTCTGCTGCGACATTTGGATAGTCGGGGCAAAATTTGGCGTCAACAACATAAAAGCATGGATTCATCCTGCCTTTTATCAACCCTCAGGCTGGTGGTGTAATGGGGTGGGGGGAAGGGGTAATGCGTCATGTTATAAAGCGTGAATCTTCTCAGACTGGTTTCTTGAACATGACAATGAGTTTACTGTATTCAAATGGCCTCCACAGTCACCAGATTTCAATCCAAATCTGCAGCAACTGTGTGATGTTATCATGTCAATATAGACCAAAATCTCTGGGGAAACATTTCCAGCACCTTGTTGAATGTATGCCATGAGGAAGGATTAAGGCAGTTCTGAATGCAAAAAGGGGACCAACATGGTACTTGTAAAGTTTACCTAATATAGTGGCCGGTGAGTGTATTATCTAGTAACTACCCCAACGGTGCCACCACCTGTCCAAATATGTATTCATGTTTATGCTAATAATAATTATTGAACTGCAAAAGCTAAATGATTGCTCTGGATTGCTATGTACTGTTTGCACCAAATTAATTATTTGCATTATTGAAATGTTCAGCCATTTTGAAGCACTTGACTTGTATTTTACTATTCTTTGAACTGTTTTAGATTCCGGATTGAGTAACGCTCAAATTAATTTAACAAAAAAGCTTGCTGAAGTGAAATATACACTTGTGTATTCAGAACATGGGTGTGTGCCGTGATTATGTTTATGTTACACTGTGTACACTGAGAAACCACAAGACTGGTGTGAGGGCCAGTATACATCTGGTTAACGTTGGTTAATATCTCATTTTCACCCATTTTGATGATTGCTGTGGAATACTATATTTTTCAAACACATTGACGTATCGCTACAGAACTTAAACACCATGCCCTGAAGATACAGTAACTTTCGGGCAGTAACTCCTTGTTAAATTATAACAATTTTTAAAAACATGCTTATTATGTTTGTTTAGTTTTGTCTTTTATCATAAAACTGGTCTTGTTTTCCTTGAACATTGATACAAATAATGCCATCATTGACTTAAGTTTCTAACTTAACCAAATTTGCTAAGATTGTCATCCAGCATAATGTTATGAACTTACTGTTGATGGGTGAGTTTATGTTTACCATATTGACCAATTTGATACCTGAACTCCATCTCAGGTTGTATCTCTTTAAATCATCCAACTTGTCCATCATCATCATCTCAACAAATCAGTTTGGTAACAGCGTCCCCTATTGGTCATTTGGGAATGTATTGATGCATTGATGTTACTTGCATCTTCACACACTGGCCACTTTATTAGGTGCACCTTACAAGTACCGGGTTGGACCCCTTTTACCTTCAGAACTGTCTTTATCCTTCATGGCATAGATTCAACAATGTACTGGAAATATTCCTCAGAAATTTTGGTTTATAGTGACTTGATAGAATCACGCAGTTGCTGCAGATTTGTCGACTGCACATCTATGATGCAAAGGTGCTCTATTGGATTGAGATTTGGTAACTGTGAAGGCCATTTGAGTACAGTAAACTTATTGTCATGTTCAAGAAACCAGTCTGAGATGATTTGCCCTTTATGACATGACGCGTTACGCTGCTGGATGTAGCCATCAAAAGTTGCTGCCATGGCTAACTAGAAATTTTCATTATTGAGTGGTTGGACAGGTGTACTATAAAGTGGCTGGTGAGTGTGTATTCATTATTTGTCTTCAAAAACAAAAATACTTTCAGATTATAAATGAGTGCACCCCCGTTTCAGTTTATATATTATATATGTAATACATATATAATGCATATTTGGTGTGTTTTTGTGACCAATACAGTTTAATTAAAGAGTTTATCCATTTAATATATGAATATATAATCCAGCAATAAAGATACTACATTTATCTACACATATCTACTATCTGTCTCTTTCTCTCTGAACTCGTTTTGATTGTATTGTAATGATGTGTAAAAATGCTTTGGAATGATAATTATAAATTAGAGCATTATATAAATAAAATTGAAAATAATAACTATAAAATGTTAACTTTGAAATAAAATATAAATTTATATTATTATTATCAGGCAGTACTGAGTAGCTATAAGTTGGAATTTATATTTTTATTAATTATGAAATATATTAGTGATATAATTTTTTTATTGTTTTTTATTTGTTTTTTTTTTTTACTTATTTGTATTTACATAAGTTTAAGTTAAATAAGTTTAATACAACACACTTTCTTAGCAACTTGCTGAAACAAAAAGTAACAGCATTATTTTAAAAACAGCACCTCACGCACCCCGTTTTATTTTTTCCCAATTTTTGTTTAATGGAGAGCAGATTTTTTCAACACATTTCTAAACATAATAATTTTAATAACTCATTTCTAAAAACTAAATTATTTTATCTTTGACATGATGACAGTAAATAATATTTGACTAGATATTTTTCAAGACACTTCTATACAGCTTGAAGTGACATTTAAAGGCTTAACTAGGTTAATAAGGTTAACTAGGCAGGTTAGAGTAATTAGGCAAGTTATTGTATAAAGACGATTTGTTCTGTGGACTACTGAAAAAATGAATAGCTTAAAGCGCTAATCATTTTGAACTTAAAATGTTATATATATATCTTTATTCTAGCCAAAATAAAACAATTTAAACTTTCTTCAGAAGAAAAACTATTATCAGATATACTGTGAAAATGTCCTTGCTCTGTTAAACATCATTTGGGAAATATTCAAAAAAGGAAAAAAAAAAGAAAAAAAAATCAAAGGGGGGCTAATAATTCTGACATCAGCTATATATATATATATATATATATATATATATATATATATATATATATATATATATATATATATATATATATATATATATATATATGATAAAGAATATGGAATTAGGTTAAAAACTATGAATTTATTATTAACTAATTATCATTAATAGATTCATTAATATATGTGGTCAAAGGTTTTTGTGAAGGCTGTGCATATTAATTTGTATTATTAAATAAGCGGAAACTTACGATAATATTTTTTTTGTTTGTTTTGCAATAGAAAAATTATAAGAACAATAAATTAGACACATTTAGACACTCAGGAGACTGATGATAATCAATCCATCATCCTTTGTATTGCATTACGTCATAGTTTTCAGGCTGGTTTACGTGCCGAGGAGCCCAAACTGGTGTTTGCTGTTAGTTGTAGTTCTTTCCATGCACTGTGACGTCAGCGCCAGCAGTAAAATCCAGTTACATGACTACACTTACCATAATGCACTCCGGGCAAAAGTGCTGGTGGGTGGAGACTACTGGTGCGAACATAGATTTCTGTACCTGTCTGCTGAGCTAGTCCGATTTATCGTTCATTTCTCTTAAGTGTGCAGTTGCAGTGTGTATAGAAGGCGACTCGTATGGTGCAAAGAAAGCTAGACGTTTTAGGCGCTCAAAGGGTTTGGTTTTCCTCACATCATGGAGAAACAGTTGCATTTGAATTTGCTAGCCTCTAAGCCCCCAATGGCAGGTTTGCAGTCGGGATCTAAAATAAGAATGGGGTGAGTTTACACTTTAATATCATGTTTAGCCATCGTGTAATGCTTACATACTAGACAGGGTGTTAGAGCAACCCTTTATCGCTGATGGCCGATTGCTGTCACGATCTACATTCGTGAGTCACGAGTCGTAACAATTCTCGAGATCTGTTGAATATTTTCACGTGTAACTGCTTTGAAATCTCTCAAACCTGTCTTAGTTTAGCTAACAGCAGTATGTGGTTTAATTCTGCCCCTCTGATCTGTGTGACTCCTGCGTCTTGTGTCTCATCCAAGCAGCACGATCACGACTCACTCGATAGCGATGATCGAGTCATTCTCCCGAATCGGATCATTTCTCCTGCTCGTTTGGTACTAACTAGTGTGTTCTAGTATTAATGCTATTTGGAAGTATGTTTGCTGCGTTGTGATTGTCACGTGACCTGCTAGCGTCAGTTGCGTCGCTTATTTAGCCATTCACAAATCCTGTCCCATGACCTCCCAGCAAGCTTTTTTTGTTTTTAAAAGATGTCTAATAGACGTCTTAACAGTCGTCTTGGCTAAAACAAGGCTACATTTGGGCTTTCAGTGAAAATCTAATATACGTCTTAGAATAGGCCAAAACTAGACTAAACATCAAATACACAGAATTAAATGACTACAGATATAAAGTCTGTCTAATCTGTCTATTTTGGGCTATTTTTTAGATCGCTATTAGATTTTCACTGACATTTTTTACGAGTTTAGCCTTGTTTTAGCCAAGCTGTCTTTGATTAGATGTCTATTAGACGTCCATTAAACACCAAATTGTTTGCTGGGCTCAAGGTAAAGTATGCCCACTTTAGTATCCCACTGAAAGTAGTGCATTCTTTGAGTACTCTAGTCATTTATGAGTACTTTGAATTCAGACTAAAGGTGCAGACTTAACCAATAAGTGAGGTAAGCAGTCGCTTAGGGGCCCCCAACCAATGCACAGAGACCTATATTAATCATATAGCTTTTTTATTAATTTTCTATAATATGTTGTAAAATCTGGCGATGCAGTGGCTCGGTAGGTAGTGCTGTCATCTCACAGCAAGAGGGTCGCTGGTTCGAGCCTCGGCTCAGTTGGCAATTTTGTGTCGAGTTTGCATGTTCTCCCTTCGTTCATGTGGATTTCCTCTGGATGCTCTGGTTTCCCCCACAGTACAAAGACATGCGGTACAGGTGAATTGGGTAGGCTAAATTGTCCATAGTGTATGAATGTGTGTGGATGTTTCCCAGAGATAGGTTGTGGCTGGAAGGGCATCTGCTGTGTAAAAACGTGTTGGATAAGTTGGCGGTTCATTCCGCTGTGGCGACCCTGGATTAATAAAGGGACTAAACCGACAAGAAAATGAATGAATGTTGTAAAATCTGTCTATAACTATTAAGATTTTAACGTTATTAGCCTACTACTCTTCAAAAGTGGAACATTCTTTTCTTACTGCACGTGCAAGTATTAAAATCTAATCACAAATATGACTTATTAACTGTACATAATGTTTTATTTGTGAATTTATTGTGTTTAATTTGACATTAAGAAGATAAAAGTTCCACTTAAAATATATATTTTATCGTGTGGTTTATTTACAAAAAAAAATCTGTAAAGGGGCAGCAAAGTGGCACAGTAGCACAATCGCTTCACAGCAAGAAGGTTGCTGGGTTAAGCCTCAACTGGGTCAGTTGGCATTTCTGTGAGGAGTTTGCATGTTCTCCTCGTGATCGTGTGTTTCCACCTGGTCCTCCGGTTTCCCCCACAAGTCCAAGATCATGTGGTATTGGTGAATTGGGTAAGCTAAGGTTGTTTGTAGTGTATGAGTGTGTATGGATGTTTCCCAGTGATGGGTTGCAGCTGGAAGGGCATCCGCTGCGTAAAACATAAGCTGGATAAGTTGGCGGTTCATTCCGCTGCAGCGACCCCAAGGGATTAAGCCGAGAAGAAAATGAATGAATGAAAATCTTTAAAGAAAATTTATATCTATAGAAAGAATGTTTTGAGTTTCAATGCTAGGGCCCCATACCTGCAATTGTTTAAGACCCCCAAATCATGAAGTCTGCCCCTGTTCTTAAGTCTGATGACATTTTGTCTTTTGTAAAACATCTGAAATGTTGTTTTGGTCATTCTAAAACATCTGAACTGTTTCTGTATTAGTGTTAATTTCTAAAAATTTCAGTTATACCGTTCCTACGGTATGTGTAGTTTTTTTTTTTATACATTTTTTATTTATTGTTTTTTTTTAGGAGAACAATATCTCTAGCAGAAAAGATATATCATGTTTACTGTTCCAAAACATTTTATATGTTTCTTAAAATAAAATATATTGGCCGTGTCTGAAATCGCCTTCCACTCAGTTGGTACTGCATTTGAATTTGAATTTATTACTTGACCGATAGAAAAGTCTGTTCTATACACTATGAATGTGAGTAGTATGAGTGAGCTCAGAAGTACAACAGATGTCATTTTTTTCATCATCACGTGACCTACCCACTTCACACCCATTCATGAATGCTCTCGCAGTGCATCATGGGATAGCATAGTGTCCATCGGATGCACACTTTAGAATCTCACCAGAAGTTGTAGGTCATCTGGATACTTCTCGCATACTATTTTTCGAATTCTACGAATTCAGACATACTACTCGGCTCGCATACTGTTTTTAGCTTACTGTATAGTATGTAAGTAATTTCGGAGGTAGCCGTTGTGTTCAAAGCAAAAAAAGGTTGTTGTTTTTTACCCTGAATTTTTAAAAGAATATATTTTAGAGCAGTTATCACAATACCGTAAAACTGTGATGTTTTTATCCAAGGTTATCATACCGTTAAAATCTCATATACTGTACATGTGACCAAATAAAGGTGTCTCTAAAAATGTTTATGTTGTTAATATTTTAACATCGATACATAATAATAGGCGTTTCGTTGATCTGCTGATTGATGTCAATATCACAGTGTTGTTACACCTCTAATACTTGACCAAGATAGTTACATCATGATGCAAAATGTTAGATTAATCAGTTTAACACAAACTGTATGGGAAAAGGTTTAATTTAAAGATTCCCTGTTGTTAATGTAAAGCCAACATCTACCTATTATATTATAACCACAGACTATTGGGAGTAAGAAGTTTATTCACCTGCTAAAGCAAATACTTCAGAAAAAAAAATTGCAATGTCAAGTTGTATCAAACTCCTGAAAACAACTTGTCATCTTCATGTAGGCTATATTTTGTTTAAAATTGCTTCTCCAATTTGTTCTTCGATTTTGTTGTGCTTTATATCCAGTTGGTCAGACATTTAAACTGCAACGATATAAGGATATACAGTACATATAATATCCACAAGAACACTCAGATGTTAATGACGTGATTTTTTTATGCAGACCAGGAAGAAAGCGAGATTTCTCTCCCCTTCCATGGAGTCATTACTTTGAAACTATTGAGGACGTGGAGGTGGAGGTGGAAAATGACAACAGCAAAGACATATCCTTTGTTTTACTGTGGAGCAGACTGTTGGCCAATTATGCTATTTTTTTATTCAGAGGTTTCCATCTTGTTTTGTGAAGCATCCTTTAACTCCTGTGTACACATTCAGAATTTACAGCAGTGGCTCTCATGGTCCCGTCCTGCTGCTTCTGCATGGAGGAGGTCACTCTGCTCTGTCCTGGGCCGTCTTTACTGTGAGTTTAATATATCTCTCAAAGCCACACATGAATACAAGCATAATATACAGTTGAAGTAAGAAATATTAGCCCTTCTGAATTATTAGCCTACCTGCATATATTTTTCCAAAATTTCTGTTTAATAGTAAGAATTTTTTCAACACTTTTCTAAACATAATAGTTGTAATAGATCATGTCTTATAACTGATTTATTTTATCTTTGTCATGTTGACAGAAAATAATATTTTACTTGATATTTTCCAAAACACTAGTTTTCAGCTTAAAGTGACATTTAAAGGCTTAACTAGGTTAATTAAGTTAACTAGGCAGGTCAGGGTAATTAGACAAATCATTGTATAATTATGTTGACAATCAAAAAATATATATTGCTTAAGGGGCTAATAATAATGACCTTAAAAGGTTTTTAAAAACTAAAAACTGCTTTTACTCTAGCCAAAATATAACAAATTAGACTTTCTCCAGAAGAAAAAATATTATCAGACAAACTGTAAATTATATGTTACTCTGATAAGTGAAGTTTATTCATAAACTAATTTCGAGAGGAGCACGTGATTATGATTGAACACGGCTGGTTCTGCATTAGCATGCTTGATCCACCAATCAGGCCATTCCTAACCACTATAAAGAGCCAGGGTTTTCTCACTACAATTATCTTCGATTTGAAGAATCCCCCCTTCCACCCCTACCTTTTCACCTTTCCCTCCATAGGGCAGCACGGTGGCTCAGTGACTAGCACTGTCGCCTCACAGCAAGAACGTCACCGGTTCTAGTTCCTTAACAGGCCGGTGGTCGTTTCTGTGTGTAGTTTGCATGTTCTTCCCGTGCTTGCGTGGGTTTTCCCCGGGTTCTCCGGTTTCCTCCCACATTCCAAAAACATGTACAACAAGTTAATCGTTAAATCTAAATTTCAATACAGGTAATCTAATAATGCAGCATATCTTTTAATAGCCTTCAATCTTAATCTTTAGCTATTATAAAAAGGGGAGTTGTCGAGATCTACCTGAGCTCGAGGCTCCCCTCTCTTCCTCCAAACGGGAGGGAGCCCAGGGCTCAAGAACCTTCGAGCTCAGGGCTCTCTCCCGGGACAGCATGCCAAACTTGCTTATAATCAATCATCAGCTAAGTGTAAACTCTTGAAACAGTGTTTGCGTAATATTTGAAAAAGAAAACAAAATTCACAGGAGGGCTAATAATTTTGACTTTCACTGTATATTGTTGTTTACATTTTTTAAAATCAGTTGTTTTTGATTATAACATTTTATTATTTACTTTTTAAAATGTTATTTAGCTATGATGTATTAAAAGTTCATCAAATGAGAGAGCAAAGAAAACAAAAAGTGATTAATCTGCTAGTTTCCACAAAACTATGAAGCAGCGATTCAGTATAATCAGGATAATTGAATGGCATCTAAAGGATCAAGTGACATTGAAGATCAAAGTAATGATGCTAAACATTCAGTTTTTTTTTTTTTGCAGGAGATAAAATAAATAAAATATTATATGAGTAATAAAAATATAATAACAGTAAATACAGTTTTTGCTTTTTTATTAAATAAAGGATGCCATGGTGTTTATTTGCATGTGCATATAAGTACAGTTGAAGTCAGAATTATTAGCCTCCCTTTGAATTTATTTTTTCTTTTTTAAATATTTCCCAAATTATGTTTAACAGAGCAAGGACATTTTCACAGCATGTCTGATAATGTTTTTTTTCTTCTGGAGAAAGTCTTATTTGTTTTATTTTGGCTAAAAAAAAGCAGTTTTTAATTTTTTTAAACATTTTAAAGTCAAAATTATTGGCCCCTTAAAGCGATATATTTTTTCGATAGTTGACAGAACAAATCATCGTTATACAATAACTTGCCTAATTACCCTAACCTGCCTAGTTAACCCAATTAACCTAGTTAAGCCTTTAATTGTCACTTTAAGCTGTATAGAATTGTCTTGAAAAATAAAAGATGAAATAAATCAGTTTTTAAGAGATGAGTTATTAAAACTATTATGTTTAGAAATGTGTTGAAAATATCTTCTCTCTTTTAAACAGAAAATGAAGAAAAAAATAAACAAGGGGCTATCAGTTCAGGGGGTTTAATAATTCTGACTTCAACTGTATATGCAACGTGTTTTGAGTTGAATCAAGTGATAAAATTAATGTTAATCTATGCTTAAAAAAACATCAAAATCTAAAGCATTTTATACTGGGAAAGATATATTTCTAGGTCATTTTCTGTGTTCAATATGTAATGTCTGTAAACATTTAACCTTTTGTTATTGAAATTTGGTAGACACATTATTCATGTTTTATAAATTAAAACGCAAACGCATGTTTTAAATCCAGAAAAGTAACAATAATCTGAATGTAGTCTCTTCATAATTTTCAGAGCCATATAATAATATTACTATTTCACTCCTACAATTGATGCTAGTTTTTGGTGTCTAATATTGTGCAATTTTTGTATTTTCAGTCTGTTATTTGCAGCCGGATCACCTGCAGAGTTGTAGCGATGGACCTCAGAGGACATGGTAACTGATTTATTAATTGTGTTAATTTCAGAAATCTTCCTTTAATTAGCTGAAAAAAAAATAAGGAATATAGATTTTAAAATCATATTTCAACATCATTCTTATAATATAGCTAAATATACCAACTTTCAAATGTCACATTTTCCTATTGAATTCTTCAGGTGATAGTAAAGTAAAGAACCCGGACGACCTCTCTGCTGAAACAATGGCCAAGTGAGTACATACACCTTTTGAAAGTCTGCATAATAGAGATTTTATTTTTAGCATTTAATATAAATGTTACCTTTTCTTCAGGGATATTGGAAAAGTGGTGGAGGCACTTTATGGTGAAAACCCACCTCCAATCATGATTATTGGACACAGCATGGGCGGAGCTATAGCAGTTCACACAGCTGCAGCCAATCATGTGCCATCTCTGCTTGGTCTTTGTGTTATCGATGTAGTGGAAGGTACGTTTTTCTGCTATCAACAGTGTATGCTTGTCACTGATTTCCATTGAGTTTGAACATATGCGACTGTTGGTTATTTGTATGCATCTATTGATGTTTATTGCTCATTTTTCAGGCACAGCAATGGATGCCTTGAACAGCATGCAGAACTTTCTGAGAAGTCGACCAAAAACATTTAAATCAGTGGAGAATGCAATTGAATGGAGGTACACAGAGCTAAGCGTTTTGTTGACAATAATATCTAGGGGCATCTTTAAAAAATGTGTTTGGTTACCTCACAGATGTGTTTACTTCTTTATCTCTTAAATAATAATAATAATTAATTAAAATATTTTCACTATCACAGGGCGCCCGTGTCCCCACCAATATCCATCAACTATTGAAATGTCCCCACCATTCATGTTTTTCACTTAAAAAATCTTGCTGTCAATAATAACCTAGGCATGCAGAAAGGGTTAAATCTCTTAAAAGTGACGTCGTATCTTTAGTTTTATCTCAGGCATGCTTTGCACTCGCGCTGCAAGCGTACCGCGCCAAAGCCCAACCGAACAGCACTCTGGCACACCTCTTCCCAGGCCAGAAGCAGCCAACTGAATCGCGGCCGGGGCACGGTTCGATACACTCACACTTGTCAAACAAATCAGGAAATGCTCCCGCGTACGGTTCGGATAGCCTAGTGTGAGTACACCCTTAAATGCTATTTTACTTGGTATTAAATTTTGTATTTTTTTTGATTCTGCAATGTATAGTTGTATACTAAAACTTGCTAGGACTTAATCTGCGAATATTGACATGCTGTGTAGTTTATGAAATCGATAATTTCCTGTTAGATTTGACATCACGTTGCCTTGGTTACTGCAGTAACCAAGGCAACACCATTATTCCTGCTGTTCTATCCGCTTAAGTTGTGATGTATTGGTGATATATAAAATACTGTTTACGGGTTTAAGCCGCTACTCATTTGAATCTAAAAAATAATAATTTAGGACCACTTTTGAGTCATGTCACACATTAAAGTGAACTTAATCGAATATCATGGTGTAGACAAAAGTCTTTAGACTTGCTGCATCACAGACGTTAATATTTTAACAATTGTTAAAAAATGAATAATTTTCTGGCCATCTGATATTAGGCATGGATATTGCGATCATGATTTTTGAAAGTATTACATTGCTTTGTAAACATTCATTATTATCATTTGTCGAGTCTTCCCATACAGTTTGATATTGTGCTTGGACCCGGAAGCTGCTTTGCTTGACGTCACACTTAACAATCGGATAGGCGCCACCTGCTGGATTAGCATTTATATTCATTTATTCATTCGTTCATTTTTTTCTCAGTCCCTTTATTCATCAGGGATCGCCACAGTGGAATGAACCACCAATTTTTTCATCATATGTTTTACACAGCGGATGCCCTTTCACCTGCAATACAGTACTGGGAATCATTCATATACACTCATTCACACACATACACTATGCCCAATTTAGTTTATTTAATTTACCTATAGCGCATGTGTTTGGACTGTTGGGGAAACCGGAGCACCCGGAGTATGCCCACGACAACATAGGAAAAACATGCACACACAACTCAACATAGATTTCTTACAATCAGTACTTAGTAAATATGCTGTAAGTTAAAATGTCTCTAATATTACAGGTAACACCTAAAGTAGCAATGAGGTCTTTAAATTCAATTCCATCTTTATTTGTATAGCACTTTTACAATGTAGACTGTGTCAAAGCAGCTTCACATAGAAGATCATAGTGAATTGAAACAGAGTATAAGTTCAGTTCAGTTCAGTTTAGGTCAGTTCAGTTCATTGTGTTTTAATATTCACTGCTGAGAGTCCAAACACTAAATAGCAAATCCATCGATGCGTAGCTCTACAAGTCTACAAGTTTAAATGTATTGGACGGAGTTTTAAAAAAGGTCTTAAGAACTATTGAATTTCTCTCTCCAATTCCTGTATATAGCCTCCATAAGTAAATCACAAGATCAGTAATTGTATCCATACAAAATTACCAAGCTAATCAGCATGCTTTTTTTTCATTAAATAATTTATGAATGCTTGCAGAACATCAGAAATATTGTAATGTACGTTAACTTAATACTATAAGTAATCAATTTGTTAAAACTTTAACGCACAGGTGTCAAACTCGGTTCCAAAAGGGCCGCAGCTCTGCACAGCTTAGTTCCAACCCTAATTAAACACACCTGATCAAACTAATTGAGTCCTTCAGGCTTGTTTGAATCCTACAGGTAAGTGTGTTGGAGCAGGGTTGGAACTAAACTGTTCAGGGCTTCGGCCCTCCAGGAATTGAGTTTGACACCCCTTCGTTTAACGCATCCACTTTGTTCAACTTTAAGCTGGAACAATTAATCACTGAAATCACTGTCATTTTTTTGCAGCCATAAAATTCATTAATTAATTTTCTTTCAGCTTAGTCCTTTTATTTATCAGGCATCGCCACAGCGGAATGAACCGCCAAGCTGTAAAATTCAAATAATTCAATTAAGACCAAAATCTATCTATATCTCTAAATGTATATATTTTTTCATTTTAACAGTGTGAAAAGTGGCCAGATCAGGAATGTTGAATCTGCACGAGTGTCTATGGTTGGACAGGTGAAAAAGTAAGTCTGCCACCCTCTTAGTTTACCTAAAGCAACCAACACAAGGACATGCAGAAGTGTTTGACTGTTGTGCATATATTACATGATCGCACATGTTTGGATGTATAGATGCGAGGAGCCACTGAGTAGTCCAGGGGTTTCCAAGAGCATCAGTGAAGGCATCATTGAAGAAGAAGAGGAGGATGAAGAAGGAGGAGAATCCAACCATAAAAGGAAGAAAGAAGATGACCAAGAGGTGATGCTGACAGTACAGTACAGTACAGTACTGTTTAAAAGCTTGATGTCATTTACATTTATTTAGTTTGAAAGACATATCAGCAAAGTTTGAAAGACATAATCAGCAAAGACATATTAAATTGTTCAAAGGTGGAAGTAAATACATTGACTAGCTTGTATCTTTTTAATACAAAATTCCTTACATTTTCACACACATTTTAAGGAGAACAACTTTTTTATGTACAGATGTTTGTTGATTTTGTTTCATGTGGCAGATAAAGAAGGAATCTCTGTACACCTGGCGTATTGAACTCTCAAAGACAGAGAAATACTGGGAGGGCTGGTTTAAAGGACTGTCTTCCCTCTTTCTCAGCTGTTCTGTGCCAAAACTTCTTCTGCTGGCTGGTATGAATGTTTAGACATTTTGTTTAAAGTCTTATTGTGAAAAACAGCTCCTTATATTTAATATATCACCCCATAGGTATTGACAGGCTTGACAAAGATCTTACCATTGGGCAAATGCAAGGTTAGGTGTTGATATTCCTGCTATTCAACGCAGACTTTATAGAGGGTACATCATACATTTATTCATTTATCTCCTTTTATTTCTGTACAGGGAAGTTCCAGATGCAGGTTCTGCCACAATGTGGCCATGCCGTTCATGAAGATGCCCCAGAAAAAGTGTGTTTATTATCTATGACACTTTCAATAAAGCTTGTACATTATCCAGTATGATGTATTTGTTTCTGATCACCTATATTTACATTTTTTTTCAGGTAGCTGATGCTTTAGCCACTTTCATGGTTCGTCACAGGTTCACTGAATTAAAGGAAGGGTTCCCCTGGTGAGAAATGGACATTTTGGCACATTCAAATAACTTTTAATATTTGGAAACTATTATAACTGATATAGAGGCTGATAAATGCACATTTTGATATGAAATTATCTGAGCCTGATTACAAAAAAAGACAAAAAATATTCCAGTGGAGATCAATTTAATTTAAAAACCCTAAAGGGATATTTCAGGCAGCACAGTGGCGCAGTAAGTAGCGCTGTTGCCTCACAGCTAGAAGATCGCTGGTTCGAGCAATTAATTGAGGAGTTTGCATGTTCTCCCGTGTTTGTGGGGGTTTCCTCCAGGTACTCTGGTTTCCCCCATAGTCCAAAGACTTGAGCTATTGACCTTATTCCAAATCCTAAATGCGAAAGTGTGCCCATTTTTGCGATTTGTTTTAGAACTTCTGAATTAGAAGAAGAGAAATAATTTGGAATAATAAGCGCAAGATGGTCTGACTTAAAAAGGTCTGACTACTTGCTCTACAGACAAAACAGAATAATAAAATAACAAAATATCAGTTTGCAACATTAAGCAGCGTAACGAGCTGTTTTTAGTGTCTAAAAATGAATGGAAGTGAACGAGACCGGAAGTCTCAAGCCAAAAAGATTCACATGGCTGCGCCCACTCGAAAGCGAAGAATAGGTGAATTGGGTAAGCTAAATTGTCCTTAGTGTATGTCCTGGTCCTCCATGTTGGGGTTGAGCATTGAACTAATGACCCACCTCGTAAAAAATTAGAGGTTACGAAACACCAACATGTTGCGGCTAAATATCAACTTCGATATAAATGGCCCTAAGAGTAAGTAAAGGAATTGTTCACCCAAAACTGTCATCATTTACTCACTCTTTAGTTGTCCCACACCTGTTTGACTTTTTTTTCTTTTTAGCTGAAAAGAAGATATTTTAAAGAAAGCTGAAAATCTGTAACCATTGACTTATTTATTTTTTTACTACGGAACTCAGGTTGGTTACAGGTCTTCTGCTTTCTTCAAAATATCTTCTTTAGTGTCGAACAGAAGAAAGACACTCAAGATTTACGTGAGCGAGAGAGTAAACAAGTGAGTAATTTTTCATTTTTAGGTGAACTGTCCCTTATACTGCAATAAAACATCTGAAAAATTTAAATTAAATTTTTAAGTTGTTTTTCCTCCCATGATTAGTTTGTCCTCTAGTATAAAGCAGGTTTAATTATATCAACCCAATTTTAATTTAATAGCAGTAAATATAAGCATTGTAGGTCCATTAAAAATGCTTTTTATCTGGATATTTTTAAATGTGGATCCATAAAAAATTGTAGAGTTTTTATCAAAAGGAAATTAAACACAAATTTTTATATTTTAAAAGTTTTGTATTCTATGTTATTATTGTGTGGTTAGCACAGTCACCTCACAGCAAGAAGGTCACTGGTTCGAGTACCGGCTCGGCGAGTTAACATTTCTGTGTAGAGTTTGCATGTTCTCTCCGTGTTCATGTGGGTTTCTCAAAACCAAAACTTTGAAATTCCGCCCCCTAGACAAATCTGGGCCATTGCAATACGAGTTTTGTAAAGGCAACACTATAAAAAATATTTAGCATATATATATATATATATATATATATATATATATATATATATATATATATATATATATATATATATATATATATATATATATATATATATATATATATATATATATATATATATATATATATATATATATTCCGCCCCCTAGACAAATCTGGGCCATTGCAATTGATACGAGTTTTGTAAAGGCAACACTATAAAAATATTTAGCATATATATATATATATATATATATATATATATATATATATATATATATATATATATATATATATATATATGTTTTTCTTTTTTTTTTCCGTACTTTTTTTTTGCAAATTTTATTTTTATTTCTCAAAAATTTATTTTCGCTTTGCAATTTTTGGAGATTTGCATTATTTAATTTATTTTTTGCTTAATACTTAATTTTTTCTCTGCAAACCTTTACATTTTGCAAGTATATATATATATGGCCCTAGATTGACTCCATACTTTTTTCCTCCACAGTCCAAACATGCGCTATAGGTGATTTGAATAAACTAAAGTTGGCTGTAGTGTGTGTGTGTATGGGTGTTTCCCAGTACTAGATTGCAGCTGAAAGAGCATCTGCTGTGTAAAACATATGCTGGATAAGTTGGCGGTTCATTCCACTGTGGTGACCCCAAATTAATAAAGGAACCAAGTCGAAGGAAAATGAATGACTATTGTTATTGATGTCTTTTTATTGTTATGAATCTTTTTTATAAACGTGTTATTATATTTGATCTGTTTTGCCGTGAAATTGAGGCTTATATAACCCCTGATATCTAATGTTGCTTTTTTGTTTGTCTTTATGTATTTGTTTGACCAGACAATGTGTAGCCTCCACTCGTAGTCTTCATCCAGCGCTGTCATCCCTCTCTGCTCTCCACCAGAGACTACAATACAACCAAAACCATGATGACGCCTTCTGCCAAACTCATTCTTAGCACTTCATTCTTAAATTATATTCAGTTTTGTATGACTTTATGTATGTTTACTGTAGTCATCACAAGTCATATGGCTATTTTGGCAGGAAATAATTAATTCAATAATACTCATGATTTCAAATTGTTATGTATATTTAAATTTTTATTTTCCCCTGAATTGGTTTCTTTTGCATTTCTTTCGATGCCTTTGCTTGTTTGTTGTTGTAATTAGGATGATTGCATTATGTTGTGTTTAAAGTGTTGGTCGTTGCTGATTTCAAGGGAAATAATAAAGTGAGGTTTAAGCAGTCTGCATTCATTCATTCTGTTCTGTTTTAACATGGTCTTAATATAAATCTTTTTCTCTGTTTACGGAAAATAACCATCGTTTTAGTTTTACACAGCAACCATGTTTTATGCACATTGATTGCTCTTTGTATTGACAGGTTTACTACAAACAATAGGGGTAATGTAGCAAAAAACACAATTTACAATTAATTGTTTTATTTATTCTACCATGATATATATATATATATATATATATATATATATATATATATATATATATATATATATATATATATATATATATATATATATATATATATATATATATATATATATATATATATATATATATATACATGCATACATATATCTTTTTATATTGTACCCTATTTTCACCAAATGTGACTTTTAAAGTCTTTTTAAGTAACCCCAAAATGAAAATTCACATATATTCTCACCCTTCGTTTGTACAAAACCTATTTGTGTTTCTTTTTATTGTTAAACACAAAAGAAGATATTTTTAAAAATGTTGGAAGCTGGCAACCACTGATGTATTTTTTTTTCTCCTTGTAAACCCGCTGATCTTACACCATCCAACCCGTCCTGAGCTGGGATCGAATCAGTGACACTTCGTATGGGAGTCTGTTGCTCTAACAAGGAGGCTAAAGTCTATGGCCACTAGTGTCTTTTGCTAGAGCACATTTTTAGAGATCAGAAGAGTGAACTTTACCTGCACAGCACTTCACTAGCTGGCCTTTGCTTTACTCATACCCCTAAACCTCACTCCCATCCGGGTCACAGCACTAATATAACCCTGCTGGTCCTTCACCACTTAACCCGCTCCGAGCTTTGATTGAACCAGCGATTTTCCACATGGAAGTCGGTTGCTCTACCAAGGAGGCTACAGACCATGGCCCCTTGTGTCTGTCACTAGAGCACCCTTTTAGAGGTCAAAGGAGTGAGGTTTACCTGCATAACACTTTAGGGTAAAGTCTAGATCGGATACGCGGCCGACCAGATCTGTGATATGCACATCAATATAGCAGCATTTTATATGACTCTGTGTAACAATAATTAATATTTTTACAGTACTGTGACGGTTTGGTTTAGGGTTGGGGTGGGGGTAGGCATTAAAATACTATTTATTGGTTAATTTAATATAGGCCTATAGCCTATAAATAATACTCGATACTACTGTTTTTATGTAAACGGTTGGCTTTAGGGTTGGGGGTAGATGTTAATAAATTAAAATTAAAGGGAAATTTAATAAAGAATTCTTGCTAACATTCATCCGCAACCATATCCGATATAGCAACAACCCTTTACCTCTGCTACATATGGGTCCCAGCAACCAGCTTTCTTCAATATATCTTTTGAGTGTGTGTTTTTCAAGAGAAAAAAGAAACTCAAAGGTTTAAAACCACATGACATGAGGGAGAGTAAATGATGATGGTTACATGTTCTTCTCAATTAAATTGTGTTCAACAGAAAGAGGAAACTCATACAGGTATAGCCTCCATAGGCTATATGGAATCATGTGGTGAGTAAATGGTCATTTGTAATAACCACATGACCCGACCTCTCTGTTTTCGAAATGGGTTTTAAACTAATATAAATGATTTAGCAAATAACTTGTCTATCGAGGTGCCTGCTGGTGGTTTTACTCAAGTACTTAAGATCATGTATAATTTTATATTTGCCACCAGAGGGCGCTGGGAGCCACGCTGATTCTTTGGTTTAACCGTTTAACGCCTTGGCTCTGACATCAAAACACACCTGCTCAGCTGGTTTCAAGGTAGTCGCATACTAACTATTCTTGTTTTAAATGAAGTCATTCTGTTAGAATTTGCAATTTAACAGTGACTGAACAATGTAAGAGATGTGTTTTTCACTCAGGTGGTTTTCTAGGTTTTCTAAACTCATCAAAATCATGCCTGAGATTTGGTAGCCTACAGTCAAGTAAACAAGACCTTAACATGTTCATTAGCATTAGCTAAAATTTGGCTTTGACATAAATCAGGCCCGTAGCCAGCCTAGTGGGTGGTTCTTTGTTCTTTCAAAAATGTGGACTTTTTTTCAAGAGTTTTTTAAATGAAGTTTAAATACTGCTTTTAGTGACATTTTAAGCGCACCATCATAACCACACTTTCTGTTATACCAAAACATATTTCATAAAGATTTATACTGAAAATACAAATTTATCAGCCTAAGAGTTCACTTGCTCTTGATCCCCAATTTAGACTCTTTCATAATTTAAATCCAAACTCAAACACATCTGTTTAGAACAGCTTATTCACTTTAACCCGACTTCATTTTTAAAGTTTCTATTGTTTTGTTTTTGCTATTGCTATTATTTTTATTGTGTTTTTATTTGAACTGATTGTTCTAGCTGTCCTGTATGGTAACCTTGAGTGTCATGAAAGGCGCCTTTAAAAAAAATGAATTATTATTATTATTACATCATATATCATTTGTAAAAAATAAGAATCTGTTAAAAGTTTTAAATTAAACTAGCATTTATTGGGTTAATAACAAACTGCCCAGTACGTTCAACTTTCCTCCGTCAGAATTTGTCCATTTGAATAATAAAAAATTAAATAATAATGATAATAATGCAGATTATTATATACTATATTATATACAAGATTCCGAATAAAAGTTATTTGTAAAATGTTTTCAATATTTAACAATACAGTAGGTCAGTAGTGAAAGATGACTTTACTTGCATCAGATTGGACTTATGAAAAACTATTGTTTTCATTGGCAGGCATCACAGTGTGCAGTGGGTAACATGATCGCCTCACTGCAAGAAGCTCACTGGTTCGAGCCTCAGCTGGGTCAGTTGGCATTTCTGTGTGGAGTTTGCATGTTAGCATGGGTTTCCTCCAGGTGCTCCGGTTTCCCCCACAGTCCAAAGACATGCTGTATAGGTGAGTTGAATAGGCTAAATTAGTGTATGTGTGTGAAAGAGTTTGTATGTGTGTTTCCCAGTGTTGGGTTGCAGCTGGAAGGGTATCCGCTGCGTAAAACATATGCTTGATAAGTTGGTGGTTCATTCTGCTGTGGCGACCCCTAACTAATAAAGGGAATAAGCCAAAAAGAAAATGAATGAATGTTTGCATTGGCCAAAATTGATTACCTGAAGTCATGCCGTAGCAACAGCCAACAGATGATTCCGCTGTGGTTTAAAACCTTCTTTGATGGGTAATTTTTCACAATTTAGGATGACAAAGCAGTCAAAACTGGACAAATGAGCACATGAATGGGACAAATTCTGCACCTTTGTCAGTGGGTGGTGGGCGTCCTATAAATGTGAGATTTTCAACTTTAAGGATGTTTAAAGTTAACAGCTGACATATTTTGTTAATTGTCTATTTTCACCAATTTTATCTTTGTATTTTGATCTGTATTTTTTACATCTTTTGAGTGCAAAATAAAAATCATACACTGATATTGACAGTTAACCCAAAAGTAATGTCTTTCATTATATATTTCACTAAGGAACCAGATGATTCCAATGGCAATTCTAGTTCTTTTTGGCTTGGCGATGGTGCAGTGTCTCAGAGGGAGGCAGATTGCCACGTACCGCTCCAGAGACATCAGTGTTAAAGTCAGAGGAGGGTTATTGAATGCAAAGGTTGAGATGAAGACTAAAAGAGTGCACCGGTTCTGGTTACTTGAAGGTAAAATGATGCTGTTAAAATGCATACATGTAGTTGTTAGCAACATAAGTACATTCATAAGTATAGAACCAAAAAGGATACACTGCAGTGTCTCATAAAATATGTGTTTGCTTTTTAGAGCAAACATAATCACTGCAATTTTAGTGTTGATTCAGCATCCATGTCCACCTTGAATAAATTAAAGACACATTCTGAGCTGTCTATTAGAGCCCAGCCATAAGCTGATGGAAAAGGAACAGAGAAATAGTACTGAAGAGCCTAAATTTTAAATCAAGCAGTAAATTTGAGTGGGATCATTACACAGAGATAGAAGATCATTCTAAAATGCAACATCACACACAATGACCTGAGATCAGCAATGAAAGTGCATTTCACTCTGGGATATTAACTGTGCGTAAACATATACAGTACAACAGCAATGTAATTCCTTCATTATGCTGCTACAAAGTTTTTCATTTTTCCTTATATGGGAGGAGCAGTTTAATTTCTTATTAATATATACATCTAATAATAAAAGAAACGGGTCATAAATAAAAAAGAAATATACATTGAAATGAGCATTAATAGACATTGCACAGGTTTGATTAGAGAACATATTATAAGCTGTAACAGTTTTTAATATTTTGCTTGGGAATAAATTGATCAAAATTCTGTAAACAAGTTGAAACATTTTATTGTTATAGTTTACACTGTGTTTCCACCTCTCCCGACTTACTAGCCACAATATTATTAAACAACCATAAAGTTAATGCACATTAACAGAGGGCTTTACTTTGCCTGAGCGATAGCAGAAGAAATATTTGAACAAGGGCCACACGGCTTCATCTCTCATGCCGTAGATCAGAGGACTCAAACAACGTGGCAGAATAAGAACAATAATATAATTTAAATATCTCAGATTGATGAAGAGAGAAGAGTCACTTCCAGTCATCATGTATAGTGTTCTCTCTATTGTGACATATAGAAAAGAGGTGAGACACAGTCCCAGCTGAATCAAGTGCAACATCACTGTTTTCAGGGCTTTTTTAGCAGAATCTTTATCAGAGGAAACAGACCTGGCTGTGATCATAATCATGATATATGTGAATATAATGATCAATGCAACAGACGCAAAATAGATCACATCAAACCATTGATTTTTATCTATCTGCCACTTGAATACAAACAATTTTTCTAAGGTGCAAAATATAAAGTCTGCAAAATTGGGGTTTAAAATTAAAGCCAAAATAATATCTGTTATAATATTGATAGTACTTAGAAACCAGATGATTCCAATGGCGATTCCAGTCCTTTTTGGCGTGGCGATAGTGCAGTGTCTCAGAGGGAAGCAGACTGCCACGTATCGCTCCAGAGACATCAGTGCTAGAGTCAGAGGAGCGTTACGGAAAGTGCAGTGAGATATGAAGACTAACAGAGTACATATGGATTTAGGTATTGGAAGGAAACACAGAGCCACTACATACATGACAGTTGTGACCAGCAAAAGCACAGAGTCGTTCATTAACATGTGACCAAAAAGTATATATCGCGGGGTCTCAAAGAACAGGTGCTTGCTTTTTAGAGCAAAGAACATCACGCAGTTTACAAAAAAGAAAAACAGAGATGTTAACACAGCCACTGCAGTTTTCGTGCTGGTGACAAGATCCATGTCTAATTTAAAGATTTGCTGATAAGTGAAAGATGAGTCCTCTGCTGTGCCATTGGATCCTGCCATAAGCTGAAAGACAAGAAACAAGACAGATTTGAGCAATATGTTACAAAAAACATACCCAGTTTGATCTTACGCTGTTTTTTCATTAGATGAAGTAAAGATTAATAAAAGTTTGCATAAGACAGAACAGACCTATTTTCACAAAGCATCGACATTCAAAAGTGAATAAGTCAAGACATCAGCTTTTTGTATTCTCCAGCTGCAGTAATCCACAAATCATTCTGCTCCTGAGCTTTTATAACAAATACACTGGCTGACAAAACCACGTACTTGCATCATGTGCGTCACTCGGTGGGTGGGTGCTTCTTTTCATTTACTCCTATATCGTTGCTTTTTTTGGGCTCTTTGATTAGAAGTAAATGGAATCTCACTGCTGAGAGGAACATTTAGATAAATATGGGTGGTTATGATAATTAGTATTGACATTAATTAAAAATCAGTAAATGGTTAAACATTGTTTTGTATTCCATGGACCTCTTATTATAAAATCTATTATAAAAACTGTCTTATGGTGGGACTGTCTCAAGCATTTTTAATATAGCATGTTTAATAGAGCAAGGACATTTTCACAGTAGGTCTGATAATATTTTTCTTCTGGAGAAAGTCTTGTTTTATTTTGGCTAGAATAAAAGTAGTTTTTAATTTTTTTAAAACCATTTTAAGGTCAATTATTATCCCCTTTAAGCAATTTTTTATACCGTCTACAGAACAAACCATCGTTATACAATAACTAGCCTAATTACCCTAATCTGCCTTGTTAACCTACTTAACCTAGTTAAGCATTTATTTGTCACTTTAAGCTGTATAGAAGTGTCTTGAAAAATATCTAGTTAAATATTATTTACTGTCATCATGGTAAAGATAAAAAAATCAGTTATTAGAAATGAGTTATTAAAACTATTATGCTTAGACATGTGATGAAAAAAATCTTCTTTAAACAGAAATTTTGTAAAAAAAATATTTAATAATTCTGACTTCAACTGTATATCTATATAGTTATATATATGTCTATATACAGTAAATACAGTAGTGTGAAAAAGTGTTTGCCCCTTACTAATTTCTTTTCTTTGTCACACTTTAATGTTTCAGATCATCAAACAAATTAAGATATTAGTCAACAATTAGACAATTGAACACATCATGCAGTTTTGTAATGAAGGTTTTTATCATGAAGGGAAAACAAAATACGACACTATAGAGCCCTGTGTGGAAAAGTGTTTCCCTCTGCCCCTAATAATTGGTTGGGCCGATAGCAGCAACAACTGCAATCAAGTGTTTTCAGTAACCTTTGGGACTTTTTTGGGATTTTGGCCCACTCATCTTTGTAGAATTGCTGTAATTTAGTCACATTGGAGGGTACAGCTTCTCAATTAGATTCAGGTCAGGACTTTGACTAGTACATTCCATTTTGTTTTTCTTCAGCCATTTATAAGTAGACTTGTGGTGTGCTTTGGATCATTGTCCTGCAGAACCAAGTTCGCTTCAGCTTGAGGTCAGTAACAGAGGGCTGGACATTCTACTTGAGAATATTTTGGTGCATAAAGAATTGATGGTTCCATATATCACAGCAAGTCTTCCAGCTCCTGTAGCAGTAAAAAAAAGCCTCAGACCATTACACTACTGCCACCACATTTTACTTTTGGTGCTGGTGTTCTTTTTCTGAAATGTTGTGTTACCTTTATTTTACACAGAATGAGACATACACCTTCCAAAATTTTCTATGTTGGTTTTGTCAGTCCACAGTGTATTTTTCAAAAGATCATCGAGTTGTTTTCTGGCTAAACTGGGATGAGTATTTATGTTATTTTTGCTCAGCAGAGGTTTTCATCTTGAAACTGCCATGCAAACAATTTTTGCACAGTCTCTTTTTTTATGGTAGAATCCTAAACACTCACCTTAATGGAGACTTTTGAAGTCTATATTTTGAGGATCATTTGTCTACTTCACTTTGTCAGGCAGGTCTATTTAAGTGACTTCTTGATTGCGAACAGGTGTGACCATAATTAGGTCCCAGCCCTAGAGAAATTATACTCGGGTGTAATAAACCAAAGATTTACATACACCTGGCAAAATGTTCTGTCTTTCGGCATATTGTTTATACTTATATATGTTGTCATTCTCTATATTAAGTTGTGAATCTTCTTGTATATTCAATTTAAAAATAAATAAAAGAAAAGACACACCAAACTTTCCTACAGATAGTAGCTATCATAGGACACATTCCAAGGGTCTTTTCAAAATGGCCAATTTTGAGCACTATGGTTTGGAGCAAGACTTAATTTGGCTGTCATGATTTTTTCTTACTATGAAGTGCCCTTCGGAGGACGATATATCCTGTTTGGAAAGCTCCACGTATGTCAAGATACAGATCTTTACCCTGCTTAAACTGGTGACGGGGTGATCAATTCCAACTGCAGCGTTAAACTGATTGAGATAATCCACTGTTGCTATGACATTTTTCTCACTTGTTATAACTCAAGCATGCAATGTCTGATCTGCCTCAAAGTCTACGTTTAATAACAGTCCTGACCTGAACACGTTTACATGTCAATATCCAGTTACAGTTATAATAACGTCACTTACTGGCAACAGAAAATGACAAGTTACAGTGTAACAAACTCTTCCTAGACATTTTTCATATTGATACCAAGTTTTGTCCGTATAATCCATCTATAAGATGTGAAATTGTGAGTTTTTGCCGAAGGGTGTTTCCGTGGCAGACTGACAAAGGTCAGTGTATCACCATGGAGGAGGAAGTATTTATAACACAATGTCCGATCTGCCTGAAAATTCAAAGGCTTGATGAAATTCCTCTCCTGAAGGCATCTACATGCCATATTCAGTCACAGTCATAGCGCCACCTGCTGACAGAAGTAAGATTGACATAAATCTGTCATTTATTCTGTTTTTTATATACAGTTGAGTTATTAGCCGCTATGAATTATTAGCCCCCTTATTTTTTTTCCCCAATTTCTGTTTAACAGAGAGAAGATTTTTTCAGCAAATTTTTTTACATAATAATAATAAATAATTTTAATAACTGATTTCTAATAACTGATTTATTTTTTGTTCGCTATGATGACAGTAAATAACATTTTACTAGATATTTTTAAGACACTTCTATACAGCTTAAAGTGACATTTAAAGGCTTAACTAGGTTAATTAGGTTAACTAGGCAGGTTAGGGTAATTAGGCAAGTTATTGTATAATGATGGTTTATTTTGTTGAATATATAAATAAATATAGCTTAGGGGCTAATGATTTTGACCTTTTAAATGGTTGAAAAAAAAACTGTTTTTATTCTAGCTGAAGTAAAACAAATAAGACTTTCTCCAAAAGAAAAAAAATATTATCAGACATACTGTGAAATTTTCCTTGCTCTGCCAAACATAATTTGGGAAATATTTAAACAAGAAAAATTCAAAGGGGGGCTAATAATTCTGACTTCAACTGTATATCAGCTCAAATTATTATTGTCCACTGTTCTATGTCATCCTAAGGCCACCGGGAGGCGGTTAGCTCGGATGCGAGGTCTCTTTCATTGCTGCTTGCAGCTTTAAATTATTATTGAATATTTAAGTGCTTTTGATTTTTTTGCAATTGGGATGGTAGAGAGGACGAGCAGTTTTTTTGCACTTGATTTTCTCATGTTTATGCTAGTAAGGGTGTTAGACTTACAGATTTGCAGTATTTGTATAATATAAATCAAATAGTATTTATAATAATACAAATAATACTTGCCTGTCAAATTATTAATTCAAACACTTTCATACTATACAGTTAATACATGGTGTACATTAGAAGACTCAGACAAGATGGTAGAATAAAAACAACAAAATAATTATTAAAATGATTTATTAAGAGAGGAGAAGTGCTTCCAATCACCTTATAGTTTTCTTTTTATTGTTGCAAACAAAAATTTGAAACAAAGTCGCAGCTGAATCAAAGCCACCGTTCTTAGAGTTTTTTTTTTAGCAGATTCTTTATCAGAGGAATCAGACCTGGCTGTGATCATAATGATGATATATTTGAATATAATGATCAAAATATAACAGCAATCTCTTAACTGCCATTTGTAGGGACAATATTTTATTTTAGCAGCCGGGGAATATGGTTTTTTTATCAGCCTATATATTATACAAAACAAAAAAATAGAAATAAGACATGAAAAGTAAACATATGGCCCTTTCAACAATTTAAACAAATATTTCTGGCAGAGAATACTGAATGCTTTCAAACACTTTCTTAAGGGCTTTACAGGTTTAAGATTGAACAAACTACAGATAACTCAAAACCTGTTTAAAACCACATTTAAAATTTACTCAAAGGCTTAATTAATTGTTTACATAATAATTTGATATATAGTCATATACTCATACATTTTAAATGTCAAATAATACTTTACATACAGTTACATAATAGTAACATAAAGTATATGTAATTTTATTTGACACTATTATATCAAATCCCATCAGACCATGCGATTAATGCACATTAACAAAAGGCTTTACTTTGCCTGAACGATAGCAAAAGTAATATTTGAACAAGGGCCACACGGCTTCATCTCTCATGCCATAGATCAGAGGACTCAAGCAACGTGGCAGAATAAGAACAACAAAATAATTTAAATATCTCAGATTTATAAAGAGAGGCGATGTGCTTCCAATCACCATGTATAATATTAACTCTATTGTTGCATACAAAAAAGAGGTGAGACACAGTCCCAGCTGAATTAAGTGCAACATCACTGTTCTTAGAGCTTTTTTAGCAGAATCTTTATCAGATGAAACGGACCTGGCTGTGATCATAATCATGATATATGTGAATATAATGATAACTGCAACTGACACAAAATAAAGCACATCAAACCACTGAGCTTTGTCCACCTGCCATTTGCCTATATACAATTTCTGTAGCGTGCAAAATTCAACTTCTGCTAAAACATAGGGGTTATTAACTAAAGCAATAATTATATCTATGATAACATTTATAGAACTCAGAAACCAGATGATTCCAATGGCGATTCCAGTTCTTTTAGGTGTGGCGATGGTGCAGTGTCTCAGAGGGAAGCAGATTGCCACGTACCGCTCCAGAGACATCAGTGCTAGAGTCAGAGGAGCGTTACGGAAAGTGGAGTGAGTAATGAAGACTAACAGAGTGCATATGGATTTATGTATTGGATAAACACACAGAGCCAACATGAACATGACAGTTGTTAGCAGCAAAAGCACAGAGTCATTCATAAGCATGTGGCCAAAAAGAATATAGCGTGGCGTCTCAAAGAATATGTGCTTGCTTTTTAGAGCAAAGAACATCACACAGTTGACAAGAAAGAAAAAAAGAGATGTTAACACAGCCAATATAGTTTCACTAATGGTGAGAGGATCCCGATCCAGCTGAAAGACTTGCTGATAAAGGAAAGGCACATCACCACTTGTGCCATTGGAGTCCATAAGCTGAAAAACAAGAAACAGACAAATAAGACAGTAATAAATAAAGCAGTTATACTGATGATCCTGCCTAAAGAAATGTTTCTGCCTAGCCTTGTTTTTTAGTTGGACATTGTAAGATTTGTGCAGCAAGTCTTTTTTTGCTGGGAGTTCTGCTCCACATTTTCGCTTTATATAGCTGTGAGTGTCTGAGAGGGATTGAGTAAAAATGGGGTCTCAAGGGTTCTCAAGTCTGATAGTCTTAAGAGGAGGAGAGAGTGCACTACAGGCCCAGTCCGCAAGTGTCACAATATTCCTGTTGTTCCAATAAACTAATACTGTATGTAAGGCTGCCCTACAAGAGTCAACCAGTAGTCTTTCATTAAAGACATTAGTCGACTGATCACCCATTTATTATTTTAATGTAATTCAATAGAAAACACATTTTGAGTTTAGAAGCTGAGAGAATGTTGTTTGTAAAATTGTTTTACGGAAATTGTTGTACGGAAATACTAAATAATAATAACATGGGTTAAAACTGCACCAACAAATGATATGATTATGAATGTGTTTGAAACAAAAATGGCATACATTTTTTTTAAAGGGTCATGAAACACCAAAACACATTTTTTGAGCTGTTGACAGTCGTATATGTGTCCCACACTGCTAAAAACACTATTAGGACACCTATATTTCACTAAAAAGTGTAAATAGGTTGTTTTTACGTTACTTCAAGCAAATTCGTACTTCCGGTTTGAAACTAATTTTTGAAGCTGCGTCACGGTCATGACATAATAGCGTGTATTCCAGCGTGTAGACTGGACGTCTGTGCCAGAGTGTGTCTTATTACGTCTTACAGTGTGATGCATTAATGCATGAGTAAGGCTTGGTTCAAACCAATCAGCGCGCTCTATTGTGCAACTTCATTAATATTCATTACTCTCACAGTGTTTAGACGACACTCACACCACGTTGTATTGGCAAAACAGGCGTGAAGTGTTGCTTTTATAGTTTGCTGCAGTTAAGTTTCGTTTTCATTTTCTCTCTGTAAGAGCTCAGTCTCACGTATGGATTAACAGTGTACGTGACGCTCGACAACAATAACTTACGTGTCTAAGGAGGAACATTGTTTACCTGAGAGCTGTTCTCATCTGCAAACGCTGAGATCAGGATTCGCTTGTAGTATTCTCTTCATAAAGACGCGGCTCTAGTTGCTGGTGATTGTCCTGTTTCTATAGCTTTGGTAAGTGAGCGACCAGTGCTCTTTGTTTATTCAGTTTGTTCGTATCGAACTAAGTTAACCATTGCACCGAGTGTAAACATGTTAGCACCACAACCAAACTTTAACCTCGTGTAGGGTTTTTACCGCATATAGTGACCGGAATAACACACGCGGCTTTCTGACACTACCTGCCGTGTGCATCTAAGTTTCCGGGAAATGCGGAGGTTTTTTTCTCTCATTCGCCGTGCGGTATCAAACATTGCATGAAAAATACACGCTTAGAGCAGATCCTCGATCCTCAAATCCTCAAATATCTCGTTTGTCGTGAGGGGCATGAATGAATTCCCTGAATGAAAGAGCCAAACTGCAGTTAAAGTCCACCATTTAATAATTTGGCAAATAATTCGACTACAGATGTCCATGTAGGTTAAACACCATCACTTTCTACTGTGTGTGTGTGTGTGTGTGTGTGTGTGTGTGTGTGTGTGTGTGTGCGTGTGCGTGTGTGTGTGTGTGTGTGTGTGTGTGTGTGTGTGTGTGTGTGTGTGTGTGTGTGTGTGTATTTTGACTCTGAAACTCGCGCATGCCCAAATAGACACTCCCACACCATCCCACTTTTCTTCCTCAGACGCTCCCCCCTAAACAGAGCTGGACACGCCCACTTTTCTGACTTTTTCCAAAGTAGAGGTGTGAAAACACCCTGCTGAAACGAGGGGGTTTCATGGCCTTTTAAACCCAAACAATATAAATCAAGAGGAACACATTAAATAATGTTTGTTGTATTGTCTGTGAGGAAATACAAATAAAAGTAAATGTAGAAATTATTATTTCCTTTTTTTATTTGGGCTTTCCATACTGTCCCAACTTTTTCTGATTTGAGGTTGTATATTGACCCTGTGGAGCTAAAATCTGGGTCATCAGCACATCCCTTTCAGACAGCTTTCTCTTGCATCCACAGATACACCAGTTGGATGTGGGTTATCCTTTTTGGTAGTATGCTGATATTACCCTGGCAGATAGCATAGCTCTTGATACATCACAAAGACTTGAAGTCTTGATCACAGATGCTTCAGCGAGATGCACACGAACAATTCATCCTCTTTTGAACTCTGATATGCCACCCATAATGTTTTTTGCATTGCAATATTTTAAGCAAAACTGTGCTATTACTCTGCTAGTTAAACATTCACACTCTGCTCTTACTGCTGGGATGTGCAATCAATGAAGATTGGCCTCCAGGCTGGTCAAATTTAGCCATAAATCGGTTGACACTAAATTCAATTAAATTCATTTTATTTTTTATTTCTATCGCACTTTTACAATGTAGATTGTGTCAAAGCAGCTTAACATAGAAGTTCTAGTAAATTGAAACTGTCAGTCCAGTTTTAAGTTTAGCTCAGTGTGGTTTAATTGTCACTGCTGAAAGTCTAAACACTGAAGAGCAAATCCATTGATGCACAGCTCCACAAGTCTCAACCAAGCAAGCCAGTGGTGACAGTGGCGAGAAACAAATCTTCACCAATTGACAAAAGTGAAGGAAAAATCCCTGAGAGAAACCAATCTCAGTCGGGCACGACCATTTCTCCTCTGGCCAAACTTTCTGTGCGGAGCTGCAGTCTAGGTGCCTGAGGCTGGAAAACACTGGACGTCCATCGTGGACAACTGGAAGTGTTAGGTCACTGGCGGGTGATCAGGCTGGCCCATGGGATCAATGCAAAGAGTCGTATGTCAATGTGGTGTCATGCTCTCTGCACCTCCATGACCGCCGCAGCATCAGCTCAGGATATGGCCTGGTTTAGGATTATAGATACTTTGGCATAATTTCTTCACAAGTCTTAAATCGCATCAATCATTAATTGTAACCCTGGTGGAAATAGAGAATAAAGAAAATAATTAGCGTAGCTGCTGTTCATAGTTTATTAAACACGAGATGTAAAATGAAGTGCTGTAAATGAAAATAGTAGTTCTAAACAGACATAGAAACAGACATAGAAACAAACCAATAAAGCATATGAGTGTTTCTAGCAAAATGTCAGGTGCATTAAGACAGGAGGAGTGTGTCCTACAGGTAGTTTGTCAAGCCCACTCACCTGTGTGGAGCACACTCATGCATCATACCTTTATGTGAAGCATTGTATTTATGCTTTACTAAAAAGATCTTTAATCTAGTTTTGAACTGAGAGAGTGTGCTTTAACCTCGGACATTATCAGGAAGAATATTCCAGAGTTTAGGAGCCAAAAATGAGAAGGCTCAACCTTCTTTAGTAGACTTTGCTATTCTGGGTACTGCCAGAAGCCCTGAGTTTTGAGATCCTAAAGAGCGGGTTGGATTGTAGCAAGCAGAAGATTGGAGGAACAGGAGCAAGACTATTTACAGCTTTATAGGTAAAAAGCAATATTTTATTATCAATACGGACCTTAACAGATAGCCAGTGTAAGGAGGATAAAATTATGGTGATATGATCTTATTTTCTAGACCTGGTAAGAATTCTGGTTGCTGTAATTTGCACAAACTGAAGTTTATTAGTGGAAGATGCTGGGCAACCAGCAAACAGAGCATTACAATAATCCAGCCTACAAGTCATAAATGCATGAACTAGCTTTTCTTTATCTGAGATGAATAGCATACTTCGTAACGTAGCAATATTTCTCATATGAAAGAAAGCAGTTTTTGCGACATGGGAGATACGAATTTCAAAAGTTAGGTTGCTGTCTAATAGACTGATTTCACGTGGCCGCCTTTTTCAAAAGCGAAATCGAGGCTGTGTTGGGAAGAAACCCGGAAGTATCATTGGGAGTTACATAGGAATGTTGTGTAGCTGGCTATATATCTTATCAGCGAAGAGAAAGTGACACAAATTTATCATTTCACTGCCTTCCGGGTGACCCGAAGGTCCGTTCTAAATGAATGGTGAATATAAAAAGAGATATCAGAGCTTATTTTCAGCTAAGGGAAATAGCACTAGTTAGCTAACCTTGTCTTTCCCAAACACATGTTTTAGATGCCATTTATCAAACTGGAGTTAATAAACGGATTATTTCAATATATTAGACTTGTCACGATACTGAATTAAAAGAAAAAACATCAATTTCCGTTAACATTTAAGGCACTGTTGATGGCTTTCTTAAAACAGCGCTGATTTGCCATGGTGTTCACGTGTTTAACAGAAATAATTGTGATTGGCCGAGAAGGTCATCAGTTCACCCTCTGCTGTTTACCGAGCACAAACACAGACGAGCGATCCGCTTAATGACTCAACTGATCTTCAAGGCTGCTTTGCGCTCCAGCCTCTGTGTATCTGTGTTTGCACTGGGTGAAGAGCAGTAAACTGAGTGCAAACCAATCACAGATACACGGAGACTGAAGCGCGAAGCAGCCGTGAAGATCAGTCGAGTCATAAGCGCTCAGCAGCGCTTCCATGTTAGGGGGAAATAACGTTAGCTGGTTTTAAAACTTCAGTACCGGGAAAACACTATTACAGACAACACAAGGGCGCGCTACAGAAGACTGCAGTGTTTTATCATTCACTGGGTTACATAGGCTGAAGCAGAAAAGCGTCCTCACAGTGTTTAACTAGTGCCATGAACTGAAGCCTAGGAGGACACTTACGCATATCACAGAGATTGTGATGTTGTTTGATGCTAAATTACTTTTAGTTGTTTAAAATAAACTTACTGAATGATATTAAAGTGATGTTTACACCATTTCTGCATTTTGAAATCTCAGCAACAGCTGGTGATTTGTAGTACACAGCATGTTACTGCAATGTTTACAGTGCTGATCCTATATTTCCACGTTTCTTCCCTCCGCAGCCTCGCTTTGGTTCTTCAAAATGGCGGCCGCATGAAATAAGCGTATCTAACACCCAGATCTTTTACAGTAGAGCTAATACTAACTGTGCGTTCCTCTAATTGCAGAAGTTGTGAGATCTGCAGTGTACAGGATTTAGGCCTAATAAGTAATAATTCTGTTTTGTCTGAGTTTAAGGCCGTACTCACACTAGGTACAGTTACCTCGAATAGGGCCAAAGCACGCTTGTCCCCCCTCCCGTCTCCCCCGACGGCCCGCACTTACACCACAAACGGGCCTCGGCACGCTTACGTCATCGCTGCTGCGCTGTTCAGTGGGAAATGCTCTCTCACTCAGCAGCACGGTGGAGATTTCTCTAGTTATATCGTTTCAGTTGTTTGTTATGCAGTGACATGCAGTTAAATATTTCGCCAAACAGTCCTTAGGGATGCGGTGACACACAGTCTGATATTTCGCTGAACAGATCCGCCACTTTTTTTTGCTCATAAACAATTATAAAGCTCTCATGCTGCAGGAATGAGGAGGTTTGCTGAAGCCACGCAGCTGTCGTGCAGTGAGGGGTTTGTGTCTTTAATAAACTACGGCAGTTTGCGTTCACTGAACAGTAAGAATGATTAATAAATCCATATGAAACAGTCCCTTTAAAGTCACGTCTCGCTTTCAGTTTCGGGCTTTGGCGCGTTTTGCACTCACACACAAGCGTACCGTGCCAAAGCCCAAGTGAACTGCGCTCAGGCACACCTCTTCCAACCGGGCCAGGTGCCTGTCTTTGGACACCTGTAGAGTTTAAGCAATCTATAAGGGCAGTGTTTAGTTTTATTGTACCACCCCTGTATGAAAAGGGAAGAGAAAGAAAACAAGTGTGTCTACACTGTTGGGAACAAGTGAGTTCGATGTGTTATTCACAGTTATCCTGGCCTCAGAGAAATAATGCTTCAAAGAAGTAAATGTAGAAAGGATGGAGTGCTGGTGCTTAGCTATTCTAAAAAGCTTGAGTTCTGCACCTCAATTTTTTTTTTTTTGCCATCATGTCAGCAGCCGAATTAGGTTTTGATATGTATATTGATAGCACATTTTCATTTCATCCTTCTTTATGCTACTTTCCGTCAGTTTTCAGTGTCTGCTTTGTCCTTTTTTTCATTTTTGGTGCGGGCTCACTTTCCTCTGTAGGTATTTAATGGCAGAGTCAATTTCTGGAACAACAAATACAGATAAACTTTCTGCCAGATCCAAAACCATTGCTGTATTTCTGCACAGAGGAATGACAAACTCTTAAAACATGGATGTAAAACAGCAGCGTGGGTATATATGCTGGTCGCAAATTTTCCCATCAATTTCCAATTGTCAATTTCTAATGCTAGTTTACTTTTTAGTGTTTTAGTGTTTTTGCTGAGTCAGGGTCGGTGAGATGTTAAAGCTAATGATGCATCATCTTAGTTTTAACATTAAACATTTATCAAAAGTGTTAACATAAGAATTTTACTCACTGTGTACAAATACTTGGATACACCTCCAGCATACTGGCGCAAATTATGCTACTATTGACATGCCTACGTAAACATAAGTGGCTAACTGTAAGCTGTTCTACTTATTCTGAAGATTATTCAGTCCTAAATAATAAGTCATGTTCAGTGTCGACGAATGGTGTAGTTATTTTTTCATGTGTTAATGTGTGATGTTTAAATGATTTGCCAGGTCTGCTTAGCAACCTCTCACTGACTGTGCCACTTCCTGTGGATTTTTTTCCTCGCTATCAATCGTCCAATGAATTTAGTTGACAAAGCTTATTCTGGTTAACTACCAGTTGATCAACTATTAGGGGCCGCCTTATGAATATGCAGTGGTGTAAAATAACCAATTACAAACACTCAAATTACTGTAATTGAGTAGTTTTTCTCAGGAGTTGTAATTTACTAAGTAGTTTAAAAATTTCTATTTTTACTTTCCCTTGAGTACATTTTCAGTGCTGTTTAGGTACTTTTACTCTACTACTTTCCTTTACATTGCAGTCACTACTTTATTTTTTCCTGTCTATGGGGATTAGAAATATCAGTCCAATAAAATCGCACTTAGAAAGTAAGTACATTAAAACATGCAGCAAACTGTTTGGAAGCATTAATAGTGTCCAAGAAAATAACAGGGGTTCCCAAACTCAGTCCTAGAGGGCCATTGTCCTTCAGAGTTTAGCTCCAACATGCTCTTGCTAGAAGCTTTGTTGGGTAAAAGCATGATTAGTTGGTTCAGGTGTGTCTAATTGTGGATGGAGCTAAAATCTGTAGGACACTGGCCCTCCAGGATCTAGTTTGGGCACCCCTGCTTCACACGCAATGACCCAGAGACTGTTTAGATTGCATGTCACTGATGAGAAGATGGCAGATGTTGACTGTATGATGACTTAAATGGCCTTAAACAATAACTAATTGCACTACAGAATGTTACGTTTACACATTCATCCACAAATGACATGTAAACGCATCAACCTTTCCCAGCATAATACTCACTACTCAATACTCTTGAGCTCTTTTTAAAGGGCTACTTTTTACTCATACTTTGAGTAATATTTACAACAGATACTTTAACTGTACTTGCACTACATATTTCGGAAAGTAATGATACTTTTACTTGAGTATGATTTTTCAGTACTCTTTCCACCCCTCCTAATTTGTGAATAATAATATGTAATAATAGTGAATCATTTTCATTTTCCTACACAAATTGATTGTTTCGATTCACAAGACACAGCTATCGATTTGAACTTGTTGTATGTGTTTATTTTAGCTAAATAGTAAAATTATTTTTACCATATGCCACTTACTGCCGCATAATTTATAAAAGATCACATATTCAGCCAAAAAATATTATTTAATGTTCTACTGAAGAAAAAAAGTCACATATAGTGTATGTTGGATGACCTGAGGGTGAGTATATGAACAGGATATTTTAATATTTGGGTTATCTATCCTTTTAATAAAGCTGCATTTTGATCTTCAGGCCTATTGTCATGCCTCATCTGTAACACATATAATGTTTTGAGGTGTTAACAGATTCGGGGATAGAACTATTTAATGGATATTCATTTACAGTATATTGGCTCAATGAATAGTTTCAGCACTAAGGAAATGCAAAAAAAAATTAATAACAGATTCTATATTATAAAATAAAAACACAATTATATCAAATCAAAAATAAACTATATTTTCAAAGACATTCTTCTGGGCCTTCACAAGTTTAAGACACAACAGATATTAAACCTGAACAATAACCTTGTGCTAAAGTCATTCAGGGCAAATGCCTGTACACTTATTATTTATTTTTGTTTATAATCATTCTTCATACAACAGGCTATCATGTGGACTTAGGGGTGCATGCATACTATAAAATAGTAGGAAACAAGATCATTTTAGTAAATCCACAGGGGTGAAGATAACCATCCAATAAGTATAAGCAATAGCAGATAATGAGCAGAGCAAACTAAGTTAGTTAACATGAAAATTAACTAGTGGCAGAACACAGAACAAAAGAACATTACGTCTAACACAAAGCAGAGTGAATAAGACGCACATAAGGACAGTGTGTAATATTAGGCAGCTCATTGTTCTGAGGGCTATTTTATTTTGGGCCTTTTTTCTGTAATCGTAATGTTGATATATGTGAATATAATGATCAGCAATCTGACATTTGGCTAATGTACTTATATAGAGACAAGATGTTATTTTAGCAGCAAGGCAATTTTATTTTTTTTAAGTAGCAGCTTTTATATTATACAAGACAAAATTAGAAATACAGACATGAAAAGTAAACAAACCAAATTAAAATATAAATAAAATAATGTACGCAATTATTTGCATATGTGTATATCACTGGCTTTTTTTTCAGCAATTGAAACTAATAGTTTGGCAGAGAATACTGTATGCTTTCAAATACTTTCTTGAGGGCCTTACAGGTTTAAGACAAAAAATAAATTGAGCCTGAAAAACAATTGTGATATTTATGAACTCCAGATAACTCAAAATCTGTTTAAAACCACATTCAAAATTAAAATATTAACATAAGTTAACAATGAAAGTTTTTGAAGACTTAATTAATAATTTACATCAAACTTAATATTAAATGCCAAATAATACTTAGTTACATAAAGTGCATTTTATTTGACATTATTATTTCTAATCCTCTCAGACCATGTGATTAATGCACATTAACAGAGGGCTTTACTTTGCCTGAGCGATAGCAGAAGTAATATTTGAACAAGGGCCACACGGCTTCATCTCTCATGCCATAGATCAGAGGACTCATACAACGTGGTATAATAAGAACAACAAAAAAATTTAAATATCTCAGATTAATAAAGAGAGGTGATGTGCCTCCTATCATCTTGTATATTATTATCTCTATTGTGGCAAATAAAAAAGAGGTGAGACACAGTCCCAGCTGAATCAAGTGCAACATCACTGTTTTGAGGGCTTTTTTAGCAGAATCTTTATCAGATGAAACAGACCTGGCTGTGATCATAATCATGATATATGTGAATACAATGATCACTGCAACTGACACAAAATAAAGCACATCAAACCACTGAGCTTTGTCCACCTGCCATTTGGCTATATACAATTTCTCTAGCGTGCAAAATGCAACTTCTGCTAAAACATAGGGGTTATTAACTAAAGCAATAATAATATCTATGATAACATTTACAGAACTTAGAAACCAGATGATTCCAATGGCGATTCCAGTTCTTTTAGGTGTGGCGATGGTGCAGTGTCTCAGAGGGAAGCAGATTGCCACATAACGCTCTAGAGACATCAGTGCTAGAGTCAGAGGAGCATTACGGAAAGCGCAGTGAGTAATGAAGACTAACAGAGTACATATGGATTTTTGTATTGGATAAAAACACAGAGCCAACATGAATGTGACAGTTGTTAGCAGCAAAAGCACAGAGTCATTCATAAGCATGTGGCCAAAAAGAATATAGCGTGGCGTCTCAAAGAATATGTGCTTGCTTTTTAAAGCATAGAACATCACGCAGTTGACAAAGACGAAAAATAGAGATGTTAACACAGCCAACATAGTTTTACTAATGGTGAGAAAATCCCAATCCAGCTGAAATACTTGCTGGTGAAGGAAGGACGCATCACCACTTGTGCCATTGGAGTCCATTAGCTGAAAAACAAGAAACAGACAAACAAGACAGAAAAAAATGAAGCAGTTATACTGATGATCCTGCCTAAAGAAATGTTTCTGCTTCACAGTTTAGATATTAATGTGACATTTGTGCAGTACGTCTTTCTGCTGTGAATTCTACTCCAGATTCTCTCTTTATATAGCTGGGAGAGAGATGAAAAATGGGGTCTCAAGGGTTCTCAAGCCTGATAGTCAAAAGAGGAGGAGAGAGTGCACTGTAGGCCCCGTCCCCAAGCGTCACGTTGCACATTATTCCTCTTTTTTCAATATATTAATTTGTAGGGCTGCCCCAGATTTAGAATTTTCCTAGTCAACCAGTATTCTTTCAGTTTATTATTTTATCTTAAGTATGTCATCTCCATCTCACACCTGCTTAATAGTTTCTAGTAGTCTTGAACACCTTGAATAGTTAGATTATCAGTGTTTGATTAGGGTTGGAGCAAAATTGCCCTCCGGGAATACAGTTTGAGACCTATGACCTACGCAAATACGGGAAAAAAACTGTTTGAGTTTAAGAACCAAGAAAGAATGTTTTGTTTAACGCGTGTTTTACACCGCAAGCGAAAGCAGTGCATGAGCAGTGCGTATGGAGAGCAGAAGCAGCACGCAGGCGTTTGCCTTTCACACCAGCTGCGTCTGCAATGCGCAGCTCTTCGGCAGCTGCTGCAGAGATCAATCTATCTCTGTCTATTCTATCTCTCTCACTCTCTCTCTCTCTCGCTCTCTTTCTCTCTCTCTCTCTCTCTCTCTCTCTCTATATATATATATATATATATACATATATATATATATATATATATATATATATATATATATATATATATATATATATATATATATATATATATATATATATATATATATATATATAATGCACAAATACACCTTAAAAAAAAAAAAAAACTTTTTATCTGCACTAAGGCCCACGGCAACCTCCTCCTATGCTGTTTCTTTAACCTGCAAGTTTTTATTTTAGGAAAAATATAGATCACACAGTACTGTCTGCTTCTCATGCTCTATGAGAAGCGTCATTCATGTCTGCTGCTCTCAGAAGACAATCGCCTGTGACAACATGTCATTTGGTTTTTGATTATCAGGATGTTTTAGGCCTAGTTATAATAATATGTATACAATATAGTTATAATGATATTTATACATTATCAAACTAGTGTTACTTTCTCCCCTTCAGTAATGTCCAGCAGCAGAGTAACAGCTACTTTTTTTTAAACTTATTTTAGTGTTGTCAGGTTCACAGAGCAAACAGCTCCCGTGTGGAATAACTTGAGTGAACATAAAACAAAGCCAAATAAAACTTTCTTCCTCTGCTTCAGCTGCACAGCACACAGTGAGCTCACATCATCCAGCATGCGTGTCGAACTACACTACCGACAATACACTTCACTATGAACTACAACTCCTGTAATTATTCTATTTCCCCTCTCCTGCAACATTAGCTTGCAACTTAAGCAAAACTGATACTAAAATTGTTTTACATTTGGTTTTGTAGTTCGGGTCCAAATAAATGTTGTTGCAGTTTTGAATCATTTAAGTTCATTTGATTGACTATATACAAGTCAGTTGATATTATTAACAAATTTATTGGGTAAAATTGCAACTTTTTTCTGTCATTCAATGTGTTTTGGTCATTATCAATGCACTGTCACTTTAATTGAGCGTGAGCAGCGCGGCAAAAATAGACCCAGCGCCAAAACTATCGCAGCACTGCTGCTTCAGCGACGCTCACACCTCGCTCTCACGCGCTGCTGCTGCGTGTGTTATAAAAGCTCTTATCTGTTAACATGGACGCCGAAAAACACACACTGCTCACGCGCTGCTGATAGTTGCAGTGTGAAACAGGTTTAACATTATTTTGTACAGAAATAATCATAATAATAAAGGTTCAAAAAGTCACTATAAGAGCTTGCGCATGAATAAAACAATTGATATGAATGTGAATGTGTTGAATGTGAAAAACAGGATGGAATTTTTCAGAATATTAATAAACTATAAATGATTACACACAAATCACAAGTTACAAACTTGATAACAATAAAAACACAGTTTGGTAAATCAACTAAAAGAAATAAATAAAAAGTGTAATTCTTATAGTGGGCCAACATGCAAATTCCCATAAAAACCTTTTGTTAAAACAAAGCAAACAAAATAAAAAATTTAACACAGCAAATATTAATCAAACTGTAAAGGCGTAAGAGAAATGTTGAAAAGGTTTTCCCTCCGATCATATCATGAGAGTTTATAGGATCATGGTGGCGCAATGGGTAGTACGATCGCCTCGCAGCAAGAAGGTGGCTGGTTCGAGCCTCAGCTGAGTCAGTTGGCATATCTGTGTGGAGTTTGCATGTTTTCCCTGTGTTCATGTGGGTTTCCTCCGGGTGCTCTGGTTTTCCCTAACAATCCAAAGACATGCGGTATAGGTGAATTGGGTAAAATTGTCCGTAGTGTGTGTGTGAATGAGTGTGTATGGATGTTTCCCAGTGATGGGTTGCAGCTGAAAATGAATGAATGAGTTTGTCCACATTATTGGGAATGCAAGTTTGTCTACTCTCCTGATTTATGTCAGTGGCCATCAATATGGATATGTTCACCTGCTTTTCCATTTTTTCCCTTTTTATGTGGTCTCGGTTTCCTTTGTAGGCTTACTAATGACAAAATCATTTTTTGGTACAGCATCTGCTGAAAAAAACTTAACTCAAACCATTTAAGTTCAAAAACTAATCCTAATAAGTATGGTTAACTTAATCCATTTGAGTAAACAAAGCTATTTGAGCACAGTAAAACCCAATAAATGAAGAGAACTTAAACCAACTGAGTACTGTAAAACTCAATAGGTTAAGGCAACCCAAACCGTTTGAGAAAACCCATTGATTCTTTTAATGAGTTATGGGTGTGTTTTGAGAATAAGGGCCCTACACCTGGCACAATGTGGCGCAAGGCGCGGTGCAATACTTGTTTGCTAGTTTCAGCTTGGCGCAAGAGTCGTTTTGAGGCGTTGCGCTACGCTGTTTAATTAGCAAATGCATTAGCGCTCATATGTGCGTACATTGACATTCTGGTCTAAAAAGGAAGGCGTTCTGAGGCGCACTGCTGGCGCGTTGCTATTTTGAGAAACTAAAATAGATTTTTCATTAGACCAAAGCAAACCCGGTCTAGACTCCGGCGCAGAGTTGTGCCTCGCTTACACACTGCTTAATACGCACAAGAGAGCAATAGGCAAATATCTTTACATATGAAAAAAAATCAATATTAAAGATATATATAGTATATAATAAGAATAGATATAGGATATAAATGTAAAGCATAAAAATAATAAAATAAGATAATTTGATGTGTACGATAACACTAATGTGGTCAGCATTGGCTGTTCTCTAAATCCTACAAATAAAGGGGTGTGCTTAGAATGTTTATTTTAGTGCATCTCATCATCAGCTGCTAAAAATCAATCCAAATAATGCAGAACTAGAGAAAGAGGTGTATGGTGCTTGCAGAGCAGATGCGCACTAGAGCAGTGGTCCCCAACCCTCGGGCCACAGAGCGGCATTTGTCTGTAGATCAATTGGTACCAGGCCGCACAAAAAAATAATTATTTCCGTTTTATTCATTATCTGAGTCTGAACAATAATTTTTTATTTTATAATCTTTTATTTTGAAAAATGATCATATTCACTTGTTACATCTCGGTCACTTGAGTACCAAAATTTAACCCATGAGGTAATTTAAAAATGAGGTAAGATCTGCAGCATGACACTTTTGCATATTCCAGGTGTCCCCAGTTGAAAATATCCTACCTTTACAGAATGCCGTCACGTCATATTTTGTATGGAATATAATTTCCTTAGACTCATTATCTCAGACAAACATAGAACACCTCAACACTGCAGTGCTTTTTAACTTTCTCCAAAAAATAAAACTTTTATCAGAGTGCAGTAATGTTTTGTCAACTTGACATCCTCTGAGAAAAACAGGTTCCCTACCAATCTACATACAAGATAATGTTTAGATTTCTAAAGGTTTTACAAATATTCCATATGTACATGCATTATATATTTCAAAATGTTTTAAAAATTGCATAAATATGAATATGACTCTGTTTTCGAACTGTGCAGTCCTGTAGCTGCTTAATCAGGCCTACTACACTACTGTATTTCAATTCTGGTCATTATGGTGGTACTTGGTGTAAAAAAAGTTTGAGAACTACTGCTCTAAAGGATTGTTAGTCTGCAGTTCTCAACCTATTTCACTTCGGGGCCCACCTCCTTCTCCGAAAATTATTTGAAGGCCACATCTGACATTTTTTCTTAAACTGATTGTCTAGAGAAAATGCTTATTTTAAACCTTTATTTTTTAGCAAAATCATTTTTTATGCTTTTAGCAAAATTATTTATGCTTTAAAAAGCATTTATTTTGATTATACTATTATTATCTTATTTTTCTACAGCATTTTATAAAAATATATATTTAATAATAAATATTTTATTTATTTTTTAAAACACATAAAGTTTCAAAGCTCCTGCAGTAATTTTTTTTTTTTACAACTGTAGAGTATCTGGGCCTTTTCTTTAATAAATGAACCTGTACAGGAAAACATGACAAAAAGGCTGCTTTTTTTAATTTTACTGACTACTATTCATCTATTGATCATATCCATTAAAAATAAACAAAAAAAGTAAAATACAGTAAACACACTCTTAAGTCTGTTAAAACACATGGATATGAAGGTGGTTGGGTTTTAGGAAATTATTGGAGTTTGTTGACAGTAGTGAACAACTGTTCTCTTAGACATCACTGAGTCTCGCTAGATCTTCCTGTATGGGTGTGCGTCCATTATAAAACACTAATTTGGACAACTATGCTGATATTTTAAAGAGTTTACTCAAAGAGAGCATGCATAGTTTTAATAAACGAAGATATGTGACTGTGAAAAAAGTCGCAGACGTGAGGCACGCGCAAACTGGTTATAACTCTTATCATCGTTACCTTTGCATGACGGTTTGCTCTATACAGCATGTAGTCCTAGTTGACGTGTAACAGTTAGAAGTGCAGCCACGGTTGAGTTTGTGTTTTACAGTGACTCCAAAGTAATCAATAACAGAAAATGGGAAATGCCATTACATTAATCATTTTTATATAAAACATATTTAATGATGAAATCAAATAATTATAGTACAATAATTAAGTTAATTTTAAGCTATCTCACAGCCCACCTGCAGGATCGCTGAGGCCCACTAGTGGATCGTGGCCCACTGGTTGAGAATTCCTGATTTAGAGCAACTGGAGCTGGGAACACAACCCAAAATACATTATGTTAGTCTTTTTTTTATTATTCTTGAGGTTTCCATAATCCTGAACCAGGCTGCATTCTGAGCAGCTGTTGTGGTGGTCATGGAGGAATGGAGAGCATGAGATAGATTCCTGTAAGACCCCAATGACAGACAAGTCTTCGCATTAATCTTGAAGGGCCAGCCTGTACACCAACCAATGTCCTCTCCCACCTGTAGCTCCTCCACAATGAATGTCCAGCTTTCTCCAGCATCCGTTTCCTAGACTGCAGCTCTGAACAAGAAGTTTAGCCATATGAGAAATGGTCGTGCCCAACTGAGCCTGGTTTCTCTTAAGGTTTAAGGTCTGATTTCTCTTAAGGTTTTGTCCCTTCAGCTTCGCAAATTAGTGAAGTTAATCGCATTTAAAATACTGAAACTTGTAATTTTGGCTATTCAAATGTAAAATTAATGTAAACGCTAGACAAAAACTATTTAAATTCAAAATATAATTGTTTATTAGAATTTTTGTTTAACTTGTAACACAGATTTCTTCATGTAAACAACATACCCACAATAAACCATCAAGATCCTGGCTTGACAGCCATATTTTTAAAGAAATTAAAACACAGGCATGTTAATGACATTTAAATTTCAAAACAATCAATGCCAATAAAGAAAACATTGATTTCAATGTTGGATTCTAAGTGGACTGCAAAAATATGCCAAAATACAGGAATTGTAGATATGCAAAATGAAAAATTATAATAATAAACTATAGAATCAAACAGTTGCACTCATTGTAAAGTTTTTTTGCTGTGAGTTGAGAAAATTAGTTATAGAGTAGAAACAATTTTGCTTAATCCTCCTTTACATTCATCCAGTTGCTAAGACTAGGAGTATCCTACAAGTGCACAGAGACTCCCAAATGCCCGCAAATGAATGATAATTTCTCGCAAACCGGTCATTAAATACATTGCACACCCCTCTCCCCCCGCATCCCTCCTAGCTCTTCAGGTAGCCTATGTCGCGCGCAACTCACCCCCACCGTCCTTCAGGTATGTCTCGCGCGCACACGCCCCTACTCAGATACGTCGCTCACTCCACCCCTGACAACCCTCAATTTGCCTGACACAGACACACTCACAACGCGCTGCAAACGTTTTGGCCCCAACGGCCTTCCATACTGGAGTGACTCCCCTCAGATTCAACACGCATGATCACGTTCATCAAATTTGCTTAAATTAAGCATCCTAAAGTATTACTGTATTTCACAAGGATTCTGACACAACAACGCGAAGCAGACACTTTCATTGCGTTTAATGAGGAAACACGCTAAACTTAGAGGGCTCATGCTGAAAGCCAGAGTAATGCTCGGGACTTCACCAGAGACTTTCTGAGTACATTCACATAAGACACCAATACTCCGATTTTGATATGATTAAGATTATACTCTTATTAAAATTCGACCATGTAGCCTAAGCAGTAATTTTATTACCTTAAAGGAACACTGAGTCACGAAATGCGGAGGATTTTCTTTCTGTTTGCCATGCGGTATCAACTTTCAACAGAAGTCGAAAGTTAAAAATTAAACACCCAAAATTACATTAAACTTTGGAGAGCCTGGTGATGCGACTAATTGTTTTATACTGAAACTTGCCTTCAAAAAGTGCTTCCTTGGTCTTATCCACATTTCTTGCATGTTAAACACACGTCCACCACAACAGGAAGTTAAAAAAAATATTAATTAATTGATTATTAATTGATTATTAAATAATATTAAGTTAATCATTTCATTCATTTTTGAAGATTGACAGTGACTTAAGTAATTATATAACATCATACATAATATAAAATATCATATAATAGTTATTTACATGTAGTTTTATTTGACATTCCCATTTGCTTTTTCACATTGTTATTTCGAATCCTTTCATATTTTTAATGCACATTAACAGAGGGCTTTACTTTGCCTGAGCGATAGCAGAAGTAATATTTGAACAAGGGCCACACAGCTTCATCTCTCATGCCATAGATCAAAGGACTCAAACAACGTGGTAGAATGAGAACAACAAAATAATTTAAATATCTCTAATTGATGAAGAGAGGCGATGTGCTTCCTATCATAATGTATAGTATCATCTCTATTGTGGCAAATAAAACACTAAGTCACGAAATGCGGAGGATTTTCTTTCTGTTTGCCATGCGGTATCAACTTTCAACAGAAGTCGAAAGTTAAAAATGAAACACCTGAAATTACATGAAACTTTGGAGAGCCTGGTAATGCGACTAATTGTTTTATACTGAAACTTGCCTTCAAAAAGTGCTTCCTTGGTCTTATCCACATTTCTTGCATGTTAAACACACGTCCACCACAACAGGAAGTAAAAAAAAACCTGCAATTGTGTTAATTGCTTTAATTTTTTTAACGCGTTAATTATATAAAATGAATCGCATGCGTTAACGCACTAATTTTGACAGCGCTAAACATAATATAATATAATATATATATATATATATATATATATATATATATATATATATATATATATATATATATATATATATATATATATATATTTGAACAAGGGCCATACAGTTTCATCTCTCATGCTGAAGATCAGAGGACTCAAACAATGTGGTACGATGAAAACCATAAAATATAATTGAAATATATTTATGAAGATTGGAGATGTGCTTCCAATCACTGTCAAAAGTCTTCACTTTATTGTGGCATATAGAAAAAAGATGAGACAAAGTCTCAGCTGAATCACGTGCAACATCACCGTTTTCAGGAGAATCTTTATCAGAGGAAACAGGCCTGGCTGTGATCATAATGCTGATATATGTGAATATAATGATCAATGCAACAAAATACACGACACAAAATAAAACACAGCAGTCTTTAACTGTCTGTCACTTATCTAATGTATAAGGAAGCCAAATTTAATTTTAGCAGCAAGGCAAAATTTATATTTTCATTAAAAGCATCTATGACAAAAACATGACAAAAGTGACAAAGAATTGAAATTAAAGTATAAAAAGTGAACAGTTTAAATAAAAAACTTTTAATATTATTTTTTTGCTTATGAGTATATCACCAACCCTTTCAAAATGTAAACCAATTTTTTTAGTTAAGAATACTGTATGTTTTCAAAAACTTTCCTGAGGGCTTTAAAATGTTCAAGACACATCACAAATTAAGCCTGAAAAGCAGTTATGAAAACATATGGTCTACAGAGAACTTAACCTATTTATTACCACATTTCAGATGTAAATATTAACTTTCAATAATTTAAATAGTCAATAATTTGATTATTAAATAATATTAAGTTAATCATTTCATTAATTTTTGAAGATTGACAGTGACTTAAATAATTATATAACCATACATAATATAAAATATCATATAATAGTTATTTACATGTAGTTTTATTTGACATTCCCATTTGCTTTTTCACATTGTTATTTCGAATCCTTTCATATTTTTAATGCACATTAACAGAGGGCTTTACTTTGCCTGAGCGATAGCAGAAGTAATATTTGAACAAGGGCCACACAGCTTCATCTCTCATGCCATAGATCAGAGGACTCAAACAACGTGGTAGAATGAGAACAACAAAATAATTTAAATATCTCAGATTGATGAAGAGAGGCGATGTGCTTCCTATCATAATGTATAGTATCATCTCTATTGTGGCAAATAAAAAAGAGGTGAGACACAGTCCCAGCTGAATCAAGTGCAACATCACTGTTCTTAGAGCTTTTTTAGCAGAATCTTTATCAGATGAAACAGACCTGGCTGTGATCATAATGCTAATATATGTTGATATAATGATCACTGCAACAGACACAAAATAAAACACAGAAAACCACTGAGCTTTATCCACCTGCCATTTGGCTATATACAATTGCTCCAGTGTACAAAATGCAATATCTGCTAAATAATTTGGGTTATTAACTAAAGCAATAATTATATCTATGATAACATTGATCGTACTTAGAAACCAGATGATTCCAATGGCGATTCCAGTTCTTTTAGGTGTGGCGATGGTGCAGTGTCTCAGAGGGAAGCAGATTGCAACATATCGCTCCAGAGACATCAGTGCTAGAGTCAGAGGAGCATTATTGAAAGCAAGGGTTGAGGTGAAGACTAACAGAGTACATATGGATTTATGTATTGGATAAAAACACAGAGCCAACATGAACATGACAGTTGTTAGCAGCAAAAGCACAGAGTCATTCATAAGCATGTGGCCAAAAAGAATATAGCGTGGCGTCTCAAAGAATATGTGCTTGCTTTTTAGAGCCAGGAACATCACGCAGTTGACAAAAAAGAAAAACAGAGATGTTAACACAGCCAATATAGTTTCACAAATGGTGAGAGGATCCCAATCCAGCTGAAATACTTGCTGATGAAGGAAAGGCACATCACCATTTGTGCCATTGGAGTCCATAAGCTGAAAAACAAGAAACAGACAAACAAGACAGTAATAAATAAAGCAGTTATACTGATGATCCTGCCTAAAGAAATGTTTCTGCTTAGCAGCTTTGTTGGCAGATATTGACTTGACATTTGTAAGCCTTTATGGTTTGAATTTCTTTGAGATTCTCTCTTTATATAGCTGTAACAGCATGAGAGGGATGGAACAAAGACAGAAAATAAAAAAATGGGAGGTGCTGTGCAGTTTGAATATTGACGTGTAGTGCAATTCTGCAGAGAAAATACTTCTAATTTAAGACCTAGACTAAAGGTAAAAAATCAATCAATCAAAAGCTTGTTTTTCCATCTGACTAGGATGATTCATTTCAGCAAACGTGCTCCTGTATGGCCTATGCTGTTTTTTTTTTTGTTTTTTTGTGGAGTACTGGCTCTTTGTGGGCTGTGGCCAGTCCACACCAAATCTAAACAGGCCCAGTGTGGCCTAGCCCAGGTATGATCCGTTTGCAGGCTCACTAGATGCTCTGTGTAAGTAACCCACTTAAAGACAGCCTTGATCCCATGAAGGCCTTATGTGAACCAGAACAGGTCGCCTTTGCTAGTCCTTAATTGTGGGCTGCCCATGCAGGGCCAGTGTTGGTCTAGTGAGGGATTCTTGAAGGCTAGATGACAGATGCCCTTGCAGGGCCAGCACTAAGCGGACAACACTTGTAGAATGAACTGAAATGATGTAATTTCAAGCAAAACTGGGTCAAAGCAAAGTTACTTTTGAGTTTGATTTAATCATTTGAAATGCCTCACCAAAGTGAACTAGCCACTAGCCACATGAATACACTAGAGCAGAGGTGCCTAAACTTTTTCTTAAGAATGACCAAAAATCAAACTTGATTGAGGCTTGTGGGCCGAAGGTACTTTTGCCTAGTCAAAATAAGATCATAATCATATTATTTAACTTTGGTTTTGATGACTTCCAAAACTCACTGCGTGCTGACACCTGTAATAGGCTGTTACCCCTGCCATAAATTGCTCCCCTTCTGAAATATGAATTTATTAACTTGAATTGATAATTTTTTAATATCAGCATTTGGAGAGTGAACCAATGGGAGTAAACCCTTCCCTTACAGAAGATAACAGAAGACTCTTTTTTTTTATACATTTATTTGGAAACCTAGTGCATTTTAAAATGCGTTTCATTTGTTGTTTTTGCTTTATCTATCAACGATAATCATATTACGTTTTAATCAGTTATGGCCTACATTGGTTTTAATGTAGACTGAGAATCTCAATGTAAGTTCGAAAGGGGTGCATCTTACTGCAGGGATGCGTTTCTCGGCACAACATCTGTAGCACAAGGCATGAGCGGCACGTGAGCAACGCATTTTTTTTCCACATGCATGTTTACAACTGGGAAGCAGTGGGAAGCAGGAGCAGTACGCGCATGCGTCAGTTTGTTTTAGATTACATTGCTTTCCCCAGAGTTGGTTCGGTTGCACATAAAGAATAACATCTTTATATAATGATAAAAGTCTTTAAAACTGTCTTTATAACGGAATAAATATTTCACGGAGATGATTTTACTGCATGATGTGTGGGGTGAGAGTGTGAGAATACTGTCAATTGCGTGACTCTCATGCCGAATGCGTGACAAATGGGGCTGTCTAATAGGATGGAAGCTGCCAGGATCGTTCAATCGATTATTTTTTTCTTTTGGTAGGGACGCTTGAAATTGTTTGGAGTCTAATTGAATGCCCAATAATTTGATGGAAGTACTTGGACCAGAGTTTTCTTTTTCCGCTTGGAGAATCTCGAGTTTGGCAAAAACTTTTGAACTGTCGAGAGGTGCGAGACTGGGATAGCATTGAGTGGTGAGATGATTAGAAAATCGTCAAAAATCTTTGGGCTACTTCTGCAGCCAAAAGTTAGGCGAGCGGAAAAATAATATTTTCCACACCAAGCAATGCCAAACAGATGCCAGAAGTCAGGGGGGATGGGCATGACTTTAAAGGCGGATGTTATGTTGACTTTAGCCATCCAAGCACCGCAACCCACAATTTTAAATAGGGAAATGGCTTGGTTGATGTTGTGATAGTTTAGTGAGATTTCTTTGAGAGGGATGAGGCTGTTGATGCTAGGAAACGGAGAGTTATGCAGTGAGGAAAGGTCGATTATAAGGCATTTTTATCTGAGAAATTTCTCGTGGCTACCTTGATAGGACTGATGCAGAAAACTCTGAAAGAAGGTGCGGAGATGGGGCTAATCATGAAATTTTCATCTAATTGCTTTTTGATTAAAAGGTTGACACCGTCGGGTTCAGTGAAAGCGGACTGAAGATTTGGAAAAACAAGACTACAGGAGGGGAGGCTAAGTACGCCTGGATAGAAACCTAAGGACACAACTCGTTAATAGAAATTCAGTGAAGTTGGCCATGGTATGTTGGAACAATTCAATTCTTAGGCCAGAAACATTCACAGGAGTCGATAGGTACTTTCTAGCATTTTTATTTGCAGATTTTTTCACGAGACAAATAGTGCAGGTGTTGGTGCCGCTGCAGAAATTGCAGACATAAAAAATGACATTTCTGTCGCCAGCACCTGCTCGTGTTAAAGATGATGCAGGGAGTGGCTGAGGCTTAGACACAAGGGTGGCAAACTGAAAAGAGGGGCTGTATGTTTGGGTATAAAGTAAAGTGTGGGACGTAACTTTTGGATTTTGGCTGGGCTGGTGCGGGGAAGGGAAGAGTGAGCGGATTAATAAATGGGCATGATTCGGTGGGGTGGGTGGTGGATAGGCAGACAACACAAGATATATTGTGACAACCAAGGAAAACTTTGCTGTAGAGATCGGTGTCTATGGCTCCTCAATATGAGGACTGTGTCCATTGTGTAATGCGAATGGTGCATTTAGCAGAAAACAGGCGGTGATAAGTATAGAAATGGAAGCCTCTGTATGAGAGCGCGAGCTCAGCGATTATTGCGAGATAATCACTGAGCTTGCTCCTCCTGTGGGGAAAAACAGAACAGATGATATTGGTGGATTGAGAAAATCTATGATAAATTCTGTGAATGGTAAAATGCGGGACTGGATGTTAGCTGAGTTTTTAGAGTGACTGAGAATTCGTCGCAATCTATTTGACGATCTGCCAATGTGGATGAAATGGGTGAGAGAAGTGAAAAAAGATCTACATCTCACCTAATAGGATTTGGCTCCTAATGCTGTTGGAGACAGGTGGAGGATCCAGTGCGAGGGTGTTGGGTGGGACAGGTAGAGATGTGGCTGTGGACAGAGAAAAAGACTTAGTGTGAGAGAATGACTGTGGAAAGTTGGAGGCTGAAGCCTCTTGCAGAGCCATGCTCGCGCTACTGACGGCTCCTGGATAGCAGGTAGAAGGAAATGAAAACAGACGAGGAGCTGCCGGCATTGGCCTTAGTGACATCATGGGAGGCTTTACACTGAAGCTGATGCCGGGGCCTGAGAAAACCTGGGGAAGAAGGGGAGGAATGAGTGGAGCTGGGATTTGCACTGGAAGCAGGGGCTGCCACGCTTGCATTGGTAGTGGAACCCTGAATGGGATGGGGAAGCAGATTAGGAATTTGGGCCTGTGCTTTCTGTAGCGACCTTACGCTGGAGTTGGATGAAGGGGCGGCGAGCCAAGGAAGGAGTTAGGGATGGGATTCTGGTGTCGCTAGTGGAGGCAAGCTCACGCTATACTGGCTACTTGTGGAGGCGTGCATTGAGATGGCGTTGATTCCACCTTTCGAGTATTGACATCCAACGTCTTCCGGACCTGGGGCTTATCCCAGGCTTGCAGAAGGCCTACTGCTGCGTCTGGATCTGGAGGACAGGTTTGGATCTGAAAGTTGGTATGGAGCGCTTCGAAGTGGTGAGGTGATGGAAGGAAGAGGCGCTCCGGATTGCAGGAAGTTATAAATGGCTAGATCTGCTTTGGCGCGGAACGCTAACCCCTGCGCTGGCCAGTGTTTGGCAGAGGTCGGAGATGGTGTTTTTTCCCACTAGAAAGTCCAGTAGCAGATCTGGTATAGACGCATCCGCTCCTGTACGATTGCTTAAGGAAAGATTTTAAAGATGTGTAGGGGAGGCACACAATATATGACAAGCATTCCTCGTTGAGTCACATTTTTTCTATGAGTTTGTGTGCACTGGCAGTGCTATTGGTTGTCTGTTCGCTGAAAATACAAAAGTTGGAACATGCTGCGATGGCACTTCATGGGTGTGTCACTGCCAAGGAGTACCAAACTATTCTAAAGGACCATGTGTATCCAATGGTTAAAACATTGTATCCTGAAGATGGTGCCATGTAACAGGATGATGATGAACCAATACACACAGCAAGACTGTTGAAAGAGTGGTTTGATGAACATATAAGTAAAGTTGAACATCTTCCATGGCCTGCACAGCTTTGCTCAATCACGTTTGCTATTTTAGTTCATCCGCCCTACTGTATCTTAAAAATTGCCATGAAATTTAAATGTGCTCTTCTTATTTTTATATGTATACAATAGAGCTTGTTGTAAATGACCAATCTAAGTACTTTGATGTTTTGAAAAAAAAATACTTGCCCTCATAGTCTTTTACAAGCTACCATAAACTTCTTTACCTCTTGTTTTTCTTCACCTCTGGTAACATAGAATACCTTTTAGGAATTGCTATCAGGGTGTGTCTTGCTTCTGCTCTGCCTTCATCCATTCGTCATTCCTTTATTTTTTTTCCCAAAACCCATCTTCCAACAATCCAATTGGTTCCAAAAGGATGAAAGACATTTTTTCTCATTTCAATTTCAAGTGAATGTACATCACTTTTGTTTTATGATGACTTTAAGTCACCTTAGTCACCTACAATTTCAACATTGTAACATGTTGTTGACACAAACTATCGTGTTGTAGCATTTTATGTTTTGTTTATTTGTAGTAGTTTTTACTTTGCAACAAAACCACAAGCATAGTGTTTACAAGTGTTTTAAAGGCATTAATGTAAAAATGAGACACTTGCCGTTAAAGTTGATAATGGGAGGAGTATGAGGGCAAAAAAGAATATGTTGTAAGAATGGATTTTAACCACAGCAGGTTGAACTGTAGTTCTGCCGAGTGACTAAATAGTTATCAGCATGATAGTAAAAACTGAACATTTATAGTCAAACCATTCTTCTGCAAACAGAAAAAAGGGCAGTATTGAAGAGCGTTGCTATTGTGTGATTGTATATTTGTGATTGTACTTTGCAATATGTAGCAATTAAGTGTTGATGTAAATTCAAAAGTAAATCACATATACTTGATAATGGAGTGATTAAATTACATTAATTATCTATGGTTACAACTGAAATACTTACAAATAACTGTATAAAATCTTAAAATATTAAATGATAAAAACCTATTATAATAATTGTACCCAGCTTAAATGTAAGAAATAAAGTTACCTAAGAAAGAGAGAGACAGGGGGAGAGAGAGAGACAAAGAGAGCAGGCCCTGAAGGTGGCCTGGTTGCAGTAGAGTCAAAGAAATTAGCCTCCAGAGCAGGAGAGGAGCAGAGCAGGAGAGAAGTAGACCAGGGAAAAAGGCAGACCAGAAAAAGAGGCAGAGCAACGTTTACCAGCTATTTTGTCTCTTTCTTGACCATGTGACCAAAGCCCAAATACTGAGAAATACAAACTGACCAATCAACATGTGACCACATCGTAAAACCCCCAAATTCCACACACCAGGCCCTGATCTAATCAGTATCTGCCTTTGGAATTTGTGTGGGCCTTCTTTGGCGAAAAAGACCATATAAACAAATGCATATGATAATTTAGACTCTTACAATGTGAAGGATATGTAAGATGTCCATTTTATTGTAATAATACAATTCAGCTGTGGAAACCATAGTAGAGAAGATCGATACAAACAAACAAGGTCAGTATGATCTTTCAATATGAGTCATACGGCAGCCCGGAGGTAAGGACATTGCTCACATAGAATAAAAGTTAGGTGGGCATCAAAACTGGAGAACCAAAAATTAGTGCTTATGCAGCATTGCAAAACCACAGTTCAACTAAAGGACATGCATAAGAACTGTGCCGAATATTTGCCAAAAGTAGCCCTCATATGTTTTAAGATAACTGTGACACATTTTCCTGGTCTTTTCTAGGCCACTATATGGTAACGACTGCATTAGCCAGAGTTTACTGTGCCAAATATTTGCCAAATGTGTCTAATATATGTTTTAAGATAACAGGGCCACATTTGCACTTACACGTTTGAGCCACTTTAGGTTTAGACCCAGATAAATGTGACTGTGCCACATTTTTGCCTACTGTGGCCCACATTTGTCTTCCATCATTTGGGTCAAATTTATCATTTTCCACATGGGCCACATTAGGCTCACATTCAGATTACTTTTTGTCAGAAATGCCAAATCTTTGCCTTAAATGGTCCACATATGAATTGGAATCTTTGGCCCCCCTTTGTCATTGTACAGGTGGGCCACTTTAGGCTCACATTCTTTATGTCTGGGCCGAAGGAAAACCACCATTGTCGCATAAATGCCTAAAGTGGCCCACATTCGTACGCTTTCTTGTTAGTGGCTTATATAAAAGGCAAAGGCCTCTAAACTACACTCATTTTACCAAAACAAAATATAATCATGCCTTGATTTTTAATTATTTAATTGGGACAGTAAGGTCTGACTTTGCTTAGACTAAAGTTTTGTCACTTAACAGAAATAATGTACAGTATACAATACAAAGTCATGTTGCAGTGAAAAAAGAATAAATATTGTGTGTATGACTGTAGGACTGCATCCATACATCTCTGCAATGACTCAAAAAACTTACTTATAAAGCAGGGGTGGGCAAACTCTGTCCTAGAGGGCCGGTGTCCTGCACAGTTTAGCTGCAACACCATCAAACACACCTGAAAATGCTAATCAGTGTCTTCAAGATCACTAGAAATCTATAAGCATATGTGTGTGATTAGAGCTGGAGCTAAACTGTTTGCCAGCCCCTGTAATATAGTCATTTGGAATGGCAGAGAAAGTGTTCTTGCAGGACTCCCAGAGTTCATCAAAATTGTATGGATACACCTTGCTGCCTCTTCCTTCATCCTTTTAGTGCTTTTCTGCTGAAGAGTTTGCATCTCCTGTGGTTTGTAATGTATTGGGCAGCACAAATGTCTTGATTCCTCAGGCTGTCGATGTTGCCATTCACTCTGCAGATCTCTCATACACCCCCATATTGAATGTAACCCCAAACCATGATTTTTTCCTTCACCAAACTTGTCTGATTTTTGTAAGAATCTTTGGCCCATGCAGGTTCCAGTAGGTCTTTTGCAGTATTTGTGATGATTGGGATGCAGTTTAACAGATGATTCATCAGTAAAATCGACTTTCTGCCATTTTTCCAAATGATCAACTAGAAGTCAAGTTATTATTAGTTGCCCTTACAGCTGGAATTGACGACAAGACTTTTGTCAAGTAGTGTATTAGTACATAACATCAAATATAATATCAAATAACAGCATTGACATAATACTTATTGTTAATAAATTTAAATTCAAATCTTATTGTTATTACTATTTTTATCAAATTATTTAATGTCTTCTCATACAATATAGTTAATGGACATTAACAGATGGTTTTATGCTGCCTGAACGATAGCAGAAGAAATATTTGAACAAGGGCCACACGGCTTCATCTCTCATGCCGTAGATCAGAGGACTCAAACAACGTGGTAGAATGAGAACAACAAAATAATTTAAATATCTCAGATTAATGAATAGAGGAGAACCACTTCCAATCATAATGAATAGTGTTCTCTCTATTGTGGCATAGAGAAAAGAGGTGAGACACAGTCCCAGCTGAATCAAGTGCAACATCACTGTTTTAAGGGCTTTTTTAGCAGATTCTTTATCAGATGAAACAGACCTGGCTGTGATCATAATGCTAATATATGTGAATATAATGATCAATGCAACAGACACAAAATAAAACACAGAAAACACCTGAGCTTTATCCACCTGCCATTTGCCTATATACAATTGCTCCAGTGTACAAAATGCAATATCTGCTAAATAATTTGGGTTATTAACTAAAGCAATAATTATATCTATGATAACATTGATCGTACTTAGAAACCAGATGATTCCAATGGCGATTCCAGTTCTTTTAGGTGTGGCGATGGTGCAGTGTCTCAGAGGGAAGCAGATTGCCACGTATCGCTCCAGAGACATCAGAGCTAGAGTCAGAGGAGCATTAATAAAAGCAAGGGTTGAGGTGAAGACTAACAGAGTACATATGGATTTATGTATTGGATAAAAACACAGAGCCAACATGAACATGACAGTTGTTAGCAGCAAAAGCACAGAGTCATTCATAAGCATGTGGCCAAAAAGAATATAGCGTGGCGTCTCAAAGAATATGTGCTTGCTTTTTAGAGCCAGGAACATCACGCAGTTGACAAAAAAGAAAAACAGAGATGTTAACACAGCCAATATAGTTTCACAAATGGTGAGAGGATCCCAATCCAGTTGAAATACTTGCTGATAAAGGAAAGACACATCACCACTTGTGCCATTGGAGTCCATAAGCTGAAAAACAAGAGACAGACAAACAAGACAGTAATAAATAATGTGGTTATAGCAATGATCCTTGCAAAAGAAATGTTCCTGCTTAGCAGCTTTGTTGGCAGATATTGACTTGACATTTGTAAGCCTTTATGGTTTGAAATTTTGTAAGATTCTGTCTTTAAATAGCATGAGAGGGCTGGAACAATGGTAGAAAAGAAAAAATGGGAGGTGCTGTGCAGTTTGAATATTGACGTGTAGTGCAATTCTTCAGAGGAAATAGCGGCCAAGATCATCCGTCTCTTTTCTTTACCAGCAAGGGCAAAATTATAACACAATTACACTAGGGTTTGCCTTGATTTGCTCTCATCCTCGATTCGTCAAGTGACATTATTTTCGTTTTAAAAAATGTGATTTATTTACAACATTTAATTAAAACATTTTAGTTCAGTGTTTTTTTTGGGGGTTTTTTGTAGTTCAGTAATAAAAAATAAAAAAAAGGTTATGTCAAATTAGAAATAATGATCTCTTTGTTACAGGAATTTGCCTCTCCAACCCCCTCCATTATTCCCACTCTGCTCTCAGATGGGGTGGTGGGCCAAATTAAAGGTTACAATGGGTCAACTTGGGCCCGCGAGCCCTACGTTGGGCATCTCTGCACTAGAGAGTTGAGTAGCATATCTGGTTTAGATGCATCTGCTCCTGTACAATTGCTTGAGGAAAGATTTTAAAGACTGGAAAGGGGTCAAACACTATATGAGAAGCATTCCTCGTTGAGCCACATTTTTTGACGCAGTCGAAAGAACTTTGTTTGAAGTGTACCGGGGCAGTGCAGTTATCATCGCCCACCTAATTGATTGACAGGCATCTATTATCATGTCTCATTATTAACGTGTATTATCATGTTCACAAGACAAGATTTGCTTAGAAACTGTGGTTAAAATAATTGTTCTATCTGTGATCAGCTGCTCCTCAAAAAGGAGTTTTACATTTACGTTTCATTTTTAAAACAGTACTTGTTTTTAATGAAGAAAAGACTGTAATGTTGCTACAATATGTAATTCATAACCACACAAATCACCACAGCTGCAGAGACTAATGAGAACATCATGTTGTGTAAATCATGAATATATATTGAAGATGCTGCCAAAAGAAATGTGTCTCATATATGTGTATATAAATGTATATATATATATATTGTAACGAGCGCATGCCACGTCGCCCTGGTCGCTAATCCAACCCAGCTGGACCATCATCAGCACAGGATCGCTCACAGCTGGACGTCATCAAGCGGAGAGGCATATAAACCAAGCCCACGCCAGGAGAAGACGAGCTTCATTCACCCTATGACTCCCTGCGCTAATGCTTGTCTCTCTGTCTCTCCACAGCAGACTCCAGCTCGTGACGATCCCACACCCGACTACTCACTGTCCTTCACCTACTTCCCGGAGCACCAGAGCACCTCACCTAGAAGAAGAGCACCGTTTGCACACCCTACACTTTGTAAATAAAGCACCCTCCGGGGACTTGTCTGTAAACCTATCCAACTGTGTCACTGTTTTCCCTCTGCCTCGCTACAACTGGTGGAGAATGCGGGCAATTACAGAGGGAAAAAATTCAGAAAACAGCACTTACCAGTAAGGAGAAATAATCGCTGAATTTTTTTTTTCTTGTTCTTGTGTTTACAGACAGGCATCCGCTCTCTCTCTCTCACTCACGCTCTCTTGCTCGGCTGTCATCCTCTCCTGAGTCATGTCGATGGAAGAAATAGTACGCCATCTAGAAATTTCAAGAAGACAACAAGTGATAACAGAACAGCTCACCGCCAGACAAGACCGAATGGAACAACAGCTCCGCCAAGCGGCCGGTTCTAGCCAGTTCCCTGAGGTGAGCGCTCACCGTTATATCACCAAACTCAGCGACCTGGACGATATAGATGCTTACCTTCACACTTTTGAAGTAATTGCCGAAAGAGAGAGATGGCCAAAGGAAAGTTGGGCGAGGATGTTGGCGCCATTTTTAACTGGAGAAGCTCAACGAGCATATTTTGCATTGGAGACACCGAAAAATGACGATTATAAAGCATTGAAGAAGGAGATACTCGCCAGAATGGGACTCTCCAACATAAGCGCAGCACAACAGTTCTCTCAGTGGTCGTACGACGAAAAGCAGCCGGTACGTACCCAAGCAGCTAACTTATCTCGATTGGCGCGATTATGGTTGCTGGGAGGAGATCCTTCCGCGGTCCAGGTCGCTGAGAAAGTGGTGATTGAGAAAATGATGAGGGCGTTACCCAGACGGCTCCGCACACTTACCAGCATGAGGAATCCCGACTCGCTGGCCACCTTGGTGGAGGCGGTGGAGCTGGCGGAAGCTCACGTGGCCCGGGAGACTGGGGAGAGAGCGGCTCTGCCACCCCGGAGGGTAAATGCGCCATGGCGACCGGTGGAGGGCACAGCACGACCAGGCAGCAGACCGGCGGTCCCCAGCCCAGTCGACGAGCCGATGCCCACAGAGCCCACATCGCATTCAACCCCAGCCTGGACAGCAGGGTGCGTGGTACATCGCAACATCCCTCCCGAAGCTCCCACCCGAAGAGTTTCTCTAGACGGGAAAACACAAACAGCCACGTTGGATACAGGAAGCGCCATAACCTTAGTTCATCCGAAAACGTTAAAAATCCATCATGAAGGAAAAAGCCGAATCCCAATTACGTGTGTGCACGGGGATACTCGCCACGTACCCTCACAGAGAGTGACCATCGCGACAAAGTCGGGCAGCTGCCGCATCGAAGTAGGAGTGGTTCCGGATCTTCCCGTACCCCTTCTTCTGGGCAGAGACTGGCCGGGGTTCGATGATCTCCTCACCCACCATCAGGCTCGATCGGCTCGTCCGAAGAAAAACAACAAAGGACGGGCTCAGCGGGACCGCAAACAGGCGCTGATGGCCACCGAGAGCGACAGAGGGGGTGAGTCATCATCGGCTAACCTATATTTTGATCTATTCCAACAGATAACTGCAGGTGGCGACTTCGGAAGGGCGCAACGAGAAGACGAAACGTTGAAACACTGCTGGCCACAAGTCAGGATCATTGACGGTAACGAACGGTTTCCCAGCCCTCACCCCCTCCCACATTTTATTGTACAAAATGGTCTGCTGTACTGTGTCGCAGAGAGGCGGGGGGAAAGGAAGACACTGTTGGTCGTCCCGAGGACCAAGAGGGAGACGGTTCTGGAGCTGGCACATACTCACCCGATGGCAGGACATCTAGGAGCGGCCAACACGATTAAAAGAATCAGAGATCGGTTCCACTGGCCCGGGTTGGATGGAGAAATCAAGAGGTATTGTCAGGCATGCGACATCTGCCAAAGAACGTCTCCCCAACGACCACCCCCCAGCCCTCTGATACCGTTACCCATCATCGATGTGCCCTTCAACCGCATTGGCATGGACTTGATAGGGCCTTTGCCGAAGTCGGCCCGGGGACATGAACACATCCATGTCATCCTCGACTACGCCACCAGATATCCGGAAGCGATTCCCCTGAGGAAAGCCACGTCATCGGCGATCGCGAAGGAGCTGTTTCTGCTATGCAGCCGAGTAGGAATACCAGCGGAGATACTGACCGACCAGGGCACCCCATTTATGTCCCGGTTGATGGCAGACCTCTGCCGCCTCCTAAAGGTAAAGCAAATAAAAACATCTGTTTATCATCCACAGACTGATGGCCTTGTAGAGAGGTTCAACAAAACGCTGAAGCAGATGCTCTGCAGGGTGGTGGCAGAGGATGGGCGCGACTGGGACCTCATGATCCCGTACGTGCTATTTGGGATCAGAGAAGTTCCCCAAGCATCCACAGGCTTCACCCCCTTCGAATTGCTGTTTGGCCGCCAACCACGGGGGCTATTGGACGTGGCTCGTCAAGCTTGGGAGCAGGAGCCAGCCCCACAACGGTCGGTAATTGAGCACGTACGGGACATGAGAGGATGAATTGAAAAAGTCATGCCCATCGTCAAGCAACATCTGACCGAAGCCCAGCGCGCCCAACAGAGATTATATAACCGGCCCGCCCAACCCAGAGTTCCACCCAGGGGACAAGGTGATGATCCTCATACCTACCACTACTTCAAAGTTTTTGGCATCTTGGAAGGGGCCATATACAGTGGTAGAAAGGGTAGGGCCGGTAAACTATCGAGTCCGTCAGCCGGGACGAAGACGAGAAGAACAACTGTACCACATCAACTTGATGAAGAAATGGGTTGCAGCTCCAGGTCATCTAGTTGCCTTCTCAGAAGAAACTTCTCCCGTTGTCCATATAGGTGAGCAACTCTCACCGAATTAGAAGGCGGAGCTGCAAGCCTTGGTCGGTCAGTTCAAGGATGTGTTCTCGGAGAAACCGGGCCGAACCACCATTATCCAGCACGACATCATCATCCCACCTGGCACCATCGTCCGGCTGAGGCCTTATCGAGTACCAGAAGCTCGCCAGCTGGCTATCAACGAAGAGATCCAAAAGATGAGGAAATTAGGAATCATCGAACCATCTCGTAGCCCGTGGTCCAGCCCCATAGTGATGGTCCCCAAACCCGACGGCACCCTCCGCTTCTGCAACGACTTCAGGAAGCTCAACGAAATATCTAAGTTCGACGGGTACCCCATGCCTCGGGTGGACGAGCTGCTGGATCGGCTGGGTGGAGCCCGATTCATATCCACGATCGACCTCACCAAAGGCTACTGGCAATTACCACTAAGTGAAAGCGCCAAGGAGAAAACCGCCTTCTCCACTCCCGGTGGGCACTGGCAATACCGGGTTCTTCCCTTCGGGCTCCACAGGGCCCCAGCCACATTCCAACGAATGATGGACATCTTGCTGAGGCCTCACCAGCCGTATGCAGCAGCATACCTCGACGACCTGATCGTCCACTCCGAGTCGTGGGAAGAACATATATCCCGATTGCGGAGGGTGCTCCTAGATCTTCGTAGGGCTGGGCTCACAGCTAATCCCAAGAAATGCCACCTGGGTCTAGCAGAAGCCAAATACCTCGAATTCCACATCGGTAGAGGTCTCATACAGCCACAACAAAGCAAGATCAAAGCACTACAAGAAACTCCACAACCCACCACAAAGACCCAGGTACGTGCATTTCTGGGGTTAGCGGGCTACTATAGATGTTTTATTCCTAATTTCTCATCCATAGCCAGCCCTCTGACAGACCTGACCAGAAAGGGGCAGCCGGAGAGGATACAATGGAACAGAGAAGCAGATGACGCGTTCCAAGCCCTGAAGATGGCCCTTACATCCTCACTGGTACTGCACGCACCTGACTTCGGCTGCCCCTTCATTCTACAGACAGATGCTTCCGACTCGGGCCTGGGCACGGTCCTCTCCCAGGTCCACGCCGATGAAGAACACCCCATCATGTACGTGAGTCGGAAGCTTACCCCTGCTGAGACCCGGTACGCCACGGTGGAAAAGGAGGCCCTGGCGATCAAGTGGGCAATCCTGGAGCTCAGGTATTATCTCCTTGGCAGGAAGTTTACCCTGGTAACCGACCACGCTCCCCTACAATGGATGTCAACAGCGAAAAACAACAACGCTCGAGTCACCAGATGGTTCCTGTCGCTCCAGGATTATAACTTTACAGTGCAACATCGAGCCGGGGCCTCCCACGGAAACGCTGACGGTCTCTCAAGGCTCTGGTCAGGATGGGCAGGTCTGTCAAAACATTCTACCCCCCCCCTCTCAATACTTTACCTTTCCTCCGCAGGAAACCCAGGACCAGGACGACGCTAAGGGGGGGGGAATGTAACGAGCGCACACATGCTACGTCGCCCTGGTCGCTAATCCAACCCAGCTGGACCATCATCAGCACAGGATCGCTCACAGCTGGACTTCATCAAGCGGAGAGGCATATAAACCAAGCCCACGCCAGGAGAAGACGAGCTTCATTCACCCTATGACTCCCTGCGCTAATGCTTGTCTCTCTGTCTCTCCACAGCAGACTCCAGCTCGTGACGATCCCACACCCGACTACTCACTGTCCTTCACCTACTTCCCGGAGCACCAGAGCACCTCACCTAGAAGAAGAGCACCGTTTGCACACCCTACACTTTGTAAATAAAGCACCCTCCGGGGACTTGTCTGTAAACCTATCCAACTGTGTCACTGTTTTCCCTCTGCCTCGCTACAATATGTGTGAGAGTATTAGAGGGATGGAACAAAGATGGAGGGAAATTGTGGGTGGGTATTGGGAGGGTTTGATAGAAGATTGACATAAAGTGCGATCCTACAAGAGAAATGCTTTATATTTAACTATGTAAATTTTATGAACAAAAATTGATGTTGGTTTAAAAAGGATCTGATGGTTCACCATGCCATAATCAGGAGACTGGTATAACAAGAAAATAACAGACTGTTCGGAAGCTACTCTAGTGAGTCTTAGTTTTTTACTTGAGAGCAGACAGTCTCCGTTGAATGTCTAGGTTGTCCTGACAAAGATAGGTAGAGACTTGGTTGATTATGACTTCCTCAAGTGTTTTTGCAGTGAATGGAAGAAGGGAAACTACTTCCATTCATAAGCAGTGGATTTATTCCGGCTTGCTTTGAATGATTAGTTCACATCCAGATTAAACATTTCCTGATATTTTACTCATCTCCTTACCTTTCAAGATATTAATTTCTTTCTTCAGACAAAAAGAAATAAATTTTTGTCCCCATATTGTAGATTTCTATGACAGTTCTGCAAACATCAAACATGAATTTTAATGTGATAATATAGTGCATAGTGTGTAAGACAAGCTTTTGTGGTTAAAAAGTATATATATTGACAGGTGAGTAGAGCCATTTGAAGCCACACGGAAATGAACATCATAGAATTCAGAATGTGAGCATAACGCGACACGAAAAACATGTTATAGCCTACGATGAGAGGGTGATTAGATGTTCAGATCATTTGATTATACTTAAAATGTTACATATTGATTCCCTAACACATCATTCAGAAACACACACAAACGGTGGCATCTCAAACAATATAAAATTCCAGGTTATGCAGTTCAGCTCATCTTCCAAGTTGAGTCTGCAGGTAGTTATTTGCCACATCATAAAATCACATCTCCATAATTAAAAGTTATGTGGGATGTACCGGTTCATCAACACTGAAAAGATTAGTTTGTCAATCCCCCCCAATTTTAATGACCCAAGTATTTCTAGCCGATAAGAAACTGGGCTTACTCTTCATATATATTTTTAAAGGACCGATGTAGCATTGGTTAAGCTTGCAGGACTCTATCTGGAGGGGAAGGTTCTGAATGGAGAGCCAACCCATTGACTAACGGTCTCTGGTACTGGTTATAGGTTTGGATGAGTTTACAGCAAACTACTCTCCAGATGTGACTGCATTGATCAATATGCTATTCTATAGAGGGAAACCCCTTTCTGTCTGTCCATTAGACCCAGGGTTGAACTCAGAAAACAAGCTAATAGATGTACCTAATGACTGGCAAAAGGAGCTCCAGAACTAGGATGAGAACTGAGGTCCCCGGTCCGACAATGTCCTGTAGAGTACCAAAGACTTGACATGAGAGGTAATGAGGTCTGCCATCTCTTTAGCAGATGGAAGTTTTTGTAAGGGAATGAATTGGGCAGCCTTGGAGAACCTGTCGAGAATGATCAGAATAACGGTGTTGCCATGGGAGGGAAGAAGGCCAGAAATGAAATCCACTGAGACAGGGGACCATGGTTAGTGGACAATAGGCAGGGGGTGTAGAAGACTCGGGGGGTGAGAGGTTTACCTCTGGTTGCAAACATGACAGACATTAACCAAGGATATTACATCCTTTTTCGCTGTAGGCCACCAGAAGTGTCTTTGCAGAACGTCCAAGGTGCGGGAAATACCTGGATGGCAGATAAGACAGGAGGAATGTACCAACTGAAGAAATCAAGGATGAACAGCCTTAGGAACATACAACTGGTTAGTTTGACCACCACCTGGTTCTGAATCTTGAATCTGTTACTGTAAATTCGGGACAGGGCATCTGGCTTTAGGTTCTTAAATCCGACACGGTAAGATAGAAAGAAGTCAAACCGGTTAAAAAAGAATGACCACCGGAGAGTAAGGCGTTTATCCTGTTGGATATACTTCAAGTTCTTGTGATCAGTCAGTACTTGAATCGAATGCTTGGTACCCTCCAGCCAGTGCCTCTATTCCTCAAATGCCAATTTTAAGGTCAGCAGCTCCAGGTCTCTAGTGTGATATTATGTTCACAGGAACTGAGATGATGTGAAAGAAATGCAGATGAAGACATTTATCTCTCCCCCTCATGGAAAGCACAGCTCCCACTCCCACATCTGAGGCGTCAACTTAAACATAAGAGGTGTCAGAGGAGCCACCACTGAGCTGAAATTTCAAACAAATTTCCTTTAGAAATGGGCAAATCCTATGAACCACTGAACTCCCTTTACTGAGGTAGGAGCTGGCCAGTCCAACACTGCCTGGACCTTCTTGAGATTCATCTGTTCCTGTCCTGGTTTAATGATAAAACCCAAGAACAAGAACTGGTGTGAAGCTCACATTTCTTGAGTTTAACAAATAGATGGTTTATTTGTAGACATCTTAATATCTTTTTGACAAGACTCTCGTGCTCCTGGAGAGACCTTGAGAAAATCAAAATGTTGTCTAAGTAGACCAATAACAAACTTTTTCAGCATCTCATGAAGAACATCATTTATGAGAGTTTGAAAAACTGCAGATGCATGTGTGAGGGCGAAAGAAGTATTGAATACCATCTTTTACTCATCCCACTATTTGATCCACACCAAGTGGTAGGCATTGCGCAGGTCAAGTTTAGAAAATATGGTAGCTTTCTTGAGTGACTTCTAGACAGGGGCCATGAGTGGAAGAGGATAATAATTCTGGACTGTTACCTTATTAAAAGGTCGGTAATCTATGCAGACCTCCATCCTTCTTCCTCTGATTATTACTAGGTGGTTCTAAGCAAACTTTGCGACACAGGAGACCCCAATGGAGAATTTCAAATTTAGGATTATGATGTGTAAGCCATTGGTAGCCAAAGATTAAAGGAAGGTCAGGGCATTCAATTAAATGCAAAGACATCTTCTGCTTTTGGTGGAAGACATCCAAGGGAGATATCCAAGGGAACAATAAAATTGGTAACCACTCCTCCATAAGTGCCTCTTGCTGAATCAAGACCGCCTCATGGCGCTTGACTGTGGTGGCATTCTGAGCAACAATAGAAAAAATTATTGGGCTGTGGCCTCAGCAGGGTTCATGTTGGACTTGGTTTTTCTCTGATGGGCCCAAGGCTTAAACCCGGATCTCTCGGGTGCTAGAGCAATGTTCTACAGTTTACTCACAGGAAGATGTGATGAACCCAATTGCCAAGGCACAAGCTCTGGTTCAAAAAAGGAGTTTATTCAGCAAGTCCAACAGTATCATCAAACAATGCAGCCAGACAAAAACATGGGAAGTCTACTAGACTGGCTTCTGCAGTCTGTCTGTGTTGCTCTGCAATAACACTTCCAAAACACTTAAAGGCATTGTTTTTTTTTCCACTTGTTAAGTTTGTTTTGTGTTTACACCTTAAAAGTAAAGAGCATACATATGTTTCACCAAATGTGACGCAGTTGTCTTAAACATATCAAAGCCAGTTTAAATGTGGCACAGAAACCATTTGCTAATGTGGCTATGCACCTACAATGGGCTGCATATAAGATTTAGTTATCCTAAAGCATATATGGATTAGTTTGGCAAAGATGTGGCACAGTAAGCACAGTTCAGGTTTATTTGTTCAAATCATGGCTCACAGTCAGTCTTTTTTAGCTTGCTTGAGAGCTAAAAGGAGTGGACCACTCAACTTCCAGTTTGATATGTGGGCAGGAACAAGGTGTTGGATCTGGGTTTTCATGTTTTCCTCGAACATGTAGTCTGTTACAGGGCATGCCTTTGGGGGTCCTAGGATGTGTACCTTAAGCAGTCAAATTCTTATAAGACCACAAAGCTTTATTTAAGCTAAAAGACTTGTCTTCCATTTATACAAAAGATTAGTAACTAACACTGTACAAAATACAGATGATGTTTCAGAAAATGGGAACTAAAACTAAATGCCATAATTGAGGATGAGGTCTGGATTGAGTGATGTGAAGGATGTCATAAAGGAATTAAGTCAATTATAGAAAGAATTTGATTGGAAAGTAAAATTGAGGTACTCTATTACTCCTTTTATAATTTCTACATATGTAAAAGGACAACATGATGCTTTGTGTTGGAGAAAATGTGGTAAAATAGGAGATCATACCCACATTTATTGGGACTGCCCTAAGATTTAAGAAATTTGGAAAAGTGTTTGAAAAAGAAATAGATACATTAGATATAGAAACACCCCTCGGTCCAGTTGTGTGCTTATCGGCAGCATTGTCCAAAGAAATGTTTAATGATGAACCAATATACGTTCTGTTCTAAGAATATTATTACTGGATGCAAAACAAAATGATAACAGTACATTGGATGGAAGAAGGTCCTCTAAAGGTGGCTCAGTGGATTAAGAGACTTAAGCAGGTCTACAGTATGTATTGGAAAAAATGACTGCATGTCTATAAATGAAGACTGATATTTTGCTGAAGAGGTGGAAAGTATTAAATCATATTTATATTTGTACATTGAGGTTAATTAACATATCACCAATGTAATCTGAGCTAACTACAATGTAACTTGAACAAATGTATCCCTTGAAAGGTATTTATGATGGCAGTACTTTTTATTTATTTATTTTGTATTATTTTTATTATTTTTGTTTATTTTTTTGGCATTATCATACTTTTGTTTTCATTTATTCCCTCATCTGAAAGAGCTTCCCCTTGTTGGGAAAGGGGTTATTTCGAAATATATATATATATATAGGTTTTGCTAGGTTCATCTTGTCCACATGCTCTTATGTCTTTTCAACATATTTTCCATTGTTCTTACTCTCTATTCTCACACTATATTTCTCTCTCAGTCCAATAAAGGCTCAAGCCTCAAGTTCAGTGTCGACTCCAGGCTCTGATCCTAGCCCTGTATGTAATTAGGCTTGAACTTAACCCTGTGTTACAGTAGGTCTGACTGAGCTCTTCATCTTGCAAAAGATGCTGAAGTCCACTGCCTTTTTGGTCCAGATGGCTGTTGAAAAACCTTGTCTAGTACTGGTGACAGACCTCTGTCACTCATCATTGCACTTTGTAGGGGTTTGCCCGGGACATGAGTTTGTTTTTGTCTAGAATTTTGTGTAAAGGCTTGTGGCTTCAAATCTGCAGTTTATTTCACAGTTTATGTCATGTCAAAATCATAATGTATATGAAATTCAGAACACTCAAAACATGTTTATCACCTCATGTCATATTTTATAAAGAGCTGGGCTTTAATGCATTAGAGTCAAGCATTAGAGCAACATTCTGCAGCAACTGTTTATGAACCAAATGGACACACGTGTGGGTACAATAATCTGTAATCTTTGTACTTGGTGAAATAGTTATGTTTATGATATAACATCATACAATAAAATTGCAGTAATATAAATAATACTTACATTTACCTTCAAATCTTATCAGTACTACCATATGCTTGTCAAATTATTGTTTCGCCCCATACTATACAGTTAGTGAACATTAACAGAGGGCTTTATTTTGCTTGAACGAAAGCAGACAAAATATTTGAACAATGGCCACACGGCTTCATCTCTCATGCCGTAGATCAGAGGACTCAAACAACGTGGTAGAATAAGAACAATAATATAATTTAAATATCTCAGATTTATGAAGAGAGGAGAACCACTTCCAATCACCATGTATAGTGTTCTCTCTATTGTGGCATATAGAAAAGAGGTGAGACACAGTCCCAGCTGAATCAAGTGCAACATCACCGTTTTGAGGGCTTTTTTAGCAGATTCTTTATCAGCGGAAACAGACCTGGCTGTGATCATAATCATGATATATGTGAATATAATGGTCACTGCAACAGACACAAAATAGAGCACATCAAACCCTTGTGATTTATCTATTTGCCATTTGGCTATAAACAATTTCTCTAGTGTACAAAATGCAATTTCTGCTAAATAACTGGGGTTATTAATCAAAGCAATAATAATATCGATCACAACATTCACAGAACTAAGAAACCAGATGATTCCAATGGCAATTCCAGTTCTTTTAGGTGTTGCGATGGTGCAGTGTCTCAGAGGGAAGCAGATTGCCACATACCGTTCCAGAGACATCAGTGCTAGAGTCAGAGGAGCGTTAAAGAATGTACAGTATGAGATCAAGACTAACAGAGTGCATATGGATTTATGTATTGGAAGAAAACAGAGAGCAAGAGTATACATTACAGTTGTGACCAGCAAAAGCACAGAGTCATTCATAAGCATGTGGCCAAAAAGAATATAGCGTGGCGTCTCATAAAACATGCGCTTGCTTTTTAGAACAGAGATCATCACACAGTTTACAGAAAAGAAAAACAGAGATGTTAACACAGCCACTGCCGTTTTAGTGCTGGTTCCAGCATCCATGTCCAGCTTAAAGACTTGCTGGTGAGTGAAAGGCACGTTACCATATGTGCCATTGGACCCCGCCATAAGCTAAAAAACAAAAACAGAGAAACAAGGCTAATGAAAACAGCATGCAATGTATTTTTGCTAATTAACAAGCGAGTTAAAGTATGCAAGACATAACAAACCTCAGACACCAGTGTGTTCCTTTTCTGCCTTGACTGGGTGTATTCCAGGTTCTCATTTATACAGTTATGAGCGTATGAGAGGGATGGATCAGAAAGAGACATAAAGCATTTGTGGGTGGGCATCAGGATGTGTCATTCTGAGATCAAAACTGTATACAACTTTACTAATTCATCAGGATTGAATTGGTTCACTTTGATTCAGACACAAACTTTTACAGATTGCTGAATTTGCAGGAAAATATGGTATATTTTAAGTGGTGTTAAGAGGTGTTACATTCCATGGTACATTAGGTCAAACAAATATTGATGCCTTAAATGGTATGATTAATATTTTAAAGTGTATACATGATGGACAGTGGTTAGCACTGACACCTCACAGCAAGAAGTTCGCTGGTTCAAGTCCTGGCTGGGCCAGTTGGCATTTTTATGTAGAGTTTGCATGTTCTCCCTGTCTTGATGTGGGTTTCCGCTGGGTGCAAATTCCTCCACATCCAAAGACATGCGCTATAGGTGAATTGAATGAACTAAATTGGTCGTAGTGTATGTGTGTGAATGAGTGTGTATGGATTTATCCCAGTGTTTGGTTGCAGCTAGAAGCGTATCAGCTGTGGAAAAACATGTGCTGGATAAGTTGGCGGTTCATTCCACTGTGCCAACTACTGAGGAATAAATGGATTAAGCTGAAGGAAAATGGATGAATGAATGAATGTGACACCAAAGATAGTCAGCGAATGTCATGCAGTAAAAGGGGGAATGTGAGCAGAATGTATGCTGTAAGTGAGAAGTTTGGAATAGTGGAAGAGTTGCAATAATTCAGATGTGATGTGATTTATGCATATATTTCAGCATCAGCTAGAGATGGAGTATATATAATGAAGATGTACAATATGGCTGCGTTCCCCTCGACTTTAGACACGCAGCCCCAAACAATGAGTTACATTGTGTAATAAGACCGATGGAAAAGTTACTTTTTACTAGATTAGTGTTTCCCAAAGTGGGGGCAGGGTACCCCTAGGGGCTTGTTGTCATTTAGGGAAGTGGTGAGTTCCAGACTAGCATGCTGAGATAATGGATTCAAACCCAGGGAGATGTTAGTTTTTAAATGTTCTGTTCTTGTGACACGTGTTTTAACATTGGTCTGACATTCAAATGAACACTTTGTGAATAAATATGCCCTGTTTTGGTCATAAAAGAGGAACATTTTTAAAATACATCAAGTCACAATTTCAGAATGTTTACAAGTCAGGATTCGATAGGTGTTGAAGCGCTTCTGAAATGAGTGATGCTTTGAATCGATGTAGTCACGCTACTTGGTGTTTCAAATCACTTTAGGCCCCGTTTACACTAATACGTTTTGTTTTTAAAATGCACAAGTTTTGCTACGATTACACCATCTGTCCACACTACACCAGAGTTTTCGAGCGCCAAAAACAAAGCGTTTTAAAAACGCTGGAGAGGCCGTTTTCATTCTAAAACACTGCTGCTCCGTCTCAGTGTGGATGGATGGGGGTAAACAGAGACATCTAAAAACGGAGGCAGGGCTGCAGATATTCACCTCTCTGATTGGGGTGGTATTAAGTAGCCTACACACAGTTCAGTCCTGCATCCTCTTCTTGTCAGTTCAGACTTCACAAGTTTGATATGGAAAAAAAAACTCCTAAGGACTTTTTGGGTAAATCTTCAAATGGAACAGTTTTATTTTAATTTATACAGTGTTATTTTAACACTAAAATGAAAACATAATTTATGGAACTGCTATTTTCATTTTGATATTAGCCACTTAACAGACAGCAGACATGTTGAGGTGTCGTGTAGCTACATATTTTATTGATCGTCATCTTCACTGTATGCATATTTATAACCTGCTCGCATACTTCTGATCACATAACTCCAATTCTCTTTCACCTTCACAGGCTCCCTGTTTACTATCGTATACAATACAAAATCCTCCTCTCAACGTACAAAGCTCTTCATAACCTGGCCCCCCACTATCTTTCTGATCTTCTTCATTTGTACACTCCTTCCCGCTCACTGAGATCATCTTCTGCTGAACTGTTATCTGTCCCACACTGTCAGGGTTCTGCCACTTTGGTCTTGAAAATTCTTGTTTTGGTGGCAGAGCTCTGACACTTCTCATGTCTGGTCCTGTTTCTGTCTCTGTGTGAGCGCGCGCCGTCGTGGGTGTACGTAGAGTGTGCGCGCTCTGCGTCCCTCAGACGCATGTGCTCTTGTACTCGTGTTTGTGTTTTCGTCTGTCAGCAGCGTGGTGTTTCATTCCCAGCGTCTCAGTCTTGTTGGTTTCGGTTTTGGTCGGCGCTGGGATGAAGCATGCACGCTGCGTGTGTGAGCGCACGTTGAGTTTTCATTCATCGTGTGCTCTTGTCTTGCGTCTTTTGTCAAAGCACGTGGCTCGGTGTTTACATTATGGTCACGTGCTTTTGTCGTGTGCTTCAGTGTTGTGTTATGTGAGCGCATGGCTTGTATTGTCTCTCTGTGTCATGCGCTCTCCCGTCTATTGTCTAGTCCCACCCTCCTTGTTAACCCATCATTAGTTAATTGTGTTCACCTGTGTGTCAATTTACTTTTTGCTTTATAATCCCCCTCATGTTTTCAGTCCTTTGTCAGTTCGTCGTCAATATTACCCTGTCGTGTTGTCTCTAGTCCTGTTTTGTCCTGCCAGCCCTGTCAAGTTTGTTTTTGCCTTTTTAATTCATGTTTTCCCCTTCGGGGTAGTTTTGTTTTGCCTTTTATTTTTATTTGTAGTTTATAATAAATATTTCTACATTTTTTCTGCAATTGGGTCTGCACTCCTTTTTTCCCCTCACCGACCGTGACAGTACGAACTGACCATAATGAGGACCCAGCAGAAGGATGACTCCTTCCTCAGCCACATGCCACAGCTTCTCCATCTGCATGCACTGCGGCAACATGGTTCTGAGATAAAGGAGTTTGCGGAGAGGTTCCGTATGGCAGCAGAGGGGCTTGGGTTCAATGACTGGGCTCTTTTGAACCTCCTGAACTTCGCTCTTGATAAACCCCTCTATCCTTTGCAGATACAGAGATTGGTGGGCTACTCGTACAAACAGTTTGTGGACCATATGGTTAATCAAGTTGCCCATGAATGTTGTCAGGAGAGAATCTGCTCTGTTCTTCCACCAACAGACCAACCTGAACCCAGCTCACTGCTGCCTCCCACAGAGAAGAGGAAACTGAGGAGGAGGAACAGGTCTTCCTCTATTGTTACCCCTCTATTGGTGACGGAACCTGCTGCAGCCCACCCAGCTACAACCCTGGCTGCAGCATCACCCAGTGAAGCACCCGCAACAGACACTGCATCAGTCCTGCAGGCAGTGGAGTATACTGCAGTGTCTGAAGAGGTGGCCAGCTTCCCGCCACCCAGACCAAGGAAGCGTCGGAGGAGAAAGGGCTCCTCCACCACAACGGCTCCAGCCCCTGAGCGCCCTCCAGTGTCGGCTCCAGCCCCTGAGCGCCCTCCAGTGTCGGCTCCAGCCCCTGAGCGCCCTCCAGTGTCGGCTCCAGCCCCTGAGCGCCCTCCAGTGTCGGCTCCAGCCCCTGAGCGCCCTCCAGTGTCGGCTCCAGCCCCTGAGCGCCCTCCAGTGTCGGCTCCAGCCCCTGAGCGCCCTCCAGTGTCGGCTCCAGCCCCTGAGCGCCCCTCAGTGCCGGTTCCAGTCCGGCTCCTCGCCCTGCCGGCGCCACCCAGACGTCTCGCCCTGCCGGCGCCACCCAGACGTCTCGCCCTGCCGGCGCCACCCAGACGTCTCGCCCTGCCGGCGCCACCCAGACGTCTCGCCCTGCCGGCCCCAGCCCGGCTCCTTGCCCTGCCAGCGCCAACCCGACGTCTCGCCCTGCCGGCATCAGCCCGACGTCTCGCCCTGCCGGCGCCACCCAGACGTCTCGCCCAGCCGGTCCCAGCCCGGCCCCTTGCCCTGCCGGCGCCACCCAGACGTCTCGCCCTGCCGGCGCCACCCAGACGTCTCGCCCTGCCGGCGCCACCCAGACGTCTCGCCCTGCCGGCCCCAGCCCGGCTCCTTGCCCTGCCGGCGCCAACCCGACGTCTCGCCCTGCCGGCATCAGCCCGACGTCTCGCCCTGCCGGCGCCACCCAGACGTCTCGCCCAGCCGGTCCCAGCCCGGCCCCTTGCCCTGCCGGCACCACCCAGACGTCTCGCCCTGCCGGCCCCAGCCCGGCCCCTTGCCCTGCCGGCGCCAACCAGACGTCTCGCCCTGCCGGCATCAGCCCAACTCCTTACCCTGCCGGCGCCACCCAGACGTCTTGCCCAGCCGGTCCCAGCCCGGCCCCTTGCCCTGCCGGCGCCACCCAGACACCTTGCCCTGCCGGCACCTACCAGACGTCTTTCCCTGCCGGCACCTACCAGACGTCTAGCCCTGCCTGCCCCAGCCCGGCTCCTTGCCCTGCCGGAACCTACCAGACGTCTAGCCCTGCTGGTCCCAGCCCAGCTCCCTGCTCTGCCGGCTCCCCTCTGGTCTCCAGCCCTGCCGGCTCCCCTCTGGTCTCCAGCCCTGCCGGCTCCCCTCTGGTCTCCAGCCCTGCCGGCTCCCCTCTGGTCTCCAGCCCTGCCGGCTCCCCTCTGGTCTCCAGCCCTGCCGGCTCCCCTCTGGTCTCCAGCCCTGCCGGCTCCCCTCTGGTCTCCAGCCCTGCCGGCTCCCCTCTGGTCTCCAGCCCTGCCGGCTTCAGCCCAGCCGCTTCTAGCCCAGCCGGCTCCCCACAGGCCTCCAGCCCAGCCGGCTCCCCACCGACCTCCTGCCTTGTCTCCCCTGATAGACTCTCCCTGGGTCGTCCCTCCTGCTCCTCCCTGGTGTTCCCTCCCTGCACCTCCCTGGTGTTCCCTCCCTGCACCCTGGAAGGACCCTCCGGCTCCACCCTGGCTCCCTGCCGGGGCCCCCGACCCACTGAATCCACCCTGGACTGTCCCTCCTGATCCTCCCTGGTCTTGCCCTCCCATCCCTCCCTTGTTTGTCTTGTTGAGTCCGGCTTGGCTTCCCTCCCTCCCCCCCTTCATGTCGTCTTGCCTGTTCACCCCCCTGTCTTGTGTCTGTTGATGTTGCCTGTTTTGTTGTCTTGTAGTGTTTCTTGTCTGTCTTGTACCTTGTTGGATGTTCCCTTTAGGGACGCCAGGTGGCGTCCCTTTTGGGGGGGGGCTAGTGTCAGGGTTCTGCCACTTTGGTCTTGAAAATTCTTGTTTTGGTGGCAGAGCTCTGACACTTCTCATGTCTGGTCCTGTTTCTGTCTCTGTGTGAGCGCGCGCCGTCGTGGGTGTACGTAGAGTGTGCGCGCTCCTGCTTGACGCGGCCGCGCACGCGCTCTGCGTCCCTCAGACGCGTGCACTCTTGTACTCGTGTTTGTGTTTTCGTCTGTCAGCAGCGTGGTGTTTCATTCCCAGCGTCTCAGTCTTGTTGGTTTCGGTTTTGGTCGGCGCTGGGATGAAGCATGCACGCTGCGTGTGTGAGCGCACGGTGAGTTTTCATTCATCGTGTGCTCTTGTCTTGCGTCTTTTGTCAAAGCACGTGGCTCGGTGTTTACATTATGGTCACGTGCTTTTGTCGTGTGCTTCAGTGTTGTGTTATGTGAGCGCATGGCTTGTATTGTCTCTCTGTGTCATGCGCTCTCCCGTCTATTGTCTAGTCCCACCCTCCTTGTTAACCCATCATTAGTTAATTGTGTTCACCTGTGTGTCAATTTACTTTTTGCTTTATAATCCCCCTCATGTTTTCAGTCCTTTGTCAGTTCGTCGTCAATATTACCCTGTCGTGTTGTCTCTAGTCCTGTTTTGTCCTGCCAGCCCTGTCAAGTTTGTTTTTGCCTTTTTAATTCATGTTTTCCCCTTCGGGGTAGTTTTGTTTTGCCTTTTATTTTTATTTGTAGTTTATAATAAATATTTCTACATTTTTTCTGCAATTGGGTCTGCACTCCTTTTTTCCCCTCACCGACCGTGACACACACTTTAAGATGAAGTCATTTGGTGGCAGGGCTTTTAGTTGTACAGCACCAAAGTTATGGAATTCCCTGCCTTTGCACATTCGCCAGATGGAATCTATTTCCAATTTTAAATCTCAGATAAAAACGTTTTTGTTTAGGATAGTTTTTATTGATTTGCTGGTTTAATTTTATGCTGATAGTTATTTTTACTGTTTGTATTTTTAGGATGTTCTTTGCTGTAAGGTGTCCTTGAGTGTTTTGAAAGGCGTATAAATATAAAAGGTATTATTATTATTATTATTTTTATTATTATTATTATAACAAAACGGAGCCTATAACATTACTGCCTCCTTTCATTTTCATTGAAAATATAAAACAAACCCTCTCTTTTGCTGAATATCAGTTTTAATAATCAATAATGGCCATTAAAAAAATATAATGTACAATAAGTTTATACGTTATTGGAAATAAAGGCAAGCAATCAGTCAATGTACAGAATGTTTGTGGTTACATTAATTATTAACTTATCTTTGCGCTCAGCCAAAACACGTTGAGAACAAGTAATCGATTCAAAAGACTAAAGTCAGGAAAATGTTGTTACATATAGACAACAAGATGAATTAAATATCACGTTTAACAAACATAGTGGGATTGGACCCAATAGTAGATCCTTGATGAACTGTCCAACGAGCACAGCTCTCATCTGATGTGATATGCTGCAGCACATGCTAAAGTGTGTGTGTGTGTGTGTGTGTGTTTGGTCATGTGATGTGCGTTTTCAGTAGTGTGGTGTAAACGCAGAGTTGTTCAGAAACGTTGGGTGAAACGCTAGTGTGGACGTGGATCGTTTTCATTCTAAAACGCCGTTTTAAAATTAAAACACACTAGTGTAATCGGGGCCTTAGTCACGTGACCCGGGTGCTTCTGATCATGCTTCAGAGCAGTGTCATTTAAAACACAAAGTCATTAACAAAACACAAAGAAGAGCAGTTTCAGTGCAATGTAATAAAAGAAATTCTGACTGAAAAGGTAAGTTGAGGTGGAGCCTCAACTAATACTTTTTTTTTAAAATGTGTGTGTGTGTGTGTGTGTGTGTGTGTGTGTGTGTGTGTGTGTGTGTGTGTGTGTGTGTGTGTGTGCATGCAGTACAGTTGAAAAGTTTTTGAACACCATTATAATAGTATAATGATGTATATTAAGTCTGTGCTGGTCCTTAATGGGCCCACTTAGAGCTAGCCTAAGAGGTTAACCCTTTTGCAGATGAAGTTGTCCAGAAAGATGATAGTAAGAGCATAGGCCAACAGCTTCATCTACTGTTTATAATGCAATCATTGTAATATTCGTCCAGATATTTAACAAATTTGTACTTAAAATCTGTACTAAATCCACTTTTCTGAAGATAATATGTTTTGTTTTTAAATAAAAATAACACATAACGTTAGAAAAATCCAGACCAAAACCAAGAATGGATTTCATGATCTAATCTGATATCAGAATCTTTCCCTTAAGATGTGATCCAATCTGATTACCAAAATCTTTTCAGATTTATTACATGTTTTTTGTGTGTGGCTTCTAAATGTTATATACATATTCAGTATAACAAATAACAATAGAATTACAAGAAAGAAGCGATGTAAAAAAAGCTAAATAAGGGGAAATTTATTTAAAGCCAACACAAAAACACTGTTATATATTTGATGAAAAGCTAAGTAAAAAATTAAATAGCATATTTAATATTTGTATTTATAAATAGATGCTATTTGGTTTTTGTGCTGATTAAAGGCATAATTGAGATCAATCACTGGGGTTTTAATTATGCTTTAACTCAAATATTATTGTTTTGTCTTTACAGCAGAAACTGCTCCCTGATCTCCTCATTATGAAACTGATGAATAATTTATGATTTATCAGTGTGTCAAGTGTGTTGTTGTATTTGGAAAAAACATTTGTTTCCTTGGGGATTGAAGCCTCTGTGCTTCCCTGTGAGCACTCCAAAAGAAAGACATGAAAAATACAGATTAAGCATGTAAACAACAAGTTGTAGGCCAGTTGTATTTTGTAGCCAATTGTCCATTTTTTAGGCCAAACACCTTTTTCTAAAAAAAAGAGATGGAGCAGGTTTTTATGACTCTCACATTGAAAACATCTTGTTATTGATGTTTAACCTATACTTTCCATTCATTTTGCATCCAGATTAGTTTATACATACAAAAGCCTGAAAAACTATGATTTAAAAAAATTCAAAAGGTTTTTGAAAGATGTCATGACCAAACATAAAACTCACTTATAACCAGCAAGCATTTTAAAGATATCAAATAGGCATATAATAGACAGTATACAGTTGAAACCAGAATTTTACATACACTGTATAAAAAGGCACATAACCATTTTTTAAAAAAGTCAGATGTTAATGTCACTAAACTTTTTCTCTTGAGTTAATTGGAGGCACAACTGTAGAAGAGTATTTAGGGAAAAACCTCAAACACACTGCTTCCTTTTGTGACAACATGGGAAATCAACAAGCCAGAGTCAACAAAAAAGCCAGATTACAATTTTCTAAATTACACTGGGAAAAAGAAAATTTTTTGTCTTGTGGTCTAATGGAACTAAGATTGAACTGTTTGGCCATAATGGCCAGTGTTACATTTGAAGGACAATAAGGAAAGCATACAAGTTTAGGAACAACATCCCAACTGTGAAGTATGGGGGTAGCAGCATCATGTTGTGGGGCTGTTTTGCTGCAGGAGGGACTTGTCCACTTCACAGCCTAGATGGCATCATGAAGAAAGAACATCATGTAGAAATACTTAAGCAACGTCTCAAGACACCAGTCAAGAAATTAAAACTTGGCCACAAATGGGTATTCCAAACAGACCATGATCCTAAATTATGTAAAATGTGCTTTAAGGACAACAGAGTAAATGTGTTGGAGTGGCCATCACAAAGCCCTGATCTCAATCCTATGGAAAATTTGTGGGAAAAGTTAAAAAAGCTTGTGCGAGCAAGACAGCCAACAAATCTGGCTCAGTTACAACAATTCTGTCAGAAGGAATGGCCCGAAATTTCTTCAAACTATTGTGAGAAGCTTGTGGAAGGGTACCTAAAACATTTGACCAAAGTTATGCAGTTTAAAAGCAAAGCTAAAAAAATACCAAGGAAATGTGTGTAAACTTTTACTGTCTAAAAATAAATAAAACATTCTCAAAAAAAACATTCTCTCATTATTCTGGCATTTAGCAAATGTAAATCATTTAGGTAATCCTAACGGACCTAAAATAGTAAGCGTTTAGTATGATTTACCATCAGACATTTTTTAAAAAAATGGTTATGTTCCTTTTTTTAGAGTGTATGTAAACTTCTGGTTTCAATCGATAATATAGACAGGAATGAATGATTGTGAAGTCTGCCTTATCTGTATATTTAATGATTAATCTGTTTAGATGTCTATTAGATGTCATTTAAACATAAAATTGGTCTGTATATTTTAACACTTATCTCTATTTATAAATGTATAATTTACACTCACCGGCCACTTTATTAGCAACACCTGTTCAACTGCTCATCAACGCAAATTTCTAATCACTTGACAACAACTCAATGCATTTAGGCATGTAGACATGGTTAAGACAATCTACTGCAGTTCAAACCGAGCATCAGAATGGGGATGGAAGGTGATTTAAGTGACTTTGAATGTGGCATGGTTTTTGGTGCTGGACAGGCTGGTCTGAGTATTTCAGAAACTGCTGATCTACTGGGATATTCACACACAACCATCTCTAGGGTTTACAGAGAATGAACTGATTTTGAAAACAATATATTTTCATAATACACATTTTGTATACAGTTTCACTTTTTGCAGAAAGGTTCAATTAGAGGCCATCTAGCTGAAGGCCCTTCCTGTAGCTAGTGATGAAAGTTTATCCACAACTTACCCAACACTGAGTATCAAGGGAGTTACTTCTAAAAAGCAAAGGACAGTCTCTAAAGAGAAGCCATGTTTTTCACTTGATGATGAGTGTCATGAGTCTTGCCAGGTCTGAAATAGTAGATGAGTTTGAATTATTAATGTGTTTTAATGAGAATGTTTTACTGTCGATCTCAGGGGTGACCTTGCTGCTCTCTTGTGTCTCTTTACGCAAAGGTTTGCTTACAGCTGATCTGTCCATCATCATCACAATATCATGACAATTAACTTTTCAAGTGTTATTTACCTCTAGAGTGTTTAATACAGTACACATGTAACAATTATTACCATGCAATCAGTTTAACCATGACTCAGAACTGTTTGGTTCATTTGTATAAAATATATTTTTCAGTTTACATGAATTTTAACATACAAATGCATTTGTCAAGGTCTTTCAACCAACCAATAAACCTCACCAACGATTCTTTGGTGGAGGGTGTCGAATGATCACAGTGATCAAGTTTATTGTTTCTCAGTCTTTTACTGTGTTTTCAGACACACTATATTAAGGTTCCCTCCATGTGCAAGATCTTTTTCTACTATATTTATAACATTTATACACAATTATATTGTAACAAATAGATTTCATTGTATTACTTTTAATCATTATCATATCTTATTAATTTAGTATATCAAATTAATTAACCACAACCCCTTTTTTCGATTTTGAAAGATTTCCCAGAATAATAATTAGATCTATTGTTATTACAAGCATTACTATTGAGCACACATAATAATTGAGCACACATAATAATTACTATTTGTACATTAAGATATAATAATTACATAATAACTACTATTTGGGCATTAAGATAGAAAAGCAAACCGAAAGTCTTTCAAAACAAAACTAAATAAATATTTTTATTTACAAATTGATTTATTTTCTTTTATTTAGATTGTAATCGGATATTTTTTTTATTATTATTTTATTATTTTATATTATTTTATTGCGGTAAGGGTAAACAGTGATAAGTGAGTCTGCTGTGAATCCTTTTCTCATCTTTATTTATCACATCTTATGCCATCAAATCAGTAAAATTGCTTCCCAGTAGCACCTGTCACCACACACAAACGGTCTGAAATGTATGGATGGAGAGTGTCATGTGTGGCTCTGTGGCTGAGTGACTCACCTGTCGCACCAGAGACCTGGGTTCTATCCCAGACCCTGACAGGAGTGTGTGTGTGTGTGTGTGTGTGTATGTGTGTATGTATGTATATGTATAAAATGTATCATATGGATGGAGTATATCATGTGTCTAGGTATGGGCGGAATGTCTCGTGTAAGTATAGAATGTATCATGTGTATATGTATGGAATATATTGTATATGGTTGGAATATATATATGGTTGGAATGTATCATATGTGTATGGATGGAGTATATCATGTATCTATGTATGGATGGAATGTATCGTGTATGAATGTAATCTATCATGTGTATATGTATGTATGGATGGAATGTATCATGTGTGTATGTATTGATTGTATCATATGTATATGTAAGGAGTGTATCATATGTATGGAGTGTATTGTGTATTTGTATGGATGGAGTGTATCCTGTGTGTATGGATGGAATGGTATCATGTGTATGTGTATGGAATGTTTCTTGTGTGGCTGAGTGGTAATGTGACTCACCTTTCACACCAGAGACCTGGGGGGTATTCCAGAAAGCTGGGTTAACTTACCATCTGCTAAACCCTGAACTCTTGGTTGATTTACCCAAAACCTGCTTACCGCGAGTATGTTGCTTCCAAAACAGGTGATAAGAGTTAGTTAAATCAACCTCCTGAAGATAACCGCGGGTTAATGCGCGTGCACGGCCCACACCTGAAGGCATTTTCAGTAGATCGCCGAATTCACGAGTCACCATAGAAGGTCACGGTGAGAAAAAAAGGGCAACGCACTTTACAGAGGCAGAGCTGGAGGTTTTAAGCACAGAGATTACACATCTGCTTTAACGAAGGAAAGAAATATAGAATAAGAAATAGATAAGAAAAGAAAAAATAAATAATAAGAAAGTTTGTTAGTTCATTAAATGACACATGCCACCCTCCATTTTATTCATTGTTATGAACAATTAAACTTCTTATTAAACATCCTTTTGAGTATGTTGTGTAACCATTCATGCATTTATTTTTCTTGCCATTAATTTCTTAAGGCCACAATATGTGTATTGACTAATAAAGCTTTTAGAAATTGTAATATTTCTGGAGCTAGAACTCTGTCCAAAGTCATTAAACACAGAAACATTCTCCTAAAAGGTAATATTTAATTACTTGAGCTCTGTATTTAACACTCTAGAATATTCTTTCTGTCATGCAGCTAACAGAAAGGCCTGTCTAACTGCTGTGGGCCACCAGTTAGAGGAGCGGCTGTGTCCTTTAATAAAGGCTCATCAGTGGTTGAGTTTTTGACTTAAACCACACAATCTGTCACTGTTGTAGGTGATTGTTGTCAGGTAGCTTTAGGTTCTTTTTATGCCTTTTATTTTGCATGCAGACGAAGTTCCTTCTGCTTCAACTAACAAGCAGTGTAAGAATTTGTCTGCACTTTTCCATATTTGAATATTACTCTTGGATCACAGAATCTTTTATATATATATATATAAATTCTAAAGTAGCTGTATAAGGTCCATCTTCAAATATAAATAAAGTCACATGAGCATCACCTTAAGGTGAGAAATGTATATGAAAAAATATGTTACACGTTGAAAGGTGCGTGTTTAAAGCAGTGTAAAAAATCATTCATTTTATTTCAGAAAATTAAGAAATTAACAGACCAAAATATTTGATTAAACATATTTTTTGTCAAATTACATTTCTCAGCACTCTTCCATCTCTTTTGTCAGCTTGGGTCACTGAGATTTACTCTGGGTCAGGCTGCAGGTAGGGTGTCATCGTATAAGGAAGAAAAAGGGTACCTTTTGTCCTCCAGCAAGTAACAATGTAGTGCCCAGTAATGATTCTATTGTATAATACAAATATAATAAAAATAAACATTGTGTAAAGCAACATTTGCTTTATTAATTTATTTATTTTTTACTATATTTGTATTATACACTTGAATCATTACATCCTGAAAATCAGCCATTTAGCCTCAACATATAGTGATGAGGTGGGGTCATCACATATGTGCTGGTAGGTGGAAGCAGTAATGAGTTTAATAGTTGAAACACCAAAAGATTAAGGACAGAAAATTAAGTTGTACCTGCACATTTATACTATGGACAGATTTCATATTATCAGTGTCCTTTAGTGACTGATAGAGCTTTAAAATTGGCTGCAATTAATGCACACAAGCATTTGGAAACCCTGAAAAAAATATTATATTTAAAAATGTAGGTGTATGTGCATGAATGTATACATTTGAACGATGTCATACATCTTAGATTATAGATATATTTTCCTGCTAGATTCGAACTCGCTCCGCTGTGAGCTCCGTTGATCAGTAACGACGCACTGTCCACTACACTATTGCCATGGTCTGAATCAACTGTGTAATGATACGCAGTGATTTATGACCAAGTAACTGTACAAAAGTGTAAAAAAACAGTTCAGTGCCAGGCATACTGTACAGGTCATGCTGCCACATTGTACAGTTGCCTAAAATGCCCTGACACAAATACAAAGAGCTGCACTGAATGTTTTTTATGACCTGCGGTTTGTCACATTTGATTTCAAAAAAAGTTTGTTAAATACATTAACATTATAAATTTGGTTATGAAAAAAAACTATGCACTTATAACCCACTCACAATGAAAAAACTTGTATCTGTGCGTCCACATCCATAAATTTTCTCATCAAAAGAGTACGCAATGCTCAGTAAACTCTCTGAAACAGACAAACTCTGGAACATAGCAACTTACTCTCTGAAGATAACCTGCTCCGGAGCAGGTCATCTTCAGAGAGTAAGTTGCTATGGCTACTTAACATACAGAAGTTACCTCCGATTTTGAAACCAAAGCTGAGGTTATCCACCTACTTACTCTCAAACTTACCCGGGTATGTCACATAACCTGCTTTCTGGAACAGCCCCCTGGTTTCTATCCCAGACCCTGACAGGAATGTATCATGTGTATATGGATGAGTTGTACAGGTATGGAAGAAGTGTATATGTATGGAGTGTAACATGTATATGTATGGAATGTGTATATGTATCATCATGTGTCTGTGTAAGGATGGAATGTATCATGGGTATATGTATACATGGAGTGTATTGTACATATATGGATTGAATGTTTCATGTGTAACTCTGTGGCTGAGTGGTAATGTGACTCACCTGTTACACCAGAGACCTGGGTTCTATCCCAGATGTATAAATTAAGTGTATCATGTGTATATGTATGTATTGATTGTATCGTGTGTATATGTAAGGAATGTATAATATGTATGGATGGAGTATATCATGTGTCTATGTATGGAGTGTATTATGTATTGAGTGGTAATGTGACTTGCCTGTAACCCCAGAGACCTAGGTTCTATTCCAGACCCGGCCAGAAATGTATCATGTGTATAGAGTATATTGTATACATATGGATGGAATATATCATGTGTCTATGTATGGATGGAATATATCATGTGTGTATGGATGTAGTGAATATATCATATGTGTATGGATAGAAAGTATCATTTATATATGTATATGCAAGGAATGTATTGTGTATGGATGGAATATATCATGTGGCTATGGATGGATGGAATGTATCGTGTGTATGAATGGACTCTATCGTGTATATGTATGGATGGAGTATATCATGTGTCTATATATGTATGGAATGTATCATGTATATTTGGATAGAGTATACCGTATAGGTACATGTACATGTATGGATGAAGGGTATATGTAAGGAATATATCATTTGGATGGAGTATATCATGTGTCTATGGATGGAATGTATCGTTTGTATGAATGGAATCTATCATGTGCATATGTATGCATGGTTTGTATCATGTGTCTGTGTATGGATGGAGTATATCATGTGTAAATATATGAAATGTATCATGTGTATATGTATGGAGTGTAACGTGTGTATGTATTGATTGTATCATGTATATGTAAGGAGTGTATCATGTGTATATGTATGGTTGGAGTGTATCATGTCTCTGTGTATGGATGGAATGTATCATGTGCATATGTATGGAATGTATCATGTGTACATGTATGGAGGATGTGTATATGCATGGAGTGTATCGTGTACATGTATGGATGTGCATCAATGTGTGTCTCTGTGGCTGAGTGGTAATGTAACTTGCCTGTAACACCAAAGACCCGGGTTCTATCCCAGACCCGGACAGAAATGTATCATGTTTATAGAGTACATTGTATGCGTATATGTATGGAGTGTATCAGGTAATGATGAAGTGTATATTTATTGTTTGTTACATGTGTATATGTAAAGAATGTATCGTATGGATGAAATATATCATATGTCTATGTATGGAATGTATCATGTGTATATGGATAGATATATTCAGATATATATTCAGATATACAGATGTAAATATATGAAATGCAGGGCCGGTCTGTTTTTTGGCCGCGAGGGCCGGTGTTCCTAGTTCCAGCATGTCTCTGTGTATGGATGAAATGTATCATGTGCATATGTATGGACTGTATCGTGTGTACATGGATGGATGATGTTTATTTGGATGGAGTGTATCGTGTACATGTATGGATGAAGTGTTTATGTATGGAGTGTATCATTTATATATGTATATGTAAGGAATGTATTGTGTGTATATGTATGGTTGGAATGGAATCTATCATGTGTATATGTATGGATGGAGTGTATCATGTGTGGCTCTGTGGCTGAGTGGTAATGTGACTCACCTGTCACACCAGAGGGTTCTATCCCAGACCCTGACAGCAGTGTGTGTGTATATGTGTGGAATGTATCTTGTGTATATGTATGTAGTGATTGTATCATATGTGTATGGATAGAAAGTATCATTTATATATGTATATGCAAGGAATGTATTGTGTATGGATGGAGTATATCATGTGTCTATGTATGGATGGAATGTACCTTTGTATGAATGGAATCTATCGTTTATATGTATGCATGGAGTGTATCATGTGTCTGTGTATGGATGGAGTGTATCATGTGTCTGTGTATGAATGGAATCTATCATGTGTATATATATATGGAGTGTATATGTATGGATGGAATGTAGCATGTATCTATGAATGTATTATGTGTACATGGACTGTATCTGTATATGTATGGACTGCATTAGGTTCATGTGTGGCTCTATGGCTGAGTGGTAATGTGACTCGTCTGTAACACCAGAGACCCGGGTTCTATCCCAGACCCGGACAGAAATGTATCATGTGTATATGTATTGATTGCATCATGTGTATATGTAAAGAATCTAATATGTCATGTGTGGAATGTATCATGTGTATTTGTATGTAGTGATTGTATCATATGTGTATGATAGAAAGTATCATATGTATATGTAAGGAATCTATTGTGTATAGATGGAGTATATCATGTGTCTATGGATGGAATGTATCGTGGGTATGAATGGAATCTATCGTTTATATGTATGTATGTATGTATGCATGGAGTGTATCATGTGTCTGTGTATCGATGGAGTATATCATTTGTGGCTCTGTGGCTGAGTGGTAATGTGACTCTAATGTATTGTGTATGGATGGAGTATATCACGTGTCTATGGATGGAATGTATCGTTTGTATGAATGGAATCTATCATGTGTATATGTATGCATGGTTTGTATCATGTGTATGTGTATGGATGGAGTATATCATGTGTAAATATATGAAATGTATCATGTGTATATGTATGGAGTGTAACGTGTGTATGTATTGATTGTATCATGTATATGTAAGGAGTGTATCATGTGTATATGTATGGTTGAAGTGTATCATGTCTCTGTGTATGGATGGAATGTATCATGTGCATATGTATGGAATGTATCATGTGTACATGTATGGAGGATGTGTATTTGGATGGAGTGTATCGTGTACATGTATGGATGAAGTGTATATGTATGGAGTGTATCATGGGTATATGCATGGAGTGTATCATGTACATGTATGGATGTACAGACATTTGTGGCTCTGTGGCTGAGTGGTAATGTAACTTGTCTGTAACACCAGAGACCCGGGTTCTATCCCAGACCCGGACAGAAATGTATCATGTTTATAGAGTATAGTGTATGCGTATATGTATGGAGTGTATCAGGTATGGATGAAGTGTATATGTATTGTTTGTTACATGTGTATATGTGTTTAAACTTGAACTCTGAGTTGATTTACCGAGAGATTAAAAGCTCTGAGTTTTCGGTTTTAGAACAGCTGATCTGAGTTGGGTCAATCAACTTCGAGTAGACCAACTCAGAGTTAAGCGCGCACACCGTGACTTTAAAAAGGCATTATCAATGGAGCGCAGACATTACGAGTGACTATGGCAACATCTTATAAAAGAGATCACCATTTCTTTCTCCAGCTGAACTTGATGTTCTCATGCAAAGTTATAGCAAATATGAGCATATATATTTGAAAAGAAGCAACCATCAGTGAAGAAGAGACAGTTAGCGTGGGAAAACAGCTGCTCAAGTTAATGCCTAATTTCACTTTTTAAGTATTTAAATATTTAAGTATAATAAAATAAGTAATGTAATTTGTGACGTTTATATTTTTTTTCTAAACTTTTTTTTATACATTTATTAGTTTTAAATGATTTAACAGTGCGCTTGTGTCTGACTTTTTTTATTGATCAAGTGATAGAGGTTAATATAACATTTAGAAGGTAAGCAGTACTAAAAATAATTTTTAGAAAGAATAATAATCCCATTAATCTAGTTACATGCATGTCGAAGGTAAATTTAATTTAATTATTTATTAAAAAAGGATAAGCCATTCTCCTACAGTTCTTCCCTGTGTGACTAAAATGTAGGCAATAGCTATGTTTCCATCCAAATATATTACATAAATGTATGTGCAAAACTGGAATATTGCATAAAAGATGCGAATAAAATTCCATCCAACGAGTCAAAGAGAAAAAAATCGTCACTTTCTGATTAAACTGGCACCAAATATCAACAGTAAAAACAGAATTTACTGTGGTAGAAGAAGCTGCGTCAATTAATTCTTTATTTAGCCTAATTAATGTACTTGCGCCTCGATGTCAGAAGACAACGCTGAAACACAATGAACACGTGGGGGCGTCTGAAGCCATGAGACGCGGAGACTCACGCACCAGACGTTCGGAGGTAATTAATATACACTAATACTGAAACAGTAAAGTCATTTTAGAATGACTAAAACAATATTTAAGACGTGTTACAGTGTGCTCAGCCTGCTGGTTTGTTCATTTACACACATTTTCATTATCATATGATCATGATCTTTTTTTAATGTACATACTGTAATTTGTTCAGTAAAAGTGTTTCCATCGTAGTTTATGCGCAAATTTTCTATCGAATAAAAGTGTATCCTACTCAGTTATGCGCGTTTTTATGCATATTTTAAAAAGTTATGTGCATCATGATGTTTCCATCAATCGTTTTTATGCACGTATCCAAAATAAGCATTAAAATAGGTGGGTGGAAACGTAAGGCTAAGGCGAGAAATACCGCTTCATCTTTAAAAAAGGGGAGGAGACCGACAGAAACTCTGAGTTTAGAGAAAAAAACCTGCTTCTGACCAGGTTAGATTCACAGAGTAAGTTACCACAGTAACTGACTCTAAGTTAAAGTTATCTTTCTTTCAGAAACAGGCTTTTGACTTACCCTGCTTTCTCGAGTTTAACAAACCTGCCATTTTGAAACGGAAAACCCAGAGTTTCTCTCATTTCAGGGTTAAAATACTCTGAGTTTTCAGTTAACCTCCTTTCTGAAACAGGCCCCATGTGTCTATGTATGGAATGTATCATGTGCATATGGATAGATTATATGTATAGGTGTACATGTATGGATGAAGGGTATATGTAAGGAATGTATCATATGTATGGATGGAGTATATCATGTGTCTATGGATGGAATGTATCGTTTGTATGAATGGAATCTGTCATGTGTATATGTATGCATGGTTTGTATCATGTGTCTGTGTATGGATAGAGTATATCATGTGTAAATATATGAAATGCAGGCCCGGTGGGCCGGTCTGTTTTTTTGCCGCGAGGGCCGGTGTCTCTAGTTCCAGCATGTCTCTGTGTATGGATGAAATGAATCATGTGCATATGTATGGACTGTATCGTGTGTACATGTATGGATGATGTTTATTTGGATGGAGTGTATCGTGTACATGTATGGATGAAGTGTATATGTATGGAGTGTATCATGTGTATATGCATAGAGTGTATCGTGTACATGTATGGATGAACTGTATATGTATGGAGTGTATCATTTATATATGTATATGTAAGGAATGTATTGTGTGTATATGTATGGTTGGAATGGAATCTATCATGTGTATATGTATGGATGGAGTGTATCATGTGTCTGTGTATCGATGGAGTATATCATGTGTGGCTCTGTGGCTGAGTGGTAATGTGACTCACCTGTCACACCAGAGGGTTCTATCCCAGACCCTGACAGCAGTGTGTGTGTATATGTGTGGAATGTATCTTGTGTATATGTATGTAGTGATTGTATCATATGTGTATGGATAGAAAGTATCATTTATATATGTATATGCAAGGAATGTATTGTGTATGGATGGAGTATATCATGTGTCTATGGATGGAATGTATCGTTTGTATAAATGGAATCTATCGTGTATCATGTGTATGGATGGAATATATCATGTGTGTATGGATGGAGTATATCATGTGTCTATGTATGTGTGGATGGAATGTATCGTGTGTATGAATGGACTCTATTGTGTATATGTATGGATGGAGTATATCATGTGTCTATATATGTATGGATTGTATCATGTATATATGGATAGAGTATACCGTATATGTCCATGTATGGATGAAGGGTATATGTAAGGAATATATCATTTGGATGGAGTATATCATGTGTCTATGGATGGAATGTATCGTTTGTATGAATGGAATCTATCATGTGCATATGTATACATGGTTTGTATCATGTGTCTGTGTATGGATGGAGTATATCATGTGTAAATATATGAAATGTATCATGTGTATATGTATGGAGTGTAACGTGTGTATGTATTGATTGTATCATGTATATGTAAGGAGTGTATCATGTGTATATGTATGGTTGGAGTGTATCATGTCTCTGTGTATGGATGGAATGTATCATGTGCATATGTATGGAATGTATCATGTGTATCGTGTGTACATGTATGGATGATGTGTATTTGGATGGAGTGTATCGTGTACATGTATGGATGAAGTGTATATGTATGGAGTGTATCATGGGTATATGCATGGAGTGTATCGTGTACATGTATGGATGAAGTGTTTATGTATGGAGTGTATCATTTATATATGTATATGTAAGGAATGTATCGTGTGTATATGTATGGTTGGAATGGAATCTATCATGTGTATATGTATGGATGGAATGTATCGTTTGTATGAATGGAATCTATCATGTGTCTGTGTATGGATGGTTTGTATCATGTTTCTGTGTATGGACGGAGTATATCATGTGTCTATGTATGGATGCAATGTATCGTGTGTATGAATGGAATCTATCATGTGTCTGTGTATGGATGGAGTATATCATGTGTCTATGGATGGAGTGAATCATGTGTCTATGAATGGAATCTATCGTGTGTATATGTATGGAGTGTATTATATGTATGGATGGAATGTATCATGTATCTATGAATGTATTCTGTGTACATGTATGGATGAAGTATATGTATGGACTGCATCAGGTTCATGTGTGGCTGAGTGGTAATGTAACTTGCCTGTAACACCAGAGACCCGGGTTCTATCCCAGACCTGGACAGAAATGTATCATGTGTATAGAGTATATGCGTATATGTATGGAGTGTATCAGGTATGGATGAAGTGTATATGTATTGTTTGTTACATGTGTATATGTAAAGAATGTATCGTATGGATGAAATATATCATGTGTCTATGTATGGAATGTATCATGTGTATATGGATAGATTATATGTATAGGTGTACATGTATGGATGAAGGGTATATGTAAGGAATGTATCATATGTATGGATGGAGTATATCATTTGTCTATGGATGGAATGTATCGTTTGTATGAATGGAATCTATCATGTGTATATGTATGCATGGTTTGTATCATGTGTCTGTGTATGGATGGAGTATATCATGTGTAAATATATGAAATGCAGGCCTGGATTCCCGGTGGGCCGGTCTGTTTTTTGGCCGCGAGGGCCGGTGTCCCTAGTCCCTATGAGTGTATCATGTGTCTGTGTATCGATGGTGTATATCATGTGTGGCTCTGTGGCTGAGTGGTAATGTGACTCACCTGTCACGCCAGAGACCCGAGTTATCCCAGACCCTGACAGGAATGTATCGTCTGTGTGTGTATATGTATGGAATGTATCATATGTGCATGAATGAAATCTATAATGTAAATATGTATGGATGGAATGTGTCTGTGTATGGATGGAGTATATTGTGTATATGTATTGATTGTATCATGTGTATGTAAGATGTGTATATGTATGTATGGAGTGTAACATATATGTAATGTATCATGTGTACATGTTTGGATGAAGTATATATGTATATGTAAGGAATGTATTGTGAATAGAAGGAGTATATCATGTGTCTATGTATGGATGCAATGTATCGTGTGTATGAATGGAATCTATCTGTCTGTGTATGAAACATATCATGTGTATATAAATGGAAAGTATTATGTGTATATGGATGAAGTGTATATGTATTGAATGTATCATGTGTATATGTATGGAGTGTAACGTGTGTATGTATTGACTGTATCATATATATGTATATGTAAGGAGTGTATCGTGTATATGTATGGATGGAATGTATCATGTGCATATGGATGGAATGTATCGTATGTATGGAGTGTAACTTGTATATGTATGTAATGTATCATGCTTATCGTGTGTACATGTATGGATGAAGTATATATGTATGGAGTGTATCATGTGTATATTTATGGATGGAGTGTATCATGTCCATGTATGGATGGAGTGTATATGTGTTGATTGTATCATGTCTATATGTATATGTAAGGAGTGTATCATGTGTAAATGTATGGATGGAATGTATCGTGTGTATGGATGGAGTGAATCATGTGTCTATGAATGGAATCTATCGTGTGTATATGTATGTAGTGTATCATGTGTCGATGAATGGAATCTATCGTGTGTATATGTATGTAGTGTATCATGTGTACATGTATGGATGAAGTGTATATGAATGAAATGAGGTTCATGTGTGGCTCTGTGGCTTAGTGGTATTGTGACTCACCTGTAACACCAGAGACCCAGGTTCTATCCCAGACCCGGCCAGAAATGTATCATGTGTATGGAGTGTATCGGTACATGTATGGATGAAGTGTATATGTATTGATTGATCTATTGAATATATCATGTGTCTATGTATGAATGTATTATGTGTATATGGATAGAATATACCGTATATGTATAGATGAAGTGTATCATGTGTACATGTATGGATAAAGGGTATATGTATAGAGTGTAACATGTGTTGTTACACATGTATGGAGTGTAACATGTGTTTATGTAAGGATTATGTATGGAAGGAGTGAATCATGTGTCTATGTATAGATGGAATATATCAGGTGTGTATGAATGGAATCTATCGTGTGTATATTTAGTAATTTGGTATATTTAGTGTATATTTAGTAATAACTGAAGTGGATCAAGTATAGTAATATTCTCTTTTAACACTGACACCACATACTTTTCGAAGCATTTCATTACAACTGACATGAGAGCAATTGGTCTAAAATCATTGTTATCTACAGGACGGGTAATTTCAGGCACAGGATTATAAGAGATTTTTTTTCAGATTGCTGAAACTACCTTCAAATCAATAGATTTTTTAAATAAGGAACACCACACCGGGGCGAAGCAGTGGTGCAGTAGGTAGTGCTGTTGCCTCATAGCAAGAAGGTCGCTGGTTCGGTGGTTCGAGCCTCGGCTCAGTTGGCGTTTCTGTGTGAAGTTGTGTGGATGATATTCCTACGTTGGGTTGCGGCTGGAAGGACATATGCTGCATAAAAACTTGCTGGATAATTTGGCGTTTCATTCCGCTGTGGCGACCCTGGATTAATAAAGAACTAAGGCGACAAGAAAATGAATGAATGAGAACACCACACTGGTGACAGTTCTTTTGCGCATACCTTTAGTAAGAAGCCCAAGAGACCATCAGGACCAGCTGATTTCTTTGGCCATATCTTCTTAAATAATAGTTGAACTTGATCACAGTCAATCGGCAAATTGCTTTCTCTTGATTCATTAATATAAAATGAGTTTATTTTTTTTTCCACTTTCTGAATTTATACTGTGAGTGTCGACCCTTAAGAAAAAAATATTTAGGTTCTCTGCTTTTTGTTTATCATCAGTTGTGGACACTAACTTTCTAGCTGGTTGCATATTTGCTATATTTTTGATTGAGCTCCAAAGTCTTCTGGCATTGGCTTGATAAAAAAATATTTTCTAAAATATTTTTGTTTTAATCTGGCACCTCAGAGCAAATTATTTAATTCCTTCTGCACGATTTTTAATTCAACCCGGTCATACTTTTTAAATGCAACTTTTCCTATTAATGCAGTTCTTTTTTTTTGTGATATGCACTTTATAATTTGGATACATTGTTGGTACAGTTGTTCCATCTAAATTCTCATTATTGAATACATCCCAATCAGTGCATAAAAACAGCCCTTTAAAGATTGAATATTATCATCAGACCATACCAAAACATCTTTAGTTATGGGTTTCAAAAGCAGAGCAGCGCCACCAGAAGTCACGCTGTATATCATGTGTATATGCATGTATTTAGTGTATCATATTTATGGATGGAGTGTATTATGTGTATGTGTATATGTATGGAGAGTATCATGTGTATATGTATGGAGAGTATCATGTGTATATGTATGGAGTGTATTATGTGTCTATGTATGAATGGAATCTATCATGTGTATATGTATGGAGTGTATCATGTGTATATGTTATAAGTGTATTGTGAATTTATAATTTATTGTGATGGAATGTACCATGTGTGGCTCAGTAGCTCAGTGGTAACTTACACCAGAGACCCGGGTTCTATCCCAGACCCTTACAGGAGTTTATAATGTATATGTATGTATCGTATGTATCAAATGTATTGTATGGATGGATGGAGTGTATGTTGTGTATATGTAAGGATGGAGTGGATCATGTGTGGCTCAGTAGCTCAGTGGTAATGTGACTCACCTCTCACACCAGAGACCTGGGTTCTATCCCAAACCATGACAGGAGTATGTTGTGTGATGTATATCATGTATATGGTGTATCATGAGTATATGAATGGAGCATGTGTATTTGTATGGAGAGTTTAGTATGAATATGCAAGGATGGAGTGTAACAAACAGACATCAACAATTATTATTTAAATCTCAACAACATAAACTAAAGGCAAAGAAAGAAATTGTAAGAGCATAAAGCTGTATAACTTATTCATGCTGCAATGCATGCTGGGAATTTTATACTATGCTGGCACCCAGCATGCATTGCAGCATGAATAAACTGCATTTTTTTTAACAACTATGATTGAGGTTCACACCCTGACTCTTGATGTCTGTGTTTTAAATGTGCTGCTGGAGTCACATTATTTTGTGCATTAAAATTTTATTATTTATTTTTACATAATTTCCCAGAGATGGGTTGTGGCTGGAATGGCATCCGCTGCGTAAAAACTAGCTGGATAAGTTGGCAGTTCATTCCGCTGTGGCGACCCCGGATTAATAAAGGGACTAAGCTGACAAGAAAATGAATGAATGAATGAATGAATGAATGAATGAATGAATTTTTACATAATTGTTGACTCTCCATGAAATGCTGTAGCATTGTCCCAAACAAATTAACAATAAATTATTTTACATTTTTCTTATGACTTACACTATAAAATACCTAAATTATATCTGTGATAATTAACACACACAATTTCTTATGGGTTTAGCAGTCATAACCGATGAGCTTAAAAAACACAGTTATAACAGCCAGAGAAACATTGGGGCCGAAGCATTAATGATCATGAGCACAGCTGAAGCCGCCTCTGATCTCCATGATGGTGAGGTCAAATGAAATGTTTTCAATAAAAAACATAAACCTCTGTTAATTATCAAATCATTTTTGCAGATATGACAGAAATGAAGTCAAACTTTAATCAGTGAATCTGGTAATGATATTAATAATGGAGTTGTTCATTTCTCTATTTTAATTCAGTTACTGTTGCTGTATAGTTTTATTTCTTGTTCTTTCCTTCAGTGATTGTGCTGGTCACCAGCAGGTGTTCAACAGTGTCAGAATACACTCATTTGGTCATTCACTCTGTTTAGTGGACTAAACTAATCAACAAATTTAGAGACTATAAAGAGGGTTTATTGTGAGATTTCAGACACTGATTACTTTCTCGAAAACAAAGGTTAGATCTGTTACAGTTATTTTCTGTATTTTGTCCATTTTGAGCTGTTAGTCATTTGACTGTTTTCGTCACTGTAAATTTTACAGACTTCTACTGTTAAAACCATGGACTTTTTTTTTTACATTTAATACTGTATATATATTAGATATGTAATATAATAGAATATTTTATTTAATGCTTACATTAAAGCAGCTGTTCTGGTTAGAATGTCTGTGTATGCAAATTGCAATTTGAAAGGTTACAGATGTTATACGCAGACAGCATGTTGAAACAACAAAAAGTAAGTAAAGTTAAATTATTCTCCTAAGTGGCACTTAATGAGCAAGTTGTTTCAGTTAATCAAACATAATAAGCTCAATTCACTCAAAAACTATAAAAAAGTCACACAAACTCAAACTATTTGAGTTAGTAGAACTGTTTCAGAAAATTAAGTTTATGCAACCCAATCAATTTAATTATTTTAAATATTTGAGTTTATATATATATATATATATATATATATATATATATATATATATATATATATATATATATATATATATATATATATATATATATAGTAATTAGATAATTTTACATTGTAACCTCATTAATCAATTGTTTAAAAATGTTTAATTATTTGTGATTTATTGAAGGCAATATGCAAATCTAAACAAAACCTTCATGCTAATAGTGAAACCCTAAAATTAATGCTGGCATATTATATATTTTTTTCTTAAATTAAACACATTCACTAACATTTATTACATAAGAATTTTGTTTAAACTATATTACATGCTACAATTATGTGTATCTGGCTTGATAGAAAACTATACAGTATACCTAATTTATCTCTTTTACAGATTTTTTAACATATAGGCCTGCAGTGCTCAGTATAATTATGTACACCCCGTTGAAAATATTTGTATTAAAATCACATTGAATACAGGCAATGAATTTTGCATTTAAACAAAGCAGATTTATTAAAAAGAAATGTTTGTTATAACAATATTTTAGTCATCAAACACATTTAGAAATTAAAAGATAATACAATTATAATGAAATAATACAAAGTTAATAAAATTGAAGCAAAATATTACAAACAAAATTACAACCTACAAAATTTAAAAAAAATTAACAATTTTATTTTGTTTCTCTTGATTTTTCCTCTTATTTTAAAATTGTATTTAATATTTTTCAATAACATATACATTTGGGTGTAGCCTACTATTTTTTACCTTTATTACTTTTATTAAATAAGCTCCAAATTTGGCTTCAGTCCTGACTAATCCAATGTAAGCACAAATATAATTTAGTATAACGTCCTGTTAAAATTATAAATATAAACATAGATTTGTGAGAGGTGTACTTATATATGCTGAGCGCTGTTTATCCCGTCCCACGTCACACACCTGTGTTCTTCAGGAAGTGCTCCTCGGGATGCTTGTGATTCACCTGCAGCTCGAAACTGGGTGGGAAGTAAGACCTTACGTTTTTCATTAATTATGTTTGTTTTCTTTGCAAAACCCACATTGATGGTAACGTTAAGAGGTGTATACACTTTCAGTACTAAAAGATCATGTAAAACGGAATGAAGGGCTAGTTTACGAAAACTTCTCTAACAGACACCTGCGCGCTAGCCCGCGGGTTTCGCTCTACTATACATGTGAGGACAAAGGCCGCCAGCATGACACACGTACGGCAACACGGGGGACCATCGGCCAATTTCACAAAAATGACGAGTGACATGGAGCCACTCAAAGCTGTGAATAAATTTCCGGTATGTTTTACACTACTCTTTGTTTTTAAAATTTTAGTCCGTCGTTTTTGGAGCTATTTTCAGTTATATACAGTAGCTACATGTAAGTGCGTCTTGGGACGTCCAAAAGGCGATACTGTAGAGCTGTTTGTGTTGATAATTTACGCAATTTCATGACTTATTTTTCGGAAATGTTGTTAGAATATATACATAATCAATATAGTTGTGTTATGTTTTAGCTTGTAAACTACTAATAACATACTATTTAAGATTAAAATGTCAAAATTGGTCAAAATAACAAAATTGATGCTGTTTTCAGACATGTTTTTATTTTTTTGTCATATTAATACTAATGTTTTAACTTCAGAAGGGTTAAGAAATTACTCAAATGCATGGCTAATAAATATGTTAAACTGATTTGTCATATATATTTTACATATTTCATATAAATTGTCTTGTATTTGATTTGATTAGATTTGTTTTGCTGTTTTATACTGCTCAACTTATGTTTATGGTACGATTATTGTTGTTATTGTGTTTAAAACTACTTTTGAAAGATTGTTTTGCTGTATGTTTTTAAAAAAAATCATCATGTTATATATAGTAAGATGTAATGTTAGATTGTCAACCACAATTTGCTTTCACTTTACTAAAAATAAGCAGCAGCTTGAGTCACGTGACTCTACATACTCTTGTAGGTACATACTTGACGAGGGAGTGTTGTTGACGCTGATGAGCTAGGTGTTGGTTGAGGATTAGAAAACAGTTGCAACCGCAATATTTTATGTACTCATACCAATGAGTTTGGACATCTTAAGAGGAATAGCCTGTTTTTATGTGGGTGTTTCAAAATTGCATGTTAGTCATGCACAGTTCATTGCTTTCACATTATATTTTGCAGACAGTAACTCATTCTCTAATGTAACAGTGCCAAAATCTCAAGAAGCACGTGTGTGTTTTCTGCTGCAGGATAATGTAACGGAGATCGTTCAGTATGTTCCTGCATCAGATACAAAGAAGGTGCAGAAGAGGAAGGTTACAATCCGTGGAATCGTTACTCTAGGTCTCCCCACGGCACTGGCAATCATTGCATTAATAACAGGACTGCTAGTGTGGCATTTCCATTGTGAGTGATTGTTATCATAAGTGATTCACATGTGAGTGATTTGGATAAAGCAGTAACTCCAGCACGTGCTTTGTTACAGTCAGATATAATGGAAAGGTGCGGAAGATGTTCAGTGGTCATCTGACCATCTCCAGTCAGACGTTCTCTGATGCTTATGAAAACAACAACAGCACCGAATATAAGGAGCTGGCTTTAAAAGTCTCAAAGCAGGTGAGGTGGACAGATTTTATTTAGGATGCTTTGCATGTCAACCTCATTAGTTTTTTTTTATTTTTTCCAATAAGTGAACATTGAGCACATAGACACCCCATAACAAAGAATGAGCTGGTGTGATGTTGTTTAGAACAAAATCAACTACAAATTTTTGTAGTTCAGAACTTCTGCTTTCTTTGATTTGAGTATTTTATAGTAGTGCAATTTTAATGATAATATTAATAATAATAATATGAAGAAGAGAATACATTTAGAATTGAAAATAAACTATACACATTCTTTTACTGTTTTCATAAAGCAGTCTCTGTATATAATGCTAAACATGACCTGTGACTTGACTGGAACTAAATTACAAAATTGGTGCAAGTGTCCATAACACTATTATCATTATCAGATGCTTTCTTATCTGCTATTTTCTTTGTGTGTTTATTTTAAAACTTGTGACATTCTACTTTTGTTTCAGCTCAAAAGTATATATGGCCAAGTGCACGTGCTGTCCAGGTACCATGTGGCATCTAGTGTACAGGGTTTCAGGTAATTTTATATAATTTCACCTCATCTAATGCCAGAAAATGATTATGTGGAAGGACAATCAGAAAGGTCAGCAATTCAGTTAATTTCACCACCGTTATCAAAGATGTGATTAACCTAGTATTAACCTCATATTAATTGACTTGTGAAAAGTGGAAGCTTTAGAAAAGAGATTTTCAGCTTGTTATTATTATATTTTTTTTTTACTTGTACCTTTAGTATGATTGTAGAATGAGGATTTGTGGATGAAATGTTTAATATTAGAATTTATGCTGCTGAGCTGTTGAATGCTTGATTTCGATTGGTTGATGTACAGTACAATAAATGTGTAATTATTTTCAGGCAAAGCTAAAGTATAGTTCCAGAGTGTTACAATTACAGTTTCATATCTTGGATCATATGCTGCTGGAAGTGGTGTTAGTGAGACCAGCAGGGGGGTGCTCAACGTGCGGTCTGTGTGAATCCTAACGCCTCAGTATATTGATGGGGACTCTATACTGGGATACTAGCTATACAGGTACCTGACTCTTTGTGGTCATTTAAAATCCCAGGATGTCCTTCAAAAAAGAGAAGGGGTTTAATCCCAGCATCCTGGCCAAATTTGCCCTCTGGCCTTTGTCCATCATGGCCTCCTTACCATCCCCATATTATAATTGGCTTCATCACTCTGTCTCCTCTCCACCAATCAGCTTGTGTGTGGAGTGCTATCTGGTGCAATATGGCTGTCGTTGCATCATACAAGCGGATACTGCACGCTAGGGGTGGATGAGGAGATTCGCACCACAAAAAAAAAAAAATTGTGCAAAGTGCTTTGAGTGTCCAGAAAAGCAATATATAAAAGTAATGATATATTATTGTTACTATTAAATATATTGGCAATTAAAAATGAGCAATTTTTGGCTTTAATTTATTAAAATAAAATGATAATAATAATTAAAAGTAAAGTTCACATAATCTTTTCTCTCTCCTCTACAAATGCACACACAAACTGTACAGACACACTCTCACAGAAACATGTTATATATAACATTTTATACTAGCAAAATGTAAACAGTCCTGTTCTACAGTGAAACTTATAGTTTTGCTATTTGTAGAACGTTGTTGAGAGACACACAGACTCCTGTAATTAACTCTCTCTCTCTCTCTCTCTCTCTCTCTCTCTCTCTCTCTCTCTCTCTCCCTCTCTCCTCTCTCCTTTCTCTTTAATAATTGCAATAATGGCTGAATTAGTCTGCTAAGTATGGCACAAACCTCCATTAATTGCTCAAAAAATCTATTATCAAGAGGTTTGGGATGTGATTTGTCAAATTACTCTTGCATAAAAACCTTACAATTGTCTTGAAAATTGAAATACAATTAGTTGAGGTGTGGTATTTGTAGTCTTTTATTGTAAAGTAAAAGCGCGCCCAACCTGCTGTTAGTAATTTTAATATAATATTCCAGCAGCCCGCTGTCACTTATGTCAGGACTAACTGATGAAAGTAAATAGTATAAAGCTTATATTTTCATAGGAATGTCTTAAGATTCGATTACCAGTACATGAGGATAACTAAACATTCTGGAAACAAAACCTTCAGTGTTTTACAACATCACAAATTATAATGACTCATTTAATTCAATGAATTGAATTTTTGTTTACCGAGTTTCTGTTTTTCTTCTTCTTTTGTAGTGAAGGCAATAATAATGGTATTATTGCATATTACTTGTCTGAGTTTAATGTGCGGGAATCCAAAGTATCTGCTTTGGAAGAGGCTATTGCATCCATGGATGACACAGAAAATACCAGGAAAAGCCGAAGAGGGTTCAGTCGCATGACTGACAGCCTCATCATTGATGGCATTACTTCAGGAGGTAAATCTACTACCAAACAGTTTCATGTTACTTGTTTAGGCCTGTCACTTCTTTTAATCCAGCCAGGAACTTCTTAGGGACAAGAAACAAACAATGAACAAAGGAATAGGGGAATCGTTTTAATCAGTGTTGACTTGTATAAACTTAATTGATTTAATTATCAACATCTATAAGAGCAAAGACAATAAGAGACTTGTTTCAAATTTGTATTTTTCCATCCAATCCACCAAGGAACACCTAACAAATGGCATCACACTAAAATGAAAGGTAGAATCCAACCTAGTTATCTCAGAGGAAGATTGGTTGAGTATGTGCTCTGTACAGCCCAACTTCTTCCAGCTCTGGTACTGTGTGTGGAAAGATTTTTGCTGGAGGAATCTTACTGGACACTTTATAAGTAGTTAATATACATGCAAACTTCAGAGAAGGATAGGGGGCAGTGATGGAGGAAATGTGGGGAAGACTTAGCAAACCATTTTTACATATTTTGGAATTGCTCAGCCATTCAGTCATGTTGGCAGGATTTAATGCAAGTTATATAAAATATTTTGGTGACGGATTGGACTTTTTTTTTACAGCAATTTAACTGGGAAATTTTGCAGTGAACTTAATGGTAATAGACTAGTATTTACTTAAAATATTTCTAACAACCAGTAAAAAAAACTGTAACTCGAAAGTGGCCACAACTCTCAAACCCCCTACAAAATCTAAATGGTTGGATATTGTATATAATGTTTGAAATATGGAGATGATGGCTTTTTCTTTAAAACTACAAATGGACAAATACATGCGATATTGGGCGAAATTGATTGTAATTATGCCTTTACACAGTTTAAACTGATTTTTATATGTATTTGTAAATGTGACCTGTAAGGAAATACAGGATGTGATCAGTCAACTGTTCATTTAAGGTACAATGTGTTATTGTAATTTAAAAATATATATATTTCTACTTATTTCTTTTCCTTTTTCTTCCTTAAAAAAGAAATAAAGTATAAAAAGTGTTGATTAATATTTTCTGTATTACAGCTGTGGATGCTCGATTAGCTGACCGAAACCTCAAACGTGAGCATAACAAGCATTATTTACTTAATTATTTGCATCTGTTTCTCAGACTCATATTGAGATTTTCTTGACTTTTTAGGGTCCAGTAAGAGGTCGAATCATGCTCATGCAAACCAGACAGACATAATCCGGTCTCCTGGTTTCCCCGATAACTCTTATTCTCCCAACCTTTACACTGAATGGCAGATACGGGCTGACCCAGAGCACAGGGTCAGACTGGAGTTTGACGTCCTGGACCTGGAGAAGGATTGTCATAATGACTTCATCAAAGTGTACGACTCATTAGCACCATCAGAGAAGCTAGTCATAACTGAGTGAGTGTTCATAATCTCTCTGTCATCTTCTCTGGGATGCAATGCAGCATCACACGTGTGAGCAATGTCATGTCACACATGTCTGTTTTCATTGTATTTGGAATATGTGGAATCTGATAAATGTGTTTATGTAGGAAATGTGGATACCGCTTACCCAACGAGAAGCTAATATTCATCTCTTCTGGCAATGTCATGCTGGTTACAATGGTGACTAATGAAGAAAAAAACTACCCAGGTTTCAGGGCAATTTACTCACAGATTCCAGCCAAAATTCAAGGTAGAGTATACTGAGTTACCATCAATTGTCATTTAGTGTCTAAAAGTTCACTTTTTGACCAGTTACCTGTCCTGAAATTGCACTGCACATCTCCTTCCAAATACTCCCTTATGAAAAATGTTGAAAAACAAGATTGTATGTGTTGAAAGAAGTCCCTAAAGTCTAAACTGCATATATATAGTGACAAAAATACAGAAATAATCGAATGCCAATCCAAAAAAATTATATATTGGTGAAGTTTTATTCCTTGCCGCTTGTCACTGGCTTGCTTGGTTTGGAACTTGTGGAGCTGCACATCAATGGATTTGCTCTTGACCGTTTGGACTTTCAGCGGTGAAAATTAAACCACACTGAACTGAACTTCAACTCTAAAAACTGGACTGACAGTTTCAGTTTACTAGACATTCTATGTTAAGCTGCTTTGTTACAATCTACATTGTAAAAGCGCTATAGAAATAAAGATGAGCTGAATATATATCATTTATGTCATATATCAATATATGTCATTTATTCCTGTGATTCAAAGATCATTTTTTAACATTACTGCAGTTTTCAGTGTCATGTAATCCTTTAGAAATCATTCTAATATACTGATTTGCTGTTATATTTCTTGATATATTTGTGAAAACGGTTATAACTATTCTTTAATAGACAAAAAGCTCAAATGAATAGGAATTTGAAACATTTTAAATACTAAATGTATATTTTAGAATATCAATTATTTGCAAACTTTCTGAATAAAATAGAAAAATAAATCCCAAACATATGAACGTAATCAGAATCACCAGGTTCTGCAGAAAAGAAAAGAAAAAACTAATTAATCTGTGGTAAATGTGAGATTAAAATGTTTTACTCCGACTAAAAGTTCACCATGGATTTAAACTGTGTTTTGTATTGAAAATCTTCATGAATGAGGTTTGTGAAGAATGAACCTACAAATCTAATGATTTAAAAAGTATTAATGTGAGATATGTGTTAAATTAAAGGGATTGTTCAATCAAAAATGAAAATTCTGTCATCATTTTTTTACTCACCGTTTACTTGTTCTAAATCTTAATCAGTCTCTTTCGTCTGTTGAACACAAGAGAGGATGTTTTTATTTCAGAAAGATGGAGACCTGTGACCATTGACCAAAGTATTTCTTTTTCTTACTATGGATATCAATGGTTACAGGCTTTCAGCTATTTTTAGCTAACTTATTAAGGTTAGGAACCACTTGAGGGTGAGTAAATAGAGAGTCAATTCTAATTTCTGCTCAGTATTTGTGTGACATGTTTTTTTCATATTCTTTAGACTGTGGAGGTCGTCTAACAGGTCTCCGTGGTGCCTTCACATCACCTGGATATCCCTCTCATTACCCACCTCAGATTGAGTGTGTCTGGAACATTGAGGTGAAAAAGATTCACTCTACTTTGCTCAATTTCTTACATTAGTCAATTATGTGTCAGTTATTTGATGCTCTGTCTCACAGGTTCCACCAGGAAAGCATATCAAGGTGAAGTTTGACAAGTTCTCCATACACAATCCTGAACAGAACATCATCAACTGCCCCACAGACTACCTGGAGCTCAACTACAGGTTAGACAGAAGTGTCTTTCATTTAAAGGCATCATTTACACAGAAAAGGTATTACTGACTGTTCAAATATAAATAAGTTAATAATTTACGCACCATTATTTGAAAGTTTGGATAAAATAATAGATTCATTCAACAAGATTACATTAAATTAGTAAATAAGACACTAATAATTCTGTTCTTTTGAACATTCTGTTCATGAAATAATTCTGAATAATTGTGTCATGTTTCCACAAAAATATTGAGCAACACAGATGTATTCAGCAATGGTTAAATAAATAAGCCACCAAATCATCATTTGAGCGCTGATGTCAAGATGCTGGAAATTCAGTTCAGAAAATTTACTCTGTCACAGGAATAAATCATATTTTAAATGTTTATATATTGTATATATTCACATAGAAAACAATTATTCATTCATTTTCTTTTCGGCTTAGTCCATTTATTAATCAGAGTTTGCCACAGAAGAATGAACCGCCAACTAGAGATCTGCGCGGGACTAAATTTTGAATCATGCTCCCGCCCGCACCTGCCAGGTTTTAAACCCGAACCCGACCGCTCCCGCTTATATTAAGCATTTGTTGTCCCGCTGCCCGACCCGCCCTGTTTTCTACCCACCGCGCCTGATTCCGCTAAAGAGCGGGGGGAGAACAAAACCGAAAATCACCCAGCTATACAGTCCAGACAGCCTATAACAAGCTGTCTGTATAAACACACACACACAAAGCACCAAGCACACATACACAGAAAAAAGCTCTCTCTCTCTCATTCGCGCGCGCACTAACATACACACTTAAGCACCAAGCACACACACAGGCAAAGCTCTCTCTCTCATTTGCGCGCGCGCACTAACACACACACACACACAAGCACCAAGCACACACACAGGCAAAGCTCTCTCTCTCATTCACACACACACACACACACACACACACACACACACACACACACACACACACACACACCTCTCATTCGCGCGTGCGCACACATACACACACACACAGCAACAAACAAGCTAAACACAGCATCGCGCTATTTCATTTACACACATACATACGCGTGCTTGCTCGGGAGTCGGGAGCCATATTGCTAGACAGCCCGCTTCCGTCCCAAATTAAACCCGCTACCAACCGCTGCAAATGTATTGCAGACCTCTACCGCGAACTTATCCAGCATATGTTTATGCAGCGAATCCCCTTTCAGCTGCAATCCATCACTGGAAACACCTATACACTCTCAATCACACACATACACTACAAACAATTTAGCCTACCCAATTTTTCCTCTGGGTGTTCCAGTTTCCCCCACAAGTCCAAAGACATGTGGTATAGGTGAATCGGGTAAGCTAAACACTCTGAGCAGTCCTTCTTATTTGCGTCTAATATACCCCAGTTTGTCACGGGGGCATGAATGAAATGTTCATGAGTCAAAGTGAGACTGCCGAACTGCAGTTAAAGTCAGCCAAAATTACTGGAAACTCTTACATAAAAGCACTTCTCGTAAACACCTTAATTACATTATTGTCTATTAAGGCAAATAACTAGATTACAGAAGTCCATGTATGCGTAGTCAGTATATCTTCGAAGTAAGTGAAAGATCCAGAAGGGCATCCTGCTGATTTGATTCAGAAGGGCACTTTTTTGCCAGACGGCTCAGAGGTCAGGTTTACATTCGCGCTAAAATATCAAGGTGAAAGTCATCATAGCTAGCGTAGAATAGACCCATCTCCCAACCCAACTTTGAGAATAGATTAACGCCGATATTTTTTTTATTGTCCGATAAAAGTAACGCAGCACGTTAACGCCGATTGGCCCACCACTACTACTTATCTAGTGTTTCTTTCGGTAAAACTGAAACTAATACTAAAATGACTAATACTAAAAAGAATAATTGTTGATTGATTTCGTTCCAACTGCTATGAAATGTGTCTAAAAGAGATGTGATGTAGCACTGTTGCAGCTGGTTTGGTAAAAAAAAAAATAATAATATATATATATATATGCGTTTTTACTCTTAACTTTTAGGACACAATGTAAGAGTTTTTATCTCACTGTCCCCAATCGTTTGAATATTAGTGTAGATTTGCTAGCTACACTGTAAAAAATATATACTTGCAGTTGCAGTGTACTTTGCAGTTTTTTTTTTTTTTATTTGGTGATTCATTTTATATTTTTCTCCAATTTTTGTTTTTAAATGTTTTTATTTTTCTTTATTTATGCTTTTGAATTGCATAATGGGACCTTGATATTTTTTCCTCAACAACTTTGAACCTAATAACAGTATATTACAGTACAAAAACCTTTTAATAAGCTGCCAGTTCATTTTCTGTTATTTTATAGGCTTATTTCTCTATATTTTATTTATTATTCATTAAATTATTTAAAATTACTAAAATGTCAATAAAAGTTACTTTGTTAAATTGCAGAGCTGAATATTCAGCATCAAAAATCAACAGAGTAGAGATTAACACACAATGCAAAATAGAAACTGTTCATTCAGATATTTTTCTACAGTGTACAGATTAAAACATTTTCCATTGTTTTAGGATATGTGGAGAGAAGCCACCTAAAACTGTGTACACAGTCAAATCAAACCAATTAACAGTAAAATTCAATTCTGACCGTTCCTATGTGAGTGAAGGATTTTCTGCAGAGTTTGAGGCCTTTGAACCCACCAATCGTGAGTAGAATCATGTTTTTTTTAAAGGGGTTGTTTATGTTCTAAGCCAGTCCACATGCTAAAAAATTACTCTGTCACCTTTCCACAGCCTGTCCTGGAAGATTTGAGTGTGACAATGATCTGTGTATTTCATCTGACCAGCATTGTGATGGGTACAATGACTGTGGTGATATGAGTGATGAGAGAGGCTGCAGTAAGTTTATATCATCATTTCTTGAACACATGGACGTTTTAGTTAAGGTACTGAGCATATTAATGATGTTGCTTTTTTTTTCTTTACCCATGCATCCAGTGTGTAATGAGACTCAAATCCAATGCAAGAATGGCTTCTGTAAGCCCAGCTTCTGGGGCTGTGATGGGGTGAATGACTGTGGAGATAACACTGATGAGGAAAACTGTGGTAGGGATAAAAGGAGCTCTCAAATCAGGAAATACAGCGCAAGTGTAATGGAGACAGCTTCAGGTTGTTCATTCGATCTTTTCTGCAGGGAATTGCAAAACTTGGGAGTTCAGGTGTCGAAGTGGCCGCTGCATCTCAGCACAGAAGCAGTGCAATGGCTACAACGACTGTGGCGATGGTTCTGATGAATCTCGGTGTGCGAAATGTAAGGAAAAAAATTATTGAATCAAAGGTATTTTGCTGTTAGCTGCATTACCTGGGGCCTCATGTACAAAGACTTGCATTGAATCTATACTAAAACATTGCGTTTGTGCAAAGCTGTAAATGTGCGTACGCAGTAAAAAATTCAGATGTATAAAACACTGTTTAAGCGGAATCACATGCATATTCTCTTTGTACATCTGAATTAATGTGAAACTGAGCGCACGTGCACGAATGCAAAACCCCTCCCTGCCTCCTCCCCCTAATAAATATGGTAATGACTCTACTTTAACAGAACCAAAGGAAAAAGCAATGGCAAAAGCAAGTAAAAAGAGAAGCTTTGAACAGAATGGGAATTGGAGGTGCTCGTTTCAGAGGTAGACCAGAAAAAAACTGTGTTATTTGCATCTTTGTCCTCTAGTATAAATAACAAAAGGAAAAAAAATAGAATGGTAGAGTTTAGTTGACGCGGTTAATGCAGTGGGGTCTGAACATCGCACTGTGTGTGAATTAAAAAAGAAATGGTTCGATGTAAAGGTGTCAAATTTTATAGTGTCTATTTAGGCAAATGGCACACCTTGTTGGAATGAGTTGAGTGACCCACCCATCAACATAACTAAAGAGTGCGGCCAACAGCAGCGTGAGTGGTGTACTGTAGCTCGTAAAGCGCATCGCAACATGTTGTTTGACACGTTCGATTATGAACTCGGTTTGAATCCAGCGTCCGATGAACTCATTCTTCTTTCTCCACTACATATCAGATTTTGCCAACTCTTGATCCTGAGGTAGCAAATGAACCTTTATAGCAATGTGCGTGCAGTAGATCGCTCCGATTAGATTGGGAAAACCGGCGATCGATGCAAATTGCGCATTAATGTTTGGCTTGTCGACTGCATGGTATGGAAACCTTATATACCTGCTAGACATGCAGATGATCCCATCCCTCAAAGCTACCATTGCACAGCTCAAAGACATTTTGTAGTGTGCAATTTAACATACTTGCCTCTAGGAATCGCCAATGGAAATAAAACAAACAAACAAACAAACAATAAATGCACATACGCCAGGCATGATGTGGCGTAGACCAACGCACATTCTCACGTTCATTTCATCGTTAGTAAATCCAAACATGAGCGTGAAATCTGGCGTACGCAAAGTTTTTGTGTGTACTACGTTGATACATTAGGTCCCTGGTCTGTTCAGCACTTTGTCCCTGTTTGACCTTAGTTTATCCTTTTATATATAAGGCAATATAGTAATAGTATTTTTGCCTAATTATAAGACTTAATGGGAGTGAAAGCACATCATAAATTGAAAGACTTTTTTTTTTTTTTACTTTTTAGGGAAATAATATCTAATCTTCTATCTATATTTTTTTCAGTAGCATTTTCACAAATTTTGTTCATTTTACTGGACAAAAAAAAAATCTTCTTAATCCTATACTGATACATTCATTTTAAAAATGCTGAAAATGTTTTATAATAGACCTGAAAGCATCTGAGGATATCTCTTAATCATTTTATAAATGGTTTTACAGCAATATAAATAAATATGCTTTATTATATATATTATGCATATCAGAAATTTTAGTTATGCTGATTTAGTTGACATCTAATGTGATAAATCATAAATCATCTGAATCAAATCATGTAGACAAATGGAAATATTATGCAATTATTTATTTTCATGTGAATTATTGTCCATGTGTTCACAGCAGGGACAGTTTATACAAAAACTGTGTATTTTTCCTTAACAACAATGTTGATTTGATGACCTTGAACAGAACTGCAAATCATTAGAAAGAGCAATAAATCTGTAAAATATTCCACCAGTTTGCATTTTTTCCTACATAAAACCTGGCTCTTCAGAATAGTGCTGCAGGTTTTTGTGTCATCTAGTGGTTAATAGGTAAATAAAATCAATTCATCTTTTCTTTAGTCCTATTTCACTGTGCGTTTAGCTTTTTAGTTAACCAGCACTGAATTGACTCTTATAGGTTAAAAAATATCCTCGATGCCAACATAAGCAGTTACTGACTTGCTTTTCTTTTATATCCAGCCATAGCTGTTCACTGCTCCGATTCCACCTATAAGTGCAAGAATAAGCAGTGCATTAGCAAGCTGAACCCCATGTGTGATGGAGAGACTGACTGTGTGGACGGTTCAGATGAAGCCGAGTGTAGTAAGTCCAGATTCTTTGGGGAATTATGTGGCATATGTTGTTTCATAATCAGGCCCATAGCCAGCCTGTTCTTTTTTTTCAAAAAGTGGACCTATCCGCAGTTATTCAAGGTTCAAATTCTGCATTTTAGTGACATTTTAAGCACTAATTTGTGCTGGATAAGCTTGTCGGATGGTTGTCATTAGCACACTTTTTGATGCAACAAAATACTTTCTACATTTTTGTCAAAGTGCTCACCATACTTTTTTTTTTTTGTTTTCAAAAATGTATGTTTATTTACAAATGTAAATTTAACTGTAAATTATTACAATTGTACATGTAATGTAATGAGATTAGAATTTTTGAAAAATTAAAAAAATACTTTATTATCATCTATTAAAAAAACAACAACAAAAAAACAAACAAACAACAACAAATATGGGAATTTATTAAAGCTTATTTTAAATTAAAAACTGTAGTCTATAAGGAAACAACAAACTGGCCAGCTCATTTCCTCAGTCAGAAATTGTTCATTTAAATAAGAAAATCCTTCTTTTATTATTTATTCTTCTTAAAGCCTTCTTCTATTTGTTATTTTCACAATTTATCATGGTATACTGTCAAAAATGGGACTAATGAGCTCATATAGGGGCCAAATTCTGGACTTCATCAGAAGGTGGTTCGTCTTTCTAAACACTTAAATCCCCCTGGCTATGCCTGATCATTAATATTTGATCAAATATAGACATAAGAAACATGTAAAAAGTATTTTATGCACATCAGGGCTGCATTGATTAAAGAAAAAGACTATAAATACAGTCATTTATTGAAATATTTTCATTCTTTTTTTTTTTTTTTTTTTTTTTTGGCTTAGTCCCTTTATTAATCAAGGGTCGCCACAGCAGTATCGCCAACTTATCCAGCATATGTTTTACGCAGTGGATGCCCTTCCAGTTGGAACCCATTACTGGGAAACACTTATACACTCTCATTCACACACATACACTACTGTCAACTTAGCTCACCCAATTCACCATAGCTTATGTCTTTGAACTGCGGGGGAAACTGGAGCACCCAGAGGAAACCTACGCAAACACTGGGAGTAAGTGCTGTGGTGCGGTGAGTAGCACTATCGCCTCACAGCAAGAAGATTGCTGGTTCGAACCTCAGCTGGGTCAGTTGGCATTTTTGTGTGGAGTTTGCATGTTGCATCCCGAGGAAACCCACGTGAACACTTGGAGAACATGCAAACTCCACACAGAAATGCTAACTCACCCATTCGAGACTCGAACCAGCGACATACTTGCTGTGAGGTGAGAGCGCTACCCAAAGCGCCACCGCGCCACCCATAACTGTTTTCATTTTTCAAAATGAAGAGTGCAAAACATAGAACATGGTGAACACAGAACAGGTAAATAGCCGTAAAACAGAAACACAACAGGAATTTTTATAAAACAGCAATGGCATTCAGAATAGCATTTATAGTTTGTAACATTCATAGTCATAATGATAATACTACAAATAATAATAGTAATAATATCAATAATAATAGTTAAGTTGTGGAACGATGGCTCAGTGGTTAGCACTGTCGCCTCACAGCAAGAAGGTTGCTGGTTCAAGTCCCGGCTGGGTCAGTTGGCCTTTCTGTGTGAAGTTTGTTTGTTCTCCCTGTGTTCGCGTGGGTTTCCTTAGGATGCTCCGATTTCCCCCACAGTCCAAGCACATGCCCTTTAGGTGAATTAAATAAACTAAATTACCTGTAGTGTGGCGACCCCTAATGAATAAAGTGACTTAGCCAAAGAAAAATAAATAAATGAATTACTTATCAATTATAATAAATAAAATAATTATAATGATTATGTCGATGATGTAATAACCGTAGTAATAAAGAAAATGACACATTCCCAACAAATACCACATATATCCTACACTGTAAAAATGTTGCTCACTTCAATTTTCAAGTTAAACCAAGTTTTAAACAAGTTAAAAGTTAAAATTTTCCAAAGCAAGATAAAGCAATGTAAAAACTTGCATTGTTTTATAGTATGTAATTTTATGGTGTCACTGTCAGTAATCACTTTTCTTCCTCCATCTTCCTTCACCTTCTCATTCATTAATATATAAAAAACATTTTTGGGGAATTTCCTATTTTAACATGTTCATTTATTCTTGCAGTTTTCAGCATCTTCATCTCAGTGTTCAGTGTACATGAGATCTCATGAATTTCAAGAAACATGTATTTTTGGTCAACATTACAAAGTTAAGACTTCTGTATTTCTGATGTGGTTCATGATGTTTATGTTATTTTGTAGAATGTGGGAAGAAGCCTCACAAGTCCAGTCGTATTGTCGGTGGAAAAGACTCAGATGAGGGAGAATGGCCCTGGCAGGTCAGCCTCCACATGAAGACGCAAGGTCATGTGTGTGGTGCGTCTGTTATCAGTAACAGCTGGCTGGTCACTGCTGCTCACTGCGTGCAGGATAATGATCAATTCAGGTGAGTTCTAATCTGCTTTGGCTTTCTCCTTCCCTCCTGAGCTGATTCTGAATGGCTTTTTGTTTTTTTTTTGCTAGATATTCACAGGCCGACCAGTGGGAGGTCTATCTAGGCCTGCACAACCAGGGCGAGACTAGTAAATCTACACAAAGAAGTGTGTTGCGCATCATTCCTCACCCTCAGTATGATCACTCGAGCTACGACAATGACATCGCTCTAATGGAGCTGGACAGTCCTGTGACTCTGAATCAGAACATCTGGCCCATCTGCTTACCTGATCCCACACATTACTTCCCAGCCGGAAAATCTGTATGGATCACTGGCTGGGGCAAGTTAAGAGAGGGAAGCGGTAAGTTGTGTAACATAAACCTTCATTACCATTTCAGTTTGAAGTTGATAAGGTTCTTTTATGTATTTGGAAGAAGTTTGACTTATTTCATACAGCATAAGTAGCCATTCAGAGTTTTTATTATTCATTTTTAATGAGATTTTTTTATGTATCTTTATTTACTGATATGGTACTCATTAGCTACTGACAATATCGATAAGCTGAGACGTTCCTTTTCTAATTCAGTTTATTCTGCATTGTCAGTAGCTTATGCTATGGGAGTGATATAAAACTGCCATTTTGAAACAAACACATTAAAATGCCATGTTGCAACAACCACAAGGCTAATAAGTGAAGGAAAAATTGCAGTAGAATCTAAAACTGCAAGATGTCAAAATCAAGTTATACACTAAATACCCACATGAACACATGAGCCCACAAGCACTGTCACATTCTGGTAAGTTGGCCTAGCATAAACCAATACAGCCAGGAGGCTGTGGCAGCTAAACGGAGATGAGCCAATATAAACAAATCAAGCATAAATCAAGCATGGTCTATGAACAGGCTTACAAAAAAAAAGAGCTGGCATTGCTGACGCTGGAAAAATGCAATACAACAGTATGTAATACAGGGCTCCCTACACTATGGCAGGTTAAGCTCTTACCTGCATCAACACACAATTCTAGAAGTTTTTAATATGCCATAAATACAGTGACTATGTTTACATGGACATTCATTCAATCATTCATTCATTTTCTTGTCGGCTTTGTCCCTTTATTAATCCGGGGTCACCACAGCGGAATGAACCGCCAACTTATCCAGCATATTTTTATGCCCTTCCAGCCGCAACCCATCTCCGAGAATCATCCACACACACATTCACACACACTCATACACTACGGACAATTTAGCCTACCCAATATACCTGTACCACATATCTTTGGACTGTGGGGGAAACCGGAGCACCCGGAGGAAACTCATGCGAATGCAGGGAGAACATGCAAACTCCACACAGAAACGCCAACTGAGCCGAGGATCGACCCAGCGACCTTCTTGCTCTGAGGCGACAGCACTACCTACTGCGCCACTGCGTCACCTTTTACATGGACATCAGTAATCTAATTATTTGCTTTAATCTAATTAAGAGAATAATAAGACTAAAGTGTTAACATATGTTGCTTTTTGAATGTTACTTTCATGATTGCGTTTTACATGTTATAGCATGTAATTCGATTAACATCATTGCGTCACCTCGCTATCCGCATTTTCTCCAGAGTTTCATGTGATTTTGGGTGTTTCATTTTTAAAGTGTCGACTTTAACTGCAGTTTGGCACTTCCACTTTCATTCACAAATATTTCATGCATGCCCCCGTTACAAACGAGATATTGGATGCAGCTATGAACTGCTGGAAGAGTGCTGTTTTACTGGAAGTTTTTACCGCATGCTGAATGGAAGAAAAAAAAACTTCCGCTTTTCACAATCAGTGTTGCCAATTATTTCCAATGAAAAGTAGCTAAAACCTGCCCGAAAAGTAGCTAAATGTTGTCAGATTTTAATTTGCATATCAGTGACGTCATAACATTGTATCTGACAAGCGTAAGCCTGTCATGTGTCTGCTCTCTGAGGCACCACGTATTATATTATATTGAAACATTACATCCAGATGCACAATAAATAGGTTCTTATTAACATATTATTTTGCGTGATTATGTCATTATGTAATTGCAACTCAAAACTACATCTTCATGTAGTATACAAAATAATTCATGTTTTCTCAAATTGACTGGCCATCACAGCAAAAACATTATTTGAAATATGTCCATTTAGATTTGTATGAAAAATATTGTCGACTATTTGTAAAAGTAATACAAACTCTTTTTGATCATAATTTTTTATTTTTTTTTAACACTGATAAACGTTACATTCTTTTATAAAATCACAGCTTGTGTACTTTCTCTTTTTTTACTTATGAAATTAACACATTTGTGAAAATGACAACAATTATTGCACTATTGGAATTTATTGCTACCTAAATTACCAACAATTATAGGTGTTAACAAATATCAGTAAATTAACAGTTATGAAAAACAATCTGAGCTAGCTATTTACTCTACTGAGTGAAGCCTGCAGCCACTGCTCTGTAAAGTCACTTTTTAGAAATTGCTAAAAGTAGCCAAATGAATGTTAAAAATTGCTAAACTTGTTGCCAGGTGCTTTTTGAAAAAAAAGTTGCTAGGGTAGAATGAAAAGGTGTCTGTGGTATGCACTGACTCGGTAGGTGCAAAGAGTGTCAAACAGCCGTGTGTGTGTGTGTGTGTGTGTGTGTGTGTGTGTGTGTGTGTGTGTGTGAGTGTGTGAGTGTGTGTGTGTGTGTGTGTGTGTGTGTGTGTGTGTGTGTGTGTGTGTGTGTGTGTGTGTGTGTGTGTGTGTGTGTGTGTGTGTGTGTGTGTGTGTGGACTATCCTGTCGCAAAATGCGGCGAAAAGTCCTACATGATGGTAATTGTACGAGTAAGGTGTTTACATGTCTACACTTCAATAATGTGTCTAAAATCGGCATACTCTACATGTCTTAATTCAATTTCCCTTTAGTTCGATTATGACCTTAATCTGATCAAATTATTCAAAAATCGCTGTTTACATGATAGACTCTTAATCAGAGTATTGTCTTAATCGCATTAATATCTAATTATTTGTGTCCATGGTGTCCACGTACTCATTGATGCTTTAGTTATTCCAGTTGCCGAATTTTTTGGTATTTATCTTCAAGAAATCACTGAAGGCAACGATATCTTGTTATTATAACCATATAATGTGACAATAAGCTCATTACTGTGTATTTACACCATGGCCTTATCTATGTAAACACACAAAAACAACATTACCATTATAGACACTGTAAAAAGGTCATTCTCAGCCACTAGACTTTTCTGACTGGGTATTCGAGTGTCATCAAGTCACAGATATGAACGTGTGTTGTGGAACTACTATACAGGAGTTATTACTATGGATTATAGATGGTGAAATTTAGCTGGGGTTTTTTAATCGTTTTTATATATAAGACTGTTGTTGGAGACCCCTAAAACCAAATTATGACCCTTTTTAATGCATAATAGGGGCTCTTTATGTGTGCCCAAACTCTTAATCTGTATTATACTGAGACATGTCCAAATAATGAGAGAAATATTTACACACTCAGGTTTGCACTGCTTATCTTTAATCACAAATGCTGATGCAACAAGAGCTTGATATTGTTAGTAAGCTAAAAAAAAGTGTTTTCCCCGCTCTAGATGCAGTGCCGTCAGTGTTGCAGAAGGCTGAGGTGCGCATTATTAACAGCACTGTGTGCAGCAAGCTGATGGATGATGGGATTACTCCTCACATGATCTGTGCAGGTGTATTGAGCGGAGGTGTTGATGCCTGCCAGGTAACCAAAACATCTTCTGCTATTTTTACATTCAGATACCGTACACTGTCCTTATGTTTTGTCAGTAATACAGACATATTCTTCATCCCCCTGCCAGGGTGACTCCGGCGGTCCAATGTCGTCCATTGAGGGCAATGGGCGCATGTTTCTTGCGGGAGTGGTGAGTTGGGGAGATGGTTGCGGTCGCAGGAACAGACCCGGTGTCTACACACGGGTCACAGATTACCGCAGCTGGATCAGAGAGATCACAGGGATATAAAGCCACAATGGTGACAAGAAAAGGCCTATAGAACAGCTTTCTGTATTAAGGGGATGATTTATTGTAAATGGAAAAGGTGCATTTACACAAAAATAAGCTTTTTTAAAAACATTGTTTAAAATTGTATTTGATGTTTTTTTATTTACTGAAAATAAATTAGATAAAGCAAAATGGCTTTAAATAGTTCTTGAAGGAAGACATTTGACACTGTTAAGGTACAAAGTATCTTATCACTGTAGTGGTACCTTCATGGATCAGATTTTAACCTTTGATGAAGGTACAATATTGTATCTGCAGGTTTAAAAAACCAAATGTATATTTTGGTTTCCCATTGGTACAAATCATGTCTTTAACGGTACAAACTGCAATGGTACACGTTTGTTTCTCTGTCTTAAGGTTCAATTCTGTCCCATGAAAAGGTACTGCCCCAGTGACAAGGGTTTGTACCTTCTTTGGTACAACATTGTACCATTTTTTCTGAGGGTGTAAGTATATATGGCTTTCCTCTTCCTTCATTCCTTCATTAATTGTCCTTCATCTTAGTCCCTTTATTAATCAGGGATCACCACAGTGGAATGAACTGCCAACTTATCCAGCAAATGTTTTACACCGCAGATGCCCTTCCAGCTGCAACCCAATATTAATTTATTTAATTTATCTATACCACATGTCTTTAAACTGTGGGGGAAACCGAGCACCCGGAGGAAACCCATGTGAACACGTGGAGAACATGCAAACTCACACATAACTGCCATCTGACCCAGCCGGGACTCGAATCAGTGACCTTTGTGCTGTGAGGCGACAGTGTTAACCACTGAGCCAAAATGGTGCCTCGCATTTTGTAGTAAGTTGATATATTAATTTATAAAAATGTATCAACAGTTTTGTGAGACTTCCGCTAACTGTCATAAGTGCACTTACAAGAGACTACTTCTGTCAGGTGATTTACAGGTGACACACAGTGCATGTGTTACGTGTACATCCTATGCACCACCGTTGGCATTATAAAGTTTCAGTTTAGTTATAATGAGCTGTTATAGTTTCTTCTCCAATCTGTTTCTGTGTGTGTTATGTAGTTTTGTATTTGTGGACTGTTGATTTTGAGCTCTTTCTGCAGAGGAAAAGTATTTTTGCTGCATTGCTTCAGAAAGTCATTACAACTTCAGTACTTCTCAGGGATTTTGCAGTCTATCTGTTAATGGACGTTGTGGGTCTATTTTTGTCTGTATTAGTCTGTAGCACCTATGAACAAATATAGTTCATTCATTCATTTTCCTTCGGCTTAATTACTTATGCATCAAGGGTCCCCACAGTGATATAAACCACCAACTATTTCAGCATATGTTTTACGCAGCGAATGCCCTTCCAGCCACAACCGAGTACTTAGAAACAGCTACTGTATACACTCTCACATTCACACATGCACTCATACACTACAATTTTACCCAATTTACTTATACTGCATGTCTTTGCACCCAGAGGAACACAGAGAGAAAATACAAGTGCCAACTGGCCCAGCCGGGACTTGAACCAGTGACCTTCTTGCTGTGAGGTGACAGTGCTAACCACTGAGCCACCGTGCCGCCACAAATATAGTTTACCAGTCCAAATGTTTAAATAGTAAAAATAGTTTTAGATGATACTTTTATATAAACTGCTGATGACCTGCCTGGATGTCATTTTAAAGCTTTGCTTATACTGTAAGTGTTTTTGGTGAAAATATATATGTGTGTGAATATGGTAGAAACCATTGAAATTTAGAAAAATGAAAATGTCTTCTTGTTTTGTTCAAATTCTTTTGTTTAGATTTTATTTTTGTCATTTTGTTCACACAGTCTATTGTTTAACTGTCATTTGTGTCTGTGATGTTTTGATATTTTTTATTTTTGTCAGTTTTATTTTTGGCATTCCCATTATGTGCCTTGATACTTCCGAGGGTTCTTGTTAAACACCAAAAGAAATTCTGATTATGAATTTTCGAATAAATTGATAGAATAGAATCTCTGTGTGTGTGTGTGTGTTTTGCAAATGTCACAGATTAACACAAAAATAAAGACAAGAAGAGAATATAAAATGGTACAGTATAAATGTCTGAACATGATTGAGGAGTTTTTGTGGAGATACAGAGTGTTTTTCGTGAGAAGCAAGCAAAGGCATTTGATTCTTGCTCTACCTGCTTAAATTCTGGCAGACATCCCAGTTTTGCACTTGTTCTAGTTCTTAACAGAAACTGCAGGTAGCCTAGTTCAGCCTTGCATGTAGCCTCCTGTAAACCAATAAATGTTATACTGTATATCCATTTATGTAATGGACTCTTAAATTAAGCATTTAATTACATTTAGATGGGAAGAGTAAACATTGTATCTGCTTGAGTGCAACACAAGGAGAAAAGGGATGTAAGAGTTCACACATGTAAACAATGTTGTAAACTAATTTTGAACCATACTAGTACTTGTGGTGTGGTAATACAGCAACAACTAAGATAACCCAATACTGTAATAAGTTGCAACTGTTATGTGTATTCAGTTTTGCTGTAGCATTCAATAACTGGTACAAGTCTAGCTTGTACCCAAAAGCTTTTAATAAATGGAAATTACCCGGTTCTGTCCACCATTAAAATTTGGCCTGTTATTAATACGTTTTTAGAGGCTAATAAGATGAAGAAACTCTATTTTAAAATCCTTCATAATTACTATCCCTGTAATTCTATCTAATATAAACAATTATTCGCAATGCACATTCAATCGCGCATTTATTTTTAGAATTTTGCAGAAATATTTTGGACAGAATATCTTGGCTTGTCTTCTCAGCTTGAAAAAAAAACGTTTTGATTTTAAGAGAATAATTTATTTTTTGATGTGGGAGTTAGGTTGTAAGGAAATGGACAATATGTTAACAATTTTTAACTCTTTGTGGCCTTTTCCATCTTCACAATTAAATGTAAAGTTGTTCAGTGGTTGCCTAATTTTAGAACATTTTGTATTGACTTGAAACTTTATTATGAACCTGTCTGCCTATCCCAAAGTAAGAAAGTTGCTGAAACACTGAACTGCTGAAAATAGTAATATTATCAATCATCCTTAAGTTATCAAATGCCTTTTGGTGCGCCTATGTAACATTTCTAATAATCTAAGTATAGTTTGAGATATTTAGGTTTTATTTCTTTATATACATTTCTTTCATATATTGTTTTTCCCCTTATCTCTTGTATCGTGTTACTAGATGTACAATGAATATGTATATTTTGTAACGTTATTCAGGTCACACAATATTTGCACAAATTAGTTTTTTGTGTATTCCCTGTTACTTAAGTTAATAATAAAAAAATATCTTCAACAAAAATGTTTAATTTATAAATTAATCAAACAAATTAAATAAAAGTTTATTCGTCTTTTATTTTGTTGCGGAAACTTTTTTGAGAAACGGAAATTTACATGACAGCCCGGAAATGTGCACCAATGTTATTATTCCTACCGACCTTGTGAAGCGCTAGCTAATAAATACAGTTCTAATTTACACAAACACTCATGGTAAGATGCTTTAAACATTTACTTAACATAAAATAAATAAACAAGTAATATGTTTTGTTATTAAAGTTTTTAGAGACGTAAATGGCGTAAAGAGTTGTTAGCTTGTAGCAGAATTGTAGCACGTTAGTAAAGTGTTGTAAATAGTTACGGGTGTGTTTTTGCCTTGTGTACAAGTTGTTATTATACATTCACACAAAATTTCACGCGGGTTTGTTGCTTTTCTATTTTTGTTTTGTCTTTTTTGTAATGTAATACCAAAAGCAAACGGAATACGCAAGCTAACATGCTAAAGTACCTTGAAAGTTATGCTGTGTATTGTGGTTTTGTTGTTATTTATAACATTACAGCAAGTGGTACATTGAACAGTCGTGCAAAATGTTATAAAGATAAAATGTATCAATAAGTAATTTGTAAACAAAAACAGTTTAACGTTAAACAAGGCGCTGCAGGTGAATAGTGTAACAATGAAGATAGCATCATATTTTTTCCAGATGATTGAGCAACTGTATACATTTTATGTATATTAAGTTCTCTAAAATTTCATTTTTCCAAGCATCATTTAGTTACATATGTCATACTTTTTTGTTACATATATTTCTAGCGCAGAAGAACACTGAAGTGAGGTTCAACATTTTATATCTGTCTTTCTTTAATGTCTTTTAAAATTTTAATTTTTTATTTTATGTATAATCTGGCAGATTATGAGCATAATAAACATGAATATGTTTTCCTTGTTCATAATGTTTCATTTTGTAAACTTACAGATTCCGCTTTTGCTGCTGTGAACGGTGTAGGTGAAGATGGATGCACTGGATCACATGTTAACAGACCCACTGGAGTCTGCAATGGACCAGGATGGACGTGTGATGGAAGAGTGCATGCTTGGAAACTGCAGAGTTCGGGTTCCTGAAGACCTGCTGGAAGATGTGAGTTTCTTTCTACAAATAATTCACCTTTTTCTGAACATGAAAACTAAACCGTGTGTGCTTGTGTTTCTATGTGAGAGCAGCCAGAGATCTTCTTCTCAGTGTTGAGTGAAAGCACATGGACAGATGTTCTTACAGAAGCTCAGCGGACACATCTTCGTCAGCTTCTACCTCAGTTTCCCGAAGAGAACATGGCAGAACAGAACAGCATCATCGGAGACCTTTTCAACAACAAAAACTTTCTCTTTGGAAACCCCCTGCACATTGCCCAGAAGCTCTTCAGAGGTTTGTCCATTTCCTCTTTATTTTCTGTCCTTATATTGTCATCAATAAAATCTCACTTAGATTTTCTTTTTATAGATGGTCACTTTAACCCAGAGGTGGTCAAATACAGACAACTCTGTGCCAAATCACAGAAAAAAAGGCAAATCTACTCCCTTCAACAATATTACCACAAATTGCTCAAGCAGATATTGGTCTCCAGAAAGGTAAGATAAATCGCAGACCTCCCAAAACGGAATTCACACCGTATTTTGCGAAACACTTAAATAAATGAATATTTTTATTTAGCAAGAATGCTTTATATAAATTATATTATAAATTACGTGGATTCCCCATCATTGACAAGATAGCACATCAATTGAAAGACAACACTTCCTTGCCACTTACGAATTTCTACAGCAAATCTCTATTTTAGTTAGTATTACGGTAAGGGAAGCCCTAACGCAACTTTTTTTGAAAAAAAAAAACACTGCTGTGGCAAAGAAGTGTGGCATAGTGTGATTATTTCAAACTTTTAGTAGATCAATGAAATGTTATTTGGTGACACAAAAGTTCTCATCAATTAGAAATCAACAAAATGATCATAACAGAAGGATTTCAGATGAATCATGTGACAAGTAAGGCTGAAGAATTTAGGTTTATCATCACAGAAAATAGTTTTTAATTGTCACAATCAAAACCTTGCATTCCTAGTAAGGATAAGAGATTTCAGTCAAATGTTTTTAGCATAGTTTAATTTCTGTAGTGTCTGTTCTGATACTGGGATGTTCAGTCCTGTATTTGTACTTGGTCAAAAGTCTACAGAAGTTATACAAAAGCCTGGCATGCAATTAAACAAAGTCCAAAGTGCAGTGAAAACATCTTTTTTTAATGAAAACAAAATATATTGCTCTATGGTTTTTGTTTATTAGTTTAATAAAATATGGTGTCTAGTTTCTGAATGAATCCTATTACTATTGGTTTGTTGCAAAATAATACTTAAATCAGCCCAGGTAGAACACAAAAGCTCATTCACCAAAAACTTTATATTAGCACTATTGAAAACATCTCAAATGTTTTATTTCTTGTTAAAATAGCAAACAGGCAGTAGTTTGTGCAACATCTGCTCTAACTGTATGTAAACAACTAATAAAGACCTGTGATTTGTGTTTTTTTTCCTCCTATAATGCAGGAGCTGCTGGATTTGGCTGTGCGCAGTGGACCTGAGCTTGCGGTCAAACGGCGATATCCTGCTGCTTCTCATAAAGAGATGCTGGAGCAGAGGGTGAGACGTCGTGTGGGACACATAATAAAGGATGTCAAAACAGAATGTGGAGACAGTAATGTATCATCTGATGAAGATGGTGAGTGTTGAAGCTCTTTAGCACCATTGAGTGGTCATGGAATGTTGATCGAAGTTGTGATTTTATTTTTATGTGAGCAGATTCATCCTCTTGGTTGCCAGTTCCTCAGTCGCCCTCCTCTCCAACTCCAACTTTTTCTCTCAGGGTCCTGCCTAGCCTCTCTACTCAGGACATGAAAACCAGAGGTCAGTTAAAGATGCTTAAGCAAAGCTGGATGAAGTTATTAGAGATTAAAGATGATTTTTTTTATGCAGACAAGCCAGAACTGGGTGAGAAAGAACTCAGAGCCATGCTGCATCGTCACAGAGAGAAAAGAAAACGACAGCCTGTGAGTTTATTATTTTAAAAAATATATATATTTTATATATATACATATGTTTTTTTATTCCTGATGTCCATTTATAATCTTAATACAGTTTTGTTTGTGGCATATTTTGGGTTATGGTATAATATTTTTACTTTCTCTCAGCTCTTACAATTTTTACTTTCAAAAAAACTAAAAAAATGCGGAAATAAATTCTGCAACTTAGTAACAATAAACAGTTTTTGAACTGAGAACATTTAAGTTTTTAAACATTCTCTAGAATATTTTTATAGTAACTAAAGTTTTTTTTATTATTATTATTAAAATTATATTATTATAATTTTTAATATGGTATGAAGATATATCCTTTTAAAAGCATACATCAAATCACTGCAAAAAAATGTAACATTATTATTATTCAGTAAATTAAAGTTTTTCTTCATTTTCAATTATATATTTTTATATTTAATTGATAGATATAATATAATAAGGAAGTAATTTACCAGATAAACATATTTATTTGTCTGTATTTAATCATGCTAAACAATATTTTTGATTAATGATTAAAATATACTGCCAGTCAAAAGTTTGGGGCTTTATGATTTTTAAATGTTTTAAAATGAGCTTCTCCTGCTCACCAAGGCTGCATTTATTTAATCAAAAATACAATCAAAATTGTAAAATGTTACTGCACATCAGAGGTGTGGACTCGAGTCATGTGACTTGGACTCGAGTCAGACTCGAGTCATGAATTTGATGACTTTAGACTCGACTTGACAAAATATAAAAAGACTTGCAACTCGACTTGGACTTGAACATAAATGACTCGGACTTTGACTAGGACTTGCCCCTATTGACTTGTAAAGACTTGCTGCTTCCCATGAAAAGCCCAAAGATAAAAAAGTATGTTGACATGGACCGCTCTCTCTCTCTCCCCGTTTATGTGTGCGTGTGTGTGTGACAGCATGCGCGCGTGTGTGTGTGACAGCATGCGCGCTTTCGGCATGACATCCAATCAAAGCACGGTAGATTGTTTTGATTCGACAGTATCCAACGTGACTACTATGAGGCGCCGGAGTGGACAAAAGTCAAGCGAACGCAGAGAGAATTTGAATTTGAGATCGAGCCAATACTCGCGTGCCAATACTCTGTCTCTCTCTCTCTCTCACATACAACATACACCTCTCTCTCTCTCTCTCTCTCTCGCTCGTGCATTCAGTCTCTTTGCGTTCGCTTGACTTTTGTTTACGATGGCGTCTCATACCTTTAGTGCTGGCTTTCTCAGATATCTCACCTGTTTGTCAAAAATGACTAATAAATCCTTGGGAATGTCTGACACCAGCGCATACACACTGTAATAGATGTGCCAGGCATGAAAGCTTGACAGGCGTAGCAACAGTAACTAAGGAGGGCGAGGCTTAGCGAAGGGTTATTCCAAGAATGTTGATATGGTTTCTTTCTTGCTTTACTATTTATTTACAATACACAAAAAACTAAAAGGTTAAGGTAAATTCTTTAATAAATTCTAGTGTTTTTGAGTATTATACTTGTTGTATACTTGTATTATACTTATTATAGTAGTATTAACAATAGTGAACAGATAAAATACAAAGTGTAGTTTTACTACAGTAAAGTGTAGTGATTTGTAGTATAAAATACCCTATATTGTAAAATAATACAGCACTGGGTAATTTGTTTATATTACACTTGTGTTACCATAGCAACTATAGTATTACCACAACTGATCAATTGAAGTTCTTTACTGTAGTAGGCTACTGTTCAAAACACAGTACATGCCAATATACGTGTTCAGGGGCCCTGTGGAACAGCTTTCCTCAAAATGAAGAGGATGACATGGAAAATGTCCTCCACAATCTCATCAGCAAAGTGGAAGCCAGCAGACACTAGTTTACTTTATTTTAGCTGCCATGATAAAATGAGATTGATAGTGAGATTTATTTGAAGAGTGAATAATACAGTAGGCTATAATACCTTATCAAGTGTTTCCTTATTTTTATCACAGTTACATTTACGCTTGCATTAGTTTTTGTTTAAATGCTTTTAAAATAAAATGTATTCTTTACATCCAACATCTATTCCAGGGGTGCGTTATAGTGGTGTAAACCCCTTTACAAGGAGTGTTACTCCTGTGTAAACTCTAGCCACCCCGATATGATTTTGCTGTTGACATTATTTATTTAAATCTACTTACATAAATGCAATACAATGCAATATTTCAATGAATAAATAGCAGCCACTAAATTATTGTGGATTGATTGGTGCCACTGACGTAGCTGGCCTCTTCTGGCCACCCCTAAGCAAATTTTCAGGGGGGCACCACTGGTCTATTCTCTGTCTTTAAGTGTTTAAAACTGAAAATATCTCATCATATAAAACAACCAAAAATGTTATGGTTTATTAGATTTAAACATTTAATATGTAAGTCTATTTTAGTATTTTGGGTATTGTTATTAAACAGTGCAGCAATATGAATCATATCAAAAAGCATGAAAGGAAGAGGGAACACGACACAAATTGTGAGTTTGCATATAATCTCTGAGAGCGCTCAAGAAAATTTGTGTGTGAGCAGTGCATATTTGAGAGCGAGAGAAAATTTGCGCATGAGCAGCGTATATTTGAGAAGCCGCAATCAGTTTTGTCCACAAACAGAGGAAATCCGTGCACGAGCATCACACAAGGTAGAGAGCAAAGCTCTTCAACGCTATGTGAAGAAAACAACGTTATTGTTTGTATGAAGTAGCCTACTTCATTAACAATATGTGCTACCATTTTACATTGCTGCTAGACGGATTTGCAACTCCATCTCTTTAGCACACACGAGATTCAATTGACAAAATTCTAATTTCACTCAATTTAACTTTGCAGCATATACAGGAGTTGGTCTACTGCTACCACATTGAGGTTATGTAATTTTGGTTAATCACAAGTTGATCACCGAAGACATAACATAGCACAACTAAACTTAATGAATTAGACAGCAGTAGACCTGCAATTTCTGTGTGATGTGAGGCAAAATGGAGTCTTTTTTTGGTGGAACACGTTCTTGTGCATTATGCTGTGAAGACGAGACGCAGCACTGTTCAGTACTTTTTCAGAAAATTGCATTTGTATTTTTATATATCTGAGCAATGTTCTTTCATAAAAAAGGTTTGTTTAATTAATACAGATCTTACAACCATACCTAATCTGTATATATTTTATTTTTCTGTTAAAAAGACTCGAAAAGACTCGAAAATCAAACTGCAGGACTTTGGACTTGACTTGAGACTTGTTGCCTTTGACTCGGGACTTGACTCGGGACTTGCCTGTCTTGACTCGGGACTTGACTCGGGACTTGAGGGCAATGAATTGAGACTTACTTGTGACTTGCCAAACAATGACTTGGTCCCACCTCTGCTGCACATAGTATTTAACAATTTAACTTTTTTTTTCATTTAATAAATGCCGTCTTGATGAACCGAATAATTTTATTTACATTTTTTGAATAAAATTAATAATAATAAAAAAACAGACCCCAAACTTTTGACTAGTAGTGTAATATCTGTAATACTGTACTAGAGTAATATGTGTATATATATGTGTGTGTGTGTGTACAGTTGAAGATTTTTTTCTTTTTTCTCTTTTTTTAAATATTTCCCAAATTATGTTTACCTGAGCAAGGAAATTTTCACAGTATGTCTGATAATATTTTTAATTCTGGAAAAAGTCTTATTTGTTTTATTTTAACTAGAATAAAAGCAGTTTTGAATTTTTTAAACACCATTTTAAGGACAAAATGATTAGCCCCTTTAGGCTAATTTTTTTCCGTTAGTCGACAGAACAAACCATCGTTATACAATAACTTGCCTAATTACCCTAACCTGCCTAGTTAACCTAAGTAACCTAGTTAAGCCTTTAAATGTCACTTTAAGCTGTATAGAAGTGTCTAGAAAAATATCTAGTTCAATATTATTTACTGTCATCATGGCAAAGATAAAATAAATCAGTTATTAGAGTTATTAAAACTATTATGTTTAGAAATGTGTTGAAAAAATGTGCTCTCTGTTTAACAGAAAACAGGGAAAAAATAAATAGGGGGCTAATAATTCAGGGGGGCTAATAATTCTGACTTCAACTGTGTGTAAATGTATATATCATATATATATGTTAATAATTTATGTCATTTTTAGGATCACCCTGACCTTATGACCTCTGACCTCCATCTTGGTGATATCATGTCACGAGTCAACATCGGCAGAAAAGGATCTGTTACAGGTGAGAACAATAGGCTTAGTATATTCCCCCCAAATATGAGATACATGAATTATTTCAGGAAATCAAAAGGCTTAATGTTTTATCCCCCCCCACCATTGCAGTCTTTGACCTGGCTATACCTAAAAAGAAGATCAAGGAGGAGAAGAGGAAGAAAAAGATGCGGCCTATTAAAATGGAATCGGAGGAGGTCTGTGATGTTCAGATGTCTGCTCCACCCATGAACCCAGGCCTCACAGATGTTCCTGCTGCTCCTCCACAAAGCGTTAAAGAAGAGTAGGTCTTTCAATTCTGCATTAGATACCTCCTCTAAAACCTTCAGCTCTGCGCTCATGTATTTTTTTCTGCACCAAAGGCCCATAGATGAGCCCCAGACGAGCCCTGACACAGTGGAAGAGATAGCCATGAGCTTTTTTCATTTGCTGGAGGACATCCTCAGACTGGAAGGTCTCGCAACATCCTCAACGGTACATGCAGCAGATGTACAGTAAATACATATAATCACTACATTGTTTACAACTTTAGACATATCCTATTTTATTAAAAGGAAAGCTACACTTTTTTTGCCAATAGGCTCATTTTGCAAGTCATCTAGAGGTAATCAGTTGGGTTTTTTCATTTTTGAATCCTACATAGTTTGTCCTATTCCTACTAGGGCTGTGCAATTAATCGAAAATCCGATTTCGATTTTGGCTTCTAACGATTATAAAAATCATTAATCAAGGTAAAACTATTATTGCATCATATACCGCCCCCTTTCCAGTTGTACACATTTGTTGCTCTGCAAAGCTCAGTTTCAAGTAAAAATGAGTATGTACTATAATGTAACTTTTGCAGCACGAGATGCGCATCATTTATTTATGTACATTCAGATCATTCTTGATGTTTTTAAAAGCGCGAATAAGACCGCATGGTGTGTGTATGCGGTGCACACACATTCGCACACTGTGCGCTCAGAGACGAGCAGAGCACACACATCTAAAGTCAATTTAATGTGAGCGCTTTAGTGGTCAAATAGGTGTCAAAATGCGTTGTTTAGTGATTATTAACATTAACCCTCACTTGTGTAATATACAAACAAGTTGAGAGTCAAAAGACATGTGAAAGAGAAACCATTAAAGTGACAGCGCGCAATATTCCTGCTGCCGCCTGTTTTTATTAATCAAACACCAAAAGGAGAAAATCCCTTTCTGTTCTTTAATGAAGGACGTTTGTAGCTAACGTTTTATTCTTACAGTGAAGATGCTTAAAGCACAGTTCGTTTCATATTTTTATTCTATTGTATTTATTTCCCTTTTCTTTGCAGGGAGGAAAATATCTGTACATATACAGTTAAAGTCAGAATTTTTAGCCCTTCCCTCTTCAATTTCTGTTTAATGCAAAGAAGATTTTTTTCAACCCATTTCTAAACATAATAGTTTTGATAACTCATTTCTAATAACTGATTTCTTTTTTTCTTTGCTATGATGACAGCACATACAAGCATTCAGATTAAAGTGTGATTCAAAGGCTTAATTAGGGTAATTAGGCAAGTCATTGTTTAACAATAGTTTCTTCTGCAGACAATCAAAAAATATATTGCTTTAAGGGGCTAATAATATTGACCTTAAAATAGGTTTCAAAATATTTAAACCTGCTTTTATTCTAACCAAAATAAAACAAATAAGCCTTTGTCTAGAAGAAAAAATATTACAGGAAATACTGTGAAAAATTCATGTATCTGTTATACATAATTAGGGAAATATATATTTAAAAAATAATAATAATTTCACAGGAGCACTGATAATTTAGACTTCAACTGATAATCGTTTTAAATAATTGTGATTACAATTATGACCAAAATAATTGTAATAATGATTTTTCCCATAATCGAGCAGCCCTACTTCCTACCTTTACCTAGTTACTTACAGTAGCTGAGGATTATTTTCAGGTGCTGCACAATGTCATTGCCCCTGCTGCAGCCATCAGCCTAGAACTTTTAATTTTCATTTTCCTTCGGTTTTAGTGCATGATGTAACTATGAAAATAGTCACGCTATTTCAATTTGCAAATCATTTATAAATTGCACATTTGTGGAAAGGGTTTGGAAAAATCGCACATTGCACATTTTGTCTTAGTTCTAGCATAAATTTGAATCCAGATTCATGCAGCTGAAGTGGATCAACAAGCAACAATAATCTTAATGTTTATTCTCAGAAATAAATTAATACTTATTTTAAAAATATGTTTAAATACTATTTAATTATTTATTTATTTTTTTCTATTCTCAACAGTTTGAAATGTAAAGAATGATTGTCTTGTTGTAAATTTCAGATGGAGGAGAAAGTCCAGCAGTGGCAGTCCTCTCCTGCCAGCACACTTAACCCATGGTTCTCTATGGCCCCCTGCTGGTCAGAGGTGGTTGTGCCCGCTTTGCAGTTTCTAGCTGGAGAGAGCAAAGGTGCAGAATGCTTAAATCTATCAAATTCATTCAATTGTTTGAGTTATGCGTTGAATGGTGCATGTTAGTATTTAGCCTTATAAATATTATCTTTTTATATTTTTTGTCAGCTGGTGTAATGGCTCTGCCCACTGGTTTCATACCTTTTGTGGAGTTCAAAGAAGTCTCCCAGCAATGGAAATGGATTGGTATGATGATTGACGTTATTTTCTTCTTCTTCCAGAAGGCATTCTAATATGTTGATTTGGTGCTCAAGAAAAACAACATTTTGTAATTTAAAATAATAATATAATAAAAAAAATAATATAATAATTATAATAAATAGTTTTATTATATTTTTATATTAATTAATAGTATTGAAATCTGATTGAGATTTTAGTGGAAAGCATTTTTTTAGGATTATTTTATGAACAAAAAAAATTAAAATAACAATTTATTTGAAATATACATATTTATATTTTTTAATTTTTAAATATGATAAATTTATCACATCAATGCTGAAAAAAGTGATCATGTTTATTAAAAAGTGAAGATATAATTCTACAATTATCTTTAATTGAATGCATTTCTGTGCACTGATGTGTACAGGTTCGAGTCAGGATGGGGATAAAGATCTGAGTGCCCTGTGCCAGTTATGGCTGGAGTCAAAGGATCATGTGATAGTCAAGGTAGTAAAGGACTTAATTTCTTTCTCACAACGATGACATCCTATTTTCTTAATTTCTAATTTGATTTGTGTTTTGCAGCAAGAGGGAGAGGAAACTGCAGAACTCACTCCTCCAACACCCAGAGTGTGAGTTTAACTTTGGATTACAGTGTTTATTTAACCATAAGCTTCAAACGTGGATGAAAAACCTTTTGTTCTTGTAGTTGACTCTGGCATTTCATTCTGTTTCTTCTATTCTCCATTAGATGGACTGACTATGTGGTGAGGCCTAGTACAGGAGAGGAAAGGCATGTTTTTCAAGAACAGGTTAGTCTTTGGGTTTCACCAACCATACATTGTCAAATGCATATTTTTTCGCATTGCTGCGCTGCTTGTGGAATGTAGCCTGTTATTATTCTTTCAGTCACTGATACATTTGTGTTCTTTAGGAGCAGCAACGTTATGATCAGCCTCATAAAGCCTTCACCTACCGAATGCATGGCTTTGAGTCTGTGGTGGGACCAGTCAAGGGAGTTTTTGACAAAGAGACGTCACTCAATAAAGCACGAGAACATTCTTTGTTGCGCTCTGACAGACCGGCTTATGTCACCATACTGTCTCTTGGTAAACAATGAGTCCTTTTTGTAGTTTTGTTAGGGGTGTTAAAGTATTATTATTTACATGGTTTAGTTACAATCTTCTCCATTTTTTTATTTATTTGTTTTGCTTCAAAATTTAGTTTTCCACACAAAAAAATGTCCTCATTTATTTTCCCTGAATTATTATAATAACAATTATTCTCCCTGTTGAACACAAACACAAATATGTTACATTATTCTGGTGGCTGGCAGCCATCAACTTCCATATTAGGAAAAAAAAAGACTATTTAAGTCAGTGGGTGCAGTTATCAAAATGTCTTCTTTTGTGTTCAACAGAAGAACGAAACACAAATAGGCTTTGAAATAGTGAAAGATGTGTAAATGATTGCAGAATTTCCATTTTGTAGGTAATCCAACCCTTTAATTGAAAAGGAGAATTTACCCCAAAAACAATTAAAAACAATTAAAGGTGTAGTTATAAAGGAAAATTAAGAAATTGTTAGTAGTTTACTCACCCTTAAGATATCCAAGATGTAGGTGACTTTTTTTCCCCCCTCAGTTGAAAACAGGGCTGGACGATTAATGGAAAAGTAATCGAAATCAATGTTCAGAATCTATAATCAATTTGTTCAATTACTTTCCCTACCTTGCGTGGAGTCACGTGACCACACTCTGTTAAGGCTGAATTTTACTTATTATATTATGATTTATAATTATTATATTATTATGATATTCTTCTGCCAAGGGCACGTGTACAGTTCGGCGCAGCTTTCGCATACACGCTTACCTTTCAAAAAGAAAAATCTTTAAAAATCTCTCACTTGTAACGTGAGCAGATTTACTGTACAGAGTTTGTCAGTGAACTATGAGGGCAAAAATATAAAATAAATAAATAAAATAATGTTTAATTTTTTATATTGGAATTAAAATGTTCAATTAATCGAGATTTTGATTTTAGAACAAATCGCTCAGTCTTAGTTGAACATTAAGTAAGATTGGTAACACTCTATTTGATGCCTGAATTTATATAGTATTATTACAGGATTACAATTGTATTATAATGCAGTCATGAATGATAATAACAACAGTAATATTATTAAACTTAATTTGACGCCTAATAGTTTCAAATTTTCAGTTTTTTTTCTTTGACATTGTTTTCTTAAATTGATAGTTCACCCAAAAATTTTAATTCTGCCATCATTTATTCATCCTCCTCTTGTTCCAAAACTGGTTGATTTTCTTTCTTCTGTTGAACACAGAGGTAGATATACTGAAGAATGTATGTTTTGTTCCTACTATGGATGTCAGTGGTTGTTGTTTTTTTTTGTCCAACATTTTTCAGAATATCTCGTTTTGTGTTCAGCATAACAAAGAAATCCAAAATAGTTTAGAATCACTTGAGTCTGAGTAATAGGTTAGGAATTTCTTTCATTTATTTGGGTATACTA